>NC_134688.1:158815773-160248273 GCF_050947455.1 Rhinoderma darwinii | reverse complement strand
TCCGAATCGCTTGCATAGGTAAAAGCATTCCCAAGCTATTACCACATAAAGTGACACATGTCAGATTTTAAAAAATCGCCTGCGTCCACAAGGCCAAAACAGGCTGTGTCCAGAAGGGGTTAATGACCAAGCTATTTTTTACGTTTTTCCATCGTCGCATTCCAAGAGCTATAACTGTTTTATTTTTGCGTCGACATCGCTATATAAGGTCTTGTTTTTTGCGGGACAAGTTGTATTTTTTTTATAGCATCATTTTGAGGTACATATTATTTATTGATCAACTTTTTTATTAACTTTTTTGATGGGGGGAATAGAAAAAAATCTGACATTTCGCCGCTCTTTTTTGCGTCCTAAATCTACACCGTTTACCGTGTGGTATAAATAACACAATAACTTTATTTAGCGGGTTGTTACAATTGCAACGATACCAAATTTGTATAGTTTTTGTATGTTTTACTACTTTTACACAGTAAAAACGCTTTTTTTTTCAAAATTATTTGGTTTTGTGTCTCCATATTTGAAGAGCCGTAACGTTTTTATTTTTTCGCCGATGCAGTTGTATGAGAGCTTTTTTTTTGCGGGAAGACATGTAGTTTTTATTGGTACCATTTTGGAGTAGATGCGCCTTTTTGATCACTTTTTATTCACATTTTTTTTAAAGTCAGGATTCACAGAAAACAGCAATTTTTCCGTCGTTTTTAATTTAATTTTTTACGGCGTTCACCGTGTGGGTTAAGTAATGTAATAGCTTTATAGTCGGGGTCGTTACGGACGCGGCGATACCAAATATGCGTAACTTTTTTACTTTATTTTGCTTTTTTTAATACTAAAGCAGTTTGTAAGGGGAAAAAGTGGGTTTTTCATATTTTTTTCAAATTTTTTTTTTCATTAACTATTAAACTTTTTTTTAAACCTTTTTTTTTTTTTACTAGTCCCACTAGGGGACTTTAATATGCGATCATCCGATCGCTATTATAATACACTGCAATACTTTTGTATTGCAGTGTATTACTGCCTGTCCGTTTAACACGGACAGGCATCTGCTAGGTCATGCCTGCGGCATGATCTAGCAGGCATTCGCTACAGGCAGACGTGGGGGCCTTTATCAGGCCCCCGGCTGCCGTTGGAGACAGACACTCGGCGATCTTATCGCCGGGTGTCAGTGGGATGAGAGGGAGCTCCCTCCCTCTCTCCAAAACCACTCAGATGCGGTGCACGCTATTGCGCACCGCATCTGAAGGGTTAAACGGGTGAGAGCGATACTAATATCGATCTCACCCGACAGAGCAGGGACGCCCCCAGCCCTCAGCTGCCTCTGGCAGCTGAGAGCAGGGAGATTTGACAGCTCCCTGCTCTGTTTACTTTATTCTGATGCAGTGCCGTAAAAAGGCATATGCATCAGAATATAGCCTGTTAGTGGCCGCCGTGAAAAGGCGTATTGGCGGTCACTAACGGGTTAATGGTTATAATAGTAGAAATAATAGTACTGGACCCTATTACCTCACCACATGCAATGTGTAACAAAAGGAATTGTATACCTAATCCCTAAAATGTAAAAACAAATGCATGCCTATGGGCCATAAAGGGGCCAATATTTAAGGGTATAAATAACATCAATATACACAATGTTAATAGTGTATATTGAGTAGGTTGTATCCATAAAGCATCATTCTGATAGTATCAACAACAATTTATCACACTCCATCATGTAAATACATGCAAAACATAATAAAAGAAGAGAAAATATCTACTCAATCTCAAGCACACATACAAGTGTAGGTCAACAGAGTCCCAATCTCCCTGGACATGGTGTCTGCATGGCGGGCAGCAAGGAAGCCATACACCTTGACACGCGTTTTGATACACACCAGCTTCATCAGGAAGTAGTGAACATTAAAAGTCATGGGGTCTAAATTTACCAGAATAATTTTTCGCTCGTGTCTGCGTGGAGTAAACCAGCGTGCCACCATGTTATGTTGGTACTGCCCAATGGAGTACGCACACACCTGAATAGCTCTGGAAGGTCGTCTTATTTGACAAGTCCACACAGATGCCCCAAACAACATGTGGAGTATAGCTAATAAGAGGTGGCTATCAAAGTAGATAAAAGGGGTATTTTTCTGGGGGAGCAGCCCCTAAAAACCACACACCTCATAATTGAAAACGAACTGTGTGTTTTTTTCCCCCCAATCTAAAGAAGATTTTTTTTTTTTAATGAACATGACCATCTCTTACTCACTGTATTACTGAAGGTTGGCTCTGGCTGCTTCTTTGATATAATATAATAAATCTTCTTTTACTACTTAGTATACAATGACTGATCATTACAGTTGGGCATTTTATTTTTAGAACAGACCCTTCTATACTGAGAATCTATTCAGAATTCATTGCTTTCATTTTGCTCGTGTTTGTGGAGCTCTGCCAACTTCAGCATATAATCACAATACACTATAGTATCTTCTAGCTGCAAGGTTTCTAGGAAGGACATAAAATATTGACAGCCTTATTAAAAGCTGATGAGTATACCCAAGAATGGATGCCTTGTTTACTAGCTAGTTCATAGTGTGGATTTTTACTCTTCGGGTGAATCAACAATAAGGATATAGAGGCAGACGATTACTTTTTGTTTATAATTTACATTTTTGTTTTTGTTCTATTTTTATTCCTTGTTGTGTATTTGTCCCATAATTGACTGTATACAGCTTTTTGCAGAATGTATTTTTCTGGTTTGGTTTATTTAAGTAAAAGTATATAAAATACTTAAATGGCACTTAAATAGCACAATTTTCTACAAAATCCCTCTTTACTAGATGTTATGTGTTTCAACTATCCCTAGAGAGTCCAGACTTTGCAGTATAGATAGAATGTCTAAACTTTTTGGCTGACATGTTTGAGATCAAAATTTGCAAAAGGTACTCCATTGTGGAAAACTGCAAGCAGAACATGTAATATGGTACACAACCACAGGAATTGAATAGGAATTGAGGTTCATTGTGGTCACATTGGGTTTTCCAGATGTGCATGAGTAGTATATCTTTAAAGTGTAGCTAAACGTTCAGCAAACTTCTGACATGTCATAGTGACATGTCATAGTGACATGTCAGAAGTTTGGATTGGTGGGGGTCCGAGCACGGAGAACCCCACCAATCGCTAGAACAAAGCAGCTGAAGCGTTCGTGTGAGTGCTCAGCTGATTCGTTTCTGTTTGACTTTTTCCGGAAAGCAGATGTATCGGAGTACGGGCTCATAGACTTTCTATTGAGTCTGTACACCGATACATTTATTTCCGGAAAAAGCCGAACCGACAATAAGCAGCTGAGCGCTCACACGAGTGCTTCAGCTGCTTTGTTCTAGTGCTCAGACCCCCACCAATCCAAACTTCTGACATGTCGCTATGACATGTCAGAAGTTTGCCGACCGTTGAGCTACACTTTAATTCTGCCTAAATTTCTCCTTTACACTTAAGTGGAGATTTGGGTGTCACGATTTTGGCCTTTGATTGGTTATCCACACTTGTGGTGGTGGTGGTGGTGGTGGGAAAGTCGTTCTAACCAAGCCAGACCCTTACTGCTTGGTGGTCTTAATGCAAAGTCCTTAACTTATTGACCTCTTCTCTCTGGCAGATTATTGTCTAGTGCAATATCTTCTGTACTAATTAAATGTGAGAGATGCCTATAGGATTGTGAAGTCCCTCTGGTTAAAGAGGCTCTGTCACCAGATTATAAGTGCTCTATCTCCTACATAGTCTGATTGGCGCTGTAATGTAGATACCAGCAGTGGTTTTTATTTTGAAAAACGATAATTTTTGAGCAAGTTATGAGCAATTTTAGATTTACGCTAATTAGTTTCTTAAAGACCAACTGGGCGTGTTTTTACTTTTGGCCAAGTGGGTGTTGTAAAGAAGTGTATGAGGCTGACTAATCAGTGACCAATTTTCTTCATACACTTCTCATTGTTCCAGCCCAGCTTCTTTCACTGCACAATCACACTGTTGGTCTTTAAGAAACTAATTAGCATAAATCTAAAATTGCTCATAACTTAAAAATGATAGTTTTTCAAAATAAAAACCACTGCTGTTATCTACATTACAGCGCCGATCAGATTATGTAGGAGATGGGGCATTTATAATCTGGTGACAGAGCCTCTTTAACCCCTTCCCGCTCCTGGACGTACTATTAGGTTATGGTAGCTATAGCGTTCGCGCTCCATGACCTAATAGTACGTCTCGGGAGTAACGGCCGTTTCGGCCGTCCTCCCGACACATACAGGAGCTGTGACAACTGCTGTCTTGTTCAGCAGCTGTCACAGCTCCTACAGCGGGGACCGATCGCTGTGTCCCCGCTGATTAACTCCTTAAAAGCCGCGTTCTATAGAGATCGCGGCTTTTTAGGGGTTAAGCTGCCATCGCTGGCCTGCTACACGATCGCGGCCGGCGATGGTGACTATGACAACCAGACACCAAACAATGGCGTCCGGCTATGCCATAGACGGAAGCCTAGTGGGTCCTGACAAAGTCAGGACCCACTATGCTTGCTGTCAGTGAGTAGCTGACAGTTCTAATGCACTGCACTACGCATGTAGTGCAGTGTATTAGAATAGCGATCAGGGCCTCCTGCCCTCAAGTCCCCTAGTGGGACAAAGTAATACAGTAAAAAAAAGATGTGTGAAAATAAAAGTTTTACAAATATTACAAGTAAAAATCCCCCTTTTTCCCTTATCAGTCATTTATTATTAATAAAAATATATAAACAAACAAACTATACATAATTGGTATCGCCGCGTCCGTAACGGCCTGAACTACAAAATTATTTTGTTATTTATCCCACACGGTGAACGCCGTAAAAGAAAATAATAATAAACTACACCACAATCACAATTGTTTGGTCACTTCACCTCCCAAAAAATGGAATAAAAAGAGATCAAAAAGTCGCATGTACCAAAAAATGGTACTGATCGAAACTACAGTTCGTTACGCAAAAAATAAGTCCTCGCATGGCTTTATTGATTGAAAAATAAAAACGTTCTGGCTCTTAGAATAAGGTAACACAAAAAGTGAATGACTTTTTACCAAAACGTATTTTATTGTGCAAACGCCATAAGACTAAAACTAGAAACATCTGGTATCGCCGTAATCCTATCGCCCTGCAGAGTAAAGTGAATGTCATTTATAGCGCACGGTGAACGCTGTAAAAAAAATAGAATAAAAAACCATTAGTAGAATTGCTGTTTTTTAGTCACCACGCCACCTAAAAATAGAATAAAAACTGATCAAAAAGCCGCATGCACCCCATGAAAACTGCAATGAATTCCTCAAGGGGTCTAGTTTCCAAAATGGGGTCACTTTTGGGGGTTTTCCACGGTTTTGGCACCACAAGACCTCTTCAAACCGGACATGGTGCCTAATAAAAAGGAGGGCTCAAAATCCACCTGGTGCGCCTTTGCTTCGGAGGCCGGTGCTTCCGTCCATTACCGCCCGAGGTCCACATGTGGGATATTTCTCTAAACTGCAGAATCTGGGCAATACGTATTAAGTTGCGTTTCTCTTGTAAATCCAATTGTGTTGTAAAAAAAATTGAATAAAAAGTATTTTCTGACAAAAAAAATAATGTAAACTTCACCTCTACTTCGCTCTAAATTTCTATGAAACACCTAAAGGGTTCATAAACTTTCTAAATGCTGTTGTGAATACTTTGAGGGGTCTAGTTTCTAAAATGGGGTGTTTGATAGGGGTTTCTAATATATGGGCCCCTCAAAGCAACTTCAGAACTGAACTGTAACCTAAAAAAATTAATAAATGAGGCAATACTTCGCTTTTTACATTATACTGATAATGAGCAGCGCCCACCCCGAGATGACCCCAGTTTTGACCGTTTGTATAAACGGAGACCCCTATTAGACCGTTTCAGTGCCCGGTTTTCCCAAGCATTCACCCCCATGAAGTGTATTTCTATTGATGAGTCCCTGGTACTTTTTAAAGGGAGGGTTCAATTCCGCGAGTACCTGCCGGGTAAGAGGGCAAGGTATGGCGGGAAGATGTATAAGCTGCGCGAGAGTGCATCAGGGTATACCTACAGGTTTAGGATATATGAAGGAAAAGCCACCCCCAAACCAGACTGCATCCTGGACTACAATAGGTACATGGGAGGGATGGACTTGTCAGATCAAATCCTGAAGCCCTACAGCGCCATGCGGTGTGGTATAAGAAGCTGGCCGGGCACATCATACAGATGGCTTTGTACAATGTGTACGTGCCTAGTCGATGTGCAGGCCAGACGGGAACTTTCCTGGAATTTCAAGAGGTGATTATCAAGAACCTAATCTTTAGGGACCAAGAAGGGGGGGCACCCAGTACTTCTGGAAGCGGGGCCACACGCATCGTACCAGGGCGGCAACACTTTCCAGGAGAAGTTCCCCAAACTGGCAAGAAGGGAAAAAGTCAAAAGAGGTGCAAAGTCTGCAATAAGGGATGACACAATATATCAATGTGACACGTGTCCCGAATAACCAGAGCTCTGTATGAAAGAGTGTTTTAAAATTTATCATACATCCCTTGGTTTATAATTTACCCCAATTTTACTTACCCTGATGCACTCCGCACAGCTTATCCCCCCTCGTCTTTCCCCTCTGAGCCCTGCTGTGTGCCCAGGCAGCTGATAACAGCCACATGTAGGGTATTGCCATACTCAGGAGAACCCATATTACAGTTTATGGGGTGTAGGTCTCCGGTCAAAATGCTCACTACACCTCTAGATGAATGCCTTAAGGGTGTAGTTTTTAAAACGGGGTCACTTCTTGCGGGTTTCAACTGTACTGGTACCTCAGGTGCTTCTGCATACATGACTTCGCACTACAAAATCCCCAGTAGGCCAAATGGTGGTCCTTTCCTTCTGAGCCCTCCCATGGGCCCAAACGGCAGTTTATCATCACAAATGGGGTATTGCGGCACTCAGAACAAATTGTGTAACAGAATGGGGTATTTTGTTTCTTGTGAAAATAAGAAATTTTCAGTCAAAACTACATATTATTTGAAAAAAATAATTTTGTTTTCATTCCCAGCCCAATTCAAATAAGTTCTGTGAAAAAACTATGGGGTCAAAATGGTCACAACACACATAAATGAATTCCTTGAGGGGTGTAGTTTCCAAAATGGGGTCACCTCTGGCGGGTTTCCATTGCTTTGATACCTCTGAGGCTCTGCAAATGCGACATGGCACCCCAAAACCAATCCAGCAAAATCTGTACTCCAACAAACACGTAGCGCTCCTTTCCTTCTGAGCCCTCCCATGTGCCCAAACGGCAGTTTATCACCACAAATGGGGTATTGCCACACTCAGGAGAAATTGGGCAACAAATTGGGGTATTTTGTTCCCTGTGAAAATAAGAAATTTTGATCACAAATGACATTTTATTGGAAAAAATAACATTTTTTTTCATTTCGCAGCCCAATTCAAATAGGTGCTGTGAAAAAACTGTGCGGTCAAAATGGTAAGAACAACCATAAATGAATTCCTTGAGGGGTGTAGTTTCCAAAATGGGGTCACTATTGGGGGATTCCTACTGTTTTGGCACCTCAACACCTCTTCAAACCTGGCATGCTGCCTAAAATATATTCTAATAAAAAAGAGGACTCAAAATGCACTAGGTGCTTCTTTGCTTCTAGGGCTTGTTTTATTCCAGCGCAGTAGAGCCACATGTGGGACATTTCTAAAAACTGCAGAATCTGGACAATACATATTTAGTAGTATTTATCTGGTAAAACCTTCTGTGTTACAGAAAAAAAAATGAATAAAATTGAAATTCAGCAAGAAAAATGAAATTTGCAAATTTCACCTCCACTTTGCTTTAATTCCTGTGAAATGCCTGAAGGGTTAAAAAACTTTCTAAATGCTGTTTTGAATACTTTGAGGGGTCTAGTTTTTAAAATGGGGTGTTTTATCAGGGTTTCTAATACATAGGCCCCTCAAAGCCACTTCAGAACTGAAGAGGTACCTTAAAAAAAAGGCTTTTGAAATTTTCTTAAAAATGAGAAATTGCTGTTTATGTTCTAAGCCTTGTAACGTCCAAGAAAAATAAAAGAATGTTCAAAAAACGATGCCAATCCAAAGTAGACATATGGGAAATGTGAACTAGTAACTATTTTGGGTGGTATAACCGTCTGTTTTACAAGCAGATGCATTTAAATTCTGAAAAATCCTATTTTTTCAAAATTTTCTCAAAATTTTGCCATTTTTCACCAATAAACACTGAATATATGGACCAAATTTTACCACGAACATGAAGCCCAATGTGTCACGAGAAAACAATCTCAGAATCGCTTGGGTAGGTTTAAGCATTCCGACCTTATTACCACATAAAGTGAAATATGTCATATTTGAAAAATGGGCTCTGAGCCTTAAGGCCAAAACTAGGCTGCGTCCTTAAGGGGTTAAAGAGACTCACACCTGAAATTAAGGACTCAAATGATGAGTGAAGAACCATATTCCCTTTTTATTTATTTATTTTTATTTATTTTTGTTCAATTTCAGCAGTGATGATGCTCAAAAATGGTGGCCATAGGGGATTTCACATGAAGCACAGGGACAACTGTATTTGAATGGTTTCCCTTAAAACTAACATCTTACCAATATTTAGCTATGACAAGTGCTGCCACCTGCCGATTCCGTAAACCTGCATCCATATTTGAACAATAGTGAGATGTCATCCATACCACATGGAGGGCAACCGCTAACATGTTGAAAAAAGGATATGTTAATTTCAGACAATATTCTAGAACTAAAATATTGGCTTAACTCCTTAACGCCGAAGGACGGATATATCCGTCCTCAGCAGCTGCTAGTTCGCGCAGGAGGACGGATACCCATGCGATCAGCGGCAGGAGCACGGCTGTTATACACAGCCTGGCTCCTGCTGCAACTGCCGGAATCGAAGCGCGCGCCGATTCCGGCAGTTTAACCCATTAAATGCCGCTGTCAATAGTGACAGCGGCATTTAATGTGTTTGACAGAGGGAGGGGGCTCCCTCTGTCACCCGATCGGCGCCCCCGCAAACAAATCGCGGGTCGCCGTCGGGTTTCCATGACAGCCGGGGGTCTAACAAAGACCCCCAGGTCTGTCTTCAGCATCTGCCTGTTAGGCGATGCCGGAGGCATGACCTAATAGGTTGCCTGTCAGTTTTACACTGACAGGCAATAATGCTTCGGTATACTAAGTATACCAAAGCATTATATATGCGATCAACAGATCGCGTAGTGAAGCGTCCTGATGGGACTTAGAAAAAAAATGACAATCAGTTAAATAAAGTTTGGCCCAAAAAGTGGTTTTATTTAGTAAAACTGTCAAAACAAATCACACATACACATATATGGTATCCCCGCCATCGTAACAACTTGACCAATAAAATGAACACATTAATTAAACCGCCGGATGAACGGCGTCCAAAGAAAACACAAAAAACAACGGACGGCGTCCAAAGAAAACACAAAAAACAACGGCAAAATTCTCTCTTTTCTCCCATTCCCCCCATAAAAAATAAAATAAAAGTTAATCTATAAGTCCTATGTACCCCAAAATAGTACTAATGAAAACTACACATTGGCCCGCAAAAATCAAGCCCACATACGACCACATCGACGGAAAAATAAAAACGTTACGGCTCTTGGAATGCGGCGATGCAAAAACAAGTAATTTTTTTCTAAAAGGCTTTTTATTGTACAAACATAGGCAAAACATATAAAACCTCTACATATTTGGTATCCCCGTAATCGTGCCGACCCATAGAATAAAGTTAACATGTTATTTACGCTGCATAGTAAACGGCGTCCATTTATAACGTGAAAATTAATGCTGGAATAGCTGCTTATTTTCAATTCTCTCCTAAAATAAAGTTAATAAAAGTTAACCAATATGTTATAAGCATCTAAAAATGGTACAATTACAAAATACAACTCGTCCCGCAAAAAAACAAGCCCTTATACGGCTATGTAGACGGAATAAAAAAAAAGTTACGACTCTTGGAATGCGACCGTGAAAAAACAAAAAATAATCCTTGGTCATTAACGTGCAAAATGGCTCGGTCATTAAGGGGTTAAGGTTCACTATTGTTTACATTTCTTATTCCCAATTCAACTCTTAATTGGTAGATTATGAACTTCATAATATAATAAATTAACCTGTTTGGCCACTGTTATAATTTTTCTCCCTTTAACCTCCGTTGCTAAGTGGCATTACCCTAGTAAACAAAGAATCTGATTCACTTTGTCTAGTAAACAAAGAATCTGATGCACTTTGTCATGAAAAAACTGTATACCTAACGCTGTTTATGTGCAGACGCATTAGTACCGGTCTTCTTATCCATGCATGCTCCGGTGGGCCTCCCAAAGCGCTCTCTGCTTGTACAGACCGTACTTTGGTTATTTTCGGCTGCACTTGTCTCTTAGCTTCATCTGTGGAGGCATCTCGTTCTGCTCTGGATTACAATAGTAGCAAGCCTTAGATTAGTGGCAACGCTGCGCCCGCTCCAGATGTGGCCACACTGAACTGTGGAAAGTGAGAGTAACTGCATCAGTATGGAAAGTACTGGCACATAACGCCTGCCCCCTCAGCCATGCTGCAGTGCCAATTTTGAATGGAGGAAATGGCAAGTGGGCAGGGTGGAAAACTGAGAAAAAGTACTGAGGTAAAGAAAGCGCATAGCAGTGATTGTAACAGTATTGTAGTATAATACACTTATTATTTTTATTAAACAGCTTGGATACATAGTGCATGTAATGTATATTTTTAATAGTACACTGTCGTTTTTCCATAAATATTCCTTATTGTTCATTCGTCTGTTGTGAACCAATACAAGCTCTGGCGTTGTAGATGAAACCCAGTTCTATACAAATGTATCAATACAGTATGTTACAAAACTTAACAAAAGTAAAATAAAAACTACCATAAATACATCAATTTTGGCAGTTTTCTGGTATACCTTAACTAGTTTCTCTTTGCCCTATTCCCTAGCTTTTGACTTTGTGTCCTTCTCTATTTACAATACACTTTTAATAAAAGATCCTTCTTTTCAACTTGGTAATCTGGACTGCTACCTGGGGTTGAACCATAGCATTAAGACGACTTTGCATCACATTTAATCTCTTTGAGTGGGTACTGTTCTTGACTACTTGTTGGGTGTCATCCATACTGACATGTCCCTGCTCCTGTCACCCATCATGAAAGTCATGCAGGTTTTCGGATTGGAATTGCTCTGCAACTCTTAGAAATATATAGTGTAACTGGTAATGCCATATAAATTAGTTACTAATGATTCTCTTTGTAATCATAACCTTGATATATTTTGTAAAACATATATGCTTTAGGGCTTTTTTTTGTAAATTTGCACAATGGCATTAGGTTGTCAACTTGACTTTGTAATCTTTTGAAGATAAGAAAAAGATTAAAGCGTAAACTTTAAAAAACAACTCCTTTCTCCCATTCACTTCAATGAGAAAAAAGGCTGCAATACCCGTGAATCGCCGCTAAATGCGTGTTGACTACTCGGTGAGCAAAAAGAAATGAAGGGGAAGCAGCGCTCGTACGAGAGCTGCGGCCCCTTCAAAACAGCTGATCGGCAGGGATCCCGGGAGTCAGACCACGACCCATCAGATATTGATGGCCTATTCTGAGGATAGGCCATAAATTTTTAGTGGCTGGAAAACCACTTTAAAGTAAAAAACAACCATATATATATACTACAATATTTTGTTGACTACATAATATTTTCGAAGCTTATGTCTGAAGCTGGACAAACTCCATCAGTGCTAGTACCTCAAACTATAAGCAAGGAATTGGTTACAATACTGATTTTCTGCTTGTAATTGAGCTGTTGATTCGTGTTACAGTGCTGGGATTTCCTGCTGAGAGAGAAGTACAGAACACTGCTTTATTAACAACATGTACTTTAAATCTGTTCAGTGTTCATGCGCATGCTGACTTTTGGGGATTTGTGTTATACAGATACTAGATACAGTGGCTAATCCTATGTAGGTATTGAATAAAATTTCAGCATTCTCCATTGGATGCCTTTAAATCAGACTTTATTTGCCTCCAGAGTCACTATTTGAGTGCTTTTATTGAGAAATGTAGTTCTTTGATGCATACTGTGCATGAGGCCTCACATGGGTTTATAAGAGGCCGCTTTCAAATACTACTTAACCCCTAAGGCTGGGTTCACACGACCTATTTTCAGGCGTAAACGAGGCGTATTATGCCTCCTTTTACGCCTGAAAATAGGGCTACAATACGTTGGCAAACATCTGCCCATTCATTTGAATGGGTTTGCCGACGTACTGTGCAGACGACCTGTAATTTACGCGCCGTCGTTTGACAGCTGTCAAACGACGAAGCGTAAATGGACTGCCTCGGCAAAGAAGTGCAGGGCACTTCTTTGCCACGTAATTTGAGCTGTTCTTCATTGAACTCAATGAAGCACAGCTCAAGATTTACGAGCGTCTCAGACGGCTCGCAAAATGCGAGGAGGAGCATTTACGTGTGAAACGAGGCAGCTGTTAACAGTCTGTCTTTTCACACGTAAATGCCTCTCATCGTGTGAACATACCCTTAGGGACGCAGACTGTTTTGGACTTCTGGACGCAGACCCATTTTTTAAATCGGATGTGTCACTTTATGTGGTAATAACTCTGGAAATCTTTTACTTATCGAAATGAGTCTGAGATTATTTTTTTTCGTGACACGTTGTGCTTTGTTAGTGGTAAATTTTGGTTGATATGTTTACGCCTTTTCCCCCCCAAAAAAAAATCTTAATTTTTTTTTGCGTAAATGTAGAAAAATTGCCATTGTCCTACAATTGAAATTCTCTACTTCTAAATTGGATAATGATCCTACGTCTTTTAAATGGGGTTTACTATATACGGTATCTTGTTTATTTAGGCATCAGTATTTCACATTTTTAACAAAACTTGCAAAATCTATTTGGTTTTAGACACCACCCTACATAAATCACCCCATTTTAAAAATTGAACCCCCTCAATGTGTTCAAAACAGTATTTAGGAAGTTTATTAACCCTTTGGGTGTATCACTGTAATGAAAGCAAAGTTGTGGTAAATGTCCGTGATTCTGCAGTTTTAAGAAATATCCCTTATGTGGGCTTTGTGTGCTACTTGACTCAAACACCTCCCCCAAAAACTAAGGGGCACCGTGTGGATTTTGGGGCCTACTTTTTATTAGGATTTTTTCCATCCACCAATATAGGTTTGCAGGTGCCTTGAGGTGCTAAAACATAAGTAACATCCTTAAAAAGACCCCATTTTGAAAACTACACCCTCAAGGAATTCATCTACGGGTGTTGTGAGCGTTTTGACACCAGTTATTTTAGCGAATTTATTAGAATTAAGCATGAAAAATTAAAAGAAAGGTAACTCAAATAATTTGTAGTTTTAGCTAAAAAAAAAATATTTTCATAAGGATTATAGGAGAAAAAGCACCAACATTTGTTGCGCACTTTCTCCTGAGTTTGGTAATACCCCGTATGTGGTCGTAAACTGCTGTTTGGGCACACGGCAGGGTTCAGAAGGAAAGAAGTTCCATTTGGCTTTTGGAGTGCAGATTTGCTGGAATGGTTTTCAGATGTCATGTCTCCTTTGCAAAGCCCCTGATTTACCAGTACAGTGGAAACCCCCAAGGGACACTATTTGAGGAACTACACACCTAAAGGAATTCATTTAGGGGTGTAGTGAGCATTTTGACCCCACAGTTTTTTTTGCAGAGTTTATTAGAATTGGATTTGAAAATGAAAAAACTATTTTTTTTTTTCCTTCTAGTATGTAGATTTAACTCCAATATTTTTTTTATTTTCTCAAAGAATATAGGGAAAAAGCACCCCAACAGTTTACAATTTTCTCCCGAATATGGCAATATCCTATATGTGGTCAAAAACTGCTGTTTGAACATATAGCAGGGCTCAGAAGGGAAGAAGCACAATTTCTGCATATTACTATCTGGCTTCAGCACTTAATCTGAAAGATCAATCCCTACCATATATCTATAAGGTTTAGTTCACACTGAGTTTTTTGCAGGCAGAAAACTCTGCCTGGAAAAACCAGCTCTGGTTTCTTTTAAGTAGTATTGCATCATGCGCTTTTTTGCTGTGGTTTTTGAGATTTTTAAATTCATTCTTCAACAGGTCAAGGAAAAAAACTGAGTTTTTTGCCAAAGAAATGCGTCAAAAACCTCCGCGGCCGTTCGCGGCGTCTTTTTCCGTCTCCCATTGATTTCAATGGGTTATTGAGGCGGAAAATGCCATGTTGTTTTTTTTTTTTTCCCGCTGGCGGGAAGAAACGCCTCTGCTTCCCATTGAATTCAATAGGAGGCGATTTCGGTCGTTTTTTGGCCTTCTTTCCGCGTCAAAAACAGTGCCAAAAAACTGTGTGAACTAGCCCTTATACTCCAGGATGCAGTCTGGCTTCTGACTTTCTGTACTAGTACCGCATGCTAGGACGAGGGAGCTGCTATTGCCGTGTATTTTGCTCAATATAAGTTCCTTCTTGTGCTAATATTTGACACCTAATACGTTGGCGCTGCATAATGCCCTGCTCTAGCAGCCTAAGCAGTGGCCTATGGAGGCATGCTGCAGTACTTCTGGAAGCAAGACACCAAGTAGGGGGACACTGGTCTAAAAATGATCCAGGCAGAGCTGATAACCCTGGTCCTGATGGACTAAATCCGACACTATTTATTTCCTGGAACTTCCACGGAGGGGGGTGGGCATACTGGAGGTCAATTGTGGTGTCCTCTTTGTAAATCCTAAACCTGTGGGTGTACGCTGATTAACTCTCGCACAGTTTATACATCTTCACGCCATGCCTTGCCCTTTTACTTGGCAGGTCCAGGAAGAATTGAAGTCTCCCTTTAAAATAGATCAGGGACTCCTCAATAGAAATGCACTTCTAAGGGGTGTAAGCCTAGGCACTGAAATGGTCTATTAGGGGCCTGGTTTTAAACAAGCGGACAAAACTGGGGTCATAATAATCTTTTATATATCGCCAACATATTCCGCAGCACTTTACAATTTAGAGGGTTCATGTACAGACCATATCAGACATTACATCGTGACAAAACTAATATACAATTCAAACAGGAGGAGAGAGGACCCTGCTCACAAGAGCTTACAATCTGTGAGGCAATAAGGGAGACACAAAATGTAAAAAGTGCTTAAGTTCAATGGTCCAGCCATTTTTTTTTTACACATGGGGTAGTAAAACATAAAGCTGCATGAGCCGGTCACCAGCCAGTATCTGTGTATGACAGACATGAAGGCCCATTAGGGTGCAAGGAGTGTAAGGGATGCTGCTGAATGAGGTGGTCAAGTCCTCATGATTAATGTAAAAGGGGGCCAGGGAAAAGAATTTGGTTAGGGAATGTTATAGGCGTGTCTAAAAAGATGTATTTTTAGGGCACGTTTACAACTGTGGATGTTGGGAATTAGGGTATGTTCACACAAATTATTTTCGGCCATTTTTCGGGAAGAAAAACGCCTGACAAATCGGAAGCAGAACGCCTCCAAACATTTGCCCATTGATTCCAATGAAAAACACTGTTCTGTTCTGACGGGTTGTTTTTCTTTATGCGGCCGTTTGGAAAAACGACCGCGAAAAAGAAGTTCATGTCGCTTCTTGAGCCGTTTTTGGAGCCGTAAAAAATGCTGCCAAAAACGCGAGTTACTAAAAAAAATGGCTGAAAATCAGGAGCTATTTTCCCTTGAAAACAGCTCTGTATTTTCAGATGATTTTAATTTTGTGTGCGCACATACCCTTAATCTGATTGTCTGGGGTAGAGCATTCCAGAGGACTGGTGCAGCATGAGAAAAATCTAAGGTTTTTGGCAGAACGTAGAGCACGGGTAGGGTGGTAGATAGAGATGGGGGAGGAGATGTAGGGAGGTGCAGCACTGTGGACAGCTTTGTGGGTGAGAGTAATAAGTTTGAATTTCAATTCTGAAGGGTATGGGCAACCAGTGCAGTGACTGGTATAGGGTAGAGTCGTTGGTGTAGCGATTGTTCAGAAAGATGACCCTAGCTGCTGCATTAAAGAGGCTCTGTCACCAGATTCTCAAATCCCTATCTCCTATTGCATGTGATCGGCGCTGCAATGTAGATAACAGTAACGTTTTTTTTTTTTTTTTAAAACGTTCATTTTTGGCCAAGTTATGAGCTATTTTATATATATATGCAAATGAGACAACTTTGAAATGGACAACTGGGCGTGTTTTTTTTCGTATGTACAACTGGGCGTGTATTGTGTTTTTAACGCGGCGTGTTTACTTGTTTCACTAACTGGGCGTTGTGAATAGAAGTGTATGATGCTGATGAATCAGTGACCAATCAGCATCATGCACTCCTCTCCATTCATTTACACAGCAGCATCACGTTCTTACTAGAACGATGTGCAGCCACATACACATGTGTCGTGATAATGAATACACATGACCTCCAGCCTGGACGTCATGTGATGTGTATTCATTATCAGGACACTTGTGTATGTGGCTGCACATCGTTCTAGTAAGAACGTGATGCTGCTGTGTAAATGAATGGAGAGGAGTGCATGATGCTGATTGGTCACTGATTCATCAGCATCATACACTTCTATTCACAACGCCCAGTTAGTGAAACAAGTAAACACACCCAGTTGGACATACGAAAAAAAACACGCCCAGTTGTCCATTTCAAAGCTCATTTGCATATATATAAAATTGCTCATAACTTGGCCAAAAATGAACGTTTTAAAAAAAAAAAAAAAACGTTACTGTTATCTACATTGCAGCGCCGATCACATGCAATAGGACATAGGGATTTGAGAATCTGGTGACAGCCTCTTTAAGGATAGATTGAAGAGGGGAGCGTTTAAGACCGATTTAGTAATGATTTACAGTAGTCCAGACGAGAGTGAATCGGAGCGACAATGAGAGTTTTAGCTGTTTCCACAGTAAGAAAAGTGTGGATTCTGGAGATTTTTTTTGAGGTGAAAGTGACAGGAGCGTGAAAGTGATTGTGCGAAGTAAAGGCAAGATCTGAGTCAAAAATTACCCCCAAGACAACGGGCGTGCTGCCTAGGAGTTATGGTAGTGCCACACACTGCGATGGAGACATCAGGTTTAGGGAGGTTAGTAGATGGTGGGAACACAAGGAGCTCAGTTTCAGAAAGATTCATTTTCAGATAGAGAGAGGACATATTAGAGACAGCGGACAGACCATCACTGGCGTTTTGTATTCGAGCAGGGGTCATGTCATGGGAAGAGGTATAAAATTGGGTGTCATCAGCGTAGAGATGGTACTGGCAGCCAAATCTGCTGATGGTTTGTCCAATAGGGGCGATTTCAGAAAGGGGGCACTGTGTATTATTGTAATACAGGACTCTCGGGATCGCTTCATAGTGTGTCCTGGACATGGCCATGCAGTACATCGTGGTATGATGCAGTATATCCGTTCACCAGTTTGACCTAATGCCTGGCTTCTTCAATAACCTAATTTTCAATACAAAACCCCATAATTTGACCAGCTGCGCTGCAGCTACAGGACTCCACTTGCTGGGTTTGGCAAAAGGATTTTTAAAGTCACATCTTTATTCCTTTTAAACCCTGGTGTACAAAAAGTGCCTTTTTAGACAGTGTAAAAGTCAATGGCCGTTGCAGTGTTATGGCAGATTTATCACAGAAGGCAAATGCAGTCATAAATTTGTCACGTCAATAAAGTCGCCGTGCTTTCACTTAGACATTGGCTAAAGTGACACCCCTTTTGATAAATGTAGCCATTGTTTATAGGTACCTGAATTCTACTTGTTATAGATTGTATTGATTTGTGGGAGCTGAAGTCCAGCAACAGATGTTGGGAGTAATGAGCAATTACCTTTGAACTCCTATTTGTAAAATATTAGGTCCTTGAAATAATCCTCTTCTCTCCAGACACTAGCAATTCCATTTGCAGGTGTAAGGCGGAATTCACACGACAGGGATTCCCGGCCGGGTGCCGGCCGTTCATAAATCGGCCGGCACCCGGCTGCATTAGGAATAATAGACCCCTAATGGGGCTATTCACACGACCGATTTTTTGACGGCCGGGAAAACCGCCCGTCAAAAAATAGGACATGCTCTATTTTCAGCCGGGTGCCCGGCCGCCCGGCTCCCATAGAAGTCTATGGGGCCGGGTAATACACGGCCATCACCGGAATGTGTTCCGAGTGATGGCCGGGTCTACCGTCGCTCGCGCACTCTCTCTCCTCCTCCTCACAGTGCAGAGTGCATGTGAGGAGGAGGATCTTTTATTGCTCGCTGTAGGAGTCGGAATCCCCAATCCCCGGCTGGGGATTGGGGATTCCGCTACAGGAGAAGTGAGTGACTACACTGTCCATATATGGACACAGCGAAGTCACGCACTTCTGCAGCGGAATCCCCGACTCTATGGCCGGGGATGCCGCTACAGGAGAAGTGAGTGACTACACTGTCCATATATGGACACAGCGAAGTCACTCACTTCTGCAGCGGAATCCCCGACTCTATGGCCGGGGATTCCGCTACAGGAGAAGTGAGTGACTACACTGTCCATATATGGACACAGCGAAGTCACGCACTTCTGCAGCGGAATCCCCGACTCTATGGCCGGGGATTCCGCTACAGGAGAAGTGAGTGACTACACTGTCCATATATGGACACAGCGAAGTCACGCACTTCTGCAGCGGAATCCCCGACTCTATGGCCGGGGATGCCGCTACAGGAGAAGTGAGTGACTACACTGTCCATATATGGACACAGCGAAGTGACTCACTTCTGCAGCGGAATCCCCGACTCTATGGCCGGGGATTCCGCTACAGGAGAAGTGAGTGACTACACTGTCCATATATGGACACAGCGAAGTCACTCACTTCTGCAGCGAAATACCCGACTCTATGGCCGGGGATTCCGCTACAGGAGAAGTGAGTGACTACACTGTCCATATATGGACACAGCGAAGTCACTCACTTCTGCAGCGAAATCCCCGACTCTATGGCCGGGGATTCCGCTACAGGAGAAGTGAGTGACTACACAGTCCATATATGGACACAGTGACGTCACTCACTTCTGAAGCGGAATTCCCGACCTGTGGCAGGGAATTCCTCTTCAGGAGAAGTCAGTGACTACACTGTCCATATATGGACATTGAAGTCAGTGACTTCTCCTGGAAGGGGGGGGGGATGGGTGCAACCTACAGGGGACTGTGTGGCATCACCTACAGGGGGCAGGGTGGCATCACCTACAGGGGGCAGGGTGGGTGGCATCACCTACAGGGGGCAGGGTGGGTGGCATCGCCTACAGGGGGCAGGGTGGGTGGCATCGCCTACAGGGGGCAGGGTGGGTGGCATCGCCTACAGGGGGCAGGGTGGCATTGCCTACAGGGGGCTGTGTGGCATCGCCTACAGGGGGCTGTGTGGCATCGCCTACAGGGGGCAGGGTGGCATCGCCTACAGGGGGCAGGGTGGCATCACCAACAGGGGGCTGTGTGGCATCACCTACAGGGGGCTGGGTGGCATTACCTGCAGGGGGCTGGGTGGCATTACCTGCAGGGGGCTGTGTGGCATTACCTACATGGGGCTGTGTGGCATCACCAACAGGGGGCTGGGTGGCATTACCTACCAGGGGGGCTGTGGCATTATCTACAAAGGGCTGTGTGTGGCAACAAATTTAAATGAAATTCATCCGATTTTAAAACGGACAGGGAAAAAAACGGATGCAAATCGGGTCCAAATCGGCCGGAAAAAACGGCAACTCGGCCCGGAACGGAATCGGAACGGATGCAAATCGGATGCAAACCGGCCGGGAAAATCGGCCAAAAACGGCCGATTTTCCCGGCCGACACTCGGACCCTGTCGTGTGAATGAGGCCTAAGACTTGAGAATCCTAGAATCCGGACGTTTCTATAAAAGATTTTTAGAACAACATTCTTACCAGTCTCCGATCATTACTTCCTGAGGCCCCATAAATCAGCCAGGATTAGGTTGGTGTTGTTGGACGTCATTCATGTTAGTTCTGCATTTGACCTTTTGTTTTGTGGGAATATACTGCATTGAACTGGTAAGGCTTGATTCACATGATCATGTTCGGTCCTGTACTGAAAGCATGATTACAGTACGGCCCATTGTCCCGCAGCGAGGCAGGGACTCCTAGCATCGTACATAACTATGATGCTAGGAGCCCGGCTCCCTGCAGTGTGTTTGGTCCGGGACTTGCGGTCGAATTGCGTTTCGTCCTGTACGGACCGAACATGCTCGTGTGAATCCAGCCTAACAAAAAACAAATCATGATCTTTTTCTTCTATAATCCGATGATTAAATTGTTTGTAGCAAACTTAAAGATAAAAACTTACTACTGTACCATGCAATCCAGATCCGCACATTGTCTTCATTTTGAGGCTGCTTCAGGTGATGTAGACCAGAGGTCAGCAACCTTCGGCACTCCTGCTGTTCTGAAACTACAATTCCCAGAATGCCCTGACAGCGGTCATGCTAGGAGTTGTACTTTCACAACCGCTAAAGTGTCGAACGTTGTTGACCCCTGATACCGGAGAGCAAGATTGTTTTTCTACAAAGGAGAGGTCATGCCTGTGCTTAGACAGCAATGGCAGGCTTTACATTACTTCATCCTATAGGTCCCTCTATTTTGTTTTGCTGGTGCTTTTTGGTGTGCACCTTTTGCAGCTAAGTAAGGATCATTTCACACAGCCTTCACCACTATCATCATCATCTTTACAAACATATACATACCCCCTATCTTTAAAAGAGTGAAAAGAGGGACAACTCATGCGGTGCGCAAAGTGCTGCATGGCAAATTTTTATTACATTGAGTCACGCCTCTAACCCTGCTCAATCCCTGTCTATACACACACCTCTCCAAACACACCCAGTTACCCTGGTGCTCCCTCACAGAATCATGCCCCAGTAGTGCCCCCACACAGTATCATTCTCCAATAGTGCACCCAAACAGTATCCTACCTTTAAAGTGACCCACACAATATCATGCCGCCTTAGTGCCCCTCAAAGACACAGTATAATGCCTCACACACAGTGTAGTGCTCCCACACAGTGTAATTCACCCATAGTGGCTCCTAAAAATAATAAAATACCTAGCCTTCTCTCCACATCGAATGGAGGCAATCCCTCTGCAGATCTGCTCCGGTTTTTGGCTTGGCACAGGCAGGCGTGATGACATCACTGCATCGCACCCAGCTGCTGACAGCAGGCCTTACATAGTGAATGGTGGAGCAGGGAGCTGACTGCGCCCTGCTCCACCATTGTACTCAACTGTATCTACGTCCTGTGGATGCAGATACAGTTGAAACCGGGGCATACCGCCGGCCTCCCAGGATCTAGGACAGTTGGGAGGCATGACATCTATAGTTGTATGCGTCTGTTTCATGCACCAGCTTACAGCATTGTAAATCATAGACAGACACATAGAAATACAGTATATATGTCTGTCAAGTTGATGTTGCAGTCAACTATACACAACCAGCATATTGGAGAACAGAGCTGTCAACAACACAGCAGCAATCCTGTCCACATTCAGCTGCTCACATTGTAAACAAAGGGCACATCTCAGCAGTGGCCACCACAGAGTAACTAATATATTATTTTATTTTTTTATCTTGCGTGCACAGTTGCCTCTGTTTTTTTTTATTTCAGCATGATGCATCTTCATATATGTTACACTATGACTTCACTTCCAGCTCCCACAGGGATTGCTTTCTGCCTTTTCAAGAGCCCTTTATCACAGATATGCCTAGATAACTAGTTGATCACTCCTACTTCTGTATTGCTTCATAACTAGGCAGGGTTTGCTTATCTAGGAAAGTTGGATGACAATCCGTAGTGGTGTGTTATTGGGTTAAACCCAGCTTACCGAAAAACTGATTTAAAGAGGACCTGTCACTAGGTCACATAAGTTAAACTGGTTAACTGACCTGACCAGTGCTGTCTCCCTGATTCCAGCGCTGTTTTTTTTTTTCTAAACCCTCCCCCTATTTCAGTGATCTCGCCCACTGTTGTGTTGGCTTCCTATATGCTAATTTGCTGTAGTTAGCCAACAAGGCGTGAACTACCCTCAAGCTGCCTCGCGCTGATTGGTCTCCACCCCGTTGGCTAACAGCAAATTAGCATATAGGGAGCCAACACAACAGTGGGCAATGTCTCTAGACCAGGAAGGGGGGGGGGGGTCTGGGAAAAAAAACACGCTGGAATCTGAGACATCGGTATTCAGGTCAGTAAACCAGTTCAACTTATATGACCTAGTGACAGGTCCTCTTTAAGAAAAGTGGTACAATGTTTAACAACTTGACAGAAGAGGACAATCAAAGACCTGTATGTAGTAGTGAGTTTTAATTTTTTTTGTAATTTTCAGGGAATTGCAAGAAATTTTTTTTAACTGTAATATGTTCTATAAAATTACACAATTTATCACTCCTAATGAGCATTTTTCATTTGCTCGTATAGTTTTCACAGGTTGCCAGTAAAGTGCATGTGGCATCAAAGATTTCTGTTTTTTTGTTGTTTTTTTTTTACCGCTGAAATCAAAGTTGTACTTGTTAAGATAAAGATGCATTTGACCTTTTGTTTTGTGGGAATATACTGCATTGAACTGGTAAGGCTGGATTCACATGATCATGTTCGGTCCGTAAAGGACGGAACATATTTCGGCCGCAAGTCCTGGATCGAACACACTGCAGGGAGCCGGGCCCCTAGCATCATAGTTATGTTCGACGCTAGGAGTCCCTGCCTCAGTGCGGGACTGCTGTGGACAGTATACTGCAATTTGGTAGCAAAGTGGGCCTATGAGTTTAAAATGTGATACCATTTTTTTGTCTCCTGTTAATTGAAGGATGTGTCAGAAATCTTGTGAAATGTGCTCTACAGTAGCTGCTATGAGCAATATGTTAATTGATGCAAAGAACACTTTCATTTTGCTAATTTTCGACAAGTTTATTCAGCTGCACATTTTTGTGCTTTTTATATTTATTTATTTTTTATTCTTTTTAGATCTAAGCTTTCAAGCAGCTTCAAAAATTTTCTCCACTCCGGTTCATGAAGCATTGAAGGTATTGCGAGACATGAGCCAGAATTTTCCTATAAAAGCAAGGTAAGCCAGAGAAGGCATATTTATTGTGATTAGAATGTGGTAGCATTCGCTGATAATAATTTCCAGAAATTTTGTTTCTGAAGCATTGTCATCAATTTATTTTGCGGTTTACAATTCTCTCCCAGTTTTAGATTTACTGCGTTGTGAAAATGATACCTGTGACTTCTTGCAAAGAAAAACAAGCAATGAAGAGTAACCTGTATTTAGTGTGTTACTATTATACTATATAGTGAGTTCATTGAGAAAGCTCATTGATGCATGGTTCATTAAACATATTCCTCTTGTTCCCATGTCAACCTGAGTCATCTAGATTTGCAGCTGCCCTTTCCAGCGTCTTTCGCCTCTAGCTAATAGAAAGTGGTTCCAAGATGAACCCCTTTTTTGACTTCGATATCCCTTAATAGGTCATGTGTATATCTGTTATGATGGGAATGATATTCTCCTTTTTACACCATTTCATGGTTTTACATCTGCATATAATGTACATGTATAGCTTAAATTATCTTGTAGGGATCCCAAGTTATAACATATGTTGCAGTCTGTTCTCTTTCATAGCTGCATTCACAATTCTGCAGGCTGCTGAGCTCACATCTCCATTCATTACTTGCTTGCTCAGTGGACTCAATTTAGACTGTAGCCAGAATTCTAAGGAGACAGGGCCAGCCTTAGGCTAGGGGGCGCCCTTTGCAGGATTATTTTGGTGCCCCCCCCTCTCAAATTACATGCCTTCCACCAGTGGCCTAGCTATAGCTCCCCGTAGACAGTGCCCTCTGTAGATAATGCGACACACCATCCTTTAGAAAGTGCCACACAGTGCCCTCAGTAGATGGTGCCACACACCCCCTCCCCTTGCAGATTGTGCCACAGTGCCCCCTGTAAATAGTGCCCACCAAAAAAATAAAAATAAATTGTATTCACCTAGTCCCATTCCCACGACAAATGGAGCTGCACAGCAGGCCTCCTTAGCCACTTTAGACCTGCAGCCTATTAGACGCCGAGGAGGGACCCAGCACGATGCAATAACTCCATTGCATCGGCCTGCGCAGGCATCCTGTTCTGACGTCTTATAGGCTGCAGGCCTAAAGTGGCCTGTAGCCTAGTGAACAGTAGAGCAGGGAGCGGATAGCTCCCTGCTCCATCATAGTATTCAATTGTATCTGCGTCCTGAGGACGCAGATGCTGTTAAATGTGGAAATCGCCTGGGACACTAAGCCAAAAGTCCATGCTAAAATCCATCCCCTTTACTTAAGAGCAGTGATGTGCCCTGTGCTGCCGCACAGGTTTCACACTCCCTAAGGCCAGCCCTGTAAGTAGAACACGCATTTTAATATATCAGTGCGACTTGTTTCACACTGTGTGATCTGTGCTTTGGTTTGTTTTTTGGTTACCTACAAATGACCACTGTTGTAATCCTTTGTCTGACAGATGACCGACAACAGACAACGTTGCTATGACTCTTCTGATACAAAAGTGCAAAAATGACATCAATACATTTTTGGTTCTAGACCAAGTAAGGTAGCAGACACATTGGATGTATGTGAACAGAGCCGTTTTTATGTAGTCTATAATAATTGCACAAACTCTATCTCACTCTATCCTTACAAGGTGTAGGATGATGAATAACTCCAATGTGTTTTTCTGTCCTTGTATATAGTTATTCGGTTGGTAGGTAGCGATCATATGATTTTGACACGTATGATAATTAGCTACTATTGTAGCATAATAGACAATTATTGTGTGTTGCATTGAAAACCCTTCTCTTGTCGTATTATGTTTTAACTTTTAATACATGTAATCCAATATGAAAAATACTGTTGTATTTTGTTTAAAGCTAAGTCGTGGTATTGGAGATGGACTAAGATCTATGCTAAAAAGGCAGATACATTTAATGCCTTTAAACATGGAAGCGCCCTGTGTACTTTGTTGGAGTTAGAGAACTGTGCAATGTTCTTTACACACCATGCAACTTTTTCTAGGAGGGCATGGGTGTCTTGTATGATATCCAACATGCTAGTGCCATTTCATTTCTCTCTGACTCTGTTATCACGTCCTAGAATTTGATGGTCTTCGATTGTAGGGTATATCATTATATTATATTAGGAGACGCATATTATGAGGTCTTTGAGCTCAGAGCTCCATTTAAAAAAAATTAAAAATATGATGCATTTTTACCCTAGCGAATCATGTTCTGCAATTCGAATTAGCATAAGATTAGAATATTTTAATATCTGAAATGCAGAAATAAAGGTGTCCACCCCAGTGATGGTGCTGGTACATGCTGATATGAATGGCTGCTTCCTCTAATGATGGCTTGTTTGTTCTTGGATGAGCAGAAAAATGTGTGCCAAAAATATTAATTTCCAATGGCTGAAACTTACAGCACGACTTTGCTTTTTGATTTCTGCATAATAAATTAATTTAAATGTGTACCCTAAATGCATGTTATGAATCCATTTATCATACAAACTTTTATTCTCTTATTTATTCAATTTGTTTAAAGTTTTTTCAAAATGCAAATATATATGGCAAAACAGTTAAGAAGTGGTGACCACATGGAGATTAACCCCTTCCCGCTCCTTGACGTACTATTACGTCATGGCAGCTGTATCGTTCGCGCTCCATGCCGTAATAGTACGTCTCGGGAGTAACGGCCGTTTCGGCCGTCCTTCCGACACATACAGGAGCTGTGACAGCTGCTGTCTTGTTCAGCAGCTGTCACAGCTCCTAGAGCGGGGACCGATCGCTGTGTCCCCGCTGATTAACCCCTTAAAAGCCGCGTTCTATAGAGATCGCGGCTTTTTAGGGGTTAAGCTGCCATCGCCGGCCTGCTACACGATAGCGGCCAGCGATGGTGACTATGGCAACCGGACACCAAACAATGGCGTCCGGCTATGCCATAGACGGAAGCCTAGTGGGTCCTGACAACGTCAGGACCCACTATGCTTGCTGTCAGTGAGTAGCTGACAGTTCTAATACACTGCACTACGCATGTAGTGCAGTGTATTAGAATAGCGATCAGGGCCTCCTGCCCTCATGTCCCCTAGTGGGACAAAGTAATACAGTAAAAAAAAAGTTAAAAAAAGATGTGTAAAAATAAGAAAATAAAAGTTTTAAAAGTAAAAATCCCCCTTTTTCCCTTATCAGTCCTGTATTATTAATAAAAATATATAAACAAACAAACTATACATAATTGGTATTGCTGCGTCCGTAACGGCCTGAACTACAAAATTATTTCATTATTTATCCCGCACGATGAACGCCGTAAAATAAAATAATAATAAACCGTACCACAATCACAATTGTTTGGTCACTTCACCTCGCAAAAAATGGAATAAAAAGAGATCAAAAAGTCGCATGTACCTAAAAATGGTACTGATCGAAACTACAGTTCGTTACGCAAAAAATAAGTCCTCGCACGGCTTTATTGATTGAAAAATAAAAACGTTATGGCTCTTAGAATAAGGCAACACAAAAAGTGAATGATTGTTTACAAAACTTATTTTATTGTGCAAACGCCATAAGACATAAAAAAAACTATAAACATCTGGTATCGCCATAATCGTATCGCCCCGCAGAATAAAGTGAATATTTTATTTATAGCGCACGGTGAACGCTGTAAAAAAAAACGAAAAAAAAAACCAATAGTGGAATTGCTGTTTGTTAGTCACCACGCCACCTAAAAATAGAATAAAAACTGATCAAAAAGCCGCATGCACCCCAAGAAAACTACAATGGATTCCTCAAGGGGTCTAGTTTCCAAATTGGGGTCACTTTTGGGGGGTTCCCAATGTTTTGGCACCACAAGACCTCTTCAAACCGGACATGGTGCCTAATAAAAAAGAGGCTTCAAAATCCTCTAGGTGCTCCTTTGCTTCGGAGGCCGGTGCTTCAGTCCATTACCACACTAGGGCCACATGTGGGATATTTCTCAAAACTGCAGAATCTGGGCAATACGTATTAATTTGCGTTTCTGTGATAAATCCTTTTGTGTTATAAAAAAAATGGTATAAAGAGGATTTTCTGACAAAAAAAAAATGTAAATTTCACCTCTACTTTGCTCTAAATTTTTGTGAAACACCTAAAGGGTTCATAAACTTTATACATGCTGTTGTGAATACTTTGAGGGGTCTAGTTTCTAAAATGGGGTATTTGATAGGGGTTTCTAATATATGGGCCCCTCAAAGCAACTTCAGAACTGAACTGGAACCTAAAAAAATAAATAAATGAGGCAATACTTCGCTTCTTACATCATACTGATAATGAGCCGTGCCCGCCCCGAGATGACCCCAGTTTTGACCGTTTGTATAAACGGAGACCCCTATTAGACCGTTCCAGTGCCCGGTTTTCCCAAGCATACACCCCCGAGAAGTGTATTTCTATTGATGAGTCCCTGGTACATTTTAAAGGGAGGGTTCAATTCCGCGAGTACCTGCCGGGTAAGAGGGCAAGGTATGGCGTGAAGATGTATAAGCTGTGGTAGAGTGCATTAGGGTATACCTACAGGTTTAGGATATATGAAGGACAGGCCACCCCCAAACCAGACTGCATCCTGGACTACAATAGGTACATGGGAGGGATGGACTTGTAAGATCAAGCCCTGAAGCCCTACAGCGCCATGTTATGTGGTATAAGAAGCTGGCCGGGCACATCATACAGATGGCATTGTACAATGCGTACATGCTACGTCGATGTGCAGGCCAGACGGGAACTTTCCTGGAATTTCAAGAGGTGATTATCAAGAACCTAATCTTTAGGGACCAAGAAGGGGGGGCACCCAGTACTTCTGGAAGCGAGCCCACACGCATCGTACCAGGGCAACACTTTCCAGGAGAAGTTCCCCAAACTGGCAAGAAGGGAAAAAGTCAAAAGAGGTGCAAAGTCTGCTATAAGAGGGCGATAATGGATGACACAATATATCAATGTGACACGTGTCCCGAATAACCAGAGCTTTGTATGAAAGTGTTTTAAATTTTATCATACATCCCTTGGTTTATAATTTACCCCAATTTTACTTACCCTGATGCACTCCACACAGCTTATCCCCCCTCGTCTTTCCCCTCTGGGCCCTGCTGTGTGTCCAGGCAGCTGATAACAGCCACATGTAGGGTATTGCCATACCCGGGAGAACCCACATTACAGTTTATGGGGTGTAGGTCTCCGGTCAAAATGCTCACTACACCTCTAGATGAATGCCTTAAGGGTCTAGTTTTTAAAACGGGGTCACTTCTTGCGGGTTTCAACTGTACTGGTACCTCAGGGGCTTCTGCATACATGACTTCGCACTAGAAAATCCCCAGTAGGCCAAATGGTGGTCCTTTCCTTCTGAGCCCTCCCATGGGCCCAAACGGCAGTTTATCACAACAAATGGGGTATTGTGGCACTCAGAACAAATTGCGCAACAGAATGGGGTATTTTGTTTCTTGTGAAAATAAGACATTTTCAGCCAAAACTACATATTATTTGAAAAAAAATAATTTTGTTTTCATTCCCAGCCCAATTCAAATAAGTTCTGTGAAAAAACTATGGGGTCAAAATGGTCACAACACACATAAATGAATTCCTTGAGGGGTGTAGTTTCCAAAATGGGGTCACTTTTGGTGGGTTTCCATTGCTTTGATACCTCTGAGGCTCTGCAAATGCGACATGGCACCCGAAAACCAATCCAACAAAATCTGGACTCCAACAAACATATAGCGCTCCTTTCCTTCTGAGCCCTCCCATGGGCCCAAACGGCAGTTTATCACCACAAATGGGGTATTGCCACACTAAGGACAAATTGGGCAACAAAATGGGGTATTTTGTTCCCTGTGAAAATAAGAAATTTTGATCACAAATGACATTTTATTGGAAAAAATGACATTTTTTTTCATTTCAGAGCCCAATTCAAATACGTGCTGTGAAAAAACTGTGCGGTCAAAATGGTAACAACAACCCGAAATGAATTCCTTGAGGGGTGTAGTTTCCAAAATGGGGTCACTATTGGGGGATTCCTACTGTTTTGACACCTCAACACCTCTTCAAACCTGGCATGCTGCCTAAAATATATTCTAATAAAAAAGAGGACTCAAAATGCACTAGGTGCTTCTTTGCTTCTAGGGCTTGTGTTTTAGTCCACGAGCGCAGTAGGGCCACATGTGGGACATTTCTAAAAACTGCAAAATCTGGACAATACATATTTAGTAGTGTTTCTCTGGTAAAACCTTCTGTGTTACAGAAAAAAAAATGAATAAAATTGAAATTCAGCAAGAAAAATGAAATTTGCAAATTTCACCTCCACTATGCTTTAATTCCTGTGAAATGCCTGAAGGGTTAAAAAACTTTCTAACTGCTGTTTTGAATACTTTGAGGGGTCTAGTTTTTAAAATGGGGTGTTTTATGGGGGTTTCTAATACATAGGCCCCACAAAGCCACTTCAGAACTCAAGAGGTACCTTAAAAAAAAGGCTTTTGAAATTTTTATGTTTATGTTCTAAGCCTTGTAACGTCCAAGAAAAATAAAAAAAATGTTCAAAAAACGATGCAAATCTAAAGTAGACATATGGGAAATGTGAACTAGTAACTATTTTGGGTGGTATAACCGTCTGTTTTACAAGCAGATGCATTTAAATTCTGAAAAATGCAATTTTTTCAAAATTTTCTCTACATTTTGCAATTTTTCACCAATAAACACTGAATATATCGACCAAATTTTACCACGAACATGAAGCCCAATGTGTCACGAGAAAACAGTCTCAGAATCGCTTGGGTAGGTTTAAGCATTCCGACGTTATTACCACATAAAGTGAAATATGTCATATTTGAAAAATGGGCTCTGAGCCTTAAGGCCAAAACTAGGCTGCGTCCTTAAGGGGTTAAAAAAAAAATAATACTCTGTTCACCTCTGCATCCTGGTTTTTGTTTATAACCGAGCGCAGTGCTGAATCCGTGGTATGACCGAAACCACTGGAGCCCGAAGGACTCCATTGACTTTTTTTTTATTTTTTTAAACCCTTTTACATACTACACAAAAATGCCATATGTTGATATTTTTAGTCTTTCACCGTTACGAAGATAAATACAATGGTACATGGCACATTATACAAACATAAATAGTACAGGCTGTACAAAATTGAAGCACCCCTCCTCCCCCCAAAAAAAAGAATCTCTACTCTCACCCTCCGCAAGTGTTTTAACAGAAATAATTTCCTGTCTACGTATTTTAAACAAAGATTCTTTGTCATTATACCCTTTTGATAATTTATCATTGTTAAGGTGTAAATTAATATTTCAGTTTACCTAGACATCCTCCAGTATCTCCACAGACAGATACCACTTTGTATGTCAGAAGGACAACATAAATTCTTTAGTTTCTGACTCCTCTAAAAACTCACAAATAAAGGACTTCCATTTCTTAAAAAACCCTTACACTGTGTTTTCTTTTTTTCTTTTCGGTTTCCAATCTATCCATATTCAGATAGTATTTGACATGCAGGATTACCTCTATGGGGGTTGGGATAGAGGACCGGAGCCAGTTTGTCAATAGACGCCTCTTAGCCACTAAAAGCATTATATGGATCACTGTTGGTATTCCAAGTGGAGTCAGAGGTGCCTGAAAAAGTAATAACTGAGGGTCCTCTGGAAGTTTAATATGCCATTTGTTTCCAGAATAACAACAGAACCATCATATCCCATGAGCAAGGTCAGATTTAGACTGCTGCCATTTCGGGCAAGCAGTCATAAGTTTAAAGGCATGTAATTGAGATGGAATATTAAAACCATATATTTATATATCGCATAATGTATTATTTTGGATTAAGACTTCAACCTTTCATTTAATATGATTTAGCAAATCTGGCTCCATGCCTTTTAAAGGTGTTTTCCAAGTTAAACTGTTATGTTGGCAATGATTCTAAAGTCTCCTGAACACTACATTGCTAATTTATTTACTATTCCCAAAGGGGCCGCATTCTCACCTCTCTTCGTGCGCCACATGATCTGACCATTTACATTTTCTTCAGTAACGTGCCGTATACCAATCACATGGGCTCGGATCCGATAGTCCTAGCCCAATACACGGCACTTCACTAGTGACGTTTTGTGTTGGTGGCATTTATTTTCACAGCAGGGAGCACACATTCATGGTCCCATGCCGCACTCTATGCATTACTCAGTCTAGCCAGTGCAAATTACTCATTCCTTTTCCCAACTAATTCTCTTCCCCAACTAAGTGATGGAAAAAAAAATCATGAAAGGAATGGGAAGTGGGGATGAAAACTTTATTTTAGCATGGTTGGTGAAATTCAAATGAGGGGTGGTGACCGGTGTTATTGGAGAGCAACACAGGAGAAACAGGCAGGAGCCTAATGCACAGTGTGCAAGGCATCCTGGGAAATGTAGTTTTAGCAGGAAGTGAAGTAAATAAACATGCCCTGCAAGCCATGTGACCAACAAAAGGTAGCGATTTATTTGTTGGAATATTATCATTAGGTTGTCTACAGTTGGGGAAATGGATTTTTCAGTGTTTTGGTTTTTTTTGGATGGTTTTTTGGTGGGGGATCTCCGGAAGCCCCTTTAAGTAATTTTTGAGACACCTCGAGATCTTGGAAGTCTTTCGCCCCGTATCAGAATGGGTTAGGCATCTTTTTACTTGAGAGATCCGTTCTCTTTTCGGTATATAAAAATGAGAGTATTTATCTAGGTCATCACCTAATAAGACGTCGAAGGCATTTACTATATATTCACTTGATAAGTCTCATAGTGAGATTTGTTTAAACTAGACTATAAGATAAAAAGAAATGTGATGGGCAGAGTCCATATCTATCGCACTACTCTAAGAAGCTGTAATATCTGGCCTTGGGGATGTATCAATTGTCATATCATTAGAAAACCTTTTTCTCGCTAGTCACGAAAAAGTTTGTTTTCACTGCTCTGTCTGAACTCTGCGTGTCCCAAGGGGGTCATATATTTCCTTAGCAAAAATTGTATTTTTAAGCAGCCCCAAGTAGCCTCCCAGGCAGCTATGGTGTTTTGCATAAGCAAACTGGTTTTTACCTCTCTAGGTAGGGACAAAAAGCGAGTATTTCCCCAGTGATCATAGTTTTGGTGTAATGGTTTGAACTGTTAATCTAGTCAGTTGATGTCTCAGTAGGTTAGCTAAATTATGTTCTTTCTGGAACGTTAACACTCCCTTTTATTTTTTGTTAACGTGAATTTTTTTCTGCAATTCAGTTCTTTAGTGCTTTGCTAATATATATCCCCAAATATTTGATTGAAGAAGTTTGATATAGTAACTATTGGGCTACGTTCACATGGTATGGGTATCGCAGGGTATTCCGGCTGAAAAAACGGACCAAATGATGGTAAAGTTTTTCGTCCGGAATGTCCGCTGCGGAAAACTGCATGATTACAAAAATAACCCCCCACACATATGACGTTTCGTCCCATGTGATCTGTGCAGCCTGTGATTGGAGGCTGGCCTGCACGAAGAAGCACAGAATTCTGGGTAAGTATAAGAAGAATTTGTTTTAGTTTTTTCCTGAATTGTGTTTTTTGCGGAGGAATAGCAGCTTTTCCGCCACAAAAAAACACACCATTTGCTATTTGTTGCAGCTTTTACCTCGCCATTGCATTCAATGGGGAAAAAAACCTGTACCACAAAAGCAGCGATTGCACAAACACAATTAACGTGCCACGGATTCAAAAAACGCAATGCAGTTCAGTTTTTTTCCGCTTATCATTTACGCAACATGTGGATGAGGTTTGTTCAAATCTCATCCACTTTGCTGCTACTGTATAATGCTGCAGATTTTCCTGGCTAAATTAGGAAGTAAAGGGGGCAATCTTGGTAAGTTCCTTTTTTGAAGGGCAAAATGTGATCTAAAACCAGCGATATGTATCCTAGCTTGTGGGGACCTATAGAGGGTTGTCAAAATGCTTGTAAAAGAGCCCTGAAATCCCATTTGGCCCATAACCTTGCCCAAGCATCCTCCGCTTACATTATCAAAATACTTTTTCAGCATCTATTGTGAGTATGGCTGCGGATGGGTGAACATCTGAGTGTATTTGAACCTCATCTATTACGGTTCGGCTTTATAAAGGGGAGATCTGCCGTTTTTAACCTGCACACGTTCCTATCTGATCGGGTGAGATCAGCTTTGGGACTATTATAGCTAACCTTTATGCCATTATTTTAAATACCAATTTAAAGTGTAGCTAAACGTTAGACAAACTTCTGACATGTCATAGTGACATGTCAGAAGTTTAGATTGGTGGGTGTCCGAGCACTGAGACCCCCACCAATCACTTGAACGAATCAGCTGAAGCGCTCGTGTGAGTGCTCAGCCGCTTCGTGTCTGTTCGGCTTTTTCCGGAAAGCCGATGTATCGGAGTACGGGCTCATAGACTTTCTATTGAGTTCGTACACCGATACATTTATTTCCAAAAAAGCCGAACAGACACAAAGCGGCTGAGCGCTCACACGAGCACTTCAGCTGCTGCTTTCTAGTGATTGGTGGCGGTCTCAGTGCTCATATCCCCACCAATCTAAACTTCTGACATGTCACTATGACATGTCAGAAGTTTGTCAAACGTTTAGCTACAGTTTAAGGTCCTAATTTTTCAGTGAAATCTGCCTATAGGAGGCAGCCAAATTAAGGTCCTTACCCTGTTTTGACTGAACTTTAATATATGCTATATTTGAAACTTCTGGCATAGTCTTATACTATTTAAGTCCCGAGATTGCCACTACCAGTTCATTTTGCGTAACGGATGTATTTAAGAGGGATTTTTTTCTGTTAATATAAGCAGTTTGGTCTTACTCGTTTTTATATGATCTCACTCATGTCTGGTCCATTTTTGAAAATAGTCTCTCTGGATTATTTTTTAATTTTTTTGCTGGATGGTGGGGACTGACCTCTTTTGTTCTCTTTTAGGCTATGTTCACACGGGGTATTTTGCCGAGTTTTTTGACGCGGAAACCGCGTCGCAAAACTCGGCAGAAACGGCCCGAGAACGCCTCCCATTGATTTCAATGGGAGGCGTCGGCGTCTATTTCCCGCGAGCAGTAAAACTGCCTCGCAGGAAAAAGAAGCGACATGCCCTATCTTCGGGCGCTTCCGCCTCCGACCTCCCATTGACTTCAATGGGAGGCAGGAGAAAGCGTATTTCTCGCTGTTTTATGCTCAATGGCCGTGGGCGAAAAACGGCGCGATAATTGCCGCGAAAATCGGCGTGCAGGGAGAGGAATATCTGCCTCAAAGTTCCAAACGGAATTTTGAGGCAGATATTCCTCCTCCAAAATACTCCGTGTGAACATAGCCTTAAAGGGGTGGTCTGGGCATAGGGCTGTTTTTCATACTGATGACCTATCCATAGGAAGTGGAGCTGCATTACTGCAGCATTACCGCCATACAGTGGCCGGAGCCATTTGCCTCTAGCACGACTACTGCATAACATCCGTTGCCACAGGCAGCTGGAACAGCTGATCATTGCGGGGTCCGGATGCCGGACCCCCACTGATCATATATTGATAGCCTATTCTGTGGATAGGTCATCTGTATGAAAAACCGCCCAATGCCCAGACAACCCCTTTAAGTGCGAGATGTATGTGGCAATGTTAGGTCCCTTGGCGTAACAAACCAATATTCTGCCTGCTTTATTCCCATATCAAAACGGATCGGTTTCTTCGACTTTTAATAGGGTCAGTCGGGTTTTGCTGTGGTGTCCTTGGTTTTTATGGGGGAAAATAGTGATTCATGCAGCACTATTTTTCTCGTCAAATATGCACGAATCTGCAATGAAGGCTACAAATAGGGCGTCCCACGCATGTATGAACAGAGCCTTCTAATAATTGCATAAAGATACACTACATTGTGGATGACTATATTAAACAGAAGATGAATCTTCTAGTATTAAATGGATCTTCATATTGTATGTGTAAGTCATAGGGCATCATAGCGGAATGCAGCTATGTAAAAGCAACTCCCTAAGTGACTACATACATGGTCCTCTTCTCCTTTGAATGGTAGCCATGCTATAGATATTTCTGCAGTGTATAGCCAGACACGAATTCCCCCGGAAATCAGCTGTTATCGCCAGGGGCCTATGCGGCCGGACATCATTGTAAAGCAGGTTTCAGGAGCTGGACCCACGAATATCACCTGATCTGAAGCTGTTTTTAAATAAGTGGTAGTTGGGTTAACACCGCCCCTTCAACTAGTCTTGGAATGATGTTCTGTTACTCGTCATGTTAAGAAGGCAGATCTATACGGTAGATGATCTTTAGATCACAATAGGGGTTTTATTCATAAGGTCATATCTTAGGTATGCGTGCCCTAAGGCGTTTGCTCTTTTGCCAAAAAATATGATTATATCTAAGCAGAAGGGAAAATGTAAAATCTCACACTATTGCAATATGCCAGCAGCAAGATTATTTTAGCCGTTGTTACATTTGGGTTGATCTGCATACGTGTTTTAGGCCATAATATTGTGTTTTGTAATGTCGTTTTCTTTAATATATTGACCTGTGTTTCTACAATGAGATCCAATAGTATTTGTTCACCTTTTTTTTTTTTTTTTCTTAAGAATGCCTGGGCTTGTTTGCTGTAGATGCTTTATAGAGCCAGTAGAATGACCCTGGCATTTCATTCAGTCAAAATTGAGAATTTTATGACCTGTGTCCTTGCTGCTTTTGCAAACAGTAATTTTGTGTATAATCAGTCTCCTCCTTTCTTTACAGCTCAATATTCCTCATGGTTAAATATTTTGTAGGCCAATAAATACAAATGTACTCAGTAAAACCATTTGTGATGAAATTTTTTTTTTTTTCAATTTACTGCATTTGACCTTAATTGTCTTTTCTGCTTTCTCTTGTTTAGTGGAGATTTAGGATTTTAGTGTTTTATAGCATTTAGCGTGTCTTCTCTGTCACTATGTATAGATGTATGCATTGAAATGCAGAGCAAATCCTTGGTTCATTGGCATCTCGGTACCGGGAGCTACATAACCATTTAAATCTTTATCGGAGCAAGAACATAATACTGTAGATGGATGGATTGTTGTTAGTGTACTTATTGCAGTCAGTTTACAGTCTTGCTTTAGGAAATGGTTTAAATTGTTTTCTATTTCATTTTAGAGGAGCAATAGAAAAGCATAGGGTGATAATACAATGCCAGCTGTAAATGAGATTCTGTCACATTTCTGCAAATAAGTGAATTTATGAAAGAAGTTTTGAAGTTCTCATTGTGAATTCTCCAAGATGAGACCTTGGTTTTATTATATTATATGATAATGTGTGTACGGATTTCACATGAGTAACCATTAAATTAAATTTAGCTTGTGCCTCATCAAACTGTAAACCGCTCAGCCGCAGGAATTGAATGGGCATTGAGTTTAAAGAGCTATTCCAGCAGATCCCCATAGAATGCGGTTACAAATTTACCATCGCAAGTTTCGTTTTAAATCAATGTTCGCATTTTTTAAAGGTTCTGATAGCTCTGTTCATCCTGATCCTACTGATGCATAAGAATGACGCAACTGCTAATCTTGTCCACCCATTTTTATTTTTTTTAATATCATTAAATGACAGAAAATGTAATACCATTTCAAAGCTGTAGAAAGGCTTGCATTCCCTTATAAAACAAAAAAACATTCTTTTGTTTCCATGCAGTTAGTGCCCAATCTTTACTTGACTTTCCACCTTCAAGGTCCTTTCACAGGTGAGGATGCACACGACCACTTCTGGGCTGCAGAGACTAGCAGCAAAGTATTGTATTGTCTCTTGTACTGAAGAGCAGAAAGTACATGATACGATCTGACAATACTGCTAACGGTGCGAGTCCTGGAGGAAATGGGCACTGTGTGAATCCTAAATCGAGCAGAGTATGAGTTATTCATGTAGTCTGCCAGCTTTACAGAAGAGATATAATAAACAACCCAGAGTCTTATTCCCTTTACACGCACGTCTTTTTCCTTGCATGATTGCTCTATTGATAAATATTGATATGATGTCTGTTTCTTGGTAATGCAAAGTAAAATATGAGCTACTGTTCCACTTCTAGTTTGTGCACAGCCAGCAATACTGCTCTAACCTTGTGGGGGGTTTCAGTTGGGTTATTTTTTAAGGTTTCATTTGTCTGAATAGAAAATGTAACATAGCCACCTTCTTACATTGACTCCTGTTTAAGTTGTTCTGTTCCCTGAGCCCCTGGCACCTATGCCGCTAAAGAATATTCTCTGCCTTCTCTTAAAGGTGTCTTCCCATAATCAATATTTATCACCTATCCCATTCACTTTCTATGGGGTTGCCGAAGATATTGTCTGGCAACCCTATATAATATGAATGGAGAGGTGGCGGAGCATACGCAGTACTGCTGCATTCATACAAGGCACACATGGATGGCAAGGTAAGACCATTCTCGGTATCGGCACAGGACCCATCGGTCAAACCCCCACCGATCAGATATTTGTCGCCTATGCACAGGATAGTTGATAAATATTGATTGTGGGAAAACCCTTTTATCGGCTCATGCACACAATCGCTGCCGTTGATCGGGCCGCAAACTATGGATTCTAGTGTCATTATATGGATCTGTAATGCCTCCAAACGGCTTCCGCAGCCGTTTTGTATGTCTGTATATTACGACTGTGTCAATTCTGTGTGTCATCCTTATTTTGCGGTCTGCACCCATAAGGAGGTCACGTGATTTGATTCCCCAGGCATTTCCTAGCGCAACATTATTTTTGCGGACCCATAGACTTGAATGGCGGCACGGGACTGCAAAAACAGACAAGGATAAGACCTGTTCTATAATTTGCGGAACAGAGCAACACACCGATAGAAATTAATGGGCCAGTGTGCTAATTACAAAAAAACACTGATGAAAAACATGGTCGGATGTATGAGCCCATAGCTCTGGTTTCACATAATTCTGACACAATTTGGCAGATTTATCACAAAAAGTGGTGGTTGCCCATATCAAGTTCTAGTTCTTTTTTTTTTTTAGAGCCCGTTTAAAAATTAAAGAATCCTATTTATTGGTTGCTATGGGCAACTCATCTACTTTTCCATTTGAACTATTTTTTTATAATCCTTTTTTATATATTTTTTTTTGTTAAAGGCATTATAGTTCACATAAGATAGGAAAGCCGTATGGCAAGATCTAATATTATCAGCATATCTCACAATGCAAGAATTAAAAAGATAAAGATTTATTGGGATTAAAAAAGCATTTTTCCCATTTTTTTTAAACCTCCATTTTCCCTTTATGAACTTGGCATCTATGAGTAGACAAGATCACACAATCACCATAATCAAAAAATCTTTTGCAGTAAGTTGACACACTGGCTCGCAGGAGGACGATTTGTCACCCAAGACTGCAATAAAGATTTTTTTTTTCCGCTAAAAGAAAGGCTAGTATTGTTAGACTGGGAAAGCCCAAAAACAGTGGCACTTCCCACCCAGGTAATGCTAGGCTGCTGCTGCTAAGTTGTATCTGGCTTGTTATAAAAATAGGGGAACCCCACGTCGTTCTTTACAATTATTATAATTTTTTTTATTTTTTTTACGTGCGTCGTCCCCCCCCCGTTTTTCATAACCAGCCAGGCACAACACAGCAGCCGCAGGGTGGGAAGGGCTACTGTTGCCGATCCTAGCCTAATAATACCAGCCTGTGGCTGACCCAGTGCCTGGCCATCACTACAGATGGTCAGGTACTGTATCGTACCTGGCTCTTCCTGGTACCCCTGGTGGCGGTGGGAACCCGTGATAATAATGAGGGCTAGTGTTAGCCTCTGCACCGGCTAACACTACGCTCCTCCTTAGTAATGGACCCTGTCAATCAGCCAGCAGCCATTACGAAGGCGGTAGTAATAAAGTTTAAAAAAATACAAAGACATAGAAAAAATAGGTCTATTGAAATAAAAACAACTCCCACACAACCCTCATTACCATTTTATTGATAATAAAAAAAAAGTCGTCAAAGTAGTCCTCGAATCCGACGTAGTCCAACAACCGAACCTTTAAAAAAAAAAACACAAACACAAAAAAAAAAAAACATTAGTAAGGGCCTGTTCACATCACCGCTGAACTTGACTGCGCTATTGGTTGCATCAAGAACAACAGAACCCAGTCACACGTGACAAACCGAAACCTTTAGTAACCTTTCCGTCACCATGGAAATCAATGGTGAGGGAAACGGAAGCTTAGGTTTCAGTTTGCCTTTGCGTTGAGGGGTTCCCCGACAGAAACCTCAGACGGAACCCCTCAAAGGAAGGGCAACGCTGATGTGAACACAGCCTAACGCGTATGGTAGATGGTAGGCTTCGATACAGGGCCCAAGTGCATGTGTGATACGGTTTTTTGGACCCTGTATCTAAGCCTAAGTTAGGAATAGATACAGGGTCCAGCAGACAGTAATCTTACACAGTATGGCTTAAAAGGGGTTGTCCAGTCCCTAAACATTGGTGTCCTATCCTCCGGATAGGCCATCAATAGCTGATGGGCCGGGGTCCGAATCCCGGGAACCTTGCCAATCCGCTGTTTTGAAGGGGGTGCAGCGCTCGTACAAGTGCTGCTTCCCCTTCATTTCCCTTACTTGCTCACACTGTGAATCGCTGACACGTCAGTGACTGGAATGAAAAGGGAAGTAGCGCTCGTATGAGAGCTGCACCCCCTTCAAAACAGCTGATTGGCGGGGGTCCTGAGAGTTGGACCCCGACCCATCAGCTCCAGCAGACAGTGATATGAAACTTACCCTCCTCTTCGGCCACATTGGAGGTCTTTTTCTTGGAGATTTTATATATATATATATATATATATATATATATATATATATATATATATATATATATTCTCCAAGAAAAAGAGAACGAAGCAGCACTCAAAAAAACTTGGATTTATTCAACCAACATCCAATAAGCCCAAGTTATTTTGGGTGCTACTTCGTTCTCTTTTTCTTGGATAAATGCTATACAATGAGGGGTCACTCCTTGTTTGGAAGCGTAGCACCGGCCTTCAATTCATTGGTGATTGGAAAATATGATAGGCTCTATGCAGGATCCTAAAATAATTGTAAAAAAATTTCTCAGTTTTTCAAAGTGAGTTTTATTTTTTCCCCTCTTCTTCTCTTTTTCATTTTTATGGTCAACAATAGGGTGGGGGGGCATACTTGTATATTGAATTGTAATCTCATGCTTTGCGTTTTAAGCAAATAAAAGAGAGATAAGAAAACATATAGGGAAGTTCTCTGAGAAATACAGTAAAAGTTGAGAATATGGAAAAAGGGGGGCATTTTAACCATGCTATAGACCTAGTTTGGTTTACGAATACAGAAGAATAGTATGAAAGTTTATAATGCCACGAGATCCATGTAACTGAGGAAAAATACCTCAACATTTAAGGGCCAGTACAAATGTGCGTTGGAGGCTACGTTAGAGGCCTCCGTTGCAGATATGGCCGAAAATCCCGGTTACAATAGCGACACCCTGACAGAAACCCAGTGGAACCCTTTAACGTTAATGGGTGCCGACGGTGGTGTCAGTGGTACAATGGAAGCGGCGCTTCTGGTAATTTCCTTGCTCTTCTCCGCTGACTGAGCAGAACAATGGAATGGTGAGCAAAGCAGTCCTAACACCTACACAACAAACGTAGACATCAAAGAATTAGGGAAAGTAAAAGGTAGGAGGATAAAGGTAGGCAAAAAAAAAGGATTTTCATGTAAAATATTGAGCTTTCATAGCAAACAAATCTGCTCAAAGGGGCATTCCCATCTTTTTTATTAAGTATTCACTATTAAGTATTCACTAGTAGTATAATGGCTCCATGGCGTCCTCCGGCTCCTGGCCGAAGCCACGGCCCACCTTCAGTCTGGTCTGGCCATGGCCTCCAACGCCGCAGCTCTTCTACTGCATCTCAGGCACTTCCTAGATTGCTCGCGAGCGCTAACCCTTCTGCCAGTGCACGCTAAATTATCCACCTAGCTTTTCAGGCTATAATGTCTAGTCATTTCCTGAGCAATAAGGTTACTCCTGGCTTGCTAGTGAAACCCTGCATTGTTGTTTGTTTGGAATACCTGTGATTTGACCCTGCCTGTATCTTTGACAGTCCTTGCCTGCCGCCAGCCCTGACCTCTTGCTTGCTACCCTTGGCGACTTTCTGCTGCCTGCCCTGACCTTTGACTCCGTTAACTGTGCGTAATCGTCTGCCGCCTGTCCTGATCTACGCTATACCAGTACTTGTGTTCAGTTAGCGGTTTCTATACCGCTCCTGTCCATGTTGGTCGTTGCCAAGGAAGACTACTCTGGGGTAGCGGCCTGGGGATTCCCAGCAGTGAAGTGAATTCCGGCTCCTGTTTAGGGGTTAAAGGGTCAATATCTGGGAATAATTTAGCTGCTGCTCTCCGGATTAGCACCAAGCCAAATCCATTGGTGACAGTGGGTTCACATCATCCTCTGTAGGCCCCATGACAGTCTCATTATTATCCACGGGCCTCGTGACCGATAGATAAACTAAATAGAAATTGTAGCCATCTACAGATATTCTCATCTGCTTCCTGGGTACCCTTCTGTGTTTGGTGCCTAAGTTTACAGCCACCACTGCGTTACCTACAGCACTGGCCACGCTTGCACTGTTTTTCCTGACGCCTCTAATGTGCAGGATGGCCGGGGTCCCTGGGCCACGCCTTCTGGCGCTTAGACGTTCCCTTCCTTCCCAGCTACCATTCAGCCCCTCCATAGAGGTTTATTGACTGCTCCAGGGTAGGCACAATAGCATCCCTGGAGCCATTCAACAGACATCCTGACCGCACATAACTGCCAAGTCTTTATCAGGGCTTTAACAGTGATTTTGCTCTGAGGCACTGTTATCTCTATATGCAAATAAAGACCTAACAGTGTAGACTTTAGATCCAGCAGATATTGGCAGCAGATCTAATTATATACTATAATGTTGTTGTTTTTTATTTTTCATCTAAGATATGTTTGGTGCACTGAAATGTATGTGCAAGAACTAGGGGATTGGATGGAATGGGGCATAAACAAGGGCAATGCACTAGATGTTTGCAGGGAGAACTTTTTAAATGAACTGGGGTAGGGGGGATAAAGGGATTATCAAACTGTGGTAGAGCAGGGGGGTTGTGGCAAGCCAACCATAGTTGGATGACATGGCTGGGGAGACTAATACATTGCCGATTCTGCTAAAGGGATAGTATATAGCAGCAAGGGAGCGCTCACGTTCAGGTCAAAACCGCAATGACATCGTCAAATCATCATGGTTTTGTAATAAACAGTGTAAAGACCTATAGGGCTGTCACTTTGTATGTCTGTTTGTTATTGGATGGATGATGCTTTTATTTTTTTATTTAAAGCCAAAGATTTACAATATGTATCATAACCTAAAAACAAATGTAGCGCAATAACAAGAAGGTTACAGTGTCTGGTTTGGTCCAGAACACAATGATAACTCCCCGATTCCTATTTCTTTTTTTTTTTAAACCAACTCTCTCTTTACAGGTTTGCTCCAGAAATGTCCCTTTTGTGGGTTCCCTAGAGCTGCATTAATATATACTCTATATCGCTCCAGAATATTTGTCTGGTTCCTAGCTGCATATTAGTGTGTGGATACACACCATAGAGATTATCTCATGATCTGTGGATTTTTGGTGCTTCTAAAGCACCAAAATATTCTGCATTGCTTTACAGAGAAATTGTCATCACAACAGTACCTATCCCAAATGGGCTCACAATCTAATTTCCGATCTTCTACACGTCTATTCCCTTATACACAGTCGAGTCAGATTATTATGACCACCTCCTACGTTCGATGTTGGCAGCGCGTAGAAAATGAAGGAAGGGTGTTGTGGGCTTGCTTGGTAGGTATACAAGGCGTACGATAGGCTGTCTTAACACATATCACTCGTTGCCATAGGTAAAAGGGGCGATTTTATCAGAGTTTCAAAAAGGGAGGATTATTGGCTTTCAGGGCAAGGGTGGCAGTATTTCTCAAATAGCGCAGTTTGTTAACTGTTCACGTGCTGCTGTGGTGAAAATGTATCATGAGTGGTCAAATGGCACCATTGAAATAACCTACTTGGAAACTGCGGAGCACCACGTGCCATTGATGGGAGAGATGAACGTCCGCTACGAAGGTGCGTGTGGACTGAACGACTCGCTACAGTGGAGCCTTTAAGCGCAGCCTTTTTTTCCGATGCACCTTTGTTAGCATAGGATCCCCATACGAAGTAGGGTTCGCTGAACTGTGAAAATCAACCTGGGGCTACCAAATGTGTGTCTAAAACCACAGTTCAGCGACCCCTACTTTGTATGGGGCTCCTATGCTAACAAAGGTGCATCGGAAAAAAAGGCTTCAATTTGCACGGCAGTATCGAAATTTGACCACCTTTGATTGGCAAAGGGTTGCCTTTTCCGATGAGTCACGTTTTCTGCATTCTTCGAACGGATGGATGTTGGCATGTCAGGAGAGAAACATCAGAGAACAAACACCCTGCAACCATTACTGGAAGAACACAAGCTGGTGGCGGCAGCGTTATGGTCTAGGAAATTTTTCCATGGTATTCTCTGTGCCCATTTGGAAAGCACTCTGAACCGATTTGGGTATGAATCCATCATTCCAGATCACGTCCACCCATACATGCGGTTTGTTTTCCCTGGGGCAGATGAAATCTTCCAGCAAGACAATGTGACCTGTCACATGGGTAGAAATGTCAGACAGTGGTTGAAAGCGCACGACCAAGACTTCCAAGTACTTCACTGGCCCTTTAATTCACCAGACTTGAACCCAATTGAGCATCCGTGGGACCACCTCAATCTTATTTTTCTCTTTATGGATCCTCCCCCATTCACCCTCCAGCAAATATGGGATGCACTGCAGTCAGCATGGCTCCAGATACCTGAGACAACCTCCCAGCACCTCATTGAGTCATTCCCAGGTGCTGTCCGTGCTACACATGGCAGTTACTCTGGATATTAGCTGGTGGTCATAATAATGTAACTCAACTGTGTATAATGTTAGGAGTTACATTCTGACACCTACACTATCTCACCAAAGTATGTGGACACCATACCATCAGACGTACTGTATATGAGTTTGTAGGATATTCCATTCCAAAACCATGGGTGTTCATATGGAGTTGACCTTGCCTTTTGGGGCTATAACAGCCTACACTTTTATGGGATGTCGTTCCATAACATTTTAGTTTGTGTCTGTGGGAATTTATGCCCATTCAGCCATAAGGGCATTTGTGAGGTCATGCACTGATGTTGGACGCGTAGATCTGGCTCCCAATTAGCGTTGTATGCAGCTTCTCGCCCATGGAAACCCATTTCATTAAGCTCCCGAGACATGATGTCGATTATAAAAGCAGTATGCAACTGAGGTTAGGCGATTTTTACGTTCTGCAGTTTTGCGTTTCGTGGCTGAGCTTTTGTTCCTCCTAGACTCTTTCACTTCACAATATTAACAATTACAGTTGACCGATGCAGATCTAGTAGATCCAAATTTTCTGACCTGTGGCAATAGTTTGCATCCTACGACGGTGCCACGTTTAAAGTCACTGGGATTTTCAGTATGACCCATACAACTAGCAATGTTTGCCTATGGATATCGCATGGCTATGTGCTTGATTTTATGCACCTATTTTCAATGGGTGTAGCTAAAACAGCTGATCTCAATAATTGAGGGGGGTTCCAAATAGTTCTGGCAATATAGGGGGGAATTTATTAAGCCATTTGCGCCAGTTACGTACAAAAGTTGCAAATTATGACGTACAGCATATTTGTGCGATCCTTTGCAACTTTTCTTTCCTCTCGGCTCTTTTGAACAATGAATGGTGTCAACCAGTAGGGTGGAGTCAAAACTTTACTGACTAATTTAACTATGAGCAAGTGTAGATTTCATTTTCTGGCTTTAGGGACTGACCATTATGCACCAAATTTATTAAGATGGTAGTGCCTCTGACGAGCTTAAGTTTAATACTAGGGTATGAAATGGCAATCTTAATAAATCTCCCCCATAATGTATACATTTCCTAGTATATACTGGAAACCAAATTAATACCAAAAAATCCTCCATGTGCTATCCTATTCTGTCAATTCTATTCAGTCGTTCCTCAGTTATATACTCAGCCACCATTATGTAACTTGCGCAGGATATCTCACCCAGCTGTCCCAAGTTAACAAGTGGCAAATATCCTACAGTGAAACATCGTCCTATCTCTTCAGAACTTTTGAACTATTTTGTTAATTTTGTACAAATCTCTTTCCTGGTGTTTTTGAAGTTGTATTAGGAAGCATATGAAGAAAAATGGCATACCTAAAGCCCAAAACACTTGTATGTCTGTATGGTGACATTTTAATACTTTACTATAAACTTTTAAATGACATCTGGCTGCAGTGTTTTTAGCCCCCAAAAAGGCTGCTAAACTCTGTTTGTGAATCCAGTATAATTGCAGTAATATTAAAAGTGGATATACTAAAGAAATATCGAACAGAAGAAGAAAACTCTAGCATTTGTCTTTTACATGATTTTTTTTCCCATTTTAAGAGAAATCCTTTTTAATTGCCATTACCTTTAAAAAATACAAACGAAATAAAAAAATCTTATGTCCTTTATAAAAATGTTTTTTTTTTCTTTTTTTTTTTTTATTGTAATAGATCTTTAACAAGAATTGCACTGAACCAGGAGATGAGGAAAGAAATCGAGGACAATCAGAAGGTTTGTGTTTGTTAAACAGCCACTCTGTTTATATGTTATAAATGTAGTAATAATTTAAAGGTAGTAGTAAATTAGTACAAAAACCTTTGTTGAATCCGATAGTTGGACACATTAATTATTTAAAGCATTATTGATTTTTAATTAGAACTATATAATAAATCTGTTTGCCGTTGCAGAATAGAGCAGATAATTAAGGTATCTATTATCATTTATTTTACAATTTAGCTGTATAGGATTTGTTTTTTTGTGAATATTACTGCAATGTTCAAAACCCCAGTTTATTAACGTTATATGTATATTGCATTTCCCTGTGGCACAGTAGTCCCGTACCACATACATTCAACATGCTGGAAGCCTTAAAATGTGCAAATAATTGCAATGAGCAGATAATTAGAAAGATTCAATCTGGACAGGAGTTCTTATGAGGACTGTTTGTCATTTTAACATTCAGCTTCCCCAAATGTATAGCACTAAAAGGTTCTAAACCTTCGTATTTGCAGGCATTACATTGGCATTGGCGACATAGTGCCTATAGTCCATCCATCTAGCAGCAGGGGATGGCGGCTCCAGCTGTGCAGAACGGAATCATTCCTATTTGAGATAATGAAAGCAGAGCACCAAAATGCAGCAAAGGGAGAGGGATGACAAAGGTGTTAAAAGGAGAAAATATTATGATGATTGGGTTTAGGCAAAAATGGTATTCAGGCTGCATAGTAGTCTGTGAAATTCAGGCCTAGCTTTAAAAGGTTGTTATAAAAAATAGTTTGAATTTGCATTACCACTTATGTCTAACAATAGACCGTAGTCAAATGAGTGTTACAATGCCGGTGCTGTAAGGAGTATTAATGGGCTTTGTTCTACATCATTAGCTTATTTTTTTTCTAGCCATGATTCCTCTTGGAATATTAGTTGTCATATTATTAAGAATCTTTGTTGTGTAAAACAGTAGTTTCTGTATTGTATGTCCCTCACCATAATGTTGGCATGTTCATGCTTTCAACAGTAGTGCACAACCTTATCCCCAGGACTGCTCAAGGCAATGTTTCTTTCAGAATTTTGCAGAAAGGAAGCCCTCGAGACCATTAAAGTTTTATTCATCAGAAAAACCTTCTCACTATTAGATATCTGTTGGGTAACCATGGTCACACGAGTCTGACATTAGGCTCTTTGTATTAGATAATGCCTAGGTGATGTTACTTGTCCCCTAAAAACAAAAAAGATATTTTAAATAATATAGTTTTTTTTTTTCTTATAAGTTTGATGCAGACAACAGGTTTTCATGCAGGTTTTCCATCCCAAACCAGGGGTAGATCATGAAAAGTGGATAAGAAGGTCCATAAAAGCTCCGTGTGTCAGCAGCATATGATGCGTGGCTGCGTGATTCACGTGGTGCTTTTCTGTTTTCAATTAAAGTTTTGACTACTGTAGCATGCGCGGCACACGGAAGTTCGTCCGTGTGCCGTGTGCGGTTTTCACGCACCCATTGACTTGAATGGGTGCGTGATGCGCGAAAAACGGGCAAGTATAGGACATGCCGTGAGTTTTATGCAGCGGACATACGCTGCGTGAAAATCACTGACAGTCTGAACGGCCCAATTGACTAACATAGGTCCGTGCGACGCCCGTGAAAATCACGCGCGTTGCACGGACGTATTATACGTTAGTCTGAATAAGCCCTAAAGGAAAGGCATATTCGTCTCCCGTTCTTAGGATTCAACCCTGGTTTTGGCTGCTAAAAAATGCATCAAAAATGTTAGCAAAACTGCAATATTTTTCCTATGGGAAAAAGAAAAGTTGCAAGCGTTCTTGCAAAAATCACAAAACATCCAACATGGTAGGATTTTTTGCGAGGGTCACAAGGTTCCTGTATGATTACTTCTTGTCTAAAGTGCAGCGGTCTTGATTGAAGAGCTGCTTACTAAACAACACGTGAAACATTTCCATATATGTGTATGACATGCCTTGGTTTACAGTTCAGCCAGGGTGAGCCTTGCTAGATCCTCTGTAAATGCTAAGCCTTAGAGACATTTTATGTTTCCATCTTTTCACATAGCATTTATCTGACACATATGGAATCCAGCCTGGAGATGCAAGCCTGTATATAAATGGTCTTCATATTGATCTTGATGCTCATAATTCCTTCAGGTAAGATTTTTTTTGTATATGTGCATGTAGTATTTATGTTTAGGGAGAGCCTTTTAGTATAAGTAAAGATAATCTGGGTGAGGGGATGCTAGAGGGGAGCATCCCATCGAACACTTCTCCCCAAGCCTGTGGCCGTAGTACTGCTTCGGAAGTAAAACCTAGTTCAGAGTAAAAAGGGAACCTGTCCCCACTATATCATGCTGCTTACGGTTAGGGCAACAGTAGTGTAATGAGAAAATGTTAATATCAATAAAAGTCTTTATTTTAAAGAGGCTCTGTCACTGGTTTAGTAATGCCCTATCTCCTAGATAATCTAATAGGCACTGCCACACTGATAATGCTAGTGAAAATTGTGTCACCCAAAAATTATTTGAAAAGTTATGAGCTTTTTTTCTAAATATGCAAATAAGCCTATACTAGACAAGTGGGCGTCAACACGAGCAATTCTCCTGAGGTGGAGTTACCTCACAACCCCTGACACTGTCCTATCCGCATCAAGCTGCTTCACACAGTGTGAGAGACTGAGGCTGGAGGGAAGGGGGGGATCACTTCATATAGCCATATCTCGGGCTGTGGACATGGTGGCATATGAAAGATAAGATTCTAGTCTTTTTATATGGCACCAGGATCGCTGTTCTAGGTGTGAAACAACCAGAGGTATCACCAGTTGAAAACAGTCGGGAATTGAAGCTGTATACTATCTGATCCAACTGTGTTGCTGGGCAGGGAAGAGGAGAACTGTATGACGCTAATTGGACCGCGCCATACAGAAAATATTACACCGCCCAGAGTGAAAAGAAAGGGTAACCTTCCATTTGGCGAGTATAGCCAAATTAGCATATTTTGAAAAATGCTCAGAACTTTGCAAATAAATTACACTGTAGTTATCTGCATCATAGTGCCTATAAGATTAGTCAATAAACTAGTGACAGATCCTCTAAAAAAAAAGAAAAATGTGAGGTACACACTATTACAATATTATTGGTTTTGGGAAGGCTTATTGCTTTATAACATTTGAACTTTTTCTTGTATGTGTCCACTAACTTTTGTTTATAGTTTTTACATATACTGTATATGTCTTACCTTACTCTAATAGTATCTTGGATATTTTGAAAAACGAGGGGAAAGCTGTACATGGGCTCTCTGTTCTGGGACTTAAAAATGAAGACATCATCAAATATTTGCAATTGCAAGTCCATCCGGGGGAGGAAAACTATGCTTTAGATATCCGGAATTCTGCCATTGATGTGAGTACACTATGCAAAAATAATTTGAATGGTGGCCAAGATACCTCTTTGGTTACTTAGATTTAACCGAAGTATGTTATTCATGCTGCTTATTCATGTGCAATAAAATAGTACTGTCACATCTATCTGCCCCTTCCCGATCCTGAGAATGAAGCCAGTTCTGCAGACCCTTCAATGGTTTTCTCTACACGGTGAAGCTCCCGGAAACTGGCTTTGCAGGTAGCTGCAGCAGAGCTCTTCAAATCAGTGGAGCTGTGCTGCAGTTCCCCGCACAGTCAGTGGCTGGCAGTGCAGTGAGAAACTTTGAAAGGAAAGCAGCACTGCGGCCGCTTTAATCAGTCCCTTTAATGTACCCAAAATGCCTTTTGCTTTCTGTACTCAATAAATGCGTTTTGTGCCTTAAAAGTGTTATTCTATCTGTATGTAAAGCTGGAGTCATCTTGACTTTGGAGGTATATACTCAGTTATATGGGTGGGCATTGCATTTTTTTTATTTTGTACTCTTTCAACAAATCGTAGGTATTTTAGGGAGCCAGAAACATGTAAAATTCTAATAAGGCATACCTGTAATTGCATGGTTGTAAAATATAATTCTAGTAAATATATATTTTATGGATTTTAAAATATTTGCTCTAATACCGGTCATTAGGTTTTTGTACAATTGTGCGTCCGCTAAATGTACCCATATCCATTTAAAGGGACCATTTTTTCTTTAATGTGGATTGGCATGAATAGTGCGTTTTAAAGCTGAGGGGTTTTCCAGTGAGAAGAAATTGATGACCTGTTCTTAGGATAGGCATAAATATCTGATAAGTGCAGCTCCAACTCTCGACGCCACGCTGATCAGCTGTTTTGAAGAGGCCGCGTCACTCGTGTGTGCGCTGCTTACTGTTTACAAGCGTGTCAGCGTTTCACAGTAAGGAGCAGTAAAGGGAATGAATAAGATGAAGTGCTTGCCCCTTCAAAACAACTGATCGGCGGGGGTGGCGAGAATCTGACCCGCACCGTTCAGATATTGATGACATATCCCCTTTAACTCCAATATCTGAAAAATTTGTATAGCTGTTGTTAACCCCAATACTTCTATAAAATTTGCTTTCAAGTGTCCTCATACCAATACTTTTATAGGATTTGCTGGGCAAGGTCCTCACACTGTGTAGATCAAGTGGTTATTTTTTGTTCCCTACAAAAAAGGGTCTGTACAGTGTCTCTAAAAGGTCAAACATTTACCCCACGCTTTGAACTTAATTTTGGTTTCTGCTACCTGCTAATACAATAACGCAAATATAATTACTACAAAAACCATTACATCACAGCAACAAGTAACAGAAGGAAAACGTATTGCCTATTCTGAAATGCCTTCTACTTTGAAGGTGCAAAAGTATTTTTTATGGTGGCACAAACCATAATAAAAACAAAAAACAGGGAACTTTATTGTGCATAAGTATTCACCCCCTGAAAGTCAATTCTTCTTGGAGCCACCTTTACTGCTAGTTACAGATGCAAGTCTCTTGGGGTATGTCTCTATTTGCTTAGCACTTCTAGACACTGGGATTTTTTTTTCCATTCGTCCAGGTTTACCAACACTACTCCAACACTTTCAAGTTAAAAACGTTGCATTGGTGTACAGAAGTCTTCAAGTCTCACCACAGATTCTCAATTCGATTTGAGGTCTGCGCTTCGACTAGGCTGTTCCAAGACATCTAAATGTTTCCTGATAAACCACTCCAGTAAAACTTTAGCAGCATGTTTAGGGTCATTGTCCTACTGGAAGGTGACCTACGTCCCAGTCTCAAATCCCTGGCGGACTGAAACCGTTTTTTTCTCAAGAATTGCCCTGTATTTACTGCCATCCATCTTTACTTCACTACTGACCAGTTTTCCAGTCCCTGCTGATGAGCCTCCCCACAGCATGATGCTGCCACCACCATGCTTCACTTTGGGAATTAAGTTCTTGGGGTGATGGGAAGTGTTGGATTTGTGCCACACACAGCATTTCCCATGACTAATTTTAGTCTCATCTGGCCAGAGAACCTTCTTCAATTTACTTGGGGGAGTCTGCAGCATGCTGTTTGGCAAACTCAAAACATGTTTTCTTATGTTTTCCGTTAAATAAGCACTCCAGTATTTTTTTGTTTGTTTGCACATATCATTCTAACTCCCCAGCAATTTTCTATAAGTGTTATTTGTTTCTTCCCAGCTCAGTTACATCTATATTATGGGCAGCTGTATCATGTGATCTCAGTCGGACAACCAGAAAAGACCATACTCTCATTTTTAGACACGGGGTCACTTCTGCTGTGTGACTGACTTCCTGTGAGTGAACTACAGGATTTTATCATTGCCAATCAAATCCCTCCTGTTTTCTCTGCGATGGCTCTACCCTCATTGTTCTTCTGTATGCCTCCCCATGCATATAGTGCTGCTAAACCTCCCCTGACTGTCGAAACTATCGGCATGTGCTCTTTTTTGAGAGTCCAGTGTATTTCTATAAGATGCTGCTCCTCACTGTCTCCTGTGTAAAAATCTATCACAAGCAGGAGGCAGGGGAAGACAGAAGGAAGCTACATAGGTGACTCCACAGTGTAAGTTATAGTACAGAAGTTTTATGTCACTGATCGATCACTTGCATTAATTAGATAGGACTCCGATCAGAACAAGTGCAGCACACCCTCTGCCTCTACAAAGCCAGAGACATGATGTCAAATGTAATCTACATTAAGGGAACCATATCAGAGGGGAAGAAGGAACCAAGATGGCAGACAATCCATAAATGGCACATCAACGAAAACAGGCATACACTGGAGCCTCTGCTTTATTCTTTAATAACATCCTATGTTGCAATATATAGGGAAAAAAGTAATTCCTTGAGTTCTTCTTTAAAGAGGCTCTGTCACCAGATTTTGCAGCCCCTATCTGCTATTGCAGCAGATAGGCGCTGCAATGTAGATTACAGTAAAGTTTTTATTTTTAAAAAACGAGCATTTTTGGCCAAGTTATGACCATTTTTGTAGTTATGCAAATGAGGCTTGCAAAAGTCCAAGTGGGTGTGTTTAAAAGTAAAAGTCCAAGTGGGCGTGTATTATGTGCGTACATCGGGGCGTTTTTAATACTTTTACTAGCTGGCCGTTCTGATGAGAAGTATCATCCACTTCTCTTCAGAACGCCCAGCTTCTGGCAGTGCAGACACAGCGTGTTCTCGAGAGATCACGCTGTGTCGTCACTCACAGGTCCTGCATCGTGTCAGACGAGCGGGGACACATCGGCACCAGAGGCTACAGATGATTCTGCAGCAGCATCGGCGTTTGCAGGTAAGTAGCTACATCGACTTACCTGCTAACGCCGATTCTGCTGCAGAATCAACTGAAGCCTCTGGTGCCGATGTGTCCGACACGATGCAGGACCTGTGAGTGACGTCACAGATCTGCACTGCCAGAAGCTGGGCGTTCTGAAGAGAAGTGGATGATACTTCTCATCAGAACGCCCAGCTAGTAAAAGTAGTAAACACGCCCCGATGTACGCACATAATACACGCCCACTTGGACTTTTACTTTTAAACACACCCACTTGGACTTTTGCAAGCCTCATTTGCATAACTACAAAAATGGTCATAACTTGGCCAAAAATGCTCGTTTTTTAAAAATAAAAACGTTACTGTAAGTTACATTGCAGCGCCTATCTGCTGCAATAGCAGATAGGGGCTGCAAAATCTGGTGACAGAGCCTCTTTAAGCAAAAGCTTTCTTTCTGGCCACTCTTCAATAAAGCCCCACTCTGTGTAGTGTACGGCTTATAAGGGTGTAATATACAGATACTTACATTTCCCCTTTGATCTTGGGAGCTCCTTCAATGTTATTTGTGTCTTTGTTGAATCCCTGATTAATGCCTTTGTTGCCCGGTCTATGGGTTTTACTGGGCGGCCTTTTCTTGTCAGGTTTGTGACTGACTGACTGCCATTTTTTCCCCCCATTTTGTTATTAATGGATTTAACGTTGCTCTGTGGGATGTTCAGAGTTGGGTCATAAAAAAAACAAAAAACATCCCAAAGTTTGATCTATACTTCTCCACAACTTTGGTCTTCATGTTGCTTTCTTAGTGGTGTTGCAGACTCAGGGGCATTTGAGAACAGGTGAATTTATACTGACATGTAACAGATCATGTGACTGATTGCACACAAGGGCCCTTATTTAAAGAGGACTTACGGGCAGGTCCGAAGTACATATATTACTTTTAGCTGGCTCCCTCCCTATTCCTGAGTAATGATGCTCCGTACTTTAGGTGCCCTGATATTATTCAGTGTGATTAGTCAACAGGGCGTGAACTACAGTGAATCTCCCTGGTTGGAGCCATCTTCACTGCCTCTGATGCTGTTTAATCAGCACGAGGCAGCTTATGGCAGCCTTACCCAGTGAGACCACGCTGGGAAAGACTTCTGATCAAATACATCTGTTAATCCAGAATATCGGACCATCATGGCCAGCTGAAATTTCAGATGTTTTTGAATTGTATTCTGGATCATGTACCTATGTGTTTCCCCCCCCCCCCCTCCTCCAGACCCCCTCCTTTTCATTTTTCTTTCTCTCCCCTGTCCTTACGCCTCCTCTGTCCCTAATGTCGCATATATGATTTTGTAAATTGTTTGATGCAATATCTTGGGCCTATGTGCCCCTGTCCCCCCGTTTATCTGTTTTTGTTCCCTTACTTGATATGTTTCTTGTTTGAAAAAGCAAATAAAGAAAGAATTTCCCCCCAAAAAAAATACATTTGTTAAAAGCTGCCTTGCGCTAATTGGACAGCATCCAATTAGTGTTTATTTGTTTGTTTAAACAAGGGTTGTTGTTTTTTTCTTTCCACTTCAACAATTTGGACTATTTTGTCTGGTCAATTAAATAAAATCTTATTTAATATTCATTATTTCCAGGTTGTTTTGTAACAAAACAGGAAAAACACCAAGGCGGGTGAATACTTTTGCAAGGCCCTTTTAGGTGTCTTTTGCTTGCACATTTAATATATCTATTTGTAGAGTTTTTACTTTGTCCACCTTCGCAGCCACTTTTTTTTCTCTAATTCTTCTTACATAAAATAGCTTTTCAAATAGTAAATATTCGAAGTTAGCAAAAGATCGGCACTGCTGTGGTTCTTAGGGTATGTTCACACGAGGTCATTACGTCCGTAATTGACGGACGTATTTCGGCCGCAAGTACCGGACCGAACACCGTGCAGGGAGCCGGGCTCCCAGCATCATACTTACGTACGACGCTAGGAGTCCCTGCCTCGCTGCCGGACAACTGTCCCGTACTGAAAACATGATTACAGTACGGGACAGTTGTCCGGCAGCGAGGCAGAGACTCCTAGCATCGTAAGTAACTATGATGCTGGGAGCCCGGCTCCCTGCACTGTGTTCGGTCCGGTACTTGCGGCCAAAATACGTCCGTCAATTACGGACAAAAAACATCTGAAAATAAGGAGCTGATTTCATAGAAAACCACATCTGATTTTCAGGCGTTTTTGAAGCTGAAAATTAAATTTGGGGCTTCTTTTCAGGCGTTTTCTGAGGCGTTTTTCATAGTGTTCAATGGAAAATCCGCTCCAAAAAACGCCTCAAGAAGTGACATGCTACTTCTCTTTACGAAGCGTCTTTTTACGCTCCGTTTTTTTTAAACCGAGGCGTAAAAAGACGCCCCGTATAAACTAAATGCTGTTTTTCCCATTGATTTTAATGGGCAGATGTTTGTAGGCGTTCAGCTTCCGTTTTTCGAGGAGTAAACGCCCTGAAATACGCCTGAAAACACTGCGTGTGAACATACCCTTAGAGCACTCTAAGGGTATGTGCACACATACTAATTACGTCCGTAATTGACGGACGTATTTCGGCTGCAAGTCCCGGACCGAACACAGTGCAAGGAGCTGGGCTCCTAGCATCATACTTATGTACGATGCTAGAAGTCCCTGCCTCGCTGCAGGACAACTGTCCCGTACTGTAAACATGATTATACTACGGGACAGTTGTCCTGCAGCAAGGCAGGGACTCCTAGCGTCGTACATAAGTATGATGCTAGGAGCCCGGCTCCTTGCACTGTGTTCGGTCCGGGACTTGCGGCCGAAATACGTCCGTCAATTACGGACGTAATTAGTGTGTGTGCACATACCCTAAGTCTCCGCAATCACACTCACCATTTAGTTGAATGTTCATTTACTATTTCGGCAAACAAACAAGGGCTACATGGATGTGGAGCTTGAGCATACGGCCGTTTCGAGTGCACCCACGCTTTGTCAAATGCATTTGTCAAGATGACATTGACAAAGCTTGGGTGCACGCGAAACGGTGCAAATAGTATTGATGAAAAATGGCTAATTATTTTGCGCTCTTCTACAGCTCTTTTGCAGACCTATGTTTCTCTGTGGTAACCGACAACAAGCAAACTCTGTTGTTTTCCATCTGTTTCCTAATTCTTAATAACCCACCAACTGTAAGTTAACAAAACGTACAGATGGAACAGAATATGACTGCAGAACCAGACTATGCAGGGTTTGTTTGTTTGTTTGTTTGTTGCCATGGAGACATAAAGGTCTGCATAGGAGTTATAGAAGAAAATTATAGGGCGTTTTTTAATCAAGACTATTTGTAAAGTTGCTTCATTTTAGATTCATTGGGCCAATTAAAAAATAAAAGATTGGGTTTGCGAAGGTAAGCATAACTTTTAAATAATTTTCTCATAAGTTGTATATTCATGATAGCAGTGGCTTTACTTATTGGAATCAATCAAAGCTAGATTAAATGTACATTGGAATTTCATGTGAACAGAGATATGACATAACCACGCTTAGACATGAGCCGTGTTTTCCTTCACAGCATACTTGCTAATTACCGCACACTAATATTTGATTAAAGATTGGTGGAAATAGAATGACCTCAGACTGGTAAACATTAGCTAGCAATTATTCTGCGCTGGAAAGCAGAATATTTGTTTTTCTTTCTGTGCCCTCTCACGTGTTTTTCTGAAAAGTAATTAACTAGGAGACTACAATGATAAATGGCACATGTCCTTTTAATGGAGTAGCAAATTAAAACAAAATACACAGAAGGAATGAGTAAATTGAAACTCAGAGCTATCAAATTACCATGTTATCACTATGCATGAAATCTTGATAATATATATAAACATGGTTACATGTCAGGTTGTTGATTGATGACATTTTTTATTTTTCTTGATCTTAAAGAAAAAAAAAATACATATTTGCATAAACGTGCAATGTATTATAACCCACGTCGAATATCAGGATTCATATGTAATATATCAAATTATGTGTTACAATTTTGTTTAATTTGCACATCACTTTCTTATGAAAATAAGCATGGATAGGGTAGAAGAAATACATTCATTGAATTGACTTGCCAGCTCATTTTTCAATCCGAATTCTGGATTATTATATATGCTTTGTGCAGGCGCATAGATATTATTATATAATTTTTTTAATTAAATGTGTATTTTTATTTGAATTATTTAATGGAACTTTTTTTTTCTTGCATAACCATGAAAATAATGGAACTCTGCAAAGTTAAAATAAAAAGAACAAAAAAAACCTGGCTGAAGTATATGGTCAATTCCGTGTGATGAGCTGAGCAGTTTAACATATAGTTTTAAGGGAAAAGATTTACAAATATACAGTATTTTTCTCCACAAAACTATGTATCAATCTGCTCAGCCGCTGCAGCTCTATAACCTGCAGATAGAACAGCATGATCAACGCAACCTGTTCGCTTGAAGACACTTTTTCAAATTCCCAGATGTTTTGAGCATTTACTTCTGAATTAATGGGTTGGGTAATTATCGCATACAATTTAGCACCTTTGACTTACCTGTGCACTTCTCAGGAAATGTTCAAAACATTGTTTTATTCACATTTGGTGTAATAGCAGCGGTATATCCTTCAGCCTTTATATTACCGTTGCTGTCCAGACTATTTAAAAAAAAATTAAGCTTTCCCAGAGCTGATATAGTTGACCACAATTGTGTGTATATTTGTGTGTGTGTGTGTGTGTGTGTGTGTGTGTGTGTGTGTGTATATATACATATATGTATGTGTTTGTATGTATACGTATATACACATACATACATACATACATACATACATACATACGTACGTGTGTGTGTGTGTATGTATATATATATATATATATATATATATGTGTGTGTATACATATACATACAAACATATATATATATATATATATATATATATATATATATATATATACATATACATACACACACACACACAGTTGTGGTCAACTATATGAGCTCTGGGAAAGCTTAATTTTTTTTTATATACATGCATATTTGTAAGTGTTTATTGCTGTTGCAAACATTAGGAGAGTATGGGGGAGTTCATGCGAATTGGGTACAATTTGGCAGCAAAAACCACATGTGTTGCATGTGGATTTTCCCACAGATTGTGCTGGAGACTTCACCTTTTGCATCGCACATTGTGTGAAATTTAATATCTGCCTAATACCCACAAAACCGTAGAAGAGAAATCTACTGTGTGAATGCGTATATGAAAACCCCATTGACATGTACTGTAACTTGTGGATCTACAGTGCAGAATCCACATCGAAAATCGGCAACAAATACACCACATCTGAACCGTTTATTTTTTGGGGGATTTTCTTTTAAATATGTATCTACAGTTTTGTTTATTCCTGACACTATTATTGAAATATAAATGGGCTTATACACATTAAAATGGATAATGCTTATTTTGAATTGATAAGAAATGTAAAAAGCATCAATGCTTGTTGATGATTGTGTATTTCCAGTGGGTTAATGATATTGAGACAGATCACAAGTATTCAAAATGGCCGTCAAATCTCCAAGAGCTATTAAGACCAGTGTTTCCTGGAGCCATACGTCCCATCAGACGCAACTTTTTTAATTTGGTGAGTATCCTATGAATGCTAAAATGTATGAGTGTTTAAGGAAGTGCTCATAAAATACTCGTTCTCTGTTGGAAACCATGTAAAATCACGAACTAGTTAGACATTACGTTTTTAGTAGTAATAATTAAAAAAAAATATTGCACCTTCCTTTCTTTGGTCCATTTTATAGTGGTCTGGAGGAGAACCAATTGTATAGACAGGATAATTATTCTTTTAGGACTTGGAAGGATAGGGGTAGACCATTGCTGTAATTTGAACTAGAAAATCGAATCACTTGGACTAGGATAGCTGCCTGCAAAACTTTCTTTTTAGAGGTTAGTTTAGAAAATGGTAATAAACTGTACAAGTGATGGTGATAAAAGATGTGAGACGAATTTCCCATTAGCACTGTATCTAGCAATGGAGCCACTACTTGCTTTAGCGCCCTTGCTTCCAACATTTTGTGGTGTTTGAATAGGAGGAACTGCAGAAAGAGAGTCTGAAAGTTCCCTCTTTTTCAGCATGATGTATTCAAATTCCAGTCTGTCAGATACAGGAGATCCTCGTCTGGAAGTACCCAGGGGTTGGTGACTGAACCAGGCTTTTAACCCCTTTAGGACGAAGCCTGTTTTGGCATTGTGGCACAGCCGATTTTTTTTAAATCTGACGTGTCACTTTATGTGGTAATAACTCCGGAATGCTTTTACCTATCCAAGCGATTCTGAGAATGTTTTCTCGTGACATATTGTACTTTATGATAGTGGAAAAATTTGGTCTATAAATGCAATATTTATTCGTGAAAAACACCAAAAGTTAGAGAAAATGTTTAAAAATGTTCATTTTTCTAAATTGAAATGTATCTGCTTGTAAAACAGATAGTAATACCACACAAAGTAGTCACTAGTTACCATATCCCATATGTGTACTTTTATATTTGCATAGTTTTTTGAACATACTTTTATTTTTTTAGGATGTTACAAGGCTTAGAACTTTAGCAGCAATTTCTCACGTTTTCAAGAAAATTTCAAAAGGATATTTTTACAGGGGCCACTTCAGTTCTGAAGTGGTTTTGAGTGCCTTATATATTAGAATCCCCAAATAAATCACCCCATTTAAAAAACGGCACCCCTCAAACTATTCCAAGCAGCATTCAGAAAGTATTTTAACCCTTTAGGCGTTTCACAGGAAATAAAGCAAAGTAGAGGGGAAATTTACAAATTTCTCTTTTTTTTTGGCCGAAATTCATTTGTAATAAAAAAAATTGTGTAACACAGAAGGTTTTACCAGAGAAATACAACTCAATATTTATTGCCCAGGTCCTGCAGTTTTTAGGAATATCCCACATGTGGCCCTAGTGCCCTAATGGACCGAAACACCGGCCTTAGAAGCAAAGGAGCACCTAGTGGATTTTGGGGCCTGCTTATTTTTAGATTATATTTTAGGCACCATGTCGGGTTTGAAGAGGTCTTGTGGTGCCAAAACAGTGGAAACATCCCAAAAGTGACCCCATTTTGGAAACTAGACCCCTCAAGGAATTTATCTAGGGGTATTGTTAGCACTTTGATCCCACAGGTATTTTGCTATATTTATTGGAGTTAGTCTGTGAAAATGAAAATCTACTTTTTTCTTAAATAACATAGACATTTTTAATATTTACAAGGAATAAAGAAGAAAATGCACCCCAACATTTGTAAGGCATCTTCTCCTGATTACGGAAATACCCCATATGTGGTAATAAACTGCTGTTTGGACCCACGGTAGCGCTCAGAAGGGCGGGAGCGCCATTTGGATTTTGGAGCGCAGATTTTGCTGGATTGGTTTTTAGTGCCATGTCGCGATTGCAACGCCCTGGAGGGAACAAAATAGTGGAAACACCCCAAAAGTGACCCCATTTGGGAAACTACACCCCTCAAGGAATTTTTCTAGGGGTACAGTAAGCATTTATACCACACAGGTCTTTTGCAGAATTTAGTAGAATTAGGCCGTGAAAATAAATATAAACATTTTTGTCCACTAAAATGTTGAATTTTTTCATTTTCACAAGGGATAAAGGAGAAAAAGTCGCCCTAAATTTGTAACGCAATCTCTCCCGAGTATGACAATACCCCACATGTGGTAATAATTTATTTTTTTAATAGAAATTAATTAACCTTTGCAGGACTGATCCTTTTTTGCTTTTCCATTTTAGTTTTTCACTCCCCGCCTTCCAAACGGCATAACTTTTTCATTTTTCCATGAATTGAGCGGTGTGAGGGCTTATTTTTGGCAGGTCGAGCTGTAGTTTTTATTGGTGCTTTTTTTTGGTACATGCAACTTTTTGATCACTTTTTATTACATTTTATTCAGTGCTTTGGTGGCCAAAAACAGTGATTTTGGCGGTTTAAATTTTTAATTTCTTACGGCGTTCATAATGCGCTATAATTGACAATTTTACTTTATTCTGCGGGTCCATATGATTACGGAGATACCATATGTATATAGTTTTTTTTATGTTTTGCAGCGTTTGCACAATAAAATCACTTCTTTATAAAATAATTTATTTTTAGTGTCACCATATTCTGAGAGCCGTAACTTTTTTTATTTTTGAGTCAAAAAAGCGGTGTAAGGGCTTGTTTTTTGTGGGACGGGTTGTAGTTTTTATTGGTACTATTTTTGGGTACATGCGACTTTTTGATCACTTTTTATTCTATATTTTGGGAGTGGTGGTGACCAAAAAATAGTGATTCTGGCATGGTTTTTAGTTGTTTTTGTTTGCGCCGTTCACCGTGCGGTAAAAATAACATTGTAGTTTTATAGATTGGGTCGTTATGAACGCGGTGATACCAAATATGTGTACTGTTTTTTAACGGTTTCATTTTTTCCCTATAATAAGAGACTTTATTATAGGAAAAAAAAATCTTTTATTTTTACACCTTTGTAAAACATTTTTATTAACTTTTTAATTTTTACTTTTTAAAATGTATTTTTTTACCTGCAGCTCTGATCGCTGCTAGAATACATTACACTACCTAGGTAGTGTAACGTATTCCAACTGTCAGTGTGACATCACAGTCACTCTGACAGTTAGTCTACGAGGACCAGCAGAGGCTGATCCTCATAATCTTGCATACATGGCAGATCCGGAGGCCGTTGTCTGGCCCCCGTGTGCCATCACAAGCATCAGCAGCCCCCACAATTGCATGGGGGCTGCTGATGTGCTACAAACCCCCTACATGCGGAGATCGCAATCGAGCCCCGCATGTAACGAGTTAATTGCCCAAATCAGCGGCAATGAGCCGCTGGTCAGCAACAGTGGAGTGTCAGCTGTCAGGGACAGCTGACCTCCCGGTTCCCGATGCACACTGTCGCCGACACTGTGCATCGCGAACGGCAGTGACGTCCTGTCACTCTGAGAGGAAGTCTATCAGGAGGCTGATCCTGATAGGCTTCCGTACATGGCAGTCACTGTGGCCAATACTTGCCCTCCGATCGCCATGCTAGCCATCTGCAAACCTCACGATTTCATTGTGAGGTCTGCCGATGAGCTAGAAACCCCTGAATGCGGTGATTGAAATCGATCACCGCAATCAAGTGGTTAATTGCCAAAATCAGCGGAAATAAGCCGCTGATCGGCATACAGTGGAGTGTCAGCTGTCAGGGACAGCTGGCCTCCCGGTTCCCGGTGTGCACCGGGAACCACTCCGTAACTGTTCATCCCTGTGCGCTAAGACACTGGACACATGGACGTACAGTTGCGTCGTGGTGCGCCTAGGGGTTAAGAGACAGGATAGGGTTCTCAAAAAGATTCTTATGTTGTTTCTCAATTACTTCTTGGAACGAGGCAGAGTGGTGGCGAGAAGTACTTCAATTCTCGATTCCATCTCTGGGAAAGTGCACTTATTAGGCTGGATTCACAAAGGCATGTTCGGTCCGTAAAGGATGGAACATATTTCGGCCGCTAATCCCGGACCGAACACACTGCAGGGAGCCGGGCTCCTAGCATCATAGTTATGTACGACGTTAGAAGTCCCTGCCTCTCTGTGGAACTACTGTCCCGTACTGAAAACATGATTACCTTATGGGACTCCTAGCGTCGTAAATAACTATGATTCTAGGAGCCCGGCTCCCTGCAGTGTGTTCGGTCCGGGACAGGCGGCTGAAATACGTTCCGTCTTTTACGGACCAAACATGCTCGTGTGAATCCAGCCTTACTGTGTAAGATCATTCCTTAGATACATTTTTCTTTTTTTTTTCTTTTGATCCCACTTGTGACAATTTAACGGTGTAGAAGAAAATGGTTTTCACATGAGATTTTTTTTCCTCTACTATTACTAAACCAATGCTAAGCACATGTATAAGAAACAACAAATAAGTATTGATGTATTTTGGCACTTACTGATACAAATTGCTGATACAATGGGTGTATAGGAATTTTTAGGTACTGTATGCAGAATATGTTGGTGTTTCAAAAAGTAAACAGAGACAACTTGTGAAATAGCTGCAGCAAATTATGTCTCGCACATGAACAATTATACATTTTTTGTTTTTGTACACTGTTCATTCTTTTTTTAAACACTAAATTTTAAATATAAAACTGAGGCATCTGTTGTGAATAAAACCATTGAATTTCTAATGAGTAAAGCAGAAAATAAATACAATTAGTTGCTGCTGTTAGGAAGAAAATATGACTAAGATTAATGATGTACAATAGACTGGCAGAAAAAAAATCTTTGCCATCTGCTTTAATCATACTACAAGTTTTGCAACACACACAAGAATGTTTTGTTCAGTTGTCATGTACAGAAAGAGAAGAAAGTCAAGCTGACCTAGGAGGTTAATGAATCTTTATTGCTAAAAATAAAAAATGAATAGCAATGATAACCGTGTCTTTTAATAATACCCATTTAAACTGACTGTTCTGTTTCTAGTAGAACATTTATGTGCCTTATCTAGGTGTTCTCTTCTAGAATTCCTTTAAAATGTAGTTTTTTTACTGTGTTGATTCTTCCGTAGCGATGGATTCAGTTTGCCAAGTTTAGAGAAGTGTTGAGAAAATATATCCCAAAAGTTCGTTTTAATCCTGCTGCGGGCTTGTACCGTTAAAGAAGTCCTCGGGGGCAATATGTTCCTAATGAGAAAGTAGCTAAGCCTTTTGGGGATAAGAGAAAATAGCTGCGGATTAGGGAATAACTGTAGCTTGAAGTAGTAAACAATGCTTCGTCGCCTAAGAACGTCTTGGCACAAGAGTTAAAAAGCCGTTGCTGAAATAAATGATGCATCCTACAAATAGAGAGGTTGGCATATACAGTATGCTTCAGTGCTGGGAGATCTCTCAAGCATAGTGGTACATAATCCAGCAAATCATTGAAGCATGGACACAGGGGAGGCGTAAAGATGAAAGGTCTTTGAGATTAGCAATACCTAAAATTATATCACTTCTACCTCTGTTCCTTTTCTACTTACTACTACTAATTTATTGTGGAAATATGCACATTTATATAGAAATCAGTCAAGCCTTTTGTGCTTCCTTATATTTACTAGTCATCTATTCCTTTTTCCACACTATATCTGTTTAAAATTAAAGAAAAAGGAAATTATTTCAACCTTCTGAAGCATAACCGATATGCTGGTAATTGGTAAATAGCAAATGAAGTACCCCAAAAAAGAAAAGGGAGGGAAATACAAAGTAATCAGAGTCTTGGTCTCTGACCCTTTCACAAGCCCTTTACGCATCACAATATGGGAGATCCGTTCTCCGTACTTCATTTTAGAGCAAAAGGATGATCCGATCGTGACACAAAGGTAAAGGGAAACATTTCCTCCTACATTTGGATGTACATACAGTATATGTTTTAGGGATGAGCAAGAAGAGTAGGGTTCCGCTGTCAGAGGTCTCTAGGATGTCTGCAGTGTAGAGACTGGTTTCAAGCAAAACCCGGACCACCCACAATTTTGTTGAACCAAACTTAGAATACATAGAGTAATGGTCATCTATCTTAAATGTTAAATTATATGCACCCAAAACAGCAACAAAAAAAAAAAGAACTTGCCTGTCTAAAACAATCTATACCAATGTGATCTCTATGCTGGTGTAATATGGTGTAGTATTCAAAAATACTTTGACTGCCAGAATGAAGAGAGGGTTCAATTTATAAAGTGGACTTCCAGTGATAAGAACAAAAAAACATGGGGGGTACAGTTATCAATTTATTTACCTCTTTTACTGATATAAATGCTTTGAAAAAAAGAAAAATGACATTTGGGTTGAATGCCATATTTAGGACTCTTCAGCACCACTTCTTCAGACACATCCAAATGTAATACCTTTTTTAGTCCATAGCTATATAATATTTGTAGAGCAATATAGGAGGTGGTATGAACAGATGATATTTTTATTTTTAGGTCTTTTGACAAACCGTACATTCCTTTTATCCTACCGGTTATTTTGGAATACCTGCCAGTACAAGTGCTCTCACGGAAAACATTGAAAATCGGAGAGTATTAATTTACATTATATAATTCTGTTCGGTTCTATTCTCCAGTTACTTAAATGTATTGTGTGTTTATATCATTAAACAAGCATCACTTATGCTGTTTGTCTAGAGAGGGAATAATTGTTCATGGATATTAAGTGACTTGTACAATTTTCATAGGTTCTCTTCGTCGATCCTGCTCAAGATTATACTGCTGATTATGTGAAGCTAGCTGAATTATTCTACCAACACAATGTGCCTCTCAGGTATTGTATGGTAACTGGCAAAATAAGAACTATCCATTATGAAAACAAAATGGAAATGTTGTAATTCTGCTACCATCGACCCAAATTATGCTAAAGGAGAAAAACTGTTTCATATTTTCCTATGACTTTGCGTCATACTTACAGAAGCCCCAGAAAAGTACCATGAGATGTATTCCAAAAAAAAATAGTTTTGTTTCGCCATATTCTGAGATCCAGAACTTTCTTTCTTTTTCCGTCGATGGAGCTGTGTGAGGGCTTTTTTTTGCGGGGCAAACTAGTTTTTATTGTTACCATTTTGGGGTACATATGACTTTTCGATAACTTTTATTCCATTTTTCTTATGGGAGACAAGGTGACCAAAAAACAGCAATTTTGTCGTTTTCATTTGGTTCCATCATATGTTTTCGTTTTTTGCAAAAGAGTGTTTTATTTGAACTTTTAATATATATATATAATATTATAGGTACCCTTTATGTATTGCAGTATATTGTGATATTTTTACCGGCTCCTATTAAGCCCTGCCTCTTGCAGGGCTTAATTAATGCACAAAGCTAGCAGTCCTGGAGCCCTTCATTGGCACCCTGCAATGTCACTCTTAGCCATAGGGCCATCCCCCTTTCTAACATCTTGGAAGCCCTGGTTGCTGTCGACCGTGGCATCTAAGTGGATTAACAGCTAGGATTGGAGTAATCTCCGATCCCAGATGTTAGAGCATGGTGTCCGCTGTAATATACACCCGCTCGTTACAATCCTCCTCATCCCTCGGTTCTGTTTGTTTTGCCTTTGAAACTTTGTGTCTTTTCAATTCTTTTGCCAAATCTGACATCCGGTATAGAGAGAAACTAGTAAAATCTGGGCACTACAGTTGCCAATGCAACCGTATCACACCCAGCATAAATCTTGCATTGATGTACTATTCTTTCCAGGCATTGTACGGTTGCATCGGCAACTGTGCAGCCCAGCGAGCACTAGCGTCTCTCCACACCCGATATCCGATCAACGGGCACATTTGGGGCCCTTCACATCATTAGGGCCTCAAAGGTACAACAAAGGGCAACCCATTAGGAGCTGACTTTAGAGTCACTCACTAGCAACACGGGGTCTATATCGTATGAGCTGAATCATAAATAATCTTTTAGACCTTATTGATGTTAAGCACTGTGTCTAATGATAAAAATAAATTGCATAATATAATCAAAATTGAATGTGCATATGTTCTGTGTAGATGTAGGGTGGCTCTTAAAATAATTGTGCTCTTCTGGGCCCAAAGAACCCCAGTCCTACACTTATAATAGAAACAACATGGAAGGTAGCAAATACTTTTTCATAGCTCTGTGTTTACATACTGTATTTGTATTTTTATTTTTTGCTTTATACATTTTTTCTCTTTTCTTTTCAGGATTGGTTTTGTGTTTGTGGTCAGCCCTACGGAAAACAGTGAAACAATTGAAGATGCTGGAGCTGTTTTGTGGCGTGCCTTTAATTACATGGCTGATGAATCTGACACTACTCATGCTTTTTCTTCCTTAATTAGTGTATGTATTGATCATGTCTTTTGTTTGCTATGGTCTTTGGTCTTCTAAAGTTCGGAACATCTCCCTTTTTAAGTGAACATGGTGCGTTCATTTAAATGGGAAGCAATGACCTCTCTTGATCGAACATACTGAATTTGCAATGGTGAAAACCACTGGTGCAACCTTTTTACATCTCCCATAGGAGTTGACTCCAGGGTTTACAAGAGACTCAGAAAAGCATAGAAAACCGCTTAGTAGTTCTGTCATCTGCGTGAACCTCAGTGCTATAGATTCCTCCTGGATTAGAGACAGTGCTGCAGTGCATGGAATTGTAGGATGGTACGGAACTGGTGAAAATGGTAGGGTAAATAGGGTAATTGTCATTGGTAAGCGTTGCTGCATAGAAAACTACAGGTTATATGACCTCCCAAGTGTAGATTTTAGGGTTTTTTAAAAATTATATTCTAGGGATCACTATAGAATTAAAATAAAATATACAGTAAATTCAGATTTTATATTTGGAAATTTATTAGGCACTGAACATAATTTGATGAATGTGTTTGTTATTCAGAAACGTTGCAAAATTTGTTTCATCAGTCGAAAAAGAGAATTCAATCGTTCTTACTTTTTCCTAATTAAACCTTTCCTGCCCGTACCATGTAAATGAATAGGCATATCGTGTGATACCCATGCTATTACCCTGATAAAATATGTATACTGTGCCATCAGCAGTATCGGGCTGCTACATTGACAGCCACAAATAAAACCCCTAAACATAGCTCGCATAATGAGCTTTATGTTTCTGAATAGAGAAACATATTCTCCTGCATTTAGGCAGTTGCCAGGGAAAGCCATACAGTCATTAATGTCACAGGGATATCCCAGTTGGGAGGGGACTGGAAAAGATAAAATCTGTTTCCTCTGCAGATGCCTGTATATAGATCACTGGGAACCGTGATATAATGGACTGTTACAAATATATCACCGTTATCAATGAAATAAATTATTAAATAAATAAAATTTTTATACCAAAATAAAAGCCCACACCTCTCCTTTCATATACACACCAATATTACACATTCCGTGTGACAAACACATTTTGCATAAGCGTCAGGTGCTTTATGCTATAAAATGTTCATATCATGCAGAATGTACCGTATAGTACCCTAAAATGTAAAAAATAATCACCGGCTACCAATTTTTGTTTATTCTACCCATCTACTCTTGCGCCTTCACTAAAAATGTTCCGTATTTGGATGATTATCACACATGTTTAAAGGGGTTTTTCAGCCAGTAAAAATTGATGGCCTATGCTCCCCCTTCATTTTTACTTGCTCACTGTGAGTCGACACAGATATAGCGACGATTCAAAGGTATTGGAGCCTTCTTCTCTCATTGAAGTGAATGGGAGAAAAGGCTGCAATATCTGTGAATCGCCGTGACATCCGTGTCAACAATTCACAGTGAGCAAGTAAAAATGAAGGGGGAGCAGCGCTCGTACGAACACTACACCACCTTCAAAACAGCTGATCGGAGGGGGTCCTGGGAGTCAGATCCCGGGTGATCAACTATTGATGGCCTATCCTGAGGATAGGTAATCCATTTTTACTGGTTGGAAAACCCCTTTAAATCGAAGGGAAGTTTTTATTTTTATTTGGCATAGATATGCACTGGAGAATTAGAGGACTCTTTTTTTGGGGATACGTATTATTGATTTAACCAATTACCTTAGGGCTGAAAGTGAAGAAACAAAAAGAAACATTTTATATTTTTACCCTGTTTCTAATAGTTTTTCCTTATAGAAGACTTACAAAATAAAATTATATCTGCTGCAATTTAGAACAATAAAAAAAAACTGTTTGCCATGCAAAAAAGAATAAAAATATTTGGGTACACTAAGAAAAAACAAAAAAATCGCCTTTAGAATGCGGCATTCCAAAAATGTAAATTTTCCTCAGGCCATTAAGACCAGAAAACCATGGTCATCAAAGTGTTGAACTCTGCAATCATCATTTAATCAGTTCTTGTATGAGAAAAGACTGGGCTCCATAGCAATTTTTTTGACTGGACCTCCCCTCCCCTGGGTGCCACACACAGCCCCCTTGTAGATCGTGCCGCACTGTAGATTGTTCCATGCAGCCCCCCTGTAGATTCTGACAAACCGCCCCCTATAGAAAGTGCTATACAGCCCCCACTGTAGACAGTGTCACACCCCACTTGTAGATAATGCCCCCCCTTGTAGACATTGCCATACAGCCCTCCATGTAGATAGTGCTGCACCTCCTTGTAGGTAGGGCCATACAGCCCCCCTGTACGTAGCACCAATCGGCCCCCCCTTGTAGAAGCGCCATACAGTCCCCCCGCCTGTAGATAGCGTCATACAGCCCCCCTAACAAATATAACTTAAAACTTTGTATACTCACCTAGGCCCCGTTCCCATGACTAATGGAGTGAATCAACGCCAACGGGATCCTTGCGTAGGCTGCCATGATCCAGTGACGTTATCGCGCCAGCCTGCCCAGGGATCCTGTCCCTGCGCATGATAGGCTGCAGGCCGAATGTGGCCTGTAGCCTAGAAAATGGCAGAGGGTTCAATAGTAGCCTAGTAAATGCCATAGGGTTCTATTGAATGTGGCATTGCTATCACTGTAGCAGCCCTAGTGGCGCCACCGGGCATGGGGGTGCCAGTGGACGGCACGGGCCCCCTCATGCCACGGGCACTGTAGCAGCCGCTAGAGCGGTAGTTAAGCCACTGTCTAGAACGATGCAGATAAATGATATTTAAACAATCTGAATGATTTTTTTTCGTAGGACATATCTTGCAACATAAGCTCCACTAACTAGAGTACCAATAATGATAAATATTGCAACGCTTATTGGATCAGAGGCAATTTGAAACGTTTGTAGCCTGGATTTTATTCGTTTTTATTTGCGATTTAATATCTTTTACAGATGTACAATAAAGTGGATCATAGTGAATCATTGACTGTGGATATTGTGAAGTCTGTGCTGAAAAAACAATTTCCTCTGGCTGACCTAGACAGTGTCCTGGGCTTAAATTCTGAATACAATCCCAAGCTAAAGGTTAGTGCACTTGCAGAATTAAGGCAGTCTTAATTGCTCAATGTTTTTATAGAAGAACATTTATCTAAAATCAAAGGCAAATTTAGATAATCATAATCATGAAGTTAGAATAATGAATTTTAAATAATAAATTATATATGTCTATGCTGCTGTTTTATATAACAGGCCTATTCCACTTACTTTTATGTTATTCATCCATTTGTTATAATCTGGACTAGGAATAAGAAATAGAATTTACATTTTGGTATCGTATTAAAGCCCAGAATCTTAGCTTTCAAATGACACCAGTCTCAAAACGCTAGATACAACATTGGGGCATTCGTTTGAAGTCGGGGAGCAGGATGAAAAGATTTACTTCCTGCTTTTGTGTCTCTGTAAGGCTACATTCACACGAGCGTATCCGATTCACGCACGTAAATCTGGTCCGTGTGCATTGTGTTATTTCATCTGTGCTTTGCGAGGGGCATGTGTTTTTCATTAATTCGCAAAGAACATCTTTTTTTATTTTTCAATGGAATTAATGCACAAATAACGCACCGCACACAGATGTGCATCCGTGTGCTGTGCATGCTTTTCACGCACCCATTGACTTCAACTGTACGTGAAAACGCACCAATGTAGGACATGCAGTGAGTTTCACGCAACGGACACACGCGGCGTGACAATGGCCCCTTTGTGTGCTGTGAGTGATTTTCACGCACAGCACACGGACGGGTTTTACGCTCGTCTGAATGAGCCCTAAGAGAAAAGGGGAAACTGCAAGTGACATCAGGAAGAAAGATTAATCAGACACCCTAAATAAATCAGACTACAGCTCAGTCCCCCTAAATAAATCAGATCACCTAGTTTAATGTGACCCCAGACTCCCTAAATTAATCAGACCCCCTATGTTAATAAAATTTTAGAGCAGATCACTTTAATTAATCAGACTCCAGGTCAGACCCCCTAAATTTATAAGACTCCAGACAGGAGGGAAAAAAATGTTCGGACCTCAGATCAGACGCCTCGTTATACTCACCGCTACTCACTTCCCGGGCCTCTTTCGCTACAGCACACTGCATCCTGACGTGCATGGAAGGTAAGTATTGTCGGAATCCACCATTATCTATTGAATAAATCAATAGCGAACAAAAAACAAATTTCTGCAGTGGTGCGGGTGTAAGGTGACTGCCCCCATTACCCCTCCACCCCTAAATCTGCCCCTGGCTAGGCTGAACAGAGTACTCTCTATAATGTGGTTTGTCCTGTCACTTTAACTTGTGAAGTGATTGGCTAGTGGTGCATATTAAAGAGTTGTAATTGGAATATGCAGCAAAACAATAATCCAAATGACGTGTAAATCTGCATCTTAATGACTGAGAAAAACCCAAATGAATGCACAAAATCGTTATGGGTATGTGTCATAGTGTTTATTTCTATAAATGGGCCAAGATAATGGATTTGTGTTATCCAGGTATACTTGCTATACAGTTGTCAGTAAGGTGTCCTAGTTCTTTTGGATACATGGTGTAAAGCTTTGTGGAGCATACGCCTCTGGAAACTATTAACATTGTTGTTCTCTATTATCCTTACTTTAGCTATGAATAGTTTTATTCTTATTTAGCGCAGCTATTTTCAGTTTGTTTTCCTAATGCCATATTCATTAATCTGTGTTTATACTTCATATATTATATTTGTAATAAAAGTGGAATCTTTTTAAAGCAAAGTGCAACATACTTAATGACCGTTATGGAGATCATTCTTGCTATTACCAGATCCCCTATATCTGCCTCCCCTGCATGTAGGTGCTATATAGTAAGCTGGCCAAAAAACTTTTAATGCCAATGATACATTTCTCTGCCTATTTTCGTCAAGAATTTAACCGCCTCACTATTTATGCTGTTGGATGCAGCAGAAGCCTAAACTTTCAAAAGGGGCCAGAGATTTATGGCGGCCGTCTTTTTTGCTTTCACTGACTTACAAAATACAGAGAAATGAAAGTTCATTGCAGTCACTTGCGTCTCAGATTATGAAAATAATAATCAAGGAATTTTGTAAGGAACCGTAGACGACTAGCGTTAAACTGATGCATTTTGCTTTCCTCCAGGCAAGAAAGATGGGAGTATGACTGACTGCAGAATACCAAGGATTTGTTTGTTGTCTGTCACCATAGCGACAGAATAATCTGCATAGCAGCTGTAGAAACAAAACCATTAAAACATTTTAATCGCTACCTATTAACAAATTGCTTAATTTTTTTTGATTTGGATGCGTTGGGAAAACATAAAAAAATGTGGTTACAAAGGTGAACAAGTTTCTTGGTTTAGATGATGAAAGAGAGCATATTCAGAGATTGCAAGCATAGGTATAGCTACAGTGAAGGAAATAAGTATTTGATCCCTTGCTGATTTTGTAAGTTTGCCCACTGTTAAAGACATGAACTGTCTAGAATTTTTAGGCTAGGTTAATTTTACCAGTGAGAGAGAGATTATATATAAAAAAAATAAAAAAATAAAAAAACTGAAAATCACATAGTCAAAATTATATATATATTTATTTGCATTGTGCACAGAGAAATAAGTATTTGATCCCTTTGGCAAACAAGACTTAAATACTTGGTGGCAAAACCCTTGTTGGCAAGCACAACAGTCAGACGTTTTTTGTAGTTGATGATGAGGTTTGCACACATGTTAGATGGAATTTTGGCCCACTCCTCTTTGCAGATCATCTGTAAATCATTAAGATTTCGAGACTGTCGCTTGGCAACTCGGATCTTCAGCTCCCTCCATAAGTTTTCGATGGGATTAAGGTCTGGAGACTGGCTAGGCCACTCCATGACCTTAATGTGCGTCTTTTTGAGCCACTCCTTTGTTGCCTTGGCTGTATGTTTCGGGTCATTGTCTTGCTGGAAGACCCAGCCACGAGCCATTTTTAATGTCCTGGTGGAGGGAAGGAGGTTGTCACTCAGGATTTGACTGTACATGGCTCCATCCATTCTCCCATTGATGCGGCGAAGTAGTCCTGTGCCATTAGCAGAGAAACACCCCCAAAACATAATGTTTCCACCTCCATGCTTGACAGTGGGGACGGTGTTCTTTGGGTCATAGGCAGCATTTCTCTTCCTCCAAAAACGGCGAGTTGAGTTAATGCCAAAGAGCTCAATTTTAGTCTCATCTGACCACAGCACCTTCTCCCAATCACTCTCAGAATCATCCAGATGTTCATTTGCAAACTTCAGACGGGCCTGTACATGTGCCTTCTTGAGCAGGGGGACCATGCGGGCACTGCAGGATTTAAATCCATTACGGTGTAATGTGTTACCAATGGTTTTCTTGGTGACTGTGGTCCCAGCTGCCTTGAGATCATTAACAAGTTCCCCCCGTGTAGTTTTCAGCTGAGCTCTCACCTTCCTCAGGATCAAGGATACCCCACGAGGTGAGATTTTGCATGGAGCCCCAGATCGATGTCGATTGACAGTCATTTTGTATGTCTTCCATTTTCTTACTAATGCACCACCAGTTGTCTCTTTCTCACCCAGCGTCTTACTTATGGTTTTGTAGCCCATTCCATCCTTGTGCAGGTCTATGATCTTGTCCCTGACCTCCTTAGAAAGCTCTTTGGTCTTGCCCATGTTGTAGAGGTTAGTCAGACTGATTAATGGAGTCTGTGGACAGGAGTCTTTTATACAGGTGACCATTTAAGACAGCTGTCTTTAATGCAGGCACCAAGTTGATTTGGAGCGTGTAACTTGTCTCGAGGAGGCTGAACTCTTAATGGTTGGTAGGGGATCAAATACTTATTTCTCTGTGCACAATGCAAATAAATATATATAACTTTGACTGTGATTTTCTTTATTTTTTTTATATATAATCTATCTCTCACTGGTGAAATTAACCTAGCCTAAAAATTCTAGACTGTTCATGACTTTGACAGTGGGCAAACTTACAAAATCAGCAAGGGATCAAATACTTATTTCCTTCACTGTATGTGCTTCAGAGTCATGTAGAATGCATCTTCTCACTAGTTGTTGCTGCCATGCTTGCTGCATCTAGATTCTGTTCTCTAAAAAAAGTGAAAAAATTTAAAAGAGACCAAGCAGACTATGCCATTAACCCTGCAGGTGACTGGAAATCCAGCACCATACCTATCTCACACAAGGACATCACTGTGTCTGACCACAGCACTACTCTAAATAGAAATATTTCGAGCAAATCCATTCCTACAACCCCACGGGATAGGGTCATGACATATAGCAGGTCCTTCAGGAACAGCTCTAAGTCCAGACCCAATAACCGAACCAATGAAACAACATTACAAAGAAAACAAAATGCTTTGGAGACCCAAAACCACCCTCTGAGGACCAACACTTCAACATTGGTCTCAAAAACCATTTGTCATGACACAGTCACAATTCCCACCCCAAATCCTATTCCACAACCAAACAAACCTTCCCTGTACAGACACTATAGTCCCAAAATACCTATGAACGCTTTCAAATCCTCCGATTTAGCAATCCACCTATCTCGGTTACCCTCCACATCCGAACCAATGGAAGTTCCCCTAACCTCCATTCCCCTACATCTCTGACCAACGACTCTATAGACGAGGATGATGGCAACAATTCCCCTTTTTTACTTGAACTATCAATACACGATACTCCATATTTCACCAACCCAACCTCACCTGATGACCACTTCTGCAGTCCCACAGAGGACCATAACACTACCCAGGGGTTCACCATCCCCAATACTGACTTAGCCACCTCTGTTTTTGACTTCACATATGCAGCAACGTCTTTTTTAGGACTCCCCTCCCAGCTAGTCAGACCTCCACTAACTCCCACTGTTGTGAGCAAAGATATACTGATCCCTTACATCATGAGCCCCAAAGCTCAAACCATAACCAATTTTTTTCCCAAAATTCAAAAAATCTCAACCAAAAGGAAACTAGGCACAGACCTAGAGGACGGAGAGGAGGCAAAAAACGCTACAAACCAACATCTATCCCTCAACAAAAAGAGGAACCTGGTCCAACAGTAAAATTATTTAATCTGTCACTACACACTTTAAATAGTTCTGAACACAGCCTTTTGAATAGAGGCCTTTCCTTTTGTCCCACAGCTTCAACCAACAATTTCGAACTTTTCATGGACCTCAACAGGTTTACAAGAAAGCTTACTCTCACCAGACACTTTGCCATGACTAAATCCACCACCACACCAAGTTCAATCATGGAAACATCTGAAAACCCCGCTGCATCCAATGCCATTCCAGTGGAAGTTCACCCCAAATCAAATTTTTACCCAACCCACCATCAAGGCCCTATGATAGAAACCTTTTAGTCTCTGGTAAGCAACGAATTCAGGACATTAGACCTACCATCCCATTATCCTGACAACTTAACTACGTATGAAAGAAAGGCTATGAAAAACCTCCAAAAGAACCAAGATATCATAATTCGCCCGGCCGACAAAGGGGGGGGGCATAGTCATCCAGGACAGAGAAAAATACCTCAATGAGACTGAGGATTCTTAGTGACACCACTTTCTATAGCAAACTGACTACAAACCCATTATCTATGTACATACTTGAATACCAGAACCTTATAGAGTCAGCTGCCATATCAGGATTGATTAATAAAAAAGAAAAACGGTTTCTTTCTGTCACTTTTCCCAACATGCCCTTCATCTACCATTTACCAAAAATCCACAAATCACTAACAGATCCCCCCGGACGTCCCATCATCTCGGGAATAGGCTCCCTCACCAGCAACCTCTCACATTTCATAGACCTTCACCTCCAACCCCTCGTTCTCACCCTACCATCCCACCTCAAGGACTCCACACAATTAATTAGAGATCTAAACGACCTAAAGTTTGACCCTTCAATATCCCCAATCTGTTTCCTGACAGCGGACGTAACCACACTGTACAGTAACATCCCACATGATAGAGGTATAGAAGTAGCCCACTCATTCCTTTCCTCAAATAACACTATCCCTAAACCCCAGGTTGATTTCCTAACAAACTGTATCGATTTTATTCTCAAACACAATATTTTCAGCTTTGGCAGCAGTTTTTACCATCAGATAAAAGGGTGTGCAATGGGCAGCCGCTTTGCACCCTCCTATGCAAACTTGTATATGGGATCCTTCGAAAAGACACACATCCATGGTGAACACCCCTACAAAAATAACATACTGCTATATAAACGGTACATCGATGACCTGTTTATAATATGGAATGGCACCGAGGAGGAAGCCGTCCGCTTCATCGAAACCCTAAATAAAAACAACTATGACCTATCATTCACACATACATTCTCCCTCACCTCTATAGACTTTTTAGATCTCACCATCAACTACGACAATGACAGCAATAAATTCATAACGAAAACACATTTCAAACTAGTAGACGTTAACAGCTACATTGACTTCAGAAGTGCCCACTACCGCCCCTGGCTTAAAAATATACCTTTCGGGCAATTCAGGAGGATAAGGAAAAATTGTAGCACTGACAAAGACTTCAACAAAGAGTGCTTAGTCCTTGAAAAAAGATTCAAAGACAAATGTTTCCCCACCAATCTCATAAAAGGCGCACGATCAAAAGCTTCAGAACTTACACAAATGTCCTGTCTAAACCCCTCCCTCAAGAAATCCAAATCAGGTACTACTAACTCTAATCTCAATTTCATCACCACCTACAACAGAGGCAATAAAACGATTAGGAACATCCTCTCCAAACACTGGCACATCCTAAAAAATGATCCGCACCTAAAAGACACATTATCATATAAACCAAATATCACATTCAGACGGTCCCTAACCCTCAAAAATATTTTGGCCCCTAGCAGAGTGAAAAAACATCCTACACCCCATGCAAATTTTCTCTCCAACCTCAAAGGGTCCTACAAATGTGGACATTCACGCTGCCTTTGCGGCAATTCCATCAGCCACAAAAAATATGACTACACTTCCACAGTCACCAACGAAACCTTCACAATTCAAACTCTCCTCAACTGTGGCAGCTCATACGTCATTTACTTATTGGAGTGCCCGTGCCAGTTGCAATACATCGGAAGAACCACCCAATGTTTAAGAACCCGAGTTAACAATCATCGGTTCAATGTAAACACTGGTTACCTCAAACACAGTATATCCCGTCATTTTTCTCAAGTACATGATTGCCAATTTAACAAAATTAAAATCACACCCATTAAACATATCAATTTTGACGTCCCAAACAGATTCAGCAAATTAAAACAAAGGGAAAACTACTGGATTTTTAAAATGAATACACTACACCCTTTGGGTCTAAATTACATCACAGAGTCATCTTTGGACTAATTAATTGACTGACTCCAAAATGGAAAAATATCCAAAAAATATCCGACAATTAACACCCCCTGGATCCCTTCTGTCCCCATGTAAAACTATTACGCTACATAGACCAATGAAATTGTCTGTATATTAGTACACAATGCAAATCAAGACGACATATTTCTTTCCGTATCTCCTAATAGCACCTTAATAACCTTCATCCTGGCCTTTTAGCAACAACTATATAATAACCCATTTTCTATTTGCGGTTTTCATCATACACTAAACCAAAATACATTCAACCCTCCTGAAAGAAGTACATAAGTCATACATATATTCGAAACCAACCATTAAAGAATATAGGTATCGACCACCTTAACAAAACCATCCCTACCCCTTAATATTGGTCAGTGTTCCCTCAAACTAACACCTACAATTAACAAATCATCATACTAACCAAGGCATTTTGTCCATATCCACGTATGTTACTTCGTTTTACTCACCCTCCGCCCTTTCTTTTCTTTTCTTTTTAGCAGATACGTTCTCTGTTCATTGTCCCCTCTGAGCAGCTCAACGATCCCTCGCGCGATGCGGCTCACCATGCGTTCCATCTTCTTGTGGATCGCATTGGCTTCCGTAACACAGTTGGTTTTCGAGGCAACGTGTAAACAGCATAACCATCAAATTGAATCGTTTACATCCCAAACACAACACACAACTAACATAACAAATAAATATTAAAATCAGATACAATTTGCTCACCCCTCTCTCCCGATGACACTAGCTAACGATATAAGCAACCAAATGTTGCCATCCCTTACACACTACACAATGTTTTTATCTACTCCTGCATACCGTTCCAAAATCACTCTTTGATGTGACATCCCGTCTTTTATTACTTATATACTTTTATTTGTCCTTTTATTTATGTGTTTGTATTAAAACTCATACTGACATTGCAATAGATCGTTCCATCTGAACTTTGGCCTGCCGAAGTCTTTTCGCGTTTTTTTACCTAATTGTTTAGTCTGAACTGGCCATATATAAGCATGTGTCTTTTTTTCTGTATTCCTATGCCTGATGAAAACGCCAGTTCGGCGTTGAAACGCGTTGCAATTAAACAGTTTATAAAACTCAAAACTGATCTTCTGGATCTGTACCTTGTCCACACTACGCAGCAGCGCCAACATAGATCCTATTTGTTTTTACCTGCATCTCTTGTTCTCTGAAAGTAAATCTATCGGCGGGCTGATGGTGAAGTTGTAGACATCAGTGTTAAGAAATTCTAATAATAAGATAAATGGCACATACTAGAGATTAGTCTTTCATTCCTCTGCCTTTGGCATTTGGAGAGGGGTCTGGAGTGGGAGGTGGTGTCTAATTTATGATTTTGTACTACAAGCAAACTGTTGGTTAGGGAAACATTAGTTAGGCATATTAAACCACGTTTTAGATGTGTTTGATGAAGTTTCATTATTGTTTCCCAGCTGTTAATTGCCTCATCAGGATGCGTGGCAGTACATCAGAGAAATGCCTACAAAATGTGCACATTAATAAGAAGTTTATGCTTTAGAACTGGTTTTCTACTTATTTTGTGTATTTTATCAATTACATATGTGGTATTGCCTTGTCTGGCCAAGATACTCATAAAGTTTCATATTTTGCTACTTTTAGTTACCTGGCAAATATAATAATACTTTGTAGGAAATCAGTCTGGTTCGGAAATGCTCATTAGGAAATGAGTATTCAGCGTTCCATGTGCAACAGGGCGTTGCTATTATGAAGAGATCTGTCACCTTATTATTTTCTTTTAGAATAAGAAAGTTAAAAATACAACTTTTTTTTTTTTTGACATGATAATGGGAGCAGCCATCGTGCCTGAGCTGCTGCAACAGGCACCAGAAAATCAGAAAGATATCTATTGACTTCTAGAAGTATTGTGGACATGCTCTGTGGCGTGCTGTTGTCACTTTATAAGGAGGAGGAGAAGGTTAGCTGTGTCCATCACCTGTCTGTCAGTGGATCCTGCCAATTTCGATAAAATCCTTGAATTATCTAATGTATATGACCAGCCTAATGCTGCCGCACAAATGATTTGTGATTTATTTCTTTTCAAGCTCTGCAGTAAATTTGATCCACATGCAAATTCATTTCTCGTTTTTTGAATGACAATATAGGACCATGATCTTAGACCATCTTAATTTTTGTCTTCGCTGGAATATAAAAAAAAATAACCCCTTAAGAACCAGGCCTGTTTTAGTTTTTTTAGAACCATAGCTCTTTTATTTTTCTGTCGACATAGCCGTATAAGGGCTTGTTTTTTGAGGGATGGAATGGAAAAAAAACGCAATTCCTTCATTGTTTCTTGGGTCTCTTTTTTTATTTTTTATTTTTTTTATGGCGTTCACATGTGGTAAAAATTATGTTAACTTTATTCTGCTGGTCAAACCGATTACAGCGATAACAAATTTATATAGTTTTTTTTATGCTAGACTGCATTTACAAAAGAAATACAATTTTTTTTAACAAAGTTTTTATTGGTTGCCATTTAGGGGAACATACAACTTTTTGATCACGCTTATTATTTTTTTTGAGGAAGTAGGAGGACCACAACCGCTGTTTATACAAGTAAAAAAAATTTGGTTTTTTTTGGTTTTTTTTTATAAAAAAAAAAACGACGTTATTTTACTGTATTTAACTTTTTTTTTTTTTTTTTTTACTTGTCCCCCTAGGGGACCGTTGGATTGCTTGCATGATATCCTGCAATACTGACGTTTTGCAGTGTATCGTTATACTGACACTCTCCATGAAGCCCTGCTAGAGGCAGGGCTTCATAGCTATTCAAAGATGGCAGACCTGAGGGTCTTCATCGGGCCCCTTGACTGCCAATCAAACCATTGGCTCCCCGCGATTACGTTGTGGGGTGCCGTTGCAATGTTACAGTCGGCTGCACCCACTGTTTCTAACCATTTAAATGCTGCAGTCGCTATTGACTGCGGCATTTAAGGGGTTAAACTAGCGGGATATTTCTCATTACACTGAAGTGTCGGCTGTAAGACACAGCGGACACGCTCATGCTATGGAGCGGGCTCAGTCCGTGAACCCGCTCCATAGTCCCCAACCCGACGTGTGCCGTGTATATGTATATATATATATATGTGTGTGTATATGTGTATGTATGTATGTGTGTGTGTGTGTGTGTGTGTATATATATATATATATATATATATATATATATATATATTATATACAGTGGATATCAGGGAGGGCTTAACAATTCAGAGTATTACGGATGCAGACCAATTAATTTTTTTTATTTGTATATTTTAATGGGAAGATCTTTTTTTTTTTTTTTAAAGAGATTGTTCCACCATTACAGCTTATCACCTGTTTACTGCCACTCCATTCATTCTGTATGGGAATCACTGAGATAGTTGAGTGAAGTGCTCAACTATCTCTGTGAGTCCCATAGAGAATTAAATGAGTAGAAGCACGCGTGCGTGACCCCCGCTCCGTTCAAACGGGATTCTGAATACCCTGTTCTTGTGGGATTAAGAGAAGGAGTAACATGGCAGACCTACATGTCAGTCATGGTGGGTCAAGGGGTTAATAATTTATTGAAAACATTTTCTATTTTAAAGGAACAGTCCTGGCAAGATTTAGACACTGTATTAAGTGTATCCATCTGTTGTTCACCAACAACGTAATAGTTTTTCCCTTATCAGTACATGTAAAGAGTCAAACTTGTCAGATCCATCGAGTGAGGTAATCATGTGACTTAAAATCTATGTTCTCGATCTGATCACCATTGTAGGGTTTACAGGGTTTTACTTTCAGGGAGCAATTTTGTTTGTCTCCCTAAAATAGTTTGGCACATGAATATGGAACGGATATAGATTTCCAGGTAATTATCCGTATGTATGTCTGCTTTGAGCAAAATAGCAAAATGTACTCTTTGTAAGCCCAGCTTTATATTTTAAGACTCCCTAATACTGTGTGTACCGGAACCCAGCGTCGATACTTGTCATTTTTACAGTAAGGATGGCCAACTGATTCCAACCTGCCCAAAGATGCTTGGCAAAATAGTCATCCAAACTAAGCTAGAATGTAGAGCTAGGAAAGACTTAAAGAATGATTTACCTGCCCCTACACCAAGTTTCTATAAGATAGGGATAGGAGTAGAAAAATTATTCTGGAGTTTCCCCGTGGTAATAAGGTTAGGAATAACTGCGATAAATTGTGCTTTTGTTCTCATTCTTCTATTCGAGTTCATGCTGTATAATCAGATTCTCAGTATTATTTATGCTGTATTATCAGAATACTTCCCAATTAGAAATCTATTTTGTAATTGTGTACTTGTCTTTTGTGTTGTTTGCATTTCTTATAAAGAATTGTTTAATACCCGACTAGAAATATGACTCGGTCTATATCTAGCTATGCATGCAGCATCCCTAGGAGTTCCCATGCAGTTAATGGTTATGTCGCATGGTATTAGCATCTTCCATGTTACAGTCAGAATAATTCTGTGTAAGACTGTATTACTTCTGATTTAAACAGGCAGGAGCAACCTTTTATAAGAAGAGTGGCCTGGGACCATTGCCTCAAGTTCTGTTTAATGGTGTGCCCTTTAACAGTGAGGAGATGGATGTTGAAGAGATGGAGACAGTTATTCTACAGAAGATCATGGATGCCACAGGGTTCTTCCAGAGGGCAGTGTTCATGGTGAGCTTATCATTCACAAAGCATATGAGATAGATATATCATCCTAATATTTCGTTAAAGCTGTGTGTATATGATGTACAGGCTGTCATTTCCTGCAGCCATACTGCATACAAGTGATTGCTCCATATTACATTTACCTTGTACTGTCAATGTCAGTGAGCTGTCCAACAAGGCTAGAGTCTAGGAGAAGATGCGTATTGATAATGGGAAAAAAAAAAAAACATTTGCTGAGAGAGAACTGCACATGATAATATTGGTAATCTTTAGTACAGATATTATCTGGGCAGATATTAACAAACTGTGCTCAGAGAGACCAATGTCTTAAGAACATCAATGATTACTACACGTCTGTATCCGCACAGCCTTAAAGTAAAATCCATCAATTTGTTAAACTATTTTCACCCAAATATAATGTAAATTATATCTGTATGTAAATTAATGGACAGTTGTGAACCTATATTTTAAGCTAAACCTTCTCTGATATGCCAAATGGCAGGTTCACCTACTAACACAAATCAATGTATAGAATTGTTCACGACAGCAATTATTGCTTTGTAAGAATACTACGTAGAGCGCTTTATCTTTTTTTAAATACCCTACAATGTAATTATTCATAGGACAGACCGAAAAAGAAAACCGAAAAAATGACATTGATCAAAGCCTTTTCTGCAATTAACTAATTACTGTAACTTCTCTAAAAAGGATCTTTAGCATTGGAAAGCAAACCACAATATGATTAAATTACTAAAACTTAGATACCACTGAAGTGCACATGCATATTTTTTTCCCATTTACATGTTTTTATGTACTTCTATATACAAGGGGATCAAAGGATGAGTTTGCAGATAAATGTAATTGACGGAAACAAATATAATATACAATGAGGCACCAAACCATGTAGCAGTATGTTTTTCTAGTTCTGTCCATTTTTCTGTAGATAACACCTGATAACAAAAAATATATTAAGTTCAATGCAATAGCATAAAAAATTCCCTTCAAAAAGATTGTTTTAAAAATTCCCCTTTACTATTCAGCATTCTAAAAGGTAAAATGTAGTTTAGTCATTAAGAGGGTGAAAAGGTTTGACTTCCTTTGCATAGAGCAGGGTTAGGAAATCTTGCAGGCGTGGAGAACTACTTAAATATTGAAGTTTCTGAAGATCTACCACAATAAAATAAATGGGACAGCCACAGGACTGCCCCAATGTTGATGGCGGCCATGGAACCCTTTTATAACCGTGGCGGCCACAGAGCCACCCATAACAGTGGCAACTATAGGAGCCCCATAACCGTGGCAGCCGCATGAGTCCCCAATAACAGTGGCGACCGCAGGGCCCCCCATAACAGTGGCGGCCACAAGACCCCCCATAACAGTGGCGCCAGCAGAACCCCCCCAGAACAGTGGTGTCCACAGAACCCACCCCCCACCCCAGAACAGTAGCGGGACACATTGCTTTAATACAAAAAAAATACCTTGAGCCTTTAGGCTTGAGGGGTGGCGGACCCCATTGGGCCACTGCATCATAGAAGTGTGAGCTGGACATCACCCAGTGGTGCCAGTTCTGCAGATCCTCACCTCATTCTCCAGCATTGTGTATTAGTTCAATGGTATGGACTGAATTGTCTGCAGTATTGAACTGAACAGCAGCTCAGGCTGGGATCTACTCTGCACCTTTCTTTCATGTTCCGGATGCCAACCCAGTTCTTGAAGGGGCTCAAATGTTCCACGTTTAAAATGCAATTTTTACTAGTGCATATGGTATTGCTTACAGACATTACCTAATACCATGTTATTAACTTTTAGTCATCAAAACAGTAATTACAAATGTCCAATCCCTTGAATATCAAACAGGCAATCACTTAAGCCATAGACATAATAATTATTTTTCACCTTCCATTTATTAGAAGAAAGGTATAAAATTGCTAATGAGCATAATAATCATAAATCTGAATATGAAGACTTTAGTTCTTCATTCTGCCTTCACTTGTGCAGCAGACTTCACACCAAGTAGCTTGTTGCAATCAATCGCTGTGGGTGGCAGACTCCGATTTTGCCGTAGTAGCGGTAATAAATTGCGACATAACCGCTATGTCTTCATAGACCCTTACTATAGGAATGTGAAGAATAAGTATTAATTCTATTACTTAAGTACATTTCCTGTTTGGTGTTCAAAGGATTGTACGTTTGTAATTGCTGTATAATGGAGCTTGTGGAGACTCCGTTCTGTATGTCCCTTGTTGTAGTGAAAGTCACAATTGATTGAATTAAAGAATTTAGCCATCAATACCATTTCACTATATTCGCCGGACGGCTAAAATATTACATAGAATTCTTATTAGACACACTATAAACAATTCCCTATACGCTGGATGAAAATATGAGGAGAAACTCCACTTTAAATCAGATGTGTTTACTCAAATTTTTGGATTTTATTAAATGACTTAAATTGTTTACTGTTCTGTACAATATGCCCAGCATGCCATTGGTAAAACCTGGCGCTAGTGCATAAAGGGATTGACCAGGATTAGAAAAACATGACTTCTTTTTACCACAGGTTGTGTGTGGTATTGCAGATCAGTGCTACTCGCTTCATTGGAGCTGAGCTGCAATAACGGGCACAATCTCTGGACGGGTGTGGCACTGTTTTTGGCAGAAAGTATCTATTTTTTTCTTATCCTGGACAACACCATTAATAGCAATGTGCATTTGGGAATCCGTTTGTAAAGCAAAAAGATGAGGGTCGTATAATCTGCCAATAATACAGTGCTTGGTAATTATACTATTGTGGTTTCTTTTACAGGGTCTTTTAAATGATCACCTGGATGTTGTAGATTTCATGATGGACCAACCAAACACGGTCACCCGAATCAACCCCACTATTCTTACAAGTGAAAAGACACACATAAATTTTATTTCAAGATCAGGTAATGCAAAATAATTCCTTATAAAAAAAAATGACACCCATTCTTCTCAATAGGTAAATGCCCCATGGGTCAACCTGGAATTTCTGCCGTGGAATAATGAAATTGCCGGGCTGCCGGTGGCTACAAAGGCAATTGGAGGCCTGACACTGGCCTCCCGGTATGCCTAGTACAGAAGACTTTAAGGCCCTGACAGGATGCGGGGTCTAATAGGCTTCCGCAACCGCTGGCAAGATGGCACCGGCTCAGGAGCTGAGCCGACGTCATCAGCGGTGGATGTCAGCTGTATGTTACACCTGACATACACCTGTAATATAGCTGACATACACCTGTAATGGCAGGTTCCTCCCATTAACCCCTTAGATACAGCGATCTAAAGCGATCTATGGATCTTAGGGGTTGGCAGCAGAGCGGCAGCTATGCCCTGCAATCGCAGTATTGCCGACTGCTACTATGGCAACAGGAGGCCTAACAATGGCCTCCTGCTTTGCCATTACAGAACCAGATTAGGCCCTGCCCGGAGGCGAAGCCTAATCGGCTTGCTGTCAGTGAATGACTGACAGATCTAATACATTGCACTACATAGGTAGTGCAATGTATTCGAAAAAGAATCTGACCGTTGGACCTTCAAGTCCCCTAGTGGGACTAAAGAAAAGTATAAAAAAAGTAAAAATAAAAGTTTCAAGTCATTAATATCGCAATTGCCCTTTTTCCCTTATCAAGTCCTTTATTATTGAAAAAAATAAAATAAGCCATACATATTTGGTATTGCCGTGTCCACTATGCCCTACAAAAAGTGAAATAAAAAGGGATCAAAAGTCCAAAAATGGTACCAATACTAACTACAGCTTGTCCTGAAACAAAACAGCCCCCATACAGCTCGATCGACGAAAAATGGGAAAAGTTATGGTTGTCAGAACATGGCGACAGAAAAAAAAACATTATTTTTCCAAAAGTATAAATTAGATATCGCCGGGATCAGACTAACACGCAAAATAAAGTTAACATGTAATTTATGATGTGTTTTGAACACTATATAAAAAAAACTATGCCAGAATTTCTGCTTTTTGGTCACCTTGCCTTCCAAAGATAGGATAAAAAGTGATCAAAAAGTCGCATGTACCCCAAAATGGTACCAATAATAACTACAGCTTGTCCCGCAAATAAACCGCTCTCATACCACTACATCTATGAAAAAATAAAATAAGTTAAGGCTCCAGTATGTCAGAAAAGAAAAATATGCAGTTGTGCAGGCCCGAGGGGAACATTTCTTCTGTTTCAAAAGGCGATTTATCAAGGCCCTAAAATGAGTGAACTAGGAAGGGGAGGGCCCAAACATATCTGCCGGAAGCGAGGGTGCCCGTATTATACCAGGACAACACTTTCCCAGCAAAATTTTCCAAACTGCAAATGTGCAGAGTGTGGACCAAAAGAGGATAAGAAAGGACATTTATCAGTGCGACACTGTCCTGTGCATGAAGGATTGCTGTCTTGTTATGGTGGCACAAGCTGGGCACCACATATTGGCATATCTATGGAAAAAAATCCCATTTTCACTCTGCAACATCGAGTGCACACTAATTTCTCAAACACCTACGGGGTTAACATGCTCACTACACCCCTAGGTGAATACTTTGAGGGGTGTAGTTCCCAAAATGGGGTCACTTCTGTGGGTTTCCACTGTATTGGTCCCCAAATGGCGCTCCTTCCCTTCTGAGCCCTGCCGTGCGTCCAAACAGCAGTTTATGACCACATATGGGGTATTTCCCTACTGTAGAGCAGTAGCTTTACGATGTTGGGGTTCTTTTTTTCCTTTATTTGTTGAGAAAATGAAAAATGTTGAGCTAAAGCTACGTCTTTTTGAAGAAAAGGGATTTTTTTTTTATTTTCACTGCCCAACTCTAATAAAATCTATGAAACGACTGTGGGGTCATAATTCTCACTACTCCCCTAGATTAATTCCTCAAGGGGTGTAGTTTCCTAAATGGAGTAACTTTTTGGGCGTTTTCACTATTTTGTCCTCTCAGGGGCTTTGCAAATGCAACATGGCCCAAACCATTCCTGCTAAATTTGAGCTCCAAAAGCCAAATGGCGCTCTTTTCCTTCTAAGCCCTGCTGGGTGTCCATACAGCCATTTATGAACACATGCGGGATATTGTTTTACTTGGGAGAAATTGCTTTACAAATGTTGCGGTGCTTTTTATCCTTTAGTCCTTGTGGAAATGAGAAAAAATTAGATAAACCTACATTTTCTTTGAAAGAATGTAGATTTTCATGGCCTATTTCCAATAATTTCTGCAATAAACCTGTAGGGTCAAAATGCTCATTATACCCCTAGATCATTTCCTTGAGGGGTGTATCCAAATAGGGTAACTTTTGGGGGATTTCCCCTGTTTTGAAACCGCAAGAGCCCTTCAAACCTGACGTGGTACCTAAAACATATTCTAATAAAAAGGAGGCCCAAAATCCTCTAGGTGCTCCTTTGCTTCTGAGGCCTGTGCTTCAGTCCATAAGCACACTAGGGTCACATGTGGGATATTTCCTAAAACTGCAGAACCTGGACAATCAATATTGCATTGCGTTTCTCTGGTAAAACTTTGCGTTACAAGAAAATGGATTAAAAATTAATTTCTGAAAAAAAAACATTAATTTGTAAAATTCACCTCTACTTTTACTTTAATTCCTGTGAAACGTCTAAAGGGTTAAAGAGGCTCTGTCACCAGATTTTGCAACCCCTATCTCCTATTGCAGCAGATAGGCGCTGCAATGTAGATTACAGTAACGTTTTTATTTTTAAAAAACGAGCATTTTTGGCCAAGTTATGACCATTTTTGTATTTATGCAAATGAGGCTTGCAAAAGTACAACTGGGCGTGTTTACAGTAAAAGTACAACTGGGCATGTATTATGTGTGTACATCGGGGCGTTTTTACTTCTTTAACTAGCTGGGCGTTAGGAATGGGAGATCACGCTGTGACGTCACTCACTTCCTGCCCCAGGTCCTGCATCGTGTCGGCCACATCGGCACCAGAGGCTACAGTTGATTCTGCAGCAGCATCAGCGTTTGCAGGTAAGTAGCTACATCGACTTACCTGCAAACGCCGATGCTGCTGCAGAATCAACTGTAGCCTCTGGTGCCGATGTGTCCTCGCTCGTCCGACACGATGCAGGACCTGGGGCAGGAAGTGAGTGACGACACAGCGTGATCTCTCGAGAACACGCTGTGTCTGCACTGCCAGAAGCGGGGTGTTAACGAAGAGAAGTGGATGATACTTCTTGTCAGAACGCCCAGCTAGTAAAAGAAGTAAACACGCCCAGATGTAACACACATAATACACACCCAGTTGGACTTTTACTTTAAACACGCCCAGTTGGACTTTTACTTTAAACACGCCCAGTTGGACTTTTACTTTAAACACGCCCAGTTGGACTTTAGCAAGCCTCATTTGCATAAATACAAAAATGGTCATAAGTTTGCCAAAAATTCTCGTTTTTTAAAAATAAAAACGTTCCTCTTATCTACATTGCAGCGCCGATCTGCTGCAATAGCAGATAGGGGTTGCAAAATCTGGTGACAGAGCTTCTTTAAGTAACTTTCTAAATGCTGTTTTGAATACTTTGAGGGGTGAAGTTTTTAAAATGGGGTGACGTATTGGGGGTTTCTAATATATAAGGCCCTCAAAGCCACTTCACAATTAAACTGGCTACTGTAAAAATAGCCTTTTGAAATTTTCTTGAAAATGTGGGAAATGGCTGCTGAAGTTCTGAGCCTTGTAACGTTCTAGAAAAATAAGTGTCCAAAAACGATGCCAATCTGAAGTAGACATATGGGGGATGTTAGTTAACAAAATGTTGGTGTTTTTCACAATTAAATACTAAATGTACTGAGCAAATTTTTCCATTAACATAGTCCAATGTGTCACAAGAAAACAATCTCAGAATCGCTTGGATAGGAAAAAGCATTCTAAAGTTATTACCACATAAAGTGAAAAATGTCAGATTTGAAAAATGAGGCTCTGTCAGGAAGGTCAAAAGTGGCCAAAGAGGGAAGGGGTTAAGGGTGTTACTTTGTTACAGCATCAGCGCAGAAATACACACAAAACAGCATTTTGCACTTTGTGGTCCAATCCATGATGATCTACAAAACTTCCTGCAGCTAAATGGTCATTACTATATTCATGTGAAGATGTCCCTCAGAAAACATTGTTTAGTTGTAAAAAAAAACAAAAACACTAATGTTTTACCTGACTTTTCTAGCTTTTCACACATAGGCAGATTATGCATCTCCACAGCTGCATCAATGGCTGCTGTAACTTAGTACTTTATGTATCCAGCTACAATGGAAAGCAGAGGTCAGGAACATAACTGACAAGAATAGGAAATGCAAAAGTGAAAAAATATACTCCACAATAAAACAAAAAAAATTCTCAGTCCCTGCTCTCTTTTTTTTGCTAGCCTGAAGACAGGGGGCTGATGCAAGGAAATAACACATTCCTGTAGGATCAGACTTCACACAGACTTGGTTGTCTCTGACACACAGGATCCACCTAATATCAATCACATTAAAATTCAGAACTTAGATGTGATCAATATTAGGCTGAAACTTTGTCCGCAACAAACAGGACCCACTCTCAGCCGTCGCTAAACTGAAGAAATCGGCTGAGAGGGATCAATAGGGCTTCTAAGTACATTCTATGTCCAAAAAAGAAAAGTAATATATTCAAAAGTGTACATAGCAGGGGCGTAACTAGGAAAGACTGGGCCCCATAGCAAACTCTTGACTGGGACCCCCCCAGGTGCCACAAGCAGCCCCCTTATAGATAGTGCCCCCTGTAGAATGTGCCATACAGCCCCCCAGTAGACAGTGCTATACAGCCTCGCCTATAGACTGTCACACCCCACTTGTAGATAGCGCCCCCCACCTCCCCTTGTAGATAGTGCCATACAGCCCCCCTGTAGATATCGTCCTAAAGCCCCCCTGTATATAGCGCTATACAACTCCCACTGTATATAGTGCCGCACAGCCCCCCTTTAGTAGATAATGCCGCACAGCCCCCCCTTAGTAGATAGTGCCGCACAGCCCCCCTTTAGTAGATAGTGCCGCACAGCCCCCCTTTAATAGATAGTGCCGCACAGCCCCCCTTTAGTAGATAGTGCCGCACAGCCCGCCCTTAGTAGATAGTGCCGCACAGCCCCCCCTTAGTAGATAGTGCCGCACAGCCCCCCCTTAGTAGATAGTGCCGCACAGCCCCCCCTTAGTAGATAGTGCCGCACAGCCCCCCCTTAGTAGATAGTGCCGCACAGCCCCCCCTTAGTAGATAGTGCCGCACAGCCCCCCTTAGTAGATAGTGCCGCATAGCCCCCCTTAGTAGATAGTGCCGCACAGCCCCCCTTAGTAGATAGTGCCGCACAGCCCCCCTTAGTAGATAGTGCCGCACAGCCCCCCTTAGTAGATAGTGCCGCACAGCCCCCCTTAGTAGATAGTGCCGCACAGCCCCCCTTAGTAGATAGTGCCGCACAGCCCCCCTTAGTAGATAGTGCCGCACAGCCCCCCTTAGTAGATAGTGCCGCACAGCCCCCCTTAGTAGATAGTGCCGCACAGCCCCCCCTTAGTAGATAGTACCGCACAGCCCCCCCTTAGTAGATAGTGCCGCACAGCCCCCCCCTAATAGATAGTGCCGCACAGCCCCCCCCCTAATAGATAGTGCCGCACAGCCCCCCTTAGTAGATAGTGCCGCACAGCCCCCCTTAGTAGATAGTGCCGCACAGCCCCCCTTAGTAGATAGTGCCGCACAGCCCCCCTTAGTAGATAGTGCCGCACAGCCCCCCTTAGTAGATAGTGCCGCACAACCCCCCCTTAGTAGATAGTGCCGCACAACCCCCCCTTAGTAGATAGTGCCGCACAACCCCCCCTTAGTAGATAGTGCCGCACAACCCCCCCCTTAGTAGATAGTGCCGCACAGCCCCCCCCTTAGTAAATAGTGCCGCACAGCCCCCCCTTAGTAGATAGTGCCGCACAGCCCTCCCCCTAATAGATAGTGCCGCACAGCCCCCCCCTAATACATAGTGCCGCAAAGCCCCCCCCCTTAGTAGATAGTGCCGCACAGCCCCCCCCTTAGTAGATCGTGCCGCACAGCCCCCCCCCCTTAGTAGATTGTGCCCCACACAGACCAGTGTAGATAGAGCCACAGCCCTCCCCTTGTAAATAGTGCCGTACAGCCCCCTAGTAGATAGTGCAACATCCCCATGTATATATTGCCACACAGCTCCCCCTTGTGTATAGTGCCACTCTGCTCCCCCTTGAGTATAGTGCCACTCTGCTCCCCCTTGTGTCTGGTGCCACTCTGCTCCCCCTTGTGTATAGTGCCACTCTGCTCCCCCTTGTGTATGGTGCCACTCTGCTCCCCCTTGTGTATGGTTCCACTCTGCTCCCCCTTGTGTATGGTGCCACTCTGCTCCCCCTTGTGTATGGTGCCAGACAGGCCCCCCTTGTGCATAGTGCCACAAGGCAATGGCGCATCCAAGAAAGTTGTATAAGCCAGGGGGATGACAATCAAACATGGAAAGGTGGGTTTGGAGGCAAGACTGTGACTCTTCAGGATAGTGGCACCGCCCCATGACCCTTTAATGAGTAATTCGCATATAGTGTGCGCTGTTTTAAAAGTGAATTTTAAAGATTTTGCTGCATCTGAACAAAAACCATACATTTGGAAATATTATCAGGTCATGTATTACCGCATGGTAGCGGTTCAAGGGGTTAAAACTACCAGACGGGTCCCCATGAAATATACAATGTATTGAGAACAATTCCATCTGCCCTGCAATTTTTTTTGTTATAAAAATATCCTATATAATTACAGATCCAGAACCAAGCTCATACGTATATACAGTACCACAACCAAGCTCAGTACATTAGTACAGCACTAGAGCCAACCTCACTACATATATACCGCACCAGAACCAAGCTCAGTACATAAATACAATACCAGAAGAAAGATCAGTACATAAATACATCCCCAGAACCAAGCTCAGTACATATATACAGCACCAGAACCAAGCTTATACACATATACAGCACCAAAACAAAGCTCAGTACTTAAATATAGCATCAGAACCAAGATTAGTACATATATACAGCCCTGGAACCAAGCTCAGTACATATAGACAACACCAGAACAAATACAGCTCAATTTGGTGCAACCCCTGCTGTATAGGCTTGTACGGCATAAAACTACAGCTCCCAGCATGGCCCGAACAATGGTAAGGATATGCTGGGAGATGCTGTTTCACAAAATAAATCATACCACCCATCATCTCGCTGCAGATCATACAGTGACTACGTTACTGATTAGAGGCAGAATAAACCTTTACATTTAGTGACTCACCAGTGACGTCTCAGATTCTAGTTCTTTTTCTCTTTTCTTCTTCCTCCGGTCCAGACCTCACATATACAGTGAAGGAAATAAGTATTTGATCCCTTGCTGATTTTGTAAGTTTGCCAACTGTCAAAGTCATGAACAGTCTAGAATTTTTAGGCTAGGTTAATTTTACCAGTGAGAGATAGATTATATAAAAAAAAACACAGAAAATCACAGTCAAAATTATATATATTTATTTGCATTGTGCACAGAGAAATAAGTATTTGATCCCCTACCAACCATTAAGAGTTCAGCCTCCTCCAGACCAGTTACACGCTCCAAATCAACTTGGTGCCTGCATTAAAGACAGCTGTCTTAAATGGTCACCTGTATAAAAGACTCCTGTCCGCAGACTCAATTAATCAGTCTGACTCTAACCTCTACAACATGGGCAAGACCAAAGAGCTTTCTAAGGATGTCAGGGACAAGATCATAGACCTGCACAAGGCTGGAATGGGCTACAAAACCATAAGTAAGACGCTGGGTGAGAAGGAGACAACTGTTGGTGCAATAGTAAGAAAATGGAAGACATACAAAATGACTGTCAATCGACATCGATCTGGGGCTCCATGCAAAATCTCACCTCGTGTGGTATCCTTGATCCTGAGGAAGATGAGAGCTCAGCTGAAAACTACACGGGGGGAACTTGTTAATGATCTCAAGGCAGCTGGGACCACAGTCTCCAAGAAAACCATTGGTAACACATTACGCCGTAATGGATTCAAATCCTGCAGTTCCCGCAAGGTCCCCCTGCTCAAGAAGGCACATGTACAGGCCCGTCTGAAGTTTGCAAATGATTCTGAGAGTGATTGTGAGGAGGTGCTGTGGTCAGATGAGACTAAAATTGAGCTCTTTGGCATTAACTCAACTCGCCGTGTTTGGAGGAAGAGAAATGCTGCCTATGACCCAAAGAACACTGTCCCCACTGTCAAGCATGGAGGTGGAAACATTATGTTTTGGGGGTATTTCTCTGCTAAGGGCACATGACTACTTCACCGCATCAATGGGAGAATGGATGGAGCCATGTACCGTCAAATCCTGAGTGACAACCTCCTTCCCTCCACCAGGACATTAAAAATGGCTCGTGGCTGGGTCTTCCAGCGCGACAATGACCTGAAACATACAGCCAAGGCAACAAAGGAGTGGCTCAAAAAGAAGCACATTAAGGTCATGGAGTGGCCTAGCCAGTCTCCAGACCTTTATCCCATCGAAAATTTATGGAAGGAGATGAAGATCCGAGTTGCCAAGCGACAGCCTCGAAATCTTAATGATTTACAGATGATCTGCAAGGAGGAGTGGGCCAAAATTCCATCTAACTTGTGTGCAAACCTCATCATCAACTACAGAAAACGTCTGACTGCTGTGCTTGCCAACAAGGGTTTTACCACCAAGTATTAAGTCTTGTTTGCCAAAGGGATCAAATACTTATTTCTCTGTGCACAATGCAAATAAATATATATAATTTGGACTATGTGATTTTCTGTTTTTTTTTAAATCTAATCTATCTCTCACTGGTAAAATTAACCTTGCCTAAAAATTCTAGACTGTTCATGTCTTTGACAGTGGGCAAACTTTCAAAATCAGTAAGGGATCAAATACTTATTTCCTTCACTGTAGCTCCCTCTGTATATAGTGTCCCGCATATAGCCCACCCATGTATATAGTGTCCCACATATAACCCACCCCTATTGATAGTGCCTTACAAATAGCTCCCCTATAGATAGTGCTCTACATATAGCTGACCCCTGTACATAGTGTCCCACTTATAGCTCCCCCTGTATATAGTGGCCCACATATAGACCCCCCTGTAGATAGTGGCCCACATCCCCACATATAGACCCCCTGTACATAGTGCCCCACATATAGACCCCCTGTACATAGTGACCCACATATAGACCCTACCTGTAGATAGTGCCCCACATCCCCATATAAACCCCTTCTGTATATAGTGGCCCACATATAGGCCCCCCCTGTATATAGTGGCCCACGTCCCCACATATAGACGACCCCCCCCCCCACCCTGTAGATAGAGCCCCCACTGTAGAAAACGCCACTCAGTTTTAGTAGAAAACTACATACTCACCCTGATCCGGTTCCTGTGCTGTCTAGTGGCAATGCAGATCTGCTGGAGCTGAACGGCGCAAGCGGCGCATCGTTAAAAGTCGCCGATTGGCAGGGCAGAATGACTTGCCCCGTCAATCGGCGCCTTTCAAGCACGGAAGCGACCCTATGACTTCATCCCGCTGCTAGCATCGTTGAAAGGCGCTAATTGGCGGGGCAAAATGGTCGGGCACAGAACATGCCCGGCTATCCAGCGCTAATGCATGTATTTGTACCTGCGTGCTATAGATGCAGGTACAATTACTGCAAGAGTTTGGCTGTCGCTAGCCACTGGTACATAGCCTTTAAAGTACATGATTTTCAATATTTTGTTTAGATATTAAAAGTAACAGATGGACATTATGTACTGGGACGCTGTAGGCCAGCCTGAAGACGCTGCATTTCCATGCAGGTTTTGTGTAAAAAAAAAATTATTACATTTTCAAATATATGTAAAATTGTAGGCTCCGCTTTTTGTCATACAAATAAAACCACAAACCTGCAACATATTTCTGACCTGTACCTTACGCTCTGTGTCAATGGCCGAGTTACTTTTACATGCAGGAGCTGCATATGTAGTGCTTCAGATCACTTGCTTGTTTTGGAAATTACTTTCCTGATCTTTACGGGTTTGGATCTGATCTTGGCATTAAATATGCACCTTTAGTATGAAACTGTTCACACAGTGTATTTGTTGCTGATTTTTGTTTCAAAATAAAAAGTACAGTACAGGGGGATTCAAAAAGGATGGTGGAAAATTATAGCCTCGTTATTCATAAATGAGCGAGTGTAACACGATTTATTAACATGAAAAAACACACTATCCAAGCTTTATCTATACACTACAAATGTTCAAAGTGATTTCCATTGGTGACATGGCAGATGTCTAGGCAGTAGTCCAGCTCTGCCCAGATGCGTGCCAGCATATCCTCACATATGGACTCCACTGTTGCAGTAAAGCGTTGTCCCAGGTCTTTCAGATCCTTTCTCTGGGGAGGGGGGATACACGAAGTTCTTGATGTAGCCGTACAGAAAGAAGTCGCAGCGTGTTAGATGTGGCGATCATGGAGGCCAGCGCAACATTGGTGAATCGCTGTTTCTGTTGCAGCTGATTCAATATACCGGTAGTTTCATTCAGGTATCTAATTGCTTCACCCAATGCAAAATGCAGGTTTTAAGTGAAGCACATTTACCAAAGTTATTCTGAAAGTTTCTCTGTACTGTCATAACAGACCCCGCTCTTGCAAATTAAAAATTAAAATCTAAAATAGAATAAATGTGTATTTTATTCTCCTAATTGAATTTTTCTTTGTTGTTTCTACCTATAGCTACATACAGTTTGCAGGATTCTGAAACGTTTTCTTATCTCGATTCTCAAGATAAAAGTGCTGTTATTTCTGAAAATATGAAATATGCTACAAAAGAAGGTATGTCGTTCTCAAGGGTTTATCTGCAAGTAATACTGTCTATACAAAAAGAGCACAAGCAAAGGGCAAAAATAAGATACATTTGACACTTGGAAGATAATTATAATTTCAGAGTTTTTAAAGAGTGCAGATATAGTGCATTATAGTATGATATGTGGTCTCCCCCCCCCCCCCCCCATTTGTTATAAAGTACTCTGAGATGATTTGATTGTTTTGATTGTTTGGATCCAGGCTTAGAGCTTAAAACGGTTATGTAGCTGACCTGTACTGAAGACAAGTTGCAACCTCAGGATCCACAAATGGTGGAAATGATTCAGATGCCCAATAAACAAGCATGGTAAAACCAGCCTCAAGCAGACACAACATACCAATTGACTAAGTATTCACAACAGATCAGGCAATCTGACAGTCAGCAGTTCTTTCTCGTGTTCGGTTTTGTGAGTTACAGAAGACAGAAAGCAGGGGCAGAGATGGCACTTCGGTCAGTTCTGAGAGTGCTTTGCTAGATAGAGCTGTCTTCGGGTCTTTTTACGCAGGCAGATAAATTGCCCGTAACTAGCATTGATCGATGATCTAGCAAGTCAAATGGCGCTTGTTTACTCACCTTAACATGTTACAACAATTGCTCAGGTTTTTTGTAAATACGATCATTCGTTTCCCCCTCTTATACAGTTACATTACAAACGACAGGCAGAAGCCTATTTACACGTTTTAGATTTACTGCCGACCAACAATGATATTTAGGTCAGCATAAAAGATGCGATCAACAACAAACCAAGTGAGTCATCGTTGGATCCCTGGGGGTGTTTTATACAGGGCAATGATTGGGAACAATTGTTTGTACAAATGACCATTTTGGGGATTATTGCCTGATGTAAATGGCCCTTATCGAGAGGTAGACTGGCAAGAGTTAACAGAAGATGGCATCGGTGGCAAAACAAGTATGAATTCAGAATGCTAATGGAGGGTGTCTCTTATGTTCTGTCTTTTTTTTTTATTTTCTCCCCTGTTTGCCTAGGAGGGAAATGGAACATAAGGGGTTTCAGGGAGATTGGGGAAGATAAGTTAATGAATATGTAGACATGCTAGGTTTATATATGATATGGAATTGTTTATTTTTTTTAAAAAATTTAATAAATAAAGATGTAATTAAAAAAAAGTCTCTCCCCTGCAAGCAATTTTTTTGGAAGTCAACATTTTAGCCAAGACACCATTTAGTGGCTGCCAATGCAAACGTTACTTAATTTTTTTAAATTATTATTTGCTTTCTTTGGACTAGTCATTCCTGTCCTTGTTGGCTATTTTGTCTGCCTTCACACCAGGCATCTTTGAGCAGGCTAAAATCAGTTTGCCATTCTTAGTGAAAAAAGTAACAGCTCTAGGGGAGTGTTCAGCTACCAACATGACGATGTGACGGAGAGAGCTCCATGGAGAGGCCGCTCATCTGGGACAAATCCTGTGCATTTTAGCAAATTAGCAATATTTCTCACATTGACCTCCTTACAACCTCTGAGGGCTACATTTTTCCTCATTTGGGCTAGCATACAGACTGCATACAGACTCTCACTGCGACGTTCCATCAGAATTTTGCCATGCAACAGATGACTCCACCGGGGGCCTGCGCAATACAGAGCGGCGTTCGAAGAGACATGTGCCACATATTACCTGGTTTGCTGCTAGTGCTTGTGACCCAGACGACCTACTGGCTACAACACGCTACCAAAGTCCTACCCAACATCCTCCTGATGCACATACCATGGCGGTGGTTCCTGGGTGGATCCTTTGTGACTAAACAGCATGGTTCACTGGATGGCATCCTACTGGCTGAAGTATCACACGCAGAGCTACAATCACTTATATAGACCCAGCTCCTCTAAAAGACAAGCTATTGCATTGTACATAGTCTGCGACACACTGGCAGACTTTTGACTATTTGTAGAAAGAGGTCCAGACCCTCTTTATCTGACCAGGGGTCAACTCACCTGTCCCACAGTAGACCGATTAGGGGGAAGATACCCTGCCAAGGTTAAATTAAGAGTGATTTACATCTTCTGAAACCAAGGTTCTGTACCACGACTGAAGATCTATTGCATCTAAAGAGCGTGAGTTTTCTAGAACAGAGCCTGACTAGATGACTCGTACTCCTCAGCCACAACGCAATGAGGCGTCTTATGCCTCGATTTACATCTGAAAATACGGCTCCAATACGTCGGCAAACATCTGCCCATTCATTTGAATGGGTTTGCCGACGTACTGTGCCGACGACCTGTCATTTACGCGTCGCTGTCGAACGACGCGTAAAAAAGACGGCTCGTCAAAAGAAGTGCAGGACACTTCTTGAGACGTAATTTGAGACGTTTTTCATTGATTCCAATGAAGAACATCTCCAAATTACGGACATAATTGACGCCTCGCAAAACGCGATTACATGCAATTACCTTTGAAATTACGGAGCTGTTTTCTCCTGAAAACTGCTCCGTAATGTCAGATGTAAATGCAGTTATCGTGTGCACATACACTACCGTTCAAAAGTTTAGGGTCACTTAGAAATTTCCTTATTTTTGAAAGAAAAGCACAGTTTTTTTCAATGAAGATCACATTAAATTAATCATAAATACACTGTATACATTGTTAATGTGCTAAATGACTATTCTAGCTGCAAACGTCTGGTTTTTAATGCAATATCTACATAGGTGTATAGAGGCCCATTTCCAGCAACCATCACTCCAGTGTTCTAATGGTACATTGTGTTTGCTAACTATGTAGGAAGGCTAATGGATGATTAGAAAACACTTGAAAACCCTTGTGCAATTATGTTAGCACCGCTATAAACAGTTTTGCTGTTTAGACGAGCTATAAAACTGACCTTCCTTTGAGCTAGTTGAGAATCTGGAGCATTACTTTTGTGGGTTCGATTAAACTCTCAAAATGGCTAGAAAAAGAGAGCTTTCATGTGAAACTCGACAGTCTTTTCTTGTTCTTAGAAATGAAGGCTATTCCATGCGAGAAATTGCCAAGAAACTGAAGATTTCCTACAACGGTGTGTACTACTCCCTACAGAGGACAGCACACACAGGCTCTAACCAGAGTAGAAAGAGAAGTGGGAGGCCCCACTGCGTAACTGAGCAACAAGACAAGTACATTAGAGTCTCTAGTTTGAGAAATAGACGCCTCACAGGTCATCAACTGGCAGCTTCATTAACCAGTACCCGCAAAACGCCAGTGTCAACGTCTACAGTGAAGAGGCGACTCCGGGATGTTGGCCTTCAGGGCAGAGTGGCAAAGAAAAAGCCATATCTGAGACTGGCTAATAAAAGGAAAAGATTAATATGGGCAAAAGCACACAGACATTGGACAGAGGAAGATTGGAAAAAAGTGTTATGGACAGACAAATCGAAGTTTGAGGTGTTTGGATCACACAGAAGAACATTTGTGGGACGCAGAACAACTGAAAAGATGCTGGAAGAGTGCCTGACGCCATCTGTCAAGCATGGTGGAGGTAATGTGATGGTCTGGGGTTGCTTTGGTGCTGGTAAAGTGGGAGATTTGTACAAGGTAAAATGGATTTTGAATAAGGAAGGCTATCACTCCATTTTGCAATGCCATGCCATACCCTGTGGACAGCACTTGATTGGAGCCAATTTCATCCTACAACATGACAATGACCCAAAGCACACCTCCAAATTATGCAAGAACTATTTAGGGAAGAAGCAGGCAGCTGGTATTCTATCTGTAATTATGGAGTGGCCAGCGCAGTCACCAGATCTCAACCCTATAGAGCTGTTGTGGGAGCAGCTTGACCGTATGGTACGCAAGAAGTGCCCATCAAGCCAATCCAACTTGTGGGAGGGGCTTCTGGAAGCATGGGTTGAAATTTCTCCCGATTTCCTCAGCAAATTAACAGCTACAATGCCAAAGGTCTGCAATGCTGTAATTGCTGCAAATGGAGCATTCTTTGACGAAAGCAAAGTTTGAAGGAGAAAATTATTATTTAAAATAAAAATCATTATTTCTAACCTTGTCAATGTCTTGACTATATTTTCTAGTCATTTTGCAACTCATTTGATAAATAGAAGTGTGAGTTTTCATGGAAAACACAAAATTGTCTGGGTGACCCCAAACTTTTGAACGGTAGTGTACCCTTACACTCCCTGACCATGCAAATAGAGGAAGCAGAGGCGTAGCTATGGGTTTAGCACAGGGGGGTGAAACACATCTGAGTGGGCCCCAAACCAGTGGGCCCCCCACACAGTATAATGAACCTTTAGTATGCTCCACATAGTATAATGTCCCTATAGCTGCCCCCATACAGAATAATGCTCCTATAGCTGTCCCCACATACTATAATGACCCCCTTAGTGCCCCCACATAGCCTAATGACCTCTTAGTGTCCCCCACAAAGTATAATGTCCTTATAACTGACCCACACAGTATAATGCTCCTATAGTGCCTCCCCACACAGAATAATGCCCCCATAGCTGCCCTCCCCACAGTATAACGCCCATTTAGCTGTTCCTACACAGTATAACGCCCCTATAGCTGTTCCTACACAGTATAACGCCCCTATAGCTGTTCCTACACAGTATAACGCCCCTATAGCTGTTCCTACACAGTATAACGCCCCTATAGCTGTTCCTACACAGTATAACGCCCCTATAGCTGTTCCTACACAGTATAACGCCCCTATAGCTGTTCCTACACAGTATAACGCCCCTATAGCTGTTCCTACACAGTATAACGCCCCTATAGCTGTTCCTACACAGTATAACGCCCCTATAGCTGTTCCTACACAGTATAACGCCCCTATAGCTGTTCCTACACAGTATAACGCCCCTATAGCTGTTCCTACACAGTATAACGCCCCTATAGCTGTTCCTACACAGTATAACGCCCCTATAGCTGTTCCTACACAGTATAACGCCCCTATAGCTGTTCCTACACAGAATAACGCCCCTATAGCTGTTCCTACACAGAATAACGCCCCTATAGCTGTTCCTACACAGTATAACGCCCCTATAGCTGTTCCTACACAGTATAACGCCCCTATAGCTGTTCCTACACAGTATAACGCCCCTATAGCTGTTCCTACACAGTATAACGCCCCTATAGCTGTTCCTACACAGTATAACGCCCCTATAGCTGTTCCTACACAGTATAACGCCCCTATAGCTGTTCCTACACAGTATAACGCCCCTATAGCTGTTCCTACACAGTATAACGCCCCTATAGCTGTTCCTACACAGTATAACGCCCCTATAGCTGTTCCTACACAGTATAACGCCCCTATAGCTGTTCCTACACAGTATAACGCCCCTATAGCTGTTCCTACACAGTATAACGCCCCTATAGCTGTTCCTACACAGTATAACGCCCCTATAGCTGTTCCTACACAGTATAACGCCCCTATAGCTGTTCCTACACAGTATAACGCCCCTATAGCTGTTCCTACACAGTATAACGCCCCTATAGCTGTTCCTACACAGTATAACGCCCCATAGCTGTTCCTACACAGTATAACGCCCCTATAGCTGTTCCTACACAGTATAACGCCCCTATAGCTGTTCCTACGCGCAGTATAACGCCCCTATAGCTGTTCCTACGCGCAGTATAACGCCCCATAGCTGTTCCTACGCGCAGTGGTACGCCCCATAGCTGTTCCTACGCGCAGTGGTACGCCCCATAGCTGTTCCTACGCGCAGTGGTACGCCCCATAGCTGTTCCTACGCGCAGTGGTACGCCCCATAGCTGTTCCTACGCGCAGTGGTACGCCCCATAGCTGTTCCTACGCGCAGTGGTACGCCCCATAGCTGTTCCTACGCGCAGTGGTACGCCCCATAGCTGTTCCTACGCGCAGTGGTACGCCCCATAGCTGTTCCTACGCGCAGTGGTACGCCCCATAGCTGTTCCTACGCGCAGTGGTACGCCCCATAGCTGTTCCTACGCGCAGTGGAACGCCCCATAGCTGTTCCTACGCGCAGTGGAACGCCCCATAGCTGTTCCTACGCGCAGTGGAACGCCTCATAGCTGTTCCTACGCGCAGTGGAACGCCCCATAGCTGTTCCTACGCGCAGTGGAACGCCCCATAGCTGTTCCTACGCGCAGTGGAACGCCCCATAGCTGTTCCTACGCGCAGTGGAACGCCCCATAGCTGTTCCTACGCGCAGTGGAACGCCCCATAGCTGTTCCTACGCGCAGTGGAACGCCCCATAGCTGTTCCTACGCGCAGTGGAACGCCCCATAGCTGTTCCTACGCGCAGTGGAACGCCCCATAGCTGTTCCTACGCGCAGTGGAACGCCCCATAGCTGTTCCTACGCGCAGTGGAACGCCCCATAGCTGTTCCTACGCGCAGTGGAACGCCCCATAGCTGTGCCCACGTGCCGTAGAACACCCACATACCTTCCCCCATTGTATGTTTTCCTATTGTGCCCCCCCATACCCAGTATAATGCCCCATAGTGCCTAATAATGAAATATGTACCTATCCTTATTCCCACGATAAGTCGCAGTGATCCCTTTGCTCCTCCGCACTGTGCAGTGTGTGGTTCTGCGCAGACAGGCGTGATGACGTCACTACAATGCGCTTGTCTGCATCGAGCCGCTCACAGCTGGAGCTGGCACTGCACATTGAATGCTGGAGCAAGGAGCCATCCACTCCCTGCTCTGGCATTGGTTTCAACTATATCTGCGTCCTGAGGATGCAGATACTGTTGAAACCAGGACACACCACCGCCCGGGTCCCCCGCTAACTACGCTACTGAGAGGAAGTCAAAGTTGACGTGGATTTCCTGTGCCAAGATCTACAAACATAGATAGTGAACAGCACGCTGAGCAGAGTATCTCTCGCGTAGAGGATCAAACCGCCAACATTCCTAGATCAATTGCAGATCTTACACCAAATCTAAATTGTGGTGGCAAAAAGCTGATGACTTGGAAAATAGCCTTCGGCGCAACAACATTAGAATCATTGGACTCCCAGTAAGAGCAGAAGGCAACTACTCCAAGGTGCTTAAGTTGCAAAGACATTGATAAGATCCTTTAGCTAGCTAGATGCAAGCAGGGCATCTGACATGAAAAGGCTACTGTTTCCACCTTCTCAGACTTCTTTATGGAGCTCCAGTAGCAGCGAGCCACGTTTACTGAAGTTAAACGCCACCTGGGGGACTGCAACATCCCCTATTCCATGGCTTATCAAGCTATCTGCATCGTTAATGGTGGAAGAGAGCGATATTCACCACTCCTAGGGAAGCAGCAGACTGGCACTTCAACGCCACTTGCCTAGCGCTGATCATGGCCAAGTGGTACTCCAGGGTGGGCTACTTCAGGACTGCATGAGCAGTTGTTGCTCTGATTTGAATTTTCTCTTTACTTTAGATTTTCCTTCTTTCTACTGATATAGGTTACACTAGCAATGGCACCACTCCCCTAGCCATATTAAATTAAATGGGTCCTTAACTCACATGTATGTGGTAGGCAAAGTGTCAGAGTATGTGACATATATATTTTTCGGATATGACTATCTACTGTCCACGTGATGGCAGATCTAAAATAACTCTACAGGAATACTAGTGGTATGGGCACTCCTCGGAATCGTCTGTCACACAACAAATGTATTTGCCCACAAATTGTATGTCTTCAGGAGACTCCCCTTATCCCAGACAGCTCTTCTACACAAACCATGGCATTACACTCATGCCAATACATTATATCCGAGGGGGCTATCCCTACTAATACACAAAGACTTAAGCTGGGGGGTGAGGAGTCAGCTGATCGACATGCAGAGTAAATATGCCTTTGTCCATGCTTTTATTGATGGTGCCCCATATAATATTCTCAGTGTTTATATCCCACCTTCAGCCATAACACGTCTTGCATCAGGCTGCAACATTTGCAGCCGCCTATCCACACACCAATATGATATGTATGGGTGATTTTAATATGATACTTGAAACTGTTTTGGATATATTCTATCAACCCACTGTCAGAACACATACTCCTGCCCCAACACAGGTTTGCACCTCCTTGGCAGATCTCCAGTGGCTAGATTACAGGAGACATAGGCACCAAACTGATTCCCTATACTTACAACTTCAATCTATTCAATATATGTCAAGAAGCATCTCCGACCACTCTGCTGGGGATGTTCACAATGGGCAGTACCTCTGTAGGCTCAACCTGATTGGCTCTGGAGACAGAATCCTCGAACAATTAGAGGTCTTTCTTCTAGCGCATGAAGAGGCCAAAATGTTAGACTTCAGTGGGTCACACTTAAGGCATACATCAGAGGGTCCCTGCAGTCCTCTATGTCTTACATAATAGAGTCTGCAGGTTAGGTATCAGAACTAGCCAGATTATACTTACATTTAGAACGACAATATATCTCAGACCCAACAGAGGCACATAAATCAGCCTGACTGCATAACAGCAGACTATATGTACTGGTTCTCCGGGAAAATCCCAACATCAAACAAGTTTTTCTTAAACGGCCTTTTAGTTAGTGAAGAAATGTAGTAAATTATTAGAAGGCCTGGTAAAACAGTCCTCTTTATCAAATGCAATTTAAACCATACAGTACATTCTGCAACAGGAGATGTATTACAGCAACAGAGAAAGATTTTGAACAGAATTACCCAATTTTACTCTTATTTATATGAATCTGGGTTTTTCAAATCGGGCCAATAAATTGTCTCCTATTTAAACACATTCATTTTCTCATCCCTGAATGATGCACAACACAACCTCTTAGAGGGTGACATTACACTAGACGAGGGAACACAGGCCATTGTCCACCTCAAGTGTATAATCGATATAAAGACTTGCAGCCCTGCAAGAAGGAGCACTACAAGCCAGACAAAGACTACCTTGATTGTGGGTCGTATTGACCGATTGCATTAGTAAATGTAAATTACAAAATATTTACTATAGTCAGTGGCGGATTAAGTAGACCATAGGCCCTGGGCTGTTCCACAAGCTTGGGCCCCCCTCTCCACCACCGCCATGCCATGTCGTGTCTATATTAAACACCACCTTTTTGTGCGAGCATTGATAAATGGGTGTTACGATTCTCCTCGTCAAAGGGCTGTGTCCCTACATACTGTCAGCAATGGTTGGAGACTGTCAGTATCACACTGTGTAGGGACCCACCCTCCTGACAATGGGAATGGTAACACGCATTTGTCTATTAGTCCTGGGTACACAAATACTTTTTATAGAATACAAGGATTTCCTATAATGGACATGTCAGGGGAGGGGACAGATCTATAAATTCAATGACTCACAAGTGATGTCTTCTCATTTCTTCTCCATCTAACACAGACCGCTATGGCGACTTCTCCTGATGACTGCAGTGTTTCCTGATGAGAAATCTTTGCCCCTCGATTCTACAGCCATTTTCAGCGTCTATAGCAACACAAAAATTCAGAAACTAAACACACTAAATTGTTTTATACTCTAGACCAAACTCCTAAGCAAATTAAGACCCCAGGCCCATACATTATTTCAGACCAATAAATTCAGTCCCCAAGGGATAACTAAACTTTTAAAAATCTTTTGGCGTATCATAGTAATATGTCGGAAGTTTTGATCGATGGGGGTCTGAGCATTGAGACCCCACCGATCACTAAAACAAAGCAGCAGGAGTGCTCGGGCGAGCGTTGTTCCACTTCATTTCTGATCGTCTTTCCTCGGAGTGGTGTACAGACTCATAGGCTTTCTATTGAGCCCGTACACCGCTCGATCGGCTATCAGAGGAAAGACGATCAGAAAGAAAGTGGCTCCTCACTCACCTGAGCGCTTCTGCCACTTTGTTTTAGCAATTGGTTGGGTGCCCGAACCCCCACCGATCAGAACTTTTGACATGTCACTATGAGATGTCAATTTTTTTAAAAAAAAGTTTAGTTACCCTTTAAGCAGTCAGACACCCTCCCCCTTGCAGTATAATAACTACTGGGGACTCTATAGGGGAGATTATACTGCCAGGGGGGTTCTGAGCATCTGAGGGCTCTATGGGTGGGAAACAATTTCACACACAAAAATTTAGAAACTAAACACCCTATATACAATTCACACTAACAGCACACACTATATATTCAAAGCACACACTACATACACCCACACACTTACACTATATAGACTTACACTATATAGACTTACATTACACGCACTATAAACTCTATACACACAGCACACACTATATAGACTGACATTATACATACAACACACATTGTATAGACTAACATTATACACACAGCACATATCGTATAGACTGACATTATACACACAGCACACACTGTATACACTTACACTATGCTCACTATACACAAACCACACTTACCACAGCCTCTTCCTCTGCGGTGCTTGTGCTCGGGTGCAGCCTCCAGGACCTTGATCATGTGACTGTGATGTCACCACAGGTCCTTCACCTCCTACTTGCAGTCCTGCCGTTATCAAGCAACTGCTGGAGGTTTAGACAGGCGGGACAGTGCACAGCAGCACAGAGGAGCTGACTGTTAGGGAGAGAGACTCCAGCACCTGCCCATCACTCTCTCTTACAGTCCACTCTCAATAGCTGATTTGCTGTCCCGCCCGCTCCCTGTTCCCTGGCTGCTATTGACTCCCCGTGCACATGCCCCCCTTCAACAGCAGGTGGGGCCAACGACCGAAACAATGCGTCAGCCAGCTGCTGGATAGTTCTTTTTTAACTGATGTGCGGTTTGGGCAGCCATGGGCCCCCTGGGAGCCCTGTGCCCCGGGCGGCCGCACGCCCGAACTGTCCACATGAGGATCCGCCACTGACTATAGTATTAGCCACTAGACTAAATACTGCTATCATATCTTTGTTGCAACTAGACCAAACCAGCTTTATGCAGGGCAAGTCCACATCGGACATCGTTAGAGTCCAAACCATTGCATTTGTCTGATTTGTTCAAAGTTCGGACTGGGCATTGGTGTCACTAGACGCAGCCAAGGCCTTTTAATGGCCATTTCTTATGGGTTGTCACAAATTGAGATTTTGACAGATTTTTTTTCAAAAATTGATCCAGATGCCCTACACAGCTGTCTGCAAAGCCATCTAGCTATCCACAGTCTGGCAAAAAATAAATTACTTTGAATGGTCAAAGATGGGCTTTCCATTAAACTCAAAAGCGATATATCTGCAAAAAGGCAAAGCCTAGGGTCCAGGGAAGGACAAAAATGTTACATAGGCAGGTTAAAACTGCATTCCAGAACTTGAAAAGTTTGGGATGGCGCCATGTGAGATGTTACCAGTCTGCACCTGGACCCGGGCATTTAGGACATCGGTTTGAATCTCTTTTTCCTATTTTACTTAAAAAATTAAAAATTAAAAAAAGCTGCGGAATAATACAATCTGTGGACAAACCTAAATTGTGTAACCCTATGATTATTATTGAAAGATCTGTCTTTCATAACCCTCAGACATACACAACTCTGCATTAATGCACGAATCCCCAAACATATACCATGCCCGTCAGAATGTTTCAAATGGGCATATCTCCTTCAACTGCTTGTCCAAGATGGCAACAATCAAACAACAACTTCTGGCACATGATATGGCCTTATTTGCCAATAGCATGATGGGTTTTAATATTAGTAGTTTTGTTTTTGTTTTTTAAACTCCTACGATTACCATTACCAAGTACTCCTGAAGTATGCTGGCAGGAAGATGAATGGAATCTGCAAAATAACCGCACTCATTAGTACAGTACCAGTGCACTGCATGTGAAACGTTTTATACCTCCAGGTGCATATAGGACCGTGTTTGCTGGTAATTATGGTTACTTTTAAATTATATACCAATTTGAGAGTTATTGTATTCAAAATATGTGCAATCCATTACAGAACTGTCTGAAGTATTAAAATGCGGAACAAAGTGAATGGAACTTTGGCTTGTATACCTAAGACATTACTGTTTCTTATTTGTGACTACGGTTCAATAAAACTAATTTAAATGAACAAAAAAAAAAGTGACTGCGATTGCTATCGCTGCCCCCTTGGAACCAGGTTTGTTCCCCAGAAACATGGGATACCTGGCTGGGAAAACACTTCTCGGGATTATATGTTTTCGTTAGTATATGTAGGGTTAGGCCGGGGTACGTGATGAATTTTGACACAATTCCAAGTAACATCAAAGTGGTGCATGTGACATTGGCAGGACTTTGATGACATGAGGTTGTGTTTTTGTTTTGGGGGGGGGGGGGGGTTGGCCATATTAGACGTACAGTATTTATGGGGGGAAAAAAACATTAGTATACATGTCTAGTAAGCTGCAATTTGTAGCTCACATCTGAATCTGTCAGGGAAGCATATTACTCTCCACCAAACTCATAGTATTAGATGCTCAAGATGCAGCTATTTACACTATTTTATATCATGGCTCTATTCCTGAGTTTTATCACTAGTACAAGCCCAGGGTGATCTCATTCCACGCAGGCAGAGGCCTCAAATATTAACCAGACAATCCAAGCTGTCAGTAACACTTGTATAAAATGGAGACTGTCAAGGGAGCGTTTTTACTCATGGTTTTCCACTTCCTAGGTACGGCTTCATTGTTTGGAAAGCTCAAAGTAATGATATATGTAAACTTCAATAATATGTAATGTTGCTGTGGATGGGATCATTCCTTCGGGGTGTATTTTCTCAGTAGTGGTGATTTTAATACCTTGTAAATGTTTTGCTTTGATTATTGCGATTTACAATTCTCAGTTAATTGACTTCTTTTTTTGCTTGTAAACGTATTTTTATTTTGAGCATGTTAAATAATAATTTCTTATTTGTGTAGTGTAAATGATTCCAGCACTGAAATGCTTAGACTGTGGAATTTGTTATTTTCAGATGAGGATGTAATTTATGCAGTCACCATCTGGATTATTGCTGACTTTGACAAGCCAGCTGGGAGACAACTGCTTGCTAAAGCTGTGAAACACATGGTACAGTACTACTAATTTCTATTGCTTAATGTTATACAGTACAACGTGTATTGGGAAGGGGCTGACACCAACTTTGTAGTGAGCTCCCTTGCATGCGCCCTTTTATTTTTGGTGAATTTCTTCGTTTAATTCCTGAACATCTTATTTAATGTAGCTCCATCTACAGTGAAATTCCTTTAACTGACTTCTTAGAATTCAGAAAGCCTGATAGGCCAGAACTGCAATATAATAAGGTATTTAATTTTAGCAGATTTTGTATGATCATCTAATATCCAATTAACATCTGATTAATTTCTCAATATATCTTTATAGCAGTCTGAGCTTCGTTATTCTGATACTGAGCTCCCAATCCCTTGTTTAGAGAGATTTAACAACGAATATGCTGGCTGCAGTCACCACTAACTAGAGGGAGTATGGGAGCTTACTGCATACTGACTTATCATTCAAGTTAATGTATATCTGTATGCAGTTAGCTCCCACACTCCCTCTAGTGGCAGCTTTCATGTCATGTTTTAACCCCTTAGCAACATTTGCTGTACGTGCACAGTGAATGTGCACTACCCTAATCTGGAGCTGAGCCAGCACCATACACGGTGGGTGATAGTTGTTTCATACAGCTGAGACCCGCTTGCAATGGCCTGGATCGGAGATAATTCCAATCCCGGCTGTTTAAACCCTCAGATGCCAGGATCAATAGCAACTGCTGCATTTGCGTGGTTAAACAGAGGAAGGGACTGTTTCTGTCCCCTGATTGGCCCCCCGCAACAAAATCGTGGTTTGCCGATCTGTTGCCATGGCAGCCAGAGGTCTATTGAAGGCCTCCAGGTTTGCCATCCGTGCTCTATCATTAAGCCTTGCCAGAGGCAGGGCTTAATAGTAGAGCACAGGTAAAGGCAATACACTGCTGTGCATAAGTATTGTAGTGTATTGCCTGTGATTGCATGGTTGTCTCCTAGGGGAACAAAAAGAAAAAGTAAAAAAAAATGTTTAATACAACTTTTAAAAATTATAAAAAAAATTAAATCAAAGTTAAAAAATAAATAAAATGTTTTCCCTTTTTTAACAAAAAAAAATCATAGAAATAAAAAAGTAAACATAATTTGTATTGCCGCGTCTGTAAAATACTGAACTAATTAAATATTATGTTATTTAAAGAGGCTCTGTCACCAGATTTTGCAACCCCTATCTGCTATTGCAGCAGATAGGCGCTGCAATGTAGATTACAGTAACGTTTTTATTTTTAAAAAACGAGCATTTTTGGCCAAGTTATGACCATTTTTGTAGTTATGCAAATGAGGCTTGCAAAAGTCCAAGTGGGTGTGTTTAAAAGTAAAAGTCCAAGTGGGCGTGTATTATGTGCGTACATCGGGGCATTTTTAATACTTTCACTAGCTGGGCGCTCTGAAGAGAAGTAACATCCTCTTCTCTTCAGAACGCCCAGCTTCTGACAGTGCAGATCTGTGACGTCACTCACAGGTCCTGCATCGTGACGGCCACATCGGCACCAGAGGCTACAGTTGATTCTGCAGCAGCATCAGCGTTTGCAGGTAAGTCGATCTTACCTGCAAACGCTGATGCTGCTGCAGAATCAGCTGTAGCCTCTGGTGCCGATGTGGCCGTCACGATGCAGGACCTGTGAGTGACGTCACAGATCTGCACTGTCAGAAGCTGGGCGTTCTGAAGAGAAGAGGATGTTACTTCTCTTCAGAGCGCCCAGCTAGTGAAAGTATTAAAAACGCCCCGATGTACGCACATAATACACGCCCACTTGGACTTTTACTTTTAAACACACCCACTTGGACTTTTGCAAGCCTCATTTGCATAACTACAAAAATGGTCATAACTTGGCCAAAAATGCTCGTTTTTTAAAAATAAAAACGTTACTGTAATCTACATTGCAGCGCCTATCTGCTGCAATAGCAGATAGGGGTTGCAAAATCTGGTGACAGAGCCTCTTTAACTAACCATGCCGTGGGTAAAAAAAAATAAAAAATCACAATGGCAGAATTGCTGGTTTTTGGTCACCTCGCTTCCAAAAAATTTAATGAAGTGATCAAAAAATTGTGTGTACCCCAAAATGGTACCAATAAAAACTACAGCTCGCCCATCAAAAAAAAAAGCTTTGCATCGCTCCATCAACCTAAAAATAAAAAAGTTATGGGTCTCAGAATGTGGCACAAAACAAATGTATTTTTTAACTGCTTTTACTTTGTTTCGTATCGCCGCAATCGTATTGACCAGCAGAATAAAATTAACATGTCATTTTTACTCCAGAATAAACGTCGTGAAGATTAAACCCCAAAATCTATGGCGGAATTGCAGGGGTTTTTAGTTCCCCCCCCCCCCCCTGTACAATGACCTTTTGCACAGGTCACAGAACACGCTTAGAAAACTTTCTCATAGAGGTCATTGAGTCTTTTCCAGTCTACAGAATCCTATGGTCCATGTGGCTCTTGCAAAGTATATCTTTGAATGCAGTTAACCCTTTCAGGACCAAGGGTCATTGATGCTTCAATGACCAGGCCTAAATGTAACGTTTTGGCATACAGTCTTTTAAACTGTCATAACTTCTGAACTACTTCGGATAACTTAACCATTTTTTTCGGGGGCTTTTTCGAACAAATCACACTTTCAAAAGTGTGTGTATGTGTATATATATATATATATATATATGTATATACACACATACACTTGTATGTAATAGACAAGTGGGAAAAGTTTGTTTGTAAACAAACTTTTCAGAGATCACCATGATTAGTTAATCATGGTGGTCACATGCTCTGTAGCTGAACCAATCGGTTCAGCTGTCAGAGAACGGATTACTGGGAGTCCGGGGACACTGACACCGCCGGCGTTAGAGCGATCTCACCAGCGCTATGCCGGCAGATGCAGAGATCTGTAGATTCACGCCATGGCTGCACGGGGTATATGCGGATAGGACGTGAATCTACAGATTGTCGGCATGAAAGGGTTAACAGAGCAAAGCAGCTGCTCAGGTAAGATGGCCGTGCCCCATAATCATGTACTGAAAATAGAATAAAAAAAATTATACAATCCGAAAAGAAAAACAGATAAGAAAAAGGGTATGTGTTTCATTAAGGGTATGTTCACACAGAGTTTTACCCTTTTACCTATGACAGCACCCCTGGAGAGACGTCCCATCCGCTGGACAGGAAACCTGAGGATATAAAATGGACACACCTCTCCACACACCCAGTCAGGTTTCCTGTCCTCCGGATGGAAGAATCTCCTGAGGAAGAAGCACTTCTCCGGGATTGCAGACCCCCTAGCAAGGTTTACCTTATTCCACTAGTGGTGCTCTGGAAAGGTATAAGTCTCCCCCCTGGGAGCAACCTTAGTCTGGGATAGGTAGAGACAAGGAACGGAGGTAGGATCCAGCGCTGGGTAGCGTTAAAATGGAAGACTGTTTTCCAAGTTTAATGATGTAGATTTAAAAAGAAGTCCAGTAGTATTAGGTCCTGGGTGTGTACGAAGTGGAGGGATGATGTCCTCTTAGGCCTACGCGTTTCGGACGACACTGCGTCCTTAGACTTGGCTTGGCTTTGACCACAGCCAAGTCTAAGGACGCAGTGTCGTCCGAAACGCGTAGGCCTAAGAGGACATCATCCCTCCACTTCGTACACACCCAGGACCTAATACTACTGGACTTCTTTTTAAATCTACATCATTAAACTTGGAAAACAGTCTTCCATTTTAAAGCTACCCAGCGCTGGATCCTACCTCCGTTCCTTGTCTCTTGTTTGTTATCCGTGTGCCGACACGAGGATCCGGGCGCTATCTACGACACACCGGAGTGTGTCAGGTGAGCTGGAGGATTTCTCCCTATGTTCTTTCTGGGATAGGTACTCCCGGTCCATCGTCCCCCCACCTGCTGCAAAACAGGTGGTGGTTTAAGGTCCACAGAGTGGGCCTTCCTCTGGCGGGGAGCGGATCCCTGGGGCTCGTTCGGCTTGGGGAAGGTCCGGACCACACCCAGCTCTCACTGGCATGTCCGGTCGCCGCGACGCGTCACTTCCGAGCGGTGTTTCGGTGGCCCACGTGGGGAGGTGGTGCTCCAGCGTCCGGAGCGAGGGCCTCCCAGCCAATCCTTGGCCTATTTTAGGCCAGTAACAGCAGGACTCTCTTTCCAGCTTCCACAGTCATGGAGTCGCCAGGAGAAGCTCCAGGACGCACTGAACGCTCAGATGCCAAGTCCTCCAGCCCGGTACTTGAGGACACCAGAGTGGGGTAAGAGAAGGACCTCTCCCTTACTTAATGCTGTTCCCCTTTCTCTTGTACATACGTTTAGGCCAGGGATTATCCTAGGAAAAAGCAGGATAAGGCCCATAACAAGGAATGTGCGATATGCAAAAAGAAATTCGCATCTTCCTATAACAAAAGACTCTGTCAGAAATGTCTAGATAATATTATATCAGAAGAGTCCACAAATGTAGCCACAAGCATTAAAGATATTGTAAAGGCTGAAGTGAGGAGCTCACTAAAGTCCCTTAGAAAGAGAAGAGATCCTACGGTCGCCTCTTCTAGCAGGTTGGATTCGGATTCCTCAGCTGAAGAGGACCCCCAGCTAGGCGAAGAAGGGGAGTACAGCTCCTACGATTCCTCAGGTGAGGAGGAGGGAGAGAGAAATCTGTTCCCAACGGAGGACGTTGACCTACTCCTAAAAACGGTCAGGGCGACTATGAATATAGATGACCCCAAAGAACCACGGTCCATCCAGGACATTATGTTTCAAGGGCTAGGACCTAAAAAGAATAGAACCTTCCCCATCCATAGGAACATATCTAACCTTATTAAAAAGGAATGGGAAACTCCTGATCAAAAGACAAGCATTCCCAAGTTTCTCAAAAGGAAGTATCCCTTTGAGGAAGACGCATGCAGGGACTGGGATAACATCCCCAGGCTCGACGCTCCAGTAGCCAAGATCTCAAGGAAACACTCCCTTCCTTTTGAAGACCTAGGCTCCTTGTCTGACCCTATGGATAGAAAGGCCGAATTCTACCTTAAGAGAACCTGGGAAGCCTCTACGGGGGGTTTCAAACCAGCCATTGCAGCCACCTGCGTGGCCAGATCCCTGAAAGTGTGGCTCGCACAACTGGAGGTACATCTGAAAGACAAGACCCCTCGGGATCAAATCTTAGCCTCCCTCCCAACACTTTCTAAAGCAGCAGACTTCTTGGCAGACGCCTCAGTAGACGCGGTACGCCTTTCCGCCAGATCAGCGGCCCTGGCGAATTCAGCTAGACGAGCTATCTGGCTAAAGACCTGGAAGGGGGACACCGGATCCAAAGGGAAGCTGTGCGCTATCCCCTGTTAAGGAGATCACCTTTTCGGGCCCCCACTTGATGACATGCTAGAAAAGGCATCCGACAGTAAAAAGGGGTTCCCGGCACAAACAAGGCCAACAAGAGAGTCCTTTCGTCCCAGAGGGCCAAGTAACAAAAGAGGGGGGTACGCTAACCCTAGGGCACAGGAATTTAGACCCTCGAGATTTCCAAGAAAAAACAAGTCCTTTCTTTTCAGGCCCCAGAAAGACCCTAAAAATAGGGACCAAGAATGACGCCAAGGGGGCAGTAGGGGGTCGCCTTTCCCTGTTCCTCAAACATTGGCGGAAGATTTCATCGAATCCTTGGATTCTGGGAATCATAAAAACAGGATACATACTAGAGTTCACAACCCTCCCCCCAGACAGATTCCTTCCCACAAGGGTCCTAAGGAACCCAGTCCAACAAAAGATCCTAGAAGTAGAAGTTCTGTCACTTATAAAAAAAGAGGTCCTAATACAGGTTCCAGACACAGAGATAGGTCAGGGCTTTTATTCCCCCCTTTTCCTAGTGAACAAACCAGGAGGAAAACACAGGGTCATTATAAACCTAAAAAAACTGAACTGCTATCTGACCTACAAAAAATTCCGCATGGAGAGTATCACGTCAACCATAAACCTCCTCTCCAAAGACTGCGTGATGGCCTCAATAGACCTAGAGGATGCCTATTATCACGTACCCATATGTCACCGTCATCAAAAGTATCTAAGGGTAGCCGTAACACTCAACGGGTCCGTATGCCACCTACAATACAGAGCCCTCCCCTTCGGCATCTCTCAAGCCCCAAGGGTATTTTCTAAACTGATAGCGGAAATGACCTCATGCATCAGGATGAACGATATTCTCCTGATTCCATATTTAGACGACTTCCTGGTGGTAGCAGAAATAGTTCCAACTCTGACCCTACACATACAGATAGTCCGGGACATACTGACAAGATTAGAATGGAACATAAATTTAAAGAAATCAAATTTAAATCCATCGAAAAGATGTATATTCTTAGGAACCCTGCTGGATTCCTCCGAACAGATGACCTTCCTCCCAGAAGAAAAAAATCGGGCCTCTGATGAACAGGATATCAGAGATCTACCTGAACCATACGACATCTTTCAGGGAAGCTATGTCAGTCTTAGGCCTCATGTCATCATGCATCCCAGCCGTACTATGGGCTCACTTCAAGTCCAGACCACTGCAGTGGGACATCCTAGACCAATGGGACAGGAGCAGTTTCTCCCTGGACCAACCCTTTCACATCTCTTCCACAGCAAGGCTGTACCTCAGATGGTGGCTAAACAGGGCAAATCTCACAAGGGGTATTCCATGGAGGTTAACCCCTACTCTCAATATGACCACAGATGCGAGTCCCTGGGGGTGGGGAGCTCATTTCGACTCATCTTTCCTTCAGGGTCAGTGGGACCAGCAGACCGCTCTCAGATCCTCCAACTTCAGGGAACTAGCAGCAGTTCTTCAGGCCCTGAAGGGGTCCATACAGGCAATCTCAGGTCAGCACCTAAAGATCTATTCGGACAACACAACTACAGTATCCTATATAAACCGACAAGGGGGTACGAGATCGGCCTCACTGATGGGCCTAGCCACACAGATATTTTCTCTGGCAGAACAGCACCTGCTGACTCTATCAGCTGTTCATCTCAGAGGGAAGGACAACCTGGTGGCAGATTTCCTAAGCCGGGAAAGGCTTCACCAATCAGAATGGTGCCTGAACACCACAGTATTTCAGGAGATCATCCTCAGATTGGGAACCCCATCCATAGATCTGTTCGCATCCAAAAGAAACAGAAAAACCCAGAGGTTCTTCTCCCTAAATCCCTCAGATCACCCAACAGCAATAGACGCACTCTCCCAGTGCTGGAGTCTAGAGAGAGGCTACGCCTCCCCCCCCCCTGAACCTACTCCCAAGAGTCTTAAAAAAGATCAGAGAAGACAGGGCCAGCGTGATACTGATAGCCCCCATCTGGCCAAAGAGACCATGGTTCACGTGGCTAAGAAAAATGTCGTCACGCCAACCATGGGTTCTTCCAGACAGGCCAGATCTTCTATATCAGGGCCCAGTATTACACCCCGACATTCAGAAGCTCCACTTGACAGCATGGAAACTGAAAGGATAATCCTTAGGCAGAGAGGATTTTCAGAATCCGTCATCACCACCCTACTAGCTAGTAGGAAACCGATTACTTCAAAGATATATCTGAGGTCATGGAGTGCATTCTTAAACTTCGCAGGCAGGGAGGTTAATCCTTTAACCAATCCAGATATTCCCCTAATATTGGATTTTCTCCAGGCGGGACTAAAAAAGAACCTTAGGCCTACTACATTAAAGGTTCAGATTTCGGCTTTAATTTCCTTTTTCAATTTTAAATTAGCAGAACACCCCTGGATCAAAAGATTCCTAGCGGCCACCTGCAGACTTAAACCCCAGATAAGGTCCCCAGTTCCTCCCTGGGACTTAAACCTTGTTCTCCAGGCTTTGATAAAACCACCCTTTGAACCCATAGACTCTATTTCCTGGAAGATGCTAACACTCAAAATGACCTTTCTATTAGCCATTACATGAGCCCATAGAGTGAGCAAGATCCAGGCCCTCTCTGCCTTTCCTCCACATACCCTACTACTAGATGATAGTCATCTTAAAAACCCTACCAGAATTCCTTCCTAAAGTGGTTTCACCCTTTCACCTAAACCAAGACATTGTCCTTCCCTCCTTTTGTGACTCCCCAAAGAATCAGATGGAACAACAGTTTAACTGCCTAGACGTAAGAAGATGTCTAGTCCAGTACCTAAAGGTTACCCAAGATCTGAGATAATCACAAAATTTGTTTATCCAGTTTCAGGGTCACAATAAGGGTTCAGCAGCCAGCAAAGCTACCATAGCAAGGTGGATCAAGCAGGCCATACGGCTAGCCTACATAAACCAAAAACCTCAAACCCCCAGAATTCTTCGGGGCACACTCCACTAGGGCCGTATCCACTTCATGGGCAGAAAGAGCAGGTGCATCCCTAGACCAAATATGTAAGGCTGCCACATGGAGTTCTCCTCACACCTTCTTTAAACACTACAGATTACAACTACATACAGCCTCTGACTTGGCCTTCGGTAGAAAGGTACTACAAGCTGTGGTCCCACCCTAGAAATAATGATTTCTATTTTACATCTCCAGGGGTGCTGTCATAGGTGAAAGGGTAAAAGATCGATTACTTACCGGTAATCTGTTTTTCAAGAACCTATGACAGCACCCCGCTGTTACCCTCCCATGTCTGTAGTACATGACCCTCATAAACTGGATCGCTACCCTTAATTTGAGCGTCCCTGTAAATATTGTACATATTAAGGTGTGAGGGACTTTCACCAAAAAACAAACAAAAAAAAAAAAAAACACACATACAAACTAAACTACTTCTCATCCTGAGTTCTTCCTAAAGACTGGGTGTGTGGAGAGGTGTGTCCATTTTATATCCTCCGGTTTCCTGTCCAGCGGATGGGACGTCTCTCCAGGGGTGCTGTCATAGGTTCTTGAAAAACAGATTACCGGTAAGTAATCGATCTTTTTTGCAGGCAGAAATTTTGATCTGCCTGCACGCTGTTTGCCGCGAAATACACTTTCTTAGCCTCCCATTGATGTCAATGGGAGGTCAGAGATGTAAACGCCCGAAGATAGAGCATGTCGCTTCTTTTTCCCGCAAGATGGTTTTTCCGCTCGCAGGAAAAATGCCTCTGCCTTCCATTGAAATCAATAGGAGCCATTTTCGGAAGTTTTTTGGCGCAGTTTCCGGCCTCTTGTGGCCTTCAGGTCAGAATAAGGTGTGAATGGAGCCCTTTTCTTTGAAAGGTAAAAGTGATGCTTGCTTTGTGAAAAGAAATTAACATAAAGGGGTGTGTTCCAGAAGCTGTTCACTGTTGCTACATGCGTTACTATGGAAGCTGCAGCTGTTGGTAGTTTAAAAGAACGCCTCCAGCAGTGACGTACTAGGTCAGAAGAAGCGCAATCTCCAGCGCGAAACAGGCTGTAACCTACAACTAGCTGTCCTCCCTGTAATGCTTTTATCCTCGCCAAGGTGACACAATAAAGTTAAAAAGATTTGCAAACGGGTGAGTGCCGCATTTTCATTTCTTTCATCTATATTATACTACAAGACTGTCTGTTTTTATGCTGAGCACCGCCCGAAGTTTGCTTAAATGAGGAAACCCTGACTCCACTTGCATCTATCTGCCTGTTCCATGCTGTGAAGATTGAGAGTGATGCCGACTTCCTTCTACTGTGCTTGATTTATTCTGATTGACTACTTCTTAAAGTCTTGAGCACACTCTATTTATAAGCATGGACAAAGGAGAAAATCTGGATAGCAATATGGAAGTAGCAGGAAGTTCCTATGAATCTGCTTTTAAAGCTGGAAGGGAGGACGCAGTTGCGTTTTTTGCACTTTGTAACTCGAGAGAGGAACTACAAGTGATAAGCACAAAAACTTTGCATGGCAGAATCCATCAACTTGCTGAAAAGGAAGTTCGTCTATTCTGGACTATAAATTCTTTAAAGTCATATATTGCCTGCAATCGAGCACCAAGGGGTTTAAGAGCATATAAGGAAGCTTCCCTATATCAAGAAGATCCTGCTTTCCAGGCAGAATGGAAAGAGGCTCATTTAACCCATTCTTTCAACCTAATGAAAATCATCTTAAAAAGAAATGAACAAGAATATGAACAAATCACCACCGAATTGCGTAAAGCAAAATTAGAACTGAGAACTAGATTCACCGAACAACAAATGAATGATTTTTCAAAAAAATTGGAAAAGAAACTAGTTCCTATTCAAGCAGAGATAAAAGAAAAGAAAAAAGATAAATTTCTCAGAGATAAAAAAGATTTTGATTCTGGAAAAATCTTCGATTGGGGGAATAAACGCCAACAAAAAAAGAAAAGTCGCATCACTGCAAGAAGAAAAAATATCAATAATGACATTTGGACCACGGATTCTGATTCAAGTATTTCGGACGATTCTACTAGGATCCCCATAAATCAAAGTATCCCTTTAGGAAACGAATTAGACGAGGGGGTAGACGAAAAAACAGAGAAAAAGGAAGGGAGACCTATACGGAAAAGGAAACAAGTGACATGGAAGAAATAGAAGATCGGGAAAACCATTTAAATACTAATATAATAAACCTTACAGATTTAGTTTTGGATAAAGATTGTGTGAGTCTTTTGGAAAAAGGTTTAAATTTCAGTCTGGTAGAAGATTTTGATGTTGTAGATTTTGAAGTAGATCTTTTCAAGGGTATAAGAAAACTAAACTTGCATAAAACCTTAAATTTTGCGACAGATAACAGTGTTAGAAGAGATTGTGAAAAACCTTGCAAAGTAGGACCTCTAGGATTTAGTGTAAGTGGAAATTTTTCAGAGGAAGAATCTGCCTGTTTGCAAACCTTAGTCGATAGTTTTTCGGAAGAGGATATTGATGTATGTGAAGGAAGCGAGGCAGATTATTTTAAAGGTGGAACTGCCTCCACCTTTTCACCCCCTATATTTTCAGGAAGCAATCTAGACCTTTTTTCAAAAGCAGTGAAAAATGAAGTGGAATCACTCCTATACAGCACTGAAAGTAATATATTTCGAAAGGGGAGAAAAAAGCTTTAAACCTTTTAAGAAATATGAATAATGTAGTTATAAAAAAAGCGGACAAGGGAGGTAATGTTGTTTTGATGTCAAGAGAATATTACCTCTCTGAAGCTTTGAGACAATTGTCCGATATGGGTACATATTCAGTTTTAGATAGAGATCCTACTCATAAGTTTCAACAAAAACTACAGACCTTTTTGAGAAAAAACGTGGAAAACGGCTGCTTATCACAAAAAATGGCAGAAAAATTGTACCTTGATTTTCCTTCAAAACCATCATGGTATTTTCTTCCTAAAATACATAAGGATAAAAAATACCCTCCTGGCCGTCCAATAGTTTCGGGGGTAGGCTCTTTAACCGAGCCTCTCTCTAAATATATTGACTGGCTGCTGAGGCCCTTACTAAAAAGTATTCCATCATACATTAAAGATACTAACGAGTTTTTGAATGTTGTTAGGAATTTTTCATGGGAAAAAGATTTCTACCTCACGTCTATAGACGTTGAAAGTCTCTACACCAGAATCCCTCACGACATAGGTGTAGATACAGTGAAAAGAGTTCTCTCCTTAGCTAAGAAGAGTGAAAACTTCATCTCTTTTGTCAGTGAAGGTTTAGATTTTATCCTCACACATAATGCCTTTAAATTTAATGATAAATGGTATATACAAAATAACGGAACAGCCATGGGAACCCCAGTAGCTTGTACGTTGGCTAATATTTTTTTAGGGGTTTTTGAGGATAGATATATCATTACACATTTGAATCCATTCCTAATTAAGATTAAATTATTTGTCAGATTTGTTGACGATATTTTTATGGTTTGGTCCGGTACAAAATCAGAATTCGAACTTTTTGTCACATACTTGAATGATTCTAATAAAATGAACATGAAGTTTACAAGTAAAATTGACCCTGTGGAGTTAGACTTTCTTGACGTAAAATTAACAATCAAGGGGAATATATTACATACGAAAGGTTTTAGGAAACCAACTGCTACAAATTCTTTACTACGTTACGATAGTTTCCACCCCCTACACGTCAGGAAAGCAATTCCATACGGTCAATTTATAAGGCTAAGACGCATAAATGACACAGATGAATCTTTTCTTAAACAGGCAAACGCCCTAAAAAAACGATTATTAGGAAGAGGTTTCCCGCCTGATATATTAAATAAAGCCATGAATACTGCATTCATGAAAAATCAGAACGATTTGTTAAAACCAAAGAAATATAAAAATAGGAATGAAAAGGAGGGAAAAAGATTCATCTTTACTTTCAAATATACTGGTCAAGCACAAATCATCAAAAATGCGATTTATAAATATTGGCATTTAATCGAAGAAGATTCAAGTCTGAGAAATATAGCCATAAAAAAACCTTTGATCTCGTTCAGACGAAGTACCACACTAAAAGACAATCTAGTACATAGTAGATTTTCTGAAATTAAACATAATTGGCTTGACAAACAAATCCCGAAAGGGAACCATCGATGTGGAAATTGCGCCTTCTGTAGGTTTAACCTCCAGGCAAAAATATTGAATTTTGGGGGTATTACACAAAACATAGAACAATTTATTAGTTGCAAAACTAAATTCGTAGTCTATATCATTTTTTGTCCTTGTGGACGATTTTATATAGGAAAAACCATCAGATGCCTATATGTTAGATTCAGAGAACACTGTAAATCTATAACAACAAATGAGGGAGCTCCCAGATTAATCCACCATATGAATAAAGCCCATGGTGGAGACTCTAATCTATTGAGGTTCGCAGGTATTGAACATGTCCCAATTCCTGAAAATGGGGGGGATAGACATAGGATATTATTGAGAAAAGAATCAGGATGGATTATCCGTACCAATGCAATGGGACCTGCCGGCCTAAATGATAAAAATGACATGGCAGTCTTTCTATAACAATCTTTATATTTGTGCTTATAGTTTTTGTTTTTAATTTGCCACACATATGATGTATGTGTTGCTTTTTATCCTCACTTATGTGTACAACAGTGTAACTATGCTTTCTGTAAAGGAACAATGAACGGCTTCCTATATCATATCCATTATGGTGTACAAACAAAAAATGGCTATGTAAGGATAAAACTATTTATTTATAGTGTATTTAACTGAATACAGTTCTTTGCTCCATCCCCCGAATAATTCATCAAAAGTTTCCATTCTAATTAATCTACATATATATGTATATATTTTCTTAAAATCGTACTCACCTATCGTTGTCTGATGTGTCAGTGATGGAAGTTTTGCTTCTTTGCGGCCTTCAGGTCAGAATAAGGTGTGAATGGAGCCCTTTTCTTTGAAAGGTAAAAGTGATGCTTGCTTTGTGAAAAGAAATTAACATAAAGGGGTGTGTTCCAGAAGCTGTTCACTGTTGCTACATGCGTTACTATGGAAGCTGCAGCTGTTGGTAGTTTAAAAGAACGCCTCCAGCAGTGACGTACTAGGTCAGAAGAAGCGCAATCTCCAGCGCGAAACAGGCTGTAACCTACAACTAGCTGTCCTCCCTGTAATGCTTTTATCCTCGCCAAGGTGACACAATAAAGTTAAAAAGATTTGCAAACGGGTGAGTGCCGCATTTTCATTTCTTTCATCTATATTATACTACAAGACTGTCTGTTTTTATGCTGAGCACCGCCCGAAGTTTGCTTAAAGAGGCTCTGTCACCAGATTTTGCAACCCCTATCTGCTATTGCAGCAGATAGGCGCTGCAATGTAGATTACAGTAACGTTTTTATTTTTAAAAAACGAGCATTTTTGGCCAAGTTATGACCATTTTCGTATTTCTGCAAATGAGGCTTGCAAAAGTACAACTGGGCGTGTTGAAAAGTAAAAGTACAACTGGGCGTGTATTATGTGCGTACATCGGGGCGTGTTTACTACTTTTACTAGCTGGGCTTTCTGATGAGAAGTATCATCCACTTCTCTTCAGAACGCCCAGCTTCTGGCAGTGCAGATCTGTGACGTCACTCACAGGTCCTGCATCGTGTCGGCACCAGAGGCTACAGATGATTCTGCAGCAGCATCAGCATTTGCAGGTAAGTAGCTACATGGACTTACCTGCAAACGCCGATGCTGCTGCAGAATCATCTGTAGCCTCTGGTGCCGACACGATGCAGGACCTGTGAGTGACGTCACAGATCTGCACTGCCAGAAGCTGGGCGTTCTGAAGAGAAGAGGATGATACTTCTCATCAGAAAGCCCAGCTAGTAAAAGTAGTAAACACGCCCCGATGTACGCACATAATACACGCCCAGTTGTACTTTTACTTTTCAACACGCCCAGTTGTACTTTTGCAAGCCTCATTTGCATAAATACGAAAATGGTCATAACTTGGCCAAAAATGCTCGTTTTTTAAAAATAAAAACGTTACTGTAATCTACATAGCAGCGCCGATCTGCTGCAATAGCAGATAGGGGCTGCAAAATCTGGTGACAGAGCCTCTTTAAATGAGGAAACCCTGACTCCACTTGCATCTATCTGCCTGTTCCATGCTGTGAAGATTGAGAGTGGTGCCGACTTCCTTCTACTGTGCTTGATTTATAGTAACAAATCAGATTAGGACTGTCCTATTCTGACCTGCACTAGAAAAATACATATGGAATGAAAATTCAATGGGTGACAAGTTCCGTTTTTGTTTCGACAATTTTTCCTTTTAATTAATAAGCCTCATAAACTGTACTCTTCCCAATAAATAAATTTGCCTGTCTTTTTTTTTTTCTTGTATTTCTGGATTGCTACTGACCATTTCATGTATGTTGACTTGTTAAAGAGAACTGATATAATGCATAAAGAGATGACATTTAAAAAAATGTGCAATCAAAAGTTATCCACATTAAGGGGGAATTTTATCTTAACCCATTCACGACTGCCATACGGCTATATACGTTCTAACTGCCGATGCCCCGTGCAGTTAGCATTTGTATAGATGTTGACAGCCTGGAACGGGTTTAATTACTGCAGTGCTGCTTAATTGTGAGCAGCGCTGCACTCTCATGTCAACCCGGGCTTTGAGAGCCCCGGAATACATCCCCCACTGTAGATGGTGCCACCCACAACCCCCTGTAGGTAGCGTAAAACCCTCTATAGATGGCGCCACCTAAGCGCCCTCCAGCATCGGAGTCCCCAAACAGCACTCTGGTCGAGGATTCCCCACCTAGAGGGAGCCCCTGCCGTCTCTCCATCCCCGCTATAGATAGTGCAAACCCCCCCCCTGCTGTAGATAGCATTGCACCCCCCCTTTGTAGATCGCGCCACCTGAACTGACTCTAGGAGCGGAATCCCCGGTGTCCGGTTGCACTAGCTGGGGATTCCGCTTCTAGAGAGAGCCCCTGACGTCCCTGTCCATTTGGACAGTGACTTTAGTGAGTCTCCCTAGGAGCGAAATCCCCTGCCGGCACTCTGGCCGGGGATTTCGCTACTGGAGAAGCTCCTGGTGTCACTATCCATATATGGACATATGACGTTAGTGGCTCTCTCTAGGAACGGAATCCCCAGTGTCAGATCGCTCTGTGCCAGGGATACCGCTACTGGAGAAGCCCCTGGTGTCACTATCCATATATGGACCGTGACGTTAGGGGCTACACCTGGAGCGGACTTCCCGCTCTCGCAGGGGATTCTGCTTTTAGAGTTAACCCCTGACGTCACTGTCCACATATGGACAGAGACATCAGGGGCTTCTTGTAGGAGCGGAATCTTTGGCCAGAGGGATTTTGCTCCTACAGGGAGCTACAGTGGTGCTATTTACAGGAAGGGGGTGCCATTTACATGGGATGTTGCTATCTACAGGGGGGATGTTGCTATCTACAGGGGGGATGTTGCTATCTACAGGGGGGATGTTGCTATCTACAGGGGGTGGCGTTATTTATAGTGGGTGGTACTATATACAGGGGGTGTGGCGCTATCTACAGGGGTGTGCTATATACAGGGGGTGTGGCAATATCTACATGGGCGCTGTGGCATTATATTGGCACTAGCTACTGGGGACGCTGGCGATATCTACATGGGCACTGTGTGTGTCAGTATTGGCATTATCTACAGGCAGGAATGGGGCACTGTGGCACTATTTACAGTGGGCACTATCTATGTGGGCAATGGCACTTTCTACAGTGGTATTGGGTACCTATCTACATGGACGCTGTGGTGTTTTCAGTGGGTTGGGACAAAAAAACCCTAACGATTATAATTCATCCATTTTTAATTTTTTTTTTACGTTCATGAAGAACGGATGGCAAACGGCGGTTAAAAACGGCTTGGAAGTGGATTAAAATTTTGAGACACATGAAGCAAAACAGCCATGAAAAACTGACTGTTGATCCGTTGTTGACTGACATTTTTTTCACGGTCGTGTGTATATAGTCCTCTTCACTCTCCCCTCACAGTGATCCAGGGTGACGGAGAAAGGAGAAGAATAATGGTAACTGAGCTCCACAGTGTATATAGATAGATATAAAATACTAATGAAATCCCTAAATCTCACCCCTATTCCATATCCCTTCAACGTCGCGTGGAGGAAATCCCATTCCATGCAATCAAAGGCACACAATGCATCTAATGTTAAAAAAGATCAATCTCCCTTCTCTATTTTTGAGGTTTGCACGTTTAAAAATAATCTACGGATATTATGGCTGGTAGACCTTCCTGGCATAAATCCCACCTGGTCTGCCTCCACCAATTCAGTAACTACCCCATTTAGTCTATCCGCCATAATCTTTGCCAATATCTTTATACCAGTTTTCAGCAGAGATATGGCTCTATATGATCTCTTATCCAATGGATCTTTCTCGAGTTTAAAGATCAAAACAATGTCCGTCTCATACATGGATGCAGGTAACCTACCCTTCTCCATTGCATGGTTTATAACCTGTAACAAAACAGGTAAATGTATTGACCCATATCTCTGATACACTTCCACTGGAAGCGAATCAGTACCCATATCCTTACCCTTAGTCAGACCATATACTTTCTGCTTAATCTCTTCTAATATAAATAATTCATCTAAATCTTTCTGCCCTTTTTGTGAGATTTTTAGTAAATCAAGCTCCTGAATATATTTCTCTAATTCCTCTGCAGAATTCTCAGGACCATTACTATATAATTCTTCTAAATATCCTAAAATACCATTTTAATTTAGTCTACCTTTCTACCCTTGCTTCTCTAGTAAGTAATCTTGATAGTTTTCATTTATCCTGTGAAAATTTTCTTTGTCTCTTTCTCCGCCAGGGGAGCTCTCAAATATTCCTGTTCTGCTTTACTTACTTTATTCTCCCATTCATGTTCCAACTTGTATATCTTCTTTGTTTCCCAACAGTTTGCTCTTTTCAATAAGCCCCTTAAAAATGCTTTTCCGGTATCCCTGACGACCAAAACATCCGCTGATTCAATGTTGACATTAAAGAAGCTTTTAAGCTCCTCTTCTATGTCTTTATGAGTGGTTATGGTGTTTATCCAATAGGAGCTACACTTCCAAAACCTCTCTCCCCCTCTATCCATCCCCCCAACCTCCAAAATTACCATTGCGTCATCTGACAAACCCCTCATACTATATTTAATGTCTGAAACATATTGTTGTGCCATTCTATTACATAAAACTGTATCTATTCTTGAAAACAGTGTTTTATTATAACAGGAGTATATTTTGGTGGTACCCTGCTTTTCCCTCCATACATCATCCAATTAAACTCATTAATTGACCAAAAATTTGTATAACCTTTCCCATCCAACCTCTTACAGTGCTGTCTATCTAACTCATTATTAATAACCATATTGAAGTCCACCGTTAGGAACAGGGGTAATCCCTCTCTACCTGAAAAAGTCCTGAAATTCAAATAAAACCCTGTGTTTTGCCGGTGGAGGAATATAAATTGCTGCCAGGATACATTTAAAATTGTTAATGGTGCACATCAGAAATATAAACCAACCCTCTTTGTCTTCGAGGCTGTCATGAAGTGTGAATTTTGTGTCATTGCTAATTAAAATAGAAACCCCAGAGAAATAGAAAGACTTTATGGAGTGATATTGTTTTCCAATCCATTGACATTGTAAGATATCCTTAGTGGCTTTGTTAAAATGCGTCTCTTGAAAGCAGATAACATTAGTTTTTTCTTTTTTGACCTCTTCCAATACTAAAATCCATTTTATATTCATTCCCAGTCCTCTTACATTCCAAGAAATTGCTTTAAATCCCATCATGTGCTAGTGAGAGGAATAGGGAAAGACTTAAATTACCCTGGAGAGAGCCCCCCACCCCTCCACCCCCTCTTCTATTCCCCCTATATGTATTATTTCCATTAATATCCCCTTTACCCCATCACTGCTCCTCTTCACTTCCCCCTCTATCTATCCTAACTCTTGCTTATTGGTCTTTATCTCAAAGACCCTTTTCTTTATTTTCTTTGAGACCCTTCGAGTCCATCCAAACAATTGTTTCTTCAATGGTGTCGAAAATAATTTTCTCTTTCCATACAATTCTCCTCTTCACTGGGTAGGGCATTGAATACTGAATAGCATTTAATTGCAGTCTCCTTTTTCTACAATAAGTGGGGTATATTGAGATCTTGTTGACATTATATCTTAGTTTCCAATTCTCTGGCTTTTTTTCCTGATAACTTCTTTATCGAGGTATGATACAAATTTTACTATAATCGGTCTAGGGTTATCCCCAATACTTCTAGCTTTACTTGAAACTCTATAGGCCCTTTCGATTTGTAGAGCTTGTAAGAATCCTTCTTGACAGTCTGGAAGATCCAGTCAGTTATAAACTCTACAACAGATTGTCCTTCCTCTTTTTCAGTAAACCCCAAGAATCTTAGATGTTTTCTTCTTTCTCTATCCTCTATTTGTTCTACCTTTTTGGTGCAGGAATTTTAATTCTTGTTTCATTGCTTTAAAATCCTTATCCTAATCCTTGTTTATCTTCTCCAATGCTGCTATCTTTTTTGTGTTCTCTTCCATACCTCCTCTGAGTTTTCTCATATCCAACCGTATAATTGCCACTTCTTTTTTCAATCCTACCAGTGGCATGGACATGTCCTGTAATGTTTGCATTAGATAGTCTAACATTCCTAAGTATTTCTTAAATTGGATCTTCCTGATCGGTTTTCTCTGAATCTTTCTGTTCCCTTGACGTCCCTACTCGCTGTATCTTTCTTGTTAGCTGTGGAAGCTTCATCACTGCTCTGGCTTATATCAGATGTATTATCTACTGGCTTTTTAGAAAGATCTATACCTATTCAGGCGTAAGCGATTCTCTAGTAGATCTATCAACTTCTTCAGTTGTAAGGGATTTTCTAGCAAATCTGTGTAATCTATCAGCAGCTTTCCCTGCTATTGCCTCCATTTTTATTTTTTTTCCCTCCTGTGATATTGTTAGCTTTACTTTTCCCCACCATTGTGTATATAGCAAATAGAGACACGATATCACAATCTTCCTATAGCCAGCGACAACCACTCCAAACGAATACTTTCTCAACTTCTCCTCAACCGCTTCAAAACCTCATAAATCGCTCAAGTCCCAGGTAAGGCAAAATAGAAAAACTATGAAAGTTTAGGCAAACTTGCCCTTTTAATTCCCAGGTATCTAACAAGTGAATAATGGTTTAAAGAGGAGCAGAAGTTATAAAGTATTTCTACCTATAGCAACATCTCATATCTGTTTAAGTTTATATACACACAGTGAAGTGGATGTTTATTATTATTATTCCACTATTAGTCCTATTCACTTAGCCTATGGATGTTTCCTCTATGTTGCCCCAACACATGTAAGCAACAGGGTTACATGACAAGCTGAATGCTAGGGGTCACATGACTGACGCCATGTTTAGTCATATTCAGTTAGCCCATGGATGTATTACATAGGACAAATCTGTGAGCTTTACCATTCTACTGTAAAGAGACAGGGGCTGTCTGCACTATTATAAAAGAGGTATGTGAGCAGAATTTCTAATACACGCATATAAGAAAACTGTATGATTTTCTATTAAAAAAAAAATGGGCAACCACTTTAAGAACTATTCAGTCATTTTTCTGAAGTGCTGTAATTTGTTTTTGTCAATGACTGAACAGTAATAGTCCCATTCAAACATTAGCTGCCTTCTTTTGTATCCACCAAAAACATGAATGAAAGTGGCAAGCGCTTCTCTATTAGTAATGCAGGTGTACTTCTATTCTCCTTATTAAACTGAGTTACCATTGATCCAAAAAATTGCTGCTTTGCAAAAAGAAAACCACTTTTACTCAATACATTGCATAGCTCGAGCATTCTGTTACTGCTTGTAGAGTTGAATTGACGCTTCGCAAGTGAGTCATAGTGGACATCTAGGCTCCAATATACCGTTAAATAAAGTGACACCAGCTTGCATAACTCTTTATTATGACAAACGTGGTAATTTTTATCTTTTTTTTTTTATAATTTTATTTGTAATATTTTCTTCAACATTTATCTAGTACAAAAATACAAAAAAAATAAAGCATGGTCTTTGAGGCACTTCATACATTATTTTAGAGCAAGTAAAGGGGCTTTTGCAAAGTCCTTAAGTACATTGCAACACCCTCTCCGGTCATTCCATATACTAGATGCAGTAAGCTGTGCCTTTATACTGCTGACAATCCCTGCAGCTGCCTTGCTTATCCAATCTGACATAATATAGTATATATATATATATATATATATATATATATATATATATATATATAGTATAGAAGTCCTCTTGCTCTTTGCACATTACCACTTTTTGTTCTACTTATCTGTAATCCATCCCCTAGTTCAAGCACATGTCTTCTTAACAGGACTGGAAGCCATCTTCCATAAATACTTCATGGGTAAAGTCTCCTTGACCTTTTTCCCTCGCAGACTTCTATGTGAATTATCTGTGACCACAACAGTTAGGTCTGATCAGAGACTAAACTCCTCTCACTGTGACAAAGTGATGTAGTTTTGTGTCTGTTACATACATTATATGAACAACAGAATTGGGACACCTACACATTACACCTACAGGAGCTTTTATTACATCCCATTCTAAATCCATAGACATTAATATGGTGTTGGTTCCCCCTTTGCAGCTAAAACAGCTTCTACTTTTTTTGGTAAGGCTTTCTACAAGATTTTGAAGTGTCTGTAGGAATTTTTGCCCATTCATGTAGTAGAGCTTTTGTGAGGTTAGGCACTAATGTTGGATGAAAGGGCCTGGCTCGCGATCTCTGGTCTAGTTTATCCCAAAAGTGTTTGATGGGGTTGAGGTCAGGCCTCTGTGCGGGAGGGTGAAGTTCTTCCACCCCAAACTCACCCAACAATGCCTTTATGGACCCTGCTTTGTTCACTGGGGCACAGTCTTGCTTCAATAGAAAGGGCATTCCCTAAACTGTTCCCACAAAATTGGGAAAGTTGGAGCAGAGTCCAGTGGCGGCATGCTTTACACCACTCCATCTGACGCTTGGTATTGTGCTTGGTGATGTAAGGCTTGCGTGCAGCCTCATGGCCATGGAAATCCATGCTATGAAGTTCTCGGTGCACAGTTTGTGTGTGGGTGTTAATGCCGGAGAAGGTTTGGAACTCTGCAGTTATTGAGTGAGCAGAGCGCTGGCGACTTTTATACACTATGCACCTCAACACTCGGTGACCCTGCTCTATAACTCAACATGGTCTACCACTTCATGGCTGAGTTGCTGTGGTTCCTAAACGCATCCACTTTTGTCATAACACCACTAACATTTGTTTGTGGAATATCTATGTGAGAAGAAATTTCACAAACAGACTTGTTGCAACGGTGGCATCCTTTTACAGTACCACACTCATATTCAATGAGCACTTTAGAATGACCCATTCTATCAGAAATCTTTGTAAAGGCCGACCTGCATGACGAGGTGCTGTGTTTTATACACTTGTGGCAATGGGACTGAATGAAACACCTGAATTCAATGATTAAGTGGTGTGTCCCAATACTTTTGTCAATATAGTGTAAGTCACGTTGTTTTGTCTCGGAACTTTAACCCGTTAGTGACCGGCCCATAGTCTTTTTACGTCGGTCACTAACGGGCCTTATTCCGATGCCATAGACATTTTACGTCGCGGCATCGGAATAAGTAAACAGAGCAGGGAGCTGTCAAATCTCCCTGCTCTCAGCTGCTAGAGGCAGCTGAGGGCTGGGAGCGTCCCTGCTCTGCCGGGTGAGATCGATATCAGTATCGTTCTCACCCGTTTAACCCCTCAGATGCGGTTCTCAATATCGAGCACCGCATCTGAGTGGTTTTGGAGAGAGGGAGGGAGCTCCCTCTCTCTCCCACCGACACCCGGCGATACGATCGCCGAGTGTCTGTGTCTCCAATGGCAGCCGGGGGCCTAATAAAGGCCCCCAGGTCTGCCAGTAATGAATGCCTGCTAGATCATGCCTCTGGCATGACCTAGCAGATGCCTGTCCGTTTTAAACGGACAGGCAGTAATACACTGCAATACAAAAGTATTGCAGTGTATTATAATAGTGATCGCAGAATCGCATATTATAGTCCCCTAGTGGGACTAGTAAAAAAGTAAAAAAAAAGTTTAATAAAGTTAATTTGAAAAAAAATGAAAAACCCAGCTTTTCCCCTTACAAACTGCTTTACTATTAAAAAAAACAAAATAAAGTTAAAAAGTTACACATATTTGGTATCGCCGCGTCCATAACGACCCCGACTATAAAGCTATTACATTATTTAACCCGCACGGTGAACGCCGTAAAAAATGTAATAAAAAACTATGGAAAAATTGCTGTTTTCTGTGAATCCTGACTTTAAAAAAATGTGATAAAAAGTGAACAAAAAGTGGCATCTACTCCAAAATGATACCAATAAAAACTACAAGTCTTCCCGCAAAAAAAAAGCCCTCAAACAACCGCATCGGCGAAAAAATAAAGGCGTTACGGCTCTTCAAATACGGAGATGCAAAAACAAATCATTTTGAAAATAAAAGCGTTTTTACTGTGTAAAAGTAGTAAAACATACAAAAACAATACAAATTTGGTATCGTTGCAATTGTAACAACCTGCTGAATAAAGTTTTGTGTTATTTATATCACACGGTAAACGGCGTAGATTTAAGACGTGAAAAAGAGTGGCAAAATTTCAGTTTTTTTCTATTTCCCCCCAAATAAAAGTTTATAAAAGTTAATCAATAAATATGTCCCCCAAAATGGTGCTATTAAAAAATACAACTTGTCCCGCAAAAAACAAGACCTTATACAGCTATGTCGACGTAAAAATAAAAAGGTTATAGCTCTTGGAATGCGACGATGGAAAAACTTAAAAAATAGCTCGGTCATTAAGGTTTAAAATAGGCTGGTCATTAAGGGGTTAATATTGTGCATTTGAACAGTAAAATTGTGGTAGAATATAGGAATTCTAGATGCGAGCGCTATGTGGACATAAATAGAATGAACCTGTGCTGCTCTTGCTTGTTGAAAGCCTTTTTTTTTTGTAGTACACGTTTTTTCTTAAAATATTAACATTCACAGTTGCGATGATTCTGAATTAAGGAGAAGATTGCTAGCATTAATAGTGTGTGGGCTTGATGTTATGGAAGCGTTTCTATTTGGAAGCCGTCACACGCTTATGGATCACTTCCTTTATTGCACCTGAAATTGTTTTCGGAAAGCAGCAGCTTAATATATTCCGAATAGATTGTCATTTCTTTCTGCTATCACACTACATAACCTGTTAGATTAGTGAAAGGCAAGTTTTCTGCCAAGCAGTTGTCCCAAATACGCTGTGTGGGGTCAGGATTTCTAGACGTCACGCTTAGGATGGCTTTTACTAAGACAACCGCAAAATTGGACATTGCAGCATAACCTTTCTGCCATTTTGTCAGCTATTTTGTAAGATATACTAAGTTCACTGTAACATATATTCTTTGTTATGACCCCGATAGCAACAGTCTGTCACACTAAATTATAAGCATTGGAGACCAGTGCTTCTAAACTTCAGTTATTATCTAGACTTGACCACAGGGCTACAACTTTGTGGCATCATTTGCTCTAGACATTGTCAGCTTTGATTAACTGCGAGGGAAAGCTTTCTCCTTTAGTGCTGTATATATTAAGCAGAACATGACTTGTTATGGGCGATTTGTTTTGAGCTCTGCAGAAACTGCATTCATCTGTCTTTACAATCTAACCAAACAAACACTTCTATATTGTAATTAGTCATGCCCTTAATAGCCTGCAAAGTTTTATTTCACCCTTTACAAATCGGAAACTGAACACACTAACACAATAATTCTACTGTACAACTATTAAGACAATGAATACAATACTAGAATAACCACTTACACTTTTATTCCATAAATCAACGAACAAATAAACAACAATGGATTGAGCTAACTTTTTGATCGTCGCTGATCTCTCCTTCATGTCGCGCTAATATTCGAGGTTCTGTCACCACATTATAAGTGACCTATCTTGTACATGATGTGATCGGCGGTGTAATGTAGATTACAGCAGTGTTTTTTATTTAGAAAAACTATCATTTTTGACGGAGTTATGACCTATATTAGCTTTATGCGAATTAGTTTGTCAATGGACAACTGGGCGTGTTTTACTTTTTGACCAAGTGGGCGTTGTGGAGAGAAGTCTATGATGTTGACCAATCAGTGACCAATCAGTGTCATACACTTCTCTCCATTCATTTACACTGCAGATCGCGATATAGCTATATCGCTATGTGCAGTCACATAAACACACTATAACGCTACTTGTGTCATGACAATGAATATACATTACCTCCAGCCAGGACGTGATGTGTATTCATTCTCCTGATCACTTCTATAGCATCTGTGTGATTTACAGCACAGCACAGCGAGATCTCGCTGTGAATGACAGCTTACAGCATAATCTCGCAAGACTACGCCTGCTATGCTGTAACTTAAAGAGATGCTATAGAAGTGGTCAGGAGAATGAATACACATCACATCCTGGCTGGAGGTAATGTATATTCATTGTCATGACACATGAGTAGCGTTCTAGTGTGTTTATGTGACTGCACATATCGATATAGCTATATCGCGATGTGCAGTGTAAATGAATGGAGAGAAGTGTATGATGCTGATTGGTCCGCGTCATACACTCCTCTGTACAACGCCCACTTGGTCATATAGTAAAACACGCCCAGTTGTCCATTGAGAAACTCATTAGCATAAAGCGAATATAGGTCATAACTCCGTCAAAAATGATCGTTTTTCTAAATAAAAAACACTGCTGTAATCTACATTATAGCAGCGATCACATCATGTACAATATAGGCCACTTATAATGTGGTGACAGAGCCTCTTTAAAGCGTCCCTAACTATTCAGGGAACTTTTTAGAATAAGCTGTCATATATGTGTACATGAGGAATAACACTATTTCTGGCCATTATAATATGTATTCAGTATTATTTCGCCGTTTTCCACTTTGCAGGCTCTATCTCTAAATCTCACTTTTTTCTGAGCGGATTCTTACGGCGATCATGTCTCCTATATGTTGCACACATAGAAGAAAAGGATTCTCCTCTTCTATTTCTAATAAATATATATATATATATATATATATATATATATATACATATACACACACACTACCGTTCAAAAGTTTAGGGTCACTTAGAAATTTCCTTTTTGAAAGAAAAGCACCGTTTTTTTCAATGGAGATAACATTAAATTAATCAGAAATATACTCTATATACATTGTTAATGTGCTAAATGACTATTCTAGCTGCAAACGTCTGGTTTTTAATGCAATATCTACATAGGTGTATAGAGGCCCATTTCCAGCATCCATCACTCCAGTGTTCTAATGGTACATTGTGTTTGCTAACTGTGTTAGAAGGCTAATGGATGATTAGAAAACACTTGAAAACCCTTGTGCAATTATGTTAGCACCGCTGTAAACAGTTTTGCTGTTTAGAGGAACTATAAAACTGACCTTCCTTTGAGCTAGTTGAGAATCTGGAGCATTACATTTGTGGGTTCGATTAAACTCTCAAAATGGCTAGAAAAAGAGAGCTTTCATGTGAAACTCGACAGTCTATTCTTGTTCTTAGAAATGAAGGCTATTCCATGCGAGAAATTGCCAAGAAACTGAAGATTTCTTACAACGGTGTGTACTACTCCCTTCAGAGGACAGCACAAACAGGCTCTAACCAGAGTAGAAAGAGAAGTGGGAGGCCCCGCTGCACAACTGAGCAACAAGACAAGTACATTAGAGTCTCTAGTTTGAGAACAGACGCCTCACAGGTCCTCAACTGGCAGCTTCATTAAATAGTACCCGCAAAACGCCAGTGTCAACGTCTACAGTGAAGAGGCGACTCCGGGATGCTGGCCTTCAGGGCAGAGTGGCAAAGAAAAAGCCATATCTGAGACTGGCTAATAAAAGGAAAAGATTAATATGCGCAAAAGCGCACAGACATTGGACAGAGGAAGATTGGAATAAAGTGTTATGGACAGACGAATCGAAATTTGAGTTGTTTGGATCACACAGAAGAACATTTGTGAGATGCAGAACAACTGAAAAGATGCTGGAAGAGTGCCTAACGCCATCTGTCAAGCATGGTGGAGGTAATGTAATGTTCTGGGGTTGCTTTGGTGCTGGTAAAGTGGGAGATTTGTTCAAGGTAAAAGGGATTTTGAATAAGGAAGGCTATCACTCCATTTTGCAACACCATGCCATACCCTGTGGACAGCGCTTGATTGGAGCCAATTTCATTCTACAACATGACAATGACCCAAATAACTATTTAGGGAAGAAGCAGGCAGCTGGTATTCTATCTGTAATGGAGTGGCCAGCGCAGTCACCAGATCTCAACCCCATAGAGCTGTTGTGGGAGCAGCTTGACCGTATGGTACACAAGAAGTGCCCATCAAGCCAATCCAACTTGTGGGAGGGCCTTCTGGAAGCATGGGGTGAAATTTCTCCCGATTACCTCCGCAAATTAACAGCTAGAATGCCAAAGGTCTGCAATGCTGTAATTGCTGCAAATGGAGCATTCTTTTGACGAAAGCAAATTTTAGAAGGAGAAAATTATTTCAAATAAAAATCATTATTTCTAACCTTGTCAAAGTCTTGACTGTATTTTCTAGTCATTCTGCAACTCATTTGATAAATAAAAGTGTGAGTTTTCATGGAAAACACAAAATTGTCTGGGTGACCCCAAGCTTTTGAACGGTAGTGTGTGTGTATATATATATATACACATACACACACACACACACACACACACACACACTTTCTTGGACAAAATTGTTGGTACCCTTCCGTTAAAGAAAGGAGAACCCACAATTGTCACTGAAATAACTTGAAACTGACAGAAGTAATATATTTTAATTTACTGAAAATCAACTAATGTAAATCAGACGTTGCTTTTGAATTGTGGTTCAACAAATAAAAAAAAATTAAAAATGAATGAAACTGGCCTGGACAAAAATGATGGTACCCTTAAAGTGTAGCTAAACGTTCGACAAGCTTCTGACATGTCAGAGACATGTCAGAAGTTTGGATTGTTGGGACCAGAGGCAGGTGTTAACAGCGCGATCTGGGTGTCAGTGCTACTCTGAGACACCCAATCGCTCACCGTGAATTCACGTCGGTGCTGCACAGAGCCCAGGAAGCAGCGGTGTGAATTTACAGTGAGCAGTTGGAAACCTTGATTAGTTATTTCAACTACTATAACAATGCTACAATACTATAATAATACCGCTAGGTTTAGGCCTAATGCACATGAATGTGTTTTTGCGTCCAAAAATTCACCCAAAAATCTGCAAGTGAATTGCAAACCCATTCTTTGCTATGGGCCCAGGCACACGACCGTGGTTTCCACGGTCTGTGCACTGGCCGGGACCCTGGACCGCAAAAAGATAAGATGTCTTTATTACGGGCTACATTTGCAGTCCAGGCTCATTGAAATCAATGTGTGCTTGGTCCGTGATTTGCGGGCAGCCCGTGGATGACAATCTGGCCGTCCATGCCACAGTCATGGGCCATTCACACAGCTGCGGTCATGTGCATGAGGTCTTAAAGAGGCTCTGTCACCAGATTTTGCAACCCCTATTTGCTATTGCAGCAGATCGGCGCTGCAATGTAGATAAGAGTAACATTTTTATTTTTAAAAAACGAGCATTTTTGGCCAAGTTATGACCATTTTTGTATTTATGCAAATAAGGCTTGCTAAAGTCCAACTGGGCGTGTATTATGTGTGTTACATCTGGGCGTTTTTACTTCTTTTACTAGCTGGGCGTTCTGACGAGAAGTATCATCCACTTCTCTTCAGAACGCCCAGCTTCTGGCAGTGCAGACACAGCGTGTTCTCGAGAGATCACGCTGTGTCGTCACTCACTTCCTGCCCCAGGTCCTGCATCGTGTCGGACGAGCAAGGACACATCGGCACCAGAGGCTACAGTTGATTCTGCAGCAGCATCGGCGTTTGCAGGTAAGTCGATGTAGCTACTTACCTGCAAACGCTGATGCTGCTGCAGAATCAACTGTAGCCTCTGGTGCCGATGTGGCCGACACGATGCAGGACCTGGGTCAGGAAGTGAGTGACGTCACAGCGTGATCTCTCGAGAACACGCTGTGTGTCTGCACTGCCAGAAGCTGGGTGGTAACGAACAGAAGTGGATGATGCTGATTCGTCAGCATCATACACTCCCATTCCTAACGCCCAGCTAGTAAATGAAGTAAAAACGCCCCGATGTACACACACAATACACGCCCAGTTGTACTTTTACTGTAAACACGCCCAGTTGTACTTTTGCAAGCCTCATTTGCATAAATACAAAAATGGTCATAACTTGGCCAAAAATGCTAGTTTTTTTTAAAATAAAAACGTTACTGTAATCTACATTGCAGCGCAGATCTGCTGCAATAGCAGATAGGGGTTGCAAAATCTGGTGACAGAGCCTCTTTAAACTTACCAGAAATTTGCGAGTTAACTCCATGTGCTTACTTTAACAATCCAGTTTTCCAGTTTGCGTTGCTAAATGCAGTCTGGCTGCTGAGTTGGCAGCGTTTGGCAGACACAAGAATGTCAAGATTGGGCAGCCCCTTCTTAGTGCCACGGTGCCCTCTGTACATACTGCCACGGTGCCCTCTGTACATAATGCCACGGTGCCCTCTGTACATAATGCCCCGGTGCCCTCTGTAGATAATGCCACGGTGCCCTCTGTAGATAATACCACGGTGCCCTCTGTACATACTGCCACGGTGCCCTCTGTACATACTGCCACGGTGCCCTCTGTACATACTGCCACGGTGCCCTCTGTACATACTGCCAAGGTGCCCTCTGTACATAATGCCACGGTGCCCTCTGTACATACTGCCACGGTGCCCTCTGTACATACTGCCACGGTGCCCTCTGTACAAACTGCCACGGTGTCCTCTGTTGAAACTGCCACGGTGCCCTCTCCTCCCCCATAAATGGCACCATTAGGACTCCCTCTAGGAGTGAAATCCCCAGCCAGAGCATAGGCCTGGTATTCCGCTCCTAGAGGGAACCCCTGATGTCACTTTCCATATATGGACAGTGACGTCAAGGGTTGCCCCAAGCACAGCGCTTAAAGTAGCACTGTGCCTGCGGAGTACTTGGCAAGCGGAGGAGCTCCCTCTGTTTCTCTGCTCTGAACAAATGCTGAAGCAGGGAGCCGACGGTTCATTACATCAGCATTGGGTTCAACTGTATCTGATTCCTGAGGACACAGATACAGTCGAAAGCCAGACATACCCCCGGCCGCCCGAGACAGCGGGACACCGCCCATGGTCCGGGACTGTCCCGCTGAATCCAGGATGGTTGGGAGGTATGTCCCAGGGGGAATGTAGCGATATCTACAGGGGGTGTTTGTGAGGATGATATCTACAGGGGGCTGTGTAGCCATTGCTCACCTACCACCAACAGATGGTGCTCCTTTACGACGTCATGAAGGAGCTCCATCGCATTCCTCCTTCGGCCTGCTCTCTCCTCTCACGAGGGAACTACTGTGCCCCGCCGGACGCAGATGAGACCCTCAGGGGCCGCGAGTTTGAGGCCCCTGTTCTAGACGTATGTAACTGTATGCCTATATAGTTGTAAACACCTGCCATTGCTTCCCATATATATATATATATATTACTAGTCCTCCTTAGAATATCATTAAAAAGTTAATTTATTTCAGTAATTTAGAAAGTTAAACTCCTATTCTATAGATTCATTACACACAGAGTGATCTATTTCCAGCATTATTTTTTTTTTAATGTTAATGAGTATAGCTAACAGTTAATGGAAACATAAAATTTAGTCTCACAGAAAATTGGAATATTAAGATATAAGCCCAATATAAAAAATGATTTTTAATACCGAATTGTTGGCCTACTAAAGTATGTCCAGTATATGCACTCAATACTTGGTCGTGGCTGCTTTTGCACGAGTTACTGCATTATTGCGGCGTGGCCTGTGGCACTGCTGAGGTGTTATGGAAGCCCAAGTTGCTTTGATAGCAGCCTTTAGCTCGTCTGCATTGTTGGATCTGGTGTCTCATCTTCCTCTTGACAATACCCCATAGGGGCTTAGGTCATGCGAGTTTGCTGGCCAATCAAGCACTGAATCAATGTACAAGTTAAGATCCTTTCACTTTTGACATTGTTCTTCTTGTTTTATTACTCTAAAGACTTTTTTTTATTTCCTCTATTGTTAGAAAAAAAGCAGCACTGCTCGACTTGGAATCATAAATAATCCCACCTCCAAAATGACTGAAGAAAATACATTAATATCCCGCGCCATTTGGGCTGCACTTCTCACACAGAAAAGCCATAACATGCTGACGTTTTTTACAAAGCTTTCAAAAGAAGAAGCTGTGGATGCACTTACAAACGGGAGGAAAATCAAAGAGTTCCTAATTTCGGTAAGCATGCGTTTATTGCTTTGTGAATTCTGTCAAGGTGAGTATACATTAGCTACAGACATACATGCAATTAAATTAAACCAGCGGTTTTATTCTTCCCTACCCCAGGAAATAAGTAGAAAGCATTTTTATTTCAAATCTTCTACTTCAAATATTTTCAATATATATTCTATCACTCAAGTCCTTTCCCTGCTATATAGGTATTGGTAAAAACAATAGTTGTGTTGCTTCTCACGTGGTCCCACATTTCATCATCACTACTACTCGCAGGTTGCCGCTATCGTGACCCAACAGTGGCAAGAAATCCAGACCTGCTGAATTTCTTGATTGTCGGGTCGAGGCAACCTGCAGGTTGCAATGTGACCACATTTACTTTAAAACGTGCGATGCAGGCAGGGGCACACAGCGATCTTTGGCCGTGTGGCCTGATTCACACACACACACACACACACACACACACACACACACACACACACACACACATACACATACACATACATACACACACACACATACACTTACACACTTTTTTCCCCAAAAATTGCTTGGGTATTGCCAAGACCTTAAAGGGACAACTGAATTTCTTCCCTGTAAATCACATTTTCATTTAGCTTTTTGAAGACAGATATTTAGTATACTTCCTCTTAATTTACTTTATAGTTGTCCTTCTTTATCGATTTTTTTCATTAAATCTAATTAGAGTTTGGAATATCTATCTCTCAATTTATAAAAGAAAACCCAGTTGTTCCACTGGATTAGGGACTGTCTTTGTGTTGCCTGTATGATTGGAACAAATCAAAACTGAGATTACAAATGTGTCTTTGATGTTTGAAATATGTCCTGCCAAATAATCCATGTTCATTTTATACAACATGCTACATTATTGCTTATATGAGTAAGGTAGGTAAGAGTGGACTTTCCCCTTTAATACATGACTGTATTTTCGTTTGTGTACGTATTCGTTTCTGTAGAATATGATATGCTAACGTATTAAAAAATGCCCATAGCTAATATCAGTTTAGTGCTTTTAAGATCTGTAAAATTCAAGCTGTACAGTCTAAGTATGGAATTGATTTCACAAATGAGTAGCTAGATTACCTCATGAATGAGTAGACAAAAATTGTGTATTCTGCATTGCTTCTGGTCTCTGACCCTTTCTCAATGCAAATGCTAATCAAGGTTCTGAAGGACTTCTTCTTGCCAATCAAAACTTGGATATAAAGTCATTTCTAGAATTTACATATAGATTAAAACTGGAACATTATTTTTGAATTTAATTCAATGATAGATCTCCTTTCAGTCATTACAGCAATGTTAAAGCACCGTTTACATAAGTGTACAGTATCAGAGTCACCGGTTTTAAAGTGTAGCATTAAAGACTATAAAAATAAGTGCATCTGAAGTAATGATCAGTTAGTCCCACTTAAGGAAGTGTTCTTGTCATAACATTGCATTAGCAAAGGTTAGATATTTTTGCTGATCAGTTATGTCTCATTGAGTATGGATGTTCTAGCTATATTTTTGGAACTTCTGAGCAAGAGTGGATAGAAAACAGAATCATTAAATTCACAAAATGAGATTTTCAGATTAATCTAAGAAAGCTGTAATTTAAATGGAGTCTGACTCATGGATGAGCTATTTAAGAAAGACAGTACATCTGTATACCTACCTTGTTTTTTTAAGCAACTTCGCAATAGAATGGTATAATGCAGCGCTGAAAGGAAGGACTGTAGTAGACCTATTTATTAGCTAAAAACATAATTTTGCCTTGGGTATAACGGTTTTACATCTTGAGTTTTTTCCAAAAATTATAAACTAGGAATTATTTTTGTACTTTTATATATACATAACCGCAAGCATATGTAAATACACCACATACGTGGACAAGAGTCACATGTAGATGAGAGCTGTGCTGATATATGTTGACCAGTAAAGTGGTGCATCCCACCAAAGTTAAGTCTATAAACCTATAAAGTCATAAGACTAGGCACCAATATATTATAGGTAGACAAATATATTAAAAATGATGACATTTTTTATTTATTTATATATTTCTTCCAGTAAAAAGTCTTTATTCCATTACTCCCTATTATTTTCTTCATCTTTGCTCAGATGTTTGAAATTTTAATTACGCACCAAGCATGCTGAATCTCATGATATCCCATTATATTGGTTTATAGAATGCATAACAATTGATTAGTATCCTGCAACATCACTAGCAACATGAAATTGTTATATAAGGAAAATGTATCATTTCAATTTATAATGTCTGTTTGTTGATTTGTCGATCTTCATTGTTTCTTAATGCATTTAGGACACATGGACCATATACTCATCGAAGCAAACCATAAAATGGTTATATTTTGTTGCATATCGCTCACAAAAAAAGTTGTTCTAAAAACACAAAAAAGAACTTAAAATTTGTATGTGAATCTAAAATATATCCTACCATTCTCTCACAGCTATTGTCTAGAACCTGTGTTTTTAACATTTACAATAAAATAATAATTAAAAAAACAAAACATGCACAGAAAAATGCCATGGGTGAATAAACCCTGATAGCCCATTACTTCTCAAAGACCACCTCAAATTTAAATGTTTTTCTTATAACAAATTATCAAATGTTAAATACTGTCAAATATTATTTACATTTTTACTGGGGCCTTGTCATTTTTTGTGAAATATGTATGTTTTGTAAGACAAAATCATTTATGTTTTTGTTTTTTCAGGAAATGGATGATGATGCTTTTGAAAAGAAGTATAATACCATGGGAGTAGACCTACTTCGCTCTCAGGAATTGTACTGTCGAGAAGTTCTTAAACTATTGCCTGGACAGATGGCTGTAATCAGCAATGGAAGGGTAAGCTTAACGAAGTAGAAAGTTTAGGAAGAAACATTATAAAAAAAACTATGAATCATATCTGCTAATGCCAGAGATACTGCTGTTTATCATAAATCTACCCTACAGTATGTGTGAATGATTGCTTGTCTCTTTTCTTACAACATGTGAACTACTATTTATTTAGCACGCTCGGCTCCTGGACAGGTTTCTTATGTTACCTAACAGCTTAACCGGTTAAGGTTTTCTTCAAGGAGTTTATCAACTTTTTAGAAAGTCCAGTTTTCTTCTGAAAGTTTCTTGAATAAGTAGGAACAAAATAAAATTAGCATTTGTTTTTTAGCGAATTCGTCCGTTTATGCAAGCATTTCTAATACACAGTATACATAGTTAGTACAGTTGAAAAAAGACACATGTCCATCAAGTTCAACCAAGGGATGGGAAAAATTTCTGCACAGGTTCCATCTCAGACTCTGACCACAGCATAGCGTATGCCTCCTCAGCACTAACTAAACAAACTGATTTTTTTTAAATATATTTTTTTATAACAGATTATGTATATCTATAGATGTATCTAAATAAATAAATAAATATATATATATATATATATATATATATATATATATATATATAGTGAAGGAAATAAGTATTTGATCCCTTCCTGATTTTGTAAGTTTGCCCACTGTCAAAGACATGAACAGTCTAGAATTTTTAGGATAGGTTAATTTTACCAGTGAGAGAGAGATTATATTTAAAAAAAAACAGAAAATCACATTGTCAAAATTATATATATTTATTTGCATTGTGCACAGAGAAATAAGTATTTGATCCCTTTGGCAAACAAGACTTAATACTTGGTGGCAAAACCCTTGTTGGCAAGCACAGCAGTCAGACGTTTTTTGTAGTTGATGATGAGGTTTGCACACATGTTAGATTAAATTTTGGCCCACTCCTCTTTGCAGATCATCTGTAAATCATTAAGATTTCGAGGCTGTCGCTTGGCAACTCGGATCTTCAGCTCCCTCCATAAGTTTTCGATGGGATTAAGGTCTGGAGACTGGCTAGGCCACTCCATGACCTTAATGTGCTTCTTCTTGAGCCGCTACTTTGTTGCCTTGGCTGTATGTTTCGGGTCATTGTCGTGCTGGAAGACCCAGCCACGAGCCATTTTTAATGTCCTGGTGGAGGGAAGGAGGTTGTCACTCAGGATTTGATGGTACATGGCTCCATCCATTCTCCCATTGATGCGGTGAAGTAATCCTGTGCCCTTAGCAGAGAAACACCCCCAAAACATAATGTTTACACCTCCATGCTTGACAGTGGGGACAGTGTTCTTTGGGTCATAGGCAGCATTTCTCTTCCTCCAAACACGGCGAGTTGAGTTAATGCCAAAGAGCTCAATTTTAGTCTCATCTGACCACAGCACCTTCTCCCAATCACTCTCAGAATCATCCAGATGTTCATTTGCAAACTTCAGATGGGCCTGTACATGTGCCTTCTTGAGCAGGGGGACCTTGCGGGCACTGCAGGATTTTAATCCATTACGGCGTAATGTGTTACCAATGGTTTTCTTGGTGACTGTGGTCCCAGCTGCCTTGAGATCATTAACAAGTTCCCCCCGTGTAGTTTTCGGCTGAGCTCCCACCTTCCTCAGGATCAAGGATACCCCACGAGGTGAGATTTTTCATGGAGCCCCAGATCGATGTCGATTGACAGTCATTTTGTATGTCTTCCATTTTCTTACTATTGCACCAACAGTTGTCTCCTTCTCACCCAGTGTCTTGCTTATGGTTTTGTAGCCCATTCCAGCCTTGTTTAGGTCTATGATCTTGTCCCTGACATCCTTAGAAAGCTCTTTGGTCTTACCCATGTTGTAGAGGTTAGAGTCAGACTGATTAATGGAGTCTGTGGACAGGAGTCTTTTATACAGGTGACCATTTAAGACAGCTGTCTTTAATGCAGGCACCAAGTTGATTTGGAGCGTGTAACTGGTCTGGAGGAGGCTGAACTCTTAATGGTTGGTAGGGGATCAAATACTTATTTCTCTGTTCACAATGCAAATAAATATATATAATTTTGACAATGTGATTTTCTTTTTTTTTTTTTTATATAATCTATCTCTCACTGGTAAAATTAACCTAGCCTAAAAATTATAGACTGTTCATGTCTTTGACAGTGGGCAAACTACACTACTGCTAACAAAAAAATAAACCGCTATTGATATATACCGTGTTACACATCAATACACTCTATTTTTTTCTTCACAGTATTCTTCTGGCATCAATTCTCTCAAAGTCTCGTCGTCTCCTCACACTAAAACAATGTGTGAGGAGAAGAAAAGAGGCAGGAGATTTGCTGTCAGAAATGTCAAGATAAAAACAAATGTGATCGCTGTGATCACATGTTCATGGACCATCAGATTGATCCCTGATACTCTGCCCAGTGCCCAGAGCTGTTGGTAACAGCGTGGGCACAGGGCTGTGTGCACACGATTTCGTGCTCACTATATTTTACATTGAAATGCAAGTGATCGCTGTGATTGGTTGTCACAGTGATCACATGTTCAGGGTCAAAAAGATTGGCCCCTGACACTCTGTTAGCAACAGCCGGGGCACAGGGCTGTGTGCACGCGATCGCGCGTGCACACACTCTGAAGTGCTGCCGTAATTAGTCTATACGGCAGACTTCAAAGACCCCTTACTGCTGGCCTTAAAAATACAGCCAGCAGTCGGGAACCTGTAAAGTATGCTAGATGATTGTCCAAGTAGATTTTTAGGGTCCTTTTTGCATTGGTCCTAACTATAATTGTTTTATGTTTTATGTCTTTATGTATACAACGTTCAGCCATAACATTTAAACCACCTACCTAATATTCTGTAGGTCCCTAAAGGTGTCCTGTGGTATTGGGAACCAAGATGCTAGCAGCAAATCCTTTTAGTTCTTTAAATTGCGGAGTGACGCCCCCATGGATTTGGACTGGTGATTCCAGCACATCCCACAGATGCTCGATTTGAATTGAGATTTGGGGAATTTGGAGGCTGTCAACACTTTGAACTCCTAGTATTGTTCCTCAAACCATTCCTGAACAATTTTTGAAGTGTGGAAGGGTGCATTATCCTGCTGAAAAGGCCATTGCTATTAGGGAATACCGTTGCCATGATGAGGTGTTCTTGAACTGCAACAATATTTATGTAGGTGATACATGTCACCGTAACCTTTCACAAGAATCCCAGGACCCAAGCTTTCCCAGCAGAACATTGGCCAGAACACAACACTGCCTCCGTTGGCTTGCCTTCTTCCCATAGTGCATTCTGGTGTCATCTCTTCACCAGGTAATCAACATAATTCACCCTGGCGATCACATGATTACGCCTTCCTTCTATAACCAGCATTCACCTTTTCCAGCCGTTTCTGCCACAGTAGCTCTACTGTGGGATCGGACCAGATGGGCTAGCCTTCACTCCCCACGCTAATCAATGAGCCTTGGTGTGCCCATGGCCCTGTTTTGACAGTTTATAGGTTGTCTATAGCTTGCCCTTCTTTTTTATTTTTTTCAGCAAATCAACTTCAAGAAGTGGCTTGTCACTTGGTGCCATAATATATCCCGCCTTTTGACAGGTGCCATTGTAACCAGATAATCAATGTTATTCTCTCCACCTGTCAGTGGTTTTAATGTTCTGGTTGAATGGTGTATACAGCGCCAGCATATTCTGGGCTTGACAAATAATCAAAAATTACAATCTAAATGTACTGGGAGAACAGACATATTTGGTACGAGGTTATAATTTTTATCCCCGCACCTTGTTTTGTCAAAGGGATTATAAATAAAGCTGCATGAACTTGTCAACCATCTAGTATTTGAACCCAAATGGATAGAAAGTGCAGAGAGATGCAACAAGGGTAGCTAGCTGAGGAAATACCAGGGTGGAGTGTAGATATTTAGGACCGGGTTGTTCATGGGACATGGACTATGGTTATGTAGAATAAGTATATTTGAAGAAATTTGTTTTCAAGGCACGTTTAAAACTAGGAATGTAAAGACAAGTCTGATGGTCAAGGGCATTGAAACACACAGAATAGATGCAGCACGGGAAAAGTCCTGCAGATAGGAGTGAGATGATGTATTAAAGGAGGACAAGAGTCGTAGAGCATTAACTGAGCGAAGACCAAGAATGGGTTGGTAAACCGAGATGAAAACAGAGCTGTATGAAGTTGCAGCATTGTGGGGAGCATTGTGGACAGGGAGATGCGGTTTGAATTTTTAATTCTGTAAGAAACAGGTAACCAGTCTAATGAGCAGCAGAGAGCATTGGCGCTAATATAACCACTAGATAGAGAGATCAACCTGACTGCTGCATTCATGATGCATTGAAGCGGTGCCAGCGTGTTTAATGGAATGCCAGTTAGTAGCGAGTTACAGAAGTCCAGATGAGAAATTATTTGGGCCTGGATAATGAATATCCACCTTATAGAAATTATATAACTTATCTCTAATTAGTCGCTGCAGTTTTGGTCAACCCTTTCTAATTAAGTAGGTCCCTCTGAATGCTTGTCACGCATGGTTCGTTCATTGAGACCCTGTTATTAGCTGTTGTCGTCTAGGGATTGATTAGTGTTAATTATTAATTTTATGAATATACATTTTTTTATATATAAAAAAACTTGCGGACATAAACAACCTAATTAACAGAAACTAACAATTGAATGCACTCTTAAGGTTTGCAAGTATCTATTAGCAGTAGATGGAAACTTGGTAGAGATCTAGGACTAAAGCAGGGGTGGGCCACTTGGTGGGCTAGAGATGAACTGTAATGAAACATGAGGTTCTTAATCGCTTTAGGACTGGCCTAGTTTGGGTTTTTAGGGCAAAGCATTTATTTCTATTTTTTTAGTTTTTTTCATCGTCACTCCAAGAGCCATAACTTTTTTATTTTTCCGTCAATTAAACAGTTTGTGGGCTTTTTTTTTTGTGGAACGGAATTAAGATTTAATTGGGGTGCACAAAACTTTTATTATTTTTTTTGTTGTCGGGTGGATAAAATATAAATTTTTCTGTTTTCTGCCTCTTTATTTTTTTTAGTTCCACTAAGGAACTTCACAAATTGATTTTCTGATTGCTTTTTTTAATGCATTGGTATACACACTCTAATTAATGCTTCTGTGACCAAGTGATCACCATGATGTAACTGTATATTTTGGTGGCTTAATGTAAGCCAATCCCCGACCCACAGTTACATAATGGTGGCTGAAACTAATTAAGTATTCGTCCCAAAAGTGACTTTAAAGAGGCTCTGTCACCAGATTTTGCAACCCCTATCTGCTATTGCAGCAGATAGGCGCTGCAATGTAGATTACAGTAACGTTTTTATTTTTAAAAAACGAGCATTTTTGGCCAAGATATGACCATTTTTGTAGTTATGCAAATGAGGCTTGCAAAAGTCCAAGTGGGTGTGTTTAAAAGTAAAAGTCCAAGTGGGCGTGTATTATGTGCGTACATCGGGGCGTTTTTAATACTTTTACTAGCTGGGCGCTCTGATGAGAAGTATCATCCACTTCTCTTCAGAACGCCCAGCTTCTGGCAGTGCAGACACAGCCGTGTTCTCGAGAGATCACGCTGTGACGTCACTCACAGGTCCTGCATCCTGTCAGACGAGCGAGGACACCGGCACCAGAGGCTTCAGTTGATTCTGCAGCAGCATCGGCGTTAGCAGGTAAGTCGATGTAGCTACTTACCTGCAAACGCTGATGCTGCTGCAGAATCAACTGTAGCCTCTGGTGCCGATGTGTCCTCGCTCGTCTGACACGATGCAGGACCTGTGAGTGACGTCACAGATCTGCACTGCCAGAAGCTGGGCGTTCTGAAGAGAAGTGGATGATACTTCTCATCAGAGCGCCCAGCTAGTAAAAGTATTAAAAACGCCCCGATGTACGCACATAATACACGCCCAGTTGGACTTTTACTTTTAAACACACCCACTTGGACTTTTGCAAGCCTCATTTGCATAACTACAAAAATGGTCATAACTTGGCCAAAAATGCTCGTTTTTTAAAAATAAAAACGTTACTGTAATCTACATTGCAGCGCCTATCTGCTGCAATAGCAGATAGGGGTTGCAAAATCTGGTGACAGAGCCTCTTTAAATACATTTCCTCAAAATAATTGTGCAAAAAAAAAGTGTTATAACCACAACAACAACAGAGGCCCCCAGGGGACTATGGGTATACAATTTACTGCTGCTTTAATCCAACACTTGTGGATTGAAGCATTCTCATTGTTAAATTAAGAGTCGATGACCTGTAAGAGAATTTACTGTGCCTATAGATCGCAATCTACTGTTTGCCTACCTAGGGACTACAGTAACTGGAGTTTTGGCAGAAAAGACTGTCTCAAGAATCTATGCAGGGGAAAGGAGGTACTTAAAGGAAATGTGTCATCAGAAAATTACCTATTGTTTTATCGGGCTTTTATGTACACCTCTTGAAATTGTTTTTTTTTTTTTAAGAAATATGTCCATCAGTGTGTTTGGTGCAACTTTTCAAATACTTTTTATTAAAAATTATTTTAACTTTTTGACATACAGCTGCTTTGTATTCGGCATACAGAGCGGCTGTATCTTGTGCTGAGACCTGAATCCGTCAGCTCAGCGGCACTGACGGGTTCAGTGCCAGCGGGCCCTGAGTGTCACTGACATGCATGATTGAGCTATTACCAATCACATCTAAGTTCATAACTTAGATGTGATCGATAACCGATGTATTCACGCAGGACTTGCTGTCGCTGAACCCGTTAGTGCCACTGACCTGACAGACTCCGGTCTCAATGCAGGATACAGCTGCTCTGTATACAGGATACAAAGCATCTGTTTCTCAAGAAGTTAAAATAATCTTTAATAAAAAAGTATTTAGAAAGCTGCACCAAACACACTGATTCAAATTATTTTATTTTTTTTATAAAATGGCTAAGGTGTACATAGCCTTTAACCCCTTAATGACCAGCCAATTTTAAACCTTAATGACGAAGGTATTTTTTAAGTTTTTCCATCGTCGCATTCCAAGAGCTATAACTTTTTTATTTTTGCATCGACATTGCTGTATAAGGTCTTGTTTTTTGCGGAAAGGGTTGTATTCTTTAATAGCACCATTTTGGGGTACATATTATTTATTGATTAACTTTTTTTGGGTGGGGGAATAGAAAAAAAACTGAAATTTCGTCACACTTTTTTGCATCCTACATCTACGCCATTTACCGTGTGGTATGAATAACACAATAACTTTATTCAGCGGGTTGTTACGATTGCAACGATACCAATTCGATTTTGTATGTTTTACTACTTTTACACTGTAAAAACGCTTTTTTTTTTCAAAATGATTTGTTTTCGTGTCTCCATATTTGAAGAGCCATAACTTTTTTTTTATTGTTCCACTGATGCAGTTGTGTGAGGGCTTTTTCTTTGCGGGACGACTTGTAGTTTTTATTGGTACCATTTTGGAGTAAATGCGACTTTTTGATCACTTTTTATCAAATTTTTTTAAAGTCCAGATTCACACAAAACAGCAATTTTTCCATTGTTTTTTATTTTATTTTTTATGGCGTTAGGGACGCGGCGATACCAAATATGTGTAACTTTTTTGCTTTATTTAGTTTTTTTTAGTAGTAAAGCAGTTTGTAAGGGGAAAAAATGTTTTTTTTATTTTTTTTTATTAACTTTTTATTCAACTTTTTTTTTACTAGTCCCTAGTACCTAGTCATCCGATCGCTATTAGGCTATGTTCACACGGGGTATTTTGCCGAGTTTTTTGACGCGGAAACCGCGTCGCAAAACTCGGCAGAAACGGCCCGAGAACGCCTCCCATTGATTTCAATGGGAGGCGTCGGCGTCTTTTTCCCGCGAGCAGTAAAACTGCCTCGCGAGAAAAAGAAGCGACATGCCCTATCTTCGGGCGCTTCCGCCTCTGACCTCCCATTGACTTCAATGGGAGGCAGGAGAAAGCGTATTTCTCGCTGTTTTATGCCCGCGGCGCTCAATGGCCGCGGGCGAAAAACGGCGCGATAATTGCCGCGAAAATCGGCGTGCAGGGAGAGGAATATCTGCCTCAAAGTTCCAAATGGAATTTTGAGGCAGATATTCCTCCCCCAAAATACTCCGTGTGAACATAGCCTTATAATACACTGCAATACTTTTGTATTGCAGTGTATTACTGCCTGTCCGTTTAAAACGGACAGGCATCTGCTAGGACATGCCTCTGGCATGACCTAGCAGGCATACACTACAGGCAGACCTGGGGACCTTTATTAGGCCCCCGGCTGCCATCGGAGACACAGACACTTGGCGATCTTCTCGCTGGGTGTCAGTGGGATGAGAGGGAGCTCCCTCCCTCTCTCCAAAACGCCTCCGATGCGGCGCTCGCTATGGAGCGCCGCATCCGTGGGGTTAAATGGGTGAGATTGATACTTATATCGATCTCACCTGTTTGAGCAGGGATGCCCCAGCCCTCAGCTACATCTGGTAGCTGAGAGCAGGGAGATTGAACGGCTCCCTGCTCTGTTTATTTATTCTGATGCAGCGCCGTAAAAAGGCTTATGCATCAGAATAAAGCCCATTAGTGGCCGCCGTGAAAAAGGCGTATTGGCGGTCACTAACGGGTTAAACATATTTAAAAAAAATTGGTGAGGTTTTATTTACATTTTCCATGTCATTGACCCTGAAATATTGCAGTATGCACTCTGGCCACTGACCATCACAATAGACTGACACTTCCTGTTCTGTAAAGATCACTCCTCAGCAGTCATTCTATTATCACAGGCAGAATTATAGATAACGCAAAATATACAATTGACAATAAGTGATAGTCACAGCTCTCTTCCTCCTCGCTCCTGCACAATGACCTCTGCACAGGTTACAGAGCATTCCTAGTACACTCTCCAATAGAAATCAATGGTTACTTGGTGAGCAGAAGCCTAGACAGAGGGGCCGCTGTGGATATAGTGTTTTTGGACTTTGCAAAGGCATTTGACACTGTCCCCCATAGACGTCTAATGGGTAAATTAAGGACTATAGGTTTAGAAAGTATAATTTGTAATTGGATTGAGAATTGGCTCAAGGACCGTATCCAGAAAGTTGTGGTCAATGATTCCTACTCTGAATGGTCACCGGTTATAAGTGGTGTACCCCAGGGTTCAGTGCTGGGACCACTATTATTCAACTTATTTATTAATGATATAGAGGATGGGATTAATAGCACTATTTCTATTTTTGCAGATGACACCAAGCTATGTAATATAGTTCAGACTATGGAAGATGTTCGTGAATTCCAAGCGGATTTAATCAAACTAAGTGTTTGGGCGTCCACTTGGCAGATGAAGTTTAATGTAGATAAATGTAAAGTTATGCACCTGGGTACCAACAACCTGCATGCAACATATGTCCTAGGGGGAGCTACACTGGGGGAGTCACTTGTTGGGAAGGATCTGGGTGTACTTGTAAATCATAAACAAAATAACAGCATGCAATGTCGATCAGCTGCTTCAAAGGCCAGCAAGATATTGTCGTGTATTAAAAGAGGCATGGACTCGCGGGACAGGGATGTAATATTGCCACTTTACAAAGCATTAGTGAGGCCTCATCTAGAATATGCAGTTCAGTTCTGGGCTCCAGTTCATAGAAATGATGCCCTGGAGTTGGAAAAAATACAAAGGAGAGCAACGAAGCTAATAAGGGACATGGAGAATCTAAGTTATGAGGAAAGATTAAAAGAATTAAACCTATTTAGCCTTGAAATGAGACGACTAAGGGGGGACATGATTAACTTATATGAATGGCACATACAAAAAATATGGTGAAATCCTGTTCCATGCAAAAAAACAAGGGGGCACTCCCTCCGTCTGGAAAAAGAAAGGTTCAACCTGCAGAGGCGACAAGCCTTCTTTACTGTGAGAACTGTGAATCTATGGAATAGCCTACCGCAGGAGCTAGTCACAGCAGGGACAGTAGATGGCTTTAAAAAAGGGTTAGATAATTTCCTAGAACAAAAAAATATTAGCTCCTATGTGTAGAAATTTTTTACTTCCCCTTTCCCATCCCTTGGTTGAACTTGATGGACATGTGTCTTTTTTCAACCGTACAAACTATATGTAACTTCCAGACTATTGTTTCCTATGATCCATGTAGCTGCTGTAAAGCAAATCTCCGAACTGCTTTTCACAGAGCAGAACAGCAGCTCAGGTAAGATAGCCGCCACAATCATCAGTTACAGAAAATCAAAAAAATCTACAATCTGAAAATAAAAATAGATTAGGAAAAAAAGGAACATGTTTGACTATCTGGTTTTAATCCATTGAAAAAATATAGGTGCTACATTCCCTTTAGGCCTCATTCACACGAGCGTATCAGATTCACACGTGTGAAAAACGCTTGTGAATCTGGTCAGTGTGTGTTGTGTCATGCATCCGTGTGCTTTGCGAGTGGTATGCGTTATTCACTCTCTCACAAAGCAGATTTTTTTATTATTATGTTCAATTGAATTGATGCGTTAATCACGCACCGCACACGGATGTGCATCCGTGTGCAGTGCGTGGTTTTCACGCACCCATTGACTTGAATGGGTGCGTGATAACTCACCAATATAGGACATGCAGTGAGTTTCACGCATCGCACTCACGCTGCGTGAAAAATCATGCATGTGTGAATGGCCCCATTGAAAACAATGGGTCCGTGCTCTGTGCGTTGTTTCAACGCCCAGCTCACGGATGTGATTCACGCTCGTGTTAATGGGGCCTTAGGCACATGTGCAGCCAGATACCAAAGACAAAGTAAATCTGCCCCAAATACACTATATGGGTAAGTATTGGGACACCTACACATTACACCTACAGGATATTTTATAACATTCCTTTTTAAATCCATAAACATTAATATGGAGCTATTTTCCCCTTTGCATCTAAAACCGCTTCCACTCTTCTGGGAAGGCTTTCTACAAGACTTTGGTATATGTTTGTGGGAATTTTTGCCCAATTCCCATGTTGAGCATTTGTGAGGCCAGACACTAATGTTGGACGAGAGGGACTGGTTCGCAATCTCAATTCTAGTTAAAGAGGCTCTGTCACCAGATTTTGCAACCCCTATCTGCTATTGCAGCAGATAGGCGCTGCAATGTAGATTACAGTAACGTTTTTATTTTTAAAAAACGAGCATTTTTGGCCAAGTTATGACCATTTTTGTTGTTATGCAAATGAGGCTTGCAAAAGTCCAAGTGGGTGTGTTTAAAAGTAAAAGTCCAAGTGGGCGTGTATTGTGTGCGTACATCGGGGCGTTTTTAATACTTTTACTAGCTGGGCGTTCTGATGAGAAGTATCATCCACTTCTCTTCAGAACGCCCAGCTTCTGCCAGATCACGCTGTGACGTCACTCACAGGTCCTGCATCATGTCAGACGAGCGAGGACACATCGGCACCAGAGGCTACAGTTGATTCTGCAGCAGCATCAGCGTTTGCAGGTAAGTAGCTACATCGATTTACCTGCAAACGCCGATGCTGCTGCAGAATCAACTGTAGCCTCTGGTGCCGATGTGTCCTCGCTCGTCTGACACGATGCAGGACCTGTGAGTGACGTCACAGCGTGATCTGGCAGAAGCTGGGCGTTCTGAAGAGAAGTGGATGATACTTCTCGTCAGAGCGCCCAGCTAGTAAAAGTATTAAAAACGCCCCGATGTACGCACATAATACACGCCCACTTGGACTTTTACTTTTAAACACACCCACTTGGACTTTTGCAAGCCTCATTTGCATAACTACAAAAATGGTCATAACTTGGCCAAAAATGCTAGTTTTTTAAAAATAAAAACGTTACTGTAATCTACATTGCAGCGCCTATCTGCTGCAATAGCAGATAGGGGTTGCAAAATCTGGTGACAGAGCCTCTTTAATCCCAAAGTTATATGATGGGGTTGAGGTCAGGGTTCTTTGCAGGCCAGTCATGGTCTTCACCAAAGTCACTCAACCATGCCTTTATGGACCTTGCTTTGTGCATTGGGGCACAGTCATGCTGGGACAGAAAAGAACCTTCCCCAAACTGTTCCCACAAAGTTGGAGGCATACAATTGTCCAAAATGTTTTGGTATGTTGGTTCATTAGATTTCTCTTCCTGGAACTAAGGGGCCTGGACCAAACCCTTAGCATTATCCCCCCTCCACCAAACTCTACAGTTGCCATAATGTAGTCAGGCAGGTAACGTTTTCCTGGCATTCGCCAAAATCCAGACTCGTTCATCAGACTACCAGATAGAGAAGGGTGATTAGTCACTCCATAGAACACATTTACACTGCTCAAGAGTTTAGTGGTGACCTGCATTACACCACTCCATCTGACTCTTGGCATTGTGCTTGGTGATGTAGGGCTTGCATGCTGTTGTCCCCAGCGCACAGTTTTTGTGCGCTGTTCATGGCTGAGGAAATTTGGAACTCTGCAGTTGAGTCAGCAGAGTGTTGCCGACTTTTATGCACTATGCGCCTCAGCGCACACAGACCCCGCTCTGTAACTTTACGTGGTCTGCCACTTTGTGGCTGAGTTGCTGTGATTTCTTAAACGCTTTTACTTTGCAATAATACTACTTACAGTTGATCAAGGAATATTTAGGAGGGAAGAACGTTAACAAAATGACTTAGGCCTCATGCACACGACCGTAGCCATGTGAACGCCCGTGATTTTCGGGTCGGCCAGCCACAGAGTGACAGCCACGAGCCGCCCGCCACGGCCATTATTTTCAATGAGCCCGGACCGCAGAACACGGCCGTAATAAGACTTGCCCGTTCTTTCTGCGGTGCGGGCTCCTGGGCCATGCACGGACCGGGAAAACCACGGTCGTGTGCATGGCCCCATAGGAATAAATGGGACCGCAATTCTCCCGTGGATTTTCGGGGGAATTGCGGCCGCAAAAGCACATTCGTTTGTATGAGGCCTTATTGCAACAGTGGCATCCTTTTACAGTACCACGCTGGAATTCAGTGCGCTATTTAGAATGACGAGGTGCTTGCTTTTATACACCTGTGGCAATTGGACTGAATGAAACCCCTGGATTCAATGATTAAGAGGTGTGACCCAATACTTTTGTTCATATAGGGTGTATCCGGTCAATATGTTTTAGACCGTGTAAACTTAAACTAGGCAGTCAGAGGATGAACCAAATTTATGACAGTGGTGCATGCTATAGGGTAAATCTGCATCTAACTAGACATACTAGACCATTTTCTCCTCCTTGTACCACCTTTATTTAGCTTAATTTGTTACAGAACTTTAAGCCAGATCTTTGGCGCAATTTGGTGTATTTTATGCCGCTTTTTCTTAACTTTTTATGAAGTATCTAGAGAGGTGTGAACATCTGTTCTAAAATTAAATACGCCAAATTATGGCGCATTTTGCACAAATTCTAGCAGCAGACACCTTAGTAAATCTGCCCTATTGTTAAGGATTTGTTAACACAATTTTACTTTGAAGAATAGACTGATCGTAATCTCTCGTGTTTCCTTCCAACATCACTATTGTGCTTTGCGCTTTTTATTATATCAACCTCCTAGAATACTTATTGGTTCTGTCACATTTACTATTATAATGTCTATATGCTGCAAAGGAAATGCAACACATCTGTTAGTGTACATGGCAACATAAATGTATATTTTTAATGCAGCGTGCTTCCCTTTAGCTACATTTAATCCTTGGATGGAGTGAAAGTGTTGATTCTTTGTAGTTTTGGAAGAAATATGGCCTAATCATAAGTGTATGCAGTTAAAGAGTGTTAAGTGCTGTGGTTTATGGGCTATCTTGTGCTGCTGTGCATGCCATTTAACCATAAATAAGGGTTTACAGGCAATTATTACACTGTGCTTTGAAGATAATTATATAAGTATTTAATGGATAGTTTAACGCTTCAAGTAAATTTAATGCATTTTATTTTCACATTATCGCAAAGATATAAAAATTTGCATTCTTTTTTACTTTTTTTCTGCCTTGTTTTAAGTTATTTTGGCAATTATTCCTGCAGTGAGCTAAAACAGTTTAGTTTTATTTATTGTGCGATCTGCGAAATGATTTCTGGCCACTGGCTTATGCAATCTATAATGGAGCAGACGTGAAATGAGCTAGCATAGGGCCACACTACCAATTACACATTTTATATTTTATCTGCAGAATACTCTGGGCAGCTGCATTAAGTTGTTATGGTTGTGTGTGGAATTATTTGTTATATACTCAATATATAAGTCCTGAAAGGAGAAAGATTTTTGACAATGTACTGGTAGTGTGCCATGTGGATAAAAATGCATGCATTACCATGGTTTTTCTATGTGTTTTTTTTTGTCCGCACTACAATTGCAGGTAAAACACGTATTTCGCCTTAAATTACCAGGCAGACAAAAACTGAATAGAAAAAAACAAGTAATTTGCAGGGAAAAAACTTTTATACCAGCACATGCAAATACACACTGACGATCAGAACAATTTTACAATCATGAATGAATAGTGTAGTACCGTGTTAGCCAGAAACAATATGCAATGTTAAATACTTGTGTCAAAAAAGACAAAAGTATAGAATGTATGATACCTTTATTGGCTAACCATAAAAATTTTATATGCAGCTTTCAGAGCACACAGGCTCCTTCTTCAGGCATTTTAGAAATGAATGACTTAGAAAAAAGCACAACATATAAGATGTTACACAAAGACAATTAGTACATGAGATGATACATCATTAAGATAAGCCGGGGCAATAAAACGGAGGTTATAGGGGTGATGACTTAGGAGTTAAGGCATCTGGAGTCAGTCTGATGGAGGATGTGACGTGTGTCCATGTAGTGGCTCATAAATCCTGGCGTTAGATTGAGGCCTTGTGTCAATGACTGGAATTGTATCATCATCTTGAATTCCCAAATTTTTCTCTCTCTGTTGTTTTTAAAATGACCCTTTAGTATTAGGACTTTTAAATCTGCCAAACTGTGATCAGGTCCGTAGAAGTGTTTTCTCACGGGTGTATCCACCTCCTGTTTTATTGTATGTCTGTGTAGATTCATCCTGGTTTGTAGTTTTTGTATGGTTTCTCCAATGTAGATTCCTTTAACTATGCACCTTGTACACAATGTCATGTACACTATATTGGAGGATGTACATGAGAACGTGCCAGTGATTTTATAGTTCTGCTGCGTGTTTGGGATGTGGATGGTGATTGATGACAAGATGCAAGACCTGCACCAACATCTTATCATCAAACACCATCCACATACCAAACACGCAGCAGGACTATAAAATCACTGGCACGTTCTCCTGTACATCCTCCAATGTAGTGTACATGATCCTGTGTACAAGGTGCATCAATAAAGGAATCTATGCTCTGTACTCTGAAAGCTTGCATATACAACTTTTATGGTTAGCCAATAAAGGTATCAGACTTACTATACTGTTGTCTCTTTTGACACAAAAGTATTTAACATTGCATACAATCATTATTGATAATTGTTACATCTATTGTTATAAAACCATTCTATTCTATACATTTTAAAGATCTGCTCTATTTGCCGTTCATTCTTAATCTTCATGTCTATGGCCAGCTTTAGAAAATAGAGGGCATTTATGTTGTGAAATACATAATTTTATGAGATGGCAAGAATGGTGCAAATATATTAAGATATTCCAATATTTGCCGCAACTTCCTCGACATGTTTATTTCCTCTTCCTTACACCGCCTCATGGTTGACATACTTTACATTAATATTTTGCACCTCCACTTAGTGACACCCCTTTTTTAGACACTTTCAAAACTGTCTAGGAAGGTGCAAAAAAAAATCTAAAACACATAATTGGTGCACACCAGTACTCCACTTTTTTTGGTGTTATTTCTGAGTACGGAGACCTGACCGATTAGATGAATCCATTGTGAAACAGATCCTAATGATTCCTGATGGATCCCAATGGGTCTGTCATCAGGTCATGTTGTTTTCTTTTGTCTTTCAATGACAAGAATTTGGCAATTAAAAATCTACATAAACACGACAATTTTATTTCCACAAAAATTATTTATTTTTTTCCTTCTATCTTCATCTTGATATTTTACAGTTCCACTATTGTATCTACTTGATAAAAAAAAATGTAACCCTCGTTAAAGAAGCATAAACTCTGAGATCCTACAGTATAAAAAGATAAAAATTGCTCACTATGTACCGATCGTGGCCTGGGTTGGTAACAGCCATTTCGCTAGGGATCACGATACTGGCACATTTTAAGTGTAATCACTTAATTTCACTGTGCTCTGCCGTTTTTGTCACTGCCATAAACTTTGAATAGAGTGGCAGGGCGCATTTATGACTGCCACTCCATTCAACTCCTTCTGGCAAGTGGTCTTGATTCTTGAGGGAACTGGAGACATGGAACCCACCGTTCTGGCAATTGGTGGGGTCACAGTGGTCATACCCCCACCGACCTAACATCCACTGGATAGGTGATAACTTGTTACAACTGAAATAACCTTTTAAGCCTAGATCAAGCTCAATATCCATGTAATCCATTATGTTTTTATCCATATGTCGCGAAATCCTGCATCCGTTATTTCTACCACCTGATCCTGCTCTGCACATACACTGACTAGTAAATCATTGTAAAATTTGTCTACATTAAATATCCCTCTCTAAATAATGTGGGAACAACATGCATTTATGTGATAGTCCTTGGCTTTTCTGTAGCAAAATATATTCCAGATTTGTTTCGCCAAACTACAAGTATATTTCAAAGGACGTGCAAATGTTCTTAATGGTTCCCAGTCACTGTGTTGAATGTATTGCTTATTTAATCTTTTGTTTCTTGCTTTTGATTTTAGATACTGAGTGATGTTGATTCAAATGACTTTCACGAAGAGGACTTTCATTTATTGGAAAAGATTATCTATACTACCTCAGCAGAGAAAATAAAAAACCTTGTGAAAAAGATGGCAGTGTCAAAACGGTAACATAATGTCTAGCATAAGAACCACTGCGAAAAATACTTAAGTTATGCATTACATGCAAAGTAAAGTTTATAACCCTACTAAGGTCGCTGGAGCTGGTTGTTAATTACATAAATAATTGCTGTTAACCCTTAAAACATCGCAACCAATGCTATCGCAGTGTTAACAACAGGAGGGAACTTCCTTTCTGACATTCTTGTAAAATTCACGGTTATATAGTTAAGGCTACGAGTGCTGTCCTGCAGTAATCCCTGTAAGTCTTTGTTTACACCGAGCGCATATGTTGAAAGTATCCGTAGGGCTCCATACATACTCAGTTTATGTGTTTGCATACCTTTTTTTAAATTCTTTTATGGCATAGGATAGCATAGTCTGCCTCATATACCGTGCAGTATGCGTTTTTGTTATTGGGAGTTGTAGTCCCAAGCGTATTCATGCACTATATGGACAAAAGTATTGGAACACCTACACATTACACCTACAGGAGCTTTTTAGACATCCCGTTCTAAATCCATATGGAGTTGGTCCCCACTTTTCAAAATCTTACAGAAAGCCTTCTCAGTGGAAGCTGTTTTAGATGCAATGTGTCTCCATTCATTCATTCAGAAGAGCATTTGTAAGGTCACACATTGATGTTGGATGAAAGGGCCTGGTTCGAAATCTACGTTCTAGTTCATCCCAATGGTGTTTGGTGTGGTTGAGGTCAAGGCTCTGTGCGGGCCAGTCAAGTTCTTCCACACCAAACTCACCCAACCATGGGGCACAGATGTTTTGGAAAAGGGCCATCTGCAAAATATTACCACAAAGTTGGAAGCATGCAATTGTCCAAAATGTATTGGTATGCTGAAGCATTAAGATTTTCCTTCATTGGAATTAACAGTGTATATTGTATATTGCGAAGTTTCTTTGGTATTCGTATTCAGTGAACGTTAAATACAGAACTAATTGAACAACTTTAAAGGCTATGTGAACCTTTTAAACACTTTATTTTTATTATTAATAATAATAATAATAATAAAGCAATGTATTATGGTGTTTTAAGCAACTTAGTAATCGGTTTTTATGAAAAAAAAAAATTTTTACTTTTTAAGATACAGCTTCTATGTATCCCGGGGAAATGTGGGTTTTTCATTTATTTTTTTCATTTATTTTTTTCACTTTTTTTTTCACCTTTTTCTGAAACTTTTTTTTACTAGTCCCACTAGGGGACTTCACTATGTGATTATCCGATCGCATTTATAATACACTGCAATACTTCTGTATTGCAGTGTATTATGCCTGTCCATGTAAAATGGACAGGCATCTGCTAAGTCATGCCAGAGGCATGACCTAGCAGTCATTCACTACAGGCAGACCTGGGGGCCTTTATTAGGCCCCCGGCTGCCATCGGAGACACAGACACTCGGCATGTCAGTGGGATGAGAGGGAGCTCCCTCCTTCTCTCCAAAACAACTTCGGTAGTTGAGAGCAGGGACATTTGACAGCTCCCTGCTCTGTTTACGTATTCCGATGCAGCGCCATAAAAAGGCTATTGCATCGGAATAAAGCACTTTCGTGGCCGCCGTAAAAACACTATGGGGCGGTCACTTATGGGTTTATATGAGGCCCAGATCTGCATGAGGTGACCAAAAAACAGCATGTTTTTTCAAAATGTATTTTTACGGTGTACAGAGTATGAGCTAATTTAATAATTTGGGCTTTTACGGACACGGCAATACCACTTATGTATATTTTTACTTGCAATATTTTATTCAACAAATGGGGAAAAGTTTTCTGGTTTTTTTTCCCCATATGTCTACTTAATGATGACTTTTTTTAGGACGTTAGGAGGCTTATAAATTTAGCAGTACAAAACCTATATTTCAGGGACAAATTTAGTTCTGAAGTGTCTTTGAGGGGTCTATATGCTAGAAACCCTCTATAAATTACCCTCTTTTTAAAACTACACTCCTCAAAGTATTAAACTGCATTTTGAAAGCTTCTTATTCCTTTTAGGCATTTCACAGGGATTAAAACAAAGTGAAGGTAAAATTGTAACCGTTCTTTTTTAAGCAGATATTCAATTTTAATCCTTTTTTTCTGTAACACAAGTGTTAACAGGGGAAACGCAACTCAATATTTATTACCCAGATTCTGCAGTTTTAAAAAATATTCCCTTTGTGGCCCTAGTGTGCAACAAGACTTCAACACAAGCCTCAGAATGGAAGGAGCACATTGTGTAATTTTGGCCTCCATTTTATTAGGATGCTTTTTAGGCACCACTATAGGTTTGCAGAGACCTTTAGGTACCAAATCAGAAGAACCCCCCCCCCCCCAAAAAAGACCAATTTGAAAACTACACCCCACAAGCAATTCAATCTGGGGTAAAGTGAGCATTTTGACCCCACAGGTGATTCATATATTTTATTATAATTGGGCATTGAAAATTATAATTTTTTTTTTTTCCAATAAGATATACATTTTAGATCAAAATTTTATATTTTCACACAGAAAAAAAAGAGAGAAAACCCTAACATTTCTAAAGCAGTTTCCACCGAGTACGGCAAAACCCCACACGACAGGGCTCAAATGGGAAGGAGCACAATTTGGCTTTTGGAGCACAGATTGTGCTGCATTGGTTTTTGAGTGGCATGTCGCATTTGCAGAGCCCCTGAGCAACCAGTACATTGAAAACCCCTGAGAAGTTACTCTATTTGGGAAACTACACACCATTAAGGCATTCATCTAGGGGTGTAGTGAGCATTTTGACCCCACTAGTGTTTCACAGATTAGAATTGGGCCTTTAAAACGAAAAAAATAAATATTCCCAATATGGTGTCGTTTACGTTCAAAAGTTTTCATTTTCACAAGTAGTAATTGAGAAAAAACACCATAACACATGTAAAGAAATTTTTCTCGAGTACAGTTTTAGCACATGTGTGATTGGAAATTTGCTGTTTGTGCACATGGCAGGTATCCGAACGGAAGGAGCGTCATTTGCCTTTTGAAACACAGATTTTGCTGGATTGGTTACTGGGTGCCATGTTGCGTTCGCAAAACAGTGGAAACCCCGTAGTAGTGACCTCATTTTGGAAACTACACCCATTAAGGCATTCATGTGGGGGTGTAGTGAACATGTTGACCCCTCAGGTTTTTTCTAGACACTAGTGTGCAGTGGAAATTGCTGAGTAAAAATAGCAATTTTTCCATAGATATACTATTTCAGTGCCCATTATGTTGTGCCCCATTATGTTGTGGCCCTAATCTTTTGCCTGGACATATGACGGTGCTTAGGAGTGATAGCGTACCATGTGAATTTGAGGTCTAATTTACACAGCATTGGCCACAATTGCAAGGGCTCTGAGGTCAAATTGCAAAAGAAACTTACAAAAAGCAAATACATTTTGTAAATCACACCCCTCAAAGCATTTACCCAGGGGTGTAGGGAGCATTTTAACCCACAAGTCTTTTCCAGAAATGAATGCGCTGTGGATGGTGCAAACTGAAAATTGCAATTTTTACATAGATATGCCATTTCAGTGCCCAATATGTTGAGCCCAGCTGATGCCAGTGGAGACACACCCCATGTATGGTAATGCCATATATGTAGACGTAAACTACTGTTTGGGCACACTGTAGGACTCAGCAGGGGGAGCGCCATTTGGCTTTTGGAGTGCAGATTTTGCTTGCTAGTAGTTTTGTTTTGTGTCTTACTGGTATTTCAGTTTATAATGTGGGGGAATATGTAAGCTAGGCAGAGTAAATCAGGGATTAATAAAGTGGTATAGTTATAGGGTTAAATAAATAATAAAATTATCTATAAATATTTGGTACGCTTTGAAGAAATCCTTTATGGACTGGCCAGTGTCGTACGGATAAATTGTCTTTTCTTATCCCTTATTTGGTATACAGCCCTGGCCAAAAGTTTTGAGACTGACACAAATTTTGGTTTTCACAAAGTTTGCTGCTTTATTGTTTTTAGATCTTTTAGTCAGATTTTTCTATGGTAAACTGAAGTACAATTACAAGCATTTCATATGTTTTTAAACTTTTATTGACAAATACATTGTTTTTTTTATGTTTTCCTACGTTTACACAATAAAACACTTTTTTAAGTCCTGTTTTTGTGTCGCCATATTATGAGAGCCAGTTTTACAACTTTTTACATAATGTAATAATTTTTTGTAAAAAAGAATGTTGTTTTGAATTGCTATGTTCTAAGAGCCATAAAGTTTTTATTTTTCTGTCGCCGGAGCTGTGTGAGGGCTTGTGTTTCGCGGGACGAGATGTAGTTTTTATTGGTTTCATTTTGGGATACTTGCGATTTTTTAATCACTTTTTATTCCATTTTTTGGAAGCCAAGGTGACCAAAAAACAGCAATTCTGGCATGGTTTTTTGCTTTTTTTTTTTTGCAGTTTTTTTACGGCGTTCCCTGCGTGGGATGAATAACATAATATTTTTATAGTTCAGGTCATTACATACAGCGGACACTCGTGGCTGATGGTGCAGGCTTCTGAGCTCATTCCATCAGTCTGTCATAACTGTACGACAAATTGCGGCAAATCCTAACGGACCATGATGTACAGTTATGACAAATCTTTTAATATTTTTGTATTTTTTTGTATATTAAAAATTGTATTTCATTTACTTCTACATATTTTTTTAGTCACCTTAGGGGCCTGAAATATCTGATTGTCTGGTCGCTGGTACCATATCTTGTAATGTTTTATGTATTGCAGTGTATGGTACTTATGACAGTCTCCTATTATGCGCTACCCCTGGCAGGGCTTATAATAGGAGGAGAGACACGGCAGACCTAAGGGTCCAATGCACCCCACGATCGCTTCGTTGTGGGGGGGGGGGGGCGATGTGATGAGAGGTGGACCTTTTTCTAATGACTTAGATCTCGCGGTTGCTATTGACCACCGCATCTAAGCTGTTAGACAGGATCTCCGTTATCTTCGTTCCAGGCCATTAAAGAGAACCTTTTCACTACCCCTGACCTGTGCAGCTAAATGCACCATCCTATAGGCGCAAACATAGCAGAGAGAGATCACACAATAGAAGCCGCACAGACACTGTCCGCAGCTGATTGGATAGTGTCAGAGCTCTAACTATCACGCCCCCTTCCTTTCCATGTCCAGAAATGCCCCTTTGACAGTACAGGGGCTAATTTACATATCGGGCGCCAATTATAACGGCACCGATATCTCCAGAACGGCTTAGACTACACAGTTAATTCAAAGTGCCCCAATGTCTGTGCTGCAGTGCCAATAAGATGGTGCACTCAGCTGCACAGGTCTGTTGTAGTGAAAGGTTCTCTTTCTAAAGCAGTGTGTCAGCTGTAATATACCCCTGACCATACGGAACGGGCTCAGCCCATAAGCCTGCTTCATACTTCTCAGCCATTATTACTTAGTTATGTCTTGATGGCTTAATGGGTAAAGATCCTCTGGATTATTGTGCTCTCCATCTATACACACGTTTTTAAATTGGTTTTCTGTTACTACTTTTGAACCTTTGTAGGCATTTCTTTTATGTTTCAACTACCTTGTGTTTTCAGTAAATGAATAAGTAAATCGTCATAGTTTTCTAGAATTTTGCATTTATGATTTTGAGCAACATCATTGCCTGCTTTTTTGTTCATGGTTTGCATTTTCTTTAACTGTCGGTGTAAGCACATGAGAAAACTACATAATTCAAAGCTTCCATCTAGCCTCTAACCTGTTCAGTAGACAACTATTGTTAAAAGGCATTAATCTTCATTACGGGAAGGAGAAGTTTTTTGTAAGACTTGGCCAGAAATCAGAATAGAACAGTGAGCTAAAGATTTTATTATGATGAATCATAGACCTATGTCAGGATATTAGTTATAGGGCCAAAGAAAAATAAACAAGTTAAAAAAAAAACTATAAAAACAAACTGTGGCATAGCTGGCCTAATAATAGATCAATGCTGTGGGTCAATTGAGGGATCCAGGGGTTGTCTAAGTATAGCTAGTCGCGAAGGAATTTTATGGATGCCCTAACAACTGCCTGTGTATTTCATATACACTGTTATATGATAGCATATATTTATGTGTACATAACCTTACAGTTTTCAGTTTTGATAATTTTTTTCTGATTCAAGATTCAAGTGCTGCACTTGTAGGTTGCTTTGCTTTCTCTCTTTTGTCCAGTGCATGCCAAACAAGCTCAATGGGGTTTAAGTCTGGAGACTGTGCAGGCCTTTCCATTCTTTGAAGCCTACCGGCTGCTTCTTGTCTTCTTAGGTGGTTCTGACAGAACCTAGAAGTAGGTAATATGCTGTAATATGACCCCCTGACCTAGTAGACGTACACCAGAGGGTATTGCATGGCGCATCAAAATTCTTTGGTAGACCTTTTTGTCCAGTGTACCAGTAACTCTGTGGAAGTTGCCAACTCTGGATCCAGCAAAAGAGCCCCAGACCATCACTTCATGTTTGACAGTTGGTGTCACACACTGAGGAAGAATCCTTTCACGTACTTGACGACGTACAAAAACCCTCCGTGATGTACCAAAGATGTCAAATTTTGATTCTTCAGTTCATAAGACCTTCTTCCACTCTTCAGTAGTTCACTGGAGGTGCTGCTTGTCCCAGGCAAGTCATTTCTTTTTTTTTTGTTTTTTTTTATTTTGCAGTCTTTGCTTTCTTACTGATACTCGAATTGTCAAACCTGGAGATAGAAGTCTTCTCTTCACATTTGAAATGGAAACTTGTTTATTTTTTACTGCATTAAGCTGGGCTTGAAGATTTTGTGTTGCCGATCACGCAAACTGGTGACTCGCAAAAACGTATCTGATTTTGTAGTGGCCTTTGGTCTGTGTAATACAGCCGACACCTCACTGTAACAGGCGAAATCAAAGATCACTTTGAATCCGCCTGTTTAACACCAATCACGACCGCTACATTTAAAGCATTAGAATCAGGGCTTCAAAGGAGACCAAGTATAGCGACATACTGCAATACATTAGTATTGTGGTATATCATGCAAGCAATTCAACAATCACTGGTTGAAGTCCCTTGGACTAATAAAAAAAAAAAGTAAATAACAGCTAAATTATTATTTTTTAACTTGAAAAAAAAAAAAAAAAGGATTAATAATCAAAAAAAATCCCACTTTTTTCCATTTTTATCCTAAAGCAATGCTAAAAATAAAAAAAGTTAACATATTGCCGCATCCGTAAAAGCCTGAACTATTACAATATAGCAATATTTAACCCACTCAGTGAACGCTGTAAAAAAAAAAAAGTTGTTACAACCCTCAAATTGCTGTTTTTTGGTCACTTTAGCTCTCCAAAAGAAACTGGAATATGCATTAATCAAAAAGTCGCATATGCCCCCAAAAAAAGAACTACAACTCGCCCCGCAAAAAATGAACCCTCACATCACTCAATCGACTAAAAAATAAAAAAGTTATGGCTCTCAGAATATGGCGACTCAAACTTATTATTTTTTTTTAGCAAATAGTTTTTGGTTTTATAAAAGCGGTAATACTTAAAAAACGATACGTTTGGTATCCCCATAATCCAGTAGAATAAAGTGAACGTTTAGTTTTTACCGCTTGATAGAAACCCTAAAAGCAAACCCCCCAAAAATGGCGTAATTGCTATTTTTCGCCCATTTCCCCTCACAAATTTTTTTTTTCTTTTCAGTTTCCCAGTACATTATGCGGTACAATAAATGGTACCATGAAAAACGACAACTTGTCCTGCAGAAAACAAGCCCTCATACAGCTATGCCGACGAAAAAAATAAAAAGTCATGGTTTTTGGAAGCCAGGGAGGAAAAAACGAAAATGAAAAAACGAAGATTGGCTTTGTCCATAAGGTGTTAAGGCCCAAAATAGCTCCATCGGTTAATGGACATCTTGTAGATGTTTGTTTAAGGTTCATCTGTCTTAAAGGGGATTTCCAGTCTTTAGAAATGTATGGCATATCCTCGGGATAGGCGATAAATACCTGATCGGTGAGGGTCCGACTCGCTACACACCCGCCGATCGGCTGTTGTGAAGGGGCTGTGGCGCTCGTGCTGCTTTCCCTTCAACACTGTTACTGCTCATACTGTGAATTGACGACACGCTTGTAGAAGCGCTTCACAGTATTACAGCCTACTCCCATTCAGTCGTCGATTCACAGTACGAGCAGGTTCAGAATGAAAAGCGAAGCAGCGCTGGTACGAGTGCTGCGCCCCCTGCAAAATAGCTGATCAGAGGGGGTGCCAGGAGTCCGAAACCCACCGATCAGGCTTAGATGGCCTATCCTGAGGATAGGTAATCAATTTCGTAGCACTGGAAAACCCCTTTTCAGGTGTATTCACATGTTGCAGTGGAGGTGCAGAGAAAACCACATTGAAAACCGGTTTTCATTTGGGATTTTTCTATGCGGTTTTTACTGCACCGCAACATCTGAGTACACCCTAAGACTGATGCACATGTACAGAATTGTGAAGGCAGTTCTTGGCTAATACACAAGCTGTAACAAGGGACTACTGCAAGATAATGACTATATAACCGGTTGGTGGCTGACTGCATTTTCAGATTCACAATAATGGATAGCTGCTGTTTAGGAACATCAGTCATAACAGCAAAAAAGCAGGGCACAACAAATGTTTCTGGTGTATGTCCCTTTAGAACTTCACAACTTCAAAACCAACCCTTTTAATCCAAAGTGTAGTGCTAAGAGCAAGCAATCACCACACTATGGACACATGTTACCTATGCAGCGGTAGCATATTCCACATTTCAATATCCATTCAGTAGTTTACACATTTTATAGACGAAATTGTAAAGAAAGCGCTTCATAGTGTAGTATGTTCTTGAAAGGTAGGCTGATCGTAGAGAACTTCAGCTTGGCTGCTAACCTTGTGCGGCTGTGCTAGAGGCACAACACTTGTACATGCATGTAGATTAGAGTGCTGCTAAAGTACAAGACGTGTTTGTTAGGAGTCTTCAATCCAGAGGATGTGAAATAGTAATAAAAAAGTCTTATGTTAGACTACAAGAAGTTCTACACATCCCATATATAGATAAAAGGATCCAAAGACAAATCTTTTGTGGCTATAATAAAACTCTTTTGTATGTGTTACTGGGATCAGCTCCTTCAGACATTGCATGTATTTGATGGGTTCTTCTGAAACGCTGACCTCACCAAGAAGCTACAATTTGTATTCTTTGTATTTTTAAAACCATAAAGAGACGACCAACCAAAGTTAGAGTAAAAATTGTATTTTAGTGGGGTGGTCCTTTTAAAGAAGTGTGCAAGTGAAAATGAGATATAAGGGATTTAAAGATCTGTCACACAAAATCTATTCCAGATCAAGGATGATCTTGTAAAAAAGGTGGCTTTTTGGAGTTCAGCTGTATTAAAATGTAACTGGTATTATATTGCTATTTAGTATTCTGAGTAGTTCCATACATAAGTAATATTGTGGGACATATTTAGTGCAGATCTTTAAAGGGAACCTGTCACCAGCATTTCACCTATTGAATTTTACTTATCCCTCACTGGCCGCTGCTGTCAAAAGTTAATTGCCGCTATGCCCTCTCCTAAACTCCTCCTCCGACTATAAATAACGGTCTGCAAACATTTAGCGCCTTTTATTGTAATAATCCGGTGTCCCTTTGTGCGCACACACCAGAAGAGGACATCAATGCACAAGCACGGGATTTTGTGTGCTGGGGAAAGGCGATGAGCTGTCAATCAAAAGTAAGGAGGCGGAGTGAACTCAGAAAGACTTGAGGAATGAAGATATGACTCTTCAAACGAAGATTTGACTCTCTTCAAAGGAAACACCTATAGACTGGAAAAATGATCAACTCTGGCACAAAAATAATGGAGTATAAAAAGAAATAGATTTTATTACAGATGGACAAAACAGAATAAAAAGATTAGTCACACAATGAGAAGGCGTCAACCTATGCAAAGACCAAACAAACCTGTATATGGACCATGATCATGCGTAGATATAAAGATACAAGAGCATGTGTACATTGGAGTCCAAAAATGGGCAACCAACCTGCATGAGATGTGTAACTAGGTAATCAATATAGTAACAACAATAGCCCAGTATAACGTGCTAGAGAGTGCAGGCAGCACAGCCTATGGCCATGAACTAGTGGACTAAACATATGTCAGATGCAGAGCTAAGACCTGTGCAGCCCATAACTGAAGGGCAGAATGACATCAGGCCAAAAGCATGAAACACAAACACCTGTTCTAAGTAATATACATACCCGAAGTCCTGGTCCTGCAGCGGGAAGACGCCAACACCCGACGCGCCTTTCGGCAAATGCGCCTAATTATTAAGAGGCAAGCTCTGTGTAATGAATCTTACTCCAGTGCACTTTTATTAAGATTGGAGTATAAAATGCCAGTCCTAATAAATCCCCCCACTAATTATAAGTCATCAGCCACCAACCTTGACTTTTCTCAGTCTCCTAATAGTAAAAAATATTTTTTTTTAATGTTTTGTAGTGCTTCAAGTGATTTGGTTATGAAAGTGGATTCTCTTCTCTCATCTATGCCCAAGGGAGAAGCAAGACAAGATCTGAAGTTTGTGAAACAGAAACACAGGTACATACCTTATATTTATCTACCTTATTCTGTGTATACAGTATAAAAGATACCAATTTGTAGAATTGATAGACCGTGCATAGGCTAAGTTTTGTGTTTTTATGCACATCCATCATTTAGAGCGGTGTTCCATTGAGCCAGACAGATATTATTTGATAAGAGGTGACTTCTTCTTTGTCTACCCTGGCTTCTATACTTTTTTATTGCAGCATTTTGTTTATTCTTAGTACTATTATTCTCTGAATACAGTAAAAATATTTTTTTATTGAAAAGAAAGAAAATCCATATGAACATCTTATATGGTAAATATGCTAGAGAACTTAATTTGCACGTTAAAGCTCTTCTGACATATCTGCTTTAATACTTGCCTTTTTTTTAAAAATAACAATCCTGGAGCATCATTTCTTAGAACTGTTCTGTTCCAGATAGCAATTTATTCATACATTACCAGGAGGAATAAAAGAGGAACAGCTCAGCGTTGTAAGAAACACTGCTCCAGTGTTTTTGTTTCATGGTAAATTTACTATGAAAAAACAAAAAATGGGATTCCTGGACCAAACAAGCACGTTATGAGTAGAAAAGATTTATTATTTATAAAACAAAGTTAAATTTAAAATTAAAATTAAAATTTATTTATTAAAAAAGATATTGTAGAAACTATTTCCTTGGTCAAACACCAACCACATTTTATCAAATTACAATAAGAAATAAAGATCTATTATGTAATAATATATTTGTTTAAATAATATACTTATTTTATTTTGATGAAATGTGGTTGGTATTTGACCAAGGAAATGGTATCTACAATATCTTTTTTTTTTTTTAATAAATAATAATTAAGTTATAGTTAATAAATATTTCAAAATCTTTTCTAATCAGCGTGCTGGTTTGGTCCGGGAATACCATTTTTTGTGTTTTTCCTTTTTTCATAGATTATACTTTGCCTTGGACAGCACCGTGGAAAATTAGTTTTTGCATTATCTATTATTTAATTGGATAATTGTTTCGTTACTTTGTAAATTTACTATAACAGACATGTCAGGAGAGCTGACAGGTGCTCTTTATTTTATGTTGTAGGTTTATTATTTAGATTACAGTAATAAGCCTGCTCTGGTAGACATTTTCTAGTTTCAAGTAATTGAAGAGCCATTGTATTATCGGTTTTGTTTTTTTACTTTTGTAGCCTGATCAAAGTTGAACCCCAAGAAGAGAGTCCTTTTATAGATGTAATTGCTGTGGTTGACCCTTTATCCCGAGAAGCTCAAAAGATGTCACACTTATTAATTGTAAGTAAAAACAAAAAATCTGTCCCTTAACTTTATAATGATATCAGTTTTGTGTTACTATAGTCATATTGATATTGGGGTCCCCAGGCTAAAGGCTACAATAATACAGCCAGTTCCTGTAGATTAGTCCACAAAGAAGCCTCAGGAAATTTGATTTCACAGCAAACTTGTGTCTGCAATATATTTATCTTCACAGTTGTATGTACAAATCCTGCTGTTCTCAAATGTTGTGAATGTTGTAAACATAGTTTTAGATGTATGTTTTAGACGTATGTTTTAGACATGATACACATACGGTTTAGGACGGAGGTTCCAAAATATTATTATTTTATTTTAAAGGGGTTTGCCCATCAGGGACATTTATGGCTTATCCACAAGATGTGACATAAATGTCGGATAGATCGGGGGTTTAGGGGGACCCGCACCTATCTATAGATCAGAGCCCCCTAAACCCCGTCCTACCTTTCTCGATCCCCACTGCCTTCCAGGCCACTTCCTGATTACATGGTCGGAGCTGAGCTACGCTGTTTTTGTAACTCCCATAGACGTAAATGGCAGTTATGGAACTGCGTCGCTCACGTGCTATGCCGTTTTCCGGAATTTATGGTTGGAAATTACAAGTGGCCCGGGAGACTGCAGGAACCGGGGACTGAGAAAGGTAGAATAGGGTTTAGGGGACCCAGATATATAGGTTTGGGTCCCCCTAAACCCTGTTCTACATTTCTCAGTCCCCCGCTACCTCCCGGGCCACTTCCTGATTACATGGTCATAAGTTACAAAAACCGCGTAGCTCACTGAGCTACGCTGTTTTCATAACTCACATAGAAATAACTGACCGTTATGGAAACGGCATCGCTCACGTACTACGCTGTTTTACTGATTTTATGGTTGGAAACTACAAAGTGGCGCGGGAGGCAGCAGGAACTGAGAAAGGCAGAACGGGGTTTAGGGGGCCCCATTCTAGAGATAGGTTTGGATCCCAGAGGTGGGACCCGCATCTATCTCACATTTATGGCATATCCTGTGGATATGCCATAAATGTCCCTGATGGGCAAACCCCTTTAAGAACCACTTTTAAAGGGAATGTATAGTCAGAAAATCACCTATTGTTTAAATCAAGTTTTTATGTTTTTTAACATGTTGGTAGTTTCCCCCCCCCAACTCTAAATAAAAACCTTTGAAATATTGACACTTTCACACTGACCACTGAGCCTCATAATAGACTGACAGTTCCACTTCTGTCGAGATCTCTTCTCAGCTGTCATCTCATTAGCATCACAGTCAGGATTACACACCAATATATAGATAACACAAGAGCCAACATTGACAAAAGATGATGGGGACAGCGCACCTTCTTCCCCTCCCTGCACAGGTCACAGATCATTCCTAGAACTCGCCCATAGAATTCAATGAACATCCCCAGTCTACAGGTTTCCTCAGTCCACGTAGCTGCTGTAAATCAAATCTCTAAATGCTGTTAACAGTAGCTAAGACAAGATGGCTGCCCTCGTAAGTATGTACAGAAAAATAGAATTAAAAAGTTTACAACCACAAAATAACTGCAGATTAGAAAAATATATATTTCTCGATCAGGTTTTAAGTTATAAAAAAAATGTAGTTGATATATTACCTTTAAATATAACAGATGTTTTATTACTTATGTTCTTTTTATTTCCCCTTTTCCTTTTCCCTTTCCTTCATTTTCTTTTCCTCCATCCCCCTGTGCGGGGTTCATAGTAATGTTTTGTATATAACTGTATTGCTCTTAATACAATAACTACTTTTTTAAACTAAATATAACATGTGGTGTTGAGCCACGTAAGGTATAAAGTATATCAAAGTTATCAATAAAACTAAATGTAAGAGAGAAAAATGTCAGGTAGAATGGATATTGTGCTGGTGCATAGTCCTCTGCAGTTCTATGTACCTATTATACAATTTTAACTCCTGTTTGACTGCGGTGTTTCAGTATACACCAAAAGAAAGGGAAATATATGCAAATTGCAGTAGCACATCTGAATGATTATAAACCATAGCTCTGTATTTCATCTCCGCATGTTCTTACTCCATCCCGTATGAAGAATGTTGTTTCACAAATATTATCTTTGGCGATATACCGTAGTTTTTATTCTGATAAGTAATTTTTAATATGTCTCCATATACTTAAATTTTTTTTTTTCAGGTGCTTGGTCGTCTAATGAATATGAAGTTAACCATGTTTATGAATTGCAAAGCAAAATTATCAGAAATGCCCTTGAAAAGGTAGCTTCAAAATTCTTGTGTGTCATTAGTAAGACTATTAATATATATGATAGGTCTCTAACCAAGAAAAACAAAGTAGGTATATGGTTTTATTTATGCTTGAATGAAGACATCCGTGCTTATTCTTTTTCCTTATCTTTGTTAATAAGTTTATCCATTTCACAAAATTAAGTATTAAACAGCTAAAGTCTGTTCTGCAGATCATAAATTAACAGAAAGTCCACCTAACTTGACATTGCCTACAGTTAAGAAGTTTGGGCTCCTTTCTAGAGATCAGAAAATCGATTCTACACAAATTGAATTTGTTACAAATTTCCCAAAGCTTAGGATTTTACCAAATGTGACCTTTTCAGGATTTATCCAACGCAAATCACTCAAACTGGCGGCAACCAGAGGCTCTGTCACCAGATTTTCAAACCCCTATCTCGTATTGCAGCAGATCGGCGCTGCAATGTAGATTACAGTAACGTGTTTTTTAAAAAAAAACTAGCATTTAAGTTATGAGCATTTTTATATTTATGCAAATGAGCCTTTCTTAAGTACAACTGGGCGTGTTTAAAGTTATGTCCAACTGGGCGTGTGTTGTGTGTGTACATCTGGGCGTGTATTGTGTGTGTACATCTGGGCGTTTTTACTTGTTTTACTAGCTGGGCGTTGTGAATAGAAGTGTATGATGCTGACGAATGAGCATCATCCACTTCTCTTCGTTACCACCCAGCTTCTGGCAGTGCACAGACACACAGCGTGTTCTCGAGAGATCACGCTGTGACGTCACTTCCTGCCCCAGGTCCTGCATCGTGTCGGACGAGCGAGGACACATCGGCACCAGGCGACAGAGGCTACATCGAATTACCTGCAAACGCAGATGCTGCTGCAGAATCAACTGTAGCCTCTGTCGCCTGGTGCCGATGTATCCTCGCTCGTCCGACACTATGCAGGACCTGGGGCAGGAAGTGACGTCACAGCGTAATCTCTCGAGAACACGCTGTGTGTCTGTGCACTGCCAGAAACTGGGTGTTAACGAAGAGAAGTGGATGATGCCGATTCGTCAGCATCATACACTTCTATTCACAACGCCCAGCTAGTAAAACAAGTAACAACGCCCAGATGTACACACACAATACACGCCCACTTGGACATAACTTTATTTTTTTTTTTACTTAAGAAAGGCTCATTTGCATAAATATAAAAATGCTCATAACTTGGCCCCAAAAGCTCGTTTTTGAAAAAAAAAACGTTACTGTAATCTACATTGCAGCGCCGATCTGCTGCATTACGAGATAGGGGTTTGAAAATCTGGTGACAGAGCCTCTTTAAACATCTGAAAAAGACAGAGAAGAAAGATCACATGACCTCGGGCGACAGACCAGCTGGCATTTCCATAATGTCTTGCAGGTAGCATTCCTTCTTTCACAGCTGATCATGAGAGGTATAGATGTGAGTCACTGATGACTCAGTGGATATAAACAGCCCAACCAGGAAATGCTGCTGCCTTGTGGCTGGGTAAACAGATAGGAGAGACAGAACGTCAGACAGAGAGTGAGGGACCGTAAAATACAGAGAGATAGTGGATAAGTGTCAGTGAGTGTTTCTCATAGTGAGGAGAATGCTTAGATTTACAGTAATTTGATAGATTTTTTTCAGAGAGATAGGACAGACAGCCGTTGCTGTGAGTGAGTGCTGCTGCAGTTATGCAGTTCTTACATTCATTTGTGAATCACCAATCTTCATCACATCATTCACAAATTTTCATCAATAATATTAATCCTGGTGTTGATAACATGCCATTGCCTTCTCAAACAGACATCACGGACGTGATGTCACTCATTGTTAGGCATATTTCTAACAGTTCGACCAAAAATTGGCATATTATTCAGCGTCAAGCCGTTATACTTCAGTCTGTGTCCAAATGACAATTTTTTCTCAAATAAATAGATTTTAATTTAAATCATTCTGGTGCTGATACTGTGCTGCTGCTACTACTACTACCCGACACAACAGCACATCTCCTGCCTTGTCCATCATGGTCCGTACTGTACTTCTGCTGCTGGAAACCCTACCCTGCACAGGGTAAATATAACAAACCTGAAACTGCTCCCAAAAAATTCTATAATTTTTTCACGGCTTTTGAAAAAAGCCATTGCTTCTTCACTTTCTTGGAATCGGGTACACACTCACTGGCACAGGTAGTCGAGGTGGTGGAAGTGTCGGAATTTGGGGTTAACATAACAACACACTTGTTGCTATTTCCCAAAAAGAGATCAGTTTTGGACCGCTTTTTAGAAGGCCATTGTTTCTTTTTCTGATACCACTGTGTTTGTGTATAAACACCAGCAGGCATCTGCCTCCAAAAAGGGATAACTTTTGGACCACTTGTTAAAAAGCCATCTCCTCTCTCGATATCACCGTATGTGTATAAACACCGGTAGGCATCTACCACCAAAAAGAGATAATTTTGGGACTATTTTTTTTTACATTTTCAAAAGCATAAAACTGACAATGCTGTGTGTTTTTAAACAGGCTATTTGTTACCACTGGCTACCATCCGTTTACCCATAGCAATAAATGTTTCTGTCACTTTGACCTTATTAATACTGTCTTCGTGTTAAAGACATTGAAAAAGGTTGGATACAGTCCTAGAAGACCTCAGAGTGTCATACACAACTTTTCAGGGCAATCAGGGCTTTCAACAGATTCATTCGGACCAAAATAAATCTGATGACCAGTTCCATAGAGTCGGACCTAAAGCTAATTTCTCTACTCCGTTCTTTTGGGGCAACTCTACTGATGTGATTTTCTGCCAAATCTTTATTAAAATTAGGATATTGTATTAATTGTGAAGCAGTTACACATAATTTCTTCATCTATAAGCGGCAAGCACTAAACTATACCATAACGTACAGTGCATCAATGTCTACAATACTTTGAAAACAAATATAGTGTTTATAATACTCATTTGAATGAGAAGGCCAACCTCAAAAAGGTCTTTTAATGTATATATATATATTTTTAAATAAATGTGAGGTGTAGTGTTATCCTGGAGACTTTGCATAGGTTTAAATGACCAAATATATCAATGTGCCACAATAAATGCCACTATTTAACCTCTTCCCACACCATGACGTAACTGTAGGTTATGGTGCGGTGGGAGAAATATATAGCAGGCTAAGCCCACCCCATACACTGCAGGTGTCAGCTGTCTATTACAGCTGACACCTCACCTTAATGGCCAAAGACAGAGAGAACTCCAATCCGGGCTTTTAACTGCTAAGATGCCACGGTCAATAGTTACTGCGGCATCTAAGCCATTAGAAAGAGAGAGGGAGAACCCCTCAGTCACTCCGTAGGCCCGGGGGGGGGGGTGATGGTTGTCATGCAAGCATGGGTGTGTAATGAAGGCGCCCAGGTCTGCCATCTTTGTGCTCCTATTAAACCCTCATTAAATTTTTTTCCTTCAAGCAATGTAAAAAAATAAACATATTTGGTATCGCCGCGTCTGTAAAAATCCAAACTATTCCATTGGGAAAATAAACAAACCCCAAAATTGCTGTTTTTTGTCATCTTCATTTCCCAAAAGATAAAATAAACAGTGATTAAAAAGTCATATGTACCAAAAAATGGTAACCATAAAAACTACAGCTGTCCCCGTTAAAAACAAGCCCTCCAACCACCGCATCGATGGAAAAATAAAAAGTTATGGCTTTCAGAATATGGCAATGCAACAATTTTTTATAACAAATATTTTTTTCTTTGTAATATTTGTAAATCATAAAAAAAACATATAAATTTGGTATCGCCGCAATAGCGTTAACATGTCGGTTTTTACTGCACGTTGAATGCCGTATAAACTAAACCCCAAAAACTATGGAAATATCGCTTTTTCATTTCTATTCCACCCCACAAAAAATATTTTTCCCCCGTCTTTTAGTTAATAAAGGGTGGCATTAAAAACTAAAACTCATCCCGCAAAAAAAGTCCTCATACAGCTATGTCAATGGAAAAATAACGTGAAAAATGGCCTGGTTAACCCAGGTTAGTAAAAAGTATTCCTGTATTTGATTACTTGGATCCACACAAGGTCTCCATGACCGCATTGTCTCTCACAGTAATTTATTAAGTCTGGTGTTTTAGACGCCAGTCTTAGGCCCCATGCACACGACTGTAGAATTCATCCGTAATTACGGTCCGTGATTACGGGTATGGTCGTGTGTGTGGGGCCTTAATCTTGGGTAGATGGATTAAGATGCGCTTAATTTATGAAGAGGTGCATGCAATTAACATTGCAATAAGTACAGCAATCAAATCCTTCATATTGCTGCCTCCGGACACGCATTCTTATTTTTATTTTGGATCAACTGCTCCCCAGTGGATCTCGCTAACCCTTTGTTCACTGGACTAGCTGTTGGGGGGTTTACATCTTGACACCGAATTACTTCAATAACTTGCAGGTTTATTTTATATTAAATTACTGTACAGATACTTAAATTAGTATTCGCTTTGCAGCTGCAGAACAGGTCTTTCCTATGCCCATTCGCATGGGTATGTAATAAGTGCTCCTGAGGATAAGCCCCAGGAGCTGCAGCAGTGCAAAGGACTTAACAGGGCATTTGCAGTCAGTGGCCGCAAAAGTGGATGTAGCCTAATGTAACATAGAAGAAACATGGTGGACACAGGCAGTACAAAATCTAGAAAATAATAGATTTTGTATATAAACACTGTATTGCAGATCTGTGGGGTTTTTTTTGTGATTTTTTTTTTATTTTTATAAAATATGCTCTAAATGACTGGAATCCCCCTATAAGCACAGAATTCTGGGTAATTAATTCTGGGAATGAAAGCTGTCAGTCTGTGCTCTGATATAATCGTTTCAATCTTACATAAATGCTTCATGTCCTCCCTCTTCTTCTGCCGAGCTCAACCACTTACCTGCCACACATAGAAACCCTTCAAATCTTCTTACCATTCCTTGTACATCTTTTCCTGTCTCTTTTAACTGTGCTCTCTGGAATTATCGGTCCGTGTGCAACAAGCTCACCTTTATTCATGACTTATTCCTTTCTAACTCTCTCAACCTCCTGGCTCTTACAGAAACATGGCTACACCTGTCTGACACTGCTTCCCCTGCTGCTCTATCTTATGGTGGTCTCCAATTCTCTCATGCCCCCAGACCTGAGAACAGGCAGGGTGGAGGAGTAGGTATACTTCTTTCCCCACACTGCACTTTCCAGGTCATTCCCCCGGTCCCCTCACTCACATTTCCCTCTTTTGAAGTCCACACCCTCAGACTTTCACCCTTTTTCCCTCCGAGTGGCAGTTGTCTACCGCTCCCCCCTCCAATTCCTGGATCATTTTGCTACCTGGCTTCCACAATTTCTATCCTCTGAAACACCCACTCTCATCATGGGTGGCTTCAACATCCCCATTGATAACCCAATTGCCTCATCTGCCTCCCAGTTTTTATCTTTAACCTCCTCCCTAGGTCTGTCACAACTTACTAACTCTCCTACACATGAAGACGGGCATTCGCTTGACCTGGTCTACTTCTGTCTCTGCTCAGTTTCTGACTTTATTAACTCTCCTCTCCCGCTTTCTGACCACAACCTTCTCTCCTTTACTATCAAATATTCTCTGCCTTCTAAGGCCATGCCTACATATCAGACATACAGAAATCTACATGCCATTAACACTCAAAAACTCATAGACAGTCTACAGTCCTCATTGTCCCCTATCACTTCCCTCTCCTGTCACAATCTGGCTGCCAAACTTTACAATAACACTCTCAAGAATGCATTGGATGAAGCAGCCCCCCCTACACTCCGAACCCCCCGACAAAGACGACGACAACCCTGGCACACCCCTCAATCCCGCTTTCTTCAGCGGTGCTTAAGATGTGCCGAACGACTGTGGAGAAAATCGCAGTTGGCTGCAGACTTCCTCCATTACAAATTTATTCTCAAAACTTACAACTCTGCCCTTCACCGCGCCAAACAAGTCTATTTCCCTTCTCCCATCTCCACACGATCTAATAATCCAAAACGCCTCTTTGATACTTTTCACTCCCTCCTTAGTCCTAAAGTGCAGACGCCAATCACAGATCTCAGTGCTGAAGACCTGGCCACTTATTTTAAAGTTAAAATTGACAACATCTGCCATGATATTATCTCCCAGCCCCCTAGTAACATCGATCCCCTTCCCTCCCGCACTCCCTCTTCTTCACTTTCAGCATTTGACCCAATAAGAGAAGAAGTCTCTAGGCTCCTCTCTTCTTCACTGTCCTAGTGACGCTATCCCCTCACACCTCCTCCAGTCCCTCTCCCCAGCTGTCACTAGTCACCTGCCTAAAATATTTAACCTCTCTCTTTCCTCTGGTATCTTTCCCTCCTCTTTTAAACATGCCATTATAAACCCATTAGTGAAAAAAAACAACTCTTGACCCATCCAGTGCTGCTAACTACCGACCAGTCTCTAATCTGCCGTTCATCTCCAAACTCCTGGAACGCTTGGTCTACTCTCGCCTTATCCGCTATCTCTCTGCCAACTCAATTCTTGACCCCTTACAATCTGGTTTCCGCACTCAACACTCCACAGAAACTGTCCTTACTAAAGTCTCAAATTATCTCTTGGCGGCTAAATCGGAGGGTAAATCCTCTCTCCTGATTCTTCTGGATCTCTCTGCAGCCTTTGACACTGTAGACCACAAACTCCTATTTGCTCCACTCTATTTGCCTCAAGGACGCGGCTCTCTCTTGGTTTTCCTCCTATCTCTCTGACCGCTCATTCCGTGTGTCGTTTGCTGGTTCCACTTCTTCTCCTCTTCCCCTTGCTATGGGGTTCCTCAGGGATCAGTCCTAGGTCTGCTCCTCTTTTCTCTCTACACAGCTCCTATTGGACAAACCATCAGCAGATTTGGCTTCCAGTACCATCTCTACGCTGATGACACCCAATTATATGCCTCTTCCCGTGACATCACCCCTGCTCTAATACAGAACACCAGTGATTGTCTGTCCGCTGTCTCTAACATCATGTCCTCTCTCTATCTGAAATTGAATCTTTCTAAAACTGAGCTCCTTGTGTTCCCACCATCTACTAACCTCTGTAAACCTGATGTCTCCATCTCTGTGTGTGGCACTATCATAACTCCTAAGCAGCATGCCCGCTGTCTCTGGGTTATTTTTGACTCAGATCTTTCCTTTACTCCTCACATTCAATCACTTTCACGCTCCTGTCACTTTCACCTCAAAACCATCTCCAGAATCCACCCTTTTCTTACTGAGGAAACAGCCAAAACTCTCATTGTTGCTCTGATTCACTCTCGTCTTGACTACTGTAACTCATTACTAGTCGGTCTTCCCCTCACCAAACTCTCCCCTCTCCAATCTATCCTCAATGCAGCAGCCAGGCTCATCTTTATGACCAACCACTACACCAACGCCTCTACCCTGTGCCAGTCACTGCACTGGTTGCCCATCCCCTTCAGAATAAAATTCAAACTTATTACTCTCACCCACAAAGCTCTCCACAGTGCTGCACCTCCTTACATCTCCTCCCTCATCTCTGTCTACCACCCTACTCGGGCTCTCCATTCTACTAACAACCTTACATTAAAATCATCCATAATCCGAACCTCCCACTCCCGTCTCCAAGATTTTTCTCGTGCTGCACCTGTCCTCTGGAATGTGCTACCCCAGACAATCAGATTAATTCCCAATATCCACAGTTTTAAACGTGCCCTGAAAACACATCTATTTAGACAGGCCTATAACATTCCCTAATCTGACTCCTTTCCATGGCCCCCCCTTTTAGATTAGTCATCAGAGTAAGATTCCCTCACACTCCTCTTCATGTCCGTCATACACGGATATTGGCTGGTGACTGGCTCATGCAGCCTTATGTGTACCACCCCATGTGTATAAAAATGGCCGGACTATTGTACAGAACAAACACTGTTACACTTTTTGTCTCCTTTATTTCCTCATAGATTGTAAGCTCTTGCGAGCAGGGTCCTCACTTCTCAGGTTTGAATTGTAAATTAACTTTGTCACTATGTAATGTCTGATATTGTTTGTTTCATGTTCCCTCTAAATTGTAAAGTGCTGCGTAATATGTTGGCGCTATATAAATAAAGATTATTATTATTCATGAAACCTATAAGGAGTGGGTAAATTCACAGATCGAGACCGTTCACCTTAGAGGCAGAAGACCTATTAGGGCCTGTTCACATCAGCGTTGGGCTTCCGTTCATCTATTTCATAGTTTGTTTCACTGAAACAATAGAGCACTGTGCTATGAAAACATAAACCAAGTGGAACGGAGGTAAACTGAAACAAACAAACAAAACATAAAAATACCATTTGTCAATGGTAATGCATAGGGAAACGATACTCTCCGTTTGTCTTTCCGTTTGTCTATTCCACTGACAGAACAGATGAACGGAAAGCCAAACGGAAGCCCAACGCTGATGTGAGCAGACCCTAAGCAATGTTTGGGGAAAGTATTGATGTACGTAGTTCAAGGGTTACTCCGTGAAGATTACAATTTGTGTAGACCTATAGAAAACCTGATATCTCTAGCAGTGCAAATAAAATTCATAATGTCAGGGCTTCCTGATATGCGTTCTATGTGGTTAAGGCTTCATTCACATCTGGGTTTCCGTTGGCATCACGATTGGTTTCAATGGTGACAGATCCGGTGCAGATGGTTTCCGTTTCTCTCAGTTGTGCAAGGTTTCCATCGTTTTGACTGAATGAATATTGTAGTTGACTGTATACTTACACAACTGAGACAAATGGAAACCATTTGCACCGGATACGTCACCATTGAATGGTGATGCAAACGGAAACCTACGGGAAGCTTCGACGGAACGTCAGAACGGAACCCTGACGCAGATGTGAACGAAGCCTTATTTCTGCTTTTAGCAACTTTTTTACAAGTTCCAAAATTACTTATTTTGTTTTTATTTTTTGATTCCAAAGACATCAACACATTAGACTTATAATCTTTTTTTTTTTCAGTTTCTATCGTCTTGTGCTTGAACCAGAATTGACATTTTTAAGAAACAACAGTCTCTCTCTGGGTCCATCGGCTAAGTTCCTGGATATGCCTGAATCCCCTCTGCTAACTCTGAACATGAACACCCCAGAAAGCTGGCTTGTAGAAGTGGTGCACAGCTCATGCGATCTCGATAACATCCATCTACAAGATGTGAGTCACCACAGTACACTTTACTGCCAGGTGGAATTATGTCATGTCAATTTTATTATATTTGAAAGTGAATCTGCATGAGATCCTTCAGTGCTTTCAGTTTAGACTTTTACAAAATCATAAATTACCCCACTGGTGTGTAGGATCCATCGTATCGATAGTAAGAGAGAACTCCAGCAGCAAATCATCGGGTACCCGAGTGTGCCACTTATAGGCTGATGTAGGCATTGCTTTACACCAGCTCTATTATATTCATGCCACTGCCTAGAACATTAAAGTGCCGAATAATTATTCATTAAAACATTTAATATGCTTTTTTTTCAACATTCTTTATACTTAAATGCATAGAAAAAGAACATAATTATCACAGTAGATTATATTTTACTCCCCTTATAAACCAATAATATGTTTCCATTTACCCAACCACAGACTTTGGTGAGGCAAAATAAATCAATTTGGGCAATTATGCCCAAATAGGACAACAATTGGGACTCAGTTGGTATCCTAAATATACCCAATACAACAAGCGGGCTGGTGCCGGGTTACTGGAAGCGGGCTGGTGCCGGGTTACTGGAAGCGGGATGCAGGACTGGTCACGGACACTGGTCACGTATGTGATACAAAACCTTTGCCGACTAATACTGGGTTAGTAACAAAGTTGCTCAGGCACTTGGGAGATTGTGCTTTAAGTAGTCCTGAGAAGCAGCATGGGCGGTTGGGTAACTTTTGAATTTCGCGCAAACTGGACCTTTAAGAGGCGGCCGTGAGTGCCAAGGGAGGGAGCTACGAAACATGGCGGCGGGGACCATTGCCAGGTGCGCCCCGTTACGATAAGCCTCTTTTAATTTTCTTAGTAACACAAGAAAAGTGTAACAATAATTTTGTACAATTCCAGAGTAAATGTATCCTTTTTCCTGGATGGATTTGACCCTTAGGAGACACAGGAGAGGCGCTAGGCCTAAGTTTAGCTAGTACTGTTGGAGAAAGTATAGCTCAATGTAACAAGACTAAATTTAAGAATCTATTGGAGATGAAGAATAGGACACCTTCAATATCCTGAACAATTCATCGTCCGAGATGGGACCATAATCACCATTTTCTCTTTAACTTTAAAAGATTTTCATCGTTTGTCAGTTGAATAAGATAATTATGGATTTTTTCTTTGATTTTGATTGTAAAGATTATGCTTTTTGTTTAAATATTGCCGATCTCAATTGAAGATATTTATTAAAAAAATATATATTTTTAAGAAAAAATTCTTCCTTAAATTGTTTAAAAGATGAAAAAAAAAGTTCCAGTATGCAATTGTGATAATGACATGACACTTTTGTCTTGCCAATCATCAAAACCAGTGAGTTTTGGACATTCTGGAATTTACTTACCGTTATGGTGTAGTAATCAAATACTATAGGAAATGTTACCATGTTCTTTCCTAACTAAATTCCAGGCAAATTGTATCATAGATATAGTAGGGCATAGGTTGCCTCTCAGTCTCCCTGCTTCCAGACCTTGTAAGATATTAAATTCACCGCTTTTCATCTGGCAAAGACAGTGGACTGGATCCAGAGCTTTAGCTATCTCAACCCCTTATATAATTGAAGCAATAAAATAATTTTTAGGGAAGGGAACGCCAAAACTGCTTTTCTCCTTTTCTCCCTTTGTAGATTTTTAAGACTAATTCGGGTTTCCTATTTCTCCATACAATTTCACGAAATATTTTTAAAGCTGTTATGGATACTTGATTACCATATTTCTCGGACTATAGGGAAACTTGATTACCATATTTCTCGGACTATAGGACGCACCCATAATTTGTAGCATAAACGAGGATAAAAAGGGTTTTGCCTTTAACTGTACATTTCCTGGGTAATATTCAGACAATAGGGTATAGATAAAGTACCACCGTTCCCCAATATAATGCCAGCCACAGTGCCCCAATATAATGCCGGCCACAGTGCCCCAATATAATGCCAGCCACAGTGCCCCAATATAATGCCTATCTACATTACAGCGCCGATCACATTATGTACAAGATAGGCCACTCATAATGTTGTGACAGAGCCTCTTTAACCTAGACCAAAGATTGAACCTTTTTTTCTCCAGATGGAGGGAGTGCCCCCTTGTTTTTTGAGGGGGCTTTACATGGAACAGGATTTCACCATATTTTTTGTATGTGTCATGTGTCCTGACTGGTCTGGATTCACGATTTCTTCAATTACAGATGATAAACTATTAGCCACTATTTTTTGCCAAGACTTTAACGGGTTATCCTGGGACCAAAAATTGCATTGCAATAATAGATTTATGTGAAACTAGGTAACTACTAATATACTTTCATTAAAAATTTTGTGCTTAATGGTGCAGTTCAAACCTCATGAATTATTCAGGAAGTTCTGGAGCTTTTCTAAAAGTGATGATGCTCCGACATTTCCCCACGTGACTGAGCTCTGGCTTCATCTGCTGTTCGTGAACATGACAATAAGGCGCTGTCACATTGCCTATTGCTTGAATACCGAGCAGAGCATCCGCTAGCGCTTTGCTCGGGACTCCAGCACTGCTCCCGATGTCCATATTTGGTCAATTCAGGGGTTTCCTATCGCTGAAGTCCCCAAGCAGATTATCAGCTGATGCTCTGCCTGGGGTCTCCACAACTTTTGCCCATGTGCTGTCCATATATTGACAATGACGTCAGCAGAGCAATACTGGAGTCCTGGAGCAAAGCATCAGCTGATACTGTGCCTGGCGACTCCACAACTTCTGCCCACGTCATTCTCACTGTCCATATATGGACAATGATGTCGGCAGCAGTACTGGAGTCCTCGAGTCCTTCTCCAGAACAACTAATGGAGATGAAAATCATATCAAATTTTATCATGAGCAGTGACGTAACACAGCCAGCATGGTTTAAATTCCAATAATATGTTCTTGGCCCTCAGTCTAAAATGAATACAGTGCGGTCTGAAGCTACTATAGTACCGAATTTAACATTTTAACTAGACCCAAGGAGGAGCTATCACAAAAGGCCATATCTAAAAAATTTTAGGATTTTCAAAAACAAGATTTTTTTGTTTGTTTTAGGATTACATTCCCTCCCATATATCTAACCAGTTGAGTTAATGCATACATTTTCCAAAAAACGTAATGTTAGATTCAGAATTCAATGTCCCTTTTGATTTATCTAAACCTGAGTTCATAATTATATATATATAATATTTATATTCTATATATATATATAATTTATTTATTTATTTTTAAAACTATACTCTTTATATTACATCTCAAAAACTCATATCACCTCATACGTGAATAGTGGGGGAATATAGACTGAAGCAAATATATATTTGCTTCCAATGATGCTCCCATATGAGAAAAAATAACAACCAAATTTATCAATGGAAGTGACGATCGGTTCAAAACCCACTCTATCGTGAATAAATATGGATACGCCCCATGAATTATATCTCTCCTCTTTCAAACCTGGGAATAACCTCAAATGAATATGCGCTGCCAGCCCTGTGTGTATGGGTGGAGATCCGAGTGTGCCACCCATAGGCTGATGTAGGCATTGCTATGCAACAGCATTAACATATGCTGCTGCTTACCGAATTACAGTGCCATATAGTTATTCATTACTGCTTTACGCATAAAAAGTAATTTTCTAAAGTAGAATGTAATAAAAATAAAACCCAGACAGGCTCATTTCATAAACGACTTGCATACTTGTTCATCTTTGCTCATACCAGCTTTCACGATTCAACAACTACAGGCTTTACAGCTGTATACATTTGCTAAATATCCTTAGCATTTCTATCCAGCTCTCTGATAATGCCTATTGTAACTTTTCATGATTGGTCTAATATCATTCATTTTTTTTTCCTGATTTGTCCATAATGTTAATTACTTTTATTTGTGGGTTCAACTGTTTTGGAACTTAATTTTTTTTTTTTTTTTAAACAAAGATCATTTTATGTTCTAATTTTTAGCACCTTAAAAAGGATTAACCATAAAAAAGATACCTTGCACCTCTTCACCCGGCTTATTAACTTCTCTATTTGTTGTAATAACAGCCGTTGTCTTTTATTTCTTCTTTATGCATTTCTGCAGGAATGTACGTAATACATTTTATTCTTCCAGATGTCCTCCTGTCGTTTACTGTCTATGAACGGTAGTTTGCTGCTGACAAAGCCTATTGAAACAAAAATCTCAAACGTGACATTTGCAGGTTATCTGCATTCAAAACATTTACTGTACCCTCCGCACTCTTGGTTAACAGGAGTCGTCCTGTATTGTAGTTTTTTCCAGATAATACCATAATAAAGCAGGGAAGCTTATTCATTAAAACTGGTGCAAACATAAAGTGGAGTTGTTTCCCTTAGTAACCAATTAGATTCTTACACTTCTGTTCCCCGGCTAAAAAAAAAAGTTACTTGATTGATTACTTTGTGCAGAACCTCCATTTTCACTGGTTTTCATAAAAAGAAAAACCCACAATGTATTTTTTGTAATTGCCTGGCAGGACACATGACAGAATCCTTGTGTTTTCTAGGTAGAAGGAATTGTTACAGCGAACTATGAATTGGAGTACTTGTTACTTGAAGGGCACTGTTTTGATGTGACAACAGGACAACCACCTCGAGGTCTCCAGTTCATTCTGGGCATTAAGAATGACCCGGTTATGTTAGACACTATAGTGATGGCCAACCTGGTGAGTATTTATTTATCTAGTGTAACTTATGAATTGAAGCTAAATCCATGTTTTATTTGATTTTAAACAACATTTAAATAGTTGTTTTTTTTTTATTAAAAAAAAGTTTTACTTTTTGAGATACAGCTTCTATGTATCATGTATACATATAAGCTATATCGTTCTGTCAAAGCTGCGGCCATCAGGTCATCTGTACTGACGACTTGCCTGAAAGCTGGTCCTGCGTCTGTAACGCGCAGGAGTTAGCGAATAACAATTACATGTTAGTTCATCAACTTAGACGTAATCGTTATTAACTGGATGCTGCGTGTCAGAGACATTCAGGACCAGCTTTCACCTGAGCCATCTGTGAAGCTGACCTGACGGAATTCTTTTTTATGGCAGAATACAACTTCTTTGTACACAGCATACATAGAAGCTGTATCTCAAAAAGAAAAACATTTTTTGATGAACAATTTAAGTGTACATAGCCTAACTGCGCAATGAAATTTAACTGGAGATGAATTTAGTTTTTGTACCTCCATACTGTTTATAATTTTATAGTGCACTTGATATTATATTTTTTTTAGGACTTGCGTACACACATGAATATTCAAGTTTTGTACAGATCTTGAATCTGCTGCCCATAGTATTATATGAGCCTCTGCTGTCTCTGTGTGCCTCCAATTTTCATATGAGGTTTTTTTTCTTATGTATTCTGTAAGCAATAAAATGTGGCATACTTCAATGCATTCCTTATTAGAACGTATTGTCTCCTTGAAGCATTTCTTTTATGGGAAAATACTGTGGCAAACGGAGGTGCACAGGAACGACATACATTGACATTCAATACAGGTTGCACAAGATCCAAATGTCAAGGTTCCAATGCCTTGTCCCGTCATTTGTATACATGACTAAACTGCTGATAATATTTTATTTTAAGTGGATTTTTGGCAGATATTTTCTGTGTTCAGTTGCATGTACCTTCTCTACTTTTCCTTACGTCAAATAAAAGACATCTATGGTTTCCATATTTTATTTCAACACATAAATAAGATTGTGATATAGCCATAAAATGTAACTTATGTCTGTTTAGACCCCAGATGGAGAAAAAAAAGAACCATCAGAGCTTATAAACCCCTTCCCTGCATTTGACATACACTTAATTCATAGCTGAGAAAGGTGGGGATGGTGCGGCTCACAGGCTGAGGCCCACTCCATACTTAGCGGCGTTAGCTGTACAGCCGACACTTCAATGCAATGGCCAGAATCGGGGATAACTCAGATTCCAGCCATTTAAGCACTTAGATGCCACAGTCAATAGTGACCGCGGGAGATATCTGTAATGTGTGACCTGGGTGGTGTAAGACCAATACAAGGTAGTAGTGGAAAAGATAATATGGAAACCAGGAGAAAAGGCAGAATATTGTCTCTTATTTGGGACAGTGTTACACTCACACGTAACCACAGCATACAGACACAACACTTCTCAGCAGAGGGGCATATTTCTTAAACATTTCAGCTTCCACTTGGTTCAGGCAGGCAGTGATGGCTGGTTAACCACTCTGTAGGACAGTCATTGGCATTCCTCCCTAATACAGGGGTAACATCCTGTTTAGATCACAGGATCATATTTTTTTTAAATAAAGCTAGGGACCTTTAAATGGTCATTAACTTTTCAACAATCTTTTCATAAAACAACACCAACAAATATAGGAAACGCTTTGATATATCTTATTAGAGAAAAATGCCTCTTTCTCCACTTATCAAGCTCCTGTCCTCTCCCCCCAACTGTTTTCTCACTGTGAATTTACAACTAAATCCGTCTTCTAAAGACAAGATGGACTATCTGCTCACTGAAGGATCAGTTTACAGCCGCCAATAGAAGGCTATGGTGAAGGGAGGGAGAGTAGGGAACAGGAGCAGAGTGAAAGAGAGGCAGAGAGACACACACACACAGATGCTGCTGCAGCTTCTGGTAAGTGTTCCATCTCACCCCAGTGCTTGATTCTCATCTACACGATTTATTACTGCAGGTTTCTGTCATCCATGTTGCTACTGTTTTTAAGGGTGTGTTATAAAGAAATGTGGTAGCAGGATGTTCTCTTTCCTATCTGTGCAATGTATGGCAGACATCTGTTAGGCTCCACTTACTAGCTCAGGGAAAACTGAGAATTAGCGATAGATCCTTAAGAGGGGAAAACTGCTAAAAAAAAATAAAGGCTACAAGTCATATAATGGCCACAAACCGTGTGATTGCTCATGTATACACATATGACAGCTTGATCTAAAAAAGTCACCTGAAAGGTTAGGTACGCTTTAAGGATAGGGGGTCTCTCCCACATTACACCTCCCGTGGTTTAATCTGTGCTGTCTCTGGCACAGGAACAAACAAATAAATCAACAGGCCAACAATGGAAGACAATTAGTACATTAAAGGAGAACACGCTCTACTTCAGCGGAACCTCCACTCTGAGAGGTTCGACCCTTAGTGGACAACATGATGGGCATGGATTGGCAGGGTCACAATGAGGTGGACGGGCACGTTTAAGGAATAGTCTACTTAGACATGGTCCCGATAGCCTTTGGTAGGATGTCCTTCTCCAAAACACAGTCCCCCTCCTGCAACAGGCCTCCTCTCTGGAACAGCAACCACAGCGTCTTCCTCCAGTTGCGATTCCTACTGATCCTCTGTGGGTGAAGCAGGACTCCTACGGATGAAGGCATCGGCCCAGCTGGCAGAATCAACCATCTGCCTGGGCCTGGTAATACAAGCGGCTCACGTACCCTCTAGCCCTCCTGTAAGGATAAACTATCTGCTCAACCACCTTAAGATTCGTCAAGTCCTCCGGCATGCTGGGACATTTTAGAGATCACCAGTGGATTAAGATCTCTTCACCAGTAGAGTTCTCTGCAGCAAACCCAGACTTGCTGCTGAACCAGTTCACAGTCTCTTGGGCCCTTTGGTTCTGCTCAGTTTTGCCTGCAGGGCTCATTAGTCACTCTCATATGTTGCTCTAGCAGGATCCGGTCTGCCTCATGTACTCGAAGATGGTCTAGGCGCGCTGCCTGTCTATTCATGGCCTTCTTTGAAACTACCACCAATTGTGGTGGTTGTGCAGCTATGCTTAGACCCGCATTTATGGCTTTGCTGGGGCTCAGCTGTACAGTACTGCTTAATCCAACTATGCTCTTGCAGCCTCACTCAGGCCTACCCCATTGCAGTTTCTCACATTTCTACCTTCTCTTCAGGCAATCAGCAGCTCTCTGGGGTTTTCATGTGTTCTCCCGACAACCCACAATTTTAAATGACCGCAACAACGTTCTCTCTTCTGCAGCTGCTTCATTACTTTTTCGTCATTACCCCAGTGTCGAGTGGCAATCAACCCTGCCAGCTACGCCTAGATGTATTGTGTGGCTTGGGTGGTGTAAGGCCAGTTCAGGGTAGGTGCCAAAAAGATTATATGGAGACCAGGAGTAATGGCAAAATAAAGTATTTTACTCCGGTTTTGTTGCACTAACACATGACAATAGCAGACAAACACAACACTTCTCAGCAGAGGTGCACAGTTCTTAAATGTTTCAGCTTCCATTTGGTTCAGGCAGGCAGTGATGGCTGGCTCACCACTCTGTATTACATCCTCTTTAAATCATGGGTCCTTGTTTAACCTTACACGCGTCCTGGTTTGCTCACTTGTTGCTCCTGCCACAATCACCCTTCTAACTAATTTTATTATAAGATAAAGACATGAGTAAACATAAAATGCAGCTTTTAAATGATTATTCCATTTGAGGGTAAAGATTGTTTCAAAACCTATTTCGCCTATGTGAAAAAGTAATTGCCCCCTAAACCTAATAACTGGTTGTTCCACCCTTGGCAGTAACAACCGCAATCAAATGTTTGCGATAACTTGCGATGAGCCATTCAGAGGTGGACTTGCTTGTGATCATCAGATTATTGTCCTGCTGCATAACCTAAATTGCGCCTGAGCTTAAGTTCACAAACTGACAGGCTGATATTCTCCTTCAGGATTTTCTTAAAGAAAGCAGAATTCATAGTTCCATCAATTGACAAGTTGTCCAGGTCCTGCAGAAGAAAATCCGGCCCAGACCATCACACTACCACCTCCATGTTTGACTGTTTGTAAGTTCTTATGGTGGAATGCAGTGTTCGTTTTACGCCAGAGGTCAAGGCCCATGAATTCCAAAAAGTTCCACCTTTGACATCTCAATCCACAGGATATTATTCCAAACGTTTTAGGAGTTTTTTGGCAAATGCGAAACGAGCGTTTGTGATCTATTTGGTCAGCAGTAGTTTGCGCCTTGCAACTTTTCCATGAATGCTATTTATGCCCAGTGTCTTATTGTGGAATAGTGTACATTGACCTTAAAGGCTTGCAGTAAGGCTTGCAGTTTTTTCGATGTTCCTCTAGGTTCTTTTGTGACGACCTGGATGAGTAGTCTATGCGCTCTTGGTGAAATTTTGGTAGGCCGGCCACTCCTGCGAAGGTTCTCCCGCTGTTCCAAGTTTTCCTAATTTGTGGATAACGGCGCTCACTGTGGTTCGCTGGAGTTCTTGACCCTTAGCAATGGCTTTGTAGATTTTAATAACTTTTTTGGCATCTGTATTTGAATCTCTTTAGAACGTGGCATCATGCGCTGCTTTTTGAGATCTTCTAGCCGGCTTCACATTGCCAGACAGGTTCTACCTATGTAATGTATAGATTCAACATGTCTGGCAGTAATCCTGCCTCGATGGGGCTATTGAAATTAAACCCAATTGTCATTTGAATTTTTCTAACTGGTTGATTTAGTAGCTAAAGGGGCAATTATTTTTTTCACATAGGGCCAGGTAGTACTGAAAATTTTTTCCTTGAATAAGTGAAATTATCATTTAAAGACAGCATTTTTTGTTTACTTGGGTTATCTTTGTCCAATATTACAAGTAGTTTAATGTTCTGAAACATTCAAGTGTAACAAAAATAGAAGAAATTGGAAAGTGGGAAAACCCTTTTTCACAGCATAGGGAGCGAAAAGGCTATGTTCGAATGGCGGACTATTAATGTGGAAAAATCCAAAGTGGGTTTGGCAAAGAAACCGTGGTAGAAATTCGAGGCTGACCCTCAGATTTCTGCCATGGTTATGCAGTAAAAGCTGCTGCGTTTCTGCATGTAGGATAGTCCTATTTAATGGGGCTAATCTGCCTGTGGTCCGTGGAAACCATGTCACTTTTTTTTTTTTTCAGCGAGGCAGTTTTCAATTCCCACTGCTGAAAACTCCCCCATTGAAGGATGCTTAGAAAATGTGTCTGAATCAGCGTGAAAATTCCGCCATGTGAACGAGACCTTAGCACATCAACATATGGCATATTTAAAGGGAACCTGTCACCAGCATTTCACCTTTTGAACTACACTCGCTGTCCGTTGCTGTCAAAAGTTCATTGCCGTTATCCCCCTTCTAAAATACTCCTCCAACCATAAATAACGGTCTGCAAACATTTCACACCTTTTATGGTAATAATCCAGCAGTCTCGTTCGTTCCTCTTTTTATGCTTGCCCACAGCTGAAAAAATAGTCAGACACCCTTTCCCACTTTTTCCGGGTGTCAAATATAGTTACCGCGAATTCGCCGCTATAGTGTCCCGTTGTGCTCATTCATCAGAACAGGACATCGATGAACAAGCGTTGGATTTTGTGTGTGCTAGCTGGAGGCGAGGAGCTGTCAATCAAAAGTAAGGAGGCGGGATTAACTCCGAAAAGGCTTGACGAATGAAGATGTGACTTTTCAAACTAAGCGATGGATGACTCTTTTATGCTCATTAGCATAGGACACGGGAACACTAAAAAAGCAGAATAATTAGAAGATAATTATAGGTTACATAGAAATTATTTTTCACCCTCTTCAACCAGGTATTGCTGGCTTAATAGGTGAAATGATAGTAACAGGTTTCCTTTAAGGGAAAGTGCCCATTTTCTTGGTGCACACATTTTTCACAATATGCAACATAAATATATAATTCAATAAAATAAAACTAGGGACCATTTAAGGATGAGAGTCTCTCCCACATTCTAATAGACCTCCATGTCTTTTAAAATATCTGCACATACTATATAAATGAAGAATAAAGTAGTAAGAGAAGTGGGAGACTACTGTATGCTCAAACTTAATTTTGAATAGCGTAGTTTGCTCTTACTTACAATCGATCAATTGTCCAAACTGAATCTCTTATTATTCAGCATGCAGTTATCTATTTTTATTGTTGTCCAGCTTTTCCCTAGTTTTACACCAGATTTGCTGTTCTCATATTCCTGGAGAACACGTTTGTAACCGCTTACTCAGCAGAGCAGCAATAATCGCAAACCTGACCTCGTGGCTATAATGATGCTTTGTTTTCACCGCATGATATATTGCCGCTTCACAGACATGATGGGTTTTGGATCTTTTTATTCTCATACATTAGAAGTATGTACTTTTGTTTTTGTTTGTGTGGATGGTTTGCAATATTGCACTTTAGTCAAATGTAAAATGAACATTAAAGGAAAGTGTTGTACTAAAGAGATACAGAGCAAACATCACAGTAGTCTAATGGTGGATTATGAATCTGTTACAATGATCTCTGCTGCTGTGTTTCAGAGCAATATAATATAGAAGAGTGCAATAAGCAATTTGCTGCTAGGATTCCAGGGGGAGATAATCGGATACTGTATTACACATAAAAACATAGAATAGAGTTCAAATTGCAGTCTAAAGGTCTGTTCAAATTACCAATTTTTTGTACATTCTATTGAAGGCACTAGAATTGTGTAAAAATACTTGTATTGTAGTAAAAAGTTTCGCAAGGGTTTGTAGCTTGGAGGTAAAGGTTAATTGGGTGCCACAGGTGGCATTAAAATCACTTTATTTACCCATCAACATCCCGCTGTCTGTTTTAAGGCTAGGGCTACTTGGCTACATTTCAACACAGGTTGCATGGTTGAACATCGCTGTGTCGCACTGGCTGCATTGCAGTAATGATCGTAAATGTGGCCACATTGCGACTTGCAGGTTGACACAACAGTCACAATAAATCGATCAAGTTTAGATTTCATAAGACTGTGTGGCTGCCAAAGCCGCCGTGTGGCCCTAGCCTTAATGCATTCATGTAGTGAGCTTTGTTCTGGTGCTGTATATATTTACTGAGCTTGGTTCTGGGGCTGTATTTATGTACTGAGCTTGGTTCTGGTGTTGTATATATGTACTAAGCTTGGTTGTGGTGCTGTATATATGTACTGAGCTTTGTTCTGTTGCTTTATTTATATGCGGAGCTTAGTTCTGGAGTTGTATATATGTTCTGAGCTTGGTTCTGGTGTTGTATATATGTACTGAGCTTGGTTCTGATGTATATATGTACTAAAGCTTTGTTGGGGTGCTGTATATATGTACTGAGCTTGGTTCTGGTGCTGTATTTATATGCAGAGCTTAGTTCTGGAGTTGTATATATGTTTTGAGCTTCTCTTTGGTTCTGTATATATGTATTGAGCTTGGTTGTTATGATTAATATAACTCCGGAACCAAGCTAAGGCTAGATGAGGGCCCCCTGTGGCGTTCCCTGTAGATAAGGGCCCCCTGTGGCGTTCCCTGTAGATAAGGGCCCCCTGTGGCGTTCCCTGTAGATAAGGGCCCCCTGTGGCGTTCCCTGTAGATAAGGGCCCCCTGTGGCGTTCCCTGTAGATAAGGGCCCCTGTAGTTAGTGTTCCCCATATAGTCCCATGTAGTTAGTGTTCCCCATGTAGTCCCATGTAGTTACTGTCCACTATATAGTCCCCTGTAGTTACTGTTCTCTATATAGTCCCCTGTAGTTACTGTTCTCTATATAGTCCCCTGTAGTTACTGTTCCCTATATAGTCCCCTGTAGTTACTGTTCCCTATATAATCCCCTGTAGTTACTGTTCCCTATATAATCCCCTGTAGTTAGTGTTCCCTATATAGTCCCCTGTAGTTACTGTTCTCTATATAGTCCCCTGTAGTTACTGTTCTCTATATAGTCCCCTGTAGTTACTGTTCTCTATATAGTACCCTGTAGTTACTGTTCCCTATATAGTCCCCTGTAGTTAGTGTTCCCTATATAGTCCCCTGTAGTTACTGTTCCCTATATAGTCCCCTGTAGTTACTGTTCCATACATAGTCCCCTGTAGTTAGTGTTCCCTATATAGTCCCCTGTAATTAGTCCCCTATATAGTCCCCTGTAGTTAGTTGCCTAAAGACCCCTGTGGTTAGTTCCCTATATAGTCTTCTGTAGTTCTTGTTCCCTGTATAGTCCTCTATGTAGTGCCCACAGTAGAAGGAAAAAAACACATTTTCTTACCTGTCCAGTTGCCGCGCCATCCTCCAGCGCCATCTGTCCTCCTCCACCGGAACGATGCAGCGGCGCGATGATGTCATAGTGCCGACTGCATCATCACTAGAGCGCCGAATGGCCAGGCATCATGTGCCTCGCCAGGGCAGCGCTAATAAACTCAACTGTGTGTGTGTGTGTGTGTGTGTGTGTATATAATATATATATTAGTCCTTCTCAATGAACTCAGAGTGATCTATTTCCAGCATTTATTTTTTTATGCTGATGATTATGGCTAACAGTTAATGACAACCCCAGATTTAGTGTCTCAGAAAATTTGAATATTATATAAGCCAAATTTTAAAAATGATTTATAAAATCGAATTGTTGGCCTACTGAAAAGTATGTACAGTATATGCCCTCAATACTTGGTCGGGGCTCCATTTGCATGAATTACTGCATCAATGCGGCGTGCCATGGAGGCGATCAGCCTGTGGCACTGCTGAGGTGTAATGGAAGCCCAGGTTGCTTTGATAGCGGCCTTCAGCGCATCTGCATTTTTGGGTCTGGTCCCTCATCTTCCTCTTGACAATACCCCATAGATTCTCTACAGGGTTTAGGTCAGGCGAGTTTGCTAGCCAATCAAGCGCAGTGATACTGTGGTTATTAAACCAGGTATTTTTACTTTTGGCAGTGTGGGCAGGTGCCAAGTCCTGCTGGAAAATGAAATCGGCATCTCCATAGTGTTTGTCAGCAGAGGAAATCATGAAGTGCTCTAAAATTTCTTGGTAGACGGCTGCGTTCATCAACATTAGAATAAAAAAAAATCCTGGAATTAGATCACTCTATGTGCAAGGAATCGATATAATATGAGTTCCACTTATTGAATTATTGAAATAACTTTTTGATGACATTCCAATTCATTGAGGTGTGTGTGTGTGTCTGTGTGTGCGTGCGTTACAAATTTTTAACAGGTTCACTGTTTTGTGGACAAAGACGTGGGGGGTGGGGGGTCACTGTGTTTTGCGGTGTATCGCGCCATTGAAAATTATTCTAATAATAAAATAAAACAATTAAGATTTTCCAAATACCCTCTACATTAAAGTGGACTCTAAATAAAGAAATTCCCTGTCCAGAATGTTTTAGTGTGTATTGCCACACTATGTATATGTTTACATAAGCGTACATACCTACCCACACACTATATTAAACTCAACCATTACGTATAGACCTATATGCGCACATTCAATATCCTAAGCGTGCTCAGCCCATTTAGTTAGGCTGTGCACATAAGGGTGGAGCCACGACGGATCTTGCAGCTAATGCACAAATATGGTGCCCCGTCCAAGCTCAATACATATATACTGCACTAGAACCAAGCTCAGCACATATATACAACACCAGAACAAAGCTCAGTACATATATACAGCACCAGAACAAAGCTCAGTACATATATACAACACGAAAACCATAAAACCAAGCTCCGTACATATGTGTATGTGTGTGTGTGCGTGCGTGCGTGCGTATGTATGTATATGTATATGTATATATATATATATATATATATATAATATATAGCACATAGGCACTTACCATCTCTCCTTGCTGCACAGGCTCTTTGCAGGGGCCGGCCTCTCCTCTTGCTGTCTCTGCTTTTTCCGTTTGTGTAACGAAGAGCAGATGAATGGCTTGCTTAGTGCCGCATCCTACATGTGGGGAGGCTGCATCGACCTGTGCACTCGCACAGGTCGCACACCCCTAAGGCCGGCCTTGCTCGGTATCATCAAATAAAGGTAGAATTGAACATTGACTGCATGTTTTGAAATTGATTTCATTAGCTTCTGAGATTACCTGTTTCTCTACATACTTTGAAGATCTAGACCCACAGGATCTTTGGATATGTTTTTGATGTTCTTCTAAGAACCACCTCTTGGGTTAAATTAACCCTTTCAGGACACAGACATTTTTTGGATTTTCGTTTTAATTTTTTCCTCCCTGCCTTCCAAAAGCAATAACTTTTTTATTTTTCCATCGATAAAGCCATATGAGGGCTTTTTTTTTGCAGGATGAGTTGTAGTTTTTCACGGCACCGTTTTTTGTTCCATATAATGTATTGGGAAACTGGAAAAAAAATCTTTATGGGGTGGAATAGGAAAAAACAACAATTCCCAATATTTTGTTTTGTTTTTATGGCTTTCACCATACGGTAAAAATGGCATGTTAACTTTATTCTACTAGTCAATACGATTACGGCAATACCAAATATATATAGATTTTATTTTATCTTTTACTACTTTTACAAGTAAGAAACTAATTGTTAAAAATAAAATTTGTGTTTTGTCGCCACATTCTGAGAGCCATAACATTTTTATTTTTCAGTCGATTCAGCGGTATGAGGGCTAATTTTTTGCAGGGCTAGCTGTAGTTTTTGTTGGTACCATTTGGGCTACATGAGACTTTTTTATCACTTTTTTTTATTTCATTTTTTTGTGGGATATGAAATAACCAAAAAACAGTGATTCTGGCAGAAACATTTTTTTTTTTTTTACTGCGTTCACTGTGCAGGTTAAATAAGGTGATTGTTAAGGATCTGCCAGGCACAGCTTCTGTATCTACGCCCATAGGTAATCAGTCTGCACCTGCTTCTATGTCTTTGAGACTGACTCTATCTTCCACCACTCAGGATGGCAGGCTTAGGAGTGGGAGAGCCTATCACAGCCTGGCCAGATGGAGCTAGCTCCCGCCCTCTGTCTATTTATACCTGCCTTTCCTGTTCCTCCTTGCTTGTGATTCTTCTCGTTAGGTTTCCTGGCCCTGCTGCAGCTTCTTGTACTATTTGACCCTGCTTCATATTGACCCTGGCTTACTGACTACTCTCCTGCTCTGCGTTTGGTACCTCGTACACTCCTGGTTTGACTCGGCTTGTTCACTACTCTCCTGCTCTGCGTTTGGTACCTCGTACACTCCTGGTTTGACTCGGCTCGTTCACCACTCTTGTTGGTCACGGTGTTGCCGTGGGCAACTGCCCCTTTTCCCTTGCTTCTGTGTACCCTTGTCTGTTTGTCTGTCGTTGACTTATTGAGCGTAGGGACAGTCACCCAGTTGTACCCCGTCGCCTAGGGCGGGTCGTTGCAAGTAGGCAGGGACTGAGTGGCGGGTAGATTAGGGCTCACTTGTCTGTTTCCTTACCCCCATCATTACATAATCACAAGCCCTATACCTAGTCTACCCTGGTCCCTCACACTACTATGGACCCCCTTGAGACCCTGACTCAGCAAATGCAGGGTCTCTCCCTACAGGTCCAGGCCCTGGCTCAGAGGCTCAACCAGCCTGATGCTACCATGGTAGTGCCCCTCACCTCACCTCTTGAACCCCACCTCAAGTTGCCTGACCGGTTCTCAGGGGACCGGAAGACTTTTCTCTCCTTTCGGGAGAGTTGTAGGCTCTATTTTCGCTTAAAGCCCTACTCCTCAGGTTCTGAGAGCCAGCGGGTGGGTATAATTATGTCCCGGCTCCAGGAAGGGCCCCAAGAATGGGCCTTCTCCTTGGCTCCTGACGCCCCTGAACTTTCCTCCGTTGATCTTTTCTTTTCTGCTCTCGGACTCCTTTATGACGAGACTGACAGGACTGCCTTTGCCGAGTGTCAGCTGGTGACCTTACGTCAGGGTAAGAGACCTGTTGAGGAGTATTGCTCTGACTTTAGGAAGTGGTGCGTAGCTTCTCGGGGGAATGACCCTGCCTTAAGGTGCCACTTTAGGTTGGGTCTGTCGAACGCCCTGAAAGACCTGCTAGTTAGCTATCCCTCTTCTGACTCCCTAGACCAGGTTATGGCTTTAGCGGTACGACTTGACCGACGTCTCAGAGAACGACAACGTGAACCTTTTTGTGTTTTCTCCTCCGACTCCCCCATGATGCCTCCCGAGGTTCCGTTGCTTCGTTCTTCCACGGAAGACTCGGAGGTACCTATGCAACTCGGGGCCTCCGTGTCCCCCCAACAACGTAGAGTTCCGCAGGAAGAATGGTCTCTGCTTCTATTGTGGGGATGACAAGCATCAAGTGAACACCTGTCCTAGGCGTAAGAATAAGCAGCCGGAAAACTTCCGCGCCTAAGTGATCATCGGGGAGGTCACTTGGGCGCACAGGTATTTCCCGTAAATATGAAACGTAATAAAATCTTGCTTCCCTTTCAGGTCTCTTTTGGTGGTAGGTCTGCTACCGGCAGTGCCTTCGTGGATTCAGGGTCGTCTGCTAATATCATGTCTGTGGAATTTGCTATGTCTCTAGCTATGCCTTTGATTGATTTGCCTAAACCTGTCCTGGTAGTGGGTATCGACTCCACTCCTCTTGCTAATGGTTATTTTACACAGCATACCCCTGTTTTTTAACTCCTTGTTGGCTCCATGCATTTGGAGCAGTGCTCTGTACTGGTGATGCAGGGATTATAGTCCGATTTGGTTTTAGGCCTTCCCTGGTTGCAGTTGCATAATCCCACATTTGACTGGAATACTGGGGATCTCACCAAATGGGGTAATGAATGCTTGACGTCATGTTTTTCTGTTAATTCTATTTCTCCCCCCGAGGAGTTGAACACGCTACCTGAGTTTGTTCAGGACTTCGCTGATGTTTTCTCTAAGGAGGCCTCCGAAGTGTTACCTCCTCATAGAAAATACAATTGCGCTATCGATTTGGTACCAGGAGCTAAGCTCCCTAAGGGTAGGATATTTAATCTCTCTTGTCCCGAACATGAAGCCATGAGAGAGTATATCCAGGAATGCCTGGCTAAGGGTTACATTCGCCCCTCTACTTCTCCGGTAGATGCTGGCTTCTTCTTCGTAGGGAAGAAGGATGGTGGTCTTAGGCCATGCATTGACTACCGTAACTTGAATAAGGTCACTGTAAGGAACCAGTATTCCCTTCCTTTGATTCCTGATCTCTTTAATCAGGTTCAGGGGGCCCAAAGGTTCTCTAAGTTTGATCTACGGGGGGCGTATAACCTTATCCGCATCAAAGAGGGGGATGAGTGGAAGACTGCGTTTAACATGCCCGAAGGTCATTTTGAATACCTCGTCATGCCCTTTGGGTTGTGTAATGCTCCCACGGTCTTCCAGAATTTCATAAATGAGATTTTAAGAGACTACCTGGGGGTATTTCTTGTAGTGTACCTTGATGACATACTTGTGTTTTCCAAGGACTGGTCCTCCCACATTGAGCATGTCAGGAAGGTGCTCCAGGCCTTTCGGGAAAACAAACTGTTTGCTAAGACCGAAAAATGTGTGTTTGGGGTGCAGGAGATACCATTTTTGGGTCAAATCCTCACTCCTCATGAATTCCGCATGTACCCCGCCAAGGTCCAGGCTGTGGCGGAATGGGTCCAACCTGCCTCCCTGAAGGCATTGCAGTTCTTCTTGGGGTTCGCTAATTATTACAGGAGATTTATTGCTAACTTCTCGGTCATCGCTAAGCCTCTTACAGATCTCACTCGCAAGGGTGCTGATCTCCTCCGCTGGCCTCCTGAAGCTGTCCAGGCTTTTGAGGTCCTTAAGAAGTGCTTTATCTTGGCCCCGGTGTTGGTTCAGCCCAACCAAATGGAGCCATTTATCGTGGAGGTTGACGCGTCCGAGGTGGGAGTGGGGGCTGTCTTGTCCCAGGGTACCAGGTCCCTCACCCTTCTCCGTCCCTGTGCCTACTTCTCCATGAAGTTTTCGCCCACTGAGAGTAACTATGATATTGGCAACCGCGAACTCTTAGCCATTAAATGGGCATTTGAAGAGTGGCGCCACTTCCTGGAGGGGCTAGGCACCAGGTAACGGTCCTTACCGACCACAAGAATCTGTTTTTTCTAGAATCTGCCCGGAGGCTAAACCCGAGACAAGCTCGATGGGCGTTATTTTTTACCAGATTCAACTTTTTGGTTACCTATAGAGCTGGGTCTAAAAATATTAAGGCTGATGCACTGTCGCGTAGCTTCCTGGCCAGCCCTCCTTCGGAGGAAGATCCTGCTTGTATTTTGCCTCCAGGTATAATCATTTCCTCTATTGATTCTGATTTAGTCTCTGAAATTGCTGCTGATCAAAGTTCAGCTCCCGGTTGAGCTGTTTGTTCCCCTGCAATTCCGGCTAAGGGTACTTAGGGAAAATCATGACTCCGCACTATCTGGTCATCCAGGCATCCTGGGTACCAAGCACCTCATTGCCAGAAACTATTGGTGGCCTGGGTTTCCTAAAGACGTTAAGGCCTACGTCGCCGCTTGTGAGGTTTGTGCTAGGTCCAAGACTCCCAGGTCCCGACCAGCGGGCTTACTACGTTCTTTGCCCATTCCCCAGAGACCTTGGACCCATATCTCCATGGATTTCATCACCGATTTGCCTCCATCTCAAGGCAAGTCGGTGGTGTGGGTTGTAGTAGACCGCTTCAGTAAGATGTGCCACTTTGTGCCCCTCAAAAAACGACCCAATGCTAAGACGTTCGCTACCTTGTTTGTCAAACACATCCTGCGTCTCCATGGGGTCCCTGTCAATATTGTTTCTGACAGAGGGGTACAATTTGTTTCTTTGTTTTGGAGAGCCTTCTGTAAAAAGTTGGAGATTGATCTGTCCTTCTCCTCGGCCTTCCATCCTGAAACTAATGGCCAAACTGAGAGGACTAATCAGTCTCTAGATTAATATTTAAGGTGTTTTATCTCTGACTGTCAATATGATTGGGTCTCATTCATTCCCCTCGCCGAATTTTCCCTTAATAACCGGGTCAGTAACTCGTCAGGGGTCTCCCCCTTTTTCTGTAATTTTGGGTTTAATCCACGGCTCTCCTCCGTTTCACCTGGTAGTTCCAACAATCCCGAGGTAGAGGTCGTTCATCGGGAACTGTGCACAGTCTGGGCCCAGGTTCAGAAGAACCTAGAGGCGTCCCAGAGCATACAAAAAACTCAGGCAGATAGAAGACGTTCTAACCCCTTGTTTATGGTCGGGGATCTGGTGTGGCTATCGTCAAAGAACTTGCGCCTTAAAGTCCCGTCCAAGAAGTTTGCTCCCCGGTTTATAGGGCCGTACAAGGTCATTGAAGTCCTCAATCCTGTCTCCTTCCGACTGGAGTTGCCCCCATCTTTTCGAGTACACGACGTGTTTCATGCCTCCCTCCTTAAACGCTGCTCCCCGTCCTTGGCTCCCTCGAGGAAACCTCCTGTCCCCGTTCTCACCCCTGAGGGGGTAGAATTCGAGGTGGCCAAGATTGTACCTGGTCCATTGCAGAGGATACGGGCCTGAGGAGAGGACTTGGGTACCCGCCCGGGATGTTCACGCTGGGGTATTGGTCAGGAGGTTCCACCTTCATTTCCCCAATAAACCAGGTCCATCTAGCAAGGGTCCGGTGGCCCCTGTTAAGGATCTGCCAGGCACAGCTTCTGTATCTACGCCCATAGGTAATCAGTCTGCACCTGCTTCTATGTCTGTGAGACTGACGACATCTTCCTCCACTCAGGATGGCAGGCTTAGGAGTGGGAGTGCCTATCACAGCCTGGCCAGACGGAGCTAGCTCCCGCCCTCTGTCTATTTATACCTGCCTTTCCTGTTCCTCCTTGCTTGTGATTCTTCTCGTTAGGTTTCCTGGCCATGCTGCAGCTTCTTGTACTATTTGACCCTGCTTCATATTGACCCTGGCTTACTGACTACTCTCCTGCTCTGCGTTTGGTACCTCGTACACTCCTGGTTTGACTCTGCTTGTTCACTACTCTCCTGCTCTGCGTTTGCTACCTCGTACACTGCTGGTTTGACTCGGCTCGTTCACCACTCTTGTTGCTCACGGTGTTGCCATGGGCAAGTGCCCCTTTTCCCTTGCTTCTGTGTACCTTTTTCTGTTTGTCTGTCGTTCACTTATTGAGCGTAGGGACCGTCGCCCAGTTGTACCCCGTCGCCTAGGGCAGGTCGTTGCAAGTAGGCAGGGACTGAGTGGCGGGTAGATTAGGGCTCACTTGTCTGTTTCCTTACCCCCATCATTACAGTGATATTGTAAGGCTATGTTCACACGGAGTATTTTGCAGTATTCCGTTTGGAAGTTTGAGGCAGATTTTCCTCTCCCTGCACGCCGATTTTCGCAGCGTTTTTCGCCCGCGGCCATTGAGTGCATAAACGGGCATAAAACACAGCGAAATACGCTTTCTCTGCCTCCCATTGAAGTCAATGGGAGGTCAGAGGCGGAAACGCCCGAAGATAGGGCATGTCGCTTCTTTTTCCCGCGAGGCAGTTTTACTGCTCGCGGGAAAAAGACGCCGACGCCTCCCATTGAAATCAATGGGAGGTATTTTCGGGCCGTTTCTGCCGAGTTTTGTGACGCGGTTTCCGCGTCAAAAAACTCGGCAAAATACTCCGTGTGAACATAGCCTAACAGTTCAGACTTTTACGGACGTGGTGATACCAATTTTGGGAAGATAAAAATAGGAAGAGGCTGTGGTTTTTTTTTGTGTTTTTTTACTTTCAATCTTTTTATTTTTTTTACACACTACTAAAATCTTGATGTATCTTTTTTTTACACATTTCATTAGTTCCCCCTAGTGGACTTGAACCAGCGATCGTCAGATACACTGATACTAATGCATTACAGTATATGCTCATCTTCACAGACTCCTGTTAAGCACTGCAAGAGGCAGGGCTTAACAGATGTTGAAGTAGGGCAGTCCTGGGGGCCTTTATTAGGACCCTGGGCTGCCATGACAACCATTGGCACCCCTGATCGCATTGTAGGGATGCCAATGAGCTGTCAGAGGGGGCGCCCCCTCTTTCCAATACCCCGCAGCATTTAAGGGGGTTAAATGGCTAGGAACAGCGCGATCGCTGTTCCTGGCCGTTAGTCCCGGGTGTCAGCTGTAATACACAGCCCGCTCTAAACATCACACAACGACGTGCGTTAACATCGTGGTGCGCGAACAGGTTAAGATTATATAAAATTACTAATATTTACTTTTTTTTATTTTAGTCATCATTTTATAGTAAAAGTTAAACAAAATGAGAAAAACAACACACTGCTATGCTATAAATAAAATCATGAGAAAAGTATTTTGCTGAATTTTCTACATAACTACATGGCCTAAACAATGTGCAAGTCCTTTTTTTTTTTGTAGATCAAATCTCTTATTTTTACTCAATAGGGATATTTCCAATTGAAGGCCAATCCAGGGGCATGGTTGTTGCGTCTTCGCAAAGGAAGATCTGAGGATATTTACCATATAGTCTCGTAAGTATAACATTTTGTTACCTTTGTAAAGTTAGTGCAAGAAGGTCAAGATTTGCCATTTATTTATTACTCTTTTTTTTAATGTATTTCTTTTTGCCCTTACAGCATCTAATGTAAGCATTTTTGTTAGTGTGAAGTACGCAAAATTTCACATTAGCTGATAAAGGAGACTTTTGTCTATTTGTATTTTGTCCCTTTCCTGACCCGCTGTCACTAAACCCATCATGTCCTCGTGTCTGACGGTTTCAGTGAATAGTGCTAGATACGGCTGCTCTGTAGAGAGAATACAGAGCAGCAGTATCTAAAAAAAAAGTAAGACAAATTAATAAAAAATATATACAAAGTTATGCAAAACACACTGATACACCTTTTTTATTTAAAAAAAAATTGCCTTTCAATAGTTTACATAGCCTTTAACATTATTCTTTTCACACATCTGACTGTACATATATTCATCATGGCCTATCATGATGAATGTGCATGTATAGCAGGAAGTTTGGCTGTAAAGTATAACCAAACTTCCTGTCTGAACATAAAATTAAAAAAGAAGCTCTGGTCTCTGCTATTTAGTTATAGGACTCAGGAGGGAAAGTACCCCTGTAGCATCACAGAGGACATTAACCACAGGATTTCTATCAACTTGGGTTTTCTCCTTGATCTGTTTCCTCTTAAAGAGTAACTGAACTTTCTTTAAACCTTTGATTAGTCATAGAGACATTTTAGAAGTTTGACTCTGTGGGTGTCCAGGTGCTGAGACCCCCACCGTCGCTGAGACAAAAGTGCTGAAGCGCTCAGCTGATCACCCTGCATATTTGGCTGTGATCAGCTGTTAGGCTCAAGACGGTTCTCCTAGAATGCCTATGTGAGCCCTCTTCAGGCTGACGAGCGCCAATCGCTGTTGAAGATGCAGGGAGCTCAACTGAGTGCTTCTGCACCTGCGTTAAAGTGATGGTCTCAGCACCCGGACCCCTACTGATCCAAACTTCTGATATGTCTCTATGAAAGGTTGGAAGAAAGTGCAATTGCGCTTAAATTAATTTATCCCTTTTTCATAAATTCAATGTTTATTATAGACTTTTATATCTACCTTAATATGATGCTTATAAAGTACAACTTTTCTCACTTTTTGCAAAAAAAACAAAAAACTAAAGCTCTCATATATTCCAGCTTGTATGAAGCTCTCCAGGGTAATAAGAAGTTATGATGTGTGGCTGTTCATAGTATCTTTTATTTTAAAAAGTTCTTCTCATTAAGGTATTTCAATAATTATATATTTGGTAAGAATTTGACATGGATCGTCAGGGCAGAACAAGTAACTGCAGACATAAAGTGTGACATTGCATTGTTTCTTCCAAAGCAACGTCCCTTTTAGGACATTAAAACGGTGCTCCTTTCTGTTTAAAGCCTTTTTTGTGCGGCTTTGTATATATTTAATGCCAGGGTAATAGGCATGAGTTTGGCAGATAGTCAATATGCACTTTTTGATCTATGGTTTGCTAATTGACAGTGATGTCACCTTTGTCCTGTCCCTTAAATGTGTCATAAGCTACCTTGATGAAATTATTTCTGCATGGACTTGCATTAAAATTATATTTTTAAAATGTAAATTATATTTTTAAAGTGTAAATATGACTCCGTATTAAAATGTAATATAGTTTGATCATTAACTGCTACATTTTGGATTATAATGTCCTTTTAGTTTTTGTTCAGTTCATTATGATTTGATTGATGAATGCAGTTTTCGAAGCCTCTTCCAGAATCACAAAGATTTTGATTTAAGAAATGCCAGAAAGCACTAAACTTAAAGGGAACCTGTCACCAGCATTTCACAGATTAAACCGGTAATACCAGGTGGTAGTGGGTGAAAAATCATTTCTATATAACCTATAATTATCTTCTTAGTCGGCTCTGTAGCTTTAGTATTCAGCTTTTTAGTGTTCCCACACCGTATGCTAATGAGCATTAAGGGTCATATCTTCGTTTGAAAAGAGTCAAATCTTCGTTTGAAAAGAGTAATATCTTCATTCCTCAAGTCTTTCCGAGTTTACCCCGCCTCCTTACTTTTGATTGACAGCTCCTCGCTTTCCCCCAGCACACACAATCCTGCGCTTGTGCATTGATGTTCCCTTCTGGTGTGTGCGAACAACGAGACACCGGATTATTACGATAAAAAGCTCAAAATATTTGCAGACTGTTATTTACAGTCTGAGAAGTTTAGGAGCGGGTATAACGGCAATGAACTTTTGATAGCAGCGGCCAGTGAGGGATAAGTAAAGTTCAATAGGTGAAATGCTGGTGACAGGTTCCCTTTAAGCTTATAAGCTTCAAGTTACAACGTCCTACTATTTAAAAAGCTGTATGTAAACGTGGGTTAGAGTGGGAAGTTTTTAATAAGTATGTGGTGAATATATTCGTTTTGCTGGGTCTTTGTATTTATTTGTAATGTACATGTCTTTTTTCTTTTATACTTACATTATACTTTCAACATGTTAGTAGGATCACATATGCAATGCAAGCCTTGGCAACTGAGGGGAAGAGAAGGGAAAGTCAGTCTTGCATGTACGCAGCACCATTAAAGTCTACGTGGAGTCCATTAAAGTCTACGGAAACTTGAAACTTAGGTGTCATGTAGAGCTCCATAACTTAGGCCCAAAGATGCTTTCGCTTGGTGTTGCATATGTAGAGATTTTTTTTTTCCTATACTATATGCTACCCTTTCCCCATGTTCCTGAATAGTTATGCACTTTTTTTTTTTTTTTTTACGTATAAGAATAAGCATTTACAATAGCTGGAGCCTGTAGCCCTTGTAACTGCAAGGTTTAGGATTTTGTGTAATGTGGTAGTTACCATGCTAGATGGAGCAGAAGAAGGGATTGTTTATCAACATGTAACTGTTAACTAGCAAAAATATATGTGGGTAAGAGTGTTTCTTTAGTTTAACTCTACTTCTGCATAACTCTATCAACATAAATCCCTTATTCAGTATTTGATGGGTTTTATAACCCGATCTATCCCTTTAAGATGTGGCTATCTCAATTTTTGTACTTTGATAAGTGCTGAAAATGAATAGACAGCCTTGAGTAGGCCCCACAACCCCTCACTGTTCCGCTTTTTTCTCTTAAGATGCTTCTCCACCGAATAAAATATTATATTCATGCCTAGTGCGATATAACATTTTTGTAGGTAGACTAAGGTCTTTCTTTGCATATAATATTCAGCATATTTACTCTTCCGTTAATTATCCAAGTCATATATGTAAAGTTACAACCTACAACAGCACTTTTTATGTCACTATTCCTGCTAATTCAAAGAATATTCAGGTAGTATGAGCCGAATTTTCCCAAAGTGTAGATCTCACGTGTATGAGATGTCTTCAGTGTTGCTAACTGGAAGGAACAATGTCAATAGAAAACGACTTTTGCTTTGAAAATATTAGGCTTTATATTACATTGTTAAAGAGTCTCTGTCACCACATTATAAGTGCCCTATCTTGTACATAATGTGATCGGCGCTGTAATGTAGGTAACAGCCGTGTTTTTTATTTAGAAAAACAATCAATTTTCACCAAGTTATGACCTATTTTAGCTTTATGCTAATGACTTTCTTAATGCACAACTGGGCGTGTTTTTACTTTTGACCAAGTGGGTTCCTGACGCTGACTGCGTCCTTAGTCATGGCTGCTGCAGAAACGCGTTGGCACCGCTCCAATTGCTGTTCTATCCCTCTATTGCATATTTGGGAATTTATTCACATTTCATTGCACATGTTTTATCCTTCGCCTAAATAAAACTTGGAAGAAGATTCCTATATTTTAACAGAACCAAACAGACTCTTCGCTGGATCCATTTCTTTGTTTCTTCCTGTGCTTACACGTGTGCCGACACGGGGATCCGTGTTTGAGTGACCCAGCATATCTGCAAAGGTGAGCTGGAGGAACCCTCCCATATTTTTTCCACCTGTATACCTGTTATCAGTGGGGGTAGTGAGCATTTGAACACATGGGAAAAGCTTCATTCCCTAATACATGCTTACATTAGCTATATATTCTCTCAGTCCTACCACCCTTTCTTAGGGTTTTTTCAGACAAAATAGCGCAGTGTGCTGTGCTATTTTGCCCACCATATTTGCATATCAACCGGATTCACACGAGCATTGAATACATCCGTGTGATGGCCGCTTAAACAATGCCCGTCACACGGACACATGTTTTTCAATGGGGGCCGTTGTTTCAACGTACCGTCTAAAGGGTACGTTGAAAAATAAAACATGTCCTATTATCTTCCTTTTTACGGATCCCTCCATAGGCTCAAGTCTATGGGGATCTGTGAAAACGGGATCCACACGGGGGCACCTCGGACGTGAAAAACGTCATGTTTTTCATGCCAGTATTTCCCCACGCTCGTGTGAATCTAGCCTTATAGGGAGAATCTGGCCCTGTTAATGAGAACAGGCAGCCTGGCTATTATTATGGGAGCATGGTTGGTGCATATTTAAGAAAGGAAAAAATCTGCAATGTGCTGCATCTAGACTGTCACTAAAGCTAAAAGTTGTCAATTGCTGTCAGTATCAAATAACTAAAATATTTTGCACTGTGCGAGGGTTATTTTTTTTCTAAAAACGAATATTGCGAGCCTCTAATCCATGTCTATTTTTGCTTATACAGCTCACTGCTGAGAAACAATGAACATAATTGGCCATATAACTCTATAAGCAAGTCAACAAAGTCCACGCGTTAGACCCTGTGTCAGTATGTATACTGTGAATATTATTCAATTTAAGTGCTACAGTGCTCAATGCATCCTGGCAAAAAACACATTTCTGCACTGGTGTTCTGTTTAGACTCACAATCTATTGGGTCAAGTAAAATGATGACAGTGAGCTAGAATAAAGTAATCATCCATGCCTTGACGCATCAGCATAGTTTCCAGCAGTTTAATTTTTTTTTCCAGGTTCCCCTTAGGGTGTGGCATCTTTGGTGGGTGTGTGTTATGGGATGTGGGGTATCTGGTGCGTGTGGCCAGTTTGGTGTGGCTTATCTGGTGGGTGTGGCTAATGGGCCGTGGCTTTCCAGAATTTCTGCATACAAATAAACGGCCAAAAATGTCTGCACTAGTTTGGCTGACGACTACTATGGAGGCCAGTATCTCTCCGGTTATCCGGTTCTTTACATGCAGGTGATGTCTAATTTTATCACAAGGGCTAGGCGATAAGTGCTGACCACCACTAGTAGCGTAAAAACTAGAGTAGATCGTGCCACACTCAGTAACCCTTGCAGATGGTGCTCAACACTGTCCCCAGTAGATAGTGCCACGCACTACTTCCTGTAGGTAATGCCACATGGCCCCCCTGTAGATAGTGCAATAGTGCCCTCTGTAGATAGAGCCACAATTCCCTCTGTAGATATTGCCACAGTGCCCTCTGTAGATGGTGCCACAGGGCCACACACAGCCATCTCTGTAGCTTGGGGCCACACACAGCCATCTCTGTAGCTTGGGGCCACACACAGCCGTCCCTGTAGCTGGGGCCACGCGCAGCCGTCCCTGTAGCTGGGGCCACGCGCAGCCGTCCCTGTAGCTGGGGCCACGCGCAGCCGTCCCTGTAGCTGGGGCCACGCGCAGCCGTCCCTGTAGCTGGGGCCACGCGCAGCCGTCCCTGTAGCTGGGGCCACGCGCAGCCGTAGCTGGGGCCACGCGCAGCCGTAGCTGGGGCCACGCGCAGCTGTAGCTGGGGCCACGCGCAGCTGTAGCTGGGGCCACGCGCAGCCGTCCCTGTAGCTGGGGCCACGCACAGCCGTCCCTGTAGCTGGGGCCACGCACAGCCGTCCCTGTAGCTGGGGCCACGCACAGCCGTCCCTGTAGCTATTTGTCTATCAGATATGCTGATTAAGAACATTGCTTCTACTACCTACACAATGATCTGTCCAGAAGCTTGGATTCATTGCCACAGTGGTATTGATTACTAAATTACTTTGCGAACACACCAGTAATGACGGCAGAGTCCGAAATTAATGCTCCATGTGCCAGTTTTGGCATGGGTGCCACAGGTTTGTGATCCCTGGTGTAGAGTTTCAGCTTTAATGCAATGGCTGCCTGAAGTCTGGAACCCATGTTCTTCACCAAATGCTGAGCTGCCGTCCTTGAGATGCTTTGCCAGATCTTTAGTGCAGTATCCTTCAGTTGCTACTTGTCTGTGGGCCTTCCTGCCTTCAGTTTTGTCTCTTGTAAGTGAAATGTATTCTCAATCGAGTTAAGGTCAGGTGACTGACTCAGCAATTGAAAAATATTCAATTTCTCTGCCTTGAGCCTTAATAAGCACTTGGATTGCTATCGTGGTAGGTTTTGGATTACTATCCATCCGTACCGTGAATCGCCATACTAACCGTTTTTGCAGCTTTTGACTGAATGTGTTTTGAAAGTCTAACTATACTCTTCAAAATCTGTCCTGCTTTGTCTAACTACAGTCACATCATTAATAATCACCAGTGACCTAGTTCCATTGGCAGCCATACATGTCCATGCCATAACACTGCCTCTACCATGTGTGACAGATGATGTGCTATGCTTTGCATCACGAGCCCTTCCTTTCCTTCTTCATACTGTTCTCTTTACATCATTCTGGTACAAGTTGATCTTGTTTTTATCTGTCCAAAAAATTTTGTTCTAGAATTGGGCGGTGTTTTTTTTTTGTTGTTTTTTTTTAGCACAGTCTATTGATTTTGAGTGTTACCAGTGGTTTGCATCTTGATAAACCCTTCATGAAGGCGTCTCTCTGAAGACTTTGATTTAACCCCTTAATGACCGGGCATGTTTGTACCTTAATGACCAAGCCAGATTTGTCAAATCTGGTATGTCTGACTTTATCAGAGAATAACTCTGTGAAAGTTTTGAATATCCAAGTAATTCTGACAATGTTTTTTCGTCACATATTGTACTTTATTTTAGTGGTAAAAGTAGACTGATACGATTTGCGGAAATTAATTAAACAATAGAAAAATGGAAGAAATTTTGTAAAAATTACCATTTTCCCCTATTTTTAACTGCAATATGTCACATATGTACACAAATACTGTACAATTTTTTTAATTAAATAATATATTTCTATCTCTTTACTCTATTTTGGCAGCACTTTTGAAAAAATAAAATAAATTTTCAGCAATTTAGAGGACTTACAAATTTAATAATAATTTTATAAATTTTGAAGTACATTTTGTTTTCCTGCACCAAGCCAGGTTTTCAGAGGCTCATAGGTCTCAGAGTGATGGAAACCCCCACAAATGACCCCATTTAGAAAACTAGACCCCTTAAGGTATTTACCTAAGGGTATAGTAAGTATTTTGACCCCACAGTTTTTTGCTAAATTTAATACATAGCAGGTGAGAAAAAAAAAACTTTTATGAAAAAAAGTGAAATTATCAGTTTGAAGACCAATTTCTTTGTAAAGCGACCATGAGAATGAAGAAACACACCACACAATCTATCACCCTGTTTCTCCTGTTTTCAAAAATACCCACATTGTGGCCCTAATGCGCTGCCTGGACACATGGCAGGACCCAAAAGGAAGGGAGCACCCGGAGGCTTTCAGGACTCATATTTTGCTTGAAAATGTTTTAGGCCCCACTGTACATTTGGAGAGGCTTTGAGCTGCCAGAACGATAGAAACTCTCCATAAACGACCCCATTTCGAAAACTAGACCCCATAACGTATTTATTTAGGGGTATAGTAATTATTTTGACCCCACAGTTCTTTGCTAAATTTAATACATATCAGGTGAAAAAAATAATAATTTCACTTTTTTCATAAAAGTATTTGTTTGAAAACCGATTTCTTTGTAAAGCGAACATGAAAATGAAGAAACACACGCCAAAATCTATCACCCTCTTTCTCCTGGTTTCAAAAATACCCACATTGTGGCCCTAATGCGTTGTTTGGACACACGGCAGGGCCCCAAAGGAAGGGAGCACCCGGAGGCTTTCAGGACTCATATTTTGCTTGAAAATGTTTTTAGGCCCCACTGTACATTTGGAGACGCTTTGAGCTGCCAGAACTATAGAAACTCCCCATAAACGACCCCATTTCGAAAACTAGACCCCTTAAGGTATTTATCTAGGGGTATAGTTAGCATTTTGACCACACAAGTTTTTCGCTAAATATATTGGAATTAGTCTGTAAAAATTAAAATGTACTTTTTTTCTGAAATAACATAGAAATTTGTATTATTTACAAGGAATAACGAAGAAAATGCACCCCAACATTTGTACAGCAATGTCTCCCGATTACGACAATACGCCATATGTGGTAATAAACTGCTGTTTGGACCCACAGCAAGGCTCAGAAGGGAAGGAGCGCCATTTGGATTTATGATTTTGCTGGAATGGTTTTCGGTGCCATGTCGCATTTGCAATGCACTGGAGGGACCAAAACAGTGGAAACCCACCAAAAGTGACCCCATTTTGGAAAAACCTTCAAGGAATTTTTCTAGGGGTATAGTGAGCATATACACCCCACGGGTCTTTTGCAGAGTTTATTGGAATTAGGGCGCGAAAATTAATATAAAAATTTTTTCCACTAAAATGTTGCATTTTCTAATTTTCACAAGGGATAAAGGAGGAAAAAAACAACCATTTTTTATAAAGCAATTTCTCCCGAGTACGGAAATACCCCACATGTAGTCATAAGTTTTTTCATTAGAAATGAACATATTTTAGATTTTCACTCCCCGCTTTCCAAGAGCCATAACTTTTTTATTTTTCCATCAATAGAGTGGTGTGAGGGCTTATTTCTTGCGGGAGGAGCTGCAGTTTTTATTGGTACCATTTTTTGGTACATAAAAAGTGATTCAAAAGTTGTATTACATTTTTTTTTTAGAGCGAAGGTGACAAAAAAACAAAAACTGCGATTTTGGCGGTTTCAATTATTTTTATTTTTTTAAGGTGTGCACTGTGCAAATTAAATAATGGTATATTGTAATAGTTCGGAATTTTACGGACGTAGCGATACCAATTTTGTTCATTTTTTTACATTACTTTAGAAGAAAAATGCGAAAAGGTGTTTTGTTTTTTTAACTTTAAAAAAAAAAAATTCTCACTGCTAATAACTATAATTCTTCTACACATTTTATTAATCAATCCCCTTAGGGGACTTGATCCAGCGATCATTGGATCACTGGTACAATATACTGCAATACTAATGTATTACAGTGTATTGTTATTCTTACAGGCTCCTGTAACAGAGCGATCGCTGTACCTGTCCGTTAGTCCCGGGTGTCAGCTGTAATACACAGCCGACACCCGCAGCTTATGGAGCGGGCTCAGCACGTGAGCCGGCTCCATACATCAACCGCCGCACCATGACGGGCAATTAAGTCATAGTGCGCAAAGGGGTTAATGCGTTGCGGATGGTTCAAAGTGAAAATTGCAATTTTCCACTGATACGCCATTTTAGTGCATAATATGTTGTTCCCAGCTTGTGCCACAGAAGACAAATACCTCATAAAACGTTAAGCGGGTTCTCTCGGGTATGGCGACGCCATATGTGTGGGCGCAAACTGCTCCTTGGGCACGCTGCAGACCTCAGAAGGGAGGGAGCGCCATTTTGCTTTTGGAGCGCAGATTTTGCTTGGTAGTTTTTCTGTTTTGGGTTTCGCTGGTATTTCAGTTTATAATGTGGGGGGCATGTGTAATCTGTGCGGAGAACATCAGGGCATAATAAGAGGGTATGATAATGGGGTAAATAATATTTCATAGATATGTGCCCGGTGTCGCACTGATAAATGGCGCCCGATCTTATCCACTTTTGGACACTCTGCACATTTGCATCGCCATATTCTGAAAGCTTTTTTATTTTTTCACCACCGGAGCTGTGTGAGGGCTTATTTGTTGCGGGACAATGTGTCGTTTTCATTGGTACCATTTTGGGGTACATGTGATTTTTTTGTATCACTTTTTATTCAATTTTTTTGCAATCCTGAGCAAAAAAACAGGAATTCTGACACCGTTTTTTAGGTTTTCTTTTTGCGGCGCTCACCGTACGCTATAAATGACATTTTTACTTTGTTCTGCGGGTTTGGTACGATTACGGCGATACCATATGTATATAGGTTTGGTCCTTTTTTTAGCGTTTGCCCAATAAAATGACTTATTTATAAAAAACAAAATTCTGTGTCACCATATTCTGAGAGAGATAATTTTTTAATTTTTTAGTCAAAAAAGCGGTGTAAGGGCTTGTTTTTTGCGGGACGGATAGAAGTTTTTATTGGTACTATTTTTGTGTACATGCGACTTTTTGATCACTTTTTATTCTTTATTTAGGGAGCGGTGGTGACCAAAAAAATTGTGATTCTGTCGTCGTTTTTTATTGATTTTTTTTTAGGTATTCATCGTGCGGGAAAAATAACATTATAGTTTTATAGTTGGGGTCGTTACGAACGCGGTGATACAAAATGTGTACTTTTTTAACGTGTTCATTTTTTTTCTATAATAAAATTCTTATTATAGGAAAAAAAGCATTTAGTGTTTATAGAACTTATAACTTTTATTTTTACACTTTTTTTAAAAACTTTATTTTACTTTTTTCACTTGTCCCACTAGGGGACATTTAGACTTGCAGCTTTGATCGCTGCTAGAGTACATTACACTACACACGTAGTGTAATGTACTCTAACTGTCATTGTGACGTGACTGTCACACTGACAGGAAGCAGAGGAGGAACGGCCGGAGGCCGTTCCTCCGAGGCTTCCGTAGATGGCAACCCGGAGGTTATTATCTGACCTCCGATTGCCGTGACAAGCATCGGTGGCCCCCACAATCACTTCGTGGGGGCTGCCGATGTGCTTCAAACCACTTAAATGCGGCGACGGCAATCTTAAGGGGTTAACTGCCGAAAGCAGCGGCGATGGTCCGCTGTCCGGCGAGACTGATGTCTCAGCTGTCTAGGACAGCTGTCAGCGCGCGTCTGTCACTCTGTGTTTACACAGAGTGACAGTTTGAAATGCGGCCGAAAATGAACGTCATGGTGCGCGAACTAGCAGCCGACCATGACGTTCATTTTCGTCCTTGGTCGTGAAAGGGTTAGAGGCTCTGTCATCAGATTAGAAGTGCCATATCTCCTACATAATCTGATCGCCGCTGTAATGTAGATAACAGCAATGGTTTTTATTTTGAAAAACTATCATTTTTGAGCAAGTTATGAGCAATTTTAGATTTATGCTAATTTGTTTCTTAATGACTAACTGGGCGTGTTTTTACATTTTACCAACTGGGCATTGTACAGAGGAGTGTATGACGCTGACCAATCAGTGACCAATCAGTGTCATACACTTCTCATTGTTCCAGCCCAGTATGATCCACAGCACAGTGTGATTGTGCAGTGAAAGAAGCTGGGCTGGAACAATGAGAAATGTATGATGCTGGTTGGTCACGGATTGGTCAGCGTCATACACTCCTCTCTACAACGCCCACTTGGTCAAAAGTAAAAACATGCCCAGTTGGTCATTAAGAAACTAATTCGCATAAATCTAAAATTGCTCATAACTTGCTCAAAAATGATTGTTTTTCAAAATAAAAACCACTGTTATCTACATTACAGCGCCGATCAGATTATGCAGGAGATAAGGCATTTATAATCTGGTGACGGAGCCTCTTTAAGCCATATAAGTGTTCTTCCAGGCCTTTTGGTTTTATTAAGCTTACCAGTGCATTCCTTTTTTTTTAACCCCTTCCCACTTTAGCCATTTTTCAGATTTTCATCTTCGCATTTTCCTCCCCACCTTCCAAAAGCCATAACTTTTTTTGTTCGATTATAGCCGTGTGCGCTTTTTTTTTTTTGCAGGACGAGTTGTAGTTTTTCCACAGCACCATTTATTGTACCATATGATGTACTGGGAAACGGGAAACATTTTCTTTGTGGCATAGAATGGGGGAAAAACGAATTCCTCCGTAGACTTTTGGGCTTCGTTTTTACAGAATTCCGGTTCTAAAATTTTTACAAGGAAAATAAGAATTTATTCAAACAAAATTTATTTTGTGTCGCCATATTCTGAGAACCCTAACTTTTTTTTATTTTTCCGTTGATTGAGTGCTTAATTTTTGCGGGGCGAGCTGTAGTTTCCATTTGTACCATTTTGGTGTATACAAAGGCTGGTTGAGAACATAGAGAACAAATAGGCGCTAAATAGGGTGAGCCAGATAAAAATTTGCTTTCTCTGTTTACTATAGTAAAAGGAGGCTCACCTTTAAGGGTAGTGCATGAATAGGCACAACACTATTATGTAACCAGATGGTTAGGAAGGATGCTGCCGGTGCTGTAATCCCTAGAGCGTCAGGTGCCAACCTCGCTGGGTAGTAAATGCAGGTAGATAAAAACAATGGGAACCAGGTGGGATCTACTGTGAAAAGGCGACACCATCCAGGTGCAATACGAGTCAGGCAAATTTTTAGAAAATGTTGTTATTGTATAAAACAATAGGTTATAATAAAATGTTCATAAAAAGAGAGGGTCTCTTGAGATACAATGCGTTTTGGGGAAACAGAACCCCTTTATCAAGCATTGTCTCATCCTTACTTGATAAAGTGGTTCTGTTTCCCCGAAACGCGTTGCATCTCAAGAGACCCTCTCTTTTTATGTGCATTTTATTATAATTATAATGTTTTATACATTACATTTTATTTTTTTTGACTCCTCGAAATGTTGCGCTTAGATGGTGTCACCTTTTCACAGTGGATCCCTCCTGGTTCCCATTATTTGTACCATTTTGGGGTGCGTGAAACTTTTTGATCACTTTTTATTTTCTTGTGAGTGATGAGGTGACCAAAAACCAGCGATTCAGACTATTACGGACGCAGCGATAAGTTACCTTAATGTTTTTTTTTACATTGCTTTTGGGGGTAAAGGTTGTTGTATCTTGACATTTTAATATTTACATTTTTTCATATATTTAAACCAGCGATTTGAACCAGCGATCCATGGATTGCTTACATGATATACTGCAATACTAATGTATTGCAGTATATCATTAATAGGAGTACAAAGATGGCAGACCTGGGGGCCTTCATTAGGCTCCCAGACTGCCATGATGACCATCGGCACCCTGTAATCATGTCTCTGGGGGCCAATGGCACATCAGAGAGGCCTGCCCCCTTATTCTAACGGCTAAGATGCCGCAGTCGCTATTTATTACGACATCTAAAGGGTTAAGTGAGCAGTAATCCTCTCGTCACACTGAAGTGTCGACTGTAAGATACATCCAACATGCTTGTTCTAGGGAGCGGGCTCAGCCCACCCAACCTGTCGGAAAGGGGTTAAGAATGTACCAAATAGTTGATTTGGCCACTCCCAATAATGACCTCCTTTACGCGCAGAGTTGTCAGGCGTATTTTGGGGCGTAAACGCCCCAAAATACACCTTGAAAAACGCTAGCTAAATACCTATAATAGTCACGCCTCAAAAGAACGATTAAAAGTATTTTTATTATTGATTAAATTCTAAAACCGGCTCTAAAAGCCCAAATATCACAAATACAGGCACAAGCAAGTGGTCTGAGAAATGAGAAATGTCTGTGGGTGATGGGAGTCCACTCACAGACCACGATCTCTCCTTATTATATAATAGATACACTGAAACCACTTGCTGCAGGTAATTCTACACGTTTCAGTATCACAAATTTTAGTGATACATCATCAGGGATTAAATATTAATGCCGGTTAGCACTGTTTTTGTGCCGATTCAACCTGCCGGCGTGTGCACGACTAATGTAATGGCCGTAGAGTCCATGGGAAAATCAGCGTTTAGTTTAGACGGGGCGTTATTTTACACTGCTGTTTTGAAAAACAGCCCGTAATAAGGAGCATGTCACTTCTTGAGCTGTTTTTGGACCTGTTTTTCATTGTTTCAATGGAAAAACAGCTCCAAAAACGGCTCCAAAAAACAACTCAAAAAACTTTTTCAGCTACAAATACGCCTGAAAATCAGAGGCAGTTTTCCCTTGAAAACCGCTTTGTCATGTTCAGCTGTTTTGGATTTTGCGAGTGAACATACCCTTACTTGCATTGACTCTATTCACTGTCTAAACACTTCAGTATCGTTAATGTGTTCGTATAAAACAGCACATAGCGATCTAAAAGGATCCCTATGCTCTGACTAAATGAATGGAGAGGAGTGCATGACGCCGATTGCTCAGCATCATGCACTCCTCTGTACAACGCCCACTTGGTCTAAAGTAAAAACACGCCCACTTGGGCATTAACCCCTAGAGTACCCAGCTCATTTTGGCCTTGAGGACCAGACCCATTTTTTCAAATCTGACATGTGTCACTTTATGTGGTAATAACTCTGGAATGCTTTTACCTATCCAATTGATTCTGAGATTGTTTTCTCGTGACATATTGTACTTTAGATTAGTGCAAAAATTTGGTCGATAAATTCATTGCTTATTTGTGAAAAACACCAAAATTTTGAGAAAATATGAAGAAATTATGATTTTTCCAATTTTAAATGTATCTGCTTGTAAAACAGATAGTAATACCACACAAAATAGTTACGAATTAACATTTCCCATATGTCTACTTTATGTTTGCATCGTTTTTTGAACATCCTTTTATTTTTCTAGGACGTTACAAGACTAAGAACTTTAGCAGCAATTTCTCATATTTTTAAGAAAATTTCAAAAAGCTATTTTTTCAGGGACGAGTTCAGTTATGAAGTGGTTTTGAGTGCCCTATATATTAGAAACCCCCATAAAACACCCCATTTTGAAAACTGCACCCCTCAAAGTATCCAAAACAGCATTCAGAAAGTGTTTCAACCCTTTAGGCGTTTTACAGGAATTGAAGGAAAGTAGAGCTGAAATTTTCAAATTCCTTTTTTTTTTTTACAAAATTCATATGTAATACATTTTTTTTTCTGTACCACAGAAGGTTTTACCTGAGAAATGCAACTCAATATTTATTGCCCAGATTCTGCCGTTTTTATAAATATCCCACATGTGGCCCTAGTGCGCTAATGGACTGAAACACAGGCCTCAGAAGCAAAGGAGCACCTCTTGGACTTTGGGGCCTCCTTTTTTCAGAATATATTTTAGGCACCATGTCAGGTTTGAAGAGGTCTTGTGGTGCCAAAACAGTGGAAACCCCCAAAAGTGACCCCCATTTTTTAAACTACACCCCTCAGGGAATTTATCTAGGGGTATAGTTAGCATTTTGACCCCATAGGTATTTTGCTATATTTATTGGAGTTAGTCTGTGAAAATGAAAATCGACTTTTTTTCTGGAAAAATGTAAAAATTTCTAATTTTTGCAAGAAATAAAGGAGAGAAAGCACCCCAACATTTGTAAAGCAATTTCTCCCGATTACGGAAATACCCCATATGTGGTAATAAACTGCTGTTTGGACCCACAGCAGGGCTCAGAAGGGAAGGAGCGCCTTTTGGATTTTGGAGCTCTGATTTTACTGGAATGGTTTTCGGTGCCGTGTCACGTTTGCAACGCCCTGGAGGGACCTAAACAGTGGAATCCCCCCAGAAGTGACACCATTTTGGAAACTATACCCCTCAAGGAATTTTTCTAGTGGTATAGTTAGCATTTTGACCCCACAGGTTTTTTGCTGAATTTATTGGAATTAGTCTGTGAAGATAAAAAGTGACTTTTTTTTGAAAAAAAACTTAATTTTCTAATTTTTATAAGGAATAAAGGAGAAAAAGCACCACAACATTTGTAAAGCAATTTCTCCTGATTACGGTAATACCCCATATGTGGTAATAAACTGCTGTTTGGACCCACGGCAGGGCTCAGAAGGGACGAAGCACCATTTGGATTTTGCAGCTCAGATTTTGCTGAATTGGTTTCTGGGGGCCATGTCGCATTTGCAGAGCCCCTGAAGTACCAGTACAGTAGAAATTCCCCAGGTGTGATCCCAATTTGGAGACTATACCCCTGAAAGAATTAAATTAGAGGTTTAGTGAGCATTTTGAGCCCTCAGGTGTTTTATAGATTTTATTAGAATTGGTCCGTGAAAATGAAAAAATTATTATTGGGTGCAGGAGTCGCACTTCTAAAGGGTGTCTGTGGTGTTGTACAAAACATTCGCACTCCAGTATTGCCCCATCTTTGACTTCTTCACTAGCCCCATATGTAGCACAGACCCCAAAATGTCATCGTTTCCGCTGCATTTACAGGGTCTACCAGTGGGGGCTGCAAATGATGACGTGGGGTTTTAGGTGAAGAACTGCACATATAAATTAGTCTGGGCCGTCTTTTTGCATTATTGCGTTCCAAAAGTCATAACTTTTTATTTTTCCGTTGACGAGCTGTGTGAGTGCTTGATTTTCATGGGACGAGCTGTCGTTTTTATTAGTATCATTTTGGGGTACATGCGATAATTTGATCAGTTTTTATTCCATTTTTTGTGAGGTGAGGAAACCAAAAAACAGAAATTCTTTCACTTTTTTTTAAATAATTTTTTACCGGCATTTTCTGTGCAGTATAAACAACATGTTTACTTTATTCTGCGGTTCGATACGATTATGGCAATACCAAATTTATATAGTTTTTATATGTTTTACTACTTTTACAAAATAAAAACACTTTTTTCTAAATAAAATGTTTTAGTGTCACCATATCCTGAGAGCCATAACTTTTTTATTTTTTTGTCGACGGAGCTTTGTGAGGGCTTGTTTTTTGCGTGACACACTGTAGTTTTTATTGGTACCATGTTTGGCTACGCGCGACTTTTTGATCACTTTTTATTCAATTTTTTTGGAAACAACGTGACCAAAAAAGGAAATTCTGCCATTGTTTTTTATGGTATTTTTTTAGGGTGTTCACCGTGTGGGACAAATAATATATTTTTTTAGGTCAGGCCAATACGAACGCAGCGATACCTATTATGTCTAGTTTTTGTCTTTTTTTTTCATTTTTTTTCTAATTATAAAGGGCTTGATCAGGGAAACAAGGCGATTATTGTTTTTATTGCGTAAAACTTTTATTTATTTATTTATCTAAAACTTTTTTTTAACTTTTTTTTTCACTTTTTATTTTACACATACTAGGGGACTGGAAGATCTGATCTTCTGATCCCCTGTACAATACACTGCACTACTTCTGTATGTACTTGTGTAGTGCAGTGTATTGTAACTGTCACTTTACAACTGACAGTTGAGCCTATTACGTCCTGCCTTGGGCAGGACCTAATAGGCTCCCGTACCTGGCAACCAGGAAGCCGTTGCTAGGCTTCCTGGTTGCCATTGCAACCATCAGAACCCCGCGATTTTTCGCGGGGGGGGGCAAAGGGGTGCAGAGGGAGCCCCCTCCCTCTGTATCAATCACTTAAATGCCGCTGTCGCTATTGACAGCGTCATTTAAGGGGTTAAACTACAGCGATCGGAGAGGACCGTGATCGCTGTAGTTGCAGTGAGATGTCGGCTGTATATTACAGCCGACATCCGATGAAGATGGAGCGAGCACAGCTCCTGTGCCCGCTTCATCCTCAGGGCGTTGCTATACACCCATTTTCGGGAAGGGATTAATAAAAATAGTGGTTTTGTTTTTTTACACCGCTTTCTCTGATCTCCTCACGGATCTCACAGAAATGAGGAGATCAGAGAAAGTGACAGGAGCTTTCTCCTGCAGACGACGTCACAGACGGCTGTGATTGGTCAGTCTTCAGAGACTGACCAATCGCCGGCATTGGGGACTGCTAATTGGTCCCCAGGCCGGTAGCAGAGACGGTTAGCTGTCAATGACAGCTGCAGCCGCTGTTATATCACTGTGATTTCACATAGTGACAGTTTATTCCTTCTCCGCAATAGTACGGCGAAGGTACGCTGCAATAAGCGGCCAGCGACGTACTATTGCGGCGAAGGTACACAAGGGGTTAAGCAACTCATTAGTATAAATCTAAAATCACTAATAAAGTGGTGAAAACAGATCATTTTTTTTTTAAAAAAGCACTGCTGTCACCTACATTGTAGCGCCCATCTCCATGTAGGAGATACGGCACTTATAATGTGGTGACAGAGCCTCTTTAACCACATCTTGAAAAGAAATGCAAAAGGAAAAGGAAACATGCTAAGAAACAGAACGTTTATGAAAAATAGAAAAATACTTTATTGACATGCATGATACAGGACAGTAGACAATGCATAAAAATGAAAAAAATCCATAGACCAACAGTAAAAAGGGACACTGAGCTGTGTATCTACCAAATTATTATAAATTACTGATTTGTATCCATGATTAACCTTCAGAGAAAATATGAAAAATGACCATGTGTGGATATATTGATATGTTGCATAAACACAATAGATGTGTATAAAAGATACTGATAGGTCATATATAGGTCATGTATTAATAAATTTGCAAATATAACCCATAACGTGGTGAAAAATTGGTCTAATAACCACATAAAAATGTAGCGCTAAGCTACATGAACACAATCCGTGTGTGCAAAATACTAATAAACCACATGAGCACCGGGCAGTGTTAATAAACCATACATATGGTTACACCATTCTAAAAGATAACCCCACAGCAGTGTTCAAGAACGAGCTTTTAGGTATCCTACTGGATGCAAAGAGCAGGTCTTTGATCAGTGCTAGTGAATTCAACTTTTTATTTCCACAATTTCCTATCATGGCATGCTTTTATAGCCTGCCAAAAATCCACAAAGGCTATCCTCCCCTACGTGGTAGACCCATTGTATCAGGTATTAATAATCTAACCCAGAATGTGAGTACATATATAAACCAGGTGCTGCGTCCGTTTGTACTAGGTCTTACATCATATGTACGTGATACTATGGATGTTTTAAAACAAATTGAGGGTATCACATTGGAACAAAATACATTTCTGGCGAGTTTAGATGTAGAGGCTTTGTACTCCTCCATTCCACATAGACTTGGCTGTGAAGCAGTGGAATATTTTCTAAAATCCAGGGGCACTCAATATGTGGCTCATAATCAGCTTGTTTTGCAATTATTACACTTTGTGTTAGAAAGGAATGTTTTTATCTTTGAAGACTGCATGTTTCATCAGCAACGTGGTACATATGAAAAGTAGATGTAGCATATTAAAAGGGATATACCATACCCATGGTCAAATGCAGGAAGAGACACAGCCAGAGTCCACTCCAACGCGCGTTTCGGCGCAAATGCCTTCGTCTGGGGGTGGCGTTAGACCATAGTCCAATTCTATTTAAGTGGATCTGGGCCAATTGTGAGAGCCTTCGTCACCTGAAAAGTGCTCAGTTTAATGACTAATACCCTCACTGCATACTTACTGGTCGCTGTGTCCTGGATAGTGAAGTGGCCGCGCCTCCGAGACCGTCAGTCGCGAGGGGCCGGAACCGGAAACACATCACCGCGTCGACGGACCCGATCACGTGAATCCAGTATCCGACACATCACGAGTGACTGAGACAGAGGCCGGTCGCCACGCACCAATGACAGAGCGACACAGTGAGGCAGAGTACACCGAGACTAAATTGGACTTGGAAACCATAGGTACAAATTGGATGTGCAAAAATACAAATGCATCATTGCAAATAATTGATAGGTTTGTATCAGTAATGTCTTTTAACCCCTTAACGCTCAGTGACGTACTATTCCGTCATGGAAACCATCCCATTCGCGCTCCATGACGGAATAGTACGTCGCGGAAGTAACGGCCATTTAGGCCGTCCTCCCAACACATACAGGAGCTGTGACAGCTACTGTCTCGTACAGCAGTTGCCGCAGCTCCTACAGCGTGGACCGATCGCTGTGTCCCCGCTGATTAACCCCTTAAAAGCCACGTTCAATAGAGATCCCGGCTTTTTAGGGGTTAAGCTACCATAGCCGGCCTGCTACACGATAGCGGCCGGCAATGGTGACTATGGCAACCGGACACCTAACAATGGCGTCCGGCTAAGCCATCGACGGGAGCCTAGTGGGTCCTGACAAAGTTAGGACACACTATGCTTGCTGTCAGTGAGTAGCTGACAGCTCTAATACACTGCACTACGCATGTAGTGCAGTGTATTAGAATTGCGATCAGGGCCTCCTGCCCTCAAGTCCCCTAGTGGGACAAAGTAATAAAGTAAAAAGAAAGTTAAAAAAAGATGTGTAAAAATAAGAAAATAAAAGTGATAAAAGTAAAAATCCCCCTTTTTCCCTTATCACTCCTTTATTATTAATAAAGATCTATAAAACAAAAGAAACTATACATAATTGGTATCGCCACATCCGTAACGGCCTGAACTACAAAATTATTTTGTTATTTATCCAGCGCGGTGAACGCCGTAAAAGAAAATAATAAACCGTACTAGAATCACAATTGTTTGGTCACTTCATCTCCCAAAAAATGGAATAAAAAGAGATCAAAAAGTCGCATGTACCTAAAAATGGTAATGATCGAAACTACAGTTCGTTACGCAAAAAATAAGTCCTCGCACGGCTTTATTGATGGAAAAATAAAAAAGTTCTGGCTCTTAGAATAAGGTAACACAAAAAGGGAATGATTTTTTACAAAATGTATTTTATTGTGCAAACGCCATAAGACATAAAAAAAAACTATAAACATCTGGTATCGCCGTAATCTTATCACCCCGCAGAATAAAGTGAATGTCATTTATAGCGCACGGTGAACGCTGTAAAAAAAATAGAATAAAAAAACAATAGTAGGATTGCTGTTTTTTAGTCACCACGCCAATTAAAAATAGAATGAAAACTGATCAAAAAGACGCATGCACCCCATGAAAACTGCAATGAATTCCTCAAGGGGTCTAGTTTCCAAAATGGGGTCACTTTTTGGGGGTTTCCACTGTTTTGGCACCACAAGACCTCTTCTGGTGCCTAAAAAAAAAAAGGTGGCCTCAAAATCCACTAGGTGCTCCTTTGCTTCAGAGGCCAATACTTCAGTCCATTACCGCACTAGCGCCACATGTGGGAAATTTCTCAAAACTGCAGGATCTGGGCAATAAGTATTGAGTTGCGTTTCTCTGGTAAAACCTTTTGTGTTAAAGAAAAAAAGGGTATAAAAAGGATTTTCTGGCAAAAAAAAATAAAATATGTAAATTTCACCTCTACTTTGCTCTAAATTCCCGCGAAACACCTAAAGGGTTCATAAACTTTCTAAATGCTATTGTGAATACTTTGAGGGGTCTAGTTTCTAAAATGGGGTGTTTCACAGGGGTGTATAATATATAGGCCCCTCAAAGCAACTTCAGAATTGAACTGGAACCTAAAAATAAATGAGGCAATACTTTGCTTCTTACATTATACTGATAATGAGCCGTGCCCACCTTGAGATGGCCCCAGTTTTGACCGTTTGTCTAGACGGAGACCCCTATTAGACAGTTTCAGTGCCCGGTTTTCCCAAGCATACACCCCAAGAAGTGTATTTCTATTGATGAGTCCTTGGTAGATTTTAAAGGGCGGCTTTAATTCCGCTAGTACCTGCCGAGTAAGAGGGCAAGGTATGGCGTGAAGATGTATAAGCTGTGCGAGAGTGCATCAGGGTATACCTACAAATTTAGGATATATGAAGGGAAGGACAGCAGTATTCAGCCCCCAGAATCCCCCCCCCCCCCCTTACTGGGAGTTAATGCAAAAATTGTGTGGGATTTGGTGCACCCACTGGTGGACCAGGGTTACCAACTCTACCTGGATAATTTTTATACCAGCGTCTCGCTCTACAAGTGCCTCGCTTCTAGATGTACTGCGGCATGCGGCACTGCTAGAAGAAATCTGAGAGGCCTCCCTAAGACTCTGCTTGGGCAAACACTCAGAAGGAGTGAGAGCAGGGCACAATCTAGCAGCAACATACTGTGTGTCAAGTACAAGACAAGAGAGATGTCCTTGTATTGACAACAATACATGCCCACACCAGTACCCATGTACCTGTACGACGTACCAGTACAGAGACCCCCAAACCAGAATGCATCCTGGACAATAGGTACATGGGAGGGGTGGACTTGTCATATCAAGTCCTGAAGCCCTACAGCGCCATGCAGTGTGGTATAAGAAGCTGGCCGTGCACATCATTATCCAGAACCTAATCTTTAAGGACCAAGAAGGGGGCACCCAGTACTTATGGAAGTGAGGCCACAGGCATCGTACCAGGGCAGCACTTTCCAGAAGAAGTTCCCCAAACTGGCAAGAAGGGAAAAAGTGAAAAGTTGTGCAAAGTCTGCTTTAAGAGGGGGATAAGGGAGGACACAATATATCAATGTGACACGTGTCCCGAAAAACCAGGGCCCCGTTATGAAACTGTTTTAAAATTTACCATACATCCCTTAGATTTTTCATCTACCCTGACGCACTCCGCACAGCTTAACCCCACATCTTTCCCTTCTGAGCCCTGCTGTGTGCCCAGGCAGCACATTACAGCCACATGTAGGGTATTGCCGTACCCTGGAGAACCCACATTACAGTTTATGGGGTGTATATCTCTGGTGGTGCTTGCTGGGCACAATATATTGGACACTGAAATGGCATAGATATATAGAAAATTGCAAATATCACACTGCACCATCTGCTGCGCATTATCTTTTACACAATACCTGTGGGGTCAAAATGCTCAATGCACCTCTAGATGAATGTCTTAAGGGGTGTAGTTTTTAAAATGGGCTCACTTCTTGTGGGTTTCAACTGTACTGGTACCTCAGGTGCTTCTGCATACATGACTTAGCACCAGAAAAGCTCCAGTAGGCCAAATGGTGGTCCTTTCCTTCTGAGCCCTCCCATGGGCCCAAACGGCAGTTTATCACCATAAGTGGGGTATTGCCGCACTCAGGACAAATTGGGCAACAAAATGGGGTATTTTGTTCCCTGTGAAAATACGAAATTTTGATCAAAAATTACATATTATTGGAGAATTTTTTTTTTTTTTAATTTCACAGCCCAATCCAAATACGTGCTGTGAAAAAACTGTACGGTCAAAATGGTAACCACAACCATAAATCAATTTCTTGAGGGGTGTAGTTTCCAAAATGGGGTCACTTCTGGTGGGTTTCCATTGCTTTGATACCTCTGGGGCTCTGCAAATTCGACATTGCACCCAAAAACCAATCCAGGACTCCCGAACTCGAAAATCTGGACTCCAACAAACCCATAACGCTCCTTTGCCGTTTAGGTGCATGGTAGGGCTCAGAAGGAGTTTATCACCATAAATGGGGTATTGCCGCACTCAGGACAAATTGGGCAACAAAATGGGATATTTTATTTCTTGTGAAAATAAGAAATGTTATCAAAAATGACATCTTATTGGAAAACATTTCATTTTTTAAATTTCACTGCCCAATTCAAATACGTGCTGTGAAAAAACTGTGTGGTCAAAATGGTAACAACAACCATACATTAATTCCTTGAGGGGTGTTGTTTCCAAAATGGGGTTACTTTTGGGGGATTCCTACTGTTTTGGCACCTCAACACCTCTTCAAACCCGGCATGCTGCCTAAAATATATTCTAATAAAAAAAGAGGCCCACTAGAGCCACATGTGGGACATTTCTAAAAACATACTTAGAAGTGTTTCTCTGGTAAAACCTTCTGTGTTGCAGAAAAAAATGGAATAAAATTGAAATTCAGTAAGAAAAATGAAATTTGCAAATTTCACCTCCACTTTGCTTTAATTCCTGTGAAATTCCTAAAGGGTTAAAAAAAAACTTTCTAAATGCTGTTTTGAATACTTTGAGGGGTCTAGTTTTTAAAATGGGGTGTTTTATGGGGGTTTCTAATACATATGCCCCTCAAAGCCACTTCAGAACTGAACAGGTACCTTAAAAGGCTTTTGAAATTTTCTTAAAACGTCCAAGAAAAATAAAAAAATGTTCAAAAAAATGATGCCAATCTAAAGTAGACATATGGGGAATGTGAACTAGTAACTATTTTGGTGGGTATAACCATCTGTTTTACAAGCAGATGCATTTAAATTAAGATAAATGCTATTTTTTCAAAATTTTCTCAAAATTTTGCAATTTTTCACAAATAAACACTGAATATATCGACCAAATTTTACCACTAACATGAAGCCCAATGTCTCACAAGAAAACTATCTCAGAATCGCTTGGATAGGTTTAAGCATTCCCATGTTATTACCACATAAAGTGAAATATGTCAGATTTGAAAAATGGGCTCTGAGCCTTAAGGCCAAAACTAGGCTGCGTCCTTAAGGGGTTAAAAGATGCCTACTGCTTATTAAATCTATCACCAGAATTCAGTAGCTTAAGAAAACTGTCATTTTGCTCTGTTTTGTGATAAATATTTCATCCAGCGTGGTCATTTCACACGAGTTGTTTCCCACTGTTTGAACCTTGTATTATAAACGTAAAGGTGTGTTTTTAAAGTAACAGTTAAACTCTTCAACATTGATAATCACAACTGAAGTGTATATAGTATATACTACATCAGATAAATTGCAATCTGTTAGTGGTAATAGAAATCTCTTGGGGACAAATGTTTTTCCTTCTCAAAAGATGAATAGGGTCTTTTGTGATTGCTTTTTTTTTAGTTTTAACGAAAAACACAAGGAACACGTTTGAACTTAACCTTATGAGCTTGACTTGTATTTCTGTTTGATCACGTTATACACAGACATGTACAAAATAAATATTTCTTTACATCTGGAGGTGGTGCTTCAGATTCGCTATTTTTGCACACTTCCAATATATTTAATATTACTAAGTAATACTTTTTTGATTCATACCCATAGTTTTATATATTTTTCTTTTTTTTTTTCAGAAACATTATGGATATATTTATTAGTAAAATGTAATCCCTCTATCTAATTCATATTCAAGAGGCACAAAACATTGTTATATTTTTTTAAACAAAATGTTTCTAGAACTGTAAATTGTAGATTTCTTATCCATTACACTCTTGAAACTTTCCAAGCTTGTCTCCACGTTCAGAATAATGATCCTCCTAGCAGTTGTACAGTTTGTGTGCAAATTCAGAGCTACTGCCATTCACATCATATCATGCTAAGAAAACCCATTTCACAAATGTCAACCTCAACAAGCTGGGTCTTGATTAGAATGGAGAGAACTGATCCGCTACTTGTTTGTAGCTTCTTAAGGGAAGGGCTATCAATCCACTTGCAGTAATTAGGTGAATCATTTCTCTACTTTCCGACCATCCTAAAATACGGTGTATGGCTTGGAAAGATTACTCTTGGAGAGACCGCTCTTAGCTTGGCAGATGTCATTTGCTAGAAATGTTTGTTTTTTCCTAGATAAGGTCATTTTTAAATCCCCTTTCCCTACAAGAATAATGACACTGATAAGAACTTCGTATATTTGGCTGTATTTGGTAAAGGGCTGTTTTAGGTTCAGTTTTGTTAAAACGTCTTTAATTTTATTGGGCGTGGATTACATATAGTCATTAGGTGAATATATATATGTGTGTGTGTGTGTGTATATATATATATATATATATATATATATATATATATATATATACTATATATGCACCATTTTGCCAAAACATTAAATCAACTGACAGGTGGGGTGAATAACATTGATTATCTTGTTAAAATGGCACCTGTTAAGGGTTGAGATATATTAGGCAGCAAGTGAACAGTCATTTCTATAAGATGATGTGTTGAATGCAGGAATAATGGGAATAAATATAAGGATCTGAGCAACTTTGAGAAGGCACAAATTTTGATGGCTGGACAATTTGGTCAGAAAACCTTGAAAACGGCAGGTCTTGTGGGGTGTTTCTGGTATGCAGTGGTTATCTGCCAAACGTGGTCCAAGGACGGAAAATCAATAAATTGGTGACAGGGTTATGAGCACCCAAAGCTCATAGATGCGTGTAGGGAGTGAAAGCGCGCCTGTCTGGTCTGATCCTACAAAAGTGTTATTGTGGCACAAGTTGTTGAAAAAGGGAATTCTAACTATGATAGAAAGGTGTCAGATCACATAGTGTATTGCGGCTTGCTGTGTTTTGGGCTGCGTAGCCGCAGACCCATCAGAGTAACCATGATGACCCCAGTCCACCACCAAATGCATCAACAATGGGCACATGAGCATTAGATCTGAACAATGTAGCAATTGAAGAAGGTGGCCTAGTCTAATGAGTCATGTTTTCTTCTACGTCATGTGGGCGGTCGGGTGTGTGTATCGCTTACCTTGGAAAGAGATGGCACCCAGATGCACTATGGAAAGAAGACAAGCTGGCAGAGGAAGTGTGGTGCTCTGGGCGATGTTCTGCTGTGATACTTTGACGCATACCACCTACCTAAACGTATTTGCAGACCAACTACACCTCTTCATGGCAATGGTATTTTCTAATGGCAGTGATCTTTGTTAGGAAAATAATGCCACACTACAAAAGTTGTTCAGGAAGGGTTTGAGGAACATGACAAAAAGTTCAGGCAGTGACTTGTCCACCAAGTTCCCCAGATCTTAATCTTATTGCGCAGGTGTGATCTGGAAAAAAAAATTGATCCATGGAGGCCCCGCTCCGCCTTGCAATTTACAAAACTTAAGGGCTCTGCTGCTAATGTCTTGGTTCCAGATGTCCCAGGGCACCTTCAGAGGTCTTGTGTGTCAGAGCTGTTTTAGTGGCACGAGGGGGGACCTACACAATATTAGGTTAAGTTCACATCTCACTCTGTGCACAGGTTTGTGGTATACGACGACGTATAAGTTTTTAAAGTTACAGAAATGTATGTATTTGTAACATATGCTTTCCTTTTTTGTAGTATACGTCGTATACGTTTTTATGCGTTTGTATCCATTCTTACTTTTTTTTTTATGCGTTTGTATCCATTCTTACTTTTCTTGTTCTTGAGCTAAATCAAACTTTGTAAAGTCAATATTTACCATATATGGGGACAAAAATATATAAGTTTTACGTATACAAACGTGGGATTTAAGATTGTATATTTCATCCATATGTCGCCATTGACTTAAATACAAATAAAAACGTATGCGTGTGGTATACATTGTGGAAAACGACTGAAAAGCGTAGTAGACTAAGCTTTTCAGGACGTTGAAAAAACAAACGATAGAACATAAGGGCATCCGTCCTGACCATAGAAATTAATATATACGCTGTGGTACACATTTTAACACTATTTTTACATGTCAAAACGTGCATGTCAGCCTTGGGGTATGTTCACACTTCCGAATTTTTGGCCGTTTACAGACGAAAATAAGAAGAATGCCTCCAAACATCTGGCCATTGATTTCAATGGGAAATACGGCATTCTATTCCGACCGGCCGTTTTTTTACGCGGCCGTTTTTAAAAACGGCCGCGTTAAACGCCTGCGAAGAAGAAGTGCATGTCACTTCTTGAGCAGTTTTTATTGACACTATAGAAAAGCAGCTACAAAAACTGCCGTAAAAAACGCTGCGAAAAACGCGAGTGGCTTAAAAAACGACTGAAAATCAGGAGCTGTTTTCCCTTAAAAACCGCTCCGTATTTTCAGACGTTTTTGATTGTGTGTGCACATACCCTTACAGTAAAAACGAGATGTGGGGGGTGTGGCTTGAACGCTGAGGAGAGTAGTTGTGTTTTGGACAAGCTGTGATATTCTCCTTCATCTGCAAGAATCGACCTGCTATACACATTACCCACCTTATCGCTCAGCAGCACTATAATCCCGGACTCCTGGTGAGCATTTCTGTATACTTTGGCATGGAAATAGCTGGGGCGAGCCGCGAAGGCGACTTGCGGCCTTAACAACGCGGAGCCGCGGCTTCGATTTTTGCACTAACGCCGCTTTCAAGGGTCTGCTTCCCAGCTAAGTGGGGGCAGTAGATTGACAATACTCGAGTTTCAGGGTCCCGGACACATGGCAGATTTTTGAGTGCTTGGGCAAAATTCTGCTCGTATCGGCTAGGAAGACTCTTTGAGGCCCTGCAGGCGAGGAACCGCGGCCTCAGTTTTGGACACCTTCGGCAGTCGCGATTTGTGGAACAGGACATCGGCCGTATTGGCATGTCAGGGCTCACGGAGCATAGCTATCTGGTGGAGGTCTCACAACAACTCGGCGTTCTCAGACTACTGAGTAAGTGCAGCATATCACCCCCCCTCCCCCCTCCCCCTCCCCCGATTTCTCTAGGAGCATAGCTCCAATCTTTTCGCTGCACACTCCAGTTCAGTACACAAATTGGACATTGGACTGTCTCTTAAACAACAACCCTGACAACTGCACCGCTTGCAAAATATGCATTTCTGAACAAGGTATAGATTTATTGGCAAAAATGTTTTAACGTGTGTTTACTCTGGCGGGACATTTGCATTCTCTATCACTTGAACGCTATATTACATAGAAAATGGTCAAGCCTTCTAAAGATAAAATCAAGGACGCTTTCAGTACACCTAAACGTCACAAAAGCCAACAGGAACTAGAAAAGTTCCTGAGAAAGAAACTGGAAGCTTCACCAGCAGGAAGACTCAAGCAAGTTTCAAATGAATCCGCTCAACTTGATCCTGTTGATGATTCTGGTGAGGAAAGTAGTGCTTCTGAACAAGTCACTGATACTGACTATTGCCACCTCTCTAAATCCTTTCTGAAACAATATCTGCCACAAGCTCTATCTCCGGTCTTCAAGGAACTTTCAGACATAAAAGCAGAGTTAAAACATATTGGTGTTAGAGTTGAGTCTTTAGAAAATACGCAATCCTCCATCCTGTCACACAGTGAAGTTGTGCAAACTAATATTTTAGCGCAACAAGGCCACCTGAACAACACTCTTATGTTAGAAGATCAAGAAAATCGCAGCTGTTGGAAGAACACTGATAAGAGGTCTTCCTCAAAGCATAGCTTCAGACTCCTTATCGATTGTGGCTTTGACTATGTTCTTGGACCTTCTAGGAGCGGATAGAGCAAATAAAATATCTATTTAAAGAATTCATAGAGCTCTACGCCCAAAGACTGCGTTAACTTATACGCCAGGTGATGTGATATGTGGTCTTTTGAGCTATGTCGACACAGCCGCTTTACTTCAAAAAGCTAGAGAGACTTCCAATGTGGTCTTTAAGGGGACTAAGGTTCTTTTCTTCCAGGATCTAGCAACCAGCACACTGACCAAACGGAGAATACTAAAACCATTGACAGACATATTGCGAGAGAGGAGAGTTCCGTTTCAATGGCTGTACCCCTTTGGTTTGTCTACCATGTGCAACGGTAAACAAATTACCATCAGACATCCAGATGACCTAGGATCTCTTTGGCAAAGGCTGGACATCCCGCCCTTGAATATACCTTCTTGGCTACCGATCCACCTTCAAACTCCTTTTCTGGTCTTGCCACAACATGCTGAATGGTCGACTGCTACCAAGGGGAAATCGCCTAAACTAAAATTGGAGGAGCACGCTCCTTCTTCTGTGTCATGAGGACTACTTCTGTGTTCTTGTTTTGATATATGAGGAATATGGGTGTTCGTTTACAGATCCTACTTATTGCTCTATTCAGGAATTGCTGATGACGTGCTAGGTCGCGTAAGTTGAAATTTATTTAATGTTCAAAGTTTCAGACGACATTACCATATTACAAAACTGTTCTATATTTCTACTCTGTATTTTGTCCTGAATTGAACTTCATATATTTTCTATTTTCTAAACTGATTATTACTACGTTCTAGTGAAATTACGAAGTATCTATAACTTCATTGAGAGTGCATTTGTCCACATTAGTGTTTATATGTCTCGTTGTTGTTATTACTGTACTATGTTATTAACCCATGTCGTCTCAGTTTTCTTGGTTGCCACCTATGTAGATTGCTTTGATACATTACAAGGCTTATCCAATGCCCTCATTAAGATTCTATTGAGCAGATATTTACACTTCTTACTGAACTGTGATGGAGACATAACTTTTGTTGTGTATCTTATCAGATTCTCTACCTTTGCTATCTCTATGTTCTTTTGTTCCCTTTATGTGTGTTCTGTGACATGGCGGACCCAAACAATGTGTGCTACCCCTTATTTTTGTTGTGAATGAGGGCGGCTATCAAAATAGTTTCACTGAATACTAGAGGGCTTAACACCCCGCAGAAACGATACCAAGTTTTGAGCACATTGCAGAAAGCGCGAGCGGAGATTCTCTTCTTGCAAGAAACTCACTTTAGACACCTGCATATTCCTAATTTATCACACCATTATTTCCCTCTTTGGTTTCATAGCACCCACTCCTTGGCATCTCGGGGAACAAGCATAGGCATTAGCAAACAGATTCCATTTACTGCTTTATCGCATCGGGCAGACCCCAACGCTAGATATATTTTTGTGAAGGGACACATAGGTAACACATTAGTGACGTTGGCAAATTTATATGCTCCAAATATGCATCAAGTGCTTGGTTAGCTGCCACAATGGATGAACTCCAACTATTTTCAGAGGGAATTGTAGCTATGGGAGGTGATTTTAATTGCATATTAGATCCTGATCTCGATACTACCTCCAAATCACCCTCCTTGTCTCATATGGCCAATAGGAAGATCAAACCGGTTTTAGCGCATTCTGATCTTTTAGATACTTGGAGAACACTTTATCCTGACAGGCAGGACTATTCATACTTTTCACACATACATGGTACTTACCATCGTTTAGATAAGATTTTTATATCTGAAAGACACATATCTGGAATAATTGCGGCTGATATTGGTCCAATCACAGTGTCCGACCATGCACCGGTTTCAGCCACGCTATCCATTCCTTCCCTTCCTCGTAGAACCTGGACTTGGTCATTAAACGAGACGCTTTTGGGTGACACTAACCACTTCTCGTATTTACAAGGCCGTCTTAAAGAATATTTTAGTTTTAATGATGGTCCAGAGACCCCTGTACCTATGGTGTGGGAGGCGCATAAACCATATATTAGAGGAGCACTGATTATGTTAAGGGCTAGGTTGAAAAAGTTGTGCTAGATCAGCACAAATAGACTCGCTCATAAACCAAATTTCAGTCTTAGAAAATTTAGGTACAAAATCCCAACTACAAAATACACGACCTGAGCTCCTTAGACTCCGGAATGAACTCAAAGATCTCTTGAACGTGAAAGCGGAAAAAATCCTACAGAAATGTAAATATAAATTCTACGCCCATGGGGACAAAGAAACAAAAAGAAAAAAACATTTATATCACATATAAAAACAAGCACAGGTGATGTGATCTCGGACACCTCTGATATCGCACTAGAATTTAATAATTTTTATACGTCTATATAATATTGGGACCACTTAAATTGAGACAAATTTGTCGACTAAGAGTACTCTTATGACGACGTTCCTTGATTCAATTGCCTTACCACACTTCACAACTACGGAACAGGAGTCCCTCATAGCACCATTTACAGCTGAAGAATTGTCAATAGTTTTGTCCTCTATTCCGGGGGGGTAAGAGTCCAGGCCCAGACGGCCTTCCCATCTCCTACTATAAGACTTTCTCAACCGTCTTACTACCGTATTTTACTTCTTAATGCAACTTCCTTTTAAAAGGAGTTCACTTGCTGGGACAAATGTTGGAAGCCTACATTACCATTCTGCATAAGGAAGGAAAAGAGCCTTTGAGTTGTGGAAGCTATAGACTTATATCGCTTCTGAATGCAGTTGTCAAATAGTGGGGGAAACTTTTGGCCCGTCGCATAAGTAAACTTCTACCAAATCTTGTGGGCCCTGAGCAGACTGAGTTAATTCCGGGCCGAGAAGGCAAATTCATTACGACCAGGCTGATAAATGTAATCTCATATGCTAGGAGGCATCAGGTTCCCCTAGTACTTCTCGGCACGGCTGCTGAGAAGGCTTTTGATAGGGTGGCTTGGGATTACATTTCGAAGGTGTTAGAACGGTTTGGTTTTCCTGCACTCGTCAATGATGCGATTCTTTCACTCTACAAATCTCTGCATGCCAGGATCAGAATTAATGGTACACTTTCCCCAACTTTTGAAATCAACAATGGCATCAGGCAGGGTTGTCCTCTTTAGCCCACGCTTTTCATCCTGGTAATGGAGACGCTAATTCAAAAAATTACACAATCACCTGAGATTCAAGGTACTGATGTAGGCCTGCTTACCCATTCCACGGCTGCATTTGCAGATGACCTATTGCTTTTTATAATGAACCCTGCTCGAGCCTGTCCGAAACTTCTAGACATGTTTGAGGAATTTGGAAGGATATCTAATTTTAGGATTAATTTTGAAAAATCAGAGGTCCCTAATCGAGCCATTACTAAACTTAAATCATCGGTAACCTTTAAGTGGCCTTCAACAACGATCAAATATTTAGGAATAAACGTTCCCCCTGACCCAAGCCAGCTATATTTGTATAATTATAAGCCTCTCCTGCACAAAATATCCACACAAATTTCTCAACTTAAGATCCCTTACGTTTCTTGGCTGGGGGGAGAGAATCTGGTCAAAACATACATTTTACCACAAATACTATACATTCTATCGACACACCCTATAAAGCTGCCGATTACCTTTTTTAACCCCTTCCTGCCGCAGCCCTTTTTCAGATTTTCATTTTCGTTTTTTCCTCCCCACCTTCCAAAAGCCATAACTTCTTTATTTTTCCCTCGCTATAGTCCTATAAGGGCTTGATTTTTGCGGGACGAGTTGTAGTTTTTCGTACCACCATTTATTGTGCCATATAATGTACTAGGAAACGGGCAAAAAAAATTTTGTGTGGTAGAAAATGAAAAAAAACAGCGATTTCTCCATGGTTTTTTGCGCGTCGTTTTTACGGAATTCACTGTGCTATTAAAACAACATGTTAATTTTATTCTGTGGGTCAATACAATTACGGCGATACCAAATATATATAGTTTTTTCTATATTTTACTACTTTTACAAGTAAAAAATAATTTATTTTGTGTCACCAAATTCCGAGAGCCATAACTTTTTTATTTTTCCGTCGATTAAGTAGTATGGGGGCTTATTTTTTGCGGAATAAGCTGTCGTTTTTAATAATACTATTTTGGTGTACATGCGACGTTTTGATCACTTTTTATTTCATTTTTTGTAGGATGAGGTGACCAAAAAAATTGAGATTCTGGCGTTTACAAATTTATTTTTTTACGGTGTTCACCGTGTGGGTTAAATAATGATATATTGTAATAGTTCAGACTTTTACGGACGCGGCGATACCATTTATGTTTATTTATTAATTTTTTTACTATGCTCTAGGGGGAAATTGGAAAAGGTTGTTTTTTTTAACTTTTAATTTAACTTTTTTTTTTTTTACATAAAAAAAACAACTTTATTGAACTCGAGCGTGATGCCGCTCGTTACTCTGAAGTGTTACAGCCGACACCAGCATCGTATGGAGCAGTTGCACACCATGAGCCCGTTCCATACTTCCCCTACCCGACTTTGGCATATGGATACGTCAAATGTCGGGAAGAGGTTAAACACACAAACTCCCTCATGGCCGGGTTTATATGGAACAATAAACAAGCTAGAATATCTTTCTCACAATTAAAACAACACAAACTGCAAGATGGATGCGCCTTTCTGGATGTGGCCACTTATTATGTAGCAAACCACTTAGCTAGATAGCTCTTCTTGATGCGTACTCAAGATACAGCACCACATCTAAAATAGAAAGACATATGCTTTGTGAGGGTGGCCTTTTGTACTTCTGGTCAGATGTGCGGCACCTGATTTATAGCTTGACTCTCTCTGGCACTATTGCAGTACATCAGAAGCATCTCCCCCTTACACAAATGAATGGTGGTCCTTCCCCACTTATGTCCCTGAGTTTATTACCAGCTTATGTTCAAAAGAAACCTATACCCTTAACTTTTCCCTGGTCTAATCTCCAGAACATGTTTATTTCACCACATCTCAAAGATAAAACTAATTTACCTACATTGAATGCTATGTTACAAGATGCATATTCACAATCCTCCACTTTTCTGCACGAAATTTCCTTTAGAGGGAATGTGTCGCTAAAAAATGTTTTTTCAGTTAAACGATTAGTATTTGTGTGATTACACATTGTTTTAATTTTTTCACAAGTCAGGAAATATTATAAATTAGATTCAAATTTATAAAATTGCCATGTGCTGGTCACTAGAGGGAGCAGTTCCCAAAATTGCAGCATGGTCACTGTGGTAAAGTAATCTCATTGATTTATGCTGCAAATTTGGGGTGGACACATTTTCCTCTAGTGTCCTCACACAATCCCCCTCCCTTCTTCTGGCTAGTGCCAGGAGAAGGAGGGGTTTGAAGGTCTTCAAACCTCCTACACTGTGTGCCGCCATTTTCTGAGCGACTGCACAGTGTAGGAGGATTAGATACAGGGCTCAGCAGACAGTATCACCCGAACATAATACACACATCACATACACGAACATAAATGACCTGCTCCTGCCGCCGCCGGTCTACGCTCCTTGCGCCTTCGCTTCGTTGAACATATGGCCAGAAGCCGCGGCCGGAAGTCGTCTTATGACAGCTTCTGGTCCACATGAAAATGGTGCCGGATTTCGCTCTACGAAAGAGCTTTGTTTTGATCTATGTGGGAGTTGTGCATGCGCCGTTCCCGCACAGACGGCGTACGCTTCTGAGAATGGAACGGCTCCCGTTCGCATTCTCTATGGGGTTGTATGTGCCGTATTCCATCTCTGTATGTGTCGTTAATCCTTTCAATTTCCAATGGTTTCTCTAAATGTATAAAATAGAAGAGAATTAATTCAAAACATTGACCAGATGTTACAAGACGCCATATCAATTTAAATTTATGGGGCTTTCACAGGACGACAGCTGCTGGAGGTGTGGTAGAAGCACGGGCACTTTCTCGCATATCTGGTATCATCGCAACCTAATTCAACCCTTTTGGTCTGGGGTACAACAATATATTGCCTAAATATGTGGGTGTGCATTTCCCTTGACTCCTGAACTAGTTTTGTTGTGGTTCCCCACTTCACAGTTTCAGCCATCTAGGCATAATTTACCCACAATACTACTTACGGCAGCAAAATTGCTTATTCGTGTTTCACTGGATAAATACCAATGGGAATTTTTTGCTTAGAGCCTAACCTTTAATGTGAGATTTATTTCACTTTTTAGCAATTTAAGATAGTGATACAATTTGTATCCATAAAGTTCGTTCACTAGTGCTTGCGCATTGTACATTGACATATGTAATAAATTCGGATAGGACAAGGATGCGTAATGAGATTTAAATGGTTAATACCATCACATTCTAGTATTTATATTTTATTTTAGAATTTTCCTGGTTTTAAAACCACGTATAGTTTTTATTGCACAGTGAATAACAAAATTGCTTATTCCTCTTAAATGGAGATCTGTAGACCCTCCCACTATGGAGCAGTGGATTGATGAGGTAAATCAAATTTCGAGATTAGAGGTATAATTGGCTAGTTGGGAGACAGTAAGCCATGTCAAATACGTGAACTTATGGAAACCTTGGGGTGATTTCCGGAGCAACTGTAGACCATACATTCTGGCTTAAATATTACCATATAAGTATGGCTTTTGTTACACAGGTCCTCTTGCTGCATGTTTATCGCTCATGTCTTTGATTACTGATATGACTTTTCTATTGTAACTGGGTTCCGAATGCAATTTGATGCTTATTACCACTCTTGGCACTGTATGTTTCCCCTTTTTTGTATGATTTGTCTAAAGTTTATGTAATTTTGTATTACAAGCTACATGTACTAGATTGTAACTCATTGTTTTCGAATTTTGGGTAAATGTGCCCCTGTTTATTTGGTGTTGCAATTCTTGTTTCAAATAAAACCAGATTGAACTTAGCCTTAGACCGGTTGTGTTAATGTTAACGCTGAATGTTTGTGTGTGTTTGTATGATCATCGTTTTCATATGTAGGTTGAAACACAGTCTTTAACTGTAACAGAAACAGCTTGGTAGGAGGCTTAAAACTGGGTGAGGAACAGTCAAACTCTGCTACAAAGGTGAGGTTGTGGAAGACTGTTTCATATCACCGGTACACTATGGCAAGACTGAGCACAGCAAAAGGTAGTTATACTGAATCAGCAAAGTCTCTCCCAGTCTAAAATTTCAAAGCAGACTGAAGTTTCAAGATGTGCTGTTCAAGCTCTTTTGAAGAAGCACAAAGAAAGATGTCCAGAAGTGCCATCAGCACTGGCAGAAGCCAGTAGGACCCATGTACACCGATCCACTGTTCGGAGACGTCGGGTCCGAAGTGGTCTTCATGGAAGAATTTCGGCCAATAAGCCATACAGTCTAAATAGAAACAAGGCTAAACTAAGCAGGAAAACTTAGAAAATGGGATGCAGAAAAAGTGGCAGCAGGCGCTCTGGACTGAGGAGTCAAATTTTGAAATATTTGTCCGTAATAGAAGGAAGTAGTGTTTGCCAAAGGGGTGGAGAGCAGTACAAGTTGAGGATTTTGTCAGGATTAAATATTTCTGCAACATTAACAATGATAAACTGAATTTACCTGTTATTTAATTCACCTGGCTCCAATTATGATCTGCGCTGCACTATCCTAATACTCCGTGTATATTGGAGCTACTACAGAAATCCACTGAATTTCTTGCAGGGCCAATTGATATCATGTACCACCTAATATATTTTATCTTGTATATCCCCTATAAACGGTATTGCACAGTTAGCATTTTACACAGTAACATGTCCTCATACAAAGGATATAATCATGGCCCTCGCCAGAGTTTAAAGATTTTTTCTATACTATGCAAAACTTAGTGGGACGTACAGCTATAGTGATCAGCCTTTGCACTGTGGTGGCAGGTGATAGCAGCTTTATATACTGTAATATACTTCTCTGTCTCTACTGTATCTCGGAGAGCCTCTGTCAAGATTGTTGGAGTTAGAACCCGTTTCCTGTGGCTCACATCTAGGCTTTAAATTGTAATTGCATTTCAACTGCTGCTAAAATCAATATTGTCTACAAGAGTTATGAGCAGAAAACCAACTACAGGTAATAGATACTTTATATGTATATACTCAAAAACAAAAAGACAAGTACTTCCTTTAGTTTTTTGATGTGCTTGTGCCAATTGTGTGAATATATTTTACAGGCCTCCAAAGTGTCACTGATTCAGCTGTACAGTCCCGGATTTTATTTGCTGTGCTGCATGTTTCCTCTTCCGTCCTGCCCAACAGCTGGGAGGGCTTTTAGGACTCGGAAACATTCTCTGTATTAAAGCTAGTAATGTCGGACATTACTAGTTTTACCATCCTGTACAGTGAAGAAGTTTATTCTCAAAGTGGGAACAGGGGAGAGATAGAATCATGGCTTTCTGGGCACTGTGTGACTCCATTTAACACTGTGGGTAACACTGGTCTGTCTCCTAATGTGTCTAGTTAATAGGCACTCCGACAAATGTGACTTGGCTAGACTGAGAACATTCCACATTAGAAGTCCCGGAAGTCACTCATATGCATGTTTCAGAAGCTAATGCCATTTTTTCTTGTCTTGCTTATTGTTACTTTAATTATGTTGTAGACACATGGAAACAGATTCTCCACCAGATCAAGAGGAGGTGACTGTGGTACTCAGTAACTTCAACAGCAAGATTATTAAAGTTCACGTAAGTACGCAATGACTTTCTCTTTCCTATACACTACTTATGAGTACAGAGTATTGATAAACAAAGTCTACCTGCATATAGTTGCTCCCAACCCAAGATTACCTGTTGGAATTAAAGTTTTAATACATTAGGCATCAAAAACAGCAGATATCCTTGTTGGCCATAGCAAACAATCAGAGCTTTCATTTATTAAGCTGCTTTTGAAAAATCAAAACTCCACTGTTGCAATGGGCAACAAGACCAGTTGCTCTGATAAGACCATTTTGATAAATGGGACCTATAATATTTTTTCTTCTAAAAAGGGCACTATATGTGCTTTGTGTTATGCCTAGTTCAGGGCATGAGAGGTTGGTGGATCACACAGGAATTTTTTTCTTTGAATCCCTGTGTCATGCACCGACCACTCGGGCCCTTCAGTTTTGCCTGCAGTGTTCCTCTAATCTCTAGTTAGAAAAAAACCAAACTTCAACTCTCCAAAAAGACATGTTATTTCATGAGCAACAATGCAGCAGCTTAAAACGAAGCCAACAAAGTACACAGTGATTGTACATGATGGAGCTCATCAGAGGAATACATTACTTATAGGCGTAATCCCATCCTATAAAGTGATGGCATATTGCCTCGCTATTCTATCACTTTATGTTTATGAGGGTCCGACCTTCGAGACCCCCATAATCCGGAGAATGAGGGGGAAACAGTGCTTATTTAATACTTCGTCCATTTCAATGTTTTTCACTTGCCACCCGCTCTGAAGGGAACTTCAGGACAGCCCCGTTCAAGAGCAGAGAAAACTTAGAAGTGGACACAGTGCTAAATCAGCACTGTGTCCCCTTCAGTGGCGGATTAAGTGTACCATGAGCCCTAGGCTGTTGACACAACTTGGGCCCCCTCCTTCCCACTCACACGCAATTCAACCCCCTAACCTGCTGTCACTGTACCCGTCAGTGTAACTGACCTGACGGATAGAGGTTTTAGCACTTGATGCAGCTGGTCTGTATTCACGATGTAAAGCAACTATCTCAAAAAGTAAAAATCATTTTTAATAAAAAAGTATTTAGAAAGTTGCACCAAACACACTGATGCACTGTTTTATTAAAGAGAAAAAAAATTAATAATAATAATAAAAAAGTTATAACACCTCTCTTTAAAGTGTAACCAAGCTTTTAACATGTCATAGTGATATGTCAGAACTTTTAATCGGTGGGGGGTTCGAGCACTGAGACCCCCACCGATTCCTAAAATGAAGTGGCAGAAGCGCACAATTGAATGCTGCGCCGATTAGTTTCTGATCGGCATACTTAGGAGTGGTGTACGTCCGTTCACCGCTTGCTCGGCTTTCTGAGAAAAGCAGATCAGAAACTAATCGGCACAGCGGTAATCTGAGCGCTTCTGCCACTTTGTTTTAGCAATCCAAAACTTCTGACATTTCACTATGGCATGTAAGAAGTTTTTTAGAAGTTTAGTTACACTTTAAAGGGGTTTTCCCGTGAGGGAAATTTATGACATATCCTGTGGATCCTGTATGTTAGATGCGAGTCCCACCTCTGGGAACTGCACCTATCTCTAGAACCAGGCCCCTAAACCCTGTTCTACCTCTTTCTGCTATCGCTGCCTCTCAGCCACTTCCTGACAGACTTTCTGTAACTCTCAAAGACGTGAATGGCAGTTACGGAAGCAGCGTAGCATGCGAGCTACGCTGTTTCTGTAACTACCATTTAGTTCTATGGGACTTGCGGAAACCGTGTAGCTCAGCTTGCTATGCGGTTTTCATAACTCCCGACCATGAAATCAGAAAGTGGCCGGGAGGCAGCGAGAGCAGAAAGAGGCAGAACAGGGTTTGGGGGGCCCCGTTCTAGAGATAGGTGTGGGCCCCAGAGGTAGGACCCGCATCTATCTGACATTTATGACATATCCTGTGGATATCAAAGAAGTAGTAGGACAACAGCACACGTCTTCAAATCATCAAAGTGGTTTTATTGTCAAGACATCCACAAACAACAGGCAACGTTTCGACCCATAGTGAGTGAGGGGTCTTTGTCAAGCCTAGACAAAGGCTTGACAAAGACCCCTCACTCACTATGGGTCGAAACGTTGCCTGTCGTTTGTGGATGTCTTGACAATAAAACCACTTTGATGATTTGAAGACGTGTGCTGTTGTCCTACTACTTCTTTGAAATCTACATCGTGCCGGAGTGGGTTTGCCTGGCTTGACAGCGTGCACCGCACCATACTCGGGATCAGTGCTGCTTCAAAAATCCTTTTTCTCTTGATATCCTGTGGATATGTCATAAATGTCCCTAATGGGAAAACCCCTTTAAGTAGTCAGACACCCCTCCCCTTGTAGTAAAATAACTACTGAGGGCTGTATTTTGAGATTATATTGCAAGGGGAGGTTAGATTGTCTGACTGACTGCTGAGTGCTTTATATGGGGGTTTGAGTGTCTGACTCTGACGTCCCTGTGGGGGGATATCCCTCCCATAGAGACTTCAGCAGTTAGTCGCTCAGACCCCCCCCCCCCTATAGAGCCCCCAGCAGTCAGTCAGACAACCTCCCCTTGCAATGTATTAGTAACTACTGAGGGCTCTAAGGAAAGGGGGGTCCAACCATATAAGTGACTGCAGAGGACTCTATGAAGGGGATAGTAATCCCCCATTGAGCCCTCAGTATTTATTATACAGCAGGGAGGTTGGGAGTCTGACTGCTGAGTGCTCTATGGGAGGATATTATTATCCCCCCATAGTTCTCTGCAATGAGTTAGATGGACCCCCACTGGCTATATAATTCATCGAATCCCTCCCTAGCGTTGGCCGATCAGTTTAAAGTTGGCTGGGGCAGGAGGTGAGTACCACACTAACCTCACCGCATGACCACCGCCCTGATTTCCTGTTAGTCTCTGGCGGTGTGTGCATCGTCAGAGAGGCGCGTTCTAACTTCTACCACTAGCAGACGTGCCTATTGTGACGCACGTCTGCTAGCCCTATCCCACCCCTGCAAATGCTGTCCTTCCCCCAGGGCCCATTCTAACATTTCTGCTGCCTGAGGCGATAATTGAAATGGCGCCCCCCCCCCCCCAGATTTTGATTGACATCCCCCTGGCTGTTCTACCTCACTAGCAGCCTCCTCCAACTCTTGCAGATGTGCCGTTGCCTTGTACTGGCATGTGCGGTGCAGCCGGACAGAGTACACCTCGCTGCACGGTGCGTGCCCAAGTAGTACAAGGCAATGGCGCATACGAGAAAGTTGGAAGAGACTAGTAGTGATTTATAACAGCCGGGGGATGTAAATCAAGCATGGAAAGGTGAGTTTGGAGGCAGGACTATGTGACTCTTCAGGATAGCAGCACCGCCCCATGACCCTTTAATGAGTAATTAGTATATAGTGTGTACCGTTTTAAAAGTTGATTTTATAGATTTTGCTGCATCTGAAAAAAACATACAGGAGAATGTTTGGTAATATTGTCAGATTATGTATCACCGCATGGTGGCGGTTCAAGGGGTTAAAACTACCCCTGAAAACCATTCCATCTGCCCTGCAATTTTGTTATTATTAATATATCCTATATAATTACAGCTCCAGAACCAAGCTCAAAACATGTATACAGCCCCAGAACCAACCTCAGTATGTATATGTATATGTATATATATATATATATATATATATATATATATACAGAACACAAGAACCAAGCTCAGCACATAAATACAATACCAGAACCAAGCTCAGTACATATATACTCACCAGAACCAAGCTCAGTACATGTATACTCACCAGAACCAATCTCAGCACATGTATACTCACCAGAACCATGCTCAGCACATAAATGTAGCACCAGCACAAATACAGCTCAATTTAGTGCAACCCCTGACGTATAGGTTTGTACGGATAAAACTACAGCTCCCAGCATGGCCCGAACAATGGTAAGGATATGCTGGGAGTTGCTGTTTCCCCAAAAAAATATATCACCTATCATCTGGCTGCAGATCATACAGTGACTACATTAGATTAGAGGGAGAATAAACATTTACATTAAGTGACTCACTGGTGACTTCATTTCAGATTCTAGTTCTTCCTTTTCTGTTTTCTTCTCCATCCAGACCAGACCTCTATGATCACTTCGCCTGGAGACGACACATTTCTGCAGTTTTCTGCTCAGATGTCTTCAGCTTCCCACTTTTCAAACATTTCTGCATCTATAAACAAAGATAAAGTTATCATGGTGCCACACAATACGTCCCTATATATAATAGCCCCATACACTGCGCCTCTAATTATAATAACGCCATAAACGGTGTCCCTGATTATAATAGCACCATACACTGTGTACCACACACACACACGCAGTGCCCCCTGTATATAGTGCCACCATAGAGCCCCCTGTAGATAGTGCCCCATAGAGCCCCCTGTAGATAGTGCCCCCATAGAGCCCCCTGTAGATAGTGCCCCCATAGAGCCCCCTGTAGATAGTGCCCCCATAGAGCCCCCTGTAGATAGTGCCCCCTGTAGATAGTGCCCCACATATATCCCCCTGTAGATAGTGCCCCACATATATCCCCCTGTAGATGGCGCTCCACATATAGCGACCTACATATAGTCCCCCTGTAGATTGTGTCCCACATAAAGTCTCCCCTGCAGATTGTGCCCCACATATAGCCTCCCTCCTCCTGTAGATCATGCCGCCCACACTTTTTAGTTAACAACAAACTTTACACACTTACCGTGATCCCGTTCCCACGCCGTCCTGTGTCAATGCAGGCCTGCTCTCTTCTGATGTTGCATTCGTGCCGATTGCGTCATTGAAAGGCGCTGATTGGCATGGCAGAATGACATGCCCCGTCAATCAGCGCCCTTCAACAACGGAAGCGGTGCGATGACGTCATTGCGTCGCTACTGTCGTTGATTGACAGGGCAGAATGACTTTGCGCGCCTTTCAACAAGTGTAAAGGCGCTGATTGGCGGGACAACTTATTCTGCCCTGCAAATCAGCGTCATTGTAAGGCGCTGAATGGTCGGGCACGTAACGTACCCGGCAATTCAGCGCTTATGCATGTAATTGTACCTGCGTTCTATAGACGCAGGTACAATTAGTGCAGGAGGGGGTGGCGGCAGCTGGTTTCAGTTGCGCCGCTACCCCCTCAGAGGCAGAAGGGCGGACGGTTTGGCCCTCCCCATTAGCAGCAGCCCTATTCCCTCCCAGATCCCCCCCCCTCCTCCCCATTAGCGGCGATAACTGATATGTGATATTTTAAAATAATGTGCGGCCGCCCGAACCGCCCATATTTTGATCCGCCACTGGTCCCCTTCATTCTCAGGATCCGTAATAGTGATGGCAAATTCTAGCGATATGCCATAATTTTATAATATTGTAATAACCCTTTAAAAACATCTGGCGAGCTAAATCTACGTTTTTTTATTTGCCATCTGCCAGTATCTCCCTGATGAAAAGATAAAGTTGAACAGATATAATGGAGACAAACTCAACATTCTGTCTAGTAGATTTCAAGGAATGGCTGGTCCTCACCACAGTTGAAAGCAATAGAGTTGTAAATGCAGATTTCCATCTGTATTTTTAAGATCTATTCATCTACAGTTTTATTTTCATTCTGCACAAGCTGAATTACAGCAACTGAAGCAACCTAGGAATGTTCTGCAAGTTTTAATGTCATTGGATGACCTTCTGGATCCAAAGAAAAAACAAACTGCAATAAAACAGTCAATCATAGGATTTTTTATTTTTTTCATTCTTGTAAAGGTCAATGCAAGTCAAGAAATTGCTTGTGAGTGCTTCAGCATGCTAATAGCAAAGTGGGTTTTAGCAAATTACATTTCCATATAGGAAGCACAGGTTGATGTTTTCACTCTGCTATCCAGGTGCAGAAGAAGCCGGATCAAATACATGCAGATCTCCTGAGCAGCGAGCCAGAAGAGAAGACAGGACTGTGGAATTCAATTATGAGGTATCCATATTTGTCCTTCCTGACAAATGAAACTGATAACCTAAGCTACATATAGTCATGATAGAATTGGGTATTATTAGAAGTTGTACCGTATTCCTATGTTCAAGCAATTTAGGAAAATTCAATTTGAGAATCTTGAACTCTGCAGAAAAACATTACTTATTTTTATGGTGATCGTGCCTTCAGGATCTCATGTTTTATGTTTATTGTTTCTGTTTTATTTGCTTTGTTGTTGTTTTTCCAAGTGTGTCTTTTGCCGATGGAGGTTGATCCTCTAAACCAATGACAGTACAGCCTATTAGTTTGCCACGATCGATTTGACTCCATTGAGTTTTATATAGATATTTATTTTGCTAGTGCGGATAAAAAAGTTTTTTCTTTTTAATAAACAAAAATATGATTAATTTATCAAATACAATGTGGAGGAGCTGCCTAACAATCAGATTTCAGCTCTCATGTTCTCACTTTAAAAAAAAAAAAAAACTGTGACCCGATTGGTTGTTATTGGTCACTACTCCAATTTTCTTGTTATCCCATTAGTTCTGAAAAACCCAATCCAACAAAAGACATGGTGGCAGCTACAAGGCCTGATGTGTCCTCCTAAAACCTCAAGTATCTGAAATGTCAGGCAATATTTTGGCATTTGATTTAAAACTAAATGACCTTGCATGCTTTGCAGCATACACTGTATTGCCAAAAGTATATGAACCCCCCCCCCCCTAATTATCTAGTTCAGGTGTTTCCGAAACTTAAAAATCACCTATCCTCTGTTGCACCACTCTTTACAAAGTTCCAAACTGCGATCAGAGTTTCATGAAATAGGTTTCCATGGTCGAGCTGCTGCATAAAAGCCAATCATCACCATGCCAAGTCTGATGGATGAATTTGGGTTTGTCAGATGTTAGAAGAATGCTACGTACCAGAATGCCTACTGTAAATTCTGGTGGAGGAGGGATAATGGTCTGTGGCCATTCTCCAGGGTTTCTGAATAGGCCCCTTATTTCCAGTGAGGAGTAATGTTAATTATACGGCATACAAAGACATTTTAGACAATTGTATGCTTCCAACTTTGTGACAACAGTTTAGGTAAGGACCTGTCCTGCTCCAGCATGACTGTGCTCCAGTGCACAAAGTGAGTTTCATAAAGATATGGTTTGACAAGTTTGGAGTGGTCTGCACAGATCCTTGACCACAACCCCATCTGACACCTTTGGAATGAATTGGAAAGCTGATTGCGAGTAAGACCATCCAGTATCACGTCCAGTATCACTTACTGACCTCGCAAATGCTTTTTTTTTTATTTTATTTTTTTTATTTTTTTTATGAACGGGCATAAATTCCCACAGACACACTCCAAAATTTGTGGAAAGCCTTCCCAGAAGAGTGGAGGCTGTTGTAACTGAAAAAAATGCCTGTGGCTATGGAATGAGATGTCCAACAATCCCATATAGGTGTGATGATAAGGTGTGCACATACTTTAGTTTGTCTAGGAAGTCTTACTTGGAACTAACCACGAGGAAGCAACATGACTCATTGTCCCCTCGATGTGACTGGTGGTCATGTCTCAAGATTACAGATTTTAGAGGCATCAATGATTGCTTTCCATAGTACTGAAAGCTGTTCCAAATACACAAACCATTCATGGATGAAGCTTTAAAGAGGCTCTGTCACCAGATTTTGCAACCCCTAGCCCCTATTGCAGCAGATCGGCGCTGCAATGTAGATAAGAGTAACGTTTTGTTTTTTTAAAGTTATGACCATTTTTATATTTATGCAAATGAGGCTTTCTAAAGTACAACTGGGCGTGTTTAAAGTTATGTACAAGTGGGCGTGTATTGTGTGTGTACATCTGGGCGTTTTTACTTCTTTTACTAGCTGGGCGTTGTGAATAGAAGTGTATGATGCTGACGAATCGGCATCATCCACTTCTCTTCACAACGCCCAACTTCTGGCAGTGCACAGACACACTGTAAAGGATCTGCCAGGCACAGCTTCGGGGTTAACTTCCATAGGTAATCAGTCTTCACCTGAGTCTATGTCTCTGAGACTGACTCCAGCTTCCACCACTCAGGCTGGCAGGCTTAGGAGTGGGAGAGCCTATCGCAGCCTGGCCAGACTCCGCTAGCTCCCGCCCTCTGGTCTATTTATACCTGCCTTTCCTGTTCCTCCTTGCTTGTAATTCTTCCTGTGTGGTTTCCTGGCCCAGCTACAGCTTCTGACTATTTGATCCTGCTCCATATTGACCCCGGCTTACTGACTACTCTCCTGCTCTGCGTTTGGTACCTCGTACACTCGTGGTTTGACTCGGCTCGTTTACCTCTCTTGTTGCTCACGGTGTTGTCGTGGGCAACTGCCCCATTTCCCTTAGCTTTGTGTACCCTTGTCTGTTTGTCTCGTGCACTTACTGAGCGTAGGGACCGCCGCCCAGTTGTACCCCGCCACCTAGGGCGGGTCGTTGCAAGTTGGCAGGGACAGAGTGGCGGGTAGATTAGGGCTCACTTGTCCTTCTCCCTACCCCTATCATTACACACACAGCGTGTTCTCGAGAGATCACGCTGTGACGTCACTTCCTGACCCAGGTCCTGCATCGTGTCGGACCAGCGAGGACACATCGGCAACAGAGGCTACAGTTGATTCAGCAGCAGCATCAGCGTTTGCTGGTAAGTAGCTACATCGACATACCTGCAAACGCCCATGCTGCTGCAGAATCAAATGTAGCCTCTGGTGCCGATGTGTCCTCGCTCGTCCGACACGATGCAGGACCTGGGGAAGGAAGTGAGTGACGTCACAGCGTGATCTCTCGAGAACACGCTGTGTCTGTGCACTGCCAGAAGCTGGGTGTTAACGAAGGGAAGTGGATGATGCTGATTCATCAGCATCATACACTTCTTGTCACAACGCCCAGCTAGTAAAAGAAGTAAAAACGCCCAGATGTACATACACAATACACGCCCACTTGTACATAACTTTAAACACGCCCAGTTGTACTTTAGAAAGCCTCATTTGCATAAATATAAAAATGCATTTATTTCCTTACAGGATTAGGACTATACCTAGATTTTTTATCGCTTACTACAAACAACTGTTAACCATAGAAATGCATTGAGTAGCTTGAAAAACTCTTCAATATTGCTTCACTCGAGTCGCTAGCGATTTTTCTTTTTTTTAAATTGCTATATTTCTAAGCGATTTTAAAAAGTAGTAGCTACTTTTTTTTTTACTCCAAAGATTAACATGAAAATCACTTGGAGATTGCTTGTTAATGTTCTGATTATTCTATGGAAAAATCTTACTAAAAAAAGTCTGTTTGTAGCCCTGGTCTTAGGCCTTAGGTGGTGCTCTAGGTGGAACTTGTACACAGAGCCGTAATTGTGTATTGTGATGCCTCTGGTAGTCGTGGGAAATTGAGCACCAAAGGAATTGGAATTTTGTTACTTAGCTATAGGTAAATATTAATATGCATTTATTTTAAACATAACAAAAGACTCTGCTTGGATAAGATATGGACTGCCTTCCTTTTCTGTAGTTGTCAAGAAATTTTATTTTTAGGCCAGAAATGTTTTAATTTGTCATCACTGCCGACTTTTCTGACACCTTCAAGTCCCAGATTTACATTCCTTAATTGTCTGATGAACTGCTTCAGTGCTAACCAAATTAATGGACTTCCTTTTATCCAAAGCCTATTATTCTGTGTGCAGACAGGAAAGTGAACCTAGATGGAGCAGTTACTAAGATTATAGTAACTCTCTTATAAAGTATGTATCCGTTATCAAGATGTAATCTTTATCACTGTATTACAAAGAGTAGATTGATTTCATCTGCAAGGGATGTCATCAATTCATAGAATTCAGCTTATTTAAATAGTAGTATGTGTAGCCGTATTCTGTGACTTAATCGGTAAAAAAACATTTTCAACTTAAAATCTTCAACAGAGGTCCTCAACCTTTTGTAGCTCACAAGCCACTATAATCCTTGGTATTTAGATCTGCCACCAGCTGGAGAACCACATACAGAGGAGGGACCTAGAGCGCCATGTGGCTCCTGAGTTACTGGTTAGGGACACTGGACTACAGTCTATCAAGTAATAAATCAATAAATGTGTTAACTATTGCTGCTTCAAACTTCAAAAGAAATATAAAGTTGTTTGACCTGTACATTGCAACCCCCAATGCCAAAAACGCAAAAGGCAAAAGCCCTAACTTAGTAACTGTAATCACAATGTATGTTTTATTAATAAAGCATGCCGCATAGTGCCATTCCATATGCAATCTAGAAGCTATTGTACTCAGTTAAGGCACTTATAGGCTCCTGTAAAATTTTGGGAGGGTTGGGGCCATCAAATCTCTTTAGAATATCTCAAACATAAAATAAAAAATTGTTCAAGCCAGGAGAATAGTATAGCAGATTGTATTTTTGTAGGAAGAATTTTTTTCCAGTGGCACTGGAAATTATTTAAAGGTTAACCAAGCTTTAAGAAAACTTCTGACATGTCCTAGTGACATGTCAGAAGTTTTGATCAGTGGGGTCCGAGTACTGAGTCCCCCACCGATTGCTAAAATGAAGCGGCTGAAGCGCTCAGGTAAGTGCTGAGTTGCTTGGTTTCTGATTGGCTTTTCTCAGAAAGCTGAGGTAACTGTGTACGGACTCAATAGAAAGTCTATGAGCCCGTACACCAACTGCTCAGCTTTCCAAAAAAAGGCAATTAGAAACGAAGCGGCTCACCGCTATTCGTTTTAGCGATCAGTGGGGGTCTCAGTTTTCGGACCCCCACTGATCAAAACTTCTGACATGTCACTATGACGTGTCACAAGTTTTCTGAAAGTTTTGTTACCCTTTAACAAATGCTTTTAGGATGCCATGCTTATAGGTATCTGTGTAACCACCCAGATACATGCTTTACTTTAAAAATTACTTTTGATTACAAATACTGTATATTGTTTGTTTTTGTTTTTTTACTATTTAGTCGCAACCCTTCCCCCTATTATGTTAGGTGTATTTTCATTATGTTGTGGCTGGCCTGACGTATTGTATGGATTACACCTTCTAGGCTTAAAGACAATGCATATTTAAAAGCTCATTGCAAATCCTTCTACACTCCGTCAACTTTTATTTTATTAGCTGACTGCTATGAGGCCATGTCTTTTCATCATGTAATCACAGAGGCATACTGAATCTTTTTTTGTGTGATTGTCCTATCCTTAGACTTTTCTGTGTGTCATTTGGATTAAGAAAGCATTAGTACAAGTGCTCTTGGACATTTCCTATGATTAATTACTTTAACTGAAAAGACTGATCCGTTCTGCTGCCTACAGAAATCCACAACTCGATTTGTGTCTGTAGCTCAGAGATTTGTATTTTCTCCCACAGTGTTCGTTAGCCTTCTCAATAATGATTACTATGCATTATGGAAAATGCTGTGAATACATAGAAACCATCCATCCTTTCACTCTGCAGGCAGAAGCAGTGGTTCCAAATGGTTAATTTACTATTCCTCTATTATGCAAGTGGAGATATTTTTAAGAAAATATGCAATCTCATTAAATGTAATCTTTTTTCTTTTAATGTAGGAATCTGAAAAATTGCATTTTGGCAATCGGCAATATTCGTTGTTTACCATTTAAAATGCTGAAATAATTAAACTAGTGAATGTTAATCTCCCATTTCAGATACAGTTTACAAACAGGCAGACCTTACTTATAGTATTAAATCTGCCATTTGCTTCATCATCCTTCTGTGTCCCATTGTTTAAGTCAAGGGGTTCTTAACCCAGTGCCCATGGATCCCCATAGATATTATTTAGAGGAGGGATCCATAGACAGACATATTCCTTAGCTCCTTTTTCCCTGTTTACCTTCACACTGGCATAAATAAATCTTTAATAAGTTCCCCCTAGTGGCAGCTGCAGATAGCCAGCATTTTATCATGTAACTATGAGATGTGATGGAAGCAGACGATTTTGTAGCAGGCTCTGTAAAAGAAAAATGGAGCTCCAATCCCTATAAAGATAAATTTTGAAAATAAACACAGAATTTTGGAATTTAGGGCCAGTTTACATCAGTGCTGACTTCCGTTTTGGATTTCCGTTCATCTGTTCTGTCAGAAAAATAGATGAGCGAAAAGCATCGCTTCTGTTTGCATCATCATTGATGTCCATGGTGTTTTTTTTTGTTTTGTTTTAGTTGGTTACAATTTCCCCACGTTCCGCTAGGTTTCCGTTTTTTGCCACAGAGCCCTCTGTAGATGCTGCCACAGAGCCCTCTGTACATGCTGCCACAGAGCCCTCTGTAGATGCTGCCACAGAGCCCTCTGTACATGCTGCCACAGAGCCCTCTGTACATGCTGCCACAGAGCCCTCTGTAGATGCTGCCACAGAGCCCTCTGTACATGCTGCCACAGAGCCCTCTGTAGATGCTGCCACAGAGCCCTCTGTACATGCTGCCACAGAGCCCTCTGTACATGCTGCCACAGAGCCCTCTGTACATGCTGCCACAGAGCCCTCTGTACATGCTGCCACAGAGCCCTCTGTACATGCTGCCACAGAGCCCTCTGTACATGCTGCCACAGAGCCCTCTGTACATGCTGCCACAGAGCCCTCTGTACATGCTGCCACAGAGCCCTCTGTACATGCTGCCACAGAGCCCTCTGTACATGCTGCCACAGAGCCCTCTGTACATGCTGCCACAGAGCCCTCTGTACATGCTGCCACAGAGCCCTCTGTACATGCTGCCACAGAGCCCTCTGTACATGCTGCCACAGAGCCCTCTGTACATGCTGCCACAGAGCCCTCTGTACATGCTGCCACAGAGCCCTCTGTACATGCTGCCACAGAGCCCTCTGTACATGCTGCCACAGAGCCCTCTGTACATGCTGCCACAGAGCCCTCTGTACATGCTGCCACAGAGCCCTCTGTACATGCTGCCACAGAGCCCTCTGTACATGCTGCCACAGAGCCCTCTGTACATGCTGCCACAGAGCCCTCTGTACATGCTGCCACAGAGCCCTCTGTACATGCTGCCACAGAGCCCTCTGTACATGCTGCCACAGAGCCCTCTGTACATGCTGCCACAGAGCCCTCTGTACATGCTGCCACAGAGCCCTCTGTACATGCTGCCACAGAGCCCTCTGTACATGCTGCCACAGAGCCCTCTGTACATGCTGCCACAGAGCCCTCTGTACATGCTGCCACAGAGCCCTCTGTACATGCTGCCACAGAGCCCTCTGTACATGCTGCCACAGAGCCCTCTGTACATGCTGCCACAGAGCCCTCTGTACATGCTGCCACAGAGCCCTCTGTACATGCTGCCACAGAGCCCTCTGTACATGCTGCCACAGAGCCCTCTGTACATGCTGCCACAGAGCCCTCTGTACATGCTGCCACAGAGCCCTCTGTACATGCTGCCACAGAGCCCTCTGTACATGCTGCCACAGAGCCCTCTGTACATGCTGCCACAGAGCCCTCTGTACATGCTGCCACAGAGCCCTCTGTACATGCTGCCACAGAGCCCTCTGTACATGCTGCCACAGAGCCCTCTGTACATGCTGCCACAGAGCCCTCTGTACATGCTGCCACAGAGCCCTCTGTACATGCTGCCACAGAGCCCTCTGTACATGCTGCCACAGAGCCCTCTGTACATGCTGCCACAGAGCCCTCTGTACATGCTGCCACAGAGCCCTCTGTACATGCTGCCACAGAGCCCTCTGTACATGCTGCCACAGAGCCCTCTGTACATGCTGCCACAGAGCCCTCTGTACATGCTGCCACAGAGCCCTCTGTACATGCTGCCACAGAGCCCTCTGTACATGCTGCCACAGAGCCCTCTGTACATGCTGCCACAGAGCCCTCTGTACATGCTGCCACAGAGCCCTCTGTACATGCTGCCACAGAGCCCTCTGTACATGCTGCCACAGAGCCCTCTGTACATGCTGCCACAGAGCCCTCTGTACATGCTGCCACAGAGCCCTCTGTACATGCTGCCACAGAGCCCTCTGTACATGCTGCCACAGAGCCCTCTGTACATGCTGCCACAGAGCCCTCTGTACATGCTGCCACAGAGCCCTCTGTACATGCTGCCACAGAGCCCTCTGTACATGCTGCCACAGAGCCCTCTGTACATGCTGCCACAGAGCCCTCTGTACATGCTGCCACAGAGCCCTCTGTACATGCTGCCACAGAGCCCTCTGTACATGCTGCCACAGAGCCCTCTGTACATGCTGCCACAGAGCCCTCTGTACATGCTGCCACAGAGCCCTCTGTACATGCTGCCACAGAGCCCTCTGTACATGCTGCCACAGAGCCCTCTGTACATGCTGCCACAGAGCCCTCTGTACATGCTGCCACAGAGCCCTCTGTACATGCTGCCACAGAGCCCTCTGTACATGCTGCCACAGAGCCCTCTGTACATGCTGCCACAGAGCCCTCTGTACATGCTGCCACAGAGCCCTCTGTACATGCTGCCACAGAGCCCTCTGTACATGCTGCCACAGAGCCCTCTGTACATGCTGCCACAGAGCCCTCTGTACATGCTGCCACAGAGCCCTCTGTACATGCTGCCACAGAGCCCTCTGTACATGCTGCCACAGAGCCCTCTGTACATGCTGCCACAGAGCCCTCTGTACATGCTGCCACAGAGCCCTCTGTACATGCTGCCACAGAGCCCTCTGTACATGCTGCCACAGAGCCCTCTGTACATGCTGCCACAGAGCCCTCTGTACATGCTGCCACAGAGCCCTCTGTACATGCTGCCACACAGCCCTCTGTACATGCTGCCACACAGCCCTCTGTACATGCTGCCACACAGCCCTCTGTACATGCTGCCACACAGCCCTCTGTACATGCTGCCACACAGCCCTCTGTACATGCTGCCACACAGCCCTCTGTACATGCTGCCACACAGCCCTCTGTACATGCTGCCACACAGCCCTCTGTACATGCTGCCACACAGCCCTCTGTACATGCTGCCACACAGCCCTCTGTACATGCTGCCACACAGCCCTCTGTACATGCTGCCACACAGCCCTCTGTACATGCTGCCACACAGCCCTCTGTACATGCTGCCACACAGCCCTGTGTACATGCTGCCACACAGCCCTCTGTACATGCTGCCACACAGCCCTCTGTACATGCTGCCACACAGCCCTCTGTACATGCTGCCACACAGCCCTCTGTACATGCTGCCACACAGCCCTCTGTACATGCTGCCACACAGCCCTCTGTACATGCTGCCACACAGCCCTCTGTACATGCTGCCACACAGCCCTCTGTAGATGCTGCCACACAGCCCTCCGTAGATGCTGCCACACAGCCCTCCGTAGATGCTGCCACACAGCCCTCCGTAGATGCTGCCACACAGCCCTCCGTAGATGCTGCCACACAGCCCTCCGTACATGCTGCCACACAGCCACCCGTACATGCTGCCACACAGCCACCCGTACATGCTGCCACACAGCCACCCGTAGATGCTGCCACACAGCCACCCGTAGATGCTGCCACACAGCCACCCGTAGATGCTGCCACACAGCCACCCGTAGATGCTGCCACACAGCCACCCGTAGATGCTGCCACACAGCCACCCGTAGATGCCACATATGGACAGCGATGTCTGGGAATTCCACAGAGCCTGTACTAGCGCTCTGCCCGGGACTCCGCTCTGGGGAAGACCCTGACAACACTGTCCATGTATGGACAGCGATGTCAGGGAATTCCACAGCATCTCTGAGCAGAGCCAATACTAGTGGCTCAGTGTCCCGCGGGCCGCAGATGACCACCTCAGGGGCCGCATTTGGGCCGCGTGCTTGAGACCCCTGATATAATGTAAGGTAATGTGAAGTTATTGAGTAGTATAATGGAAACCGGTGGCAACCTGCAAATAATATTTGCTTAGCAGAGTCAATAAGCAGATGCGTGGTCGTTCAAATATGAGGTCAGGACTAGTGGAGTTCATGCAACATAAGACAGGTACAGGTCAGGACAGGGAGCGATCCGAAGTCAGGAAACAGACTAGGTCAAATTCAAAATAGCAGACAACACACACCTGAATGCACAGGATCTAAAAACTTTGTTGCTCAGGAAAGATGTGGCAGTTCTGAGCAGGTTTAAATAATCAGCAGTGATTAGCCACAGCCTGAGCACCAACCAGCTGACATAGGCCTGTCCCTTTTAGGCTTCATTCACATCTGCGTCTGGACTCCTTATCCGTTTGTTTCAGTTTGGATTCCGTTCACAGGTTCCCCTAACGGAAAGGTCCGACGGAACCTACGAACGGAATCCAAACTGAAACAAACGGATAAGGGCCTGTTCACATCACCGTTCGCTTTCCGTTCCGGGGTTCCGTCGGATGTTTCCATTGGGTGAACCCCGCAACGGAAAGTGAAAGTGAAACCACAGCTTCCGTTTCAGTCACCATTGATATCAATGGTGACGGAAACATCGCTAATGGTTTCCGTTCGTCACCATTCCGGCAGGTTTCCGGTTTCCCGACGGAATCAATAGCGGAGTCGACTGGGCTATTGATTTCATCTGTAGACCGGAAACCTGCCGGAATGGTGACGAACGGAAACCATTAGCGATGTTTCCGTCACAATTGATATCAATGGTGAATCAAACGGAAGCTGTGGTTTGAGTTTCACTTTCCGTTGCGGGGTTCATCCGACGGAACCCCGGAACGGAAAGCGAACGGTGATGTGAACAGGCCCTACCATAGCTTTCCATTTGCATTACCATTGATTTCAATGGTAATGCATCTGTTGCAAATGGTTTCTGTTTATCACCGTTCTGTAAGGTTTCCGTTGTTTTGACAATCAAAAGCACTATTGATTCCGTCAAAACAACGGAAGTCTCACAGAACGGTGACAAACAAAAACCATTTGCATGAATGTATAGTCGTTTTGAGGCTGGGTTCACACACACTATTTACGGATGTAATTCGGGCGTTTTAGCCCCGAATTACGTCCGAAAATGCGGCTCAAAAGCATCGGCAAACATCTGCCCATTTGAATGGGCTTTACGATGTTCTGTGCCGACGGACATTTTTTTTACGCGCCGCTGTCAAAAGTCGGCGCGTAATAAAGACGCCCACGTCAAAGAAGTGCCGGTCACTTCTTCAGACGTAAATGGAGCTGTTTTACATGGACTCCATGGAAAACCAGCTCCAATTATGTCCGTAAAGGACGCAGCAAAAGACGCCTGCACATGCCATTACGGCTGAAATTACATACCATAATTTCAGCCGTAACGGACGCTGCCGTGTGAACATACCCTTACAGGCTTCTGTTAAAACCTGCCACAGGCAGGGCTTAATAGAGGTAGAATGAAGGCAGTCCTGGGGGCTTTCATTAGGCTTTCATTAGGCCCCTCGACTGTCATGACAAACATCGGCACCCCACGATCGCATTGTGGGGGTGCCGATAAGCTGTCAGAGGGGCTTTCCCCCTCTTTTTAACGGCTTAGATGCTGCAGTCGCGATTGACCGCAGCATTTGAGGGGTTAAATAGCCAGGAACATTAAGATTGCTGTTCCTGGCCATTAGTCTTAGTGTCAGCCGTAAGATACAGCTGACACCCGCAGCGTATGGAGCGCGCTCAGCCTGTGAGCCCACTCTGTGCTTCTCCCCCACATCAGGACATAATAGCATGTTGTGGTTAAGGATTTAGAGCTAAAATAACCTGAATACCTTACCCAAACAGGAAATTACGAGCTATGTGTGTATCTGCAGCTAGCTAATAATGTCCTGTGATTATAGCAGCCTCAGCACTGAATTAAGCAGTGTGTAGGGGTGTACTAACCTAAGAGGGGGAAGTGTGGCAAGTGTAATGGGATTTACCAGGCTTGTAGAAACAGTGACCGTGCTCGGGTTGCAGCTTCACTGTATATGCAACAAGGCAGATAGTGATCAACAACTTCCAGTATTGGGAAGAAAGAGAGGTCTGCAGCACAAACCCCTGAGCCTTCAAGGGAAAAGCTTCACAAACAATGTATATGAGGATCTAAGAGCACTGTAAAGTTTGAATTTTTTACTGAAGGTACTCTTCAAATAGCGGTGGTCCATCATTAGCTGACCCAATGCATGCACTATCACTATTATTTTTTATATTGTATTCCGGTTTAGTTTAGCATTTGGGGATTACTTAGTAGTGTGTGCAATTCCAACAAGCATTTCATTAGTGAGGAGAACATGTGGTGTTCTATCTTAGAACAATTTCTGTTGTTGTGACAATGCCTAAGAAGTTGTTAAAACCAACCATACAAACTTAACTACTTATTTCGTTATCTTAGGCAAGATTTTAAAAAAATCTTTTGTTTTCTGTTCAGTTTTACGGGAGCAACAAATACAGAATCAAAGGAAAAGAAATTAGATGTTCTAAATATCTTCTCTGTTGCATCTGGACATCTATATGAACGCTTCCTAAGGTAAGGATGCAATTTAATGAAAAAAATATTTAAAAATCATATATATTTTTGTTACTAGTATGAAAATGATTTAACAGTTAGTTTTTAAATTGTTTAAGTTTTCATAAATAGTTATTTATATTGATTAATATAGCTTTCGTTATTATTAGTCATTAGCTTAAAATAATATTTTATTTACCTTAGTGCTCAATCCTCAATGTAACTGGTTTTGCTGCAGATATTCTATTGATATTCAGTGTGCCAAAGAATTTTAGATTGGGGTATATTTATTTATTAATATTGTTGTTGAACAAGTTCTGGCCCTATGCAAATAATATGCTACTCGTTGGAATACCCCCTTAAAGAACAGGTCTCCTGCAACCACGATCTGTTTTAATTGAAAAATCATTAGGCCCGCCCCCCCCAAAAAAAAGTATCGATTTTTCAAATTGAGGTTATTAAAAAAACACCCTCTATCTGTCCAAATTTCCTGGTAAAGATCCAGGCATGGCCAGCGTCTTCCCAAAACCCCCACAGCAGCATAACGCTCATATTAATGCCGTAGATAGCGCTCTCTTATCCGGAAGCGCAAGATCTTGCAATATCCAGCAACATCTCGCAGTCTGACGATGTATGCTGCCGTGACAGTTTGTGTAAATACACTGGGCATGCCAGGGTCCTCCTTCCAGGAAGTTTGGATCAAATTTTTGCTGGTAGTCGGGTCATTTGCATATTGGGCACTTTTACAGATCTTTTTTATTTTTTATTATGACTTCTATTTAGAAAAATTCTTATTTTTTTTGGGGGGGGCTATATGATTTTTCAATTAAATAAAGTACTATATCACTAGTGATAGATACTCTAACTCTAGTGTGCAGTGAAGACACATTGATACATATGCCCCACTGTATTATACAGTAGCATTAATCATATTGTTTTACAGTAATACCATTGAATGAAATTAGGCCTCTGCCAAATACTCTTCTTCCTCGTATAACAGCAACAATTTTTAAAAGGGAAAAAGGTGAAGCCCCACATGGCTCAGTTTAGTCTGGAGAGGTCACCAATGGTCATACCTCCCAACTTTCAAGTATCGCAAAGAGGGACAACCCATACAGCACGTGTTTTTTCCTTTTAAACCACACCTCTAACCTTGCCCAATACCTGCCATTACACACCCTATTCAACCCACACAGTATCATGCTCCCGTAGTTCCTCCCCACAGTATAATGCCCCATAGAATCCCCACACAGTATAATGCAACTATAGCTGCCCCCCACAGTTTAATGCCAAATAGTTGCCCCCGCACAGTATAATGCCCCATACAGTATAAAGCCAACATAGATGCCCCCATACAGCATAATGCCCCCATACCGTATAATGCCCACACAGATGCCCCATATGGCATAATGCTCCATAGTGCAACAATGCCCTGTAGACAGTGCCCACTATAGATAGAGCCCACATAGATGGTGCCAGCACCCACATACCCCCCACAGTGCCCAAATAGTCCCCAGTTCCCAAATTTGAAGTGCTAGTGCCAAAATTGTGCCACAGTGCCCAGACATTAAGGGCCAGTGCCCACATATAAAGTGCCAGTGCCCATGTAGATGGTGCTCATATAGTGCCACAGTGCCCATGTTGATAGTGCCACACACCCCTTGAAGATAGTGCCACCCTGCCTGTAGATGGCGCTAACCCCCCTGTCGATAGCTCCACTCTGCCTGTAGATAGTGATAACACCCCCTGTACATAGCTCCATTGAGTCTCTAAGAGCGGAATCCCCCAGCCAGAGCATCATCTATGCTGTGACCGGGGATTCCGCTTCCGGAGGAGCCCCTGACATCCCTGTCCATTTATGGATAGTGACGTGATGTGCTTCTCAAGGAGCGGAATCCCCGGCCAGAGCGTCGGCACCGCTCTGGCCGAGGATTCTGCTCCCGAAGGTGCCCCTGATGTCACTGTCCATATTTGGACAGTGATGTTAGGAGCTTTAAGATGTTGGAATCCCTGGCCAGAGCGTCTGCAACGCTCTGGCCGGGGATTGCGCTCCTGGGGGGCACCACTGCCGTCACTGTCCATATATGAACAGTGATATCAAGGGTTTTCCCAAGACAGGAGTCCCAGGCCATAGTGCCCATAACTCCATAGTTGAATGCTGGATCAGGGAGCTAACGCAGATACAATTGCAACCAAGTCATACCTCCGTCCGCCCAAGACAGCGGGACACCGCCCGGAATTCGGCACTGTCCCGCTGAATCCGGGACGGGTGGGAGGTATTCCAATGATTATTGTTGTACCTTCTAACTCGGAAATGTTGGATTGCATAAAATAAAACTAGTGTCAAACTCCAAAGTACAGCAGTTGCATATGGTTAAACCAGTTTGTGAAACCTGTGTGTGTATATATACAGTGTGTGTATGTGTATATATACACTGTGTGTATATGTGTGTATATGTATGTGTGTGTATATATATATATATATATATATGTATATATATATATATATATATATATATATATAAATAGAAATCTTGCAGCACTCAAAGTGTGAAGTGTGTTCTGTTTGTTGGCTGAATAAACCACTTATTTTTCACACTTTTGGAGTGCTGCAAGATTTCTATTTTTATATACTGCCTTGTCCTTGGATCTGGACGACTTGCTTGGCACCTACACATTTGTTTCTAGTGAGTGCTGCTGCTTTCTATTGATATATATATATATATATATATATATATATATATATATATATATATATATATATTCTGTGTTTTAAAACTATATCCTGGCAGTGGCTGTACTTCTGGATCATATACTCTGATTTGCTGTAGAGAAGATTTGTAAAGGTCTTTTATTCATTATAAATGTTTTCTAGGCAGAAAAACATTACACATTATGACTATTGGAAGTTATGTTTAAGTAGAAAAATTAGTTCTGGATTGTAGTGTAAAATGAAGTTATCACCTTGCTTAGGTTAATTGCAAATGAGATTTACAAATAATTCTGAAGTCCAAAAATTGAGAAGGAGAATGAAAAGTAAGCAGGACTAGAGAGATTATGGGGAAGTATGTGCTAGCTATAACTGGACTCAAAACATTGCTCGGTACTTAAAGGGAATGTTTTACCTTTAAGATACTGATACAAATTCTCTTTTTCTGGTCTATTTTTATTTTCTGATTGTTGATTTTTGAAATTCTATTTTCTGTACATGCTCATGGGGGTAGCCATCTGGCCTGAGCTGCTGTTAACAGCAGTTAGAGATATGCTTTACAGCAGCCCTATAGACCATAGGAACCTGTAGACTGGAGATGTTCGTTGACTTCAATGGTAGTTGGCTAGGCATGCTCTGTGACCTTTGAAGAGCTTATTGTGCAGATATGGTGTGATCCTCTGCTATGGTGTTATGTTTCATTGTAATCCAGCCGGTGGTGATAATGAGATGGCTCATAGCAACTGATCTCTACAGAACAGGAAGTATCCGTCTATTATGAGGCTCAGTGGCCAGAGTGAAAACTGCACGATTTCAGGATATTAATTAAATATAGATAACGACATGGATAATCAAAACAAAGTCACCAAAAATTCTTTAAAAATATGTTTTACGAAAAAAACTTGATTTAAACAATTGGTACTTTTGATTTAAACCATTGGTAATTTTCCAAAGATACATTTCCTTTAACAACAACAAGAATGTAAGAAGAACATAAGGGAGCTTATAATAAAATCTAGCTGTAAACTGGCCACGTTTTTTATATAAATGGCGGCAGATTACATATTATGCTGACCTTTGGTGTACAAACCTCCCTGGGGCTTGCTGCCCTCTCCTTTTTAGCCAACAATTACACTATTGAAACACCTACAGGAGCTTTTATGAAATTCCATTCTAAATCCATAGAAATTAATATGAGCTGGTCCCCCTTTTCAGCTAAAATAGCTTCCACTTTTCTGGGAAGGCTTTCTACAAAACACAGACATCCAGAAGAGTATTTGTGAGGTTAAACTAGAGGGCCTAGCTTGCAATCTCCATTTTAGTTCATCCCAAAAGTGTTGCCGTTCTAGAACAGAAAAGGGCCTTCCCCAACTGTTGCCACAAAGTTGGAAACTTACTATTGTCCGAATTGTCTTAGTTTGCTGAAGCATTAAGATTTCTCTTCACTAGAACTAAGGGACCAGCCCCTGAAAAACAACCCCATAGCATTATCCCTCCTCCACCAAACTTTACAGTTGGCACAATGCAGTCACAGGCAGGTAAGGAGTCCAGTGGCGGTATGCTTTACACCACTCCATCCGACTGAAAGCTGATGCTTTCGGGGGCACGGCCATTTCACCGTCTAGGAGACAGCGACCTGTAAGTATACAGGGAGTGGTTTAGTCATTATATCCGGCATTTACATCAGGTGAAGTATGCCTGTACTATTGGTCTGGCCCCTCATAAATAGGCTTTGACTTCGGTCTAACACCACCCCCAGACGAAGGCATTTGCGCCGAAACGCGCGTTGGGGTGGACCTCTGCTGTGGCTCTTCCCGCATTTCATTATGGGTACGTTGGATCCCTATGCTATGCTGCATTAAATTTTTTACTATCTTCATTAAATTATCCCTTCATCTTCTTTAATGCATTTTGTATCATTTGCATACCCATTCTATGCATGCTACTCAGTATTTGTCTATGTATTTACTTCATATTGCATACTTATGGGCCATATGCATATATTTGGTACAATTGACTAACCTTGCTGACAATTTGCACGTACTTTTTATTACTATTCATTAATTTATGCTATAGTCATCGCTAGTCTTACCATTTCTTTCTCTGTAGGGTCAATTCAAATCCAATTAGCTATTTTGCACACATTTGGGAAATACATAGTTGAGTCTCCGTTTTTAACTGTTGGTCTATGGATTTTTTTATATTATTGTCTTGCATTGTTTATGTCAATAAAGCATTTTTGTATTTCTTCATCATTCTTTGTCTCTTTGCATCCATTCTTCTTTCGGTCCAATCTTTAGACCTTGTTCCCACATCCCTTAAAAAAAACAACGTGTAAACGCGTTAACGCTAGCGCTTTTTGCAAAGCGCTTTTTAAAGTACGGGCATTTTTATGTGGTTTTTGATGCGTTTTTGGGCGCGTAATTAGGACTCCCATTGACTCTGGAAATTAGGCACGTTTTCAGCGCGCGTAAAAAAATACTAGTCGCATTCACTGCAATGCATTTTTCCATTGATGTCAATGGGAAGCTTAAAGCATGAGTTTTTTACGTGTTTTTCAGCGCGTAAAACCCAGCAAAAATGCGTCAAACGCTGTGTGAACAAGGCCTTATTCTGCAGCACTGACAGGTCATGATTTACTCAACACCCATCCACAATTGACCTGTCTATCGCGATCGGAGGGTATACATGAAATGCATTATATAGTGGTCCACTAGAACGTGACCATCCCAGCCTGTCAGAAGTGTTAGACATGATACAGTGTAGACTTTTTTTTTTTTTTTATAAAAAGAACTCCCTACTCCTACATAGTGGGAAAGTACCTACAAGTGAGCCATCTTGGTGCCTCTAACTGCCTGAGAGGTGATGTGTAATGTTTTACATGTTGCCAATACCGTATCCCGACCTTCAACTAGTGTCACCATGCAACTCCGGGACTTATTCAGAACAAGTATAATATGACCTTAAGTTTTTTATCCTATCTATAAGCGATGCAAAGAAACAGGATGAATACTAAATTCAAGTTAATTATTATTTTAATTAAAATAGCTATTGTGGTATTGTGAACAGATTGGCAAGAATAATGTAGGACAAGGTTAAAAAGTTTGTCTACCTATTGATGAGAAAATAATTAGGAAGTAACGAATGTTAGAGAAATGTTCGGAGATTTAGTAAGGCGTTGTAAAAAGCAATCTGTGTACAAGATGTTGTTTTATTCTGTGTTGCTGAGCTCGTGGTGCGACTGAAATATCTTTATATACTGGAGACAGACTTTGGGAATTCTTATATTAGAATGTATCTCAAAATACTGCTTCATAAGCAATAGAAAATAACAAATGTTAAAAGGTAAAGTAAGTTCCATGAGTCAATGTAAGTGCTGAGCATATTTAGAGATTGTATGCAGCTATTGTTGAGTTCTTCTAGGTACATATACCTATAAGCTTTTGTCATATGAGGGATCTCTGAAGTCAATGGAGCTCTAAAATATATTTTCAATGACATCTGGGGCATTCTAAATATTTTTCCAGTGTAATATTTGCAAGTACTTATCAGTATGTTATTTTATTTAGTAGCCATTATGTATGGGGAAAAAATCTTTTGGCTTCATTGCAGTCCTATACCTGGTGCTTAAAATTGCGGAGACCTTGTGACTCAGGGGCAGCACCAATTGACAAATTGTAAAAACCTAGTATTTTTTTTAACACAGGCCCTTTTAGGAAGTGAAAATAACAAAAAGGGAGGTACTGCCATAAACAGCCATACCCAGGAATTCTCTGCACTGGGAGATTATTATTTAATGTATAAACAATCTTTTTTTTCAGCAATGAACAATATGTTCCTAAGGCTATATTCACATGACAGTGAAAAAAAATGTCCATGAAAAACTGATCAACTGTCAGTTTTCATGGCCGTTTTGCATCAGTGTCTCCAAATTTTCACCCATTTCCAGTACGTCTGTCTGTTTTTAATGGCCGTTTGGCATCCGTTTTGCATCAGTTTTTCATGGCCGTTAAAAAAAAAACAACAAAAAAAAAACTGATGAATTTCATTGGTCAGGCTTTTTTTGTCCCAACCACCCTGAAAACACCCACAGGAAGGTCACATGTTCACCTAGACACTATTTACAGCCTCCCTGTATATGATGCCACACACCTCCTGTATATGATGCCACACACCACCTGTATATGATGCCACACACCTCCTGTATATGATGCCACACGACTCCTGTATATGATGCCACACGCCTCCTGTATATGATGCCACACGCCTCCTGTATATGATGCCACACGCCTCCTGTATATGATGCCACACGCCTCCTGTATATGATGCCACACGCCTCCTGTATATGATGCCACACGCCTCCTGTATGTGATGCCACAAACCTCCTGTATGTGATGCCACACGCCTCCTGTATGTGATGCCACACGCCTCCTGTATATGATGCCGCACGCCTCCTGTGTGTGAGGCCGCACGCCTCCCTGTGTGTGATGCCGCAAGCCTCCCTGTGTGTGATGCCGCACGCCTCCCTGTGTGTGATGCCGCACGCCTCCCTGTGTGTGATGCCGCACGCCTCCCTGTGTGTGATGCCGCACGCCTCCCTGTGTGTGATGCCGCACGCCTCCCTGCGTGTGATGCCGCACGCCTCCCTGCGTATGATGCCGCACGCCTCCCTGCGTATGATGCCGCACGCCTCCCTGCGTATGATGCCGCACGCCTCCCTGCGTATGATGCCGCACGCCTCCCTGCGTATGATGCCGCACGCCTCCCTGCGTATGATGCCGCACGCCTCCCTGCGTATGATGCCGCACGCCTCCCTGCGTATGATGCCGCACGCCTCCCTGCGTATGATGCCGCACGCCTCCCTGCGTATGATGCCGCACGCCTCCCTGCGTATGATGCCGCACGCCTCCCTGCGTATGATGCCGCCGCACAGCCCCCTTGTATATGATGCCACACAGCCTCACTGTAGATGCCTCACAGTAGATGCCACACATCCCTCCTGTATTTTATGCCACACAGCCCTGATGTATATGATACCACACAGCCCGACATGAATGCCCTACATACTCGCCGATTCAGCACTGTCGTCTTTAGGTAAGGCCTCTCGTCTTCACGGGATCTGCGGCGACGCGATGACACATACTCACAGATGCAGCGCCGACTTCTCCTAGTCTGGTCGCTAGTATCACGGGATCTGCAAAGGAGATAACGTCATTGTGCCGCTTTCGCAGAACCCGCGAGACTATCGACCAGACCTGGAGAAGTCGGCGCTGCATCGGTGAATCGGTGAGTATGTCTCGTCACGCCGCCGATAGCCAGCAAGGGAACTAGTAGTTCCCTTGCAAATCCCCATGTTACAGATCCGTTTTTAACTGTTGTTACATGTATTGACAGCCGTTAAAAACGGATCCATTGACTTCTATGGGGGCCGTCAGGCCGTTAAAACGGCCAAAAATAGGACATGTCCTATTTTTTGACGGCCATTATTCACGGGCCATTAAAAAAACGGCTGTGTGAATACACACATAGAACATCATTGTTCTGAAAATGGCCATGTGACGGCCGTTGAAAGAACGGCCGTCACACGGCCGTTTATCACTGTCTTGTGAATAAGGCCTTAATCTTTTTTGGTTGTTTGAGGGAAATTATTAGTATGAACACTTTTGTTTGTTGACTTAATACATCAGCATAAGAGCGCCTTAAAATACCAAACCAAGAAATGAATTCGAAAAAAATAAATAAAAAGAAAGCAAAAACCAACCTATTTGTCAGTATCCAATTGTTTCTGCCAGCTAGAAAGACAAACCGGCTTGTTCGAATCTGACAGTCAAACTGAGGACTCACACCTTGTTTTCTCCATTAAACAGATGGTGTGTCAGAAATGGGTGTGGCCAAGTTTTTCTTGTCCATTAGAGACAAAGCCGTCTAATACCTGCTCCTTTTTTGCAGGCCTATTGTTCACATAGTCTAAACCAGGGGTCTCAAACACGCGGCCCACGGGCCGCATGCGGCCCCTGAGGCTGTCATCTGCGGCCCATGGGGCACTGTAGCTCCATCGGGAGAGGAGCGAGCAGGCCGAAGGAGGAATGTGCCAGTGCTCCTTCATTACGAGCGCAGTCTGTTGGTGGTAGGTGAGCAATGGCCACACAGACCCCTGTAGATAGTGGAACCCCCCTGTAGATATTGCCCCACACATCCTCCCCCCCCCCCCCCTGTGGATAGCGCTACATTCCCCCTGGGGCTCCCAACCTTCCCGGATTTAGCGGGACAGTCCCGAATTCCGGGCGGCTGGGTTATATCCCGCTGTCAACTGTATCTGCGTACTCAGGACACAGATACAGTTGAACCCAATGCTGAAGCATGGAACAGTCAGCTCCCTGCTTCAACATTAGTACAGAGCGGAGGAGCAGAGGGAGCTCTTCCACTCGCTGACCACTCCCCAGGCAAAGTGCTGTGCCCGGGGAAGCCCTTGACATCACTGTCCATATATGAACAGTGATGTCGGTGGCTACTCCTGGAGCAGAATCCCCTTTGCCGATACTCTGGCAGGGGATTCTGCTCCAGGAGTAGCCCCTGACGTCACTGTCCATATATGGACAGTGACATCAGGAGTTCTCTCTAGGAGCGGAATCCCCGGCCTATGCTCTGTCTGGGGATTCCACTCTTAGAGGTAGTCCCAATGACACTATCTACGGGTGGGGGAGCGCCATCTACACGGTTGGTGGCTCTATCTTCAAGGGGGTGTGGCACAGTATACAAAGGGCACTGTGGCATTATCTATAGAGTGTAGTGTGGCAGTATCTACAGTGGGCAGTGTGGCATTATCTACAGAGGACACTAGCATTATCTACAGAGGGCACTGTGGCACTAAGAATCTAAGAAAGGGCTTCCCAATCTTGACATTCTTGTGTCTGCCAAACACTGCCAACTGACCGGCCAGACCTCATTTAGCGACACTTAAAGAGGCTCTGTCACCACATTATAAGTGCCCTATCTCCTACATTAGGAGATGGGCGCTATAATGTAGGTGACAGTAATGCTTTTTATTTAAATAAACAATCTATTTTTACCACTTTATTAGCATTTTTAGATTTATGCTAATGAGTTGCTTAATGCCCAACTGGGCGTATTTTTACTTTAGACCAAGTGGGCGTTGTACAGGGGAGTGTATGACGCTGACCAATCCGGATCACGCACTCCTCTCCATTCATTTACATAGCGCATAGGGATCCTGTTAGATCCCTTGCCTCTCTAGTAATTTTTGGTAGGAGTAAATTCTCTAAGTATAATCGTGTAGCTTCAATATCTACACCTCCCTTGGACTCAAATGGAATTTTGGTCCCGGAGAAACCTATCCATGTGCTGCCTGATAATATCAATACATAATTTCCTGTTTTTAATGTCAATAATTCTAGAACGTAGACTATTAGGTCTACCCCCTTGGAAATATTTATTTTTCCTATTAGAGTAGGTATAAGGTAGGGCTCGTTTTTCTAAGAAGTTCCTGTATTTGGTTGTTGCGTTTTCCCACTCAGTTTTAAGAACAGCACTAGGGTTGTCAAGCCATGCTTTTTCCCTTTCCAAGGCGGATTCTTTTAGCTGGTTTTCCTCCTTGTTCTGGGCTTAAGGGAAATATAATAAGAATTTTTATGTCTTACTGTATCATTTGCAAATAATGTCTGAAAATTCGGTTCAGTACTCGTGGTTTTGCATATACAGCAGGATAAATATGTACCTTTTCCATTTTTTGCGCTTATAGTAAACCTGGTTTGAAATATGATGTACAAGTGGGTTAAATTTTTAAAAAAAACTAAATAAAAACAAGCACAGTTAATGCAGAGGATGATGTATATGTACATGTATTCATATATTAGAAAACATTGTTACCTGCATATTGCTTAAATACTTTATCAGAATTAGCTGAGCATCTCCTGGGAAATGAAATTCCTTAAAGGTATGTTCACAATTGGAAGATTTGTTAGATGTTTCTTAAACTATTCCATACATCTGAATAGAGCTTGCAAAAATCCATGCACATTGTGTAGAAACAACCCCATTCAGATGTGTGTGATTTTCAGTCGCAGAAATTTCTGCTATGGGTGAACATACCCCTAAGGATTCCCATCGGAGGCTACTGATTTTATTTATTTTTTTCTGACAATCTGTAGCAGTAACCCCATAGACATATTATAGATCACATTAACCCCTTCCCGCACCTTGACGTAACTGCACGTCAAGCTGTGAAGTAAGTTAATGCACCTTGACGTGCAGTTACGTCGGCACTTTAAAAGTTAACCGCCGTGCGGCGCTACACCGCAGCGGCGGTTAACTGTGTAGTCCATCTGCCCTGGTGTCCAGGCAGAGTACAAGGGACCAATCGAAGCGGTCCCTTGTTAGAGAGGCTCCGATTGGTTAGTCTGTACAGACTAATCAATTGGAGCTTAGCACGTTAGAGCACAACGTCACAGGCTCTGATCTCCTCTGTTGGAGTCAGGAAGTGGAGGAGATCAGAGCCTGCAGCCGTCATGTGCAACGAGTGTTCAACTAAAAAAACACTTAAAACCCACATTAACCCCTTGATCGCAGTCACAAACTGTGATCACCCCCTCCCCTCCTCTGCCAGTCTATAAGGGAGCTTTCCTTTTGTTACTTTTTTTAATTTTTATTCAAAAAAATCTAAAAAAAAAAACCTTTAGTTAGTTTAGTCAGATCTAGTCAGTGTTAGTTTAGTCAGATCTAGTCAGCGTCAATTTAGTCAGTGTTAGTCAGCGTCACTAGTCAGTGTTCGTGTCAATTTAGTGTTAGCGTCAATTTAGTCAGCGTTAGACCGCCTGTCAGAGTCAGATTGCCCGTCAGCGTCAGATTGCCCGTCAGCGTCAGATTGCCCGTCAGCGTCAGATTGCCCGTCAGTGTCAGATTGCCCGTCAGCGTCAGATTGCCCGTCAGCGTCAGATTGCCCGTCGGCGTCAGATTGCCCGTCGGCGTCAGATTGCCCGTCGGCGTCAGATTGCCCGTCGGCGTCAGATTGCCCGTCGGCGTCAGATTGCCCGTCGGCGTCAGATTGCCCGTCGGCGTCAGATTGCCCGTCGGCGTCAGATTGCCCGTCGGCGTCAGATTGCCCGTCGGCGTCAGATTGCCCGTCGGCGTCAGATTGCCCGTCGGCGTCAGATTGCCCGTCGGCGTCAGATTGCCCGTCGGCGTCAGATTGCCCGTCGGCGTCAGATTGCCCGTCGGCGTCAGATTGCCCGTCGGCGTCAGATTGCCCGTCGGCGTCAGATTGCCCGTCGGCGTCAGATTGCCCGTCGGCGTCAGATCGCCCGTCAGCGTCAGATCGCCCGTCAGCGTCAGATCGCCCGTCAACGTCAGATCGTCCGTTAGTCATCGTCAGATCTAGTCAGTCAGATCTAGTCAGAGTCAATTTAGTCAGTGTTAGTCAGCGTCACTAGTCAGTGTTAGTGTCAATTTAGTCAGTGTTAGTCAGCGTCCATTTAGTCAGCGTCAGACCGCCTATCAGCGGCAGATTGCCCATTTGCGTCAGATCGCCTGTTCGCGTCAGATCGTTCGTTAGTCATCGTCAGACCGCCTGTTCGTCAGCATCAGTTAGTCTCAGTCAGTTAGCGTCCTTCAGTTAGCGTCAGTCAGTGTGTGATTGTCAGTTAGTCATCGTCTTTTTGCAAGTGTAGTTTAGTGTTAGTTATAGTGTCATAAAATAAAAAAATAAAAAATATATATTAGTGTACGTTAGTGTTAGTATTTAGCGTTTTATGTAAAAATAAAAAGTTATATTCTACATTTTTTTGTATACACTTTCTACAGTATACAAGTGTACATAAACCTTTAGGGTATGTGCACACACACTAATTACGTCCGTAATTGACGGACGTGTTTCGGCCGCAAGTACCGGACAGAACACAGTGCAGGGGGCCGGGCTCCTAGCATCATACTTATGTACGATGCTAGGAGTCCCTGCCTCACTGCCGGACAACTGTCCCGTACTGAAAACATGATTACAGTATGGGACAGTTGTCCGGCATCGCGGCAGTGACTCCTAGCATCGTACATAAGTATGATGCTAGGAGCCCGGCTCCCTGCACTGTGTTCGGTCCGGTACTTGCGGCCGAAATACGTCCGTCAATTACGGACGTAATTAGTGTGTGTGCACATACCCTTACTGTACACAAAAATAAAAAATGGCTCGCAAAACATTTTCCGCAGAGGAGGCGTATGAGATGCTGGCATCGGACACAGATACTGCGAGTGATGCTGGGTCCGCTTTTGTGCTGTCCTCTTCCTCAAGTGACACCGAGGAACCTCCTCGCAGTCGCAGGAGGGTTAGTGTTCAGGTTACACCTGCACCTAAACCTAATTGGTTACCCCCAACCTCCTACCACCCCCCAAGTACCGGACTTTACTGCTGCTGCAGGGGTCCAAGTCCAGACAGCAGGGCTGTCTGAAATTGAGTTTTTTCAAATCTTTTTTTCGGACAGCATTGTGCACAAAATTGTTGAGCAAACAAATCTTTGTGCTCAACAATTTATTGCTGCCAACCCCGGTAGTTTTTATGCCAGGCCATACAGGTGGCATCCCACCGACAAAGCAGAAATGCTGCAGTACTGGGGATTGGTCCTAAATATGGGCCTAACAAAGAAGCCATCGGTGAGGGCCTATTGGTCCACTGATATTCTTTACCACTGCCCCTTAATCCGCACCACAATGCTCAGGGCTCGTTTTGAGGCAATACAGAAGTTTTTGCATTTCAATGATAATTCCCATTCCCCCCCCAGGATGACCCCAATTTCGATCGACTCTATAAAATTAGACCCCTTATTTCCCATTTGGCCCAAAAGTTTTCCATGTCATATACGCCTGGAAGAGAAATTGTCATTGACGAGTCCCTGGTGCATTTCAAGGGAAGGGTGAAGTTCAGGCAGTATTTGCCCAACAAACGTGCCAGGTATGGCATCAAGATCTACAAGTTGTGTGAGACGGAGTCGAGCTACACACATACTTTTAGAATATACGAGGGAAGAGACAGTCAGATTGAACCCCCAAATTGTCCACCCGTCCTGACCACTACTGGGAGGATTGTCTGGGACCTCCTGCACCCACTGTTTAATCAGGGGTGCCACTTGTATATTGACAACTGGTACACAAGTGTACCCCTGTTCAAATGCCTGGCGGAACAAAAAACGGTGGCGTGTGGGACGCTCCGCAAAAACCAGAGACAGCTTCCAAAAACCCTTCTCGGCCAACCCCTGCAGCGTGGGGAGAGCAGGGCGCTCCAAAGCGAAGGGGTTCTATTTTTGAAATTCAGGGACAAGAAAGATGTGTTGATGCTAACATCCATTCATGATGCCACCTGCTCTCTTGTCCCTGTGCGTGGTGCAACACCCACCACCACGTCACGGCCTGTCTGCATCCAGGCATATAACAAATTCATGGGGGGAGTTGACCTTTCTGACCAGATGCTCAAGCCGTACAATGCCATGCGGAAATCAAAAATTTGGTATAAAAAACTCGCGGTGTACTTTATCCAAATGGCATTGTACAACTCCTTTGTAATATACAGGAGCATTGGTCAGGAGGTGACATACCTGGAGTACCAGGAGAAGATGATCAAATCTCTTCTCTTTGGGAATGTGGCAGAGGTAGGAGAAAGTTCTGCCTCTGCAAGTACGGATGTCCCCAGGATAGTTCCAGGGCAGCACTTTCCTGGTGAAGTGCCGCCCACCGCAAAAAAAAATCCACTCCCAGAAGAGGTGTCGTGTCTGTGCCAAAAGAGGCATAAGAAAAGACACGACATACCAGTGTAACACCTGTCCCACCCACCCTGGACTGTGTATGAAGGAGTGCTTCCGGATATACCACACCTCTCTGGATTTCTAAATTTTATTTTCATCTGTCCCTTTCATTTAGAATTTTCGGCCCTTTCATTTACAATTACCGTCCCTCCCATTTACCATAACCATTTCACCATTTAAAATTTGAACATCCCCATAACAAAACTAAAAATTCCCATTATACCCATAGCTGAATATCTAGGTTTTGCAATATGGTGTAGTATCTGCACAATTTTTTAGGCCTATGCAAACATGACATGTGCCCAAAAATCATCCAAGTAAAATAAGGCTTGTGATGTTCCAATACTTTCTGGCCCTGCCATATGTCCAGCAACAGAGAATTAGGGCCAATTTGGGGGTATTTCTAAACTCAGAAGAAATATCCTGATAAATGTTGAGGTGCTTTTCTTCACTTGCATGCTATCTGTGTCTGAAAAATCTGTCCTATAAATGAATCATTTGTCATATGTGCTTTTTCACGCCAGATATCCACAAGATTCGGCAAAAAAACGATGGGGTTAAAACAGTGATCACACCCCTAGAAAAAGTTCTTGAGGGGCGTAGTTTTCAAAATGGGGTCACTTTTGGAGGGTTTCCACTGTTTTGGTCCCCCCAGTGCATTGCAAACACGACATGGCACTAAAAGCTATTCTAGCAAAATCCGCGCTCCAAAATCCAATTGACGCTCCTTCTATTCTGAGCCCTGCTGTGAGTCCAAACAGCAGTGTATTACCACATATGTGGTATTGCCGTAATCGGGAGAAATTGCTTTACAAATGTAGGGGTGCTTTTTCTCCTTTATTTCTTGTAAAAATCTAAAATTTTTATGTTTTTTCAGAAAAAAAAGTAGATTTTCATCTTCACACACGAATTCAAATAAATTTCGCAAAACCTCTGTGGGGTCAAAATGCTAACTATACCACTAGAAAGATTTCTTGAGGGGTGCAGTTTAAAAAATGGGGTCACTTTTGGGGGGTTCCCACTGTTTTGGTCCCTCCAGGGCATTGCAAACGCGACATGGCACTGAAAACTATTCCAGCAAAATCCGTGCTCCAAAATCCAAATGACGCTCCTGAATGCTGTTTTGAATACTCTGAGGGGTGCAGTTTTCAAATCGGTACATTTATGGGGACTTTCTAATATATAAGGCCCCTAAACTAACTTCAGAACTGAACTGGTCCCTGATAAAATAGCATTTTGAAATTTTCTTGAAAATATGAGAAATTGCTGCTAAAGTTCTAAGCCTTGTAACGTCCTAGAAAAATAAAAGAATGTTCGAAAAACTATGCAAATATAAAGTAGACTTATGGGAAATATAAACTAGTAAGTATTTTGTGTGGTAATACTATCTGTCTGCCAAGCAAATAGATTTAAATTTGGGAATTTTTTTAATTTTTGCAAATTTTCTCTAAATTTTGATGTTTTTAAATTTTTCCACTAACATAAAGTGCAATATGTCTCGAGAAAACAATCTCAGAATCACTTGGATAGGTAAAAGCATTCCAGAGTTATTACCACATAAAGTGACACGTCAGATTTGAAAAATCTGCTTCGTCCTGAAGGCCAAAACAGGCTCAGTCCTGAAGGGGTTAAATAGTGATCTATAGTTTGTCAACAACTCTAAAAAGGTGTTGTCCAAAATTAGAAAAACATGGCTGCTTTTGTGTATGGTATTGCAGTTTCCCACCCATTTTGCAAGAAAGCAGCCATTCCTTTCTAATCCAGGATAACCCCTTTTAGGGTTATTACAATGAATTTTGTTTAATTGCATCTTCCTTTTTCAAGCATTCAATTTTGCTAACAAAGTGTACTAGACTATTGGAAGTAAATGCAGTTACCGGATATGAGCCCAAACACACATTGGAGAATATTATTATTCTATAATTAATAATTTTTAAATAATTAATACTTGAAATTCTACTACAAATCACTACATCAGATATGAATTTTGTAATTTCTGTTTAAACAAATATTTTGTTTTTATAATTTCGTTACTGGGCAATGATCAGGTTTATCCTGTCTGTAATATAAAGGATACATTTTCTGCTGAAATAAGTGCAAGGAAAAAATGTGTTGGGCAATGCTCTGCCCACTCTTTGCAATGAAAAGCAGTTCTCGCTGTTGCTTTGAGTTATAAAATTTATTTATTATCTACCATGTTAAGGTAGGGAAATGAGCATATATGCTTCAATGCCTTGCATTTCAAGGTCATCCAATCTTTTGTGGCTTAAAAAGATGGATTCATAAGCTGAGCTTGTGTTGTAAAATGACAATATTATTGGGCATGCCAGAATACATCATGCAGACATTTAATCAAAAGATGATTAAGTTATATTTCAATCTTTTCTCCTTCAGATAGTTGTAGTTAAATTTTACCTTGTTACGTGCTCAATATTTTCTAGCGCGGCTTCTACTTTTGCTAAATAAATACTTCATCATGTGTATGTGTACAGGTATGTGTGTGTATATGTATAATATGTGTGTGTATTTGTGTTTACGTGTGTGTGTGTGTGTGTGTGTGTGTGTGTGTGTGTGTGTGTGTATATATATATATCAGGGGCGTCGCTAGGATCGGGCCTTGTAATGACTCTATACTTAGCCTCCTACTTCCAGAGCACAGCAGAAGTTCCGACGTCTTCTCGCGTCATGACGTCACAGCGGTGTGCGCTGGCGTGATGTCATGACGCGGGATGGTGTCAGGACATCCTCTGCATCCGGAGCCGAAGAGGAGGGTAACTGTAATTTTACTGTCTGCTGGGGTTCTGTATCTAAGCCTACCTTGTGATAGGCATCAGACAGGATGGCAGGTGGGCCATGTATCTAAGCCTACCTTGTGATAGTCTTAGATGCAGAGCTTATCAGACAGGATCACACATGGTGTGATCCTCTCTGCTGGGCCTTGTATCTAAGCCTACCGCAGGGTAGGCTTAGATACATGGCCGTGTATGATACTGTCTGATGGGCCCTGTATCGAAGCCTACCACATAGAAGACATAGATACCGGGCTCCAGCAGACAGTAATGCTATACAGTATAAGATTACGGTCTGCTGGGGCCCTGTATCTAAGCCTACCTTGTGGTTGGCTTAGATGCAGGGTTTAAGAGACTGTATCACACATGGAGCCTGCATCTAAGCCTACAACATGGTAGGCTTAGCTACATGGCCATGTATGATACGGTATGATGGGCCCTGTTTCTAAGCCTACCACATAGTAGGCTTAGATACAGGGCCCCAGCAGACTGAAATCTTATATAGTATAAGGTCTTGTATAAGATTACGGTTTGCTGGGGCCCTGTATCTAAGCCTAACATGTGGTAAAATTAGATACATGGCCCATGTGTGATCCTATCTAATGGGCCCTGTATCTAAGCCTTCCACATAGTAGGCTTAGATACAGGGCCCCAGCAGACAGATATCTTATACAGTATAAAGTCTTCTTGGGCCCTGTATCTAGGCTAAATACATGGTCGACCAGACAGTATCACGCATGGGCCCTGTATCTAAGCCTACCATGTGTGTTACCATGTGTGTTTCTAATGGAGGTTTTTGTGCCATTACTAGGGCGGTAGTAATAAAATTGTAAAAAATACAAGGACACAGAAAATTTTTTTTATTGAAATAATAAAAAACACACAAACCTAGTTAACTATTTTATTTTGAATAAAAAAAGCTCTCATCAAAGTAGTACTCTAATTCGAAGTAGTCCAACATCCGAACCTGTAAAAAAAAACACACACCCAAAAAAATTTGTAACACGTAAAAAAGCAAAGCAATTCATACTTCACTTTCCTGGGCCCTATATCTAAGCCTATCATATGTGATAGTCTGCTGAGCCACTGTATCTAATCCTATCCATAGCTATAGAATCAGAGTGCTACAGATAGATAGATAGATAGATAGATAGATAGATCTATGTACACGCATACGTGTTTTTTTTTGGGGGGGGGGACATATGTTAGTACAAGGATACTTACTGCTGGGACCCTGTTTCTAAGTTTATCATGTGTGATACTGTCTGCTGGGCCGTGTATCGAAGCCTAGCATGTGTGAAACGGTCTGCTGGGGCCATGTTTCTAAGGGTATGTTCACACGCACAAGTAAAAACGGCTGAAAATTACAGAGCGGTTTTCAGAGAAAACAGCCTCTGAATTTCAGCAGTTTTTGAAGCAGAAAAAGCTTTTGAGGTGTTTTTCCTAGACTTTTTGGAGCTGGTTTTCCATTGACACAATGAAAAACTGCTCCAAAAAACGCTCCAGAAGTGACATGCTCCTTTTTATGTCTTTTTTTCAAACTGGCGGCGTAAAAAACAACCTGTCTGAACGAAACATCGTTTTTCCCATTGAATTCAATGGCCAGATGTTTGTAGGCGTTTAGTTACTGTTTTTTCAGGCATATTTCGAGGCGTTTGCGCTACGAAATACGCCTGAAAACTCTACATGTAAACATACCCTAAGCCTATCATGTGTGATACTATCTGCTGAGACAATGTATCCAATTCTATCCAGCGGTGTAGCTATAGGAGCCTTAGTCTTATAGATATGCTATCTCCGATATGTATGGGAAACAAAAATATTTGGGGGGGGGCAAAATATATGTCGGGTCATGTGCCCCTTATCTTTTAAGGCCCTAGCAACGCCCCTGATATATATATATATATATATATATATATATATATATATAATAAATCCTTTCGAAATATACACAGGGTGGGCCATTTATATGGATACACCTAAATAAAATGGGAATGGGTGGTGATATTAACTTCCTGTTTGTGGCACATTAGTATATGGGAGGGGGGAAACTTTTCAAGCTGGGTGTTGACCATGGCGGCCATTTTGAAGTCGGCCATTTTGTATCCAACTTTAGTTTTTTCAATGGGAAGAGGGTCATGTGACACATCAAACTTATCAAGAATTTCACATAAAAAAACAATGGTGTGCTTGGTTTTAACGTTACTTTATTCTTTCATGAGTTATTTACAAGTTTCTGACCACTTATAAAATGTGTTCAAAGTGCTGCCCATTGTGTTGGATTGTCAATGCAACCCTCTTCTCCCACTCTTCACACACTGATAGCAACACCGCAGAAGAAATGCTAGCACAGGCTTCCAGTATCCGTAGTTTCAGTTGCTGCACATCTCGTATCTTCACAGCATAGACAATTGCCTTCAGATGACCCCAAAGATAAAAGTCTAAGGGGGTCAGATCGGGAGACCTAGGGGGCCATTCAACTGGCCCACGACGACCAATCCACTTTCCAGGAAACTGTTCATCTAGGAATGCTCGGACCTGACACCCATAATGTGGTGGTGCACCATCTTGCTGGAAAAACTCAGGGAACATGCCAGCTTCAGTGCATAAAGAGGGAAACACATCATCATGTAGCAATTTCAGATATCCCGTGGCCTTGAGGTTTCCATTTTAAATATTTATGTGTTTATTCTAAATTACCATCCCACTTTTTTTCTGTGCTTTACAGTTTATTACTGCAGGGAGTGACGACTGGAAGGGTTTTCAACTTGCACATAAACTTTCATTGTCTTGTAAGATACAAGAGAACAATTTTCTCCAGATGGTACAGGGCTCCAGTGAGACTTAAAAGTATGTTCCCTCCACACTCAGACATTTGCTGGAGATGTAAGTTGGATAGGGCCCTGATGGAACACACTTGGTGGAGTTGTCCCACAGTTAAATTCCTATGGGAAGTTATAACTAAGCTTTATACGGGAAAGAGGCACGAATTACAAGGGAGATCTTGCTTCTCTTCATACTCCTGGGTCCTATACTATATCACTTATGAAAAAGGTCTAAAGGAAATTTGTGACCTCTATGCAATGTTGTGTCTAGATTCTGGGAATCTGATCGTACTCCCTTTCGCACCAACTGGGCAGAGGAACTTCATAATATCATGATAAAAGAAGTCATGATTGCCTCTGAGACTGTTAAATATTCAGAATTCTGTTCTCTGTGATACACCTGGACTAGCTTTTGGCCTTCTCCACAATATTAGTTATGGGTGGAAGTAGGTCCTTCTCCTTAGACTAAGATAAGTTTCACTCAGTAACAGCAATTACCCTCTGTATAAGTACGGAAACCTGTAGTTTTGCCAGAAGAAATAGTGTAGTCGACTACGCTATTGCATCTGGCAAAACGATCGGTCCGGTGCACAACATAGACAAACAGAAATCATGGGCACCGAATCCGTCACCATTGAAATCAGTGGTGATGGTCAGTTTGTGTCTGTTCAGTGTCCCGTTCTGACGGAAAGCTCAGACGGAACGTCAGAACGGGACCCCAACGCAGATGTGAACAAAGCCTAACCCAAAAGTAAATATGCAATGATAAAATTGTCAAACGCATACAAATATGTTGCTGGGTAAAAGAGTGACCAGACTTTTTTGGTGAAAAAGAACTTTTAAATAGTCCAGAGGAGTTTTAATGAGAGGTAGTAGTTATTCTTATTACTGTGTAGGATTGCTTGTAGGAGTTACTTGGCGCAAAAGTGTGGGAACCTGGAACTGTATGGCACCATTATATGGCCACTGCATCGGTTCCTATCTAGACTTTATGTGGCACCACTATTCAGGCCCAGTACGGCTCTTTTGTATGTTTGCTGTATAGTTCTGTTCTCTCTGCCTTGAGTGGCTCTTCTCTGGTCACCCTTTGTGGCTCTGTTCTTTGGGCTCTAAACTCACCACTCCATCTCTAATTGTTGAAAAGTTTGCCCCAAATCAACCCCCTCCCCAACATACAAAGTACGCATAATTTGTCCAACGCATATTGCGTCCAATTTCTGCCTCATTTCATCTGATATATGTTCCCCATTGTATATCAGAAAGTTGCATAACTTTTTATTATATGATGAATAAGCTTTATTCAACTAAAACTAGAAAACCACTTTAAAGGGATTTTTCCTATTCCAGAAAATCCATCACTTTCTCATCGGTGGTGGTCTGAATTCCAGGACCCCCCTGGTCCTGAGTCTTGAGTGGCTGCAGCGCTAATTTAGCTGCATTTCATGGAATTGTGCTACAGTTCCCTGCACAGCCAGTGGCCGGGAAGTTCACTGTGCAAGGAAAAACTTTTACAGGACCGCAGCACTAAACCGGTGCTGTGGCCCTGTCATTCTAGTGGTATGCCATAACGTTCTGGGAAAACCCATTTAAACAAAATCATTCTAAAATGTACTGTTGTCCATAGGGCTGCCTTTTTTCATCTCCTGTTAAGCCCTGCCTCTAAAATGACAACATACTGCAATACATTATTATTGCAGTGTATTGTACAAGCGATATTGCTGGTTCAAGTCGCCTAGGGGGACTAAACCTGTATGTAAAAAAAAAAAGTTCAACACAGTTTTTTAGTAGGGTAAAAAATATATACAGTATATATATTAAAAGTAAAAAAAAAAACTTCTCCCATTTTTCCTCTAAAGTGATGTAAAAAATAAACAAAATTGGTATCGACGTGTCTGTAAAAGTCTGAACTACCACAATATAACCTTATTTAACCCGCACAGTGAACGTTGTTAAAAGTAAAAATGACAGAATTGCTGCTTTTTAATTACTTCATAGCCCACAAAAAATAAAATAAAGTAATCAAAAAGTCTCATGTAGCTCAAAATAGTACAAATAGAAACTACAACTCGCCCTCCAAAAATATAAGCCCTCATACCGCTCAATCGACGGAAAAATAAAAAAGTTATAGCTCTCAGAATATGGCGACAAAACACAAACTTTATTTTTAACAATTCGTTTCTTCCTTGTAAATGTAGTCAAATATAAAAAATATATATATATTTGGTATCTCGTAATCTTATTGACCAGTAGAATAAAGTTAACATGCCATTTTTACCATACTGGGAAAAACGAAACCCTTAAAAATATTGAGTAATCGCTGTGTTTTTCCTATTGCACCCCACAAATAATTTTTTCCCAGTTTCCAAATTCATTATATTGTACAATAAATGCTGCTGTAAAAAACTACAACTCATCCCGCAATAAAACAGGCCCTCATAATGTTTTATCAACGTAAAAAAGTTATGGCTTTTGGAAGGTGGAGAGGAAAAAATTAAAACGAAAATCCAAAAAATGTCTGTGACGGGAAAGGGTTAAGTAGTTAACAAAAAAGTGTTCAACAAACCAGAATATGTTTTATATTTTAGATTCTACAAAGTAGCCCCCTTTTTCTTTGAGTGCACTATGAATACTCTTGGCATTCTTAATCCGCTTGATGAAGTAGTCACCTAGAATGTTTTGCCAATAGTCTTGAAGGAGTTCCCAGAGGTGTTGAGCACTTGTTGGCTGTTTTCCTTCACTCTGCCATCCAACTCATCCCAAACCATCTCAATTGGGTTTAGGTTGGGTGATTGTGAAGGCCATGTCATCTATCACAGCACTCCATCACTGTCCTTCTTGGTCAAAGAGTCATTATGTAGCCTGGAGGTGTGTTTAGGGTCATTGTACTGTTGAGAAACAAATGATGGACACCCTAAGCGCGAACCCCAATGGCATGGCATCTCTGTGCCGAATGCTGTAGTAGCCATGCTGGTTAAGTGTTCCCTAACATTTTGAAAAAATCACCAACAAATTATAACTCATCAGACCAAAGTACAGATTTCCACTGGTCTAATATCCATTCCTTGTGTTTCTTGGCCCAAGCAATTCTCTTCTTCTTTCTCTTGTTCCTCAATAGTGGCTACTTTGCAGCAATTAGACAATAAAGACCTGAGTCTTGCAGTCTCCTCTGAACACTTGATATTGAGACGTGTCTGGTAAATGATCTTCCTTTCCTTGGGCGGTCCTCATGAGAGCCAGTTTTCATCATAACGTTTGATTGCTATTGTCGTGGAAATCCATCGCTCAAAATATATTAGACTGAAATTTATACGAGTCCAAACAGACTCTCAAGGCCAGACCCCATTAGTCAGTATCCTAATTAGGAAATTTCACCGATATATATCGAGAGAGGAGAAGAAAACACACAGACACGCTGAAATGTTCAAAATGCTCCTCTGAAGGATTTATTACCAAACTCAAACTGTTAAACTGAAATTCAGAAGGGGTGTAGGCTTGAGGTAAACCAATCAGAGACAATGTAACAATATTTGTTATTCAGTAAAAAGCATACAATAAAATACATCCCAGATACATCATTATAATTCTTTACACATTAGGTTTTGCAGGCCTTATCTCTTTTGGACAGAATGTTCTCGTGGAGATGGGGGAGAGACCTTCCTTCACGCATACTTGCCACCCTCCCATCTCCCTCCCTGTCCATTCTCTACCAACTTCGCATGGGAACCAAGGTCAAAGATAAAACATACGAAATCAACATTACTTGTATTAACGGAACAATGACTTTTCTATTCACTACAATAAAACCAAGATGGGAACTCCAGACAAGATGGCTGCTGCACGAAACTAAATCATTTAAACATTATCATCACTTTCACATATTACATATCTTAGTAATTCGGTATCCTGCTTGATAATTCACAATGTAATTTCATACAGAGAATATAAGCAAATAAATCATCCTTCACACTATCATGACTGCACTTGAAGATACCTTCAAAGTTATTGAAATTTTCCAGATTGACTGACCTTCATGTCTTAACCCCTTAAGGACACAGCCTGTTTTGGCCTTCAGGACACAGCCGATTTTTGCAAATCTGACGTGTCACTTTATGTGGTAATAACTCCGGAATGCTTTTGCCTATCCAAGCGATTCTGAGATTGTTTTCTCGTGACATGTTGTACTTTATGATACTGAAGAAATTTCGTCGTTAAATTCAATATTTATTTGTAAAAAACACCAAAATGTAGAGAAAATTTGCAAAAATCTGCATTTTTCTAAATTGTAATGTATCTGCTTGTAAAACACATCGTAATACCACACAAAATATTTACTAGTTAACATTTCCCATATGTCTACTTTATGTTTGCATCGTTTTTTGAACGTGCTTTTATTTTTCTAGGATCTCACAAGGCTTAGAACTTTAGCTGCAATTTCTCGCATTTTCAAGAAAATTTCAAAAGGCTATTTTTTCAGGGACCAGTTCAGTTCTGAAGTGGCTTTGAGGGCCTTATATATTAGAAACCCCCTATAAAACACCCCATTTTAAAAACTGCACCCCTCAAAGTATTCAAAACCACATTCAGAATTTTTTTTAACCCTTTAGGCATTTCACAGGAAGTAAAGCAAAGTAGAGGTGAAATTTACAAATTTAAATTTTTTTTTACTAAATTAATTTGTAATACAGTTTTTTCTGTAACACAGAAGGTTTTACCCAAGAAATGCAACTCAATATTTATTGCCCAGATTCTGCAATTTTTAGAAATATCCCACATGTGGCCCTAGTGTGGTAATGGACTGAAATACCGGCCTCAGAAGCAAAGGAGCACCTGGTGGATTTTGGGGCCTCTATTTTATTAGAATATATTTTAGGCACCATGTCAGGTTTGAAGAGGTCTTGTGGTGCCAAAACAGTGGAAACCCCCCAAAAGTGACCCCATTTTGGAAACTACACCCCTCAAGGAATTTTTCAAGAGGTATAGTTAGCATTTTTAGCCCACAGGTTTTTTGCTAAATTTATTGGAACTGGTCTGTGAAAATGAAAATCTACTTTTTTTCTGAAAAAACATACGATGTTTTAGATTTTACAAGGAATAAAGGAGAAAAAGCACCCCAACACTTGTAAAGCAATGTCTCCCGATTACGGCAATACCTTATATGTGGTAATAAACTGCTGTTTGGACCCACGGCAGGGCTCAGAAGGGAACGAGGGCCATTTGGATTTTGGAGCGCAGATTTTGCTGCATTGGTTTTCGGTGCCATGTCGTGTTTGCAAAGCCCTGGAGGGACCATCACAGTGGAAACTCCCCAATAGTGACCCCATTGTGGAAACTACACCCCTCAAGGAATTTTTCTAGGGGTATAGTTAGCATTTTGACCCTACACGGTTTTTGCTGAACTTATGGGAATTATGCCGTGAAATTGAAAATCTAAATTTTTTTCTAATAAAATGTCGTTTTAGCTCAGATTTTTTCATTTTTACAATAGATAAAGGAAAAAAAACACCCCAATATTTGTAAAGCAAACTCTTCTGAGCACAGCAATACCCCATATGTGGTAATAAACTGCTGTTTGGACACATGGCGGAAGTTAGAAAGGACGGAGCGCCATTTGACTTTTGGAGCTCGAGTTTTGCTGGAATGGTTTGCGGCCCCATGTCACATTTGCAAAGCCACTGAGGGGCCAAAATAGTGCAAACTCAGCAAAAGTGACCCCATTTGGGAAACTATACCCCTCGTGGAATTTATCTAGCAGTATAGTGAGCATTTTGACCCCACAGTTTTTTTGCTGAATTATTGGAATTATGCAGTGAAAATGAAAATCTACATTCTTTCCACTAAAATGTTGAATTTTTTTCATTTTCACAAGCAATAAAGGAGAAAAAGCGCCCCAACAATTGTAAACCAATTTCTCCCGAGTACGGCAATACCCCACATGTGGTCATAAACTGCTGCTTGGATACACCACAGGGCTCAGAATGGCAGGAGTGCTACTTGGCATGTAGATTTTGGTTGATTGTTTTTTGGGCGCCATGTCGCATTTGCAGAGCCCCTGAGGTACCCGTACAGTAGAAACCCCTGAGATGTGACTCAATTTTGGAAACTATACCCCTCAGGGTAATCATCTAGGGGTGTACTGAGCATTTTGATCCCACAGGTGTTTCATAGATTGTATTAGAATGAGGCAGTGAAAATGAAAGAGTTTTTTTTTTCCCCAAAAAATATGTAGTTTTGCACCCATAATTTGTTACCCAATTTCTCCCGAGTACGGCAATACCCCATGTGTGGCCCTAAACTGCTGTTTGGGCACATGGCAGAGCTCAAAATGGAAGGAGTGCCATGTGGCTTTTAGAGCACCGATTTTGCTGGACTGGTGTAGGGGCGCCATGTCGCATTTGCAGAGCTCCCTTAGGTACCAGAGTAGAGTGTAAAACCCTGAGAAGTGACCCCATTTTGTAAACTACACCCCTCAAGGCATTTATCATTTGCCTGGATATATGACAGGGCTTAGGTGTGAAAGGCGCATGTGAGACCTATTTTGGTGATTTTCGCAGCATTAGCCCACAACGGCAGGGCTCTGGGGTCAAATAGTAAAACAAACCCCCAAGTAGTGACCCCCATTTTGGAAACTGCACCCCTGAAGGCATTTTATTAACGGGTGTAGTGAGCATTTTGACCACACAGGGTTTTTTTTTTCTATAATAAATGAATGCTCAGTGGATGGTGCAAAGTGAAAATTGCAAATTTCCACAGGTATATGCCATTTTAGTGCACAATATTTTGTGCCCAGTTCATGCCACTGAAGACAAATACCTCAAACTGTTAAGCGGGTTCTCCCGGGTATGGCGATGCCATATATGTGGACGTAAACTGCCCGTTGGGCACGCTGTGGGGCTCAGTAGGGAGAAGCGCCATTTGGCTTTTGGAGCGTGGATTTTGCTTAGTGGTAGTTTTGTTTGGGGTTTTGCTGGTATTTCAGTTTATAATGTGGGGACATATGTAATCTGTGTGGAGAACATCAGGGGCATAATAAGAGGGTATAATAATGGGGTAAATAAATAATAATCCGCGGATATGTGGCCAGTGTCGCACTGATAAATGGTGCCAGATCTTATCTGCTTTTGGACACTCTACACATTTTGCATCGCCATATTCTGAGAGCCAGAACTTTTTTTTTTTCTCCACCGGAGCCGTGTGAGGGCTTATTTGTTGCGGGACAATCTGTAGTTTTCATTGGTACCATTTTGGGGTACATGCTATTTTTTTGATCACTTTGTATTTAATTTTTTTGGCAAGCAAGGTGACCATAAACCTGCAATTCTGATGATTTTTATAAAAAAAAATTTACGGCGTTCGCCATGCGCTATTAATGACAATTTTACTTAATTCTGCGGGTCGGTACGATTACGGCGATACCAGATGTATATCGTTTCTCTTATGCTTTGCAGCGTCTGCACAATAAAATCACTTGTTTCAAATTTATTTTTTGTGTCACCAGATTCTGAGAGCCATAACTTTTTTATTTTTCCGTCAAAAAAGCTGCGGGAGGGCTTGTTTTTTGCGGGACGGGCTTCAGTTTTTATTGGTATCATTTTGGGGTACATGCAACTTTTAGATCCCTTTTTTTTTATTCTGTTTTGCGAGGGGTAGTGACTAACAAACAGCGATTCTGGAATCGTTTTTTATAAAAAAAAATTACGGTGTTCACCGTACGGGTAAAATAGCGTGATATTTTTATAGTTTGGGTCGTTACGGACGCGGTGATACCACATATGTGTACTTTTTTTTATGTTTTTATGTTTTTCCTATAATAAAAGACTTATTATAGGAAAAAAGGCTGTTAGTCTTTTTTGCAACTTTATTTTTTTCATGGAACTTATTTTTTTTAAACTTTTTTACAACATTTTTATTAACTTGTTTTACCTTTTTTTTGTGTCCCACTAGGGAACTTGAAGGCATGAAGCCCTGATCGCTATTCTAATACACTGCACTACCTACATAGTGCAGTGTATTAGAGCTGTCAGCTATTCACTGACAGCAAGCCTATTAGGCTTCGCCTCCCGGCGGGGCCTAATAGGCTTCCGTACTAGGAAGCGATTGTTAGGCTATGGTTGCCATAGCAACCATCGGAACACCCGCGTGTGCCGATGGTTGTCATTAGCAACCATTGCGTGCGGTCTAATCACTTAGATGCAGCGATAGCTGCATCTAAGGGGTTAATCGGCCGGATCAGAGCCTAGCTCCGGTCCTGGCGGTTAGAGCACGATGTCAGCTGTGACAAACAGCTGACACCCGCGCCCATGGCAACCATCGTTGTTGCCGACAGGCTACAAGACACTTCGATGCATCAATCGCGTTGATCGATGCATCGAAGGGGTTAATCGGCCGGATCGGAGCCTAGCTCCGGTCCTGGCCGTTACAGAGGGGTGCCGGACATCTGATTACCGGCGGTGATAGCGCTGGCTCAAGCTGAGCCAGCGCCATCACATACCTTACGTCATGGAGCTGTGATTGGTCAGTCTGCTTTGACTGACCAATGACAGCGATCGCCGGCAGGAGACCGCTGTGAATGGTCCCCTGCCGTCTTACTGTGCCGGTCAACTGTCATAAACAGTTGACGGCACAGTTCTGTCACCTTGTCATTTGACAGGGTGACCGTTTTTAGCCAGGACGCACCGGTACGTCCCTGTGCCTTAAAGCACTTCAATGCAGGACGTACCGGTGCGTCCTGGTGCGTTAAGGGGTTAAAGTACTGATGGTCTGTCATTTCTCTTTACTTAGTTGAGTGGTTCTTGCCATAATGTGTATTAGAACAGTAGTTGAATAGGGCTAAACACTGTATGGAAGTTTGTACCAGTCCTACCTCTTCACAACACAACTGATGGTCTCATTCACATTATGAAGTCAAGAAATTCAACAAGTTAACTCCTGACAAGGCATACCTGTTAATTGAAAATCATTCCAGATTTGAATAGCTGATTGAGAAATGCCAAGAGTGTGCAAATATCTGAAGAGAGAAAAACGTACACAGCGCCACATGGTGCAAGATAAACCATAAAAGCTAGTACTGGCAGGTACAGCTTAATGTAAAAGTCCGTTAGATGAAGCCAGGTTGCAGCTTTCCGTATCCAGGTACCGGCATCAATGTGATTGAGCCGCAGGAGAGTAAGGGTAGTATATTTCAGTGAAATATATAAATAAAACTGGATATTTTTTGGAGAGCGCTACTTGATATGAAGAAAAGGCAGATGAGTAATCATGAGTTGATTTATTATGCAACGCGTTTCAACGCAGGACATGCGTCTTCGTCAGGCAAAGAAATCGGTAAGAAATCGGTTACCGATTTCTTTGCCTGACGAAGACGCATGTCCTGCGTTGAAACGCGTTGCATAATAAATCAACTCATGATTACTCATCTGCCTTTTCTTCATATCAAGTAGCGCTCTCCAAAAAATATCCAGTTTTATTTATATATTTCACTGAAATATACTACCCTTAAGAGTGTGCAAAGGATCTATCAAACCAAAAGGGGGCTACTTTGAAGAATCTAAAATAAAAAAACAAATTCTGGTCTGTTCAACACTTTTTTTGTTTACCACTTAACTCCATGTGTGTTCCTTCAAAGTTTTCATGTCTTCAATATAAATCAACTGTGTGTGTGTGTGTGTGTGTGTGTGTGTGTGTGTGTGTGTGTGTGCGCGTGCGTGCGTGCGTGCGTGCGAGTATATTTTAAAGCGAATAACTTTTACAACTTAATTTTATTTCATGGAACAAAATTTCCTGCTTTTTTATAGAATTATGATGCTTTCCGTTCTTCGACATACAAAAACACCAGTCAAGTTTTGGTTTTTAAAGAACTATCTTTCTCCACGGTTTACGGTAAGTATATGTGCTTACTGGTTCTTATATTATTGCTGTAATATAGCATTAAATAAAGTTTAAAATTTGGTCTGTGGTCCACATAATGTTGCTGATTCTCTCAGAGAAGAGTGCTCACTAGTGATGGGATTACATAGGATTTTGGTAAAAGTCCAATTTTATTGATTTATGCCATAATCATGTAATGGGTAAATGCCGCGTCCAGCTGAGTTTTTCTCCTCTGAGCAGTGACTCAGCTTGTGATTCACCTATTCAAATGTTCAATATAGTTTATGTATTTTTATATTAGGCCAATTAGTAGTACAATAATTTAGGCTTTAATATGTGTTGCTTATAATTTAAAGTGTGTCAATGTCTGTGTATTATGTATTTGATTTCATGGAATGTCTGTGCTATGGGTCACTGTGCCTTTTCAAAATTATTAATTGGACAGTTTGAGATTTTATTTAATTGGCGCTAAGTAATCTTGAGTCTGAGCTGTATTAATGTTTCTTGTTTTGTATTCATCTTTAAGAATAAGAGAACATGATATTCATTTAATTATCCTTAACAAAGGGCCACAGACTTTTTAATTCAGCACCAAAGAGTTGTCAAGTTTTTCTGTAATTTGCTGGATATGAACATCTCGTGTCTATAATCCCATAAAAAGATAAGTAGTTGTATAGCATCTATGAGCCTGTTAACATTTTAATCTAATGGCTTGTTGAAATAAAAAATTAGGACATATACTCTCTTTAGGAAGTTTAGTTTACTATGTTTTATTGTTGTGGTGTTTTAGACACTCAGACAGAGGACATAGGCTGAAGTTCCTGGGCCCTGATGCAAAATCTATACCAGGACCCGCCCCCCCCTCCACAAAGTGGCTATTTTGTCACACTTAACCCCTTGAGTACCCAGCTCATTTTGGCCTTGAGGACCAGACCCATTTTTTCAAATCTGACATGTATCACTTTATGTGGTAATAACTCCGGAATGCTTTTACCTATCCAATTCTGAGATTGTTTTCTCGTGACATATTGTACTTTACTTTAGTGCAAAAATTTGGTCGATAAATTCATTGCTTATTTGTGAAAAACACCAACATTTAGCGAAAATATGAAGAAATTATGATTTTTCCAATTTTTAATGCATCTGCTTGTAAAACAGATGGTAATACCACACAAAATAGTTACCAATTAACATCTCCCATATGTCTACTTTATGTTTGCATCGTTTTTTGAACATCCTTTTATTTTTCGAGGACGTTACAGGGCTTAGAACTTTAGCAGCAATTTCTCATATTTTTAAGAAAATGTCAAAAAGCGATTTTTTTCAGGGACGAGTTCAGTTCTGAAGTGGTTTTGAGTGCCCTATATATTAGAAACCCCCATAAAACACCCCATTTTGAAAACTGCACCCCTCAAAGTATCCAAAACAGCATTCAGAAAGTGTTTCAACCCTTTAGGCGTTTTACAGGAATTGAAGGAAAGTAGAGCTGAAATTTTCAAATTTCATTTTTTTTTACAAAATTCATATGTAATACATTTTCTTCTGTACCACAGAAGGTTTTACCTGAGAAACGCAACTCAATATTTATTGCCCAGGTTCTGCAGTTTTTAGAAATATCCCACATGTGGCCCTAGTGCGCTAATGGACTGAAACACAGGCCTCAGAAGCAAAGGAGCACCTCTTGGATTTTGGGGCCTCCTTTTTTCAGAATATATTTTAGGCACCATGTCAGGTTTGAAGAGGTCTTGTGGTGCCAAAACAGTGGAAACCCCCAAAAGTGACGCCCATTTTTTAAACTACACCCCTCAGGGAATTTATCTAGGGGTATAGTTAGCATTTTGACCCCACAGGTATTTTGCTATATTTTCTGGAGTTAGTCTGTGAAAATGAAAATCTACTTTTTTTCTGGAAAAACGTAAAAATTTCTAATTTTTGCAAGAAATAAAGGAGAGAAAGCACCCCAACATTTGTAAAGCAATTTCTCGCGATTACGGAAATACCCCATATGTGGTAATAAACTGCTGTTTGGACCCACAGCAGGGCTCAGAAGGGAAGGACCCCCATTTGGATTTTGGAGCTCTGATTTTACTGGAATGGTTTTCAGTGCCGTGTCACGTTTGCAACGCCCTGGAGGGACCTAAACAGTGGAATCCCCCCAAAAGTGACCCCATTTTGGAAACTGTACCCCTCAAGGAATTTTTCTAGTGGTATAGTTATCATTTTGACCCCACAGGTTTTTTGCTGAATTTATTGGAATTAGTCTGTGAAGATGAAAAGAGACTTTTTTTTGGAAAAAACACAGAATTTTCTAATTTTTATAAGGAATAAAGGAGAAAAAATCACCTCAACATTTGTAAAGCAATTTCTCCTGATTACGGAAATACCCCATATGTGGTTGTAAACGGCTATTTGGACATACGGCAAGGGTCTAAACGGAAAAAGTGCAATTTTGTTTTTGGAGTGGAGATTTTACAAAATTTGTTTTTGACGCCATGTTGCATTGCGCTGAGGTACCAGTACAGTGAAAACTCCCGAGAAGTGACCCCATTTAGGAAACTACACCCCTCAAGGAATTCATCTAGAAGTGTAGTGAGCATTTTGACCCCCAAATGTTTTGCAGAAATTAGTGCACAGTGGATGTTGCAGATTGAAAATTGACATTTTCCACATATATTCTATTTCAGTGCCCAATGCGTTGGGCCCAGCTTGTACCACTGGAGACATACGCCCCATAAATTGTTAAGCGGTTCTCCAGAGTACGGTAATACCCCATATGTGGTCATAAACCGCTGTTTGGGCACACTGCCAGGCCCAGAAGGAGCGCCATTTGGCTTTTGGAGCGCAGATTTTGCTTGGTAGTAGTTTTGTTTAGTGTTTTACTGGTGTTTCAGTTTATAATGTGGGGGCATATATAATCTGTGCGGAGTACACACATTTTTTGCGTGACACACTGTCGTTTTTATTGGTACCATGTTTGGCTACGCGCGACTTTTTGATCACTTTTTATTCCATTTTTTTGGAAACAACGTGACCAAAAAAGGAAATTCTGCCATTGTTTTTTTATGGTATTTTTTTTACGGTGTTCACCGTGCGGGATCAATAATATGATAATTTTTTAGGTCAGGCCGATACGAACGCGGCGATACCTATTATGTCTAGTTTTTGTCTTTTTTTTCATTTTTTTTCTAATTATAAAGGGCTTGATCAGGGAAACAAGGCGATTATTGTTTTTATTACGGTAAACTTGTATTTATTTATTTATCTAAAACATTTTTTTTACTTTTTTTTCACTTTTTATTTTACACATACTAGGGGACTGGAAGATCTGATCTTCTGATCCCCTGTACAATACACTGCACTACTTCTGTATGTACTTGTGTAGTGCAGTGTATTGTAACTGTCACTTTACAACTGACAGTTAAGCCTATTACGTCCTGCCTTGGGCAGGACCTAATAGGCTCCCGTACCTGGCAACCAGGAAGCCGCTGCTAGGCTTCCTGGTTGCCATTGCAACCATCAGAACCCCGCAATTTTTCGCAGGGGGGGGCAATGGGGTGCAGAGGGAGCCCCCTCCCTCTGTATCAATCACTTAAATGCCGCTGTCGCTATTGACAGCGGCATTTAAGGGGTTAAACTACAGCGATCGGAGAGGACAGTGATCGCTGTAGTTGCAGTGGGATGTCGGCTGTATATTACAGCCGACATCCGATGAAGATGGAGCGAGCACAGCTCCTGTGCCCGCTTCATCCTCAGGGCGTTACTATACGCCCATTTTCGGGAAGGGGTTAATAAAAATAGTGGTTTTTTTTTACACCGCTTTCTCTGATCTCCTCACGTATCTCACAGAAGTGAGGAGATCAGAGAAAGTGACAGGAGCTTTCTCCTGCAGACGACGTCACAGACGGCTGTGATTGGTCAGTCTTCAGAGACTGACCAATCACAGCAATCGCCGGCATTGGGGACTGCTAATTGGTCCCCAGGCCGGTAGCAGAGACGGTTAGCTGTCAATGACAGCTGCCGCCGCTGTTCTGTCACTATGTGATTTCACATAGTGACAGTTTATTCCTGCACCGTAATAGTACGTCGAAGGTACGCTGGAATAAGCGGCCAGCGACGTACTATTACGTCGAAGGTACGCAAGGGGTTAAAGTGTAGGCATGTACACAGTGGATATAAAAAGTATACACGCCCCTGTTAAAATGACAGGTTTTTGTCATGTTACAAAATTAGTCCAAGATGAATCATTTCAGAACTTTTTCCACCTTTAATGTCACCTATAATCTGTACGATTGTATTGAAAAACAAACTGAAATCTTTTAGGGTGGAAAAATAAAAATAAAGAACAAAAATAATGTGGTTGCATTAATATGCACACTCTTAAACTAATTCTTTGTTGAATTACCCTTTGACTTTGACAGCATTCAGTCTTTTTGGGTAGAAGTCTATCAGCATGGCACATCTTGACTTGGCAATTGTTGCCCACTCTTCCTTGCAAAAGCGCTCCAAATCTGTCAGATTGCGAGGGCATCTCCTGTGTACAACCCTCTTCAGGTCACCTCACTGAATTTCAATGGGATTCAGGTCTGGGCCATTCCAAAACTTTGATCTTCTTCTGGTGAAGGCATTCTTTTGTTGATTTGGAGGTATGCTTTGGGTTGTTGTCATGCTGAAAGGTAAAATTCCTCTTCGTCTTAAGCTTTTTAGCAGATGCCTGCAGGTTTGTTCCATTATTGCCTGATATTTGGAACTGTTCATAATTTCCTACACCTTGACTAAAGCCCCAGTTCTAGCTGCAGAAAAACAGCCCCAAAGCATAATGCTGCCTCCACCATGCGTCACTGTGGGTATGGTGTTCTTTTGGTGATGTGCAGTGTTGACTTTGCACCAAACATACCTTTTGGAATTATGGCCAAAAAGTTCAACCTTGGTGTCACCAGACCATAACACGTTTTCCCACATGCTTTTGGCAGACTTGATGTAGGTCTTTGCAAAACATAACCGGGCTTTGGTGTTTTCTTTGTTAGAAAAGGCTTCTGTCTTGTCACCCTACCCCACAGCCCAGACATATGAAGAATACAGGAGATTGTTGTCACGTGCACTACACAACCAGTACCTGCCATAAAGTCCTGCAGCACCTTTAATATTTCTGTAGGCCTCTTGGTAGACTCCCGGACCAATTTTCATCTTCTCTTTTCATCAAGTTTTGAGGGACGTCCAGTTCTTGGTAATGTCACTGTTGTGCCAAATGTAATCCACTTCTTGATGACCATCTTCACTGTGTTCCATGGTATATCTAATGCCTTGGAAATTCTTTGGTACCCTTCTCCTGACTGATGCCTTTCAACAATCAGATCGCTTTGATGTGTTGTAAACTCTTTACGGACCATGGCTTTTGCTGTCACATGCAACAAAGAAAATGTCAGGAAAATTTTAATAGAAAAGCTGAACTTTATATGGGGTTACTCAGGATCACTATAAATAATGGCAGCTGTGTACTGACTACTATTTAACATGAGTTTAAATGTGATTGGCTAATTCTGAACGCACCCACATCCCCAATTATAAAAGGGTGTTCACACTCCTGCAACCACATTATTGTAATTTTGTTGTTTTTATTTTTCCCTCTAAATGTCAGTTTGTTTTTCAATGGAATTGTACAGATTATGGGACACATTAACCCCTTAACGCTCAGTGACGTACTATTACGTCATGGAAAGCTCCCTGTTCGCGCTCCATGACGGAATAGTACGTTGCGGGAGTAACGGCCGTTTCGGCCGTCCTCCCGACACATACAGGAGCTGTGACAGCTGCTGTCTCGTACAGCAACTGCCGCAGCTCCTACAGCAGGGACAGATCGCTGTGTCCCCGCTGATTAACCCCTGAAAAGCCGTGTTCAATAGCGATCACGGCTTTTTAGGGGTTAAGCTGCCATCGCTGGCCTGCTACACGATAGCGGCCGGCGATGGTGACTATGGCATCCGGACACCAAACAATGGCGGTCGGCTATGCCATAGACGGAAGCCTAGTGGGTCCTGACAATGTCAGGACCCACTATGCTTGCTGTCAGTGAGTAACTGACAGTTCTAATACACTGCACTACGCATGTAGTGCAGTGTATTAGAATAGCTATCAGGGCCTCCTGCCCTCAAGTCCCCTAGTGGGACAAAGTAAAAAAGTTAAAAAAAGATGTGTAAAAATAAGAAAATAAAAGATTTTAAAGTATTAAAAGTAAAAATCCCCCTTTTTCCCTTATCAGTCATTTATTATTAATAAAAATATATAAACAAACAAATAAACTATACATAATTGGTATCGCCGCGTCCGTAACGACCTAAACGACAAAATTATTTCATTATTTATCCCGTGCGGTGAACGCCGTAAAAGAAAATAATAATAAACCGTCCCAGAATCTCAATTCTTTGGTCACTTCACCTTGCAAAAAATTGAATAAAAAGAGATCAAAAAGTTGCATGTACCGAAAAATGGTACTGATCGAAACTACAGTTCGTTATGCAAAAAATAAGTCATCGCACGGCTTTATTGATGGAAAAATAAAAACGTTATGGTGCTTAGAATAAGGTAACACAAAAAGTGAATGATTTTTTACAAAACGTATTTTATTGTGCAAACGCCATAAGACATAAAAAAAACTATAAACATCTGGTATCGCCGTAATCGTATCGCCCCGCAGAATAAAGTGAATGTCATTTATAGCGCACGGTGCACGCTGTAAAAAAAATAGAATAAAAAAACAATAGTAGAATTGCTGTTTTTTAGTCACCACGCCACTTAAAAATAGAATAAAAACTGATAAAAAAGTCGCATGCACCCCAAGAAAGCTACAATGGATTCCTCAAGGGGTCTAGTTTCCAAAATGCTGTCACTTTTGGGTGTTTTCCCACTGTTTCGGCACCACAAGACCTCTTCAAACCGGACATGGTGCCTAATAAAAAGGAGGGCTCAAAATCCACTAGGTGCTCATTTGCTTCTGAGGCCGGTGCTTCAGTCCATTACCGCACTAGGGCCACATGTGGGATATTTCTCAAAACTGCAGAATCTGGGCAATAAATATTAAGTAGCGTTTCTCTGGTAAAACCTTTTGTGTTATAAAAAAAAAGTGGTATAAAAAGGATTTTCTGACAAAAAAAAAAAGTAGATTTCACCTCTACTTTGCTCTAAATTCCTGTGAAACACCTAAAGGGTTCATAAACTTTCTAAATGCTGTTGTGAATACTTTGAGGGGGTCTCGTTTCTAAAATGGTGTGTTTGATAAGGGTTTCTAATATATGGGCCCCTCAAAGCAACTTCAGAACTCAACTGGAACCTAAAAAAATAAATAAATTAGGCAATACTTCGCTTCTTACATTATACTGATAATGAGCCGTGCCCACCCCGAGATGACCCCAGTTTTGACCGTTTGTATAAACGGAGACCCCTATTAGACCGTTTCAGTGCCCGGTTTTCCCAAGCATACACCCCCGAGAAGTGTATTTCTATTGATGAGTCCTTGGTACATTTTAAAGGGAGGGTTCAATTCCGCCAGTACCTGCCAGGTAAGAGGGCAAGGTATGGCGTGAAGATGTATAAGCTGTGCGAGAGTGCATCAGGGTATACCTACAGATTTAGGATATATGAAGGGAAGGACACCAGTATTCAGCCCCCAGAATGCCCCCCCCCCCTTACTGGGAGTTAATGCAAAAATTGTGTGGTATTTGGTGCACCCACTGCTGGACCAGGGTTACCACCTCTACCTGGATAATTTTTATACCAGCGTCCCACTCTTCAACTGCCTCGCTTCCAGAAGTCCTGCGGCATGCGGCACTACTAGAAGAAATCTGAGAGGCCTCCCTAAGACTCTGCAGGGCAAACGCTCAGAAGGGGTGAGAGCAGGGCACAATTCAGCAGCAACATATTGTGTGTCAAGTACAAGGACAAGAGAGATGTCACACCAGTACCCATGTACCTGTACGAGGTACCAGTACCGAGACCCCCAAACCAGACTGCATCCTGGGCTACAATAGGTACATGGGAGGGGTGGACTTGTCAGATCAAGTCCTGAAGCCCTACAGCGCCATGCGGTGTGGTATAAGAAACTGGCCGGGCACATCATACGGATGGCATTGTACAACGCGTACGTGCTACATCGATGTACAGGCCTGTACTTTCCTGGAATTTCAAGAGGTGGTTATCAAGAAACTAATTTTTATGGACCAAGAAGGGGGGGGGGCACCCAGTACTTCTGGAGGCGAGGCCACACGCATCGTACCAGGGCAACACTTTCCTGGAGAAGTTCCCAAACTGGCAAGAAAGGAAAAAGTCAAAAGAGGTACAAAGTCTGCTATAAGAGGGGGATAAGGGAGAACACAATATATCAATGTGACACGTGTCCCGAAAAACTAAGTCTCCGTATGAAAGAGTGCTTCAAAATGTATCATACATCCCATGATTTTTAATCTACCCCAGTTTTACTTACCCTGATGCACTCCGCACAGCTTATCCCCCCTCGTCTTTCCCCTCTGAGCCCTGCTGTGTGCCCAGGCAGCTGATTACAGCCACATGTAGGGTATTGACGTACCCGTGAGAACCCACATTACAGTTTATGGGGTGTATGTCTCCGGTCAAAATGCTCACTACACCTCTAGATGAATACCTCAAGGGTGTAGTTTTTAAAACGGGGTCACTTCTTGGGGGTTTCAACTGTACTGGTACCTCAGGGGCTTCTGCATACATGACTTTGCACCAAAAAAATCCCCAGTAGGTCAAATGGTGGTCCTTTCCTTCTGAGCCCTCCCATGGGCCCAAATGGCAGTTTATCACCACAAATGGGGTACTTCTGCACTCAGGACAAATTGGGCAACAGAATGGGGTATTTTATTTCTTGTGAAAATTAGAAATTTTCAGCCAAAACTACATATTATTGGAAAAAATAATTTTGTTTTAATTCCCAGCCCAATTCAAATAAGTTCTGTGAAAAAACTGTGGGGTCAAAATGGTCACAACACCCATAAATGAATTTCTTGAGGGGTGTAGTTTACAAAATGGGGTCACTTCTGGTGGGTTTCCATTGCTTTGATACCTCTGGGGCTCTGCAAATGCGACATGGTACCCGAAAGCCAATCCAGCAAAATCTGGACTCCAAAGAACAAATAGCGCTCATTTCTTTCTGAGCCCTCCCATGGGCCCAAACGGCAGTTTATCACCACAAATGGGGTATTGCTGCACTCAGGACAAATTGGGCAACAAAATGGGGTATTTTGTTCTCCGTGAAAATAGGAAATTTTGATCATAAATTACATCTTATTGGAAAAAATTTCATTTTTTTAATTTCACAGCCCAATTAAAATAGGTGCTGTGAAAAAAACTGTGTGGTCAAAATGATAACAACAGCCATAAATTAATTCCTTGAGGGGTGTAGTTTCCAAAATGGGGTCACTGTTGGGGGATTCCTACTGTTTTGGCACCTCAACACCTCTTCAAACCTGGCATGCTGCCTAAAATATATTCTAATAAAAAAGGGGCCTCAAAATGCACCTGGTGCTTCTTTGCTTCTGGGGCTTGTGTTTCAGTCCACGAGCGCACTAGAGCCACATGTGGGACATTTCTAAAAACTGCAGAATCTGGACAATACATATTTAGTAGTGTTTCTCTGGTAAAACCTTCCGTGTTACACAAAAAAAATTGAATAAAATTGAAATTCAGCAAGAAAAATGAAATTTGCAAATTTCACCTCCACTTTGCTTTAATTCCTGTGAAATGCCTGAAGTGTTCAAAAAACTTTCTAAATGCTGTTTTGAATACTTTGAGGGGTCTAGTTTTTAAAATGGGGTGTTTTATCAGGGTTTCTAATACATAGGCCCCTCAAAGCCACTTCAGAACTGAAGAAGTACCTTAAAAAAAAGGCTTTTTAAATTTTCTTAAAAAAAAGAGAAATTACTGTTTATGTTCTAAGCCTTGTAACGTCCAAGAAAAATAAAATAATGTTCAAAAAACGATGCCAATCTAAAGTAGACATATGGGAAATGTGAACTAGTAACTATTTTGGGTGGAATAACCGTCTGTTTTACAAGCAGATGCATTTAAATTCTGAAAAATGCTATTTTTTATAAATTTTCCCTAAATTTTGCAAATTTTCACTAATAAACACTGAATATATCGTCCAAATTTTACCACTAACATAAAGCCCAATGTGTCACGAGAAAACAATCTCAGAATCACTTGGATAGGTTTAAGCATTCCGACGTTATTACCACATAAAGTGAAATATGTCAGATTTGAAAAATGGGCTCTGAGCCTTAAAGAGGCTCTGTCACCAGATTTTGCAACCACTATCTGCTATTGCAGCAGATAGGCGCTGCAATGTAGATTACAGTAATGTTTTTATTTTTTAAAAACGAGCATTTTTGGCCAAGTTATGACCATTTTTGTAGTTATGCAAATGAAGCTTGCAAAAGTCCAAGTGGGTGTGTTTAAAAGTAAAAGTCCAAGTGGGCGTGTATTATGTGCGTACATCGGGGCGTTTTTAATACTTTTACTAGCTGGGCGTTCTGATGAGAAGTATCATCCACTTCTCTTCAGAACGCCCAGCTTCTGGCAGATCACGCTGTGACGTCACTCACAGGTCCTGCATCGTGTCAGACGAGCGAGGACACATCGGCACCAGAGGCTACAGTTGATTCTGCAGCAGCATCAGCGTTTGCAGGTAAGTAGCTACATCGACTTACCTGCTAACGCCGATGCTGCAGAATCAACTGAAGCCTCTGGTGCCGATGTGTCCTCGCTCGTCTGACACGATGCAGGACCTGTGAGTGACGTCACAGCGTGATCTGGCAGAAGCTGGGCGTTCTGAAGAGAAGTGGATGATACTTCTCATCAGAATGCCAAGCTAGTAAAAGTATTAAAAACGCCCCGATGTACGCACATAATACACGCCCACTTGGACTTTTACTTTTAAACACACCCACTTGGACTTTTGCAAGCCTCATTTGCATAACTACAAAAATGGTCATAACTTGGCCAAAAATGCTCGTTTTTTAAAAATAAAAACGTTACTGTAATCTACATTGCAGCGCCTATCTGCTGCAATAGCAGATAGGGGTTGCAAAATCTGGTGACAGAGCCTTTTTAAGGCCAAAACAAGGCTGCGTCCTTAAGGGGTTAAAGGTGGAAAGAGTATCCAAGTACAGAATAAATTGCCATTTTTAATACCTAGAATACAGACACATAATAAAAGCAGACGGATTATTCTAAATAACTAATCAAAATGATAACGATAGCAAAAGCCATTCCATTGATGACCCATTGTTCACATTTCCTTGTGTTTCCAATAATAAACAGCACTACTAATCCTAGCCGGCAAATCTTCTAGTCAAGGATTTATTCAACTTCTGCGTTTTTTGTATTTTTTTTTTTTCAGTAAGTAATGTCTTGGAAGGACTTTTTGTTAAATTAATTTATTGGGTTTTCGTAGTTTATATAAATAATAGTTTCTTGTGCTGCTATAAAATGTTTCACACTGTCACAAAATCAATTATGTGGTAAGTAACACATATGTGAATTAGAAATATCATTTATATGTCTGAATGTTATACTTAATCTTTGTCTGTAGGAAATCATACCACACATGGCCCAGGAATATGGCTTTCAGTATGAGTTAGTCCAGTACAAGTGGCCTCGCTGGCTACACCAACAGACTGAGAAGCAGCGGATTATTTGGGGTTACAAAATCCTCTTCCTTGATGTTCTATTCCCACTTGCTGTAGACAAAATAATCTTCGTTGACGCTGACCAGGTACAGTTCTGTGTGTGGAGTTAAGCATGTCTTTCTAACAGAATAAGGAGCCAACTTGCAGGCCTTGCTCCGACGGTAGTTAGTGTGAAAACCGATTTTATTCTTAACCCAAATATCAAGCTTAGTGGCAAACAGAGTGAGATTGCGAATCCATCTCAGGTAATTATGTGAACATTCTTTTAATCCCAGAGGGATTTTAGAAGCTCATTACCTTCTCTCTCCAGTCTTTGCAGTATGTCCTTGCAGAAGGCTTTCGTTGCTGCGTTTTTTCCATTCCTTCTCTTTTGTTGTTATAAGTTCCGGATGTTCAGTGTTTAAATGATCTGTGTCTTGCCTGTAGCTCCCAAGGAAAGGAATCTGAGCTTGCGTTTAATGAGAAAATCGGAAGAACGAATGCTTCACAGATCCTTACAAATCCAAGCTAGGCCCCAGAGATGAGACATATATCCGAATATTGACAGTTTAAAATCCAAGTACATCCTAAAATAGTTTATTTGGAAAATGTTGCTTTAACCCTTTTATGTCCTGGAATTTTCCATCTATCTGGATCAATAATTTTGTTTTGTAATTTGATTTAAGTTTTTTATTTGCACTTACAATGTGTGTTGTAATAACATCTTGAAGTACACATAAGGCTGGGTTCACACAGAGTTCTTTGCAGGCGGAAAATCTGCCTCAAATTTCCGTTTGGAATTTTGAGGCAGAGTTTGCTCTGCCTGCACACTGATTTTCGCTGCGTTTTTGGCGCGCGGCCAAAAAATTTAAATGGAAGGTCAGAGGCGTAAACGCCCGAAGAGAGGGCATGTCCCTTCTTTTTCCCGCGAGATGGTTTTTCCCCACGCACGAAAAAACGCCTCCGCCTCCCATTGAAATCAATGGGCGCCATTTTCGGCCATTTTTTGGCACGTTTTCCGACGTGGTTTCCGCGTAAAAAAAAACTCTGTGTGAACTCCCCTTAGGCTTCTGTTCTCTTCTGAATCTGGTATTCTATCAGCACTGCATGCAGCTATATTCTTCCCATCAAAGCGACTGATATCACTACAAAACCTGACAGACCCCATTATAGCAGACTACAGGTAGGCGTCAGGTAGTGGATATACTTTTTCAGAAATCTAATGTTCTTAAAAGGTAGGTTGAGGCAGACTGAGAAGTGTCAAGGTCCCCCTGGGCAATAAGGGTCATGACCCCATTATCACCCAGGGGTCAGAACTGTTGTCTTCCTGTACTTCAAATACTTCTTTACGCACAGCTGTAGAGTGTGTAGATAAAATTGTATCTGCCTGCCGGGGGTAGTTTACTGTATACAGCTCCCATTGAAATTCTTGATTTAGATCACGAACTCCCTATGAAGAAGCTGTTTCTAGGTGGAGGGCTGTGGCTCTCGGGCAGTGCCGACTGGTCAGTTCCCCTGCTAAAGACACTAATACGCTCCAATCTGCAGGGTAAATGCTAATGTGAATACCCGGGTGACTCTCTCTTTCTTCCTATTGGCATCAGCCCGTGTATGGAATTAATATATTATCTCAGTACAGTCAGTCACTGCCAACAACCAAGTCAAGTAATGTCTAGGAACAATAAAGGCAAGCAAATTCATTACATTATATAGTCTGAATTTTTCTTAGTGTGTGTATTAATATTTCTATATTATATTTGGTAACAACTAATGATTGGTGTTTGTACACAGATTGTAAGGACGGACTTAAAACAATTACGTGACTTTGACCTTGGCAGTGCACCATATGGTTACACACCATTTTGTGACAGCCGCAAAGAGATGGATGGGTATCGCTTCTGGAAGTCTGGCTATTGGGCATCACATCTTGGACACAGAAAATACCATATCAGGTTGGAAAATATGATTATATAAGGCTGCGTCTACATCTGCGTCAGGGCTCCGTTCCGACGGAATGAATACCGTAGTCGACTACGCTATCAATTCCATCAAAACGACGAAACCCCTGCACAACGGAAACCATTTGCTCTGGATCAGTCACCATTGAAATCAATGAAAATGGAAACGGAAACCTCTGGTTTCCGTTTGTGTCAGTCAGGGCTCCGTTCCAACTGAATATTTAGTGGGAACAGAGCCCTGACGCAGATGTGAACTAACTTGTATGTTTGATAGTGACGCTTTATACCCACATTTTTCTATGTACATTATCCACTGCATTGTAAACTGTGATTCTCTGTTTTACAGTGCTTTATATGTAGTGGACCTTAAGAAGTTTAGGAAAATTGCTGCAGGTGACAGGCTTCGTGGACAGTACCAGGCCTTAAGTCAGGATCCAAACAGTTTGTCTAATTTGGATCAGGTAAATATAATTAATGTAGATTTATCTTCAGACAATAATATTGCTACAGATTTTAATAGAATATTTTTTTTTAACCTGTGAAATTATCTCCGGTTACAAAACTGTCTTCTGTTTGCACAAAATGCCTTCCTTCTTATCATTGATTGTCCTGCAATGTGAGCTTTCAGGAGTTTCAGATGGAAACTCAAAATCTATATTTAATATGCAGTTATATACATGATCAAAGAGTAATACACTGAATGATAGCTTGGTATGTTCAGTCAACCTGGAATGGTCATCATCCATAAAGCATACCTAACTTTTCAGATGACATTTCAGAATAAGCTTTCATATGTGTGTACATGAGGAATAACCCTATTTCTGGTCATTATATGACTTGTGGTCTGCACTTTTTTTTAGCAGTTTTCCTCTCTTCAGGCTCTATTTCTAATTCTCAGTTTTTCTGAGCTAGTGGCGGAGCCTAACTGCTATCATGTCTTCAATACAAAACACACATACATAGAGAAGAGAATCCTGCTCTCCTATCTCTATCTAACATGTGTATATATAGGAGCTGCAGCAACATGGAGGAGATTATACAGCAGTGTAGCTGAGAATCCAGCACTAGGGTGAGATATAACTTTTACCAGCAGTCTGTCTCTCCTCTCTGTTCTTGCTCCCCCTACCTTCTCCATAGATTTCAATGGGCACCAAATATGTCCCTCATCACCCACTCTGCTCCCCTCTCCATAGACTTCTATGGGCAGCATCTGTGTCTCTTTCTTTCCCTGCTCCATCCCCCTGCTCTCATTCCCCCCTCTATAGACTTCTATGGGCAGCATTATCTATCTTTCTCTCTGTGCTTCCTTCTCCCCCTCAACTCTACATAGACTTTTATGGTCAGCATTGTGTGCATCGCTCCCTCTGCTCCTTCTTCCTGCTCCCCCTCCATAGACTTCTATGGAGAGGCGTGAAGAGGCACCCCCCACTTCCTGCAGTTTGTCTCCTCTGCTCTGCAACTAGAGACAAATTTCACTTGACAACAGGGGGTGGACAGGAGGAAGGGAAACACCTAGTTGCAGTAATTTCGCACAGAACTTGCATGGCTAAAATAACTAAATCTTAACAGAAAATAAATTACAATGTTGATATATATATATATCAGATATACTATTAGAGTAGCATAAGTTGTTTAAATGGACACTAACTTTTCAAAGAGCCGATTCCATCACATGTCTTTGGAGCAATCATTATAGAATCACTTTATAAATTCTGCTCTATGGGACTGTGATTTTCTTCCAGTAAATTATAAGACTGCATCTATTCTGAATTTTATTGTTGTATCTTAACAAAATGACTGCTGATGAATATTCATTACAGGTTATGTTCTTGTCCAGTTTTCTTATAATACGGGATTTTGCAGCTAATTGGTCAGAGCCTTTGCTACTCCAGCCTTTAGACTTATTCAGACCCATGCCGACCCTTCAGACTCATTCACTCCAATATGAAAGTTACTGAAATATGACCCAAAGAGACACTAAAAAACGTAAAATATATTATTTCGCTGAATGTCCACAGGGGAGAATATCATACACCAATACTGATTACACCCTGAACATTAGAGACTGTTAATCTTTTAACAAATTTATGAGAAGTTTAACTTCCTGCGTATCAATGTATTACTTAACATTGTATTGCATTTCACATTTTATCAAATATTTTCATGATTCATAATGCTTCTAATTGGATTTTCTGTTTAATTCGGGGCACAAAAATAAAAATGTATCCAATTATAATGTGCACACATCTTCTATAATAAATATATTCTAGTTTGAGCATACAGTATAGAACAGTGCACTGGACTTTTTAATCATAGTGGATTTAATTAAGTTTTTTTACACTGGTCAACAGAAAAAGAACTCCATACATAAAGCGTAAGATTATACAGAAATCAGTTCAAGATAACACAGACCCAAGGTTGTAATTGCTGCCAAAGTTAGCTCTCTAAAAAAAGAATAAAAAACTGGTTCAATCAGTTATTTTATTATTTTTTTTAACATCTGCTTAGCTGCCTGTAGGTAACATTGTTTATGTATAAATGTTGAGGTAAAAATATATATATTTAAATATTCCTTCAGTAAAGTATTCTGTTTAGTGCATTTATTTAGTTATTGGGATAACTAAAATGTATTTTAAAAATATGTAAATAATAATACAAGAATATGGAGGATTTTCCACTTGAGTTTTAATTCTTCTAAGTAAACTACTATGTTGTTGTCATAGTAACCAAACCGCATCATTGACACGAAGTACCAATAAGTATAAAAATCTGTCATTAATCATTTTTATGAGTGCTCCTTTACTAGAGTGAAAAGGATATCTCTGCGAACCTTTATGGATACTTTTTTCATCAATAATTTTCTTTTTTTTAGATCTAAAGTACAAAAAAATTTAACCCCTAGAGCCCCCCTCTCCTCCACCAAACACGCCTCCTCTTTTAAATCTGCAAGTCACTTTTTGGGACGTTTTTGGAGCCGGTTTTCATAGACTTTATACAAAAACAGCTCCAAAAAGGGCTGCTAAGGGGGAGTCCACATGGAGTTTTTTGACGGCCCAGCTACTGTTTGCCCCCTGCCTGCCCTTCTGCCTCTGCCTTTATCCATCCATTTGGCCCTGCCTCTTAGTGTCTCTTTCGTGTCTTCTGACAGAGCCCTTACCAACCTGCTGTCTCCCGCTGCCGCTCCTCAGCACCCCTGCCAGGTTTTATTTTATCCCTATCCCTCCTAAATACTCCTTGGGTGTATGGGGTCCAGAAATTTCTGATGGTGGTCCTGCGTCCAATAATAGACAATCAAGTTAAGGGTTTGTTACATCAGCCGCATAACTGCAAGCCTATGCCTCTCTATCACAGGAAGTTCTGAAACAAATCCCAAAATGTAGATAATAGGGTCCAAATCATGAACTCATATACCTAATCAAAGAGATGCTGGCTACTCAACTTTCTGTAGTTCAACCACTGCTCGTGTTATCATGTGCTTGTTCTTCTTTATTGCATTCAATTCTATGTACCTTTTAATTTGCATGTTAATTTTTTCATTAAAGAAATAAAAAATGGCTGCATCCATGTCTTCAAAAAAACAAATAATATCTATTGTAGGTAAAGAAAAAGAAGCTTATTAAGTTCACTTTACAATAAATTCAAAGACCTTTCATGCAAATTGTGTGTGCAGTTATGTAGTATAATGATTCTGATTGAACTGTATGTCTTAACCCTTTCATGCCGACAATCTGTAGATTCACGTCCTATCCGCATATACCCCGTGCAGCCAGGGCGTGAATCTACAGACCTCTGCGTCTGCCAGCATAGCGCTGGGGAGATTGCTCTGACGCCGGCGGTGTCAGTGTCCCCGGCTTCCAAGTAACCTGTTCTCTGACATCCGAACCGATTGGTTCGGCTACAGAGCATATCATGGTGATCTCTGAAAAGTTTGTTTACAAACAAACTTTTCCCACTTGTCTTCTCCTCTCAGCCTCCTTCACTCTGTCACAGTGTTTCAGAGAGAAGGAGACTGATTGAGAGAAGACAGAAAGCAAGTAAATAAGAGCATTACATACAAGTGTGTGTGAGTATGTGTATAAATATATATATATATATATATATATATATACACACACACACACATTTACAAAGTATATAGAAGGTATATACTTTGTATTCCCTGTGCCCCTTAGTGTTAGAATAGGCAGGCAGGAATAGTAGGTTAGTTAGCGTGATCATAAATTGTTAGTTAATTAAGTCATACATTAACTTAATTTAATATATTACACTAAATCTGGCACTTTTTTGATCAATGGTTTCGTTGTAATATAAAATATGAGTTGCATATGTAGTAAAATTATATATTTTTTGAAAGTGTGATTTGTTGCGAAAAAAAACCCCTAAAAAAATGGTTAAGTTATCCGAAGTAGTAAAGAAGTTTTGACAGTTTAAAAGAATGTATGCCAAAACTTTAAATGTAGGCCTGGTCATTGAGGCATCGATGACCCTTGGTCCTGAAAGGGTTAATGGTTATAGGATTTTTGTAAGCAGAATATTAATAACAAGTTTATACTTTAAATTAAAACCTTGTTTGGCACAGACCGAATGATAAATAATGACTAGGTAGATATTCACCAACAAAGTAATAGACAGCCCTCATGTCTTGATGCAAAAATAAATATAGTAACTTTTAATCCGGATGTGCAACGTTTTGGCGCAAAAGCCTTTCTCAAGCAACATTGAGAGAGGCTTGGGGAAAGCTCTTGAGCCGAAATGTTGCACGACCGGATTACTATATTTATTTTTGCATCAAGACATGAATGCTGTATACTGCTTTGTTGGTGGATATTGAGTTGTGGCTAGTTAAACAGAGCCTCCAGTTTGATTTTTACCACGTATACTACTGTGGCTTTGGATGCTGTCCATTCGATTCATTTTGCGATAGGTGGATGTGCAGGGCTTCTGATAAATATGAAAAAAAAATAAAAAGAAACCCGTCCAACCTATACTCCTTTTGTGTTCATCCTCAAGAAGGCCAAAACCTCTATGATGCGAATGCCAATGGCCTCATATTCGGTAGGAGGAAAATTTCCTTCTCGATTCCAAATATGGCAATCAGAATAAATCTCTGGATCAATGACCCATTTGCTGAAATTTAGTACCCTTAACATGTTCAGTGAATAACCACCACAACATCCTGTGGCAGAGCGTTCCAAAGTCTCCATTCTGTTACAATAAAGAATCCCCGTCTTTGATTATGGTGCATCCTTCTTTCCAGTCTAGACTTAGAGGATGCCCCCTTGTCATTGTTACATGCCTAGGAGTAAAAAGATCATTAGAATGATCTCTGTACTATCCATTTATATATTTGTACATTGTAATTAGATCGCCTCTAAGCCATATTTTTTAACCTGAATAGCCCCAAGTTTGATCACCTTTCCTGGTACTGCAATCCACCCATTCCAATAATAATCTTTGATGCCATCCTTTTCTCCCATTCTAGTTCAGCCATGTCATTCTTATACAAAGGTGCCCTAAATTGTACACAATATTCCATGTGTGGTCTGATTATTGAATTGTATAAAGGCAAAACTATGTTCTTGTCATGATCATCTATGCCTCTTTTGAGGCATCCCATGATTTTGTGTGTCTTTGGCAGCCCTTATTAAACGCCATACATAGCCTGAGACTTGCACAAGGGCTAACATCTTAGTGGTCATTGTAGCTATTACTGTATATTCTGTGTAAGATTCCTGATTCATTTTAATTGATTTATGCAGGACCTACCCAACAACATGATACACCAAGTGTCAATAAAATCTCTACCTCAGGAATGGCTTTGGTGTGAGACCTGGTGTGATGACAAGTCCAAGGAAAAAGCCAAAACTATTGATCTGGTGAGTAGCTGTATGGGAAAAATTACAGGGATGTAGATGCTCAAAAAAATAAATGTTTATTGCCAAATACAAATTAATTTCCCATAAAAATTAATCCTCTAATTCTCCCCTGCATAACGATGCCAAATATGTGTGCATTGTGTAACATATGACATCGCTATAGCACCGACAACAAAGACCCTATTTTAGTTATATATGTACAGTTAGGTCCAGAATTATTTGGACAGTGACACAATCTTCATGATTTGGGCTCTGCATGCCACCACATTGGATTTGAAATGAAACAACTGGGATGCAATTGAAGTGTAAACTTTCAGGTTTAATTCAAGGAGTTGAACAAAAATATCCTGTGAAACGTTTATAAATTACAACCATTTTTCTACACAGCCTCCTCATTTCAGGGTCTCAAAAGTAATTGGACAAATTAACATTACCATAAATAAAATGTGTTTTTTAAATACTTTGTAGAGAATCCCTTGTAGGCAATGACTGCCTGAAGTCTGGAACCCATGGACATCACCAAACGCTGGGTTTCCTTCTTTGTGATGCTTTGCCAGACATTTACTGTCTTTCTGCCTTAAGTTTTGTCTTAAGCAAGTGAAATGCATGCTCGATCGGGTTGAGATCTGGTGATTGACTTGGCCATTGAAGAATTTTCCACTTGTTTGCCTTAAAAAAAACCCTGGGTTGCTTTCAGAGTATGTTTTGGATCATTGTCCATCTGTACTGTGAAGCGACGTCCAATCAACCTTGCTGCATTTGGTTGAATCTGAGCAGAAAGTACATCCCTGAACTCTTCAGAATTCATCCGGCTGCTTCTGTCTTCAGTCCCATCATCAATAAACACTAGTGACCCAGTGCCATTGGCAGCCATGCATGCCCATGCCATCACACTGTTTCCACCATGCTTTACAGAGGATGTGGTGTGCTTTGGATCATGAGCCGTTCCAAGCCTTCTCCATACTTTCTTCCACCCATCATTCTGGTACAGGTTGATCTTGGTTTAATCTGTCCAAAGAACGCTGTTCCAGAACTGAGCCGGCTTCTTTAGATGTTGTTTTGCAAAGTCTAATCTGGTCTTCTATTTCCGAGGCTGATTAACCCCTTAAGGACTGAGCCTGTTTTGGCCTTAAGGACACAGCCTATTTTTTCAAATCTGACGTGTCACTTTATGTGGTAATAACTCCAGAATGCTTTTACCTATCCAAGCGATTCTGAGATTGTTTTCTCGTGACACATTGGACTTAATGTATCGAGCAAATTTTGGCAGTAACATAAAGTATTTAATTGTGAAAAACACCAATATTTAGCGAAAAATTGCAAAAATTAGCATTTTTCTAAATTTATATGTATCTGCTTGTAAGACAGATAGTAATACCACACAAAATTGTTGCTAATTAACATCACCCATATGTCTACTTTAGATTGGCATCGTTTTTTGAACGTCCTTTTATTTTTCTATGACATCACAAGCAATTTCTCAAATTTTCAAGAAAATTTCAAAAGGCTATTTTTACAGGGGCCAGTTCAGTTGTGAAGTGGATTTTAGGGCCTTATATATTAGAAACACTCGATAAGTCACCCTATTTTAAAAACTTCACCCCTCAAAGTATTCAAAACAGCATTTAGAAAGTTTCTTAACCCTTTAGATGTTTCACAGGAATTAAGGCAAAGTAGATGTGAAATGTTCAAATTTCTTTTTTTTTTTTTTTGCAGAAATTCATTTTTCATCAATTTTTTTTGTAACACAGAAAGTTTAACCAGAGAAATGCAACTCAATATCTATTGCCCAGATTCTGCAGTTTTTAGAAATACCCCACATGTGGCCCTAGTGCACTTATTGACTGAAGCACAGGCCTCAGAAGCAAAAAAGCACCTAGAGGATTTTGGGGCCTCCTTTTTATTAGAAAATATTTTAGGCTCCATGTCGGGTCTGAAAGGCTCTTGCGGCGCCAAAACAGTGGAAATCCCCCAAAAGTGACCCCATTTTGGAAACTATACCCCTTGAGGAAATTATCTAGGGGTATAGTGAGCATTTTGACCCCACAGGTTTTTTGCAGAAATTATTGGAAGTAGGCCGTGAAAATGAAAATCTACATTCTTTCAAAGAAAATGTAGGTTTAGCTAATTATTTCTAATTTCCACAAGGACTAAAAGGAGAAAATGCACCACTACTTTTGTAAAGCAATTTCTCCTGAGTAAAACAATACCCTGCATGTGGTCATAAACGGCTGTTTGGACACACGGCGGAGCTTAGAAGGGAAAGAGCGCCATTTGGCTTTTGGAGCTCAAATTTAGCAGGAATAGTTTGCGGAGACCACGTCGCATTTGCAAAGCCCCTAAGGGACCAAAACAGCGAAAACACCAAAAAAGTGACTCCATTTAGGAAACTACACCCCTTGAAGAATCCATCTAGGGGTGTAGTGAGCATTTTGAACCCACAGGGGTTTCATATATTTTATTAGAATTGGGTAGTGAAGATAAAAAAAATCCTTTTTTACCAATAAGACGTAGCTTTAGCTCAAAATTTTTCATTTTCTGAACAAATAAATTAATAAAAGAACCCCAACATTTGTAAAGCAACTTCTCTGGAGTACGGCAATACCCCATTTGTGGTCATAAACTGCTGTTTGGGCATACGGCAAGGATCAGAAGAGAAGGAGTGCCATTTGGCTTTTGGAGCACAGATTTTGCGGGATTGGTTTCTTTACACCATGTCACCTTTGCAAAGCTCCTAAGGTACCAGTACAGTGGAAACTCCCCAAAAGTAACTCGATTCACGAAGCTACACCCCTTGAGGAATTCATCTAGGGGTGTAGTGAGCATTTTGACCCCACAGGTGTTTCATAGATTTTATTAGAATTGGGCAGTGAAAATTAAAAAAAAATCCTTTTTCTTCAATAAGACGTAGTTTTAGCTGAAAATGTTTCATATTCTCAACAAATAAATGAAAAAAAACACCCCAACACTTGTAAAGAAACTTCTCCTGTGTACGGCAATACCACATATGTGGTCATAAACTGCTGTTTGGGCACAGAGTAGGGCTCAGAAGGGAAGGAGCGCCATTTGGCTTTTGGAGTACAGATTTTGCTGGATTGGTTTCTGGTCGCTATGTCGCATTTGCAAAGTCCCTGTGGGACCAAAACAGTGGAAACCCCGCAGAAGTGACCCCATTTTGGAAACTACACCCCTCAAGGTATTCACCTAGGGGTGAAGTGAGCATATTAACCCCACAGGTGATTGGCAGAAATTGGTGTGCACTCGATGTTGCAGAGTGAAAATGGTTTTTCAATAGATATGCCAATATGTGGCGCCCAGATTGTGCCACTGGAGAGACACACCCCAAAAATTGTTAAAAGGGTTCTCCTGGGTATGGCGATGCCATATATGTGGAAGTAAACTGCTGTTTGGGGACACTGTAGGGTTCAGAATGGAGGTAGCGCCATTTGGCTTTTGGAGCGTGGATTTTGCTTGTAGTAGTTTTGTTTTGAGTCTTACTGGTTTTTCCGTTTATAATGTGGGGGTACATGTAAGGCGGGCGGAGTATAGAAGTGGTATAGTGGGGTAAAAAAAAAACAATAAAATGATCCATAGATGTGTGTTACGCTGTGACACAATCCTTTATGCACAGGCCGGTGTCGCACTAATAAATGGTCTTTACTTATTCCCCTTTTTGTCCACCCTCGGCACCTTTGAAGTTTGGAGAATTTTGCTGGGAAAGTGTTGTCCTGGTATAATACGGGCACCCTCACTTCCAGCAGATATGTTTGGGCCCTCCCCTTCCTGGTTCCCTAATTTTAGGGGCCTTGATAATTCGCCACTTGAAACAGAAGAAACGTTCCCCTTGCATATTTTTATTTCCTGGCTTATTGGTGCCTTGACTAATTTTATTTTTTCATAGACGTAGTGGTATGAGGGCTGGTTTGTTGTGGGACGAACTGGAGTTATTATTGGTACAATTTTGGGGTACATGCGACTTTTTGATCACTTGTTATCCTTTTTTTTTTTGGAGGCAAGGGGACCAAAAAACAGCAATTCTGGCATATTTTTTTTATACAGCGTTCACCACGCATTATAAATTACATGTTAGCTTTATTCTGCGGGTCAGTCCGATTCCGGTAATACCTAATTTACTTTTTATGTTTTACAACTTTTTGCACAATAAAATAACTTTTGTAAAGAGAATGGATTTTTTCTGTCGCCAAGTTGTGAGAACCATAACGGTTTTACATTTTTCGTCGACGGAGCTGCATGAGGGCTTGTTTTTAGCGAGACGAGTTACAGTTTTTATAGGTACCATTTTTAGGTACATGCGACTTTTTGATCACTTTTTATTTCAATTTTTGGAAGACAAAGTGACCAAAAAATAGCAATTATGTCAGTATTTTTTAGTTTGTTTTTTTACGGCGTTCACTGTGCGGAATAAATAACATAATATTTTTATAGTTAAGGTCGTTACGGTCGCAGCGATACCAAATATGTATGGCTTTATTATTTTTTTAAATAATAAATGACTTGATAAGGGAAAAAGGGCGATTGTGTTTTGTGTTCTTATTTTAAACTTTTATTGTATTTTTTACAACTTTTATTTTTACTTTTTTTACACTTTTCTTTAGTCCCACTAGGGGACTTGAAGGTCCAACTGTTTGTTTGATGTTCTAATACACTGCACTACCTATGTAGTGCAATGTATTAGAACTGTCAGTTGTTCACTGACAGCAAGCCGATCAGGCTCCGCCTCCGGGCGGGGCCTAATCAGCTAACGTAATGGCAGATAGGAAGCCATTTTTAGGCATCCTGTTGCCATAGGAACAGTCGCCAGCCTTGCCATTGCATGGCAAGACTGCCGATTGCATACAAACCACTTTGATGCAGCGATTGCATTGAATCGCTGCATTGAAGGGGTTAATGCCAGGAATCGGAGCTAGCTCCGGTTCCTGCCGATAGATCGGGGTGTCCGCTGTAACATACAGCGGAGACCCACTGCTGATGACGTCGGCTCAGCTTCTGAGCCGGCGCCATCTTGCCGATGGTACTGGAAGCCTCCTGGGCCCCGCCGACGACGGGGCATAGGAGGATTCCGTTACTGGTGGACCGGGAGGTAAGTATTAGCCCTCCGATCGCCTTTGCAGCCACCGGCAACCCAGCGATCACGTTGCTGGGGCGCCGGTGGTTATAAACTCCTCACATGCTGCGATCTCTATTGAACGCAGCATGTGAGGGGTTAATCGGTCGGATACCTCAGGGTGCCAGCTGTAACATACAGCTGTCACCCGGCGGTGATGTCGCTGGCTCAGCTCCTGAGCCAGCTCCGTCTACTTCACGTACAGTTACGTGGAGATGCGCGAAAAGGCCATCTCCCATGACGTAACTGTATGTGAAATGGCGCGAAGGGGTTAATGGTTTGCACCTTGTGGCGAACCCTCTGTATTTTCTCTCATGCAGTCTTCTCTTCATGGTAGACTTAAATACTGATACACCTATTTCCAGGAGAGTGTTCTTCACTTGGGTAGATGTTGTGAAGGGGTTTTTTTTCACCATGTAAAGAATTCTGCGATCATCCACCACTGTTGTCTTCCATGGACATCCAGGCCTTTTGGAGTTCACGAGATCACCAGTGCGCTCTTTTTTTTTTCAGGAATGCACCAAACTGTTAATTTGGCCAATCATAAAATTTTTGCTATAGCTCTGATGGATTTTTTTCCTCTTTTTTTTTTTAGCCTAACGATGGTTTGTTTACTAGGAGAGAGGAAAAGGCACATATACAAAATTGCGCACACCCAAAATAATAAGAAAGGGATACGAAAAAACGTGAATGAAAAGACCAAACTTTAATATACACTACATACAAAATATAAAACCATTTAAAAAACAGAGAGAATCAGCAAACCTGTAAAGTGGAAAAAGGAAGCAAACCACAGACAGAAATCTCAAATAGGATTCCAAATGGTACAATATAAGCCAATATCAAAAGAATACAACAGCCGTATAAATGTATTCTGTGCAACTAGTAAACCTGGAAGGTAACCACATGCTAAACCACACAAGAATACAAAGTGCAGGATGATATCTATCCCCCAATGAGGGGAAATTATAACCACACAAATATATATATATATATATATATATATATATATATATATATATATATATATATATATATTTATTTATTTATTTATTTATTTGCTTGGTAAACCTATCTGCAATAGGCGGGTAAAGCACTGACCACTCGTCGTCACAAGCAGTACGGTCCTAGGCACAAAAAGCAGATGCTATTGGATCTAAAGAGAAATTATCACAAGCGGCGTCCGGATGTCCGCACCGCGCATGCCCGGGGCAAAAAACCAGGGCATGAGCAGTGCGTGCAAGCCCGGCGCTGCCTGCAGATGAGGGCAGAGAGAGCAATCAAAATCCAATACCTGTTCGCATTTGGAAAGAATGCCACTCAACCCAAACCGATGTACGTTGTATACTGATAATGAGTGACTCTTTAGAAGCTTGAGTAATGTATCAAGAAGATACAAATAACCCAAGGGGTAGCGCTACCGTTTTAGGGAAAGGTGATTGTAAGAAATTATCGAAATAGTATCATTGTCAAGCACTAGATGGTGTGCAGAATATTTAGAATTAGTCAGAAAAACCACGTGCAAAAATATATACATAAAGAAAATTGGTTGCTAGTTAATTACTATACAGAAGACGTACTACTGTACAAAGAAGGTTCGTAAAAATAAAAAAAAGAGTAATGTGCATGTAGCAGAGCTATGTGTGTAACATATATGCAGGTGAGCTGTAGGTGCAATGTGTAATAAAAAAAAATAAGTTATTTTGGAGAATCATTCTGATAAAATTGAAGCCATGAAGAGTCTACACAAACAACGAAGGAGTAATCCCGTCCTTAGTCAGACCAAAGAACGTCCTTGGAGGGGACACCAACACACAGGAGGAAGACCATCTCGTTAAGTCACATTTCCTACAAAAGAGAGAAGTCACAGTAAGTATAAGTTCAGCAGTCAGGTAGGATAGAGGGAGACCACTAAGGGAATAAAACTATTAGGCGGAATTCACACGACAGGGTTTCCCGGCCGGGTGCCGGCCGTTCATAAATCGGCCGGCACCCGGCTGCATTAGGAACAATAGACCCCTAATGGGGCTGTTCACACGACCGATTTTTTAACGGGCCGGGAAAACCGACCGTCAAAAAATGGGACATGCCCTATTTTCGGCCGGGTACCCGGCCCCCCAGCTCCCATAGAAGTCTATGGGGCCGGGTAATAAACGGCCATCACCGGAATGTGTCCCGAGTGATGGCCGGGTCTACCGTCGCTCGCGCACTCTCTCCTCCTCCTCACAGCGCAGAGTGCATGTGAGGAGGAGGAGTTGATGCCATTCGGACGAATGGCTATGCTGGAGATACACTGTGTGGCAGGGCCGGGGTGTACAGCAGGTGGAAGGGAGCGCTGCGCTGGCTCCCTTCCCCTGCTTGTTTTAACTGGTTCCCGACCGCTGGCTGTATTTTTACGGCCAGCGGTCAGGGTCCTTAAAACCCGAGCCATAGACTTTTTACGGCTCGGGTTTTAACTTGCTGCCCGCGCGATCGGGCAGCTGAAAGTCGGGTCTCCGGCTGTCAGTGACTGCCGGGGACCCTGAGGAGAGGATAGAAGCAGCTTTCACTGCTGCTGTCTTCTCTGATTACTTTTTACACAGCGCTCAATGAACGCTGTGTATAGGAATAGAGGCAGCAGCAGCGGCGCTGTCTCTATTCCTCCCGGTAATCATGTGACTGGTCACATGATCACCGGGTGCCGTTACTGACAGACTGCTGCTGGGTCTTACTAGACCCAGCACAGCCCTATTAGTGACAATCGTCATTATGAGATGGCTGATTTCCCCTGTAACTGGGGCTGCTGTGCAGCTCCAGTTACAGTGGAAAAAAATGGTGTAAAAGAAAGAAAAAAAAATATTAAAAGTTCCCCAAAGGTATTTTTTGACCTTTGAGGGACAGATTATAGTAATAAAAAAAATAGTAAAGTGCAAAAAAAATGAAATAATAAATACACATAAAATACCCACCCCAAAAAAAACGTTTCCCCCCGCCAATCATTGTTGTAACGCTAGCGCTGAGCCAATTACCCTAATATAGACATGTAATATATTCAAATTTACGGTAGACAATGACGATCACAAATAAAAGGTCTATTTTAGGGTAAAACTATGTTATTACCAAAAAAATATAGCTGAAACTTAAAAAAGCTTATTTTTTTACTATTATTTTCAAACTTTATGAATAAAAATTCTAAAATAGCAAAAAAAGTGTGTATAAAAACGATAAAAAAAGAAACCTGCATTGTCTACGGAAAAAACGTCGCAAAAATCACGTAGTTAGTCCAACAAATAAAAAAGTTAAATGGCTATAACACGTGCTAAAAAGGGCTAAACGGTATCTGGTCTTGAAGGCGCAAAATAGCCCGGTCCTGAACTGGTTTAAGCGCCCTGGCCCGGCAACACCTTCGATGGTGCTGCTGCGGCTGATACTATTGCAGCGACGCCACTATAGCAGAGCAGGGAGGTATCTCCCCGTGTGTTCGGGGATTCCGCTCCTGGACAGAGTGCTTGATGTCTCTGTCCATATGTGGACAGTGAAATCAGGGGAAACTCCTGAAGCGGAATATTCCACTTCAGGAGTTGCCCCTGATGTCCCTATCCAGATATGGACAGAGGCATCAAGCGCTCTGTCCAGGGGGACATACAAAAGAATGTTGAAAACGAATGAAGTAAAGAATGAACATTATTAGTAATGTGAAGATAATATAAAAAAATTAATCAGATAAAAAAACGGTCAGGGAAAAAAACGGATGCAAATCGGGTCCAAATCGGCCGGTAAAAACGGCAACACGGCCCGGAACGGAATCGGAACGGATGTAAACAGAATGAAAAACGGTCGATTTTCCCGGCCGACTCTCGGACCCTGTCGTGTGAATGAGGCCTTAGAATAGGTTTAATATTTTAAATATTAGGCCTTATTCACACGACAGTGAAAAAAAATGTCCATTTAAAACTGATCAACTGTCAGTTTTTCATGGCCATTTTGCATCAGTGTGTCTCTAAATTTTCATCCGTTTGGAATGGCCGTTTGACAGCCATTTTGCATCAGTTTTTCATGGCTGTTAAAAAAAACTGATGAATTTCATTGGTCAGGCTTTTTTTGTCCCAACCCCCTAAAAACAACCAAAGGAAGGTCACATGTTCACCTAGACACTATTTACAGCCTCCCTGTATATGATGCCACGCGCCTCCCTGTATATGATGCCACGCGCCTCCCTGTATATGATGCCACGTGCCTCCCTGTATATGATGCCACGTGCCTCCCTGTATATGATGCCACGCGCCTCCCTGTATATGATGCCACGCGCCTCCCTGTATATGATGCCACGCGCCTCCCTGTATATGATGCCACGCGCCTCCCTGTATATGATGCCACGCGCCTCCCTGTATATGATGGCACGCGCCTCCCTGTATGATGCCACGCGCCTCCCTGTAGATGATGCCACGCGCCTCCCTGTAGATGATGCCACGCGCCTCCCTGTAGATGATGCCACGCGCCTCCCTGTAGATGATGCCACGCGCCTCCCTGTAGATGATGCCACGCGCCTCCCTGTAGATGATGCCACGCGCCTCCCTGTAGATGATGCCACGCGCCTCCCTGTAGATGATGCCACGCGCCTCCCTGTAGATGATGCCACGCGCCTCCCTGTAGATGATGCCACGCGCCTCCCTGTAGATGATGCCACGCGCCTCCCTGTAGATGATGCCACGCGCCTCCCTGTAGATGATGCCACGCGCCTCCCTGTAGATGATGCCGCGCGCCTCCCTGTAGATGATGCCACGCACCTCACCTGTAGATGATGCCACGCGCCTCCCTGTAGATGATGCCACGCGCCTCCCTGTAGATGATGCCACGCGCCTCCCTGTAGATGATGCCACGCGCCTCCCTGTAGATGATGCCACGCGCCTCCCTGTAGATGATGCCACGCGCCTCCCTGTAGATGATGCCACGCGCCTCCCTGTAGATGATGCCACGCGCCTCCCTGTAGATGATGCCACGCGCCTCCCTGTAGATGATGCCACGCGCCTCCCTGTAGATGATGCCACGCGCCTCCCTGTAGATGATGCCACGCGCCTCCCTGTAGATGATGCCATGCGCCTCCCTGTAGATGATGCCACGCGCCTCCCTGTAGATGATGCCACGCGCCTCCCTGTAGATGATGCCACGCGCCTCCCTGTAGATGATGCCACGCGCCTCCCTGTAGATGATGCCACACGCGCCTCCCTGTAGATGATGCCACACGCGCCTCCCTGTATATGATGCCACACGCGCCTCCCTGTATATGATGCCACACGCGCCTCCCTGTATATGATGCCACACGCGCCTCCCTGTATATGATGCCACACCAGCCTCCTTGTAGATGCCACACACCTCCCTGTAGATGATGCCACACACCTCCCTGTAGATGATGCCACGCCAGCCTCCCTGTAGATGATGCCACACCTGCCTCCCTGTAGATGATGCCACACCTGCCTCCCTGTCGATGATGCCACACCTGCCTCCCTGTCGATGATGCCACGCGCCTCCCTGTCGATGATGCCACGCGCCTCCCTGTCGATGATGCCACGCGCCTCCCTGTCGATGATGCCACGCGCCTCCCTGTCGATGATGCCACGCGCCTCCCTGTCGATGATGCCACGCGCCTCCCTGTCGATGATGCCACGCGCCTCCCTGTCGATGATGCCACGCGCCTCCCTGTCGATGATGCCACGCGCCTCCCTGTCGATGATGCCACGCGCCTCCCTGTCGATGATGCCACGCGCCTCCCTGTCGATGATGCCACACCAGCCTCCCTGTCGATGATGCCACACCAGCCTCCCTGTCGATGATGCCACACCAGCCTCCCTGTCGATGATGCCACACCAGCCTCCCTGTAGATGATGCCACACCAGCCTCCCTGTAGATGATGCCACACCAGCCTCCCTGTAGATGATGCCACACCAGCCTCCCTGTAGATGATGCCACACCAGCCTCCCTGTAGATGATGCCACACCAGCCTCCCTGTAGATGATGCCACACCAGCCTCCCTGTAGATGATGCCACACCAGCCTCCCTGTAGATGATGCCACACCAGCCTCCCTGTAGATGATGCCACACGCGCCTCCCTGTAGATGATGCCACACGCGCCTCCCTGTATATGATGCCACACGCGCCTCCCTGTATATGATGCCACACCAGCCTCCTTGTAGATGCCACACACCTCCCTGTAGATGATGCCACACACCTCCCTGTAGATGATGCCACACACCTCCCTGTAGATGATGCCACACCAGCCTCCCTGTAGATGATGCCACACCTGCCTCCCTGTAGATGATGCCACACCTGCCTCCCTGTCGATGATGCCACACCTGCCTCCCTGTCGATGATGCCACGCGCCTCCCTGTCGATGATGCCACGCGCCTCCCTGTCGATGATGCCACGCGCCTCCCTGTCGATGATGCCACGCGCCTCCCTGTCGATGATGCCACGCGCCTCCCTGTCGATGATGCCACGCGCCTCCCTGTCGATGATGCCACGCGCCTCCCTGTCGATGATGCCACGCGCCTCCCTGTCGATGATGCCACACCAGCCTCCCTGTCGATGATGCCACACCAGCCTCCCTGTCGATGATGCCACACCAGCCTCCCTGTCGATGATGCCACACCAGCCTCCCTGTCGATGATGCCACACCAGCCTCCCTGTCGATGATGCCACACCAGCCTCCCTGTAGATGATGCCACACCAGCCTCCCTGTAGATGATGCCACACCAGCCTCCCTGTAGATGATGCCACACCAGCCTCCCTGTAGATGATGCCACACCAGCCTCCCTGTAGATGATGCCACACCAGCCTCCCTGTAGATGATGCCACACCAGCCTCCCTGTAGATGATGCCACACCAGCCTCCCTGTAGATGATGCCACACCAGCCTCCCTGTAGATGATGCCACACCAGCCTCCCTGTAGATGATGCCACACCAGCCTCCCTGTAGATGATGCCACACCAGCCTCCCTGTAGATGATGCCACACCAGCCTCCCTGTAGATGATGCCACACCAGCCTCCCTGTAGATGATGCCACACCAGCCTCCCTGTAGATGATGCCACACCAGCCTCCCTGTAGATGATGCCACACCAGCCTCCCTGTAGATGATGCCACACCAGCCTCCCTGTAGATGATGCCACACCAGCCTCCCTGTAGATGATGCCACACCAGCCTCCCTGTAGATGATGCCACACCAGCCTCCCTGTAGATGATGCCACACCTGCCTCCCTGTAGATGATGCCACACCTGCCTCCCTGTAGATGATGCCACACCTGCCTCCCTGTAGATGATGCCACACCTGCCTCCCTGTAGATGATGCCACACCTGCCTCCCTGTAGATGATGCCACACCTGCCTCCCTGTAGATGATGCCACACCTGCCTCCCTGTAGATGATGCCACACCTGCCTCCCTGTAGATGATGCCACACCAGCCTCCCTGTAGATGATGCCACACCAGCCTCCCTGTAGATGATGCCACACCAGCCTCCCTGTAGATGATGCCACACCAGCCTCCCTGTAGATGATGCCACACCAGCCTCCCTGTAGATGATGCCACACCAGCCTCCCTGTAGATGATGCCACACCAGCCTCCCTGTAGATGATGCCACACCAGCCTCCCTGTAGATGATGCCACACCAGCCTCCCTGTAGATGATGCCACACCAGCCTCCCTGTGGATGCCACACCAGCCTGCCTGTAGATCGTGCCACATACTCACGAGAGCAGCGCCGTCTCTTGTCTTCTTCACTTGTGGTCACTCGTCTGCACGGGATCTGGCAAGGCAGCGCAACGGGGCGATGACGTCATCGAGGCACCTTCAAACCCGTGAAGACGAGTGACCACACCTGAAGAAGCGCCACAAACGTGAGTATGCCAACGATAGCCAGCAAGGGAACTAGTAGTTCCCTTGCCAATCCCCATGTAACAGATCCGTTTTTAACGGTTGTTACATGTATTGACAGCCGTTAAAAACGGATCCATTGACTTCTATGGGGGCCGTCAGGCCATTAAAACGGCCAAAAATAGGACATGTCCTATTTTTTGACGGCCATTATTCACGGGCCGTTAAAAAAACGGCCGTGTGAATGCACCCATAGAATATCATTGTTCTGAAAACGGCCATGTGAAAGCCGTTAAAAGGACGGCCATCACACGGCCGTTTTTCACTGTCGTATGAATGAGGCCTTAGGCTGAGAGTTTAAGAGATGTAAATACATAATGCACTTGCTATGTTAAACTAAGTTAACCAAAATCAACAACAATGAAAACATAGGCATAGAAGAAAAAGGGCTTAGGTCTCGTTTACATCTGCGTTTGGGTCCCTTTCTGACTTTCCATCAGAGCGGGACCCTGAATAGCGTAGTTGACGGCGGGTCCTGTGCACAACAGAGTCAAATGGAAACCATGGGCACCGGATCCGTCACTATTGAAATCAATGGTGATGGAAACGGAAACCTCTGGTTTCCGTTTGTGTCTGTTCAGGGTTCCATTCTGACGGAAAGCTCTGACGGAACGTCAGAACGGAACCCCAACGCAGATGTGAACGTGGCCTTACCCGAGGAAACCAGTGAATTGCAGTTCTTCATTAATGCAATATGGTGTAACCGAATTTAACAAATAGATCCACTTTGATTCCAAACGCAGGAGGCTATTGCGTGGGTCACCACCTTTGCCAGTGGTAAATTTTTCCAAGCCTTTTTTTCATGCCTTTTGGATCTTCCATTGTGGCATCTGAGAAAGTGCAGTGCCACTGATCGTGTTTTGTCTATTTTTATATTCCGCTGTGCCAGTGTAATAGTGGAGACATGTTTTTGGATTCTTTTGCGTAACTCCTGTGTTCTTTCGTCCATATATACCTTTCAACACAGACAAGTGATAGCATAAATGACCATTTTAGTTCTGCAGTTAATCCTTGCAGTATCCCTTAAGCCTAAATTCTTTGCCATTGCCGGGATTCACAAACACTGTTGTAGAATGAAAGAATTTACATGAGGTGCAGTTTCCACAGGGTTGGGATCCAACAAACTTCATACCTCTTCCCAAACTAACAGTAGGACTTGTGAAGTGGCTATGCACAAGATTATCCCTTCGATTTGGAGGCCATCTAGCCGTAATAAGCCGGGTCTCAGAAATAATATTCTTCAGTCTGAGATCTGATTGTAGGATTTGCCAGTGGCTCCTAAACAACATCCGCATCTTGTTCCACTGGTTATTGAACGTTGTAATAAATCGACTCTTATTGTCTTGTACACGTGATCTAGGTTTCAGCAGATCCTTCCTTTCACTAGTTCTGGCTCGCCGGTAAGCATTTGATAGAACCTGTCTTGGATACACACGTTTCTTAAAACGTCCCGTGAATTGCTGTGCTTGACCTTGAAAATCCTCATTTAGCGAACATTTCCATCTAACTCGTAAAAACTGGCCAATCAGGATTTCAGTTCTCAAATTGTCTGGATAAAAGCTTGAAAAGTGTAACAGGCTATTAGTCGCCGTAGGTTTACGAAATACAGATGTGACCAATCGGTTAGTCCTTATCCAAATGCGTAAATCCAAAAGTCGATCGTGGTGTCGGAGATGCAGTATGTAAGTCATATATTAAGTCGATTCTGGTTAAGAGAATTGACAAAATCAATGCACTGATCCCTAGTACCAGACCAGAAAAAGACAACATCGTCAATAAAACGGTACCACTTCACCACACACTCCTTGAAGTAGTGCGACGAGTACACGTGCTCCCGCTCCTACCAACCAAGAAAAAGGTTGGCATAGGAGGGGCGCACCCATCGCAGTACCTGAGGCATGGCGATAGAAAATCCCATCTAAAATAAAAAAATATATATTTCAAAACAAACGCCAGCAAGTCTATGATAAAAGAATCATGCATACGATCATCCTTACGTTCCAGATCCAGAAAGTGACTGATGGCCGAAATACCATGATGGTGCAAGATGTTTGAATACAAAGACTCCACGTCACATGTCACCAGAATGGTATTGTCTGAAAATTCTATGTCCTCAAGTTGTTGTATCAAATGGATCAAATCCCTCAGAAATTATGGAAGCTTAGAAACCATAGGCTTCAAGAAAAAATCAATATAAACACAGGCCCTCTCACATAAGCTACCGATGCCGGCCACTATACGTTTCCCTGGCGGATTCTCTGTGTCTTTACGGACCTTCAGTAACAGAAAGTGGCAATGACAGGTGACCGAACCAAAAGATACTCCCTTTCCTGTTTATTGATAATAGCATATCTCAGGGCGGAGTCTAAAAGGCACTCCAATTTTGCCAGAAAGACCAATGTTGGGTCTAAAGGTAACCTCAAATAGTAGAGAATCCCCTAGTTGTCGGGATGCTTCCCTTGAATACATGTCGAGTGGCCAAAGAACCACATTACCCCCTTTGTCTGCCTCCTTAATCACAAATTCAGTATTGTTACGTAAAGAACAGAGCGCATTTCATTATCCTTTGGTCAAGTTCTGACCACTATAACAATTAGAAGGTAATTGTAATTGTTTAAATTCCTCAGTCATAACATTGAAAAAAACTTGAACAGCAGGGAAAAGAGAAAATGGGGGAGAGATGGTGGATCGTACCTTGTTTGGAAACCGATTTGTTTGAGCAGTCCGTTCATTCTCCTCTAAGAGATCAAGTAAATCCCAGAATTCCTGTTGTTCATCTGCCAGAATGTGATCAACCATTAAAGGCTGAGAATGTATAAGTCTCAGAATAAGTCTCCTACAGAAAACGATGGTCTGTTTCACTTGCATTGAGAGCACCTTTGACGACATGTTGTGGGTTCACAGCAACAGCTTCCAAATGCAAATGCCACACCTGGAATCCACTCCCTTTTTACCTGCTTAATTGATGATGTATTAATGAGGGAACAGCCCATGCAGCCCATTAAATAGCTTTTGAGACAATTGTCCAATTACCTTTGGTCCCTTGAAAAAGAGGCAGCTACATATTAAAGAGCTATAACTCCTAAACCCTTCCTCAAATTAGGATGTGAATACCCTCAAATTAAAGCGGAGAGTCTGCACTTTAAACCCATATTGATTATATAACTGTATATTCAATACGTTTTGGTAAACCGCTAAAATGCCAAAACTTGTCACTGTCCAAATAATTCTGGACCTATCTGTATCTTTCTACCTTTTAAAGGGAATGTCCCCTATATTTTTTTACTATGAGAACCAGATACTGATACATATATTTTTCTTCTAGTCTCGTTTTTATTTTCTGATTTTAAATTATTTTTTTGTATGATTATGGGGGCGACCATCTTCCTTGAGTTGTTTTTAAAGCAGATCTGTCAGATCCTTATGCTGCCCTTTCTGAGGTCAGCATAAAGTAGTTACAGACATGCTGATTCGAGGTTCAGTTGCAGGTGGGCGGAGGATAGTGACTATCATAAATATCATTAAACGCCTTGATTGCAGCGCTGACCGCGGGCTGCTAAACATACCATGTACGTTTTCAAAGACGACCGCACAGTAAGGTATCAGACAGAGCAGTATAAGGAGATAACATATCTGATTCAACAGCATTTAGAGATTTGCTTTACAGCAGCCACATGGACCATAGGAAACTGTGAAGAGAAGGGGGTCTCATTGACTTTTCTAGCATGCTTTGTGACCTTTGCAGAGGTCATTGTGCAGGGAGGGGGAGGAGGAAAGCTTTGTACATCTCCTATTGTCAATGGTGGATCCTTTGTTATCTTTACAGAGGTTTTACCTTTCATTGTAATCCTACTTGTGATAATATTTGGATGACTATTGAGGTTATCTCTACAGAACAGGAAGTGTCCGTTTATTGTGAGGCTCTGTGGCCAGAATAAAAACGTCAACATTTTAGCATTTTTTACCAAAAAAATATACAGAAAATTAAAAAAAAAGATGTCTAACAAAAAAACGTGATTTTAAACCATAGCTAATTTTCTGACTACATATTCATTTTAAATTTAGACACAGCCTCTGTATGTGGATGATAATTATACAAATCTAGACATTGTTTAGCAAACGCAGAAAGAGTCGGCGTAGAACAGGCAATTATTGGTGCCGGGCGTAATTATTGTATGTTTTTGGGAAACGTACATTCTACGTGACCGGAACATATAAATGCCTGAGCTGCGAACGCCCACGCAAAATGCATTTGTGGCACGCAGAATGTCTAATATTGGTTCTTGTGTTTTTTTTTTGTGGGCTGGAACTATTTTGTTTTCATTGTTTTATTAACACAGCTGTGAAAAATGTTCATAAGTGTTTGGAGCCATTTTAGAGAGTATATTAGGCTATTGCTTAAATGCCAATTTTCTAATGTAATGTTCTTCAGCTGCTGCAAATCACTGACTTTCCCTGCAACCCTTGATGTCTTGTCTTCGATATAAAGTAGTCATGTGTATGGATCAGCACACACCTGTGTCTGCCTTACTATATAACTGTGTGGTCCGATCTAGGTGTTAAAAATGCAAGGTAAAATACACACATACCAATAAAAGGGTGGCACATCTAGGTCCAATGTGGAGCTTCGTGCTCTAATACCTATATATGTATATGTTCCTTGTCTTCTTAATTTAGGTAATGGTTCATACTGTCTTTGTGGAGTTGTAAAGCGCAGACACCAGTTATGACCAACTTTGTGTTGACACATGGCAGATTTGTTACAGGAATTCAGATGTAAAGGGCAGTCGCAGAAATTTCTGCAACTTTTCTGCCATTTGTGAACATATCCTTTAAAGATTAGGTTCTCCTTTACCGCCTGTGAGTATCTTGAGTTTACTAGTCTGTTGTGGTTCCTAACCCCATTGTACTGCGGCAGGTCAACTGAATCAAGTGTTGTATCACTATAACATTCTGCGCTTCATGAGGAGTCTTCAGTTGATACAACATTCATTAGGGGAAATAACTCCTATTAGTTCGACCTACTGGATATAGTGTGTAAGTCTATGGTTTATGTCTCAGTGGGCTTTGTACATCATCTTGCAGGCATTGATTGTAACAATTGTCTCAAGTTAAAGCGTCTGTAGAACTGCCTGGTCATATATTGGGTCAGTGATTTTGGATTAGTGACGTCCCTGTTTGCAGCCGGCTAGTGACCCTTAATTTATTGGATCTTATGTTGTTGCATTACTGATCTTTCAGTCTTGGTTCTGTACAGTTTCTTGGTATTTTTATTTTGTACAATAAGCTACATGTTCCAACTGGTTGAATATATCCTAGATCCCATATATCTTTCTGACATTTTGTTTTCTTTACAGTGTTAGAAAATTGCTTCCTCTTTGTTTTCTACTCTTAATCGAATGCGGCAGCCTCTTGTTCCGCCTGTGCCTAAAGGGATCAGGTCTAATAAGCCATGGGAAAGATCTTATCCGTAGGCTTGGAATTTTCATTCTATAGCAAATGCGTAGAGAAAAAAATCTGAAAAGAAAATGTACAGCACACCGCCTGGGAGCATGTCTTATTCTGTAAATGCTCAATTTGTGGAAGTCAATAAACTATTCTGTAATCTGTCAAGGGCTAGAAAGTAGAATTGCATTATTGCCTGGAGCGAAGAGACCCAAAAAAAAAAAATGACAGCTATTCAAACAGCACCTTAAAGATCTTGACAGCCTGTGGCGTAATATATTGATTTAAAGAGATATCTGCAATAATATGAGTGTTCAGGATACATTTGCAGTTTTTGCATTGCTTTGTGCTTTGAAAAGAAAAATAATTTCAAAGTTAAAAAAAATGTTCTAGCCGGTGCAGTTTACATCTCCTGTAATTTTCTGTCGTCTTATTGGTTTTCAGGTCAAGCTGTTTCCAATATTCAGACACATCAATTTTATTTCCTCAGGGTATATAGAGCACAATTTAAACAAAAAGAGAAAAGAATACTCCAACTGCATGTGTTTAATGGTGTGTTAGATCATTTCTTTACAACTACAAAGAAAGCTCCTAGTCTGTGTTCTACATGTCACACATACACAAACAGGATATTGTGAAGATACAACAGACGTGTAAAATGTCATTTCACCTCTGGTCACCCTACTTTAGGCAACATTCACTCGATGCGTATTACGTGCAGTTTTGGCATCCAGATTTACCTGCGGCAAATCTGTAACGTAATACAGTAAATACACTTAAGTTGACCTACGGTGCAGATTTAAAAATTTGGAGCATGTCAATTTATCTTGCGTTTCTGTCTCAGAATTGTAACTGATAAATTTTATAAAGAAACGCACCAATATCCGCAGCAGATAATTTTCACCTTTTTCCTCATTTTCACCTGCAAATTAACTGCATTTATCTGCGATTTTGATACAGCTGTGTGCATGTCGCCTTAACATGTTAGGGAATTACCCACATTTAAAGCAAGAGAAGTATGAGAGTAAACTGACTGGGCAGCATTCAATTCAAATTTAAAGGGATTGTCCACTGAAAACGAAAGACTTCCATTGGAATTATTAATTCAGGAGTCCATTAGGCTTCCTAATGCATAATTATTTTTTTATCCTTCTCTCTGCTAACTAAGCAGTAGCTCAAAAAAAATATGGGCCATTGCATAGCAACAACAATCATGACCAGACTGGTGATCTGTCGTCTTTGATGGTGGTATTGATTAGAAATTACATAAATGAAACCGTGATTGAACCATGCTCAATATCAATGCTGGTCTTACATGTTGTTATATCTTACAACACAGTGCAACAATCCCAAGACGAAGGAACCCAAATTAAAAGCTGCAGCACGAATTGTTCCCGAATGGACGGACTATGACAATGAGATCCGGCAGCTTTTGAAGAGGTTGGAAGAGCAGAAAAGGAATAGAACAAGAGACTCTCCTAAAAGTAAGAATATGCAGGAGAATAAATTCATACCAACATTCCCCTCGTAACTAGAGGCTTTACTTCAGACATTAGATATTTTTTTTATAGACTTAATAATTGCCATTTTTCAAAATGCTACATACCATGATTCATATTACATGTCATTGCGTGTTATACTATAGACGTCTAGAGAAGGAGGGCAAGATTCTTTTAGCCTTTACTCATATATTCCCATTACTTTTTACGTATAGTTATAGTATCTGTCATGCCAAGTTGTACTTCGCCTTCCCTCTTACTAGTTTATGAAAGCACTGTATTTCTGACTGGCTTGACTTGCCTGACTCTTTCCCTTGTCATGTATTGAGTCAGTGATTTGGATTAGTGACGACCCTGTTCGCATCCGGCTAGTGCTGCTTAATCTATTGGATATTATGTTGTTGCATTACTGATTTTTTTATTCTTGACTTGACAGTGTCTTGCTATTTTTGTTTTATACCGCAAGCAACATGTTCCAACTGGTTGAACATATCATATTCCATATATACTACTGAGATCTAATTCTATTTTAGGTTGAAGATAAAATATGGCACATATTCCTGCTCTTTATGCATAATAGCAGTTTGTGACATTTTTTATGTTGTTTGACAATTCCTACAAAAGTGTGTTATTGTTGGAAATGTTCAACAGCCTATGGTTTCATTCATGGTCCCATGGGGGCATGTTCCTCATATACTGGATGTTTACAGTAGAGGATCCTGTAAAGGTTTCATAATGTTTCATTTTCTCTTGTCTTCCGCAGACTTGAATCATGATGAACTTTAGCAAATTTCAATTTCACGGTGGAAAGTCAAGTCCCCACTACAGACTCTTCATTGTGCGATGGAGATTACAGAAGACACTTCAGTAGCAGTGACTTTATTTGCTGGATACTGGGACCCATCATTGTGATAGATGTGTTTCTTAAAGAGTTTTTTTTATGAATTGAATATTAATAATAACGTTTTGTAATGTTTCATGTTTGGTAACATATTGATGGTAATAAGCATTGAAGTCCTGGGTACATGTCTCCAGCCATAGTCTGATCTGATTCTGTAGACTAAAAGGTACCGCCTTATCTTCTATGCTAACCTCCATTTACATGTGTTTACAGCGTTTGTAATGGGAAATACTTCTTCTAGTAACTGGCAATGTAGAGTATAGACACGATGGTGCAGATTTATCAGTTTTTTCACTGGGATGAGTTTTGGTGCCATTGTCATTAATTGTATAGTCTGTCGTAGTCTTAAAAATGTTGCACCAATCATAGTAAATGTCTTTGATACTACAGACTGTTATACAGCTAGCTATACCTTGGTATGACCTCTTTGACATTTAATAAGCCACGCCGCTTGTCACTCCCTTTTTGGAATGGTCTCAGGTGTCCTAAACTGCATGAAAAATCTTGCAGCTGCTTGATATGTTTGGTCACCTGGCTGGTTTTTGGCCACTTTTATAACCGAGACAATGATAAATTTGCCCATGTGTTCTTATAAAATTCTGACCCACAACGCACCAACATTATATGATTGTGTCTTTTTGCTGCTGTAAATTTAGTTTTGTACAGATCGTGTAAGTACAAGCATCGTTGTTATAAATGACATATGTTCACCTCCACTTTTATGTATTTGTTTTGTCTATTTAAGCATGTTTGAAGGGTTCATGCAGAGACACCTCCTGTCGTTCTCCGGAAGGGACATCCACTCAAGAATCTCTTGCTGGACTTTGAAGGCAAAGGTTCTAGGTGTAAATCACCTATATCAAATGGACCCTGTGCCACCTAAGATTCAGTGGCAGTTACTGCTGTGCTCACTACATGCTGCGTGAGAATTAGGTAGCGTTTTTTTGGTGGGTTTTTATTTTTTTTCCCAAAAATGCTTGTGCTAGGTATTATTTAGGCCTTCTTCACACAAATGTATTTCTTGTTTTTGTGCTGATCGTTTTAACAACGGACATCACACTGACCTGTAAAAGTCAACGGGACTATTCACACACATTATTTTTGACGGAGCTTGTGTCTGGTGTGAGAAACTCACAGCATGTCCTATTCTGGTCTGTTTTTGCGGACCAGACTCTCCCATTGAAGTCTATAGGTGCGTAAAAAAAACAGACAGCACACGGACGACATCCGTGGGCTGTACGTTTTTTACTGATCAATTAATATAAAATGCAGTGAAAAGTTAAACCAGGAAGTGCTTGCAGAGGAGACAAACATACGTGAAATGGATGACGTGCGGATGCAACACGGACAATCATCTGTATAAAAAAAGTTAGTTTTTTTTTTGCGGAAGCAAATCCTACACGCTTGTCTGAATAAGGCCTTACAGCGTTACATACACAGAAATTTGATTTGTGCAATTTTTGCTGTTTTCCTGGCTGGATCCATTCCTAAATATACTAAACATACAGTTTTCATATTGGAGGTCACAATTAGCAGTGTTTTTTTTCATGCCTATTTTTACCTGTGAGAAAAAGAGAGGGAAGCAGTGTAACTCCTTTGGGAAAGGATCCCAAACTCAAGATTTTCTGTCTACTTAATAAAGGGGAAAATTCCAGCTTATTTGCAGTGTTTGAGTCTGGCCTTTATTTTCTATGTCTGTTTGCAGAAATCATGCTTTTCACATGTCCATGTGCATGCTAGTGATACAGGTATAATTTAAACTTCGTCCACATGATGGCCTCCGATTTTTTTTTTTTTTTACACAACTACCTGATGATGAAAAATAACTCCAACAGACTCCAATATTATAGTCTATATAGACATTCAGCCCAAGAATTCAGCATGTATAAGGCTAAAATAATTCTCGTAAAACTGACAGAATCCTTATCAGGCTCATGTAATAAGGCTAGGGCTACACGGTGACTTTGGTCAGGCGACAAAAAAAAGTTTTGCAATTTGTCTGGGGCTGACTGTCATACGACTATTTTAGGATGCGATTTGGTTTCAAGTCCCATTCGGCTTAGGCTTTGCAACATCCAAAAAAAGAAAAAACACTGACTTGTGACAAATCAGTCGCAGTCACACACGACTTACATTAAAGTCTATGCAGGTAAAGTCCTGTGCGATCTGCGACCAAAAATCCAGTTTTTTTTTTTTTTTTCTGTGACGGTCATGTCGTGTTAAGTCGCACATCGTAGCGCGACCACATTTACAATCATTCCTTGCATTGCTACATTGTGATCTTCGTGTTGCATCACATTTTTTTTTTAATGTCTTTTAATGATTCAACGGATCCATATGGGTTCCGTTTTTTAGCCCATAGAACTCAGTGGGTTGAATTTAAAAATGCATGCTTCCGAGTTCATATGTTCGTATTTGTTCCATATGTTTTAATCAGGGTATCTCGATCATTGAACGACGTTATAAAAACATCCAAAAAATTTGAAAAAATTAATAAATCCGAATTAAAAAAACTGACAAATAAAAACACAATTCAGTTACTGTATTTTTGTACGCAAGTGTGAATGAGCCCTAACTGTGGATAGTCCATATCATCAGTTTTCTATATTATCAGGATCTTAAGAAGTACTAAATATTGGATTACACGCAAGGTAAAGCTTAGTGATCAAGCATAGCAATAACATACAAAGTGTTCCAATAAATTTCCCAGTAAGTATGACTGATGCAGTTAACCCCCCACACACAGTATAATGCCCCATAGGTTCAAATCCAACCAAGTACAACATCTGCATGGGGTTTGTATAGGTTTCCTCCCATACCCCAAAAACATCCCAATAGGGAATTTAGATTTTGAGCCCCAATGGGGACAGTAAGGACCTCTGTACAGCGCTGCAGAATATGTTGGTGCTATATAAGTCACAGAAAGAAATAATAAATATAGTATCATGGTCCTAAGGCATACCCCCATGCAGTACAATTCTCCCTTAGCGACCCTCGCACAGTATAATGCCCCCATAGCTGCTTCCATACTCAGTATAATGCCCCCATAGTGCCTAATACATTTTTTGTTTTATTTTTTTTTAAATAAACCACGTGTGCAGCTTGTGCAACTGCATAGGGGCCCTGTAGGCAAAATACAGTGCTATGAAAAAGTTTTCCTTTTTTTTTTTATGCTAATTTCTCACATTTAAATGTTTCAGATCATCCAACAAATTTTAATACACGATAAAGACAACATGAGTAAACACAAAATGCAGGTGTTAAATGATCATTCAATTTATTGAAGATAAAGATTTATTCAAAACCTATATCACCCACGTGAAAAAGTAATTGCCCGCATTTATCCAATAACTGGGTAAGCTACACCTGGCAGTAATAATTGCAATCAAACTTTTGTGAATACTTGCCATGAGTCATTTATATCGCAAATACTTTTTCACAGCACTGTATGTATTCTACGCCAATCTAAGTAAAGGAAGAGGTTAGGGGTGACTTGACTTAAAATTTGCACCATTTTACCTTCGTTTACTTTAACCCTTTCTGGTCCAGGACATATGGGTACAACATGGGAGGAAAGCATATAGCATGATTTGCTGTACAATTACGGCATCGCTTTAAACTCTCACCATGTCACGTGACCGAGTAGTGATGGCTGCTGTCATCGACAGCTTAAAATGAGGCCCCCATAGAGCATTTTAGTGCCAAGTTCGCTCAGGCTTACACACCCAAGAAGTGCATTTCTATTGAGGACTTCCTGGTAGATTTTTAAGGTGTAGAATTTAGTGCACTCACCAGCGTACCCCTATACAAGTGCCTTGCTTTTAGAAGGCATGCAGCAATGTAAAGGTGTGTTCGCGTAGGTCGGATACGCTGCATAAAAGTACACAACATACAGACTTGGAACCCGCAGGGAATTCCGTCCGGAAGACCGCACCATATTATGGTGCAGATTTTCGGCCATAATTGCTGCTGCGGAAAGAAGAGCTGGCACATCATACAGATTGTAAAAGCATTGTATGATGCTTATGTGCTTCATTGATGTACAGGTTAGAGGTGAACATTCCTGGCAGGGGCGTAGTTAAAAGGCTCATAGGCGCTGGTGCAAGAATTCAGCTCGGGTCCCCAACACCACCAGACCCCTGCACATGCCTATTCCCAGCCGCCTTGCCCAACAGACCCCATGGATGCCCCCACAGTATAATGCCCCCCCCATAGCTGTCCCCCACACAGTATAATGCCCCATAGCTGACCACCACAGTATAATGCTCCCCATAGCTGCCCCCACAGTATAATGCCCCCCATAGCTGTCCCCCACACAGTATAATGCCCCCCATAGCTGTCCCCCACACAGTATAATGCCCCCCATAGCTGTCCCCCACACAGTATAATGCCCCCCATAGCTGTCCCCCACACAGTATAATGCCCCATAGCTGACCACCACAGTATAATGCTTCCCATAGCTGACCCCACACAGTATAATGCCCCCTATAGCTGCCCCCACAGTATAATGCCCTCCATAGCTGCCCCATACAATTTAATGCGTTCCATGGCTGCCCTCACACAGTATAATGCCCCCTCATAGCTGTCCACACACACAGTATAATGCCCCATAGCTGCCCCACACCCTGTATAATGCCCCCCATAGCATAATGCCCCCCATAGCTGCCCTCATACAGTATAATGTCCCCTCACAGCTGTCCACACACACACACTATAATGCCCCATAGCTGCCCCCACACAGTATAATGCCCCCATAGCTGTCCCCCACACAGTATAATGCCCCATAGCTGACCACCACAGTATAATGCTGCCTCCACACAGTATAATGCCCCCTATGGCTGCCCCCACAGTATAATGCCACCACACAGTATAATGCCCCCCATAGCTACCCCATACAATGTAATGCTTTCCATGGCTGCCCCCACACAGTATAATGCCCCCTCATAGCTGTCCACACACACAGTATAATGCCCCATAGCTGCCCACCACACAGGATAATGCCTCCCATAGCTGCCCCACACACCATATAATGCCCCCCATAGCTGCCTCCACAGTATAATGCTCCCCATAGCTGCCCCACACACACACACACACACACACACACACACACGGTATAATACCCCCCATAGCTGCCCCACACCCCGTATAATGCCTCCCATAGCTGCCTCCACAGTATAATGCTCTCCATCGATGCCCCCACATAACATAATGCCCCCCATAGCTGCCCCCACACAGTATAATGCCCCCATAGCTGACCACCACAGTATAATGCTCCCCATAGCTGCCCCCACAGTATAATGGCCCCATAGCTGTCCCCCACACAGTATAATGCCCCCATAGCTGTCCCCCACATAGTATAATGCCCCATAGCTGACCACCACAGTATAATGCTTCCCATAGCTGACCCCACACAGTATAATGCCCCCCATAGCTGCCCCATACAATTTAATGCGTTCCATGGCTGCCCTCACACAGTATAATGCCCCCTCATAGCTGTCCACACATACAGTATAATGCCCCATAGCTGCCCCACACCCCGTATAATGCCCCCCATAGCTGCCCCCACACAGCATAATGCCCCCCATAGCTGCCCTCACACAGTATAATGCCCCCTCATAGCTGTCCACACACACACACACACACACACACACACACACAGTATAATGCCCCATAGCTGCCCCCACACAGTATAATGCCCCCCATAGCTGCCCCATCATATAATGCCCCCATAGCTGCCCCACACACCATATAATGCCCCCATAGCTGTCCCACACCCCGTATAATGCCCCCCATAGCTGCCGTGTAAGGGGGTGATACGGCCCTTCTAAAGTGAACTGTCTTCCCTGTGCATCTTTCATGTTTAGTGGTATTTTTCTTCTGTGTTATCCTGTGTATGCCTGTCATATTATTAGCAGCCACAAGGTGTCACTGCAGGACGAGTGACTGAGGAGACAGAGCTGGGTGACAGGAAGGGGAAGTGAGGGAGAGCGAGGGGTCTGAGGGGGAAGAAAGAAAGAGGACTTGTGTGACAGAGAGGGGGCACAGTGACCAGGCTGCCGCCATTTGTAGGAGAAGGATCCTTGGCTCAATGTTCCTGGAGGAGGACTAGCTGGACATTCACTACAGCTCAGCAGTGTCAGGAGACACAAGGGAAAAGATGTCGTCTTCTTCAACAGAGGAGCAGAAAGCAGAGGTAAGGGTGGTATGCCGCGTGGTAGTGAGTAGCTCTCACTCTGACCCGCGGAGGCGCACGCGGTAATATATCCGCCGGACTCACGCCGTAGCCAAAGGGCGAGGGGCATAGCTTCCACCTTTGGGGATTCCGCAGTGTGAGTGGTAGCACCACAGTGATCCGCGGAGACGGCCCATTTCATTCTTGAGACCCGCCGGGCCGGGTCAGTGAGCGCCAGGCGCAGCCACCCATGAGCTGGTAGGACTCCCACGAGGGCGAGTGCCTCAGCTACTGAGAGACTTGATTTGAATACTGTATTGTCGTTATTTGGCCTGTTTGAAATTGTGATTTTCAGTAAACCGTTTATTTGAAAAGAACTGAGTAGTGTTGTGTCCACGTTTAGTCTTACCTAACAGCCGTCACCCAGTATAATGCCCCCATAGCTGCCCCAATGTAGTATAATGCCTCCATAGCTGCCCCCACACAGTATAATGCCCCATAGCTGCCCCCACACAGTATACTGCCCCCATAGTATAATGGCCTCTATGGCTGCCCCATAATATATTACCACCCATATTTGCCCCCACAGTATAATGCCACCACACAGTATAATGCCCTCCATAGCTGCGAATTACAGTATAATGCTCTCCATAGCTGACCTCACACAGTATAATGCCCCACATAACTGCCCCCACACAGTATAATGCCCCCATAGCTGCCCCCACACAGTAGAATGCTCCCCATAGCTGCCCTTCACACAGTATAATGCCCACCCATAGCTGCCCCACACACAGTAGAATGCCCCCATAGCTGCCCCATACAGTATAATGCTCTCCTTAGCTGCCCCACATACAGTATAATGCTCCCCATAGCTGCCCCCACACAGTATAATGCCCCCCACGGTATAATGCCCCCATAGCTTCCCGATACAGTATAATGCACCCCATACAATATAATGCCCACATGCTGTATAATGCCCTCCATAGCTGCCACATACAGTATAATGCACCCATACAGTATAATGCCCCACATAGAGTATAATGCGCCCCCATATCTGCTCCATACAGTAGAATACCCCCCATACAGTATAATGTTCCCTCAGCAGCTTCCATATCAGCCCCCCTCCTATACCCAATATAATGCCCCCATATGTACCAAATAGAAAGATAATAACATAATTACTTACCTATCCCCGTTCCCACGACGGGTGGAGCATCCTTCTCCTCTGCACTGTGCTGTGAGTGACATGCGAGATGGCGTCGCTACATCGCTCCTTCCTACACCGAGCTGCTCACAGCACAGTGAATGCTAGAGCATGTAGCGGTCAGCTCCTTGCTCCAGGATTGAGTCCTGAGGACGCAGATACAGTTGGAAGCGCGACCAGCAGGGTCAGTGCTGTTTGGCAATGAGGGCCCTGCGTGCCCCCCAGGATTAGGGGACCGGTTGCAACTGCGTCAGTTGTGAGCCCTATAGATACACCACTGCTTCCTGTAATTTCAAGAGGTGGTTATCAAGGCATTGACGAGCAGGAAAGGGGAGGCTCAGTACTTCTGGAAGACAGGCCCCGCGCATCGTACCAGTACAACACTATCCAAACAAAATCTTTTTCACTAGAAACTGTGTTACAAAAGGGTGATAAGAAAGGACAATTGTGAACCCTGCCCCACACAACCTGTTCTGTGCATAGAGGATTGTTTCAAAATACATCATACATCTCTTGAATTTTAATTGTATTATTTGTTTGCACCTCTTTATTATATACTGCAAAACGTACTTAATCCCCAGTGCTGCATGCCACTCCTCTTCTGAGCCCTGCTCTGTGGCCAGACAGCAGATAACAACTGCCATACCCGGTAGAACCCATGTAATTTATGGCGTGTGTGACTCTGTGCCACAAACTGGACGCAACGTATTAGCCACTGAAATGGCATACAACATTCACTTTGCACCATCCACTGCACATTAAAACCTGTATACCACCTGTGGGGTCCAAATGCTCGATTCTCCCCTAGATGAATGCCGTAATGGGTGTAGTTTACAAAATAGGTTTACTAGTCTGGGGGGGCTCCACTATATGGGGCTTTGCAAGTGCAACATGGCGCCTAAAGCCATTCCAGAAAAATCTGCGCTCCAAAAGGTAAATGGTGCTACTTCCCTTCTGAGCCCCATCGTGTGTCCATGCAGCAGTTTATGACCACATATAGGATGTTGCTGAACTCGGAAGAAAATGCTTTAGAAGATTTAGGGTGCTTTTTCCTCTAGGTTCTTTAAAAAAACCTGCATATTATTAGAAAACAAATTTGTTTTTTAATGTCAAGGCCCACATCTAATAAAATGTACAAGGAAACTGGGGTCAAAATGCTCACTACACCCTTCGATAAATTCTTTGAGTGGTGTGGTTTCCTAAAGGGGGTCCTTTTTGGGGGGTTTCCACTGTACTGTTGGCCCAGAGGCTTTGCAAATTTGACATGGTGTCAGAAAACCATTCTTGAAAGGTCTGCGCTCCAAAACCCAAATGGCGTTCCTTCCTTCCTTTCTGAGTCCTACCACATGCACAAACAGCAGTTTGCGACAATTCTCAGTAGAAATTTCACAACAAATGTTAGGGTACTTTTTCTCCTATAGTTCTTGTGAAAATGGCAAATTTTCTCTAAAACTACATATTGTAAAAAAATATATATTGTTCCATTTTGTTACCCTAATTAGTTCTCAAACATCTGTGGAGCCAAAATGCTCACTACACCCCTAGATGTAGTTTCCTAACAGGTGTCTTTTTGGGAGTATTTCTCAAGGCGCCTCAAGACCTCTGCAAACCTATAATGGTGCCCAGGGGCGTAACTAGGAAAGACTGGGCCCCATAGCAAACTTTTGACTGGGACCCCCCCTCCCCTGAGTGTCACACAACCCCCCCTTGTAGATAGTGCCTTTTTTACAGCCCCCCTGTAGATAACGCCATACAGCCCCCCTGTAGATAGCGCCATACAGCCCCCCCCTATAGATAGCGCCATATAGCCCCCCTGTAGATAGCGCCATACAGCCTCCCTGTAGGTAACGTCATACAGCCCCCCTGTAGGTAACGCTATACAGCCCCCTGTAGGTAACGCTATACAGCCCCCCCTGTAGGTAACGCTATACAGCCCCCCCTGTAGGTAACGCTATACAGCCCCCCCCTTTAGGTAACTCCATACAGCCCCCCCCCCCCCCCCTGTAGGTAACGCCATACAGCCCCAACCCCCCAAAAAAATCAGACCTTAGTGTGGCCTTATAAAAGACATGTATCCAACAGGATAGGGGATACATGTGTGATCACTGGCAGCGATAGGGAGAACTGAAAGTCCCCCGAAGTTCTCCATCACAAACCTCTGACTTCCGGAGTCTGCGCAGCTCAATAAAAATGAAAGGAGCGCTGGTCACGCATGCGCACAAGATACCTCCCTGCTCTGCCGTAGTGTTCAGTGGCGTCGCGCTGTAGTAGCTATAGCGGCAGCTAGTGGAGCCTCCGGCCATGGTGGGGGCCAGTGCCGGCGGGCGACACGGGCCCCCTCATGCCGTGGGCCCCGTAGCAGCCACTACGGCTGCTACAGCGGTAGTTACGCCACTGATGGTGCCTAATAAAAAGGTTCATTGAATGGATAGTTCAGCTGTGTCTCTGACACACAGACTTCAGCTAATTGCGATCACATCTAAGTTCATAACTTAGATGTGATCGATATTAGCTGGATCCTGCGTCAGGGATATGCAGGACCTGCTCTCAGCCGATCCATCAGTTCAGCTGAACTTACGCTATCGGTGACAAAGTACAGTACAGCCTCTATATATACAGGATACATAGAAGCTGCATCCTAAAAAGTTTTAAAAAATTGTAATAAAAATCGACTAAAAAGTGATTAGAAATACAAAACACATTCATTTAATAAAAAAAAAATAATTACGTTCAAAGGTGTATGCAGCCTTTAACCCCTTCAAGACACAGCCTGTTTTGGCCTTCAGGACACAGCCAATTTTTTCAAATCTGACATGTTTCACTTTATGTGGTAATAACTTCGGAATGCTTTTACCTATCCAAGCGATTCTGAGATTGTTTTCTCGTGACACATTGGACTTTATGTTACTGGCAAAATTTGCTCGATACATTAAGTATTTAATTGTGAAAAACACCAAAATTTAGTGAAAAATTGCAAAAATTAGCATTTTTCTAAATTTATATGTATCTGCTTGTAAGACAGATAGTAATACCACACAAAATTGTTGCTAATTAACATTTCCCATATGTCTACTTTAGATTGGCATCGTTTTTTGAACATCCTTTTATTTTTCTATGACATCACAAGGCTTAGAACTTTAGCAGCAATTTCTCACATTTTCAAGAAAATTTCAAAAGGCTATTTTTACAGGGGCCAGTTCAGTTGTGAAGTGGATTTTAGGGCGTTATATATTAGAAACCCTCGATAACTCACCCCATTTGAAAAACTTCACCCCTCAAAGTATTCAAAACAGCATTTAGAAAGTTTCTTAACCCTTTAGATGTTTCACAGGAATTAAGGCAAAGTAGATGTGAAATGTTCACATTTTTTTTTTTTTTGCAGAAATTCATTTTTCATCTATTTTTTTTGTAACACAGAAAGTTTTACCAGAGAAATGCAGCTCAATATCTATTGCCCAGATTCTGCCGTTTTTAGAAATACCCCACATGTGGCCCTAGTGCACTTATTGACTGAAGCACCGGCCTCAGAAGCAAAGGAACACCTAGAGGATTTTGGGGCCTCCTTTTTATTAGAAAATATTTTAGGCTCCATGTCGGGTTTGAAAGGCTCTTGCGGCACCAAAACAGTGGAAATCCCCCAAAAGTGACCCCATTTTGGAAACTATACCCCTTGAGAAAATTATCTAGGGGTATAGTGAGTATTTTGACCCCGCAGGTTTTTTGCAGAAATTATTGGAAGTAGGCCGTGAAAATGAAAATCTACATTCTTTCAAAGAAAATGTAGGTTTAGCTTATTTTTTCTAATTTCCACAAGGACTAAAAGGAGAAAATGCACCACTACTTTTGTAAAGCAATTTCTCCCGAGTAAAACAATACCCTGCATGTGGTCATAAACGGCTGTTTGGACACACGGCGGAGCTTAGAAGGGAAAGAGCGCCATTTGGCTTTTGGAGCTCAAATTTAGCAGGAATGGTTTGCGGAGACCACGTCGCATTTGCAAAGCCCCTAAGGGACCAAAACAGTGAAAACACCAAAAAAGTGACTCCATTTAGGAGACTACACCCCTTGAAGAATCCATCTAGGGGTGTAGTGAGCATTTTGAACCCACAGGGGTTTCATAGATTTTATTAGAATTGGGCAGTGAAGATAAAAAAAATCCTTTTTTTCCAATAAGACGTAGCTTTAGCTCAACATTTTTCATTTTCTCAACAAATAAAGGAATAAAAGAACCCCAACATTTGTAAAGCAACTTCTCTGGAGTACGGCAATACCCCATTAGTGGTCATAAACTGCTGGTTGGGCACACGGCAAGGATCAGAAGAGAAGGAGTGCTGTTTGGCTTTTGGAGCACAGATTTTGCTGGATTGGTTTCTTGACACCATGTCACTTTTGCAAAGCTCCTAAGGTACCAGTACAGTGGAAACTCCCCAAAAGTCACTCGATTCACGAAACTACACCCCTTGAGGAATTAATCTAGGGGTGTAGTGAGCATTTTGACCCCACAGGTGTTTCATAGATTTTATTAGAATTGGGCAGTGAAAATAAAAAAAAATCCTTTTTCTTCAATAAGACGTAGTTTTAGCTGAAAATGTTTCATATTCTCAACAAATAAATGAAAAAAAGCACCCCAACACTTGTAAAGCAACTTCTCCTGTGTACGGCAATACCACATATTTGGTAATAAACTGCTGTTTAGGCACAGAGTAGGGCTCAGAAGGGAAGGAGCACCATTTGGCTTTTGGAGTACAGATTTTGCTGGATTGGTTTCTGGTCGCTATGTCGCATTTGCAAAGTCCCTGTGGCACCAAAACAGTGGAAACCCCCCAGAAGTGACCGCATTTTGGAAACTACACCCCTCAAGGTATTCACCTAGGGGTGTAGTGAGCATATTAACCCCACAGGTGATTGGCAGAAATTGGTTTGCACTCGATGTTGCAGACTGAAAATGGTTTTTCAATAGATATGCCAATATGTGGCGCCCAGCTTGTGCCACTGGAGACACACACCCCAAAAATTGTTAAAAGGGTTCTCCCGGGTATGGCGATGCCATATATGTGGAAGTAAACTGCTGTTTGGGCACACTGTAGGGTTCAGAAGGGAGGTAGCGCCATTTGGCTTTTGGAGCGTAGATTTTGCTTGTAGTAGTTTTGTTTTGAGTCTTACTGGTGTTTCCGTTTATAATGTGGGGTACATGTAAGCCGGGCGGAGTATATAAGGGGCATAGTCAGGTGGCATAGTGGGGTAAAAAAAAACAATAAAATAATCCATAGATGTGTGTTACGCTGTGACACTATCCTTTCTGCACAGCCCGGTGTCGCACTGATAAATGGTCTTTACTTATTCCCCTTTTGGTCCACACTCAGTTTGGGGGATTTTGCTGGGAAGTGTTGTCCTGGTATAATAGGGGCACCCTCGCTTCCAGCAGATATGTTTGGGCCCTCCCCTTCCTGGTTCCCTAATTTTAGGGGCCTTGATAATTCGCCACTTGAAACAGAAGAAACGTTCCCCTCGGGCCGGCACAACTGCATATTTTTATTTCCTGGCTTATTGGTGCTTTGACTAATTTTATTTTATCATAGACGTAGCGGTATGACGGCTGGTTTGTTGTGGGACGAGCTGTAGTTTTTATTGGTACCATTTTGGGGCACATGCGACTTTTTGATCACTTGTTATCGTTTTTTTTTTGGGAGGCAAGGTGACCAAAAAACAGCAATTCTGGCATATTTTTTTAGTTCTTTTTATACAGCGTTCACCACGCATTATAAATTACATGTTCGCTTTTATTCTGCGGGTCAGTCCGATTCCGGTAATACCTCATTTATAGCACTTTTTATGTTTTACAACTTTTTGCACAATAAAATTACTTTTGTAAAGAGAATGGATTTTTTCTGTCGCCAAGTTGTGAGAGCCATAACGGTTTTACATTTTTCGTCGACGGAGCTGTATGAGGGCTTGTTTTTAGCGAGACGAGTTATAGTTTTTATAGGTACCATTTTTAGGTACATGCGACTTTTTGATCACTTTTTATTTCAATTTTTGGAAGACAAAGTGACCAAAAAATAGCAATTATGTCAGTATTTTTTAGTTTTTTTTTTACGGCGTTCACTGTGTGGAATAAATTACATAATATTTTTATAGTTAAGGTCGTTACGGTCGCAGCGATACCAAATATGTATGGCTTTATTCTTTTTTTCAATAATAAATGACTTGATAAGGGAAAAAGGGTGATTGTGTTTTGTGTTATTATTTGAAACTTTTATTGTATTTTTTACAACTTTTATTTTTACTTTTTTGACACTTTTTTTGACCCTTTTCTTTAGTCCCACTAGGGGACTTGAAGGTCCAACTGTTTTTTTGATGTTCTAATACATTGCACTACCTATGTAGTGCAATGTATTAGAACTGTCAGTTGTTCACTGACAGCAAGCCGATCATGCTCCGCCTCCAGGCGGGGCCTAATCGGCTAACGTAATGGCAGATAGGAAGCCATTGTTAGGCATCCTGTTGCCATAGTAGCAGTCGCCAGCCTTGCCATCGCATGGCAGGGCTGCCGATTGCATACAAACCACTTTGATGCAGCGATTGCATTGAATCGCTGCATTGAAGGGGTTAATGCCAGGAATCGGAGCTAGCTCCGGTTCCTGGCGTTAGATCGGGGTGTCCGCTGTAACATACAGCGGACACCCACTGCTGATGACGCCGGCTCAGCTTCTGAGCCGGAAGCTGAGCCGGCGCCATCTTGCCGATGGTACCGGAAGCCTCCTGGGCCCCGCCGACGACGGGACATAGGAGGATTCCGTTACAGGCTGATTGGGAGGTAAGTATTAGCCCTCCGATCGCATTTGCAGCCACCGGCAACCCAGCGATCACGTTGCTGGGGCGCCGGTGGCTATAAACTCCTCACATGCTGCGATCTCTATTGAACGCAGCATGTGAGGGGTTAATCGGTCGGATCGGAGGCTAGCTCCGGTCCTGGCCGATACCTCAGGGTGCCAGCTGTAACATACAGCTGTCACCCGGCGGTGATGTCGCTGGCTCAGCTCCTGAGCCAGCTTCATCTCCATCACGTACAGTTACGTGGAGATGCGGGAAAAGGCCATCTCCCATCACGTAACTGTACGTGAAATGGCGGGAAGGGGTTAAGGGGTCATTGTGGCCTTAAAGGGAACCTGTCACCAGCATTTTAGCTATAAAGCCAGCAATACCTGGTGAAAGTGGGTGAAAAATCATTGTCATCTAAGCTATAAATATGTTCTAAGTAAGCTCTGTAGCTTTAGTATTCCGTTTTTCAGTGGTCCCACGCCGTATGCAAATGAGCAGAAAAGAGTCAAATCTTCATCTGAAAAGAGTCAGATTTTCATTCCTCCAGCATCTCAGAGTGGACTCCACCTCCTTCTTTTTGATTGACAGCTCCTTAGCCAGTCAGGGCCAGACAGGTGGCAACGGTGGGCGGGGTTAAGAAGCTGCATCCCAGAGGGAAAAATAATTACCATAAAAGGCGGGAAGAGTTTAAACGACGATATTTACAGACAGAGGAGGACTTCAGGAAAGAAGAGAACAGGAACGAACTCTGGACAGCTGCGGCCATTGAGGGGTCAGGCGAGTTTAACAGGTAAGATGTTGATGACAGGATCCCTTTAACTATGCCTCCCTGCAGACCATGCTCACATTTCTTGTCACGGTCCAAATCTTTCTATCGATGAGAGAGGTTTACAGCAAGTTTAACGCACATCTTCGATAGGGCCTTTTTGATGCAATATACGCCAAAAACTGGCATAAATTGCTTAGTAAATGTGGGCCAGTGAGTTCATTCAGAGTGCACGTATTCTGGAAAATATTCTACCATTTAGCAGAAACATGTATGCAGTTATAATTTGCCTTTAATGTAATTATTCAGGGTTCACACTGTGTGGATTGAGTGTGATTAGCGCTGCACATTTCTTAACAGATTTCAGGGAAAAAACATCTGAATTTCAAGCTATTTCTGAAATGACAAATGATTAGGCGTAATTGTGGTTGATGAGGCATTGATTACTTTAATTAAGAAACTTAAGTTCTGCTTCAGCGTCAAGGTTGTGCAACATTTTATAAGGATGGAGCACCATCATTCATTACAACACTAAAACATTTACATACTCAATATGGGGCTGAAGAGCAGAGCGTGTTTGTATGGGATGTCTTATTGGGTGGATTTGTGTTTCGGGGAATTAAGTTCCCTTCTTCAGATCAAATTTATTGTTGATCTGAAGAAGGGTGACTATTTCCCCAAAACACGTTATATGTATTATATTTATTAACTTTTAAAAAAGTCTTGTGGAGAATTACAAGCTAATTTGCTTAGAACACAATCAGTGCATGCGGTTAAGCCTACCCCAGACTCAAAAAGAGAATTTTTGGAAGCACAGGGTTTATTAAATACTTTCCTTCAGGAAAATGCAATGTGGCAAGTAAAGTCCACCCAAAACACATACTATAGATGGGGTAACAGGGTGGGGTCTCTTTTGGTGCATCTAACACGCCCCCCCCCCCGTCACCCCTGTGGCCAAATTTTGTTAGCAAAGGATCTGGACACCGGTTTAACACACTGATAAAATAGAATCTATCTTTACTAATTACTATGAGGATTTATACAAACCCTAGCTGACGGACATGACTGCTATTGACGCATTTTTGGATACTCTTGAGTTACCTAAGATATTAGAGGAACAAAAGACTCTTAGAGACTGATATTTTGGAAGATGAGGTTCGCCTGGCATTCTCTTCCACGCATAATCAAAAATCCCCTGGGCCTGACGGTTTTCCCATCGAGTACTACAAACTACTATCCCCAGACGTTATCCCACATGTCACATGTTTATTTACCAGGATTTACCATAACAACCTCACTTTTGACACTTTTGCTGACTCCAGAACTATACTACTTCCAAAGCCCAATAAAGACCCATATCCCTGCTCAACCAGGATTACAAACACCTGTCAAATCCTGGCAACTAGAATCCAGACTTTCCTCCCCAGTATTGCACACCCTTTACAGATGGGCTTTGTTACTGGCTGGTACACTTCCAAAAGTATTCGTGCTGTGATTGTGGCAACAATGGTAGCACAGGAGGATGGACAACTCCCGGCCATGCTGCTGAGTTTGGATGCAGAAAAAGCATTCGATAGAGTCTCCATGCCCTTTCTTGCAGAGACACTGCGTAGACGGAATTTTGGCCACACGTTTCTAACGTCTCTACATTCGCTGCAGTCACAGGCGAAAACTAATTTACTTATTAACGGTCATCTTTCCCAAACCATAGATATATTCAGTGGTACAAAACAAGGCTGTCCCCTTTCACCCATTTTATTTAACGTGTCGTTAGATCCCCTACTTTATCATATATCGTCTTCATCCTTGTTTGGAGGTATACGCATTTCGAACAGTGAGCTGAAGGTCACAGCATATGCAGATGACCTCCTACTCGTAATTGAGAATGCTAAAAACAAGCTGTCCCAGATTCTGGATGAGCTTCAGACAATTGGGAAACTCTCTGGCTATACTCTACATGTGGATAAAAGTGAGGCTCTACTTTTAAGGGGCCCCTCTAAACCATTATGGACAACCGGGTTCCCCCTGAAATGGTGTTTAACCTACATTAAATATTTGGGAGTAAGATTACAAGACTGCCAGTAAACATATACAAGCACAATATCTCTACGTATATCTCTACCTTAGAACAAACCTTAAAACTCTGGAAACATTTTTCCCTCTCTTTCATGGGTAGGTCTAACATCATAAAAATGGTAGAATTCCCAAAACTCCTATATATCTTCCAATCATTACCGATATTTCTCAGAGCAAAATATGAAAGATTAATTAATCAACTTTATAGGGGATTCATATGGGCAGGGTGGAGACCGAGAATTCAGTTTCACGTACTACAATAGCATAAATTCAATGGGGGTTTAAACTTTCCCAACATTAGAGTCTATAACCTGGCCGCGCTTGCCAGGGTTCTATCAGACTGGGCACAAAATACAGCATACTATACCACTCCAGAGATGGACCAAGCGCTCATCCCAAACATTTCACTCATTAATCTTTTACAATTCCCTTATGATCATATACCTCAAGGGTCCAAAACGAACCCACTATTAATCACAATATGGAGAACTTGGCATAAAATTCGTACAATGATGGACCTGGATACGCAGTTCTCACCAGCCTTTACTCTGGTAAAAAAATAAAAAATTCCAAGAGGGCAGTTCTCACCGCACATTTGTCACCTGGCATAGCAAGGGTGTTACTTCGATATCTGACTTGCCACATCCTACACAGCACACAATTCTTTCCCTTTCAGACCTCCGGATTAAATTCCCCCATATACCTCTTCCCTTTTTTAACTACTTACAGGCGCAAAGTTACACGAAAATAGTATTAGGCGGAACCTCCCCTAATGAATGGACATCCTCGTTTCAAAGAGTGATACTTGGGCCTGCATCTCGGTCTGCCCAGATATAAAGAACATATCAATTGCTCCATATGTCCATAGATTATAACACAACAAATCTAGGTCTGGCTAAATAGACTACGGATGACCCCTCCTTAACTCCTTTGGTTATCTTACAAGCTACTACTAACGCTTATAAATTCCTTCCTTCAGTGAGGTGTACATTGAGATGTGGCTTAAGGTAATTCACAGGGCATACCTGACCCCTCTGCAGGGACTCAGAATGGAGATACACATATCCTCTAACTGTTTTAAATGTGGACAGTCAGAGGCTAACCTGTACCACTGCCTGTGGATATGCCCACAGATTCAGGGGTTTTGGGAGAGGGTTAAAAAATTTGAAATGGATAATAGGTCGGGACCTTTCCTTTTAAACTCCACATGGGAAATTTTGGGACATATAGATTTGGATACGCGGGAGCACACCAAACAGGAGATTAGAATACTACACATAATTGCAGCAGTGGGTAGCAAAGCAATATTGCAGGTGTGGAATCGCTCACAGGCACCGACTAAGCATCTTTTTAGATAAGTTATCCTTTATGATGAAAATGGACTGGGTGGAAGCAACACATCATAAGTAAAAAAAAGGTACAACATTTTTTTCAGATATGGGGGGGATACATGACATTGCTGCCCCAACATATCAAAGATAAGATATGCACATATTTTCATCCGACAACATGGTTTCCGGAACAAGTACTAATGGAGGAAACTCTGTTGTGATACTCAGAAGCACACGTCGGAGGACTTGGAAGGAGATACTTTCTGGGGAATGGAATGGAGACAACTGGCAGAGATTGTAGATGTGGGGTTGAGGGAAACAACATTTCTGAACGAGAGAGGCGGCAGGCTAATATGTTGTGATTTTTGTTTGTTCTCTTAGGGTTAACAGATATCCACTTCAGCGTTCTTCCCATAATTTGGAATATCATGTAGGAGTATAGCTGTCGGCAGGGGCGTAACTAGGAAAGACTGGGCCCCATAGCAAACTTTTGACTGGGGCCCCCCCTCCCCTGGGTGTCACACAACCCCCCCCCCTTGTAGATAGTGCCTTTTTTACAGCCCCCCCCCTGTAGATAACGCCATACAGCCCCCCCTCTGTAGATAGTGCCATACATCCCCCTGTAGATAACGCCATACAGCCCCCCTGCAGAGAACGCCATACAGTCCCCCCTGTAGAGAACGCCATACAGCCCCCCCCTGTAGGGAACGCCATACAGCCCCCCCCTGTAGAGAACGCCATACAGCCCCCCCCGTAGAGAACGCCATACAGCCCCCCCTGTAGAGAACGCCATACAGCCCCCCCCCTGTAGGGAACGCCATACAGCTCCCCCCCTGTAGGAAACGCCATACAGCCACCCCCCCCTTGTAGGGAACGCCATACAGCCACCCCCCCCCTGTAAGGAAAGCCATACAGCGTCCCCCCTCCCAAAAAAATGCGACCTACAGTGTGTCCTACAAAATACATGTATCCCCTATCCACAGGATAGGGGATACATGAGTGATCGCTGGCAGCGATAGGGAGAACGGGGGACTGAAAGTCCCCTGAAGTTCTCCATGACTAACCTCTGACTTCCGGCGTCTGCGCAGCTCAATAAAAATGAAAGGAGCGCTGATCACGCATGCGCACAAGCACGACCGGCGCGCCATTCATTTCTCCGGAGCTGCCGACACAGACCCCGGAAGTCCGAGGTTTGTGATGGAGAACTTCAGGGGACTTTCAGTCCCCCGTTCTCCCTATCAATGCCAGTGATCACACATGTATCCCCTGTCCTGTGGATATCCTGTGGAGAGGGGATACATGTCTTTTGCTCTATTTTGCGCCTTCAGGACCAGACACCGTTTAGCCATTTTTAGCACGTGTTAGTTAAATGGCTATAACTTTTTTATTTGTTGGGCTAACGACGTGATTTTTGCGATGTTTTTTTCCGTAGGCAATGCAGGTTTCATTTTTTATCGTTTTTATACACACCTTTTTTGCTATTTTAGAATTTTTATTCATAAAGTTTGAAAATAATAGTAAAAAAATAAGCTTTTTTACATTTCAGCTATTTTTTTTTTTGTAATAACATAGTTTTACCCTAAAATAGACCTTTTATTTGTGATCGCCATTGTCTACCGTAAATCTTTATATATTACATGTCTATATTAGGGTAATTGGGTCAGCGCTAGCGTTACAACAATGATTTGCGGGGGGGGGAACGTTTTTTTTTTGGGGTGGGTATTTTATGTGTATTTATTATTTAGTTTTTTTTTGCACTTTAATTTATTCTTTTTTTATTACTATGGTCTGTCCCTCAAAGGTCAAAGAAGACCTTTGGGGAACTTTATATATTTTTTTCTTTCTTTTACACCATGTTTTTCCACTGTAACTGGAGCTGCACAGCAGCCCCAGTTACAGGGGAAATCAGCCCTCTCATAGTGACGATTGTCACTAATAGGGCTGTGCTGGGTCTCGTAAGACCCAGCAGCAGTCTGTCACTAACGGCACCCGGTGATCATGTGACCAGTCACATGATCACCGGGAGGAATAGAGACAGCGCCGCTGCTGCTGTCTCTATTCCTAAGAAGACATCGGAGAAGACAGAAGCAGAATAGCTGCTTCTATCCTCTCCTCAGAGTCCCCGGCAGTCACTGACAGCCGGAGACCCGACATTCAGCTGCCCGATCGCGCGGGCAGCAAGTTAAAACCCGAGCCGTAGAAAGTCTATGGCTCGGGTTTTAAGGACCCTGACCGCTGGCCGAAAAAATACAGCCAGTGGTCGGGAACCAGTTAATGGCAGAGCGGGGAGATACCTCCCTGCTATGCCGTAGTGTTCAGTGGCGTCCCGCAGTAGCAGCCATAGCGGCTGCTAGCGGAGCCTCCGGCCATGGTGGGGGCCGTGCCGGCAGGCGACACGGGCCCCCTCATGCCCCGTAGCAGCCGCTACTGCTGCTACGGCGGTAGTTACGCCACTGGCTGTCGGCCTATGAAAGTATGGGTTTGTGGCGGGGGGAGTGACAGCCATGCTGAGAACCAATTGCGGTTCTGAGTTTTGCGAAGCTGGAACCACTGACTTACACTCAGCAGACACATATACATCAAACAGTTTAGTTTAATATAAAATATACCCCCAGCCAATTGACATGCAGATGGTGACCTTAATGTCAGCGGTTCGGATCTGTGCCTTATTATGACATTTAAAACATTTGAGGTTTGGAATGGATACTGTATTGTTGTTAAAATGTTGGAAAATTGAATAAAGACAACTTTGAAAAAAAAAGTATTGTGGATATATTCCATTTGGATACCTTTTATTTTCTGTTTCACTTGCTGGCAAAGTCTATACCAAATATCGAGGTCTCGCAAGAGCCTGTTCTTTTCTGCATGAAGTACTGAATTTGGATTTATCCAGTGAACAATCCCCCAGAGTATGCAGCACCCCCAGCATCCATTACATGCACATCATAGGTGTTGTGTCCGACAAAACAGAACAACGTGAGCATCTTTGATCCACATATCCCAAACTTTGACCCCTGCCAAGAAATACAATCTGAGGTAGTGATCTGTCCATTCTTTTTTGCTAGTATTCTAATACTTGAAAGGGTTATCTTATAGCGGGCATATGAATGTCATAGAGGGTCTCCCATCTATGAGCCAGAGAGCGGAGAGCTGTTAACAAGTAGCTCAGATGAAGCAGTACTTTCATGTATTACATTACATTATCGTTTGAATGGTAGCAAGTTGTGGTTTATTGTTGCGATTACAGCACAAAAAAGGCAAGACACTGAAGTTTTTACGCATGGTGTGAACAAGCCCGAACACTACATAATGTTGTAAATTAGACTGCATCAGGTGATCAAACCCTAATTATTATTAGTATTATATTGTGCCATTAATTCCAGTGCACTGTACATATGAAAAAGGGGCTTAAGCACATGACGTAAGACAATAATAATATAAGTACAGAAATCCTGAGCTTAAGAAATGACAGACTGGTACAGATGTACCGGGGAGGGGGAAGAAGTTATTTATCTGGTGGAGTAGTGGCAGGATTATTGCAGGTTGTAAGCTTTTCTGAAGAGGTGGATTTTCTGGTTGCTTTTGAAGGTTTGAATGCTGGGAGAGAGTCTGATGTAGCAAGTTCCAGAGTATGGGGGACGTACGGGGGAAATCTTGGAGATGATAATGTGAGAAGCAGATAAGAAAGGAGCAAAGCAGAAGATCTTGTAAGGATTAGAGATTGTGTGGGGGGGGGGGGGTTATTGGGAGATTAGGTCTCAGGTTGTAGACAGCCTTGTATGTCATTGTCATTCCCAATATTTTTAACTGAATTTACAGAGCAATGGCTAGCCAGTGAAGGGACTGACTAGTGAGATTGGGAGTGGGGATGGAAGGAGGGGAGAGATAGATTACCTGGCAGCAGGATTGAGGATATATTGGAGGATTGCAAGAGTATTAAATGGGAGGCCACAGAGAAGGACGTTGCAGTAGTCTAGGCGGGATATTTTTGTTCACTGGAGGTTGAGGAAAGAGTGGAATATAGCCTCTTTATTTATTTATTCATTTTTTTAAGGTGGACGATGCAAAAGGTGGTAAGGGCTCAGATGTACACTTTGAAAGACAGGGAAGAATCGAAAGTTATCCCCATGCAGTGGACTTGTGATACTGGGGCTACTGGGGAAAGTGTGGAGCCATTAACTTTGATAATTCTGGTAAGGGAGTTGAGTGAGATGGTGGCAAGATATTGAATTTAATATTCCCCATGTTACGGGAGGAGAAGAAGGATCAATAGCTGATGGACATGTTAGAACCCAGGATAAAAAAAAGGTATAATAGGGGCCAGAGGGGTACATTTTTGTGTCATGCGTATAAAAGTGATACTTAACTGTCCCAGGCCAAAAGTGTAGATTAAGAGCAAGGGTCCCAGGACAGACCCTTGAGGGACACCAACAGAGCAGCTGACAGAAACTTCTGTTATTGGATAACCTCTTCAATGTGACTCAATTACCGTAGTGATATTTGAATGTCTTCCTCAAGTAAAAAAAGAAAAATGTTTTGTGACTGCTTCTGATGACCATACTATGTTTTGTCGCCCAGATTCTATACCTCACAAATTCTAACAATGGCATGCACTCTTATAAATCTGCTTCACCTGCTCTAAACAGCTTATGTACCTCACCTTACCATGTGACCCTATGGACTGGTGAGCAACTTCTATTAGGGTAACTTTCCACCCCTTGCAAGTTACTGCGAATTGACAAAGTTTTGCGTTGCAGATTTTGGCCACACAGCCTCTACCAGGAGGAAGATGCGCAAAACCACTGCAATTCTCACCAAAACGCGAGAGGTTATGCGGAGCGGTAATTAGCCGCACAGCATAAAGACGGTGATATTCAATGTGTGAAGTTACCCTCAGGAACATTGCGATGTACAGATAAAGTAGCAGGTGGATATCTATCAATCTTTTCTCTATCGCCCTATGATGGCACCCTTGGAGAATATTATTGTTTTTTAGGGCCCTAAGGACCCAGGGAAAAGATCAGCTAAACTTAAAAAACAGAGAATGTGGAAGAAAAGGCTCCCCACGTCCTATGTAAAATCTCTCTGTAAAACCTGTTTGGAGAAGGTTTTAGAAGATGAGGGCCCATCTCTGTTCAGGAGTATAAAAAGCCTGGTTAAAAATGAAGTTAAAAATTCTATTAAGGCTTCATGTAAGGAGCACCCGGGCACTTTATTTGGTAGATCTAGGGCAGTCTCATCTTCCAGTGAGAATGAATTTCAGGCAGGAGCCGAGGGGAAGTACCCCTTTGAAGAAGAGGAGTCTTCTGTCTGGGATAGATAATGGCCCATATTCGAGAAAATGACATTGTGATAATACCTTATCTGGACGATTTTCTGCTAGTGGCAGAGTTTGATCAGATTCTGCTTCAGCAAATGAAAATAGTAGAGGATACTCTCTTTAAGCTTGGCTGGGAATTGAACAAGGAAAAATCAAAGCTAGTCCCGTCGGCAGTGCATCTTTCTAGGGATAATGCTAGATTCTGCAACTTAAAAGTCTTCCCTTCGCTTGAAAAAAGCAAAGCGTGTGGTAACGAGGGTGAGGGAGGTCGTACAAAAGAAAGTGGTCTCTTTAAGAGAAGCAATGTCGGTCCTGGAATTACTAACAGCCTGTATCCCAGCGGTAGAATGGGCCCAGTTCCACTCAAGACTTCTTCAGCATCTGTCAGAATGGGACTTAGATCGCAAGATAGTTTTGTCCCTGCAGACATTGTAATCCCTATCTTGGTGGGTGGATCAGGTAAACCTAGGAAAGGGATTCCATTGGAAGAGAGAGAGAATATCTTCAACATGATGACAGACACCAGCCCACACGGTTGGGGAGCACACGCAGACTCTCCTTTTCTGCAGAGCCTGTGGGATCAAAAGACCAGGGTTCAATCCCAGAATTTCAGGGAATTGATGGCAGTGTTCCTAGCATTATCCCAGTCATTACCAGTTGTCAGGGATTGCAGTGTAAAAATATATTCAGGCAACTCCACAGTGGTAGCATACATAAACAGACGAGGGGGCTACAAGAATCCCAAGTCTGTTATCCCTGTCTCTGAAAATATTCCAGTTAGCAGAATCCTCTCTCAGTTCCCTCTCAGGAGTTCACCTCAGGGGGAAAGACAATAAGAAGGCAGATTTCCTCAGCCGTCATCATATGAATGGAGTCTAAATCCGAAAGTTTTCACTCAGATTACAAATCTATGGGGTGTCCCGGTAATAGATCTGTTGCTTCTCAAATGAATTGAAAGGTGGACAGTTTCTGTTCCCTTTCTCCACAGGATTTTCCAAGAGGGGTCGGATGCTTTCTCCCAATATTGGGAAAAAAGGTCTGTTCTATGCCTTTCCCCCTCTCAGGTTGATTCTGAGAACACTGAAAAAGATCAGGTAGAATTCTGCCAAAGTAATCCCAATTGCTCTTTTTTGGCCGAGAAGGGTCTGATTTTCATGTTTTCGAAAAATGTCAGTAGCAACCCCATAGGTTCTTCCGGAGAGTCAGACTCTCCTGTCCCAGGGCCCAGTATTTCACCCAGCGGTAAAAAAAAACAAAACCTGCACCTGACTGCATGGCTCTTGAAAGGCAGATTCTAGGGAAAAAGGCCTGTCTGATCAGGTTATCGACACTCTTATAGCCAGTAGAAAAAAGGTCACCTCAAAGATTTACCTTAGAACCTGGGGAACCTTCTGTAAATTCGTGAGTAAACCTGTCTATACTCTTAGAATTTTTACAGGAGGGCTTAAATAAAAATCTTATGCCCAGGGTCTGGTTTTCTGCTCTTAGCGCCGTATTTGAAGCTAGGATATCCGAGCACCCTTGGGTTCAAAGGTTCCCGAGGGCATCTGGTAGACTCAGACCCTCTTTAAAAGTAAAATCCCCTCCTTGGTATCTCAATACTGTTTTAAAAAAAATCTCTGTTAAGAATCTTTCCCTTCAATTGGCTTTTCTCCTAGCAATCACTTCAGCTAGAAGAGTGGGGGAGATCAGGGCTTGTACCATATATAGGCCATATCCTAAGATTCTGGAGGATAGTTGCGACGGTGTCGGTCTCAGAAATGGCAGCCCTTGTGGATACTGATCTCCCTAACAGCCGGGAGAACAGCCCAGCTAGTAGTCGGCGATATGGAAATGCAGGTAAGGCAAGACAATTGGTAGTTGTAGGGGATTCTATTATCAGGAAGACAGATAGAATAACTGAATGGTTTGCAGTCTCCCTGGTGCCAGGGTTCAGCATTTGGTGGAATGGGTGGATAAATTATTGGGAGGGGCTGGTGATGATCCAACTGTCGTGGTCCATGTGGCTACCATCAACCGTATACATGGTAGGTGGAGGAGCCTTAAGAATAGTTTTACAGAGCTAGGCTAGAAGCTGAAGGGAAGGACCTCCAAGGTTGTATTCTCAGGAATACTACCTGTGCCATGCGCATCACAGGAAAGACAGGAGCTCAGGGAGTTAAATGCATGGCTTAAGTCTTGGTGTAGAGGAGAAGGCTTTGGGTTCCTAGAGCACTGGGCTGACTTTTCATTGGGGTACAAACTGTATTCTGCAGATGATTTGCACCTACATGGAAGGGGGTCTGCTGTGCTGGGGGAGAGAATTCTAAATAGGGTGGCGGAGTACTTAAACTAGAGCTGAGGAGGGAGGTCAATGTAGAAAATAAAGGGGTAGTCAGGTTAGAGAGGGTTCAGACTATATTAGTGGGGGGGAACAGACTGTGGGGAGAAGACTAGGCAACAGCATAGGGAGTTCCTTTTGTTACAAAACAGCAACGAAAATGAAAATGCCCAAATAATGTCAAATAATCACATTTCTGATAATGAAAGAGAAAAACTGAAAGGCAAGTTAAAGTGTATGTTCACAAATGCCAGAAGTCTAGCAAGCAAAATGGGGGAGCTGGAGGCCTTGGTACTGGAAGAAAATATAGATATAGTTGGTGTTGCTGAAACATGGCTAGACTCTTCACATGACTGGGCTGTAAATCTACAGGGTTTTACACTGTTTCGGAAAGACAGGGTGAATAGGAAAGGTGGTGGTGTATGTCTGTATGTGAGAAGTGATATGAAGGTGAGTGTGAATGAGACATTAGAGGGTGAAGATTGTGAGGAGGTGGAAACCTTGTGGGTGGAACTAGAAAGGGAGGTAAACACTGAAAAAAATTACTTTTGGTGTAATCTATAGACCCCCCAATATAACTGAGGAGATGGAAGGTCAGCTATATAAACAGATGGAGCGGGCTGCACAGGCTGGTACTGTAGTGATAAGGGGAGATTTTAATTACCGGGATATTAATTGGCGTCATCGTTCGGCTTCAACTGCAAAGGGGAGACATTTCCTCAACTTGTTGCAGAAAAATTTTATGGGCCAGTTTGTGGAAGACCCGACTAGAGGTGAAGCTCTGTTGGATATGGTCATTTCTAATAATGCAGAGCTTGTTAGGAATGTCAATGTTCATGAAAACCTTGGTAACAGTGATCATAATATAGTTACATTTTACCTATACTGTAAAAAACAAACACAGGCTGGGGGGACAAAAACACTTTATTTTAAGAAGGTAAATTTCCCCAGCTACTTCTCCAGTTTCAGGGTCAGACTAAAGGGAAGGCAGCGTCATCAAAAACTATAGTAGGGTAGATTAAGCAGTCCATTTCTCTAGCCTATTCATCTTCGGGTAAAACTCCACTTTCAAGGTTTGGTGCACATTCCACTCGCTCAGTAGAAACTTCTTGGGCAGAAAGAGCATGTGCTTCGATTGAACAGATTTGTAGAGCGGTCACGTGGAGTTCTCCGCATATTTTCTTTAAGCACTATAGGCTTCAGCTCTCATCCGATGAAGATCTGGCCTTTGGTAGGAAAGTTTTGCAGACCGTAGTCCCACCCTAGACTATCTAGTCTAATCTCCATAGGTGCTGTCATAGGGCGATAGGGAAAATCAAAATTGCTTACCGGTAATTGGTCTTTCTTGAGCCCATGACAGCACCCGTTTATAGCCACCCACGTTTTCTCTTATGATAGATATTAATAGAGGTGTGTTCAAATATAATAAGAGATCGTATAAAAATGTAAAAAAAAAAAAAGGAATCTTGATTTTAGTCTTGCCAACAATCCCTCCTTTTATATGAATACTAGTTCCGGTTTCCTGTCCTGAGGAGGAGGCAGTCTCTCCATGGGTGCTGTCATGGGTTCAAGAAAAATCAATTACCTGTAAGTAATGTTGATTCCCATCCATAGTATGTTCGAAGTTTTGTTATCTACTTACTTTTAACTCCTTATATTATCATATTTTTGTACAGATGCTGTAATTGTTTCATGTTCTAACAGATACAATTTAAATTATTGTTATTTTAATTATAGGCAACCTATTCTCAAATGGAAGATTGTATGGAACCAACGTATTTGTACTTTCCTGTCTGGAGATTTTAGTCGACGATATTGGCATTATAGATTTTGGATTTTGCTGGATCCTATTGATTTTGATTCACTTACAATTTTAATATGTGTAGAGGCTGGCATAGCATCAGTTAAAAACTGTTATGGTGAGGACCAACAGGATGGATTCCTCTGATTCTTTTGTTTGCCCCCAGAAAGTAGCATTGGAACAGGTACCTACTATGTTTCTGCCTGCTTTAACAGGAAAGTTCAGCTGAACATGCACATTAAAGCCACTTGCATAAGTATTTATAAGCCAAAACCAGGGGTGGAATCGACACCAGAGGCGTAACAAGAGCGATTGCAGGGGTGCGACCATGACCAAGCCCCATGCGAGTGCCGCTTAGTTTACTTTAGCGGACCACAGAGCCATTGCTCCCTGCCTCGCCACTACCTCTGGTAAGGCTCACTACTTACTGGAGGCTCCTGATGATGCTGAAGACGTCAGCCTTATGTCACTGCACTGCATGCATCGGGCAGCAGACAGAACAAGCGGTAGCTCGTCATGTGAGTTTAAAAATTTTTTTTTTTTTCTAGTGGCCCAAAGGGGCGCACTATTGAGAGACGAGGGGGCCGAACTACTATAGCTTGGATGTTTTTTGGCGCATTTTCTGACACGGTTTCCGCATCCAAAAACTTTGTGTGAACAAGGCCATTAGGTTAAAATCGCCAAGATATTGTAAAAAAAAATTAAAAATTAATATAAGCAGCCTTAAAAATTGAGGTAGAAAAAATAAATCTCCCTCCTGTTATATTTAGACTGCTCTTCACTTTGTAACATCTGTAATTTTAACAGCAAAATGTTTCAGTGTTGCAAACTAAAAACTCCCACAAATCTGGAAGAATGTCTTAGACGGCTTGATAAAGCTGATTTTAGGAGCAGACTACTTTGCAATTTATAACAGCGAACCTGAACATTTGATTACATCTGAACACTTTATTTTACTGCAGTTTATGTTGGTTTTACATAAAATTAGGTAGATGATGTTGTATGACTCAGATTTCATATTTTTCAGAAGTTTACCATTTAGAAATCTCTTTGTAACCAAATTTCAAATATTAAAAAAAATACAGAAACTGTTCTAAAGATGTGTATATTCTTTAATTTGTTGTTTGCAGAACATTTATTGTAATTCTGAAGCGCAACAACCTGTAACTAAATTCTGAAACTCACAGTGCTTGAAATCTATAAATGAACAAAAAGTTAAAAAAAATGTTTTGTATTTTTTTATGGGATTAGATTATTGCAGTTAAGCCCCATTAAGCATAATAAAGAAAGCACTCCATTTACCAAACTCCAACGTTGCTGTCTGGTCTGTAAGTGTATTTCCACACATAGTCCTACCCAAAGGTTAATACTGCAAGTCCACAAACGATTAGTCTGGCAACATGGGTACGATTATAGGGATAATTTTAACTCTTCCATATGATGTATTTTTTTTAAATTTGGTGAAATTCAGTTTTTACTATTTTTTGGAATACCTGGTTTGCCAGACTAATTGTTTGTGGACTTGCAGTTAAGAAACTTAACACAACCCTTGCACGGAATTGGCGTGGTTTCTGAAAAAACTAAATCCTGGACAACCCTTCAATAAGAGGAATTTTCTATTTGGTTCTCTCCAGTCTTTGCTTTTGGTCTTGTGAAATTCTACTTTATTTTGCAGTTCTATCCTGGAAAACAAGATTACAATCAGACTTTCTGTTTTTTTTTGGTTTTTTTTACCAGTTATTTTCCATTTTTATTTAGTTATTATTTTGTCACAATTTTTACCCTTTTTATTAATATTATTTTTAATACACCTGCAACATTTCACTATTGTTCGTTCTATTAATGAGTTTTCCTGAATTTTCCCCACCTCTGTACATTAAAATATGTCCCCAAATTTTCTCCCTGAGTTCTTTAAACAATACCTCAATATTGGATTTTATTCTGCTTCAATAAGAAACTGGAGTTGGGTACTAATATAATATATTTTAAAATTAGGTAGTGATAGACCACCACCCACTCATTTGGTATGGACTATCTATCCGAAGGTCTCTCTGGGGAAAAGACCTAGAGAAGTCCGTTTATAGGCCATCTAAGTTCTTATTCTAGATCTAATTTTTCCCAATAAGGGCATAAAATTGAATTCCACATACTCAAGGGGTCTAGCTGAAACATTAATACTTAAACGGGTTGTCCAGACATTTTTTATGGATGGCCTATCCTTAGGATAGGTCATCAATATCAAATCGATGGTGATCCAACTCCCGCCAATCATCTGACTGAAGGAGCCACGGCGTTAGTCGCCGCAGCTTTTTCTGAGTTTACAGGCACAGCGCCGAACACATCCGGAGTGAATGGAAGTGAGCTGCAATCCCCAGGCACAGCTGCTACCGATGTGTATGGCACTGTGCCTTGTAAACACTGAAGAGGCGGCGGCGGCAACGAATGCTGCGGCCCCTTCAGTCAGCTGATCGGCAGATTTGCACCTGTGCGGGACCCGTTATCACGGATCCCTCATAGACTTGAGTCTATTAAGGGATACTGGAAAACGGGCAAAATAGGATATGTCCTATTTTTTCCCGGGCCGTTTACACGGTAAAAAGAACGGCCGTATGCATAGCCCCATAGACATGCATTCATTTTAATGCAGCCCTGTGACGGCCATAAAAAAAAACGTCCGCCACATGGTTGACTTTCCCTGTCATCTAAATAAGCCCTTAGGGTCTCATAGAGCATTTTGACCCCACAGGTGTTTAATAGATTTTATTTGAATTGGGCCGTGAAAATGAAAGATGACATTTTTTCCCCAATAATATGTAGTTTTAGCTAAAAAATTTCACAAGGAATACAGGGGAAAAGGCACCTCAAATGTTGAACGTAATTTCTCCCGAGTAAGGCAATACCCAGTATGTGGTTGTAAACTGTTTGGACACATGGCAGAGCTCTAAAAGGAAGCAGTGCAATTTGGTTTTTTTGAGTGCACATTTTATTAAATTGGTTTTCCGACGCCATGTTGCATTGTGCTGAGGTACTAGTACAGTTGAAACCTCTGGGAAGTGACCAATTTTTTAAACTACAACTACCAATGAATTTGACTAGAGGTGTAGTAAGCATTTTAACCCCACAGTTGTTTTGCAGAAATGAATTCACAATGGATGTTGCAAAGTGAAAATGACAATTTTTCCAGATATACCATTTTTGTGCCCAATATGTTGTGCCAATGTTAAAAGACTGCTCTAACTACTATGTTGTGATATCTGATTTGAAATGCACTCTACGTGTCGCACTAATATATTGCCTGGACATGTCAGGGCTCAGAAGTGAAAGAGCCCTGTGCGCATTTGAGGCCTAATTTGGTGATTTACGCAGCATTGACCCACAATTGCAGAGGCTCTGAGGTATAATAAAAACGGAAACCTTAAAGTGACCCCATTTTAAAACTGCACCCTTTGGATTTTGCTTGGTAGTAGTTTCCTTTGAGGTTTTACTGGTATTTCAGTTTATGTGGAGTAGATCATGGCATAATAAAGTGGTGTAATAGGGTAAATAAATAATAAAAATAATTCATGGATGTAGTGGTACGCTTTAACCTCTTAATGACCAGCTTATTTAAGGCCTTAATGACCAAGCGATTTTTTACCTTTTTCCATTGTCTCATTCAAAGAGCTATAACTTCTTTCTTTTTCCGTCGATGTAGCTGTATAAAGACTTTTTTTCCAAATTATTTGTTTTTGTTTCTCCATATTCTAAAAGCCATAACTTTTTTATTTTTCTGCTGACATAGTATAAGGGCTTATTTTTTGCGGGAAGACTATTCGTTTTCATTGGTACACACAAATTTTTGATTGCTTTTTATCAAAATTGTTTGAAGGCAGGATGATCAGAAAAGAACAATTCTTGTTTTATATTAAATTTTTTAAGGCGTTCACCGTGTGGGTTAAATTATGTAATCGTTTTGTAGTTGGTGTCGTTACGGACGCGGCAATACCAAAAAAGTGTAACATTTTTACTTTATTATAAAAAGATTTTTTTTTTAAAAACCAAACATTTTGTAAGGGGACAAGGGTGTTTTTAATTTTATTTTTACTTGTGATTTTTATTTATTATAAACTTTATTCAACTTTTTTTTTATTTTAGTGCCACTAAGGGACTTTAGTATGCAATCATTTGATGGCTTTTATAATACACTGCAATACTACTGTATTGCAGTGTATTATTGCCTGTCAGTGTAGAACTTATCAGGCATTCACTAGAGGCAGACCTGATCTTGTTAGGCCCCCGGCTGCCATACAATCGGCCCCCTCCCACACAAACCACTTAGATGCGGCTGTTGCTATTGACAGCCGCTTCTAAGGGGTTGAACGGGCAGGATTGATGCAAATTTAGTTCCCGCTCACCAGAGCAGGTGCCCGGCTGTCTTTAGACAGCCCAACACCCGCTCTAGCAGGCACAGTACACCTGTGTCGGGCTTATGTCACAGCTCCGGCTTTTCACGTACCGCCGTGAAAACATGTATTTGCAGTCGTTATTGTGTTAACCACTTAGGCCTTTTTTGGTCTTAATGACCAAGGATTATTTTTTTCACTGTCGCATTCCAAATGTCATAGCTTGTTTTTTGCGGGTCGAGTTGTATTTTTCAACTGCACAATTTTTGGATGCATATAATAATTTTATTAACTTTTATTGACTTTATTTTAGGATATAATTGAAAACAAACAGCTATTACAGCATTGTTTTTCGCGTTATAAATTTACGCTCTTCACTATGCGGCGTACATAACGTTACATTTAGGCCTTATTTACACGAGCGTGTGAGTTTTGTGCGCGAAAACTATGCTGCATATTGTGTGCGTTGTCATTGCGTTTGCACTGCGTATACGCAGCGTTGCTGAGTTTTAAACGTGCGCACGTCCAGCGTTTGCAACGCGCGTAAAAGACGCAGAGGTGATTAATGCGAGGCCAGCCTACAAATAGGCCTGCTGGCCCAACCCCTGCTTGCTGGGAAAACAGGTTTTGCACCTTAATTTCCGCCACTGCAGAAACCCCAGTGTGTGTTTCTCCATTGAAGTTGTTATTGGCTTTGCACGGCACACTGAGGGTATGTTCACACGAGGGCGTCTGTAACGGCTGAAATTACGGGGATGTTTCAGCCTGAAAACATCCCCGTAATTTCAGCCGTAACGGCATGTGCAGGCGCTTGAACGCCGCATTCATAACGGACGTAATTGGCGCTGCTATTCATTGGAGTCAATGAATAACGGCTCCAATTACGGCCAAAGAAGTGACAGGTCACTTCTTTGACGCGGGCGTCTATTTACGCGCCGTCATTTGACAGCGGCGCGTAAATTACGCCTCGTGTGAACAGACAAACGTCTGCCCATTGCTTTCAATGGGCAGATGTTTGTCAACGCTATTGAGGCGCAAAAACGCCCGAATTATGTCCGTAATTAGTGTATGTGCACATACCCTTATGCCTTCTCAGTCGCTGGCACGTGTGCTTCTTGCCTGGATGATCTCACGTAGTTTTGGGGAGCGTCGACCCATGCTGCAGCACCAGACGCGTGGAAGATGTCGCATTTGGGTTCATCCACTTGTGGCCCAACGTACGACCAAAGGCCATTTCCATACCCTGTATGAGGACTTACGCCGGCACCCTGAAAAATTTAGAGCGTTCTGCCGCATGTCTGTGGCCACATTTGACCTTCTGCTTGAGCAGATTCGCCCTGGCATCACCTACAAGAATACCAACATGAGACGCTGCATTTCGCCTGAGGAACGTCTGCTTGTGACCTTGAGGTATGTGTGCAGTTGCAATTACTTAGTCCATGACGCTGTCAGTTTTAGCAGCCACCCCTAACATGTGTTGTGGCTTTCTTTTTCTTTCTCTTTGCTTTCTAGATTTCTGGCCACAGGCAATAGTTATCATTCGTTACATTTCTAATTTCTTTTGGGAGTGACCACCATTTCGTTCATTGTCACATCCACCTGTGTCGTGTTGTGGCAGAGCTTAAAGACCACGGTCATGCCTCAGCCCACGACAGAACAGTGGCTAAGAATTTCAGAGGGATTTCTTAGAGCAAGTCAATTTCCGAATTGCATTGGTGCCCTAGACGGCAAACACATTCGGGTGAAAAAGCCCCCACGCAGTGGCTCGCAATACTATAACTACTATGGTATTGTTGGTCTTGGCGGACACAAATTATTGTTTCACTATTGTTGACATTAGCTCGTATGGAAGCTCTGCAGATGCCCGCATATTCCGTTCATCAAGAATGGGGAAGTGACTCGTGAATAATCGACTGGCGGTGCCGGAACCTTCCATCCTCCCTGGCTCCAGCGGACCCCCAATCCCGTATGTCATCGTGGCGGATGAGGGGTTTGCCCTGACGAGGCAAGGCATGCGGCCTTTTGCAAGAAGGGGCTTGGATGAGCGTCGGCGCATGTTCAATCTCCGCCTAGGCCGAGCTCGTAGATGTGTGGAATGTGCCTTTGGCATTATGTCGAACAGGTGGCGGGTCTTTCTGACGACAATGCAATTGTCCATGCAGAATGTGACACGTGTTATACAAGCGTGTGTCGTTCTGCATAACTTCTGCCGCATTAATAATGCTACCTTTGATGCAGAATATATCCTAACACATGCAGCCACCAGCGACAATGCCCCGGCTATTCCTCTCGTCCGATCTCTCACATCCGGCCTTCGAGTGCGGGATACTTTGGCGGCATATTTCGAGTGCCCATCAGGAGCCGCACCGTGGGGGCGTGATGACCTTTGAACGGTTGTCTGTTTTTTGGAGGCTTCAGTACACAGGTCCCAAGTGGCCAGTGTTTGTTGTTTTTTTTTTTGTTCGTGTAGGGTTAGGGACTCGCAAAACATGAGGACCCTTGACGCGGGTTGCGAGCTTACATCTGTCGGGGTTTGATCAGGACACTTGCCATTTGGAAACATGTTTTCTGGAGATAGAATGATGGTCGGCCAAAAGTTAGGCGAGTCCAATTGCGACTGTCCTTAGTGTGCTTCGAGTCCCATGACAGCACCCAAACGTTCTCATCTGTTGCAAACAATGTCAAACCCCGATAGATGAACTAAAACCTCATAACACGTGTGCATGCATTGGGGCCAAAGCCCAGAAGTGTGTGAGTGTATAGGCGAAATAAATGTGGGGCAAAGATTGTGTTGAGCTGTGTGAAATAAAAACAACATGCAATAGAAACAATGAACATCCATGTTTTATGTGTTAGTATTTCGCACTACCGAAACATGGTGTGGAAAGTAACAACAAAAGGCATTTTAATCAAAATAACACCAACATGGTGTAACATACATTATGGGATGAGTTGCTATCCCTTACCAAATAGTGCGGCCAACTTGGAGGACACCAACACACTCACAGGTGTTGGTAGTGGTGGCCTGGGGAGGAATACGCGGGCATTTCAGCACCACTATGCTGGATCTGGAGCTGCGGAGGATGTTCCTCGCCAGCATAGTGGTGCTGATGTTGTCCGTGGTACGTTGGGGCAGGGAAGGGGGGAGCCATAGGGCGCATATAGGGGTGCGGCCGTGCGATTGGGGTGGGTTGATGGTAGGGTGCCGGCAAGGCAAATCCGCGCCACTGCTCTATGGCCGTGAAGCAGTGGTTTGGATTGTGGGGGGGGTGTGGAGGCGTCGATCAAGGTTATGATCGACGCATGGAGCCGGGCCATGCGATCCATAGGAACCAGGCGGAGTAGGGGAATAATGCCGCGGGCAAAAAAGTCCTGCCCGTCCTCATCCGCGGCTCAGCTCAGGAATTCCAAAACCCGGCTATCCACTTGGATGCCGGTGGAGGGCTGTGGAGCACAGCGCCGGCGAGTTGTGGTTCGCAAGGGGCGCTCCTCAGCCGGAGAGGCGACGGCCCGTGCAGACTGGACAGGGGCGGGGTCCAGGGGTGTCGGCTCCGGGCTAAGGGGCAGGTCATGGGCAGCAGGAGGTTGCGGCTGAGACTCGGCGATGTCTGTGTCGTCGGCAGTGTCCTTCAAATTGTCGGTGGTTCTGGAATGGGAAAACAGCGTTAGAACACAATAGAGATCATTGCCCACAACAACACGATGGCAAACAGGACCTGGGCGACAAAACATTAGACACATGCAAAAGCACAATCTCTTACGTCCGCATCTCCATAATGTCCTTAAAGAACATCAATTGCTTCATGTAGATGTATGGGCGCTTACGCGAGTCCCCATCTCCGCCGCGTCCCTTTTCCCCCATTTCTCGCCTAAATTGGTCGCGGCAGCTCCGCCACCGTGTTTTTATATCTTGGACTGTTGGAGGAAAAACAAATACATGGTCACATATTGCGACAATGCCATAACAACTCTGCCCTCTCACAAAATGAGGGGCCCTACCCTGCTAATGACATGGTACACGGTGATGCGCCTGCTACACAAAAGGTCATTGGGCAATTGAGCGGAAGACACATACAGGGCCACCCACAGTTCTTCAATAGGGATGACATTGCATTGCTTAAAAACACATGGTACTCACCCAACCGACTGCGGTCCCGGGTTCGGCCACTCTCCCATTCCTGTCCAAAAAGCTCCTTTGCAATCTCCTTCCAGGCGTCCTCCTTGGCCGTGCGGTCGTGGTATGCCTGCACGAGTGTCCCAAATACCACCATGGCCCTGGACCAGGCTGATGAGGCGCTCAACGTCAAGCCCACGCGGCATGGCAGCAGATCTCTGGGGAGCGTAGATTCTCTCACACAGGCATGCCCACTCGCAGAGAAAACGCAAGCACTTCCTGGTTTTTGTTTGCTTTGTCCAGCTTTATAAACTCTTTTGCATGGACATAACAAACGATGCGTGAAAATCGCGCATGCAACGCAGGAGCATCCGTGTGGCATGCGTGGTTTTCACGCACCCATTGACTTCAATGGGTGCGTGATGCGCGAGAAACGCGCGATTTTAGAACATGTCGTGAGTTTTACGCAACGCACTCGCGCAGCGCAAAAATCACGGACTGTCTGCACTGTCCCATAGAGTAATATAGGTGCGTACGTCACGCGTGAAAAGCACGCGCGTATATTACGCTCGTGTAAATGAGGCCTTATTCTATGGGTCGATTACGGGGATATCAAATATGTAAAGGTTTTATGTTTTCCTACGTTTTGCACACAAAACCCTTTTTAAAAAAATTACTAGTTTTGCATCGCCGCATTCCAAGAGCCGGAAGTTTTTTCTTTTTCCCTCGAACTAGCCATATGTGGGCTTGTTTTTTGCAGGGCAATGCGATTTTTTTCGTTGGTACTATTTTGGGGTACATGGGACTTATTAATTAACTTTTATTTTTTGGGGGGGAATGGAAAAAAATGAAATTTGCCTTCTTTTTATTTTACGATGTTCACCCAGCGGTTTAGTTAATGTGATAAAGTCATTGTTCATGTCGTTACAATTGCGGCAATACCATATATGTGTTTACTTATTTTTTACACTTTTTCAATAAAAAGTGGTTTTATTTAGTAAAAGTGGGTTTATTTTTACTGTAATTGTTTTATTGTTTTTTTTCATGAACTTTATTTAACTGTTTATATTTCTAAAAAAAAAATTGTCCCACTAGGGGACTTCACTTTGCGATCTTTTGATTGCAGATATAAGGCTTTGGTATACTTTGTATACCAAAGCAAAAAAAGAAACATACCACCATCATCTCGCTGCAGATCATATAGTGACTACAGTATTGATTAGAGGCAGAATAAACATTTACATTAAGTGACTCACTGGTGACGTCTCAGATTCTAGTTCTTTTCTTCTCCCTCCGGTCCAGACCTCTATGATGGATTTCTTCCGGTCACTATGCATTTCTGAAGTTTTCCGCTCAGATGTCTTCAGCTTCTCACTTTTAAAACATTTCTGCACCTATGAATGAAGTTAAAATTCTCAATACATCTAAATATAATAAAGCGCAAATACACTGCACCTCTAACTATAATAGCGCCATAGACTGTGTCCCTGATTATAATAGTACCATACACGGTGTCCCACACACACACACCGTGTCCCCTGTAGATAGTGGTCCCATAGCCCCCTGTAGATAGTGACCCCATAGAGCCTCTGTTGATAGTGCCCTACATAGAAGCCCCTGTAGATAGTGTCCCACATACAGCCCTCTGTAGATAGTGCCTACATATGGACTCCAAAGCTGCAAGGCAATAGTGCTAACCACTGAGCCACCGTGCTGCCCTACATATAGCTTCCCATATAGATAGTGCTCCACATATAGCCCACCTCTGTAGATAGTCTCACATATAGCTCCCCCTGTATATGGTGTCCCACATATAGCCCACCCATGTAGACAGTGCCCTACATATAGCCACCCTGTAGTTAGTGCCCCACAAGTAACCCACCCCTGTATAGTGTCCCACATATAGCCCACCCCTATAGAAAGTGCCCAAAAAATATCTCCCCTATAGATAGTGCTCTACATATAGCCCACCCCTGTATAGTGTCTCACATATAGCTCTCACTGTATTTAGCGGCCCACATATAGACCACTCCGGTATATAGTGGCCCACATATAGACCAACCCGGTATATAGTGGCCCACATCCCCACATATAGTCCCACCCTGTAGATAGTGCTCCACATCCCCACATATAGACCCCCCCTGTATATAGTGGCCCACATCTAGACGACCCCCCTGTAGATAGAGCCCCCACTATAGATAATGCCAGTCACAGTTTTATTAGAAAAAAACAAAAAACGTTATATACTCACATGATCCCGTTCCCGCGCCGTCCGATGGCAATGCAGATCTACTCTCTTCTGAGCAGGTCTGCTAGAGCTGAACGACGCGTTGTTCAATGACGCTGATTGGCGGGGCAGAATGACTTATCCTGTCAATCAGCACCTTTCAAGCACGGAAGTGGCGTGATGACGTCATCGCGCCGCTAGCGTCGTTGAAAGGCTCTGATTGGCGGGGCAAGTAATTTTGCCCCGCCAATCAGCGTCATTGTAAGGCACTGAATGGTCGGCCATTCAGCCAGCGCTAATGCATGTATTTTGCTTTCGCTAGCACCGGGGCCCCCTCTGGTGCTAGTGACGCCTACGGGCATGAGAGGGCTCAGCGGCATGGGCCCCGTAGTAGCAGCGCATATGGGGGGCGTGATGGCTGGTGGCACAGGCCCCCTCAAGCCGCTGGCCCTGCAGCGGCTGCTACTGCGGTAGTTACGCCACTGGTAGTATTGTTATAGAAATGTAGTATTATTAAAGTAGTTCGAATAACTAATTGATTAACAATACTTTTGTATTGTATCACATTGAAAGTAAGGCGGCCTGTCAACTTCCCATTTTTTCTATGTGCCATGCCTTTGGCTGAAGGCAGACCTGTGATTGGCTGCAGCAGTCACATGGGATGAAATGTCATCCCTGAGGCTGGGCTGGACGTAGAAGCATGGAGATCTAGGTAAGTACAATCTTTTTTTTTTTCCCTGAGTTGAGATTTTTGCAGCGGCATTGCAGCTTTTCAGACGCAAAAATTGCAACATCTGCTATTTGTTGCGGGTTTTAACTCCCCATTGAATTCAATTGGGAAAATCTGCAACAGAAAAGCAGTGATTCCAACGGTTATTTTATGGTTTGCCGGCAGTGTGTGGATGAGATTTGTTCAGATCTGATCCACTTTCTTTCTGCTAAATTATGTCTTATGTCTACAACAACCTCCACCATATATGCTCACTCTAGAAGAGTAAGTTAACCCCTTCGCGCTCACCGACGTACTATTCAATCGAGCTAAGTGCATCGTTCTCACTCCGCGCCGGAATAGTACGTTCAGGGAAAAATGCATCGCCATTTTCCGCCGGAGTTTCATCGAGCTGTGATGCCTGCTGTTTCTGACAGCAGGCCATCACAGCTTAGTGTGCAGGGACCAATCGTACAGACAAAACAGATAAAAACAAGGGGACATATATATAAAAACACAGAAAAAGGCCATACTTAGGTCAGAAACGCCGATGGAGAGTGAGCAGGTGCTTTAAATAATAATAGCCACTCCCACTAGTCTTGAGGGGAGTGGTGTGTGGTGCATGGGATGTGTAGTAAGAAATAATAAATGAATAGTGTATGTGCAAGTGTAATAATATAAGTGAAATAAAGGGGGCAGTAATGAGTAAAGTGCCTCAATAACAATAAATGAATAATGGGGTGCAAGTGTGTGAAACATGGAGGAATAGTGTGCAAGTCATGAGGCGCAACGTGTATAGCCAGGTAGAAGCCTATTTGTGACGCCTTGATAGTTCATAGAGCGGGCTACCCTGCTTGCTAAGCCAAACAACAACACACCATACTCTCCCAGCATCAAAGACCCGGCTGTGTCCAAAAGAAGCAAATATAAGTAATGATGAAAAATACCTGGGGTATTAGTGATCATTTTGGCCAAAAGGACGCAATCGTTCTCACTCCGCGCCGGAATAGTACGTTCAGGGGAAAACGCATCGCCATTTTCCCCCGGCGTTTCATCGAGCTGTGATGCCTGCTGTTTCTGACAGCAGGCCATCACAGCTCAGTGTGCAGGGACCAATCGTAGTAGTCCCGCCTTCTCTGCCATTGGTTAGTTAGTGACGACTGACCAATAGCAGCGATCGCATACGTAATTTCCTGCTCTGACCTCAGATCCTGCTGCACCCGCTCTCTGTTGGAGTTAGTTATTCGAAGAGAGTGGTTGTGGAGAGAGTCAGAGCAGAGCAGTTAAAAAAATTACAAATATATCATTTATTTTTTTGCTTTTACCAACTTGTATCCACTTCCCACTCCTGTCGTTGTGTTCCCCTTGTCATCCACGTTTTTGGTCAGTGATCTCTATCACTGACCACTTTTGAGTCTTCAGGGCCACATTTCCCTGGTCCCTTAGGATTTTTTCTTTTTTTTCTTTATAAAATATAATAATAAAAAAAAAAAAAAAAAGTCAGTTTAGAAAGTCAGCAGATAGTTTAGTATTGGGGTTAGTTAGTGACAGGGAACCGTCAGGTATAGCGTCAGGGAATTTAGCATCAGGAATCAGTCACTGTAGTTAGGTTTAGCGTTAGGGATCCATCACTGTAGTTAGGTTTAGCGTCAGGGAAGTTCACATAAAATCAGTTGTTAGCGCAAGGAAAGCTCGGAATAATCTAGATAGGTTTAATGTCAGGCACCCGTCACCGTAATTAGGTTTAGCGTCAGGAAAGCTCGGAATAATCTAGGTAGGTTTAGTGTCAGGGAATAGTCGCCATAGTTAGGTTTAGTGTCAGGGAAGTTCACATAAAATCTAGTTAGGTTTAGGCCTCATGCACACGTCCGTAGTGTTTTTCTGGTCCGCAAATTCCAGGACCGTGTTCCGTGAAATGTCCTCCGCAGTTCATCCGTATGTAATCCGCAAAATGCGGATAAAAAAAAAAGCCTAGGTAAAACAGGATGAAGACAGAACTCATTCCCGGTCGTCGCCTAGCAACACTTCCGCAAATCCGCAAACACGGAGGTGTACCCGCATTTTCCATGAGCCCATTGACTTCTATGGGCATGTCCGCATCGAATTTGCGGGCCGTAATAAGACATGTCCTGAGTTTGTGCGGAACGCATTTGCGGACATGCGGGGACCCGTGAAAACACGGATAGTGTGTATGGGCCCATAGAAATGAATGGGTCCGCAATTCTCCCGTGGATTTTCGGGGGAATTGCGGACGCAAAAACACGTTCGTGTGCATGGGGCCTTAGTGTTAGGAACCCTTGCCCTAGTTAGGTTTAGGCCGGATTTACACGAGCGTGTTGCGCGCGCAAACGGCACTTAACAGCTCCGTGTGTCATCACCATATGATGCGCGGCTGCGTGAGTTTCGCGCAGCCGCCATCATTATGACACTGTTTGAATGTTTGTAAACAGAAAAGCACGTGGTGCTTTTCTGTTTTCAATCATACTTTTTACTGCTGATGCGCGAAAAACGCACGAATATAGGACATGTCGTGAGTTTTACGCAGCAGCCTCACGCTGTGCAAAAATCACTGACGGTCTGCACGGCCCCATAGACTAATATAGGTCCGTGCGACGCACGTGAAAATCACGCGCGTTGCACGGACATATATCATGTTCGTGTAAATAAGCCCTTAGTGTCAGGGAAGTCCACTCGCTCTATAAAAACAAAAAAAGATATATATATTTTTTTTTATATTTATAAAAGTTTAGATATTTAGTTATCTGCAGCATCTCAGCTAGTATTAGGGTTTGTTAGCGTCAGGGAATCGTTCTGTAAAAAACAAAAAAAGCTTTAGGTAGCAGTCTATTGCTTCTACTAGTACTAATGAAAGTACTGTTCAAGAGAACACATTTTGCACGTGTGAGGCTGGATTCACACGAGCATATTACGTCCGTATTGGACGGAACGTATTTCGGCCGCAAGTTCCGGACTGAACACACTGCAGGGAGCCGGGCTCCTAGCATCATAGTTATGTACGACGGTAGGAGTCCCTGCCTCTCCATGGAACTACTGTCCCATACTGAAAACATGATTACAGTACGGGACAGTTGTCCGGCAGCAAGGCAGGGACTCCTGGCATCGTACATAACTATGATGCTAGGAGCCCGGCTTCCTGCACTGTATTCAGTCCGGGACTTGCGGACGAAATACGTTCCGTCCATTACGGACGTAATGTGCTCGTGTGAATCCAGCCTGAGACATAAATAATTAAATAAGTCTCAAAGGTAATTTTCCCTTGAAGAGGCCTATGCGTTCCTTGCCTCTGGCACGGACTCGTCAGATGGCGAGACTCTCTTTTATTTATCAACCTCCTCATCCAGTGATGAAGAGGAGGGACTCCCTAGGAGACGCCCCAGGATCTCCAACACAATTGAAACCCCTGAGAGAAGTGACCCCGCAAAAGTTGAAACCTCCGAGCGAAGTGACCCCATTTGGACCACCACACCAGACAATTACGAGCCCCAAATCCCAGAGTACACGGGCAGCCCAGGGATAAAATTTAATACGGCAGGGCTCAGTGAAATTGACTTTTTCAAGTTCTTTTTCACGGATGAATTTATAGAGCTTATAGTGTCCCAGACAAATTTATATGCCCAACAGTATATAACAAAGAACCCCACATAATTTTATGCCCAATCCCACAGGTGGACTCCTGTAGATGCAGCAGTGTTGGGCAAGTTCTGGGGACTTCTCTTGAACATGGGACGTGTGAAAAAGCCATCCATTAGGACCTACTGGAGTACAGACATGTTATACCACACCCCGATGTACCGCATGGCCATGACCAGGATGCGTTATGAGGCAATACTTTGCTTCTTACATTATACTGATAATGAGCAGTGCCCACCCCGAGATGACCCCAGTTTTGACCGTTTGTATAAACGGAGACCCCTATTAGACAATTTCAGTGCCCGGTTTGCCCAAGCAAACACCCCGATAAGTGTATTTCTGTTGAGGAGTCCCTGGTACATTTTAAAGGGAGACTTCAATTCCGCCAGTACCTGCCGAATAAGAGGGCAATGTATGGCGTGAAGATCTATAAGCTGTGCGAGAGTGCAACAGGGTATACTTACAAATTTAGGATATATGAAGGGAAGGACACCAGTATTCAGCCCCCAGAATGCCCCACCCTTACTGGGAGTTAATGCAAAAATTATGTGGGATTTGGTGCACCCACTGCTGGGCCAGGGTTACCAACTCTACCTGGATAATTTTTAAACCAGCGTCCCACTCTTCAATTGCCTCGCTTCCAGAAGTACTGTGGCATGCGGCACTGCTAGAAAAAATCTGAGAGGCCTCCCTAAGACTCTGCTTGGGCAAACACTCAGAAGGGGTGAGAGCAAGGCACATTCTAGCATCAACATATTGTGTGTCAAGTACAACGACAAGAGAGATGTCCTTGTATTGACAGCAATTCATGGCCACACCAGTACCCATGTACCAGTACGAGGTACCACTACAGAGACCCCCAAACCAGACTGCATCCTGGACTACAATAGGTACATGGGAGGGGTGGACTTCTCAGATCAAGTCCTGAAGCCCTACAGCGCCAAGTGGAAATCAAGGGTGTGGTATAAGAGGCTGGCCGTGCACATCATACAGATGGCATTGTACAATGCGTACGTGCAGAGGGGAACTTTCCTGGAATTTCAAGAGGTGGTTATCAATAACCTAATCTTTAGGGACCTGGAAGGGGGGGGGGGGGCACCCAGCACTTCTGGATGCAAGCCCACACGCATAGTACTAGGGCAACATTTTCCAGAAGAAGTTCCCTAAACTGGCAAGAAGGGAAAAGTCAAAAGAGGTGCAGAGTCTGCTCAAAGAGGGGGATAAGGAAGGACACAATATACCAATGCGACACATGTCCAGAAAAACCAGGGCTCTGTATGAAAGATTGTTTTAGAATTTATCATACATCCCTTGATTTTTAATTTACCCTGATTTACCCCTTATCTTTCACTTCTGAGCCCTGGCGTGTGCCCAGGCAGCAGATAACAGCCACATGTAGAGTATTGCCGTACCCGGGAGAACCCACATTACAGTTTATGGTGTGTATATCTCCGGTAGCACATGCTGGGCACAATATATCGGACACGGCATATATATATATATATATATATATATATATATATATATATATATAAAATTGCAAATCTCACTCTGCACCATCTGCTGCGCATCATCTTTTACACAGTACCTGTAGGGTCAAAATGCTCACTACACCTCTAGATGAATGTCTTAAGGGGTGTAGTTTTTAAAATGGGGTCACTTCTTGGGGGTTTCAACTGTACTGGTACCTCAGGGGCTTCTGCATACATGACTTAGCACCAGTAGGCCAAATGGTGGTCCTTTCCTTCTGAGCCCTCCCACGGGCCCAAACGGCAGTTTATCCCCACAAATGGGGTATTGCCGCACTCAGGACAAATTGGGCAACAAAATGGGGTATTTTATTTCTTTTGAAGTTTTGAGCCAAAACGACGTCGTATTGGAAAAAAATTACATTTTTTTTAATTCACAGCCCAATTCAATTAAATTCTGTGAAAAACTGTGGGGTCTATATGGTCACAAGACCCATAAATGAATTCCTTGAGGGGTGTAGTTTCCAAAATGGGGTCAATTCTAGTGGGTTTCCATTGCTTTGATACCTCTGGGGCTCTGCAAATGCAACATGTCACCCAAAAACCAATCCAGCAAAATCTGGACTCCAAAGAACACATAGCGCTCCTTTCCTTCTGAGCCCTCCCATGGGCCCAGACTGCAGTTTATTACCACAAATTGGGTATTGCTGCACTCAGGAGAAATTGGCCAACAAAATGGGGTATTTGTGAAAATAAGAAATTTTGATCAAAAATTACATCCTATTGGAAAAATGTTTAATTTCTTTAATTTCACAGCCCACTTCAAATACGTGCTGTGAAGAAACGGTGGGGTCAAAATGGTAACAACCATAAATGAATTCCTTGAGGGGTGTAGTTTCTGAAATGGGGTCACTTTTGGGGCATCTCAACACCTTTTCAAACCTGGCATGCTGTCTAAAATATATCCTAATAAAAAAAAAATTTCAAAAATGGGCTCTGAGCCTTAAAGCCAAAACAAGGCTGCGTCCTTAAGGGGTTAAAAGTGAGAGTGCATGGTGTCTGCAAGTAGCACTTCCAACAACCCTTATCATGCACCTTTAGAGTATGTTCACACGGCTTATTTTCATCCGTTTTTTGGGCCGTAAATGGGCAAAAAATCGGAAGCAGAACGCCTCCAAACATCTGACCATTGATTTCAATGGGAAAAACTGTGTTTTGTTCCGACGGGGCATTTTTTTACGCGGCAATTTTGAAAAACGGCCGCGTAAAAAAACACCCGTGAAAAAGAAGTGCATGTCATGACATGTATTTGTGCCAAGAACAGTATTAAATCCCATCAGATCAAAAGCATGGAAAACTTTCCCAAACAAAACCTTTGTGAGGAGTGCGTTTACGCTTTATATTGATTATGGCTGCCACTGCGGCTGTAAAATAACTATGCTGTCATTAGTAGTTGAGAGAATTTCCCAGAAAAAGTATCACCTATTTGGAAACACTATATCTTTAAAGTACATCACCCTTGGCCTAGACATGTTACATCATATACTGAAGAGAGGTAATTGGTTTGTGAGAATTCTCAATAATCGCTCCGTACCAGTAATCGGTTTGTCAGCCTATGAGACAACACGGCTCTGTGGAATTTGCCTATACTTCATTTGGACGATCTACTCTCCGAATTTTGTAGGTTTCACAGAATGAAACATCTAAAGAGTGTGTGTGTGTGTGTGTGTGTGTGTGTGTGTGTGTGCGTGCGTGCGTGCGTGCGTGCGTGTGCGTGCGTGCGTGCGTGCGCGTGCGTGCGTGCGTGCGCCAAACATTTAAACTTGAAAATATCTGGACTCTATGACTTCGTCTATGTAAATTGTACTCGTGACAAAACTGGTGTCCTCTAATGGAAAGTAATTTTATTTTTTTTTATTTTTTTTCTGTCGTCTTTCCTGGCACCTGACAAAGCCTATCTATCTTCTTCTAAGTCTGAGGGAGGAATTTATTAATACTGGCGTTTTATACGCCAATCTTATTATAAAAAGCACTGGATTAAACTGCATCTAATTCAATCTTATTCCTTAACCTTAATAAATTAGGCGCATCTCTGGCTGTCTGTGAGCCAAAAATGGAAATCTACAGCAGCTACGTTACTATGAGATAAAGTTGATTTCCACTTTAATTTACGGCAATTATAGGAAATATTTTGGGCTGTCGGTGGCCCTGCCCCATCACACTATGGCTATGTTCACACGGAGTATTTTGGGGGAGGAATATCTGCCTCAAAATTCCGTTTGGAACTTTGAGGCAGATATTCCTCTCCCTGCACGCCGATTTTCGCAGTTTTTCACCCGCGGCCATTGAGCGCCGCAGGCATAAAACAGCGCGAAATACGCTTTCTCTGCCTCCCATTGAAGTCAATGGGAGGTCAGAGTCGGAAGCGCCCGAAGATAGGGCATGTCGCTTCTTTTTCCCGCGAGGCAGTTTTACTGCTCGCGGGAAAAAGACGCCGACGCCTCCCATTGAAATCAATGGGAGGCATTTTCGGGCCGTTTTTGCCGAGTTTTGCGACGCGGTTTCCGCGTCAAAAAACTCGGCAAAATACCCCGTGTGAACATAGCCTTAGTCCCATCAACTTTTTAAAAAAACATGGCCACTGTTTTTGTGCATATTGCTACTTTTCTACGCCTGAAAACTGGCAGAGTTCATAATAGATCCTCCTTTGTTTTTCATCCATTGAGGAAGGTGAAAGAGACTCAAAGTTTTGCTTTGTTGTGCTAAAGTGTAGATCGAAGTTTGTTGTAAAAACCAAAGCAGGGATAGAAGGCGGATTCTGACTGTATCACGTATTTCAATGTCTCTAACGAATAGTTGTTGTTCGACTTTCATTTTACTGTTAGACAGGTGAGCTGATCTGAGATTTTCTATAGTTTTACACAACACCAATAACTATTCCACCAGCATATTGGTAAATTTGTAGGGACAGTGTTCCTTCCTCATTTACAGGAGCTATGAGTCGAGTTGCTTTGCCTGATTCACTCTGCTGTAATTATGGGAAGTGCTCCCTCTGGTGTCCAACATAGGAAAACGTAAATTATTATTATAAAAAAAAAATCCAAACAAAAATAGATAAGTAACTTACTAAAAAAAAAAAATTTGACATTCCCTTTAAGGCAGGATTATAGTAAAATATTAAATGCACTACATATAACTGCGCTTTTGTTTGTGGCGTCCTGGAGGTAATTTTGTGGTGAGTGGCGTTTTGGGTTTGGTGTTTTTTCGCATAGGCTTCTCTATGCGGACTTCAAAAACACCATAAAAAACCCACATGTACAAAATTACACTAAATAAAAAAAAAAGCTACAAAAAAAACACTTGTAAAAAAAAGCGATTGATGGTTTAAAACGCAAGACATTTTAGGTGTGTAAAGGAGGCCTAAGGGGTTAATAAAATTAATACTGATGAAATACTTTACTCCTATACAGCTTCATGCAGTAAATAGATTACTATAGTGGTAAATGCAGTGCCAGTAGAATTCCTAGGGAGGCAGTGCTACATGAAATGGTCAGTGTTGGATGCCTAGAAGGATTTGTGTAGTGCCAATTTCCTGCGCCTGCCACTAAACTGTGGTACAAATGACACTCCTACCATTCACATGCAATAGATTTTTCTGCTCACGATTTGAGGGAATTTATCGGACAGGGCCAAGAAAGCGGGCACTGGACAATCCCTTTAATTAAGTTAGCAAATAACTAGTGATCCATACAGACATGACAAAACAGTTTAATTCATTCCAAAATAAAAGTGTTTGAGATCATTTCTTAAGGGAATCCACTTGAAAAAAAAACGAAAAAAAAACAGATCTACATGTACAGAGTGTGGAGACAAAAGGCACCGAACAACATATCAAACAAATACTCCATCCAGTCAAAATTTATAGTAGAGACAACTTACACAGTAACGGCTTCTTCCTCTCCGAGGCGCATTTGGCAACTATCAGGACGGCTGCCTCAATCACAAATATTATGTCTAAAAATATTCAGAAATCAAAAGTAGTTAAACAGTTGCGACAAACAACATATAAGTGGCACGCAAACCTTGCCAATCTGACTACATTAGGCCGAGTGAACACATCACGAATTTTGATTGAGTAATCTGCTCTGAAAATTCCAATAGTACAATACAATGTAAGTGAATGGAGTTTTACAACCAAACATTCACTTACAGCGTAAAAAATCTACAGCGGATTCTAGACATACTGCAGACTTTTAAATCCACAGTATGCCCTACTTGTTGCAGAAACACAGCAGACTTTCACCACGGATGTCAACCATTGCACGGCTATGTACACCTTGGAAAGTATTTTTTCAATAAATCAACGTTGTGTGTTTTTAAACAACTTTTATATGTACTTTTTTTTTTATCACGATTTAGCTTCCGTGCATCCTGTATCTTTTTGTGTCAGCCGATTGCATCAGTTCACCTGAACGGACGGCTTGGCTGAATGCTGGATCTGTAGGTCTCACACACAGGATCCAGCTAATAACAATTACATCTAAGCTCATAAGGGTCTGTGCACTAAAATTGTATGTTTTTTGTACTATATTTTATTTAGGGGGTTGTCTGGGCATGGGGCGGTTTTTCATACTTCTAACCTATCCACTGGATAGGTCATCATTATGCGATTGGATGGGGATTCAACACCCGGATACCGCACCAATCAGTTGTTCGGACTGCCTCCGGGCACCGTTTGCTATGCAGTGGTCGGGTGCCGAAAGCAGACGGCTCTGTACACAGCATAGCGGCCCTGCTGCAGAACTGCAACTCTGCTCCTATTCACTCATTGTAATTAGTTGCTATGGGGAAAATAATGCCAGTGTTTCCCGTAGCTTTAATAAATCTAAATCGATCCAAATGTAGATAAGAATGATTTTTGACACATGGAACAAAGGAGACCCAGCCCAGAATTTTATGGCATTTCTACCTATGTATTAGGTGCCTTCCTGCAGCGGTACAGAAAATGTGTCGCAACATAGGAAATAAAGGAATTTGAAACTGCTGAGAAACACATTGTAAATTCAGTTATGTGCAAATATTGGGTGATGGTGGAGTTTAACCCCATTTCCAATTATCGATGACTTTACAATAATCATGCAGGGACTGCAAGATCACCGGTAATGTCTCCAGCACACTGTCGTCGTCATCATCATAGGCTACGTAAACAATACTGTTAGGATCAGTCACAAGCAGCAGCTTCACACTATACACTAAAGTATATAAGGAGGCTGCAGCTTCATCCGACAGGGGAAAGTAAGCAGGTTATTTAACTCGTGCATTACACATTTAATAACGGGCTTTATAAAAGCGTGACTTCCTGTAGGAATGAAGGACTAAACCTCTCGGTCATGGCTGACATATTTAAAGTGGCAGATATGACTGAGCATTACTATGTACATGAGAACTCCATATGTCATTCTGTTACAGCGGACTGATCTTATTTGGGACACTCCATAATAAATGTGTTTTTCCGCTCCAGATTGTTAGAAGGGACACCCATAAATAAGCTGATGACAGAGTTCACGCTGCTGGGACCGATCAATGAGCTGTCTCGTTGATCGCCTCTCGTTTTCACAACCCGTATCAGGCCGCGTAATAGGACCCGAACAGATTAAAAACCAGCCATGGATCTGTCTCCTAGCTGAAAAAATGAACAATGCCGTGTTTTAACAATGCAACTGCATTTTGTATTTAACCCCGCCCCCCTATTGACCCAATATAGTGCTTTTTTCCAAACACGCTAGAGAGAGCCTGGGTGAACCACTACTAATCTGTTAAGGTGGTTTTACATGGGTAGATATCCGCACGTCTTAACCACCTATAAAGAGCGCCGATAGAAAATACAGCTGGTCAATCGGCACTCTTTTGCAACCTTGAAACAGAGCAATTATAGTTTGGTATGGGGAGAAACGATCACTATTACGATTGTTTATCCCCATGTGTAAACAGGGCGACGTGCTGCCAACAAGCGCCCGTGTGAAAGGGCCTTTAGTGGAGAATCATAAATTCTCAGTTTAACATGTAACATGTGACTGGTATAGCATTTTATATGCGAAGTACCAGACTAGACAAACATCTTGTTAACGCAGCCTAAAGCAGGCAATTCAAAGAAGTCACAAATGACTCTAAATTGAATGTAAAGATGTAAATGACTGTTGCCATCTACAGCTGCTGAAAAGAATAAGGGTGCATTTACATGAAACATGCGGGGTCAAAACCGCACACTGTTTTACTACGGTTTACGGCCACACAGTAAAAGGTGAAACACGTTTATTTTACATGTTTAGAAGGCTTAACCGCAGTTTGATGCGCTTTTGACAGCAAGGTCAAAATAGTCTATGTAAATGCACCCGAATGATAAAACCCTAAGCACACACATGCGGACAGTGGTGTTGTGGACACGAATAGACCGCAAAACACAAAAATAACGTTTTTTGCTGCAAGGTCCAGATTTTTTTTTTACTAGAACGAAGCCTGTGGAAAACAGAGTGGCAGTACTGCTTAAAAAAAATCTTAAAATAAATAAAAAAAAACCATTGCTGCAGTTTCTACATGCGCTTTTTAATCCTGTGGTTTTCACCATTGAAGTCAATAGGGAGAATCACAAGCCATAAGGCAGGCGGAGGTTTAGAAAAAAAATACAAAAAGCAGCATGTGGTAAAATCGGAACAGTTTTCAACCACACGGGCAGAGATTTGTCAATAAGGTCATAAAATGCATAATTTTACGTACAGGCGAAAATTGCCAAGTAACGGCAATGGCATCATAAATTTGATGCCACTCAGACTCTTATGTCCTTCTTACACCCGTTCATGTCTGCCATAATTTAGATGTACGTACCTTGCACCAAAAAAAATTAAATGGTGCCTGCCATAAATAACCGAAGCGCATTTTATGACGCCTCTTAACCAAACAAATTTTTCTAGACGCTTTTCAAAACAGACCAGGGAGGTTTAACAAGTATCTAAAAAGCATAATAAATTAGGGGCCGCTCCATGTACTCCACTGCCAAAGTCAGAAGTGGATCCAAATAAAAGTAAAAGAAAAGAATGATACATCTCCACTTCTGGATTCACTTCTATGCTTAACCCAAAAACTGCATGTGTGATCCCAGCCTTCACCTAGTCCCAAGCTTTCGGAATACTCTTAATAATACATCTTCAATATAATAATACATCAATGGAAACCATATCATTCTAGCATATCCATCTCCGCTGGTAAAGGATTGTGCTAATGGATTTCAGGAACATCCTGAAAAACGACACAAGGGCTTGTTCGCTCCAATGTAAACAAGTATGACACTATGTCCGGTGACACACAAGTATCTGAATGATGGAACTAGACCTAAAACCAAGGTAGATGAAATCCACTTCTCATGTGTTTGGAAATTGGTTTAATGTATGTAGTTGTTCCTTTGTGAACAGTTTAGGTACTGTATGAAGTCTCGGCACGGCTTTATACGGACACTTCAATATAATTTGGTATCTCTGATAAGCCTTTGGGTGACTGTCCATTTTGAAGATCATGCCTGAATTATCAAGGAAGGAAAATAAATTAGTATTACTTCCTCTAGAAATACTGTCATTTGCAGAGATTGGAAGAAAAATATATATATATATATCTGAACACTTATTCAAGTCGGTCTTCAACACTCCGAAAATAAAAAAGGTTTTCCTGACAACGTATCCAAACAAGTCATTGTCTGGTCGCCTTTACTGCACTTGACCGGAAGCCTGCACAGCAGTTATTCCAACCAGTCTCCCGAGGGGGAAGGTTGTACAGATCAGGAACAAAACATTTCATTTTCTTTGCTAGCGAGGTGCGTGAGAGTGCCACCACTTTAGTCTCTAGTTGAAGTTGAATTTGAAATTGAAAGGTCCTCCAGAGCCGAATGGATTGAATCCCTGCCACTGGTTCCATCCTCGATGGAAGTGTGCTCCACCTCCGCCTTGTTGGCTCTCTGGGTCCAAAGGGTCTTCCCCTGCATCAAATCGACTCCTCTTTTCTATAATAAAACAAAATCAGAATCACAATATTTAGGACTTCAAGAGAATCTCATGTAATAAATAGAAAATGAATGAAACCGCTCTGTCAAGATTATTGTTAGAGACCTGTCTCTCTGCGTTCTTGTTCCCCCCCTGAATTCAGTAGCGTTGCTTGCCCCCCCACACAGACAGACTTAAGAGCAGCAACTCTGCCTGTAAAAGGGTTAACAGGGCAGCTATAGTTATAGAGGGGGATGGGGTCTCCCCCTGTACAGCCTTCAGAGACCTCAAGGGTGTGCTAGAGAAACAAATCAATCAGAGATTATATGTGTTCTCTTCACCCCTGTGGTAGAAGACCCCCTAAACGTCACAAAGAGGAGCACTCTAAATCAGGCCACTTGTACACTCCAAGGCTCAAATGTTTACTGGCATCTGGATTGCAGAGATTTTTGGTCTCTTCAGTTCTAGAGATTATGTGAAGATACAGATGTGCCCATCCTTGCTTAAATTTGGTTAAGAACTCCAATTTATCATAAAACAAATCCAATAGAATATCGCAACATGTTTGCAAAACCCTTGACAGGTTGCAATACACATCAAAACAACTGGGTGGCCACACAAACCTATATAGCAGACAGATTGTATCGCAAAATCATGTTTTTTTTCGCGCCACACGTCAGGATATGTTGAGATACGAGGAAAGGTACGGAAGAATACATGTGTACGTAGACTGACAATGGTAGCATGTACTGTATGAATTCTGCACAACTTGAACTTTTATTTTTAGACGGTAATGTGCGTCTCAGGTTCTGCTTGGGTCAGACTTAAAGAGGCTCTGTCACCACATTATAAGTGCCCTATCTCCTACATAAGGAGATCGGCGCTATAATGTAGGTGACCGTTTTTTTAAATAAAAAGCATTACTATCTATTTTTACCACTTTATTAGCGTTTTTAGAGTTATGCTAATGAGTTTCTTAATGCCCAAGTGGGCGTATTTTTACTTTAGACCAAGTGGGCGTTGTACAGGGGAGTGTATGACGCTGACCAATCAGCATCATGCACTCCTCTCCATTCATTTAGTCAGCGCAAAGGGATCCTGTTAGATCCTTATGTGCTGTCTTATACTAACACATTAACAATACTGAAGTGTCTATTCACAATCTCTGCACTTCGTTACTGTTTCTGTGGTAGTTACAGCAGAGGAAGCGTAATCTCGCTGTAAATGACAGGTTACAACGAGATCACGCTTCCTCGGCTGTAACTACCATAGAAACAGTAACGAAGTGCAGAGATTGTGAATAGACATCCCATGGAATGTCTATTCACTGTCTAAACACTTCAGTATTGTTAATGTGTTAGATCGCTATGCACTGTCTTATACTAATAGGATCCCTATACGCTGTGTAAATGAATGGAGAGGAGTGCATGATGCTGATTGGTCAGCGTCATACACTCCCCTGTACAACGCCCACTTGGTCTAAAGTGAAAATACGCCCACTTGGGCATTAAGCAACTCATTAGCATAAAGCTAAAAACGCGAATAAAGTGGTAAAAATAGATTGTTTTTTTTTCAAATAAAAAGCACTGCTGTCACCTACATTACAGCGCCGATCTCCTTATGTAGGAGATAGGGCACTTATAATGTGGTGACAGAGCCTCTTTAAAGCCACAAACAAGAATTTCTATGCATTTTTTACAAAATGTTACGCTTTGATGCAAAACTGCATGAAGGTGCGCATTGGCGTAAAGTTTGGGGAAGCATTTTCACAATATGCAAATTGTCTATCTTCAGGAAATATATGGGTAGGGAGGTAGAAAATGATATTTTTTTTTGTTTTATATGTGTATTTGAAATTTTTTTTTATTTTCCAGAAAACAATGGCAGGGTAAAGAGGATATAAACCACAGAGGGTGGGTCACCATTTTGCGAGCCAGTACAGAGAGCCACCGCAAACATCTCACACTCTGGTGACCTCATTTGAATGGCTGCAATGTAATACTACACTTTCCATCTGTCCATTCTGCCCACTGCATGGAGCCTCCACCCGGCAATAAAACCGGAGTTGTGGAGGATTATAAAGCCAGATAATGCAATTACCCGCTTCTTCTCCATGGCCTTTTCTCCCCAAAATATCCCAAAGTGTTCCACAACAAGCACGGATTATTCCAGAAATGGTTATACGGAGATTAGATAAAGACTTCCTGAAACGCTTGTTCTTGAATCATGAAATAAAAAATGACTCTCTCCTAAATTATGCACCTTCCACTGGCAAGGTCAATAGTGGTCAAATAGGAGAAAAAAAAAACATCCTGTGTGTAGCGAGCCCCATAATGCCCCGAGAATCACGATTACCTGGATCTGTTAAGACTTCTTTGGCAGATGCAATGTTAATGAATTTCTTCTCGGCTTTCTTTTTTTCTTCCTCATTTTGGAAGTTATCTGGGTGCCACTGCTGTGCCAGCTTTCTATAAGCTTTTATGATTTCCTGTTTCTTGGCATTCCTGTGTGTTACAGTGAAAAAAAGTTTACATAATAATACTAATAATAATACTACTAATAATATACTTCCCTTCTGTTTAGCCTGATAGCATTGGAAATATTTCCAAATATGAGGCTACGCAAGTAATGGATACAGGATAGAAATAATACTGGTCCGCACAGTGCGGTCACACCATTCACAGACTGAGCATCAAATCAAATTCTAAAAACTAATTTTACCACAAGTGCATAAACCCACCCACCGCTACAAAATCCATTCTAACCATTTTCTGCAAATCCAGTTTTCTCCATTTTCAACCCAGAAGGTAGAAGTCACTGGGCATCTCCATTTAGAAATACATTTTAACCCTTTTCCCTTCCCACTCCTATTCCTTTCTATTAACTTTGATACGTTAAGATGTTTTAGAGAAGTTATATCTTTAGGATAGACACATTTTTTTTTTTTTCAAACAATCAAGTTTTCTTGAAATTGGGCGAAAGGCTGTCACAGGCCAAGGCTTATTAACATCATTGACGAGTAATATAATCCCGTTTATAGTCTTCACCAGCTGCGACAACCCCTTTAATTCTAAAGGTCCGGACCATAGAGGGGAGTCCATATCTAACAAATAGTAGAATAATTTGAATCAATGCAAAAATGCTTATTTTGCAGAATTGATGCAATGTTTATGGTGGATTTGGGAGAAAATAGCGGTCACCTAAGAGAGTGTTTGGCCAACAACTATGACCGGCTTTAGTCTAGGCATCAGTTTAGTTGAAAATGCCTTTTAAGACATAACTATATCAGAGCCAGCATCTTATAGCCTCACTAGGAGCTTACAGCAGCACTTTAATCCAGTCAATCAATAGAATGCTTTGGTACATCCATTATCTGCCCCGGAGATATTAAAGAACGTACCGTTTTACCCCCAGGATCTTATAGTAATCCCTTTTTTGCGACTGCTTGAGAAGCCTTTGTGCTTTTTCTAGACCTTCTCTTATCTGTTTATCATTTTCGCTGTTTTGCTGTGCCGTTTCATAATCCCGAATAGCTGTGAAAAAAAGAAGTATGGTAAGAATACGTGATACACCTTCCGATGTTCTATCAGCAGCAGAACAACACTGAGGCAACTACATAGTACCAGTTCCAGCTGAGTGTTCGAAGACGCACCTGCAAAACCCCTCCTGTTACAACAGATGAGGCTGATGTTCTTATCAAGAAAGAAGAGGCAGAGGTCTACCAGACAGATTGAAGTCTATTACACAAAGCATACATAATGCACAAGTCTCTCCCAGATACAAAAAAAACAACCTCGACGGATTTGCTAAAAATCCTCAACATTCGCCAGTATTTTGCTGCCTTCTATTTGACATGTAACCAATATCTTCCTGCTCAGTCGCAGAGTTCTATTTTAGGCCTACGACTCCAAGGCGTCTTAAGTAAGACAAAGTATTTGCATCAGATGATTTCCAAGCAGATGTTCCCTCTCCGCAAGTGTTACATTTGTCTTTTGTGCAGTTTCCCAGCAAGACAGCAGGAGGTGCCAACCAATTTATATTACTTAGACACATGACAGCTCGGTGCAAATCTGTCCTAAAGTATGACATGAATCTGCAAACATTACATCTGAAATCCCTGTAATAAAAAACACTAAAAAAAAAAACCAGAAGTTCTCACGAGTGGAAGCTTTTGCTATATGCTGGAGCAACATCAACATGTATCAGTGTCAAACTTTAGGTTTCCTGGGAGGCTTCAAGCAATACCTATAAATACATTTTATTCTCTACCAACAAGTGGCTTGATAAACTGAAAAAAAACAACCCAAAAAAACGAAACTGTATTCGCCATGAGGTGTAGATAAGCAGATGCTCTCGCTGACATTTACCACTTTGTCAAAACACTCAGCCTACCTGCTGCTGACAAGTTAATATACTGTCCAGTTACTTATAAGCACAGTAGGAATCCACAACTTCATTTGTACTTGGGAAAAATAATGGAAGAATAAAAGAGCCTAGTTATGTCACATCTACGGTCACGTCAGCACCGAGACGGAGGTGTTTAACAGTCATTTAACACATAGAAAAGATTCAATTTCTACAGTCTGGACTGACAAATGCTGTCTGGCTGCACTGAAAATAGCAGAACGCAGCACACATAGGCAACTCTATACCGGGGGGAAATCTGCAAATTATGTGTATATTTAAATAAATAAATATATATATTTATTTATTTTAAATCCTCTGCATAGACCCGGAATTAAATAATAAACCTTTGTCAGCCTGCAGGGACCACTAGAGGGAGTTTACTGCATACGGTTAGGGTATGTTCACACGGCTTCGCAAAATACGTCTGAAATGACGGAGCGGTTTACGCCTGAAAACAGCGCCTGATTTTCAGACGTTTTTTAACAACTTGCGTTTTTCGCGGCGTATTTTACGGACATTATTGGAGCTGTTTTTCAATGGAGTCAATGAAAAACGGCTCCAAAAACGTCCCAAGAAGTGACATGCACTTCTTTGACGCGGGCGTCTTTTTACGCGCCGTCTTTCCATAGCAACGCGTAAAATTACACCTCGTGGGAACAGAACATCGTAAAACCCATTGAAAGCAATGGGCAGATGTTTATAGGCGTAATGGAGCCGTTTTTTGAGGCGTAATTCGAGGCGTAAAACGCCCAAATTACGTCTGAAAACATTGCAGGTGAACATACCCTTAAAGTATTAAATGGAATGCGTCAGCTGCTGTGACCCCTAAGAACTGCTGACAGCGCTATATAGAGGACGGGGAGAGCAGCATAACCATACCTGTGGCAGCAGCCATGAAAGTTACATAACAGAGAAATCTACTTTTTAGCGATTGCAAGTGCCCACTCTGCCCTGAGTGACGGCTCTAGTGGTCCCCTGATTGGACGCTAGAGCGTCACTCAGAGCAGAGTGGAGGGGCTGGCAGCATTCAGCGAAGACAGCCCGGAGCACTACACTTGAAGGGGCCAACGCCATGGCACTTACGATCGTGGCACCGAGGACATTAAAAACGTAGATTTCTCGGTCATGCAATTTGCATGACAGTTTCCACGGGTATGGTTACACTGCCCTCCCCGTCATCTATAGCGCTGTCTGCAATTATGAGGGGTTAGATCAGCTAAAAGATTCCCTTCAACTGTACATAGTAAGCTCTTAGGCTCCCTCTAGTGGTGGCCGCAGGTAGTCAGGAGTTTATTATTTAATATTATATCTTTTGCAGAAGATTTGGAGCTCTGCATCCCAAATACAAATGCTATAAAGATATATTAAGAAATCAGCACAGAATTTTGGACCTAAAAACATGGTATCACCTTTAGGCTCAGTATATAGAAAGTTTTTCTGATTTTTCTTTAATCTGTTACTTGACTAAAGTGTACTTACCAACTTTGTCTTTCTATCACGTGCTGTTCACCTGCGCTGTACATATTAGTCTTCCTTATTTATGGGACTCTGCAGTATGAACAGTACTTTCAAGATAGTCCCAAGCTTAGAATTATGGAGCACTGCATATCAACATCTTGCAGCAGAAAAAATAAGTTTTACCTTGTTTTCTAGAACCTTTCCTAGAGGAGGCAGATGCTCATGCTAACAGGGAATGATACGTACATTGCAGGACAGAAGTACTCATAAAATACGCCATACATTTGCCACCATATTACCTAGATCTCTTCATTAGAGCTACAAAAAGGTCCCATATATTCTGCCTGGGAGCATAGCATAGTCCTCAGGATCACAAATAATATATTCAACTATGCTGATCCTATTTATCTAGGCCTACAGAAGCGGCTGAAAAAAATATATCTTGTGATCACCTCTATAATAATTCACAATTTGAGAGGTTATTTCTGTGAGAATAATCTGAAGGTGACATAAATCCTGTCTTATCCTGACTTACATGTCTATTTCTCAAATTAGAGCGCGGCTGGTGGGTGCTAAACTAGGTGTCCCCATATAAACATCTTCTAGATGTGATTTAGTGACAGAGGAGATGACATATTTCAGCGAGCGCCAGTGTGAATCATTTATAAGGAACTTATTGTACTGGCTGATAATATTAATAAGTGCTCGCTCAGCTTTTACCTGCTGACAGAATGAACAATATACACTTCAACCTGGAGCAGCGGCCTCCTTGTTTAGCAAACTTACCAGAGAAAATATTAGACATGGTTTGAATACAAGCGGAAGAAAAAAAGGCTGAAAGCCAAATAAAGATCCATTATGCACAAATACGATTTGGCATTATGCGCACAAATCCCCCGGAGTAATCCAGTCACAATTTTCCTAACGAGAATCAATCAGCTTAAAATTCAAAATGTCAATACGACATCTTTCAAATTAGCATATCTAGCAAGCGGTGCGATTTAACCTGTTCATACAACACCAAGGATCAGGTCTCTGGCGGCAGCGACAATCAGTACGGCACTTTCATAACAGACACACAACAAATATGGATGAAAAGGCCTGGTGTAAGGGAGATGTTAACAGAAAGACCTTCCCGCCTAGTGCTCAAGGCGTATGGTGCACTTACATCTCCACTCATACCTCTTATGTCTGAAGCTGCATTAATACGATTATAACACCGGTCATAACAGCTCCCATATATGCCAGGGCTGCCCATCATCCGCTGCCTTTTGTATGAAAAAAAAAAAAAAACACATGGGGAAGCTTTTCTATGTTTTCCACACATGTCCTCAGGTAATGACATGAATAATTTATTTACAGCCACATCTGTAAAAAGTTGCTCTTACACATTAGGACTTTTCTAGGCTGATCCCATGGGAATCATGGATCAGACAGAACGCGCAATCCTATTCTTCCTTCAAAGTTAGAAGAGTTCTCCAGAATTAGAAAATCATGGATGCTTTCTTCCAGAAACAGCGCCACACCTGTTCATGGTTTAGATCTGGTATTGCAGAATAAACACGAATAAGGCCGAGCTGCAATACCCTGCGCAACCTATGGTCAGGCGTGTCGCTGTTTTAGGAAGAAAGCAGCCATGTTTTTCTAGTCCTGGACAACCCCTTTAACATGGAGGTGCCTGACAGCCATTCACCTTGCCCTGCTCCACGGAATGATCATACAAGCTTGCCTATGTCCAGCACATGACTACTACAGTTTGTCAGAGCAAAATTTGGTATCTTTAGGGGAGGTGAAATTACCCTTCCCATAATTCAATGCAAGCCACAGTTCTCAGAAATCACAGTTTCACAGGCAGCAGTCGTCTGAATGCAGAATTACAAATCATAAATTGGATGCCACAGGAGAACGACAAATCATGGATAATCGAGTCTTATAGTGCATCTTTACGCAGTTAAAGAAATCATTAACATTAAGATGTATATGGAAGAATACACAATCCAAATTTTGCCCCATAGATGAAGCAGGACAGTGATGACCAAAAGGAGGCGATACAGGTACTTTCCATTCTTACAGTGCTATTTTACAATATATCAATACAAATTTAGTTTTATGGAAAAACGGCATGCCAAGACTAAAGTTGAACACCCTGCGAAGATCTAAAGAGTGTAGGGGTCTGGCTGTGCCTAACCCATGTTCTATTACATAGCTGCGCAGTTGCAGCATCTTAGAGGGTGGAGGGAATGAGAACACATCCACTTCTGGTAGAATGGTTTCATCTTTGATAAAAGATACAGATTGATTATCGGCGCTAGGAACGGGTATGTTTCAGCATTTGACTACCGAATTTTACTTGTTATTCACAAACGGTGGTGGAAATTTAGACATGTATTAGGAATAATGGGATATACTAACATGTACTCCAATACTCATAATTTTCTTTACCTTGAGATAAATAAGCTTTGAAGTATGGATAAGTGGGGGTGTAAAATCGAATGTCTCAACTCTTTTCAGATGGAAAATTTAAGGGATTCGTACAAACTCGGCCAGGAATATGAGCTGCCCCGTAGCAGCTTCTACAATCCCGGCATGCTGTTCACTCTTAAAGTAATATATTTCCACTACAGGTGCCCACTGGAGACTCACCTTAAAGCAGCACCCCTTGATGATACATACTAAATGGGAGAGGTATATAGGCACACTTACAGAGGACCAATGGCAAGAAATCCTTCAAAATGTCCCAAAAATTTTGGTCAGTGAGGTGCATAGCCTCTCATATTTACCTTCTACACAGAGTGTACAGGACGCCAGTGTGACTTTTTAAATAAAAAGACTCAAAACTGATAAACTATGTAATGGATGCCACTTCCCTGGAGTCGGACTAATTCATTTCACGTGGAACTGCCAACATCTCTGGAGATACAGGACAGAGGTGATTGATAAAATCTTTGAAATACGGTTAGATCCTATATTTTATTTATTGGATTATGTCTCGGAGATAATTTTCACAGAGAGCCATAGGCTAGCTATCCAACGATTGCTTTACCATGCTCGCAAATTAATACCATTTCATGGTAAATCACTGAACTCGCCCACAGTGGCAGAATACCTATCTAGTGTAAACCGGCATATAAGACTGGAAAAATTTGTGGATCGCCAAAAAGGAAACATTAAGGCCTCATGCACACGACCGTAGCCTTGTGCACGGCTGTGATTTTCGGGTCAGCTAGCCGCGGAGTGTCACCCGCAAGCTGCCCGCAAATCGCGGGCCGTGCACATTATTTCCTAGGAGCCTGGACCACAGAACACGGCCGTAATAAGACATGTCCGTTCATTCTGCAGTCTGGGCTCCTGGGCCATGCACGGACCATGGAAACCACGGTCGTGTGCATGGGCCCATAGAAATGAATGGTGCCGCAATTCTCCCGTGGATTTTCGGGGGAATTGCGGCCGCAAAAGCACGTTCGTGTGCATGGGGCCTAAGAAATTCGAGATATTTGGGCCCCATTGCTCGATAGAGAACAGTTACTGGGAGTATAGAACCATAAGTGTTATAATGGAGGAGATGCAAGAATGGTTATTGCTGCACTGACATTTTTGCAGATTTGTCTCAAGTTGCCTAATAGAGAGCTCTTTCTATGAATCTGTTTATTGTATCTGCCTCATGCATTGCTATACTGGGGGGTTCCATTTTCTTGTATATTTTTGATTTTCTTACAAAAAAAATTATAAAATCAATAAAAAACTGGTTTGATTAAAATAAACAATAAAACTTCATGTAAGATGCACTGGCCAAAACGATACATAAAATGTAAGAAATAAGAAGAGTACCTTCTTCATACAATTCTTCCTGTATGTACGCTTCTGCTCGGTCCCTTAGTGCATTCACATTATTGGGGTCATTCTGTAGGAATTCTGTGCATTCTTTAATGGCTTCAGTAGGCTGCTGGTTCTGGAACGAACAAGAATACAGGACGTTATTTCATATATTCAATGCAGCATTGCATGAAGGAATACTCTATCCATAGAAAGTCCCTCAATAACCAATAAAGGAGATCTAGGTGTCCAGAAGGAAGTGATCAATTCTTTAAAAAAAAACAAAAAACAAAAAAAACATGGATCAGTTGTGACCTATACAACCAAAAACACCATTCTCTGCAAAGGAGACCAATTATAAATGGGTGTTACATCTCCTACTACCATTATTAGAACAGCATATGTCATGGAGTACTTGTACTACCCTACAAAATAAAAACAGCAAGTGGACAAAATGGCTCTCATAAAACACAAAGACTGAACGGTTAACCCCATGATGTCCGTTATTAGATATGAAATTAGCAGCTACATCACTGGCGGCTTGCACAAGCAGATGTCAAGCAATACTGAAAGAGACAGAATCCTGCATTGGTCTGTCAGCGCTGCCGCAGCTTGAGGGAAGGCAGAAGATCCTGCAAGATCATAACCGTCAGCAGAAGAATGTGACAGATATCATGCTGGTGTACGAGAAGAAGACATGTCAGACTAAGGAGAAGAACGGGGCAGATATTTTATTATATTTCCATATCTGCTCCATTTCCAATAGACATAAAAGGGGTTTTCCCACAAGTCTTATTACTTATATTTATTCTATGAGCAATGTAATAGTATAGAAATCTAATTTATAGGTGAATGTTTACTATATATGACTATGTCAAGTTATCGGAGGTTACCTGCCTAATCGCACCAAATCTCTTCTCTGGACAACATTGCACCTGAAGTCACAGGACCTTATTCCTCTGTATGCCACATGTGACAGAAGACCGGTGCCCCCTGTGCACGCTCCTGAGCGTCGCTTCTAAGCAGTGTACCGACAGCAACACTCAGAAGAAAAGAAAGTACCGTTTGGCTCTTCCTCTTGTGTCACATGACATCTGGTGCCTCAGTCTGTATTCCTATTTCCAGTCTTAAAGATTATTCATTACAGACGGTGGTATAATGAGAACTTTTCATTGGTCCCCAACAATTACTTTATCTATTGGACGGTCATACTGGGTCAGATTCAGAGCGAGCAGAGTGCAGATTCTTTTGTGCATGCTCAGACTTTCCTGTAAGCGGTTGCTCACTTCTCCTCGAGCTCACTAGCTCTGGAATGCCTGTCTAATAATGATCCTCCTGGTTCCTTCCATTTTTCCTGTTACTCTCTTCTTTTTTGCACCTTTTTACCTGCTATGGCAGGCTGGACTTTATTATGATTTTGTCATAGTTACTTGATTCAAAAGTTTGCACGTTATATTTCTCTTCGGTTCAGCGTTAGATCTTCTTCCATCTGAAGACAGGCAAACCCTCACCCTGCTGCCAACTTTCAGATTGGCCGGCTAGCTTGGACAGGACATCTTTATTTCTCACATGCCAGTGCAGTCACTTCCTCGCGCAGGAATAGAATGAGTTCCCTTATATCCCCTGTGGAAGGACTTCATAGGCTTTTATTAGGTCAGGATTCTTCCACTTGAATTGGTCTGTTGACACCTTTGCACACATTTCTTTTATTATTGCATTGTATGTTACTTCGGTTTCCATAAAACATTTTGCACCATTTGTCTTCTGCAACTTGTAGGTCTAAGGGCTCATTCAGACGAGCGTAAAACTCATCAGTGTGCGGTGCATGGAAATCACGCACAGCACACGGACCCATTGATTTCAATGGGGCCATTCACACATGCAGGAGTTTTCACGCAGCGAGAGTCCGTTGCGTGAAACTCACTGCATGTCCTATATTGGTGCGTTTTCACACACCTACGCCCCATTGAAGTCAATGGGTGCGTGCAAACTACGCAAAGCACACATATGCGCATTAATTCCATTGAAAAAAAAAAAAGGATGTGCTTATAGACAGCGTGAAAAAAAACGCATGCCACTCGCAAAGCACAGATGCAATAACAACACACACGGACCAGATTTACGCACGTTTTTTTGCTTGCATAAATCTGTCACGGTCGTGTGAATGTAGCCGAAGGGTAAATTCAGACGTAGCCGCTGAGATACGGTTAAAAACCGCCTCAGAACCATTACTCACATCTTTCCTCACTATAGCCTATTATCGGTGGTCCTGCTAAATGAGGGTATGTTAACACGGGATATTTTCGGCTGTTTTTCGGGCCGTAAACGGCTGAAAGATCGGAAGCAGAATGCCTCCAAACATCTGCCCATGGAATTCAATGGAAAAAACGGCGTTCTGTTCCGACGGGGCATTTTTAAACGCAACCGTTTAAAAAAAAAAAAGCACATAAAAAGACGCCTCGTAAAAAGAAGTGCATGTCACTTCTTGAGAAGTTTTTGGAGCCGTTTTTCACGGACTATAGAAAAACGGCCGCAAAGAGTGCAGAGAAAAACTCTAGTTTGCTTAAAAAATGGCTGAAAGTCAGGAGCTGTTTTCCCTTGAAAACAGCTCCGTATTTTCAGAAGTTTTTTGCTAAGCCTGTGACAATACCCTTAAACTGAAGAACATGATCTATTAAGAAGCCAACTCATAGGGTCTAGTCTCAAAGATACCTTAGTCGAAAACCCCACTATGGCATAACCCCTGCCAAGCTAAAATTTATATTCCTTGCTGTATACTGCCTTTTGGGCTAGGTATGGAATCCACATCTCAGACTAAATTCATATAGCTTACACCTTATCGTTTGACATTCTTACAACACAATTTAACTTGCACCATTTTCTTCCTGTATCTGCAAGTAGGCCGTGCAATTTCCTGAATCTAAATTTGATGATCTCTAAATACCCCTTAATTGGTGTAATTCACTCCCACAGCCCTAGGGGCCTCATTTAGGCTCGATACACCAATTAGATAAAACCATTAAAACACTCTACCTGTACGAACTAAATGAATGACTACCATTCCATGTCTAACTGATGAAGACAGGAGGAAGCCCTGGAGTCCCATTTTTGTGTCCCCATCAGCCAGCAATATATTGATACAATTATAAATTTTTTCTCAAAGCTATCTAATCCCAATATGACTACACCGTATGGGTAGGATTCCCACCTCTGCCTGTCTTGGATGTTATGCGGAGGAAGCAGACTTTATAGAAGATTTGGGCTTGTCCCTATATTTCAGATTATTGGAAAGCTGGGCTAGACCTCCTATCCAACCTGCTAAAAATTCCAGCATTACCTTTCTCTGGCCCTTGGCCTATTCGGATTAATGGATGCAGACCTTTGGTCTCATTATTAATGCATATCTATTCGTGAGACTTTACTTCTGGCCACGAAAGCCATCGCCATTCCACGAACATAATGGGGGGAATTTATTAGGCATTCTACACCAGTTTTCTGGCATAGAAATGTCGCAATTTGTGCAAAAATGTTGTGACTTTTACCCCACCTCCGTTACTTTTTTTAAAAAGTGGGCGAGGCTTAGTGGAAGGGGCAGGGCTTACCCACTGCTTGACATACTTACTAGAATTTACGCCAGAAACTGGCGCATCAATGACCAGAGATGCAAAAAATTTATTTAAAGGCGCATCCTTTTAATAAATTAGGTGCATTTTACTCCAGTGCACTTTATATAAGGACTGGTGTATGAAATGCCAGTCTTAAAGGGTAACAAACTTCTGACATGTCACAGAGACATATGAAAAGTTTTGATTGGTGGGGGTCCGAGCATGGATACCCCGAGCAATGGCTAAAACAAAGCAGCTGAAGCGCTCGTTTGGACACTCAGCTGCATAGTTTCGGTTCGGCTTTTTACCGAAAGCCGATCGGAGCAAGGGCTCATAGACTATTGAATCCGTACTCCGCTAGATTGATTTCCGGAAAGAGCCGGACAGAGATGAAGCGCCTGAGTGCTCACACGAGCGCTACTTCTCCTTCGTTTTAGCATTTGGTGGGGGTCTCAAAACTTCTGACATGTCACTATGACATGTTAGAAGTTTGTTAAATGTTTAGCTACCCTTTAATAAATTCCCCCCATGGTCTATAAAAAACACCTTTAGCCTTTATGAACCCTTGGTATTTTTTTCTCTTACATGCTACGGTTATAGGAATTAGAAGTTAGCTTTTTCCATTGGTTTACATCGCTATTTGCCATTTTGTTTTCATTCTCTGCTTTCAGTGTGTAGGATATAGATCATACATTTGCTTACAATAGTCGACTGGCCTGCTCATAGTTTATGTATACGAAAACTATGTTAATCCCCTATGTTTTTCAGACTATACAGTGTCAATGTATCTAAAAATTCTGCAACTCTGTAACCCACTTATTAGTTATTTGTATTGCAAGTTCAATCTTGTTAGCGTGTGTTTACATCAGCGTTTGCTTTCTGTTGATGCATTCCGTCAGTGCTTTCCATCTGAGGAACCCATCATCGGAAAGGCAAACGGAGACCATAGCTTCCATTTGCATTACCATTGATTTTAATGGTAATGCTTCCATTGCTAACGGTTTCCGTGGTTTTGGTGGAATCAATAGCGCAGTCGACTGCTCTATTGATCCCGTCCAAAAAATAAAAGACCTTACACTTGCTAGCAGCCATCAAAAATTCTACATCCAGACGACATTTACAAACAACGTTACCTAGAGGCTAAGCCACGACTTGACACCTATACAATAGCACAGACCAAATGGAGCTCTGAGCTCACCAAAAATCATTATTTCTGCTGAGGGTGAAAAAACTGACAGATAATCCAATAGATTGTCTGACTAATCTTTATTTCTCCAGTCTTTATATCCTCCAGGTAGGACATCCAACCACTGAACAGCCTATCTCCAATACATGCGATAAAATCCAAACTGCCTCCACTAAATGTTATACAGATATAAACGCAGAACGCTTATATAACGTAAAGGCCACATGTATCCAAGAGAAAAGATCCCATCTCCCCTCACTCACTACTGACCAACAAGAAGCCCTCACCAGCCCCCTAACTCAGAAGGAAGTTTCCAGCGGCATCTCTTCCCTACACAACAATAAAATCCCTTCTGACCTCTATGCTTAATGCGGTCTACTAGAATGGTACCCACATTGAGGGCTTTCATGAAGCTTGCCTAATCGTGCCACTTTAATCTACTAAGAACCCTGAGGAGGTCAGATACTATTGGCCGTTCTCCATCTTAAAGCCCATTACCAAAATTTTTGCAGACAGACTTCAGGAATCTCCTGAGCTTTTAATACCCTCGCATATAGGCTTAGTCAGAGGTTGCCACTCTTCAAAGGGACTACCCTCAGTCATATGGGCGGCGGTGTTGGCTCACCAGCAAAAACATACCATTCTTATTGCTGCTCAGCTTAAATGCTGAAAAAGCATTCAATTTCGTACCCTGGCAGTATTTAAACACAACGGAAATTTTTGACGGTACCCTTTAAAGCTTCCCCCAGCTGCTTCATTCCCAAGTTAGCACCACACTGACTATAAATGGCCTTAACACCCCCCATTCCCTTTTTCAGGAGAATTTGACAGGGCTGCCCCTTATCGCCCCTCCTGTGCAACCTGGCCCTTTATCCATGGATAAGGTACCTGGACTCATGGTTAGGTTTCCAAGACATTAAAATCAGCAATTGGAACTACGGATCTCCGCATTCACAGGTGAACCTTTATTTTTTTGTTACGATACCTCAACTAAGGCTTCATTCACATCTGCGATAGGGCTCCGTTCCGACGGAGCTCTGTCGGAACGGAGCCCTGACAGACACAAACAGAAACCATAGGTTTCCGTTTCCATGATCATTGATTTCAATGGTGACGGATCCGGAGCCAATGGTTTCCGCTTGTCTCCGTTGTGCAAGGGTTCTGTCATTTTGACGGAATTAATAGTGTAGTTGACTACACTATTGATACCATCAAAACGACGGAACCCTTGGACAACGGAGACAAACGGAAACCATTATACAAGAAACGAATATTGGACCCAGGTAGCTGGTGAGCAAATATCCAGACAAACACCAAATAAAATTAGCTCGTTTCCCAGGTACCGAATGAATACTTTCTAATCTGTATAAAACATAACTTTTGTTATAACTAAATATTAAGCACAATTAGAATTCAAATACCCAATGTGATCTGAACGTCCCCATAGTATTCTACTGGTATCACTAAACCAGGTGTATCGGCTTAATACGGCGTCAGAACGCGGACTCTGAAACCACACTGCCTGTGTGAGTTAAATGTAAACAGCGGATGTAGTCCGCTTATGGAGGACTTCAAATAACAGACCACATTGTTTTTAAAATGAGAATAGCCCCCCCCTGACATATTTCACCCCCGTAGTGGTGTCCTCAGGGGAAATGGGGCTTATGGCGGCGAACGCGGCTAAATCCCTTATTTATAACCTTTCTCCTGACGTAACTCGGACTAGTCAGGACAGAGAAACAATCAAAACAGTCCTTGTTCGGCGAGCCCTTCAGAATAGCCAGAGAAATGTATATACTCCAATCAGAAGTGCTGAAGCTTCAGCCAATCAAGGGCTTGCTTTCACGCTTGCGTAATGCTCATAAATTACTGAAAACTAACAAGTGCCAATCAGAACCCACTGCGCATGTCAGTGGACTTAGTTTTTAAAGAGCTTGAAAACGCTTCAAATCAGTGCCAATTCTGATGCGATGACAGCACTTAAGGTTAACATGAAGTATATGTAATAATTAAATACATGTAAGATAGTAATGTAGGATAGGTAAAAAGGAATATACTGATAGATGATTTTTGCAAAGAAGGGTTATAGATTAGGTCCCCTTTTTATATAACATTGTCAATTCTTCTATTGTCATACTGCTCTCAATATAAAAGGTCTATTGATATGAAGATCAGTCAAAAGGGGAGTATATATATATATAATATAATTTATGTGATAACACAGACAAATTAAGAAGAATGCTACAGTATATCAATATCTGGATTTGAGAAAATGTCTTTCATACAGTACTGTTCACAATGTGTAAATACTTCTAGACTAGAATAGCTAGGGGATATAAGACATTAGTATGAATTATACGCTATCGCCGCCATATCGGAATACATAAGTGAAAATGGCTTTATCATACCAATATTTGCAAAAAATATGAAGAGATGTAAATATTGTTCTCTATTCTAACAAGCCATAGGATGCTTTTTTTTATAGGAAGGCTACAAAAGTGAAGCCTTCATTAAGTCTCACACAGGCAGTGTGGCTTCAGAGTCCGCGTTCTGACGCTGTATTGAGACGATACACCTGGTTTAGTGATACCAGTAGAATACTATAGGGACATTCAGATCACATTGGGTATTTTAATTCTAACTGTGTGCTTAATATTTAGTTATAATAAAAGTTTTGTTTTATACAGATTAGGAAGTATTCATTTTGGTACCTGGGAAACAAGGGCTAACTTATTTGCCATAGGCATATTTGAAACGGAAACCATTGGCACCGAATCAGTCACCATTGCAATCAATGGTGATGGAAACGGAAAACTATGGTTTCGGTTTGTGTGTGCCAGGACTCTGTTCCGACGAAAAGCTACAATGGAACAGAGCCCTAGCGCAGATGTGAACGAAGCCTAAACTTGACATTTCTCCCACGTGATATTGAACTAAAAAAGGAGCAATCATGGGATTCTTAGTTAACTTGAACGAATCAGAAGCCCTAATGCTGCTCGGGCTCAAATCACCAGAGGGACAAGAAACCCCAAATGGTCTGCTAGGGACCTGGAGTGCACAGTGAGCAACATTTTAACCGCTCTCGCTAAGGTCGTTAAATACATACCAAGTGTTTTTTTACTGAGAAATATCCCTAAAATTACCCATAGGGGTTACATTTAGCAGATATTCAACATTCTCATAGGAGGAGATACAACAGCAACCTGTACCAGACGTGGGGAACAAGTGTTTACCGCTTTCATTGTTTTTGGACCCGCCTCCAGATTTACTCTTTTTAGACGTAAATACATCTTTTTCTCACTACACACTCCACATATTGCCTACCACTCACGCCAAGTTGGGCATTGTTTGACTGCCTGCTACTCCCACAGACATTATCACTTTACACCTACTGTTCTTCATCTCAGCACCTGCCCCCAGAACAATTCTCCAAACATGGATTGAACCTACCCCTTCATCCAAGTTTATTTTGAGAAAATTATATTTTTTTCTACACATGAACGAAGTTAAAGCGAACTCGAAAAAATAATCCAACGTCGGAAAGTCCTTCTTACTTGGCAACTCATCACACACACATATTGCCAAGACATATTAAGAAGCGTCTTGGAACTAATTTCCAATGTCATCCCCCAATAATCCTGGATTAACCAGTCCTACCTTTTTTTCAGGTTGGGAGTGGTTTTCCACAGAAAAGGGATCGGAGTCTGCACGTCATCTCCCTTCCTTCACCCACTTTTTCTTTTATTATTTTTATCCTGAACTTTAATGATGTGTGACTGCTACGAATACCAATAAGAACAGTCCAGGAAAGAGGACATCATGAACGATATCCATGATCAATTCTAGACTTCCAGCTAACCCAAAGGCCACTTGCACAACAATCGCATATTCTTCCTACCCACAATTTCTGTTGGACTTGTCCCATCCATCACTCTGAAACATGCTGGACTCTTCTGAGACTGTTGTACCTCTCATGAGGGACAACCACAATCTACAACTTTAATGGCCCAATTATTTTGGACACCCTAAGCGGACTCCCACACTTCACTGACCCGGTTTGTATAAATTACTGGTTTACAGTTAAAAAAAGCAGAGAGAAAAAGACGAAAATACACAGATAATTGATCATTTACATATAAATGTACTAAAATAGGAGTGTTCTGCCCGATTTGAAAAATGCCATTGCATGAGGGAGGTCCCCTCGTGACAAGCTGATAACTGGGGTGCCCTCTAGGGGTTACCTATATCAGACAATCCTTTTAATGGTTATGCAAATTATGTAGCGAATGAGTCCCACCATGTTTTCTGTGTAAGTTAAAACAAAATATTGCTATTCTGCCTTTTATGTGGTCACCGTAAGCTCACTGAATTTGTTCATCACTTACTTTGGAGTGACAGTGACATAGACGTTCCTGGACTAATGCAGAATAAATAGGGATGTTTGGCTCAGTTTTCAAAACGGCTCCATATTTACTGATGGCATCTTCATACCTGCAAGAAAAGTCCTAAATAGTTAAACATTGAATTCAAGTGAACACCGATTAAATCAATGTGTTTGTATCACTACAAAACATATTTCATCTGGTTTCTGAAGATCTGTACATCTACAATGTGATGTGCACCATCCAACTACTGCCCCTTTATTTACACTTTGTGGTTTGCAGAAAATAACCTTTTGTGTAAAAACAGCCCCACAAAATGACATTACAAGTCACAAAGTCACACAGATTCATGTATTAGACATAGCGCCACTTCCTATGGTGATCAATTATGAATCTTTCAATCTTTCTGATAAAATCACATGAAATATCTATGCAAAAGCTTAAAAAAAATAGACAGAAATTGAAAAGAGCACATTGTTTAATCGAACACTACAAAAGAGAAAATACTAGAAAGATTCCAAACCATTTACAGTAATAACCACTGTATAGAATTAGCATTGTAGGACGCGGATCTAATAGTCCTTCTGTGTGTACCTACAAGCTAAAGAGTGGGTACACTTATGGCAAATAGTGGGAACAACCCAGAGAGTTGCTTACGCAACAAAACCTAGGTCTGAGTTCACACGTCGCAGATTTGTTGCAGGTTTTCAAAGTAGATTTTACTTTTTGCAATGCAAAGGGCAAGTTCAAAGTCAAATCGGCTACGTGTGAACGGAATTGCTCTATTTAGCATCAAGACCAAATATATAGTAAAACAGGGCAATTGGGAAGATTAAATTCCCAGCAGCTTCATACCAGCAAGGATTGGCTGTTTTACAATAGTTTGCAGTCCACTGACAGACTAGAAGATGAGCTTTGCAATACCCTATTTTTCTGCATTGTACTTATAATTTGTAGCAGATTTTCCACGTGAAACGATCTACAACAAACCTGCAGCATCTAAACATATCCCTATGGTAACATATACAGGTATTTTATCCCCAAAACAGTTTACCTTCCTTCCTGTATAAGCTCTTCAGCAGTCTGAATCTGTTTGCTCAGCTTTTTCACTTGTTTATAATGTGAAAAGCAATCCTTGTGATCAGGATCAAGCTTTAAACACTCCCGGATTTCACTGCAAATCAAAGAGAAGCATTACTAAAATTGCACCAGAAGAGATAAACAGAGTTCATCATTGGCACGAAGAAGCAAAAATTTAATCTGTCAGGTCTCCTATGCTACCCTATCTGAGGGTCACAGAGGATAGATGGGGATTCGTTTTTTATTATTTGATTCAGAATTTAAATGTAAAAAGCTGTTTAAATACTGCTAGGACTGAAGAGGAAGAGCTGTCAATCAGCAGTGTGTGGGCGGGATAAGCAGGACTGACGGGCTTTCTCTAGGAGTCCTGGCAGTATTTAACCCCTTAATGACCGGGCCATTTTGCACGTTAATGACCAAGGATTATTTTTTGTTTTTTCACGGTCGCATTCCAAGAGTCGTAACTTATTTTTTATTCCGTCGACATCGCCGTATAAGGGCTTGTTTTTTGCGGGACGAGTTGTATTTTGTAATTGCACCATTTGTAGATGCTTATAATATATCGATTAACTTTTATTAACTTTATTTTAGGAGAGAATTGAAAATAAGCAGCTGTTCCAGCATTGATTTTCACGTTATAAATTTACGCCGTTTACTATGCAGCGTAAATAACATGTTCACTTTATTCTATGGGTCGGCACGATTACGGGGATACCAAATATGTAAAGGTTTTATATGTTTTCCTACGTTTGCACAATAAAAAGCCTTTTAGAAAAAAATTACTTTTTTTTGAATCGCCACATTCCAAACGCCGTAATTTTTTTATTTTTCCGTCGATGTGGCCGTATGTGGGCTTGATTTTTGCGGGCCAATGCGTAGTTTTCATTAGTACTATTTTAGGGTAAATAGGACTTATAGATTAACTTTCATTTTACTTTTTATGGGGGGGAATGGGAGGAGAATTTTGCCGTTGTTTTTTGCGGTTTTTTTGGACGCCGTTCATCCGGCAGTTTAATTAATGTGTTCAATTTATTGGTCAAGTCGTTATGATCGCGGGGATACCATATATGTGTTATTTGTTTTGACAATTTTACTAAATAAAACCACTTTTTGGGCAAAAAAAGTAGTTTTATTTGATTTTGACTTTTCTTTTTTCACAAACTTTATTTAACTGATTGACATTTTTTTTTAAGTCCCACCAGGGGACTTCACTATGCGATGTGCCGATCGCATATATAATGTTTTGGTGTACTTAGTATACCAAAGCATTATTGCCTGTCAGTGTAAAACGGACAGGCAACCTGTTAGGTCATGCCTCCGGCATCGCCTAACAGGCAGTTGCGGAAGACAGACCTGGGGGTCTTTGTTAGGCCCCCGGCTGTCATGGAAACCCGACGGCGACCCGCGATTTCTTTGCAAGGGCGCCGATCGGGTGACAGAGGGAGCTCCCTCCCTCTGTCAAACACATTAGATGCCGCTGTCACTATTGACAGCGGCATTTAATGGGTTAAACTGCCGAAATCTGAGCGCGCTTCGATTCCGGCAGTTGCAGCAGGAGCCAGGCTGTGTATAACAGCCATGCTCCTGCCGCTGATCACGTGGGTAGAGTGACAGTACCCGCGCCATCACAGGACGGGTATATCCGTCCTCCTGCGCGAACTAGCAGCTGCAGAGGACGGATATATCCGTCCTTCGGCGTTAAGGAGTTAAACCGCTTTTTACATTGAAATACTGAATCGAATGATAGAAAAATAAACATCCTGAGTACAGGGTCTCCCCATCTATCCTATGCTTATCTTTATTCTTTCGTCTTTATTACAAGGGGGGAGGACACGACAAAGAACAGAATTACAGAAATACAATGTGTGTCAGTGGAGGAGGTGTAGTTGCTCATTGAAGGCTTTAATTCAACATGAGGCAATATTCTGATAAAACATACCAAATTTCATGCCACCGAGATGCTCGAGCCGGCAAAAGTATACAGGCAGTATAATGGATAGAGACATAATGGATTGCTCACAATGGCAGCTTATTGCAACAGCCCCCGTCAGCGCTACATTCACAGGATACATGCTTTTGTAAAGGTCACCTGCATTAATAAATGCTGCGATAAAACAGACGTATCACTATATAAAAACAAAGGAAAGACTTACCTAAGTGACATCTCGTGGTCCCCCAAATGATAGTATATGTGGCTGACTTTGTAGAAGGCTGCCGTATTATCACTCTTTAGCTTAGAAGCAGCTTTCAGGTCACCGATGGCTTTTCCAGGCTCTCCTTGATGGACGTAGCATTCTGCCCGCAGTTCTCGGATTTCTGCATCCCACACACAAGTCTCAAAGAAAAATAAAATAGACATTATTCACCTATGCAGAGTGCTGGTAATGTCTGAACATTCATCTACTACAAGACTCCGCAAATTACTGAAGAAAAGAAAAACCAAAACAGACTGCGGCCTCCATTTATCCTACAAGTAGTTCCTACAAGTAATTTCTAATAAAAAAAACAATAAAAATACAAAATCGGGAAAGGACCTTAATAAAATATTGAGGCATAAACACAACCAACAATTATGAAGAGTTTCCCCATTTTAGCTCATAAAACACTTCTATTACTAGTCTATTAACTAAATAGAATCAGCTCAATGTTGTTCACATTTCCTCTGGTGACCCACAGTAGCTGATGTCTTGTAATCCGGCTGAGACTATAACACATTGCAGAATTAGGCGAAGTTCACACCTCGTTTTGTGCACACGTTTGTGGTATACGACGACATATAGGTTTTTAAAGTTACAAAAACGCATGCATTTGTAACATGCTTACGGTTTTTTGTAGCATACGTCGTATACCTTTTGTGTGTCCATTGTAAACTCAAGATTTCCCATATAGGGTCACAAAAATGTACACGTTTTACGTATGCAGACGTAGGATTTTAAGATTGCATACGACGTCCATACGTCGCCATGGACTTAAATACAAATAAAAACGTATACGTTTTGGAAAAGTACTGAAAAGCGTAGTAGACTTCGCTTTTCAGGACATGAGGGAAAAAAAAAAAAAAGGATACAACGTAAGCACGCAAAACGTATATGCACAAGCTACGCCTTTAGGGCATCCGTCCTGACCATAGAAATCAACGTACATGCTGCAGTACACGTGTTGACACCATTTTCTCATGTCAAAATGTGCACGTCAGACGCACAGTAAAAACGAGATGTGAACTTTGCCTAAACGATACGTACACTATAGGAACCTACGTGATGTTGGATTGAAATCTGGGTTGCCATGGGACTGCTATAATAATGCATTATTTGATATAAAAGAGAAGGGAACACTTACATATAATAAAACGACAAAAATGACAATAAAACCAGTAAAAATCTTCTTGTGGTCATTTATTTTAGCAATACATGGTTACTTACCTCCAAGACAACGTTTAGAAAACCTTCTGCAGTGGTGTAATCTTTTTGGTCGTAGGCTGCAATGCCTTGTAAACGCATGCGCTGAATTTCATCCGACTTGGCCAGTTGCGAGGCGGCTGCTCTCTCCTCTTGATCGCTTGGGTTAGACTTCAGCTTTAACAAAATAACAAGATCAAATCAGAAAGTAAACAAGCAGATACCTGCGTCTACACTAGTGCATCAATTCATCTGAAGGAGACCATAGCGGATAAGGGTTTGGTTACGTATTACACATTTATATGTAGTGTGCGGTAATGATAATCTTTAGTGTGATCAAAATATGTCTATTAAATATAAAACCTTTGATTATTTAAAGAAAAGGATCTCCGGACACATTACAACGTATCACACAGACACATATGATCACTAAGACTATTAGCAGCCTACACAGCAGGTCAACTAAACACTAGTAGAAATCACACAAACATCATAACCAGTATCGGCAGCAGAGCCGGCATGGACTATCTGCTCTCCCTTCTGCGGTCAGGGCGCACCCAGAGATTGGACCTGGAGGAAAGAGGGTAAGTCCAGGAGACATACAAGGGAGAGACAACTAGCAGGCGGCCTCAGCAAACTCTGCTGCACGAACAAGGACTTACTTACTTTCCAAGTATCTAATGTTTAAGGCACAGACTTCCTGATCAGATGTCAAATAGTTAAACTAGGCCATAACAGGCAGCTGCTAAAATATACATGACCTGCAGGATGAGAAACCAGTATTTCCAATTCCATTCAAAATTGTAAAATGTATGAAATAAAATACATGCAAGACACTTCTCAGTGAAGGGATAAGGCTATAAAGTGCGTCTGTGTGATCACAAGGTAAATCCGTATACAGGGATATACAAAACGACCCATTTACAACTACAGTGAACCCATCACAGACACTGGTAATGGGGGTTGGGATCTAAAGATTAGATCAATGTTGCGTCGAATATAAATATTTTTACGGTCACAAAGGTTTTCTGACAGTGTCACTATAGCTTTGTTTACAGGACTGTTTTACAGATTAGGCCATATTCACGGCTGTGCAGTACCCGTTTCTATTGAGGGATCCGGGAAAACTAGCAAAAATAGGACATGTCGTAATTTTTCACGGGCCATTCACACGGTCCATAAAAAAAAAAACCATGAAATTTCCCCATAGACGAGCATTGATTTTAATTCAGCTGTGTGACGGACGTTAAAAACAAAAACATCAGTCACACGCCCGATTAACCCAATTTGTGTCAATCAGTAAGTGGTGGGAAGTAAAGGGTACCAATTGAGAGCAATATTCTGCTACCTACTATAGAGAACTATGCTGATCCTATACAGACTTATTAATAGAAGCTGCAGATCTAGAGACTATACCAGAAATTTGGAAAATGCATTCAGATCAGAACATAGTGCAATGAAGAAGACACTGGTGTGGTTAATCTTCTCAAAGGGCTGAACGGCCAGGTATCAGAGGGTATGGGCCTATAAAAGGCATGTTAAAATATGTAGTGTCATATATGTTAAGGTTTTCTCCAAGAAAAAAAAAAAACTACTTAGTGGTAATTATTATTATATCACCGCAAAGTTGAATGTTTTGTTGTGCATTTGCTTGCCATTAAACAAAGTCATTTTTTGGAAATCCACACGTGTAAGAGTAAATTCACATGCGGCAGATGTGTTGCCGAAATTTGTGACAGTCCTATACATCTAGAAGGGTCTTGCAAGAAATCCATGCACCTGCTGCAGAAACCACCCCATTCATATATATATATACACACAGAATGGATTTTCAGTCACAGAAATGTTTGCAATAAATCTGCAGCAAGATAACTATACCCTAAAATCTCTAGTCATACAGGGGTTGATTTATAGGCTATCCATTTTTTTTTTTTTTACCAGAACCCTACTCTGTACTGATGAGGAGCAACAACTCAGAAACAGTGCGGTCTACAGATGGGTGTCTCTGGCTAGGCTGTTAACTCTTGTCATGTTTCAAGACTGTATAAAAGGATCGGATATTGACTTACAGGGGAGTCACCTATAGGGCACACCAGAGGGACTGCTATTTTGCATAACAACTTTGACCTATATGAAGTTCTTAAAGTAAAAAATGATAGGTTTCAAGTCATAATACAATTTTATACAAAACTCAGCACCGATTATTGTGCCACGGTAGTAGCAGTTTTTAGCAGAAAGTTTGTGTGTTGGAAATATACTATAAAAGCATAAGTTCATTTAGGCACCTCATATTTTCACTGCTAACAATAACATCCCAAGGCTCTGTTCATATTTGCATTTAGGTCTCCGTTGTTCTGCTCCATCAGAGGAGCAGAACAACGAAAATGCCAGAAGCGCAGGCTCAGTTGAACAATGGAGACAAATCGGCGCCCGACAAAACCCATTGGACTTTAATGGGTTCTGTCAGGGTGTCTGTGGATTTACTGGAAATAGCGCAGCATGCTGCGCTATCTTTTGCGGTATTTTTGGCAAAATCTGCCACGGAGGCCCCTAACGGAGCACAACTGCAGATGTGAATAGGCCCTTAAAGAGGCTCTGTCACCACATTATAAGTGCCCTATCTCCTACATAAGGAGATTGGCGCTATAATGTAGGTGACAGCAGTGCTTATTTAAAAAAACCAATCTATTTTCACCACTTTATTAGCGTTTTTAGATTTATTCTAATGAGTTGCTTAATGCCCAAGTGGGCGTGTTTTACTTTAGACCAAGTGGGCGTTGTACAGGGGAGTGTATGACGCTGGCCAATCAGCATCATGCACTTTCTCCATTCATTTAGGCAGCGCATAGGGATCCTTTTAGATCCTTATGTGCTGCCTTATACTAACACATTAAGGCTGGGTTCACACAACCATGTTACGTCCGTAATGGACGGAACGTATTTTGGCCGGAAGTCCCGGACCGAACACAGTGCAGGGAGCCGGGCTCCTAGCATCATAGTTATGTACGATGCTAGGAGTTCCTGCCTCTCCGTGCAACTACTGTCCCGTACTGAAAACATGATTACAGTACGGGACAGTTGTCCTGCAGCGAGGCAGGGACTCCTAGCATCGTACATAACTATGATGCTAGGAGCCTGGCTCCCTGCACTGCGTTCGGTCTGGGACTTCCGGCCGAAATACGTTCCGTCCATTACGGATGTAACATGGTCGTGTGAACCCAACCTTACAATACTGAATAGACATGGAGCAACAATGAGAGTTTTAGATGTTTCCACAGTAAGAAAAGTGTGAACTCTGGAGATGTTTTTGAGGTGAAAGTGATTGAATGTGCGAAGTAAAGGAAAGATCGGAGTCAAAAATTACCCCAAGACAGCGGGCGTGCTGCCTAGGATTTATGGTAGTGCCACACACTGCGATGGAGACATCAGGTTTAGGGAGGTTAGTAGATGGTGGGAACACAATGAGCTCAGTTTCAAAAAGATTCATTTTCAGATAGAGAGAGGACATGATATTAGAAACAGCGGACAGACCATCACTGGTGTTTTGTATTAGAGCAGGGGTCATGTCATGGGAAGAGGTATAAAATTGGGTGTCATCAGCGTAGAGATAGTACTGGAAGGGGGCACTGTGTATTATTGTAATACAGGACTCTCAGGATCGCTTCATAGTGTGTCCTGGACATGGCCATGCAGTACATCGTGGTATGATGCAGTATATCAGTTCACCAGTTTGACCTAATGCCTGACTTCTTCAATAACCTAATTTTCAATACAAAGCCCCAGAATTTGACCAGCTGCGCTGCAGCTACAGGACTCCACTTGCTGGGTTTGGCAAAAGGATTTTTAAGACACATTTATAAATTAACTTTTTTTAAAGTCACATCTTTATTCCTTTTAAACCCTGGTGTACAAAAAGTGCCTTTTTAGACAGTGTAAAAGTTAATGTCCTTTGCAGTGTTATGGCAGATTTATCACAGAACGCAAATGCAGTCATAAATTTGTCACATGTCAATAAAGTCGCCGTGCTTTAACTTAGACATTGGCTAAAGTGACACCCCTTTTGATAAATGTAGCCATTGTTTATAGGTACCTGAATTCTACTTGTTATAGATTGTATTGATTTGTGGGAGCTGAAGTCCAGCCACAGATGTTGGGAGTAATGAGCAATTACCTTTGAACTCCTATTTGTAAAATATTAGGTCCTTGAAATAATCCTCTTCTCTCCAGACACTAGCAATTCCATTTGCAGGTGTAGGACTTGAGAATCCTAAAATCCGGACGTTTCTATAAAAGATTTTTAGCACAACGTTCTTACCAGTCTCCGATCATTACTTCCTGAGGCCCCATAAATCAGCCAGGATTAGGTTGGTGTTGTTGGACGTCATTCATGTTAGTTCTGCATTTGACCTTTGTTTTGTGGGAATATACTGCATTGACCTGGTAAGGCTGGATTCACACGAGCATGTTCGGTCCGTAAAGCTAGGACGCTAGGAGTTCCTGCCTCGCTGCGGGACAACGGTACCGTACTGTAATCATGTTTTCAGTACAGGATAGTAGTTCCACAGAGGCAGAGACTCCTAGAGTCGTACACAACTATGATTCTAGGAGCCCGGCTCCCTGCAGTGTGTTCGGTCCGGGACTTGGGCCGAAATATGTTCCGTCCTTTACGGACCGAACATGCTCGTGTGAATCCAGCCTAACAAAGAACAAATCATGCTCTTTTTCTTCTATAATCCGATGATTAAATTGCTTGTAGCAAACTTAAAGATAAAAACTTACAACTGTACCATGCAATCCAGATCCGCACATTGTCTTCATTTTGGGACTTCTTCAGGTGAGTAGACCAGGGGTCAGCAACCTTCGGCACTCCTGCTGTTCTGAAACTACAATTCCCAGTATGCCCTGACAGCGGTCATGCTAGGAGTTATACTTTCACAACAGCTAAAGTGTCGAACGTTGTTAACCCCTGATACCGGAGAGCAAGATTGTTTTTCTACAAAGGAGAGGTCATGCCTGTGCTTGGACAGCAATGGCAGGCTTTACATTACTTCATCCTATAGGTCCCTCTATTTTGTTTTGCTGGTGCTTTTTGGTGTGCACCTTTTGCAGCTAAGTAAGGATCATTTCACACAGCCTTCACCACGATCATCATAATCTTTACAAACATATACATACCTCCTAATTTTAAAAGATTGAAAAGAGGGACAACTCATGCGGTGCGCAAAGTGCTGCATGGCAAATTTTTATTACATTGAGTCACGCCTCTAACCCTGCTCAATCCCTGTTTATACACACACCCAGTTCCCCTGGTGCCCCCTCACAGAATCATACCCCAGTAGTGCCCTCACACAGTATCATGCTCCAGTAGTACCCCCAAACAGTATCCTACCTTTAAAGTGACCCACACAATATCATGCCGCCTTAGTGCCCCTCAAAGACACAGTATAATGCCTCACACACAGTGTAGAGCCCCCACACAGTGTAACTCACCCATAGTGGATCCTAAAAATAATAAAATACCTAGCCTTCTCTCCACATCGAATGGAGGTAATCCCTCTGCAGATCTGCTTTGGTTTTTGGCTTGGCACAGGCAGGCGTGATGACATCACTGCATCGCACCCAGCTGCTCACAGCAGGCCTCACATAGTGAATGGTGGAGCAGGGAGCTGACTGCACCCTGCTCCACCATTGTACTCAACTGTATCTACGTCCTGTGGATGCAGATACAGTTGGAACCGGGGCATACCGCCGGCCTCCCAGGATCTAGGACAGTTGGGAGACATGACATCTATAGTTGTATGCGTCTGTTTCATGCACCAGCTTACAGCACTGTAAATCATAGACCAAAACCGATCCAACAAAGCAGTGGAATCAGACAATGCTCTCTGTATGCTGTAAAGCAAAAGAAAAATAGAATTTGTGCCATAATGTGACTGTTCTTGGGCTTTTTCAGGGGGTTGGCACTAAAATAGTGACATAATGGGCCTAGTTCTGTTTTTTAATGGAAGAGATAAATGGATGGTCATTTGTACAAGAAAACCAAATACACGGGGGCAAATCTGATGCAACACGGAATCGAAAAATTGTCCTTTTTCAGACAGTCATGTGAATGAGACCTAAAAGGACATCCAGGGAGTTGGCACCAGACTACCCCGTACTATAGACTTAAAAGTATGAAAAAAACTTTTGCCACAAGAAGCTTAGATGTGATCGCTGGGTGAAGAGAGCCCGCTATGTTGATGGCGCTTCATAAACCAGGGCAACTCAAAGTTGACTTGAAACAGAATAATGAAAACATTATTGAAGCACAAATAAAATAAAAAAATAATTTCATTAGATGGTCATCTTCTTGTTCAAAAACACGAGTGCAGAATAAAGACGGACAGTAAAACACGAACAAAAAAAGTGATTTGTTACTCTTGAATGATTAAAAATCAACATGCAGGTAAATAATCCCGCCAAATGCTAGAACATTGGCCAAACAACTTTTTCCATTAAAATGTCATCATTTATTCAGGATTAATATTTCCCAAATGTTGGTATCACAGTCCTGAGGGAATATGGCGAGTCATAAAAGAAATCCAACAATAAGTGCATAATTACATTTTCAACACCGTCATAAACACAAATCTTAACAGCCCCTGTAATTGGATTTGTTACTATACTACAGCTTATAGAGACCTCTTATCACTATAGGTCACGGGAAAGAAGAGATTTATCAGGCTACAGCTGATCACTACGGCACGCACTGCAGCAATCCGCTGATCAACAGAATACAGAAGCTTAGAATCTGGCGCCATCTGCAGAAAGTTAATGGAACAACACCATGCAGAAAGGGAATGATGTGCTCAGCAGAAATTTCCATTCCTCCATAAATAAGATAATAATAAGAGGGGGAGGGGGTAATGAAAATCTCCAGAAAACAAATCTATAATCATTAAATAAGAGCGGAACAACATATACACATATACAGAACAACATATACACATAACAACATGCAAATGCAGAATCACAAAACCAGCAATCCAATAAGTGTGATTCATTGCAGAACACAAGCAATCTTTCCAATGGATTAAATGTCATTTATACAGATCATTTTAGGGAATTCGTGTTTTATTCTTCCACTGGTGCTCCTTTACTGACAAAGTATCTGCTCCATTAAAGTACTCTGTAAAATTGGCGCAGTATCTTTCCAATTCCGCACCGACGTTATTGAACAACACAATTGACGTTACGATATGGAGCACATTAATGTAATGAACAGACATTCATGTCTTATGTATCCGTTGTAAACGTAATCATACACAAATCGTATACGGCTCTGTATACACAGCAGGTTTTTTTTTGCTGCATTCCCAGCAGCTTTTCAGTGACCAAAATAAGTAAAAAAATGACATGTGTGAATATGCTAAACACGTTAGGTGTCTTTATCATCCTGACAGAGTGCAAACCTCACTCCGTTTCTACCTAGCTATCCCATAGTCACTACACAATCTGAGGATAAAGTCAGAATGTTCCTAGGAAAGCAGAAAGTTCTATTCATGACTGACATCTTATTTCATTACAAGTAACACTAGCGGAAATTGCATTACAATAGAACCTTCCTGGAATGGGACAAAGACATCCACCCAGTCTAGTGAATGGAAAGGACAGGCAGGGGAATGTGACCTCAGTTATAAGAGTCCCACCACCCCCACCAGTCTACAGTGCCAGGAAGCACTATGTTAGGGGCTTATGAGGCAAGTGTTTATTTAATGGAGGGCTTTATTCTGCTTGTTGGAACAAAGCAAAGTCTGGTCCATGGCACTGGATTTCTGCTAGAAGGGAGACTTTACACAGAGGCATTATGGAAATACTTATGCTTTAGTTTAAAATGGTTATCCAATAGATGTCTGATCGGTGGGGGGGGGGTCCCCTTCTTCTCTATTTCCTATGGCTATGTTGTGCAAATAATCTGCATAAAACCCACAGCAGCTACAACCTACAAGCGTTATAGGAAAGCTATAAAGAAATGTACGTAGGTACAGAAACCTGTGTAATGTGCATATCAGAAAGGTAGGAGACCCCTTTAATCCACCAGGTCCGTTTGTCTAATGCAAGCAGCACTATCTCCAGCCGTTGACAGGTCACACATACAGAATAAAAGTGGCCACGTTGTTCTTCCTCATTTGCTTGCATAGTTGCAGACCACCAATATATCCTGTACAAGTAACCGTGACACAACTGGTTAGCAGTCTCCTGAATGACATGCTAATAACACAGACACAACCTCATCTAGACAATCTCTCCAATACAAGTACGAAGACAAAGTGGAAGAGCAGAAAAGAGAGGGTGATGCGAGAAGACGTCGTCGAGCTGCCGCTTCTCATTCCTTGTAATTGTCTAGCGATTCACCTCCTCCTCCCCCGATGTCACTTTTGATCTGTTGACATTCTGGAGGCCCGAGAAGAATGCCAGTGTGACCTAGATGTTTTACAAGACACTCAGGGACATATTTAATGGAGGATTTTAAAGTTAAGATATTGAATTTTCCTTCTGGTAATTACTTGTTTTGAAGACTTTGCTGATCTTTACCTCTGGAAGTGACGGCTGGCACATACGACTGCTCTTTATAACCCGATTCCTTAATAAGGTTTTACAGAAAATGGTGACGTGACTACAGGGAAGGACAGACTCGGATGCACTTTTTTCCCTAGTTTCTTTTCTGGACAACATACCAGATGTACAATAACCATTAAATAATTAACCATTAGTAAGACAAATTGTGTCCAAAATGAACAAACGTCATAATTGACCAGACTTAACATTGCATTAACCCCTTCCCGCCACAGCCCTTTTTCAGATTTTCATTTTAGTTTTTTCCTCCCCACCTTCCAAAAGCCATAACGCCTTTATTTTTCCGTCTATATAGTACTAGGAGGGCTTGATATTTGCGGGACGAGTTGTAGTTTTTCGTAGCACCATTTACTTTGCCATATAATGTACTAGGAAACGGGAAAAAAATTATTTGTGGGGTAGAAAATGAAAAAAAAAAACCACCAATTCCTCCATGGTTTTTTGCGCGCCGTTTTTACGGAATTCACTGTGCAATTAAAACATGTTAATTTTATTCTGTGGGTCAATACGATTACGGTGATACCAAATATATGTAGTTTTTTCTATATTTTACTACTTTTACAAGTAAAAACTTAAGTGTAAAAAAGAAAATTTATTTTGTTTTCGCCAAATTCCGAGAGCCATAACTTTTTTATTTTTCCGTTGATTAAGTGGTATGAGGGCTTATTTTTTGCGGGATAAGCTGTAGTTTTTAATAATACAATTTTGGTGTACATGCGACGGTTTGATCACTTTTTATTTCATTTTTTGTGAGAGATGAGGTGACCAAAAAAATAGAGATTCTGGCGTTTACTATTTTTTTTTTTTTACGGCGTTCACCGTGCGGGTTAAATAATGATATATTGTGATAGTTCAGACTTTTACGGACGCGGCGATACCAATTATGTTTATTTATTTAATTTTTTACTATGCTCTAGGGGGAAAATGTTTTTTGTTTTTTTTTTTACACACAAAAAAACCAAAATACTTTATTGAACTCATTTTTACTTTTTTTATTAGTCTTCCTAGAGGACTTCAACCAACGATCGTTGGATCGCTTGTACGATATACTGCAATATTAATGTATTGCAGTATATTGTGATTCTGACAGTCTCCTATGAAGCCCTGCCGAAGGCAGAGCTTCATAGGAGTACAAAGATGGCGGACCTGGGGGACTTAGTCAGGCCCCCAGGCAGCTGTGCCAACCAACAGCTCCCCCCGATCTCGCCACGGGGGTGCCGTTGGGACGTTACAGGGGGTCGCCCCCCTGTTTTTAGTAATTTGAATGCCGCAATCTCTATTGAAAGCGGCATTTAACGGATTAAACAAGCGGGGTCGCGCTAAAACGGGATCCCACTCATAACCCGGAAGTGTCGGCTGTAACACACAGCCGACATACTCGCTCTATGGAGCGGACTCAGCCCGTGAGCCCGCTCCATATTCCCCCACCTGGCGTGCGCCGTATATATACACGGCGGATGTCGGGAAGGGGTTAATAAGCACTTGACATAGAACATTCTGTGAAGCAAATAGACGTAATCATTGTAGGTTCTAGCAGCGCATGATGAAAACATCCAGACCATCATAGTCTTAACCCTGACAACACTGAACGCGTTCCGTCAATCCCAACAGTGTATAAAAGAAAGTACATTTGTCTGAACATGTAGTTAACAGGGCAGATTTGGCATTCGTTTAGGGATGTTGGGTTGTTGTAATGGCAGCCAAATTGCTCGGAACTTGCTGCATCTTTTTCTATAAAGGGAAACTAGAAGTTCTAGGTTTGTTCTTTTTTACTTCCGGGGGAACATCATTCCTAGCTCTCTTTATGCAATTATACAATGTCAGCTAAATGTAAAGCAGCCTAAAATAGGCAATAATAAATGGAACAAACCCACATGGAGTCCCAATACCTCTTCTACATATGCTGTGCCACTGAAGGTCACCCTGACCGCAATGTTGTACGATTGCATAACTGACAGGAAGAATAAAGTAAATGATTCATCATTGCGTTATCTCCCCGATCTCCAGTAACGATAAGCTCACAGATATTTGTGAGGACTTCTGTGCATACTATACTTCTATTGTAAAAGCCAAGTTCACACTACCATTACAATAGCGTATGGAATTTTACCGCTAATGTGAAACCACTAACGTTAAACGCTGCTGAACAATAAACGTACCACTTTTTTAAAGTCCTCTTCTGCTTCATCCAATTTCCCTTGTTTCAACAGTAATTGTCCTCTCTGTAATCTTGCCTGCAAAATAGAAGTATTGGATGTCAACAATAAACATAGAAACGCCACTTTTCTAAACTTAAATAACCCCAAGTTTTTATCACTTGAAGCTGGCACGTGAGATTGTGTAGATTGAAACACAGCACATGGTTTATTATGCCAATGTCACCGATCGGTGTGGTAATTGTTACCGTGAACCACTCTCCTGGTCACTGATTTTGACAACAATGCCACAGGGTGACTTTTTTTTATCGAATCACCTTGATCACATTACATAAGCGATCCTACTATAAATTATAACCAGAAATTAACGGTGTAAACGTCCATAGAATTTACTGCAGTGGTGGATTATGCACATGCTTGTAGAGTAGCTCTTACTCCTGTAATAAATAGCATTTAGAGTTCAAACGTGGCACATTTTTCTACAGAAAAATCTACAACATAAGGATTTCAAAATCCAGAGGAAAAACCTGCTGTGTGTGAATAGGGTTTTGTAAAACCCCTTCGTGAACATTGTACTGTAAATTTGTTGCCGATTGAGGGCTTATTCAGACGAACGTTATATACGTCCGTGCAACGCGCGTGATTTTCACACGCGTCGCACGGACCTATATTAGTCTATGGGGCAGTGCAGACAGTTGCGTGATTTCTCTGCAGCGTGAGTCCGCTGCGTAAAACTCACGACAGGTCCTATATTTGGGCGTATTTCGCGCATCACGCACATTGAAGTCAATGGGTGCGTGAAAATCACGCGCACCACACGGTAGCACTTCCGTGCGAACAGTGTGATTCGCGCAACAGCTGTGAAAAGGATGAATGAAAACAGAAAAGCACCATGTGCTTTTCGGTTTACAAAACATACAGAGTGTCATAATAATGGCGGCTGCGCGAAAATCACGCAGCCGCGCATCATACGCTGCTGACACACGGAGCTGTCAAGTGCCTTTTGGGCGCGCAAAACGCTGCGTTTTTTGCGCGGGCAAAATACACACGCTTGTGTGAATCCGGCCTTAAGGTGCGGATTCCGAGAATATTTTTTCAATCGACATTAATAAGTGAAAGATTTTATTATAGAATATTTTTTTCAATCGACATTAACTAATAAGTGAAGGATTTAATTGTATCCACAACATACAAACTGGATGTAGAGAGAAATATAGTAATAGTACTTGTATTAAAAAGTGTATCGCTATATCTATACATGAACAGAATATTAAAAAGGGTTTTCTCACCATAGCAATCTATGACACATCACAAAACCATGCCGCACCTTACTGATTGTGGGTTTCCAACCACTGGGATCTTCACCAATCACTAGAATTTATTTCAATGGTAACGCTTCCGTTTCAGTTTGTTTCTGTTCCGTAAAGTTCCCGGGTTTTTTCACAGAAACAATAGCGTAGTTTAGAGCACTATTGTTTCTGTGAAAAAAACGAAAACGTTATGGAACGGAAACAAACTGATACAGAAGCGTTACAATTGAAATCAATGGTAATGCAAACGAAAGCTATAGTTTTTGTTCGGCTTTCTGTTCCTTGGTTCCTCTGACGCAAAGGTTGAACGGAACCCGAACAGGACCTTACATCTGCTACGTATAGGCAACAATTACATTAACATTACGGAGCTACTATTTACACTGTCCTAGAATCTTTTAAACTGTAACTTTTAGTAAAATGATCCATTGTGTAATACAGTATACCAAGGACTGCTTTACCGGAGTCCGTGTCCACATCCTCATTTCAGTCACATCCACCGTTACTTGAAAACTCCTAAGTTCTGTTTCAAATATTAAAGCTTTAAACCTTCTGAAGTGGCGATTACAGACAGAAAAATACTTGGGAGCAGGTTATTTTTTTCCTGCCCTGCAGTTAAGCTTTGGTAGCAGTACGTACTGACGTGAAGTCTGGTTTCAGCTCAATCACTCGACTTAAATCAGGAATTGCGGCTTTAGATTTGCCCATGGCCAGGTATGCTGTTGCTCTTCTGTAGTATGCCAGGTAGTTATCTGGATCACCATCTTAAAAAAAAACAAAAAAATAAAATTAAAAAAACAGAGACACTGAGTTGGCATCAAACACCACATTGTAAAAAAAAGACTCATGAACCTCAGTGGAGACCGACACCATGTGTAACTGAATATATAAGGCTTCACTGTTAATATGTAAAGAGTTATGACAGAGAATACAGCCATCTGAATTGCTGGGACATCACTAGACTGAGCCCTGGGTACATATTCTCTGCAGATGTGCAATGTGCAGAGCTGTCACTCAAACTACCTGCTCGGACATGAAGCCTCATTGCTAACCATGTGACCTGATGCAGAATAGGGAGACAGCATGCGTATGTTTAGTTACATACAGTATGTACGCTATAAAACTGTACACTATACAGAGTGTGAACCATTATCTATCTACGTATAATAGTTGGTCAAATCATATGTATTAGAATTGGCCTTCAAATAAAAATAAATAAAAACAAATGGCCTGTAAAAAACTTGATCAGAGTCCATCAAGTAGAAAGGCTGGATTAATACACGCTTGCATATGGCATAGTCAGAAGAGGGCGATGGAAAGATTAACGTGTCTGATCAGGTCTGGTTTTTGTCAATTCCACACATACGGTTCATTACGGTCTAATATCAACTGTTCTATTTCAGTATTTATGGCCCAATTAGTGATATACTTCAGTTTCACAAAAAGTAGTAGGATTACAGCACACGTCTCCAAAATAGTATATTTATCGTCAAGACATCCAAAAAAAACAGGCAACGTTTCGACCCATGGTGAGTGAAGGGTTTTTCTCAAGCTTGAGAAAGACCCTTTAACTCCCCATGGGTCGAAACGTTGCCTGTTTTTTGCGGATGTCTTGACGATAAATATACTATTTTGAAGACTTGGAGATGAGTCCTGATGTCCTACTACTTTTTTGAAGATTGCATTACGCCAGAGTGGGTTTGCCTGGCTTGACAGCGTGACACCGCTCCAGAGATCGGGACCTGTGCTGCTTTATCACCCTTCTTTTTGGATCAATACTTCAGTTTTAGTCATTTTTTGGATTCTAGATAGTTTGTTGGAGGAATGTATATGCAGCGGTCCCTCAAATTACAATAGTGTTTACTGGGCCATCTTAACTTAAAACCACATTCAACGTGCCACAGATAGTGCTAATCTGTGACACATGCACTTGGCTTGAATATCCAGCCAATCAGCATGCACACTTAGGCTGGATTCACACGAGCCTGTTCGGTCCATAAAGGACGGAACGTATTTCGGCCACAGGTCCCGGACCGAACATACTGCAGGGAGCCAGGCCATCATAGTTATGTACGACGCTAGGAGTCCCTGCCTCGCTGCGGGACAACTGTCCCGTACTGTAATCATGTTTTCAGTACGGGACAGTAGTTCCACGGCTCCCTGCACTGTGTTCGGTCCGGGACTTGAGGCTGAAATACGTTCTGTCCTTTACGGACCGAACATGCTCGTGTGAATCTAGCCTTACACTGGTAAAACCACTTGATCACATTGCGGGCAAGTAGAGCTAACCAATGAGATTTGATTTATTGAGCGCACATACGGATTGGCTGCCTAGTAGCGTCTGTGAGGTACAGTGCTACACAATGTTTTGCTTCCTACCTGCACTACTTGATCGCATTGGGCCTGCAACATTGGGCCAGTGGCGTACACAGAAATTAAAAGGCGTCATAACAATACTTAGTATAGGCACCATCCCCACTGAGAGCTTATTTAAACTTTTTAATAAGTTAATGTTCACTGCTCAGTCTGATCATCATATTTATCAATGTATTTACACCAAATAACTGGCATAAATATATTGATAAGTCTACCCCATACAGCTCTAATTGTGATCATGTACTGCTTCCCTAGACAATACATGACAAAACTGGCATCCTGTAGCCACCACAAGGGGGAGCTCCTTGAACACGAATTTATACAGCTACCATTAAACTCAATGGTAGCTGTAAAAATCTCTATGCACTGAGCTCCCCCTAGTAGTGACTAAAGGAAATTGCAATGGCTATATGTTGGGAAGCAGAAGGAGTTCAGAGCCGGGACTCCTTCTCACCATGCACCCCATAGAAACGGCGTGGTCTGCCTCTATGGTGGGTATGCCACTTCCTGCAAAGTGTAAGGCAGGTAGGTACGTACGTACGTACGTACATCTGTTGATGGGCCAGAGAGTGAGATCAGTAAAAAGGATAAACAGAATGGAGTCGCCAATAGACAGAAAATCCCCCTTGATTCGAATTTTCCAGTTTTATTGTTATCAATATGATCTATGGATATCCTTAGTAGGAATGCATTATGTTTATCAGCTGCCCAATACTCACCAATAGCTGAATGAAAATGGGATAAAGCATCCGCAAGTTGCCCAGCAGCTAACAACTTCTTCCCCATTTCAAGGTGTTTGTCCACATCTGCATTTATTCCACATTCTATGCCTGTGTGACAGATATCAGAAAATGAGGTAAGTAGGATTTCATAATAGAAGGAAGAATCAGTGTTAACTTTGAGTTATTTCCTGTTCTGACTGCTGCGAGGTTGAAAACCTCCCAATGGAGTAGTCGAGTAAGATGTTTCAGAAACGTTGCCATCCATATTTTAGAGTAATCGCCGAACTGTACAATTATCATCATATAGTAGGTACCTCCACAACTCTCATTTATAGTACTACCGTTTTCTTTATTATGCTTTATTCACACCTGTGTCGGGACTCCGTTCATGGGTTCCGTCTGAGATTTCCTTCAGGGGAACCCATAAACGGAATCCAAATAGAAACCATAGGTTTCCGTTTGCATCACCATTGCTTTCAATAATGACGGATAAGGTGCATATGGTTTCTGTTTATCACCATTGTTTAAGGGTTCCGTCATTTTGACGGAATGAATAGTGCAGTCGACTACGGTATGGAGTCCGTCAAAATGACGTAACCCTTACACAACGGTGACGAACAGAAACCATTTGCACTGGATCCGTTACCATTGAAATCAATGGTGATGCAAACGGAAACCTATGGTTCCCCTGACGGAAAGCTCTGACAGAACCCACGAAGGGAGTCCCCACACAGATGTGGACGAAGCCTAAGACTTGAAAAAAACAAAAGTAGTGCATAAAATGTTGAGTCATTTTGTTATTAGTTTGCTTTACAGATCGTGTGCAAATTATGATTCACATGATTTTTATTTATTTTTTTCTAGGTTTATGTCTAAAGTGAAATTTGTAGAATTCTGCAGGTTGTGTGTGTACCAAAGTGCATTGTGGAGATCAGAAGACGGTTAGAACTGAGCTAGAGTGGAGGTAAACCGTTGTCTGTTTCTAACGGTAACCAGCAAACTTTTGAAAGCAGTTGTGTGTGAAATGGAGTGAACAGAATTAAATAATCGCAAAGTCAGCACAAAAACAGAAAAGCAAAAGTATTTGTAAAGTTACTCTACTATCAACATAGATGTAGAACGTGACATATTGCTTAACTATACTTGTAATAAATGGAGCCAATTTAGAAATATAATAGATTATCCACTGCTCAACATGGGTATGTTCACTCACACATAGCTGATTTGCTTCAGAAATTTTCCTCAGCAAATCCTGAGAGTCAGAGATATCCGCACCAAATTACGTAAATTTAGCTGCAAATTGGCTAAAATTAAAAAAAATTATTTTTTTTATATATAAACCTGTATTTTCACCTTGCCAATCTTCTACCAATCCCTCAGTAACGCTAGCCTGGTCCTTCGCGATGAAAAGGTCAACACGTTACTCCTGCAGCCTGTGATTGGCTGCAGTGTTCACTTGTCTAGATGACTCATCATCGCTGGAGGCCAAAACACAAAAACCGATGGAGGACCAGCTAGAATTACCAAGGGATCGGTAGAAGATTGGAAAGTGGAGTATAGGGTCTTGTTTTTTGTTTGTTTTTTTAAACAGTTTGTTTTATTTTACAATTGTCTGAGTAATTCACAACAATTGGGTTTTGTTGCGGTTTTTAACTTCCCCCATTAGGCTATGTTCACACGGAGTATTTTGGGGGAGGAATATCTGCCTCAAAGCTCCAAACGGAATTTTGAGGCAGATATTCCTCCCCCAAAATACTCCGTGTGAATAGCAATGATCGCGCCGTTTTTCGCCCGCGGCCATTGAGCGCCGCGGGCAGAAAACACGCTTTCTCCTGCCTCCCATTGAAGTCAATGGGAGGTCGGAGGCGGAAGCGCCCGAAGATAGGGCATGTCGCTTCTTTTTCCCGCGAGGCAGTTTTACTGCTCGCGGGAAAAAGACGCCGACGCCTCCCATTGAAATCAATGGGAGGCGTTCTCGGGCCGTTTCTGCCGAGTTTTGCGACGCGGTTTCCGCGTCAATAAACTCGGCAAAAGACCCCGTGTGAACATAGCCTTATAAACTCGAGTTAAACTGAAGATAAGGCAAAGATTTAATGTTTTTAGAGATGTTTAGCAAGTTCTCATTAAAGGATTGGTCACATAACTGCTTACCAGCCTGAATGAATGGTGTCGGTAAATTTAGCACGTGTAGTAAATAAGATATGCTTTCTATAATTGACGAAACCTAATAACTACTTGGGCTTAGCCAGAGCAGTATCGCTGCGGAGGTAATAAGTACCCTGGCAGCGTTAAGCATGCAATCACTTCAGAATAAGTATAATTACTGGAGGAGTCTATACACAAAACAAGAAACTAACAACTGACACATGGCACCCGAGAAGTGTTCTCATTAGCTGTATACACTTTGAAGTACCTGTGGGCTGCAACACAAGTACAAAAACCTCCAAAGATACTCAGGAGCACCAATTACTCTCATTTTTATTATTAGCGCCACACAGGAGCGACAACACTTTTAAGCCTAAAATAAACACTGACTAATAGGATCTACTGATGCCCCATTGTAAGAAGGTGGTTTGTATCAGTAAACGGATCCCGATAATTAGCTGGCACTGAGTGACTATACAGTATCGCAGAAGCTGCAGTACATTTAAAGGGAGACCTATCATTTTCTTTGTAAATGTCATTCCAGGTTGGAGAAGTATCTTCCAAGTTCATTGTTTTTTCCTGGGGAAAAAAAAAACCCCTTCAATTCTCTGCAGCTGCCTAGAATGGAGTATAGCCTTCCATGCTTTGGTTAGAGGACTATGAGCTGTGCTTGGACCCTGGGCAGCCGCTACCTGCATGTCGCAACAAGGAAGTCGCTGCCTGCCTAGGAGAGAAGGGGCTAGAAACACCTAATTTATTAATACCTACATGTTTCCACTACCGCTATCTCCGAATACACCACAATTTAGGGTGCGTATTACACCTGAACGCCTATATGGTACTACAGAACTGAACATAAACCCTATATAGAACGAAGCTTGGTTCAATAGAACTATGCGGGTCCAGATGTTGTGGTTGTAATACAAATCCTCAAATGCAGCCTGGTAAAAAAAACTACCCTAGAATTTCCTGCCACCAGATTCTGTGCCAAATATGATGACAATCTGCTTCCAAATGCACGTAAATGGAGTTTCCAAAACCCCGAACACATGCAGAAGAAAATTTCCAAATGGATATTTGATCGCGGCGCAGAAAAAAAAATAAAAAAAAATCTGCAAAATAAGAAAGCTACTTATTCCCATGGACTATGCACAGCGAAGCTGGTAATACAGAAAATACAATTGCGAAACAAAGTAATTGAAATCTACCAGTTTGGAAAGGGTTACAAAGCCATTGCTAAACACTCTGGGACTCCAGTGAACCACAGTGAGAGCCATTGTCCACAAATGGAGAAAACTTGGAGCTAGAACTGGGTGATTAATCAAATGAACTAGATTAATTCGCCCTCGAGGCCTCTGACGATTCTGTTTAACAGAATCGTTAACCCCTTAATGACCGCCGATACGTCTTTTTACGGCGGTCATTAGTGGGCTTTATTCTAGAGCGCCGCCAAACTACGTCGCTGCTGTAGAATAAAGTAAACAGAGCAGGGAGCCGTGAAATCTCCCTGCTCTCAGCTGCCAGAGGCAGCTGAGGGCTGGGGGCGTCCCTGCTCTGCCGGGTGAGATCGATATTAGTATCGATCTCACCTGTTTAACCCTTCAGATGCGGTGCACAATAGCGAGCACCGCATCTGAATGGTTTTGGAGAGAGGGAGGGAGCTCCCTCTCATCCCACTGACACCCGGCGATAAAATCGCCGAGTGTCTGTGTCTTCTATGGCAGCCGGGGGTCTAATAAAGACCCCCAGGTCTGCCTGGAGCGAATGCCTGCTAGATCATGCCGCAGGCATGACCTAGCAGATGCCTGTCCGTTTTAAACGGACAGGCAGTAATACACTGCAATACAAAAGTATTGCAGTGTATTATAATAGCGATCGGAGGATAGGGAAGTCCCCTAGTGGGACTAGTAAAAAAGAAAAAAAAGTTTAATAAAGTTAATAAAAAAAAAAAAAAAAGTGGAAAAAAAAAATGAAAAACCCAGCTTTTCCCCTTACAAAATGCTTTACTATTAAAAAAAACTACAATAAAGCAAAAAAGTTACACATATTTGGTATCGCCGCGTCCGTAACGACCCCGACTATAAAGCGGTTACATTATTTAACCCGCACTGTGAACGCCGTAAAAAATAAAATAAAAAACAATGGAAAAATTGCTGTTTTCTGTTAATCCTGACTTAAAAAAAATGTGATAAAAAGTGATCAAAAAGTCGCATCTACTCTCAAATGGTACCAATAAAAACTGCAAGTCGTCCCGCAAAAAACAAGACCTTATACAGCTATGCCGACGCAAAAATAAAAAAGTTACAGCTCTTCGAATGTGACAATGGAAAAATCTAAAAAATGGCTTGGACATTAGGGCCCAGAATGCCAGCAGGGGGAAGGGGTTAAAGAGGCTCTGTCACCAGATTTTGAAACCCCTATCTGCTATTGCAGCAGATCCGCGCTGCAATGTAGATTACAGTAACGTTTTTATTTTTAAAAAACGAGCATTTTTGGCCAAGTTATGACCATTTTTGTATTTATGCAAATGTCCAACTGGGCGTGTTTACAGTAAAAGTACAACTGGGCGTGTATTGTGTATGTACATCGGGGCATTTTTACTACTTTTACTAGCTGGGCGTTAGGAATGGGAGTGTATGATGCTGACGAATCAGCATCATCCACTTCTGTTCGTTAACGCCCAGCTTCTGGCAGTGCACAGACACACAGCGTGTTCTCGAGAGATCACGCTGTGACGTCACTCACTTCTTGCCCCAGGTCCTGCATCGTGTCGGCCACATCGGCACCAGAGGCTACAGTTGATTCTGCAGCAGCATCAGAGTTTGCAGGTAAGTAGCTACATGGACTTACCTGCAAACGCCGATGCTGCTGCAGAATCATCTGTAGCCTCTGGTGCCGATGTGTCCTCGCTCGTCCGACATGATGCAGGACCTGTGAGTGACGACACAGCGTGATCTCTCGAGAACACGGCTGTGTCTGCACTGCCAGAAGCTGGGCGTTCTGAAGAGAAGTGGATGATACTTCTCGTCAGAACGCCCAGCTAGTAAAAGAAGTAAACACGCCCAGATGCAACACACATAATACACGCCCACTTGGACTTTAGCAAGCCTCATTTGCATAAATACAAAAATGGTCATAACTTGGCCAAAAATGCTCGTTTTTTAAAAATAAAAACGTTACTCTAAGATAGGGGTTGCAAAATCTGGTGACAGAGCCTCTTTAAATGGATTTTTTTTTTTCAGTGGCGCCGTGCTGCAGGAGGAAGCTCTGCCCTGCCGCCTTGTCACTGCCTGATCCGCCCCGTCTGGCAAACCGCTCCCGGACTGCCTCTGCTTCCCCACGAAACTGCTCTTCTGTAGTGAACAAAATGATACAGTACGGAACAGCAGAGACTCCTAGTATATATAGCCACACCGCCCTGTAGATACTACCCCTCTTTGTAGATAGCACCCCCTCACAGATCGCAACCCCCCCCCCTCGCAGCAAACCACCCCCCCCCCCCCCTTGTAGATCGCTGTATCCCTGGCCAAAGTGTCGGCAACCTGTGGCCGGGGATTCAGCTCCTAGTGGGAGCTACACCGGCCGCTATCTACAAGAAGGATGGGGTGGGGTGCTGCGATCTACAAGGGGGGGGTGGCCCTATATAGGGGGCCCTATCTACATGGTCACTGTGGTGTTTTCAGGGGATTGGGACAAAAAAAAAACCTTGACAAACTAAATCCATTTGGAGGCACGGATGCAAAATGGACATGAAAAACTGACAATTGATCAGTTTTTAATGCCCATTTTTTTTTCACAGTCGTGTGAATCGGGCCTTAAAGAGGCTCTGTCACCAGATTTTGCAACCCCTATCTGCTATTGCAGCAGATAGGCACTGCAATGTAGATTACAGTAACGTTTTTATTTTTAAAAAACGAGCATTTTTGGCCAAGTTATGACCATTTTCGTATTTATGCAAATGAGGTTTGCAAAAGTACAAGTGGGCGTGTTTAAAAGTAAAAGTACAACTGGGCGTGTATTATGTGCGTACATCGGGGCGTGTTTACTACTTTTACTAGCTGGGCGCTCTGAAGAGAAGTATCATCCACTTCTCTTCACAACGCTCAGCTTCTGGCAGTGCAGATCTGTGACGTCACTCACAGGTCCTGCATCGTGTCGGCACCAGAGGCTACAGTTGATTCTGCAGCAGCATCAGCGTTTGCAGGTAAGTAGCTACATCGACTTACCTGCAAACGCCGATGCTGCTGCAGAATCTGTAGCCTCTGGTGCCGATGTGTCCTCGCTCGTCTGACACGATGCAGGACCTGTGAGTGACGTCACAGCGTGATCTCTCGAGAACACGGCTGTGTCTGCACTGCCAGAAGCTGGGCGTTCTGAAGAGAAGTGGATGATACTTCTATACACAACGCCCAGCTAGTAAAAGTAGTAAACACGCCCCGATGTACAACTGGGCGTGCATTATGTGCGTACTTTTACTTTTCAACACGCCCAGTTATACTTTTGCAAGCCTCATTTCCATAAATACGAAAATGGTCATAACTTGGCCAAATATTCTCGTTTTTTAAAAATAAAAACGTTACTGTAATCTACATTGCAGCGCCTATCTGCTGCAATAGCAGATAGGGGTTGCAAAATCTGGTGACAGAGCCTCTTTAAATGGATTTTTTTTTTCAGTGGCGCCGTGCTGCAGGAGGAAGCTCTGCCCTGCCGCCTTGTCACTGCCTGATCCGCCCCGTCTGACAAACCGCTCCCGGACTGCCTCTTTAATGTCATTTTACCCTCCATGGTGGGGCCGGTACGGACAGGGTCCTGCTCAGAATCCAGACACTATATTGCCCGCTCTGCGCTACCTGGCCCTGCTGCAATTTACACTGCTCTCGTCTGCAATGTCGGAGACCGGCTGAGGTGGTGACAGGCAGAGAGGGATGTTATTGCATGTAGTGCATCACTGATTATAGATTCTGTTAACCTGTTCCGTGCCGGGGAACATTTTTTCCAATAGTATTTCTGATAAAGTATTTGCAGAGGTAAAAAGTTGTGGAGTTACGTACAATTATTATAGTAATATATGTTAAAAAAAATTTATATAAAGAAAATTATTAAATTATTTCTTGGTATTTTTTTCAGTTTATTTAACAGTAATAGGAAAATCAAGATTTAAATTCAAAATCGGCCATAGGGTTGAAAAAAATTTTTTGGGCCAAAATCACCCTGCCCTACTTGGAGCAGTGGTGAACCTTCCAGGAGTGTCTGGCCAACCAAAAATTCACAGAGAGCACATTGACGACTCATCCAGTATATCGCAGGAGAACCCAGACAAACATCTAAAATGGAAAAAAAAAAAAAGACACTGGGCAAAATTGTCATCCATGGGAGAGTTAAAAGGTGTCAACCACTGCTGCCCAAAAATAACAAAGTCTTGTCTCGCACTTGCCAAACAACATCTAGATGACCCCCAAGTCTTTTGGGATGATAATCTGTGGACTGATGAGTCAAAAGGTGGAACTTTTTGGAAGACATGGGTTATCGCAATGTCTGTCTGTAAGTTCGGGACCTAAAGCACAGGCTTAGTTGGGATATGCAGCAGGACAATGATCTGAAGCGCACAAGTCCACCTCTGAATGCCTCAAAATAAATAAAATTAAGGCTTTGGAGCGGCCGAGTCAAGGTCCTGACTTGAGTCCCTTTGAGATACTGTGGCGAGACCTTAAACGGGACGTTCAGTTTTAAAAACCCTCCAATGTATCCGAATTAAAACAATTCTGCAAAGAAGAATGGGCCGAATTCCTCCACAGCGATAAAAAAGACTCATCACAAGTTCTCGCAAACGTCTGATTAAACTGGTTACTGCCAAGGCTGGCACAACCAGTTATTAGGTTTAGGGGGCAATTACTTTCACGTGGGTGACATAGGTTTTGAATAAATCTTTAAACTTAATAAATGGAATAATCATTGAAATCCTGCATTGTGTTTACTTGTGTTGACTTTATCATATATTAAAAGTTAGATGATGGGAAACATATAAATGTGACAAATCAACAAAAATTTAAGAAATTGTGTGAGGGGCAAACACTGTTTCACAGCACTGTACCTTCTATGAGACAATCATTGGCAAGAAAGCAACCAGATGGGAAAAGTACATAGACCGGGTTCACAAAGTAGTGTTTTTTTTGGTTTTTTTTTAAACTGGGATAGGTCCCAAAAGGAGAATAAGTAAATAAGTTTTACTTTATCCCTTTCTTATTCTTCTATGGAAACAGCGTAGCACAGCAAGCTACACTGTTTTCCGGAACTTGAAAGTCCAAAAAAAATCTTAGCTCAGTTTTCGTAATCCCTGCCACTTTGCCACCGAGTCTCCGCCTAGATACGGAACCGGGACCTACATCTTTCAGACATTCATGGCATATCATATAAACATGCCATACATACCAAAGATGGAAATATTCCTTTAAAACATGTTATCTAACAAAAAAAGATGCCAAAGAAGAAGTCTAGATTAACTGCTTTTCAACCAAACTCCCAATTTTTATAATTATCATTTTCACACATTTATGTACACAGACTTTTCATTAGGATTTATCCATTTACCCACTCTCATAAAAACTCACACTTAGAATGAATAAAGATGTATTTTGGGCAAAACTGATACACTGTGTTATGCCTAGTGCACCTCAACCCCCTCAGGCCCTTCACTAGGAATAACATATTACCCCAGAATATTTATTTAAAGGGGTTGTCCAGGCACAAATAAAATGATGACCTATCTACAGGATAGGCCATCAATATATGATCGGTGGGGGTCCGACACCGGATATTCATGCCGGAAGCAAATGGCTCCAGTCACAGAACAGCGGCCGAGCTGTAGTCGGTTGTTCTGCAGCACGGCTGCTATGCAGTGTACAAAGCCATCTGCTTCTGGTTCCGAATACTATATATTCATCCGGGTTTCAGACCCCCACCGAACATATGCTGATGACTTACCCATCTGTGCCTGGACTATACCTTTAACATTCATATTTACACAACTTCAACACTTGTAAATAAATTGTCCATCATATACAATACCTTAAAGGGAATGTGTCTCTAGAAAATGTTTTTTTTTATTTTTTTAGTTAAACTGTTAGTATATCAATTATTAAACATGGTTCTAATTTTTAAAATTTTTACACAAGTCAGGAAATATTAGAAATTAGATTCTAATTTAGAACATTTCCATGTGCTGGTCACTAGAGGGAGCAATTCAAAAAATTGCAGCATTGGCATGTGGTAAAGCAACCTCATTGCTTTATGCTGCAAAATTGGAGAACACACACTCGCTCTAGTGAGCTCACAGAATTCCCTGTCCTTTATCCTGGCTAGTGCAAGGAGAAAGGAGGGGGTTGAATGTTCAAACCTCCTACACTGTGTGCCGCCATTTTCTGAGCGAATGCACAGTGTAGTAGGCTTACATACAGTGGTAATCACACTGTAAAACACAAACATACACAGAAATAACTTACCTGCTCCTGCCGCTTCCGCTGGCTCCGCTCCCTGTCCTTGCTTCTGAACATATGGACGGAAGCAGCGACCGGAAGTAGTCATCTTACTGTCCGGCCGCGACTTCCGGTCCACGTGAAAATGGCGCCGGATGTCGCTCGGCCGAAGACCTTCCTTTTGGACTGTGTGGGAGCGGCGCATGCGCCGTTCCCACAGTCGGCGTACGCTATAGTGAACGGAACGGCTCCCGTTCGCATTCTCTATGGGGATGTATGTGCCGTATTCCATCTCTGTATGTGTCGTTAATCGACACATACAGAGATGAAAAAAAAAAAAAATGACAGCCCCCATAGAGAAGTAAAAGAATGAAAAAGTAACACAAAAATAAAATTAATTTTAATAACATATTAAAAGCAAAAACATAAAAAAAATGTTTCCCGTAACACCTTCCCTTTAACCCCTTCCCGACATCCGCCGTATCTAAACACAGCGGATGTCATTGGGGGGGGGGGGGTTATTATGGAGTGGGCTCCATAGAACGAGCATGTTGGTTGTACGTTACAGCCGACACTTCAGTGTAACAAGCAGTATCCCGCTGATTTAACCCCTTAGATGTGGTCAATAGCAGCTGTGGCATCTAAACTGTTAGAAACAGGGGGGCAGAGCACTCTGATAATCCATCACCCACCCACAATGCAGAGTGCCCATGGTTGTCATGGCAGCCTGGGGGCCTAATGAAGGCCCCAAGGTCTACCATCTTTGTACTCCCAATAAGCCCTGCCGGAGGCTTAATAGGAGCCCGTCAGAATCACGATATGTTGCAATACATTCGCATTGCAGTATATTATGCAAGCGATCCAACAATCGCTGGTTCAAGTCCTCTAGGAAGACTAATAAAAAAAGTTGACACTCCGTTAGGGTTGTTTACACAGGGCGGATACGCTGCTTAAAGCACACGGCGTAACTGCCCTGGGCGCCGCAAGGTATTTTGGCCGAAAAAACGCACCAAATAGAGGTGCAGTTTTTTGTTTGGAATGTCTGCTTCGGATAACTACACACACACACATAAAAAGTTTCATACTTAAGTAGCCAGGGCGACGCGTACCTCTGCCGTCCTGTCTCCTAGGATGACCTTTCATGCAGTAATACCAATGGCCGGGGGCCGCCAGGTTTGCTTACCTCCTGACGGCCACGGATCAGTGAGCGTAGGTCCCCATCTCCTCCTCAGAAGACTCCTGAATTAAAGACCAAATTAGCCCATGAGCACCCTGGAGTATAAGAGGGGCCCAGCCCCTCCCTGCATTGCCTGAGCGTTGTTGTTACCTAGGTTTGTCTCTGCAAATTGTCCCTTAGTGTTTTCTAGCTCCCAGTGTTCCCGTTCCTGCTACCTGTATCCCATGCTATCCAGAACCAAGCGCCGAATAGGAGTTGGAGTCGAGCTGTGCCAAGTACTACGCCTGTCCTGTCACACCACGCCTGCTGTCTGCCTGCTGCCAAAGTCTCATCCGAGCCTGTCTTGCTGCTGTCCGAAGGTGCCACAGGTACACCTATTTGAACTATAGACTTTGACCTGTGTCCTGTTGGCCAGCTGCTATACCGCTAAGGCGATACGGCCCAGTGGGTCCACGCACCCAACATGACACATCACATGTGACTGCTGCACCCTGTGATTGGCTGCAGCGGTCACATGGGATGAAACGTCATCACAGGAGGTCAGCCTGGACGGAGAAACACAGAATTCTGGGTAAGGTTTATTGTTTTAGTTGCACTTTTTGCGGCGGAATGGGCGCGTTTCTGCCGCAAAAAAATCGCAACATCTGTTTGTTGCAGGTTATACCTCCAGATTGACTTCAAATGCCCACAACAAAAAAGCAGCGATTACACAAATACAGTTGACATGCTGCGGATTTTTTAAAAAAACGCACCGCAGGTAAATTTCTGAGTGTTTTTTTCCACTGATCATTTACGTATGGATGAGATTTGTTTGGTTGAATGCTGTGCTACTTTGTTTCTGATCGGCATTCCTCGGAGCGGTGTACAGTCTGAATAGAAAGTCTAGGAGTTCATACACCACTCACTATGCTTTCCGAGAAAAGCCGATAAGAAACTAAGCGGCACAGCGCTAAGCCGAGCGCTTCTGCCACTTTGTTTTATCAATCGGTGGCAGTCTCAGTGCCCGCAACCCCACCAAAACTTGACATTTCACTTTGACATGTCAAAAGTATTTTTAGAAATTTAGTTACCCTTTAAGAAGTTAGACACCCATCCCCTTGCAGTAAAACAACTACTAAGGGCTGTATTGGGGGGGGGGGGGGGGGGGATTATATTGCATGGGGTGGTCAGATTGTCTGACTGACTGTTGAGGGCTCTATGGGGGGGGTCTGAGCATCTGACGGCTCTGTAGGGGGGGGGGGGTATCCACCCATAGAGACTTCAGCAGTCAGTCAAACCCTCCCATAGAGCCCTCAGCAGTCAGTCAGACAATCTGACCTCCCCTTGAAATATAACTACTGCTCTATGCAGGGGGGATATATACTGCAAGAGGGGGTCTAGCCATCTAACCGATATCAGAGGGCTCTATGAAGTAGGGAATAATCCTCCCCATAGAGCACACAGAAGTTTTACTGCATGGGGAGGTTGAGCATCTGACTGCTGAGGGCTCTAAGGGGGGGGGGGATTATTATACCTCCCATAGAGCCCACTGCAGTCAGTTAGATCCCCCCCCCAGCGTCAGCCAGTTACTTTAATGTTAGTTAGGGGCCGGAGGATGAATGGGCAGTACCACTAACCTCAGCGCCATGCTTCTCTTTAGACCTGTTTGTAAAGGGAGCGCTCTCCTGTTCCTCACTGGCGGCACGTGCAGTATTAGAGAGGCATGTACTACCACTAGCAGGCGTGTGTAGTGTCTGCTAGCCTATCTAGCACTATCCCGGCCCAGCCCGCCCCTGAAATTGCTCTCCCTGCCCCTCCTTCTCCTCTCCGCAGTGGCCGTCAACAGCGCTAGCACGCTGCATTGTTCTTATAGTCGTTTTTAAGATTATGTGCAGTTCACCCATATGATGATCCGCCATTGGCTGTGGCTCTCAAGGTCTAAGCTCAGGGACCCAAATTTTAATTTGTGCTTACTAAAAACATTTAGTACTCATTTAACCAATACGCTAAAGAACTCCTTATAATCGTATCTTTACATTCAAACTTTATTTTATGGTTTACATATAGAAATAATCAACATACCGTAAATTGAGTAGCTTTGTACATACAGTTCAGAACTTATCCTGTACTGATATGGAGTTACAGCCCGTATTATAGCCAAGAGGTGCATTTATAATTCTACTGGCTTCAGAGCTGAAATCTTCCAATATGTCTTGCTGGTTCAATTTCTGCAGAACTTGCCCTGGTGATTTGCCCTCTGGTAAGTATAGTCTTTACTCCAGGCACTGTACAGTAATCTGAGGTTGAAAAAAGTTCCGCTAAGCTGTTATGAATTCATCTGAAAACAGGCTTGCTGACTGTTCTATTAAGCAGAATTGTGAATGCAGCTCCAGACTACAAAACAAGCGGTTACTCAGGATTAGTACAAGATAAATAATGCAAAGTATTTACAAAGTTTCTCACCTTTTTATGTAGATTATATCGATATAGAGCTGTAAAATGGGGACTGTGGGTAACAATCTGTATGTATGTACCCCATCAGTATCTATGGTATTCTCTCTCCAGCTGTTCAGGACAGGAGCGGTCTGTGATACAATAGTCTCTAGACTTATAAACATAAATATTTTGTTTTGTGACATTGTCTTAGACTATGCCCCCCAAATATTTATATATTTTTTTAATAAATCTGCCTTAGCACCTTCAGTCAGTCCTACGTAGCAGAACATTATCCATAAAGAAAGGAAAATAATGATCGTTTCTTCACCAAAAGATAAATCCATGTTCTACAGTTGAAGATTTCCCACAATTTACAATTGTGTGTATCACTTTAAGAATGAAGAACATGTATGGTAAATATCATGGGGTTAATTGACCCATGTGTATACGGCAGATTCATGCCCACAGACACAGCCTGGCATGACAGAACATAGGACTATGCTATAACCGGCCTATGGATAATACACAGCCCCTGTGACAGGACTGCCATGGCCCAGTGCTGTGTGAGCACAGCCTCCTCACTTACCTTCATACTGCAGATCAAACAGGACAAGCAGGAAGGGGAAGAAGGACAGGAGCTTGTGGGCACAGGCGCCGGGGGCCACCATGCTGCTTGTGCCGGCACTACGTGTTTATACGGACGCCGCTCGACCCGATGTACACTATGACAGGGAATTGTCCTGCTCCACTTCAACTAGTTCCCAGTAAGTTCAGCGCTGGTCGTGGTGAGCTCTGATTGGACGGAAAGAAGCTATCCCCGCCCTTCCCCACCTATTGGGGAACGTGGAGCGTTGGCTGGAGAGAGAGGAGGAGCCGACTGTCGTGCGCACCGTCTTCACCTCTGCTTCCGGCAAGTTGCTCTGGCAAGAAAATCACGACTTCTCCGTCTCACACTCCTGACATATAATTACGTCATGGCCGAGTATTCTTCACGTCTCATACTAGTTCTATCCTGATGCTCATGGAGGCGCTATTGAGCAGACTACAGGAGCGATGTGAACATGTGTGATCATGTGGGAGTGGGCTATCTGCAGGCAGGGCAGACACTATAATAATCTCTTATGCCTAATTTACACGGACACATTTCTGGCTGTAATAGTTCGATCGGCACTCGATTAAAGACCCTTTCGATTTAGACTGTACAATGTCCCCATACAGTTCATATTTACCAACATCCAATGATAGAGACAATCCAGCCGCAGCACATTTTTTCAATGTTAAAGAGGCTCTGTCACCACATTATAAGTGCCCTATCTCCTATATAAGGAGACCGGCGCTATAATGTAGGTGACAGTAATGCTTTTTATTTAGAAAAACTATCTATTTTAAACCACTTTATTAGCGATTTTTAGCTTTATGCTAATGAGTTTCTTAATGCCCAAGTGGGCGTGTTTTTACTTTCGACCAAGTGGGCTTTGTACAGAGGAGTGTATGACGCTGACCAATCAGTGACCAATCAGCGTCATGCACTCTTCTCCATTCATTTACACAGCAGCATCGTGCTCTTACTAGAACGCGATGTGCAGCCACATACACTAACGTTAATCAAGTGTCCTGATAATGAATATACATGACCTCCAGCCTGGACGTCATGTGTAGTCAGAATCCTGACACTTCTGAATCTTTTCTGTGAGATTCCAGCAAACCACGCGTAATCTCGCGAGATTACGATGTAAACGAGATTTCGTTTCCCTTGCTGGAAATCTCACACAAAAGATTCAGAAGTGTTAGGATTCTGAATACACATGACGTCCTGGCTGGAGGTCATGTATATTCATTATCAGGACACTTGGTTAATGTCTGTGTATGTGGCAGCACATCGTGTTCTAGTAAGAACGCGATGCTGCTGTGTAAATTAATGGAGAGGAGTGCATGAGGCTGATTGGTCAGCGTCATACACTCCTCTGTACAACGCCCACTTGGTCTAAAGTAAAAATACGCCCACTTGGGCATTAAGCAACTCATTAGCATAAAGCTAAAAATCGCTAATAAAGTGGTAAAAATAGATTGTTTTTTTTAAATAAAAGGCATTACTGTCACCTACATTATAGCGCCAATCTCCTTATGTAGGAGATAGGGCACTTATAATGTGGTGACAGATCCTCTTTAAGCCCCGCCTCTAATTCCCTTTGTGCCCCACACAGTAATAGTGCCCTCTTTTGGGTAACAAACAGTAATAGTTCTCATCTGTGCCCCGCACACTTTCATAGTGCCCTCTTTGTATGGCACACAGGCTGGATGTATACGCTGTGTAAAAACGCGCAGCGTATACGTCCTGTGCGCCGCAGGGAACTGTGGTGCAGTTTATCGCTTGGAATGACTACTGTGGAAAACTACAGCACTTAGCAGGCCAGGCTCCTGAGATGATTTTTCTTCCCAGTAGACCGCTGCAGCCTGTGATTGGCTGTAGCAGCAGTCACCTTTGATGAAGCTTCATACCAGGAGGCTGGCCTTCTGACATCTCCCAGGCCGGCCTCCTGCGATGACGTTTCATCCCAGAGGACCTCCGCTACAGCGTGTGATTGGCTGCAGCGGTCACATGGGATAAAACGTCATGGAGGGAGGAACACCCAACTTTTTTTGCGGCGGGATCGCTGCGAACCCACTGCAAAAACCGCAACAACTGCTATTTGTTGCGGGATTTAGCTCCCCATTGAATTCAATGGGGAATTACCGCAACAAATAAACAGCGTTTATTCAAATACAATTGACATGCTGCGGAATAAATTTCCGCACCGCAAGTCAATTTCTGACCGTTTTTTCTGCTCAGTATTTACGCAGCGTGTGGATGAGATTTGTTCAATCTCATCCACTTTGCTGATACTGTATTCTGCTTTTTTTCCGTCTGCAATTCCAGACAGAAAAAACATAGCAATTACGCAACGTGTGGACAAGCCCTAACAGTGCTCCCTCATAGTGATGATACTTCCTTAGTGCCCCCAACTCAGTGTCATGCCCCCATAGTGCTCCCACGCAGAATTGTCCCCCCACACAGTATTATGTTCCCGTAGTGCTCCTCGCACACAACATAGTGCCCGACACAGTATAATGCCCCTATAGTGCCTGACCAAACCGTATAATTCCCCCATAGAGCCCCCAACACAGTAACCTGCCCCATACAGTAAAACTCCCCCCATAGTGCCCCCACACTGTATCATGCCCCTATAGCGCCTTACACACAGTATCATGCCCCATAGTGCCTCCCCACCTATTATAATCCCTTCATAGTGCCTCCCCACACAGTATCATAACTGTAGTGCCCCTACACAGTATAATGCCCCCATAGAACAGAATCCGTGACTGTCGCACTGGATCCGCGGTGGTTGGGAGGAATGCAGTCTGGGTATTGTCAGCAGCACATCCCCCGTTTACAAAGATGATTTTATAGACCGCATAAAAGATGCGATCAGCCAATAAACAAGTGTGTCATGTTTACAGCGTGACATGTTCGTACAAACACTCATTCGCCCAATCATTGCCCGATGTAAACGTTTCTTTTCACAAGAAAATTCTCAAGATATTTATGCTAGTGGAGTTTTTATCGCTTACTACAACAACAAAAAAATCACTGTGAAATCACTATACATAGAAATGCACCGAGTATGCAGACAGGGCACACATCCCTTCCTACAACTCCACCTTCTATTAGCCAATGGTTTAACAGTATTAACAACACCTGACCTTTCATCAGGGCCGGACTGGCCATCTGGCAGTTCTGGCAAATGCCACATGGGCAAGGTGAACAGTGGGCCGCCTGCTGCCCTAACAATCAGCGTCGGCAACAGGGGTTGCACTAAATTGAGCTGTATTTGTGCTGGTGCTGTATTTATGTACTAAGCTTGGTTCTGGCGTTGTACATATGTACTCAGCTTTGTTCTGGTGCTGTATATATGTACTGAGCTTGATTCTTTGATTCTGGAGCTGTATATATGTATTGAGCCTTGTTCTGGTACTGTATATATGTACTGAGCTTGGTTCTGGAGCTGTATAAATATATGTACTCAGCTTGGTTCTGCTGCTGTATGTATGTACTGTGCTTTGTTCTGGTGCGGTATATATGTACTGAGCAGCTTGGTTCTGGTGTATACAGTGCAGGAAATAAGTATTTGATCCCTTGCTGATTTTGTACGTTTGCCCACTGTCAAAGACATGAACAGTCTAGAATTTTTAGGCTAGGTTAATTTTACCAGTGAGAGATAGATTATATAAAAAAAAATAAAAAAAATCACATTGTCAAAATTATATATATTTATTTGCATTGTGCACAGAGAAATAAGTATTTGATCCCTTTGGCAAACAAGACTTAATACTTGGTGGCAAAACCCTTGTTGGCACGCACAGCAGTCAGACATTTTTAGTAGTTGATGATGAGGTTTGCACACATGTTAGATGGAATTTTGGCCCACTCCTCTTTGCAGATCATCTGTAAATCATTACGATTTCGAGGCTGTCGCTTGGCAACTCGGATCTTCAGCTCCCTCCATAAGTTTTCGATGGGATTAAGGTCTGGAGACTGGCTAGGCCACTCCATGACCTTAATGTGCTTCTTTTTGAGCCACTCCTTTGTTGCCTTGGCTGTATGTTTCGGGTAATTGTCGTGCTGGAAGACCCAGCCACGTGCCATTTTTAATGTCCTGGTGGAGGGAAGGAGGTTGTTACTCAGGATTTGACAGTACATGGCTCCATCCATTCTCCCATTGATGCGGTGAAGTGGTCCTGTGCCCTTAGCAGAGAAACACCCCCAAAACATAATGTTTCCACCTCCATGCTTGACAGTGGGTACGGTGTTCTTTGGGTCATAGGCAGCATTTCTCTTCCTCCAAAAACGGCGAGTTGAGTTAATGCCAAAGAGCTCAATTTTAGTCTCATCTGAACACAGCACCTTCTCCCAATCACTCTCAGAATCATCCAGATGTTCATTTGCAAACTTCAGACGGGACTGTAGATGTGCCTTCTTGAGCAGGGGGACTTGCGGGCACTGCAGGATTTTAATCCATTACGGCGTAATGTGTTACCAATGTTTTTCTTGGTGACTGTGGTCCCAGCTGCCTTGAGATCATTAACAAGTTCCCCCCGTATAGTTTTCGGCTGAGCTCTCACCTTCCTCAGGATTAAGGATAGCCCACGAGGTGAGATTTTGCATGGAGCCCCAGATCAATGTCGATTGACAGTCATTTTGTATGTCTTCCATTTTCTTACTATTGCACCAACAGTTGTCTCCTTCTCACCCAGCGTCTTACTTATGGTTTTGTAGCCCATTCCAGCCTTGTGCAGGTCTATGATCTTGTCCCTGACATCCTTAGAAAGCTCTTTGGTCTTGCTCATGTTGTAGAGGTTAGAGTCAGACTGATTAATTGAGTCTGTGGACAGGAGTCTTTTATACAGGTGACCATTTAAGACAGCTGTCTTTAATGCAGGCACCAAGTTGATTTGGAGCGTGTAACTGGTCTGGAGGAGGCTCAACTCTTAATGGTTGGTAGGGGATCAAATACTTATTTCTCTGTGCACAATGCAAATAAATATATATAATTTTGACAATGTGATTTTCTTATTTTTTTTTTATATAATCTATCTCTCACTGGTAAAATTAACCTAGCCTAATAATTCTAGACTGTTCATGACTTTGACAGTGGGCAAACTTACAAAATCAGCAAGGGATCAAATACTTATTTCCTCCACTGTATATGTACTGAGCTTGGTTCTGGTATTGTATTTATGTACTGAGTGTCACGGTATGTGGGTTTGTGGACCCAATAGGCCGCACCGCCGTAGCAGGGAGGCAGCTGGCCAAACAACAGGGAACCCCAGAAATACAAAGTCCCGCATAAGTGTATCTGGATAGTCCAGACAATGGCCACAGCTCTGGCACGAATGGAGGTGGGTGCAGCAGGTAACGCCAGACGTGGTGGATGACTGCAGGTTGTGCCAGATGTGGCGAATCTCTCTGGACGTGGCAGATGACACAGGACGTGGCAGATGACAGCAGGTGCCGCAGGTTGCGCCAGACGTGGAGAATCCCTCTGGACGAGACAGATGACACAGGACGTTGCAAGGCAACAGCAGGTGTAGTAGACACGACTCAAACTAGTAGGCACAGGAACCGGAACACAGCACGGGATACAGGTAACAGGGCACGGATAACAACTGGAACGGAAAACACTCTGCCTTTCGCTTCATGAAGTCGACCGCCGGCAGAATAGAGGATCGGGTTGCTGCCAGATCTGTAGGAAGTCCCTGAATGCAGAATCAGCTGCAGGCACCTTGGACGCTACGTCCCTGGACACCGGGAGAGGAATTAGTGGATGTTGGCCGTAGACAATAAAGAACGGTGTAGAAGCAGTGGACTCACTTGTCTGGTTGTTATAGGAGAACTCGGCCCAAGGAAGAAGCTGGACCCAGTCATCATGCTGCCTGGAGATGAGGTGTCATAGATAGTTCTCAATGATTTAGTTCATCCTCTCGACTTGACCATTGGACTGGGGATGGTAGGCTGAGGAAAAGTCCAACTTTTCATTAAGGAGTTTGCAGAGGGCTCTCCAAAATTTCTAGGTGAACTGAACCCCCCGATCTGACACGATATGCAGAGGTAAGCCATGCAGGTGGAAGATATGTTGGATGAAGAGATCGGCCAGTCGAGAAGCAGAAGGTAGACCGGTCAGCGGAACGAAATGAGCCATCTTCGAGAATCGGTCCACCACCCAGACCATACTGTATCCAGCAGAGGGAGGCAGGTCCGTGACAAAATACATAGCTATATGCTGCCAGGGAGCATTGGGCACGGGCAGTGGCTGGAGCAGACCAGCAGGCTTGGAGTGAACAATCGTGTTAGCCGTGCACACCTTGCAGGACGAGACAAAGTCCATGATGTCTTTGGGCAGTGTGGGCCACCAGAAATGATGGGCAATCAGGTCTCGGGTTTTACGGGCAGCGTGACCTGCCAGTCTGGAGTTGTGTCCCCAGCAAATGATTCTCCTTCTGTCTGCCAAGCGCACAAAAGTCCTCCCCGGAGGGATGTCTCTTACTTGCAGGACGGATAAGTGATATTTTGTGGAGACTCCATGGTGTCCTATGTCTCGAACGACCTGGGCAAGGCATCGGCCCTCACATTCTTGTCAGGAGGACGGTAGTGGAGCTCAAACTGGAACCGGGCAAAGAACAGCGACCACCTGGCTTGATGGAGTTTCAGTCGTTGGGCCGTCTGGAGATAGGTGAGGTTCTTGTGGTCAGTAAATGTCAGGATGGGATGAACTGTGCCCTCTAGTACATGCCTTCACTCCTCCAGGGTCAATTTGATGACCAGTAACTCCCGATCCCCAATCGAGTAGTTGCGCTCTGCGGAAGAGAAAAGTTTAGAGTAATAGCCACATACCATTGCCTTGCCCTTAGGACCTCTCTGGAACAGAAGTACGCCAGCACCAACAAAGGAAGTGTCCACCTCCAATGAAAACTGTCGAGATACATCAGGATGATGGAGGGTAGAGCCGGACGTGAAGGCACTCTTCAGGCTATTAAATGCGGATTCCGCTTATGGAGTCCACACCTTGGTGATCATACCTTTTTTGGTGAGGGTGGAGATGGGAGCAGTCAGTGAGAAGTTTAGCATGAACTGCTGGTGGAAATTTGTCGAATCCCAGGAAACGCTGTATGGACCTTAAGCCTTGAGGAGGTGGCCATTCCAGGACAGTCTTTACCTTCTCAGGATCCATCTTGAGGCCTTGATCCGAGATGATGTAGCCCAGGAAGGGTAGAGCATTTCTCTCATACACGCACTTCTCCAGCTTGGCATATCCAGGCGATTTCTCCTTTAATCGCAACAAAACTTGACAGACATGTCTCTGATGAGTCGTCGGGTCTGGAGAAAAATATTAAGATCTCATTGAGATAGATCACAACACAGACAACGTATATCTATTTTTGACCGTGATCTGGTTGAGACCCCGGTAGTCGACGAAGAAGAACCCGGCCGGGGTTGAGGATTTTCGTATGAAGCCCCTCTCCAAATTCTCCTTAATATAGGCGGACATAGTGTAAAGGATCTGCCAGACACAGCTTCTGTGTCAGCGCTCATAGGTAATCAGTCTGCACCTGCTTCTATGTCTGTGAGACTGACTCCATCTTCCACCACTCAGGATGGCAGGCTTAGGAATGAGAGAGCCTATCACAGCCTGGCCAGACGGAGCTAGCTCCCGCCCTCTGTCTATTTATACCTGCCTTTCCTGTTCCTCCTTTGCTTGTGATTCTTCTCTGCTGGTTTCCTGGCCCTGCTGCAGCTTCTTGAACTACTGACCCTCTGCTTGTTATTTACCTTGGCTTTACTGACCACTCTTCTGCTCTGCGTTTTTGTACCTCGCTCATCTCCTACTTTGACTCGGCTCGTTCACCTCGCTTGTTGCTCACGGTGTTTCCGTGGGCAACTTCCCCATTTCCCCGGCTTCTTTGTACCCTTGTCTGTTTGTCTGTCGTGCACCTATTGAGTGTAGGGACCGTCGCCCAGTTGTACCCCATCGCCTAGGGCGGGTTGTTGCAAGTAGGCAGGGACTGAGTGGCGGGTAGATTAGGGCTCACCTGTCTGTCTCCCTACCCCAACATTACATAATCACAAGCTCATATACCTATTCTACCCTGGTCCCTGACACTATTATGGACCCCCTTGAGACCCAGGCTCAGCAAATGCAGGGCCTCTCCCTACAGGTCCAGGCCCTGGCTCAGAGGGACAACCAGCCTGATGCTACCCTGGTAGTGCCCCTCACCTCACCTCTTGAACCCCACCTCAAGTTGCCTGACCGGTTCTCAGGGGACCGGAAGACTTTTTTCTCCTTTCGGGAGAGTTATAGGCTCTATTTTCGCTTAAAGCCCCACTCTTCTAGTTCTGAGAGCCAGCGGGGGGGGGGGGGGGTATAATTATGTCCCGGCTCCAGGACGGGCCCCAAGAATGGGCCTTCTCCTTGGCTCCTGACGCCCCTGAACTTTCCTCCGTTGATCTTTTCTTTTCTGCTCTCAGGCTCATTTATGACGAGACTGACAAGACTGCCTTTGCCGAGAGTCAGCTGGTGACCTTACGTCAGGGTGAGAGACCTGTTGAGGAGTATTGTTCTGACTTTAGGAAGTGGTGTGTAGCTTCTCGGTGGAATGACCCTGCCTTAAGGTGCCAGTTTAGATTGGGTCTGTCGAACGCCCTGAAAGACCTGCTAGTTAGCTATCCCTCTTCTGACTCCCTAGATCAAGTTATGGCTTTAGCGGTACGACTTGACCAACGTCTCAGGAAACGACGACTTGAACGTTTTTGTGTTTTCTCCTCTGACTCCCCCATGATGCCTCCCGAGGTTCCGTTGCTTCGTTCTTCCACGGAAGACTCGGAGGTACCTATGCAACTCGGGGCCTCCGTGTGCCCCCAACAACGAAGAGAGTTCCGCAGGAAGAATGGTCTCTGCTTCTACTGTGGGGATGACAAGCATCAAGTGAACAAATGTCCTAGGCGTAAGAATAAGCAGCCGGAGGAACTTCCGCGCCTAAGTGACCATCGGGGAGGTCACTTGGGCGCACAGGTATTTCCCGTAAATATGAAACGTAATAAAATCTTGCTTCCCTTTCAGGTCTCTTTTGGTGGTAGGTCTGCTACCGGCAGTACCTTTGTGGATTCAGGGTCTTCTGCTAATATTATGTCTGTGGAATTTGCTATGTCTCTAGCAATGCCATTGATTGATTTGCCTAAACCTGTCCCGCTAGTGGGTATCGACTCCACTCCTCTTGCTAATGGTTATTTTACACAGCATACACCTGTTTTTAAACTCCTTGTTGGTTCCATGCATTTGTAGCAGTGCTCTGTACTGGTGATGCAGGGATTATCGTCCGATTTGGTTTAGGCCTTCCCTGGTTGCAGTTGCATAACCCCACGTTTGACTGGAATACTGGGGATCTTACCAAATGGGGTAATAAATGCATGACGTCATGTTTTTCTGTTAATTCTATTTCTCCCCCTGAGGAGGTGAACACTCTACCTGAGTTTGTTCAGGACTTCGCTGATGTTTTCTCTAAAGAGGCCTCCGAAGTGTTACCTCCTCATAGAGAATACGATTGCGCAATTGATTTGGTACCAGTAGCTAAGCTCCCTAAGGGTAGGATATTTAATCTCTCTTGTCCCGAACGTGAAGCCATGAGAGAGTATATCCAGGAATGCCTGGCCAAGGGTTACATTCGCCCCTCTACTTCTCCGGTAGGTGCTGGCTTCTTCTTCGTAGGGAAGAAGGATGGTGGTCTTAGGCCATGCATTGACTACCGAAACTTGAATAAGGTCACTGTAAGGAACCAGTATCCCCTTCCTTTGATTCCTGATCTCTTCAATCAGGTTCAGGGGGCCCAATGGTTCTCTAAGTTTGATTTACGGGGGGATTATAACCTTATCCGCATCAAAGAGGGGGATGAGTGGAAGACTGCGTTTAACACGCCCGAAGGTCATTTCGAATACCTCGTCATGCCCTTTGGGTTGTGTAATTCTCCCGCGGTCTTCCAGAATTTCATAAATTCGATTTTAAGAGACTACCTGGGGGTATTTCTTGTAGTGTACCTTGATGACATACTTGTGTTTTCCAAGGACTAGTCCTCCCACATTGAGCATGTCAGGAAGGTGCTCCAGGCCCTTCGGGAAAACAAACTGTTTGCTAAGACCGAAAAATTTGTGTTTGGGGTGCAGGAGATACCATTTTTGGGTCAAATCCTCACTCCTCATGAATTCCGCATGGACCCCGCCAAGGTCCAGGCTGTGGCGGAATGGGTCCAACCTGCCTCCCTGAAGGCGTTACAGTGCTTCCTGGGGTTCGCTAATTATTACAGGAGATTTATCGCTAACTTCTCGGTCATCGCTAAGCCTCTTACGGATCTTACTCGCAAAGGTGCTGATCTCCTCCACTGGCCTCCTGAGGCTGTCCAGGCTTTTGAGATCCTTAAAAAGTGCTTTATCTCGGCCCCTGTGCTGGTTCAGCCCAACCAAATGGAGCCATTTATCGTGGAGGTTGACGCGTCCGAGGTGGGAGTGGGGGCTGTCTTGTCCCAGGGTACCAGGTCCCTCACCCATCTCTGTCCTTGTGCCTACTTCTCCAGGAAGTTTTCGCCCACTAAGAGTAACTATGATATTGGCAACCGCAAACTCTTAGCCGTTAAATGGGCATTTGAAGAGTGGCGCCACTTCCTGGAGGGGGCTAGGCACCAGGTAACGGTCCTTACCAACCACAAGAATCTGGTTTTCCTAGAATCTGCCCGGAGGCTAAACCCGAGACAAGCTCGATGGGCGTTATTTTTTACCAGATTCAACTTTTTGGTCACCTATAGGGCTGGGTCTAAAAATATTAAGGCTGATGCACTGTCGCGTAGCTTCATGGCCAGCCCTCCTTCGGAGGAAGATCCTGCTTGTGTTTTGCCTCCAGGTATAATCATTTCCTCTATTGATTCTGATTTAGTCTCTGAAATTGCGGCTGATCAAGGTTCAGCTCCCGGGAACCTTCCTGAGAACAAGCTGTTTGTTCCCCTGCAATTCCGGCTAAGGGTACTTAGGGAAAATCATGACTCCGCACTATCTGGTCATCCAGGCATCCTGGGTACCAAGCACCTCATTGCCAGAAACTATTGGTGGCCTGGGTTGCCTAAAGACGTTAAGTCCTACGTCGCCGCTTGTGAGGTTTGTGCTAGGTCCAAGACTCCCAGGTCCCGACCAGCGGATTACTACGTTCTTTGCCCATTCCCCAGAGACCTTGGACCCATATCTCCATGGATTTTATCACCGATTTGCCTCCATCTCAAGGCAAGTCGGTGGTGTGGGTTGTAGTAGACCGCTTCAGTAAGATGTGCCACTTTGTGTCCCTCAAAAAACTACCGGTTGCTAAGACGTTAGCTACCTTGTTTGTCAAACACATCCTGCATCTCCATGGGGTCCCTGTCAATATTGTTTCTGACAGAGGGGTACAATTTGTTTCATTGTTTTGGAGAGCCGTCTGTAAAAAGTTGGAGATTGATCTGTCCTTCTCCTCTGCCTTCCATCCTGAAACTAATGGCCAAACTGAGAGGACTAATCAGTCTCTAGAACAATATTTAAGGTGTTTTATCTCTGACTGTCAATATGATTGGGTCTCATTCATTCCCCTCGCCGAATTTTCCCTTAATAACCGGGTCAGTAACTCGTCAGGGGTCTCCCCTTTTTTCTGTAATTTTGGGTTTAATCCACGGTTCTCCTCCGTTTCACCTGGTAGTTCCAACAATCCCGAGGTAGAGGTCGTTCATCGGGAACTGTACACAGTCTGGGCCCAGGTTCAGAAGAACCTAGAGGCGTCCCAGAACATACAAAAAACTCAGGCAGATAGAAGACGTTCTGCTAACCCCTTGTTTATGGTCGGGGATCTGGTGTGGCTATCGTCAAAGAACTTGCGCCTTAAAGTCCCGTCCAAGAAGTTTGCTCCCCGGTTTATAGGGCCGTACAAGGTCATTGAAGTCCTCAATCCTGTCTCCTTCCAACTGGAGTTGCCCCCATCTTTTCGAGTACACTACGTGTTTCATGCCTCCATCCTTAAACGCTGCTCCCCGTCCTTGGCTCCCTCGAGGAAACCTCCTGTCCCCGTTCTCACCCCTGAGGGGGTAGAATTCGAGGTGGCCAAGATTGTGGACAGCAAGATGGTCCAAGGCTCCCTCCAGTACCTGGTCCATTGGAGAGGATACGGGCCTGAGGAGAGGACTTGGGTACCCGCCCGGGATGATCACGCTGGGGTATTGGTCAGGGGGTTCCACCTTCGTTTCCCCAATAAACCAGATCCATCTAGAAAGGGTCCGGTGGCCCCTCATAAAAGGGGGGGGGGGTACTGTTAAGGATCTGCCAGGCACAGCTTCTGTATCTACGCCCATAGGTAATCAGTCTGCACCTGCTTCTATGTCTGTGAGACTGACTCCATCTTCCACCACTCAGGATTGCAGGCTTAGGAGTGGGAGAGCCTATCACAGCCTGGCCAGACGGAGCTAGCTGTTCCTCCTTGCTTGTGATTCTTCTCGTTTTGTTTCCTGGCCCTGCTGCAGCTTCTTGTGCTATTTGACCCTGCTTCATATTGACCCTGGCTTACTGACTCCTCTCCTGCTCTGCGTTTGGCACCTCGTACACTCCTGGTTTGACTAGGCTTGTTCACTACTCTCCTGCTCTGCGTTTGGTACCTCGTACACTCCTTTTTTGACTCGGCTCGTTCACCACTCTTGTTGCTCACGGTGTTGCCGTGGGCAACTGCCCCTTTTCCCTTGCTTCTGTGTACCCTTGTCTGTTTGTCTGTCGTGCACTTATTGAGCGTAGGGACTGTCGCCCAGTTGTACCCCGTCGCCTAGGGCGGGTCGTTGCAAGTAGGCAGGGACTGAGTGGCGGGTAGATTAGGGCTCACTTGTCTGTTTCCTTACCCCCATCATTACAGTAGCCTTATGAAAAATATCGGTGTGGACACAGCTACGAGGGTCCAGAGAGACCTTTAAGTCAAGAAAATGTAAATGAGTAAATTTCATCCCTATAGTGTTGATGTTAAGAATTTCCATTAAATCTAGAAAAAATGTCTAGTCCCCATCCCAAAATATAAGAATATCGTCAATGTATCTTCCCCAAAACAAAATGTGACATGTAAAGCAAAGCAAATCATCAGTAAAAACAGTGTCTTCCCTCCTCCATAAAAAAAGATTGGCATAAGTGGGTGCACAAACTGTGCCCATTGCTGTGCCTTTTAATTGGTGGTAAAATTTATCATCAAAAATGAAATAATTGTGAGTCAACAGAAATTTTAATAGTGATAAAATAAATCTGTTATGTGCTTGAAACTGAATCCCCTTGGTGCTCTAAAAATGTTGTATGGGGGGCGTGGCCTGACTGCTGAACGGGCTGGCTGTGTGAGTGCTTAGCTCCTGCACCACTAAGCAACTAAAGCGACTTTCAACGGATTTAAGCTCTCTCCCTTTCTGCCTACACCCGGTTTACTACTTCCTCAAGATGCCTAGGAGAAAAAGACCGCTGAAGAAACCGGAGAAACTCCTAGATTTCTTCTTTCCCGCGACCTCGGGCAGAATCCAAAAAGGCGCCGGAGAAGACTCACGAGCGGAGTCTCTGACTTCAGAGCCTGCTCTGGAACATTCAGAGCGGAGAGAGGATGAGGATGAGGTACACGCTAGGAGGAGTACATCCTTACCTCCTAGACCGAGAACTGCAGTATTGCCTCCTTGTGTCAAGGGTATAACAGACCGACATTTATCAGGCGAGAAGGAACTTACCTCAGAACAACAGGGCGTTGTCCGACGCCGATCACAAGATGGGAACTCGTCAACATCTTCATCTCCTCGGCCGTGCAGTCCTGAATCACGGAGACCGAGGATACAGCTACAAGACACCCTTCTGACACAGGTGAGAGATACACCCTCACCACCGCTATCTATGGCAAATGAGCTCCCTGACCGGTTTCATGAGTTACCGGCTTCCAATATGGCGGTCACAGAAGCTACCATGAAACATATGTTGCAGGCCTTGCGCCAATCTTTGCAAACAGGGTTTGCTAACCTGATACATCCTATTTCCACTTCTTTGCAAGAAGTGGAGATCCGGGTCAACCACGTGGAAACCAAAATTGGGTCGTTTGCTACTTCACACAACGACCTTATAGACGCTCATTATGGCCTTGAAACGGAAGTACAACAGTTGCGTGCTAAGGTCGCAGACTTGGAGGATAGATCAAGGCGCAATAACGTGAAGTTCCGAGGTATCCCTGAGTCGGTTATGCCACAAAATTTGACCATGTATATACAGTCTCTGGCAAAATGCCTACTGCCTGACTGCACTTTGCAGGACTTGATTATCGACAGAGCACACCGGGTGCCACGGCCTAAACATTTAGGGGAACATGTTCCAAGAGATGTATTGGTTCGTGTCCATTTTTTCCAAACTAAGGAAAACCTGATGTACGCGGCTAGAAAGATGAATCGCCTGCCGGAGCCTTATCAGATGGTCACTCTATATATTGACCTATCGTCTGCAACCTTGCAACTTCGACGCCAATTATCTCCTATTACTTCTGCATTGAGAGATCAGAAAATTTTATATAAATGGGGTTTCCCGGTTCGCCTGCTCATCATCCGAAATAATATTCTGCACATCATTAGAACGCTGGAAGAGGGCTCTGCTTTACTGCACCAATGGAAAATTCCGCTTTCATCAAAGCGTGCTCCTCTACCAACATCTCCTAAACGTATCACGGATGGATGGCGCACTGTGGGCTCTCCAAAGCACCCACACCATTGAGGTACTTTCGTTATATTACAGCTGCTTCCTCGGGATGGTTCTCCCGAGTCTTGAGGAAACTCACTGACTGTTCTAACCCCCTTTCTTATAAGACGGCTATAATGCTGTTACAGTCTAACAAAATTTTGTTTTATTGCTTGTATATCAGCTTGTTTCTATATATGTTTGTTTATTTTTTCCTGTTAGTCATTATGTGGAATGATGCATCAACGAATTTTGTATTCATGGCTGTGAATGCAATGTGGTATAGGGATGATGGAAGTAGTCGGTTATCAGGTAACATCAAGCTTAAATGTGAATATTAAAAATTTTACTATGCACTTATTGACACATCCCAATGGTGTTAAGAATTGCATCCCTTAATGTGAAAGGTCTTAATAGTCCGCAAAAGAGAGCATACATGTGGGCAGAGGCCCGTGATTTGTCATGTGATGTTTTCTGCGTTCAAGAAACGCACATTATCCAGAAAGATGCGGTTAGGATCAAACACCCTAACTTCCCAGTAATATACCAATCGCACTACGCCTCTAAATCCAGAGGGGTTCTCATAGTGGTAAAAAATACCATAGCATTCCAAAGTATCCAGGAGAAAATAGATACTGCGGGCCGATATATTATTTTGGTATGTTCTCTTAATAATGTCATTTATACAGTGGTGTCGGTTTATGCTCCTAATAAGGGACAAATTCGCTTCTTTAATAAGGTATTACGTCTCATATCTAAAGTGAAGCAAGGAAAACTCCTTATATGTGGTGATTTCAACACAATAACGGATACGAGCCTGGACACTACCTCTAGTGTGAGAAGACAACCCAACTCATTGGGTGAGAGTTTATGGAAGGCGGAATTATACGATGCCTGGCATGTTCTACATAGCACGGAGAGGGATTACTCTTATTTTTCTGCGGTTCATAATAGTTATTCTAGGCTGGACATGTTTTTGGTGGACAGAGCATTATTGTTCATGTCTAAATCTTCTACCATTGAAACTATCACATGGTCTGACCATGCGGCCATCACACTCCACATAGAAGAAAAACATAAAGCTCCAGACACCTATCTCTGGCACTGCAATTCATACCTTCTCTCTAATCCTGCACATAAATCCACGATAGAACGTGACCTCAAGGAATTTTTCAGTTTAAATGCCCCTTCAGCTACTAACTCAGATATTCTATGGAATGCTCATAAGGCATATATTAGAGGAACTTTCATTAAACTCGGACATAGGCCTCATGCACACGACCGTATTTTTTCACACCCGTAAATACTGGCGTAAATACGGGTCCGGTGTCACACGTATTCCACCCGTTTTGCACCAGTATTTACGAACCCGTGCTCGTAAATATGGGTCCGGTGTCACACGTATTCCACCCGTATTTACGAGCACGTTTTTGGCAGCAAAATAGCACTGCACTAATCGGCAGCCCCTTCTCTCTATCAGTGCAGGATAGAGAGAAGGGACAGCCTTTTCTGTAATAAAAGTTAAAGAAATTCATACTTACCCGGCCGTTGTCTTGGTGACGCGTCCCTCTCTTCACATCCAGCCCGACATCCCTGGATGACGCGGCAGTCCATGTGACCGCTGCAGCCTGTGATTGACCTGTGATTGGCTGCAGCGGTCACATGGGCTGAAACGTCATCCAGGACGTCGGCCCGGATGTCGAGAGGGACGCGTCACCAAGGCAACGGGCGGGAGACCGGACTGGAGAGTTGTCGGTAAGTATGAACGTCTTTTATTTTTATTTTTTACAGGATAGGGGATACATGTCTTGTTTATGGCAGAGCGGGGAGATACCTCCCCGCTCTGCCATAGTTTTCATTGTAGTCCCGGCGGTAGTTACGCCACTGGGCTGTGGCCTGCAGACCGGGTAGTCCCCTGACCTCGCCTCACCTCGCAACGCTCCCGTAATCACGGGTGAACACACGCAGCCACCCATGATTACGGGAGCCCCATAGACTTCTATGGGATGCCCGTGCCGTTATTACGGCATGAAATAGGGCATGTTCTATCTTTTTTAACGGCACGGGTACCTTCCCGTGAGCAAACGGGAAGGTACCCGTGGCTAACAGAAGCCTATGAGCCCGTTATTGCGGGTCGTAATAACGACCCGCAATAACGGGTGTTTTTACGGTCGTGTGCATGAGGCCATAGAGACAGGAGGGAACAGACGAAACGGACGATGACTCTTATAGACAATATCAAACAGCTAGAAATGTTAAATAAAACCCAACAAACCTCAGATCACGCTGAGAAACTCATGGATCTCAGACATCAATTAAGAGAGTGCCTACTACACAAATATGAGAAGAAGGTTAGGAAGACTAATTCCTACTATTACTCTCAAAACAATAAAGCGGGTAAATTATTGGCCTCTAGACTTAAACGGCAATATACGAAAGCCAGAATCCCATTTCTATTAACAGAGGGAGCAAAAGGAAAGGTGTATGACCCGAGGGAAATTGCTAACAAATTTAAGACTTATTATTCGTCGCTTTACAATTTAAAGGAGGACCCTGAAGCTCCTCAGGTGACGGAAGACAACGTTCAGAAATTCTTACAATCTATGAATCTCCCTACTTTGACCTTAGAACAACTGTCCACCCTTAACTGTCCCATTACTGACGCAGAAATTTTGACTGTAATTAAAAAACTTCCTTTGGGGAAATCACCAGGCCCTGATGGGTTAACAAATGAATATTATAGAACCTTCCAAAATATCCTTATTAAGCATCTTAGACAGACATACCAAGACGCGAGTCTACATGGCAGATTCCCCAAAGAGAACCAATCCGCATTGATAGTTACCCTTCCCAAACCAGGAAAGAGCCCGGACGTTCCTCAAAACTTTCGGCCTATTTCGCTGTTAAATACTGATTTGAAGATATATTCTAAATTGCTAGCATCTAGATTAGCTCCACTGTTACCGAATCTGATCAATGAAGACCAAGTGGGATTTATAAAAGGCAGGCAAGCTACTGATAATACTAGAAGGGTACTAAATATCACTAACTATCTACACGAGAGATACCTGCAATCCTACTTTCGCTCGACGCCGAAAAGGCTTTTGACCGCATCAATTGGATGTATGCCTTTTCCATGTTGAAGCGGATGGGTTTTTCGGGACATATTCTATCCGCAATTCAAGCTTTATACTCATACCCTTCGGCCAGGGTATTTACAAATGGCTCTTTATCAGACGAATTCCCTATTACTAATGGTACCAGGCAGGGATGCCCTTTATCCCCTCTCATTTTTGTTTTATCTATTGAACCTCTTACGCAGGTTATACCGGAGGACAGCTTTGTAAAAGGTATACGAATTGGAGATCGTACGCATGTTATATCTTTATATGCGGATGACGTTATACTCACAATGAAGGCCCCGGAAATATCGTTAAAAAGAACTCTTGATATTATTGGGGAGTTTGGGAATATCTCAGGATATAAATTGAACGCGCAGAAATCACAGATACTACCTTTTCACATTACCCCTGATCGTCTCTCCATTTTGAAACATAGATTACCTCTGGATTGGCAATCAGAGGGTATACAATATTTGGGCCTCACGTTAACTGTTTCACACCAAAAACTCTATAAGGCTAACTATTTGCCACTCCTAGAAGCTATCTCCACTGAAGCATGTCGACTTTCAGCATTTGAAGTTTCGTGGATTGGCAGAATAGCGGCTTTTAAAATGCTCCTATTACCAAGACTTCTTTATCTATTCAGAACACTCCCAATTGAGGTCCCTGGATCCTTTTTTACTTCCATACGTCGGGTTGTTTCTTCGTTCATATGGGCTAACCGCAAGCCACGAATTTCATATAAACTACTTACTAAAGATAAGAAGAAAGGTGGTTTGGGGGTACCCGATATATACGACTATTTTATAGCATGTCAGGTTTCGCAATTGAAATATTGGTGGCAGCTGGAAACTGCTAAACACTGGGTTCATATTGAAAATGTTTTGTCTTCTCCTACCAATTTGAAAGCGCTATTGATGGCTAACCTATGGAATATTAGAGAACCTACTCAGATTTCTCCTTTTACGAGGTCATCGCTATTATGCTGGGCTTATTTCCATAGGAACTCGGAAGTAAACATAGGGATGTCAAGATCATATGTACCTTTGGAAATGATGAGTGCTGCTATACCAGATCTAAATGTTAATTTATGGGTGAAACGAGGTATTTGCTCAATGGCAGATTTATACGACAATAATCTCCTCAAGTCTTTTACGGAATTATCGACTAGGTTTTCGCTGCATCGAGGTGAGTTCTATAAATATTTACAAATAAGGCATTTTTTGTCTAGCACCAATATTGGTCTAATTAGATATAATTCTCAAATATTTAATATATTTCAAAAAGGCACCAAAGGCCTAAAGCCGACATGATCATAAGATTTTTCAGAAAGCATATCCTTTTAGAGTGTGGGAACGAGAGATAGGAGCTTCTTTCACTGAGAAAGAATGGACAGATGCATTAACTTTAATTCATAGATCATTTAGATGTAGCTCTCACCTTGAGGCAGCTATGAAAACTATGCTGAGATGGTATTTTACACCTGACCGATTACACATTATGTATCCGAACACGCCGTCTACTTGTTGGAGAAATTGTGGGTGCAGAGGGTCCTTATACCATACCCTGTGGAGTTGTCCTATATTGAAGTTATATTGGGAAGATATCTTCCAATTATTATCTGATGTATTAAAATGTACACTTACCGCCCTACCTCAATTGGAATTACTGTTTATAGGTATCCAGGATATACCGGCACAATGTAGAGTTTTGACCTGCAAAATTCTGCTCCTTGCTAAATTAGTTATAACCCGACATTGGAAGAGTTCGAAGGCTCCAGTCCTTGAGGAGGTGATATCATTATTAAATACCACATACTTGTATGAGAAGCTTATTGCTTATGGTGCAAATACGGTCGATTCCTTTTCGGCTATATGGAAAGCATGGACTCAAAATGCCAACTTTAAATGCGATGCATTGATTCCACATTGATTTCATCTTTGTTAATGTTATGCATGTTTGTTATATTATGTTTTGTTTGCTTCTTTGAAAGATGTCTAAAAACTGATGTAACTATACAGGATGGCTCTGAAATGTTTGTATATGATGTGACATCGAAACTCTCAATAAAGACAAATTTAAAGAAAAAATGTTGTATGGCAGTCAAACCAAGATCGTGCTTAATGTTAGTGTATAAAGATTCAATATCAATACTCGCTATCAGTGTAGTAGGTGTGACAGATATCTCCTGGATCCTCGTGACAGTGTCCTTGGTATCCCTCAAATAAGAGGGCAAGGCTGTAACAATGGGTGAGGGTACTTAATTCACGTACATGCTAATCCCTTGTGTAAGGTTAGCGAAGAAGGGAGGAAAAAATGGATCGTCTGGAGGCGCTGCTGCGTGGTGAAATTGTAAAAATGACGGTAGAGTGCAGATATAATATTATCATTTATTTCAAGACGTGGCTACGCGTTTCGACGCTGAACAAGTGTCTTCCTCAGGCCATGTACACATTACACTTCTGACACTTATATATCAGAGTGAGTTCAAATTAACAGAAGTGAAAAAACCGCCAAGTCTGCCGAGGTCAGAGTGCGACCGTGACATCACACCCGGTTCTATCATAAAAAAACAGTTAAAACAAAGACGAAGCATTATTAAAATAAATACATTGTTTTGTTTGCAGGCATAGACCCTTGGTAATAGGGATACAGTAGGGTGGTGCATGAAATGTATAAATTACATAAAATAACATAAAATGATGGTCTTTAAAAATGTATTCTCATCTGCAGCGCATTAAAACAAATAAAACAGGCTCTGGACTGACATTTTAATATAAATGGTTAATAAAACTTTCAATGTTGCTGATGGGTTTAAAGTGAATTAACTTTATGATGAAAGTAGTTGTATCGGGTTGCTAGGTTACACCGAGACCGCTGAGACGCGTCTCCGTGACCTAGACAACCAGTCACACTATGGAGGCCGAGGATGGTCATGACATCAGAGGGAACAAGACGTGATGGACCAAACGGACTACAGGTAAGTTTGCAAAGAAGTAGAAATACTTGTATGTGTACTTATTTAACCAATGCCATGTGTAAAATAGTGAATGGTAATGAGATAGTAACAGGCTTTAGGTATTACATCAAATGGTTTACATCGATTTTGATATATGATAGTGAATATGCCAGAAGAAGTACCCATTAAAAATAATTTTATTTTCAATGTTATGAACATGTTATCAATGGCTTTTGTTGTTCTCATTGCCTAGAATTGGGATATATTAGTCTAATGTGGACTCAGAGATGTCGTTAAGACCTCCTGGATGTAATGTTTGTAATCTGAATATCCAATAGTTTTCCCTCTGTTTGAGTTTGCTGAACCTATTGGGAACATCTGGATGGATGTCCTCAATTGGTGTGATATTGATTTGATTAAATTGGCAATTGTGTACCTGGGAGCAATGACGGGACACGCTATGTTTTGGAAAACCCGTATTAACATTAAATCAATGTTTATTTAATCTGGAACGCAGGCATTGTGTGGTTCTCCCTATATATTGTAATTGGCAAGTGCATTCCATTAGATAGATCACATAAGAGCTACTGCAATTGAGAAATGACTTAATAGGAAATGATTCTTTTGTAACAGTGGATGTGTATGTATATTTCTTGTGGGTGATGCTGTTGCAACAGAGACATCGTGAGTGACCACATTTAAAGGAGCCATTTAGTTTGGACAGAAAGTTTGTTTGCGGCATTTTCAGTTTCCGAACCCTACTAGGGGCTAAGATATTTTTCAAAGTCAAAGACCGTCTGAATGTGATGCTCGGTTGGGCCGGTATTACATCCTTCAGATATGGATCATTTTTTATAATATGCCAATGTTTGTGCAGGATGGCCCTAACCGCTTTGTTCCCTTGATTGAAAGAGGTGATAAAGTTCGTATTGTGTTCATTGGATTCTAGTTTTTTATGTGTTGGATTTATACAGGAGTCTTGGGACAACTCTATGGCTTTGCGACGTGCACCTTTAATGAGATTCAAAGGGAAATTCTTCTCCTTGAACCTTTTTTCCAAGATATGACATTCTTTTTTAAAATTTTCATCGGTGCTGCAATTTTTTCTGACCCTCCTGAACTGCCCGAAGGGTACATTTTTTAGCCAGGGACGATAATGTGCGCTTTTAAAATCAATATAACTATTGACATCTACAGACTTAAAATGGGTTTTAGTGATAAATTGATTAATATTAGTGTCGTAGCTAATTGTCAAATCCAAGAAGTCTGTAGAGATTGTGGAAAAATTATATGTAAAAGATAAATCGTAATTATTGTTATTTAAAATTTCAATAAAACTAGAAGCTTCATTCTCAGTTCCATTCCACACAAAGAACAGGTCATCAATATAACGTTTATATAGTAAAATATTATTTTTAAAAAGGATGTTCACCATAAATATGTTCCTCCTCAAACGCGCCCATATAAAGGTTCGCATAGGCCGGTGCGAAACGAGTGCCCATTGCACAGCCTTTTATTTGATTGTAAAAGCTGTGGTTAAAATTGAATGTGTTGTGTTGGAGGATAAATTCAATACAATTGATTAGAAATAAAACCTGCCTATCGGGAATTAACATATTTGATGATAGGAATGAATTTGCTACTTGTACTCCTCTGTCATGTGGGATGTTACTGTAGAGGGCAGTCACATCAGCTGTCAGAAAGTGTATTTGAGATATGGATGGATCAATTTTTAAATTAAATAAATCTTTGATTAATTGAGTAGAATCTTTTAAATGTGATGGCAAGGTGAGTACGAAGGGTTGGAGGTGCAGGTCCACAAAATGGGAAAGGTTGCTGGTGAGTGAACCAATTCTCGAAATAATGGGACGTCCAGGGGGATCTGTGAGTGTTTTGTGGATTTTGGGGAGGTGATAGATAAAGGGCATATTGGGAAAAGGAACCTGTAAAAAGCGCTTTTCTTTTTTCGTAAGTAATCCATCCTGGGCAGCTGTCTCTATCAAGGCTTTGTATTTGTATATATAAGTGGGGAGTGGGTTCGAAGCCAATTTACAGTCAAAGGTATTATCGCTTAGGATTCTCATTGTTTCTTCTAAGTATTTGTTTCTGTCTTGGATTACAATACCACCCCCTTTATCTGCAGGGCGGATGACGATGTCCCCATTATTTTGAAGGGATTTAATGGCCCTTCTTTCATGTGTAGTGAGATTGTCTGGGTGATTGTGTGGATTCTCTAATGACCTAAACTCGTTACTGACTAAAGTTGAGAAAGTTTCTACAAGGGAGCCTTGATGATGAGCTGGATAAAATTCAGACTTAGAGTGGACGTCCACTGAAATAGCAGTTATATTGGGGTTGATTGTATGTTGATCCGTTATTATTATGGGTGGTATGATGGGTTTCTCTATAGCGAAATGTCTGATTAGGGTAAGTTTCCCTATGAACCTATTGAGATCCATAAATAGTTCAAAGTTGTCTGGTGAGGCTGTGGGGCAAAAGGATAAACCTTTATTTAGTAAATTCATTTCATGGATGTTTAAAGTGTATGATGACAGATTAAAAAGTTTTACTGTTTTATCCGATTTCTCTTTATGTTCCGTTTCGGACAGTGATTTGTTGTATTTTTTACCTCCTCTCCGTCCTCTATATCTGTGTCTAATTTTCTTTTTGTGGATATTTTCTGGATTTTTGGAAAAAAATTGGTAATTGTTTGTGCCTTTGGACTCATAATGAACGGTATTAGGACATCGTTGCTGGTAACTGTAGGGGTTAATGGGGGTCTGGTCAGCTGGGAAGGGAGACCTAAAAAAGAAGTTGCTGCATACGTGATATCTAAGGAAGATGTAGCTAAATCTGTTTTGGAATTGGCGTTTGTAAAACGTTGCGGTGTAGTTTGGCTCCTAGGGGGACTGTCTGGCAGACCTGTGAATAGGGAATGATTAGAAGAGAGAGGAGTATTGTGTACTGGCAGTTGTAATAGGGATGTCAGGCTGTCCTCAATGGAATCATTGAGTAAAAAGGGGGGGGGGGGGAATCTGAAATAAGAGGAACTTCCATTGGTTCTGATATAGAGAATAGCCTAGAAAGGTGATTTTCTAGGTCTGATGCCTTGAATGCATTCATGGGTACATGTGTATTTACACGTATTGGTGGTAGGGAATTGATTTGTGCAGGGATGGGACACTGAACAAAAATATCACCTATGTTTGTATAGTTAGATTTTGAAATTGTTGTCATTAAAGGGATGTTTGTCAGGTGACCTTTAGTCCTGTCATTTTTAGAAGTCATTGCTAATGGGCTTTCATCAGTTGGTTTGCAATTAAATCTTAGGTTATTTTTGAAAGATCTACTATAGGCACTCACTTCGGCAAACGGGGCCCGAAATTTAGATGGGGCCCTTGATACCAAATTGTTGCCTAAAGGTACTGAATGATTTTTTTGGGGAGTATTATATTTTGTTAGAGTACTTTCTTTTTTGGATGTGTGTGGTGTAGTGGATCTCCAATCTCCTAGCGTATTGTGGATATAATCTGCACAATCCCTTTTTAGTTTTTTGGCTTTTTTAAGAATAATATCTTTTTCATATAGAGTCAGTCTGTTACTGGTGGATGTCTCTAATTTCTGAAAATCACAATGATCAATAAATTGTGAAAGTTGTTCCTTAATTGAGGAAATTTCCAAACTAAAAGACTCACTTAATGCTGTGCGTTTTTTAAAAAGCCTTTCCAGAAAGCCTAAGTGGCACTGATCTAAGAAATCTTTCCAATCAGTGCTAAAAATAGTGTCTGTGGGGTAAGGGTTATTGATTAGTAACCTTAAACCCCTTGCGGTAATGTTTTCCGTGATGTACAATTGTAAAAACCGACAATCGATACTTCGCAAGGCTTCCTTTTTGAGGGTGTCTTCCAATGTTAAATAGAGATCTGTCATTTGTTTGGTAAGTTCTGGGGTAGCATCATTACTCACTGTGTGAGGTGCCCCCATCGTAGTGTCAGTTCCAATGAGTTGTAGAATCAAGTTTTCCCGTAGTTGGTTTCTTTTGTCAATGAAGTCCAACATCGTGTACGGTGATTACAAATGTGTTGATGACTCCAAGGGGAAGGCGAGGAGGTAGTAAAAGATGAATCCAAACAAGCGGCTGCCAGTGCAGGAGGAACCTTCAGTCCAAGAGTCCCAAATAGGAATCACCACGGGTAGAAGGAGCGAAGTCTCCTGGAAGCGGAGTGCTGGATCCAAAGGGAACTGATGCAGTCCAACCTAATAATGAAGAGAGAGAGCAAAAAACACACGGCGCCACCTTGTGCAGGTCAATATGTTAGGTAGGTGAGGAGAGGGGGCATTACCATGCTCACCTAAGTTGAATGTATATAACGCAAAGGTAGATCCACATATGCTGCTGCCAAATCCGAATTGGTTCCCAGAGGGGACCGCTTAGTTAGCGAAGAAGGGAGGAAAAAATGGATCGTCTGAAGGCGCTGCTGCATGGGGAAATTGTAAAAATGACGGTAGAGTCCAGATATAATATTATCATTTATTTCAAGACGTGGCTACGCGTTTCGACGCTGAACAAGCGTCTTCCTCAGGCCATGTACACATTACACTTCTGACACTTATATATCAGAGTGAGTTCAAATTAACAGAAGTGTTAGTGTAAGGGCAGATTCACACGAACGTTGCGTTTTTGCGCGCGCAAACAACGCGGCGTTTTGCGAGCGCAAAAACCATTTGACAGCTGCGTGTGTCATGCGTGTCTGATGCGCGGCTGCGTGATTTTCGCGCAGCCGGCATCATAAAGATGAGGCTTGTCAACGCCCGTCACTGTCCAAGGTGCTGAAAGAGCTAAATCTTTCAGCACTCTCGACAGTGAATGCCGAACACAACAGGGAAAAACCTGTAAAAAAAAAAGATAAAGTTCCTACTTACCGAGAACTTCCCGGCCGTTGCCTTGGTGACGCGTCCTTGGTGACGCGTCCTTGGTGACGCGCCTCTCTTGACATCGGGCCCCACCTCCCTGGATGACGCGGCAGTCCAAGTGACCGCTGCAGCCTGTGATTGGCTGCAACCTGTGCTTGGCCTGTGATTGGCTGGAGCTGTCACTTGAACTGAAGTGTCATCCCGGGAGGTCGGACTGCAGGAAGGAGACAGGAGTAATCGGTAAGTTAGAACTTAGTTTTTTTTTTACAGGTTAATGTATTTTGGGATCGCAAGTCACTGTCCATGGTGCTGAAACAGTTTAACTCTTTCAGCACCATGCACAGTGAATGTCTCCCGACGTCGCGGACCGGAATTTTTTTTGCCGAGTTTGGCCGAACCCGGTGAAGTTAGCTTCGGTTGTCGGGGTTCGCTCCTCGCAAAGACACTCCGTTTGGATGCTTGGAAACAGAAAAGCACGTGGTGCTTTTCTGTTTCCATTCATCCTTTTGACAGCTCGTGCGCTGTTTCAGTCTGTTCGCACGGAAGTGCTTCCGTGCGACCTGCCTGGTTTTCACGCACCCATTGACTTCAATGGGTGCGTGATGCGTGAAATACGCAGAGTTATTGAACCTGTCGCGTATTTTGCGCAGCGAACAAACGCTGCGCAAAATACACGGACTGTGTGTACTGCCCCATAGACTTCTATAGGGCATTGCGTGCCGCGCGAAAACCACGCGGCCTACACGCTGCCAAATCACGTTCGTGTGAATCCCCCCTAAGGTTGTCGTTGCCGGAGACAATGGGTCTACCAGGTATAGGACGAGATGTTTGTATGAATTTTGGTTAAGGCATAGAAGGTTGATAAAGTTGGATTAGGATTAAACCTAAATTTGAACTCATCTTGGGTGATGAGTTCTTGTGATTTGGCCTCAACTAAGATGGGACGCAATTCTGACAAAAAATGTGCCGTAGGGTTGTTGTCTAGGATAGTGTTATGGACTCAATCCCACTCATACGTCAATCCTATTTTTAAAGTTTGTGTATTTTTTTTAATTTAGAAATAATTAATAAAAGTTATATTTTAGCAATTACTCTTTTAGGGCTGATTTTAACCCCTAGGCGCACCACGTCGCAACTGTACGTCCATGTGGCCATTGTCTTAGCGAACAGGGACGTACAGTTACTGCGTGGTTCCCGGTGCACACTGTCGGCACCGGGAATCGGGAGGCCAGCTGTCCCTGATAGCTGACACTACACTGTATGCCGATCATCGGCTTATTTCTGCTGATTTCGGCAATTAACCCCTTATTTGCGGTGATCGATTGCAATCACTGCATTAAGGGGTTTCTAGCTCATCGGCCAAGTAATGGCCTCCGTGTCTGCCATGTACGGAAGCCTATCAGGACCAGCCTCCTGATAGACTTCCTGTCAGAGTGACAGGACGTCACTGCCATTCGCAATGCACACTGTCGGCGACAGTGTCTGTGACAGTGACGGTGACAGTGTACATCGGGAACCGGGAGGTCAGCTGTCCCTGACAGCTGACACTCCACTGTTGCCGATCAGCGGCTCATTGCTACTGATTTAGGCAATTAACCCGTTACATGCAGGGCTCGATTGCGATCTCCGCATGTAAGGGGTTTGTAGCACATCAGCAGCCCCCATGCAATTGTGGGGGCTGCTGATGCTTGTCATGGCACCTGGGGGCCAGACAACGGCCTCCAGGTCTGCCATGTATGGAAGCCTATGAGGATCAGCCTCTGGCTGTTCCTCGTAGACTAACTGTCAGAGTGACTGTGACGTCACACTGACAGTTGGAATACGTTACACTACCTAGGTAGTGTAATGTATTCTAGCAGCGATCAAAGCTGCAGGTAAAAAAAGAAAGTGTAAAAAGTAAAGAAAAAGGTAAAAAAAAAAGTTAATAAAAATGTTTTACAAAAGTGTAAAAATTAAAGATTTTTTTTTCCGATAATAAGTCTCTTATTATAGGGAAAAAATGAAACCGTTAAAAAACAGTACACATATTTGGTATCACCGCGTTCGTAACGACCCAATCTATAAAACTATAATGTTATTTTTACCGCACGGTGAACGCCGCAAAAAAACAAAACTAAAAACAATGGCAGAATCACTATTTTTTGGTCACCACCCCTACCAAAATATAGAATAAAAAGTGATCAAAAAGTCGCAAAGACCCGTCCCGCAAAAAACAAGTCTTTAAACAGCTTTTTTGATTGAAAAATAAAAAAGTTACGGCTCTCAGAATATGGTGACACAGAACATAAATTATTTAAAAAAGCTGATTTTATTGTGCAAACGCTGCAAAACAAAAAAAAACTATATACATATGGTATCGCCGTAATCGTACCGACCCGCAGAATAAAGTAAAATTGTCAATTATAGCGCATTATGAACGCCGTAAGAAATAAAGAATTTAAAACGCCAAAATCACTGTTTTTGGTCACCAAAGCTCTAAATAAAATGTAATAAAAAGTGATCAAAGATTTGCATGTACCAAAAAATGATACCAATAAAAACTACAGCTCGTCCTGCCAAAAATAAGCTCTCACACCGCTCAATTCATGGAAAAATAAAAAAGTTATGGCGTTTAGAAGGCAGGGAGTGAAGAACTAAAATTGAAAAACAAAAAAGGATCAGTCCTGCAAAGGTTAATTCATTTCTATTAAAAAAATAAATTATTACCACATGTGGGGTATTGTCGTACTCGGGAGAGATTGAAATTTAGGGTGACTTTTTCTCCTTTACCCCTTGTGAAAATGAAAAAATTCAACATTTTAGTGGACAAAAATGTTTATATTCATTTTCACGGCCTAATTCTACAAAATTCTGCAAAAAACCTGTGTGGTATAAATGCTTACTATACCTCTAGAAAAATTCCTTGAGGGGTGTAGTTTCCCAAATGAGGTCACTTTTGGGGTGTTTCCACTGTTTTGTTGCCTCCAGGGCGTTGCAATCGCGACATGGCACTAAAAACCAATCCAGCAAAATCTGCGCTCCAAAATCCAAATGGCGCTCCTTCCCTTCTGAGCGCTTCCGTGGGTCCAAACAGCAGTTTATTACCACATATGGGGTATTTTCGTAATCGGGAGAAGATGCTTTACAAATGTTGGGGTGCATTTTTTTCTTCCTGGTAAATATTCAAAATTTCTATGTTTTTTCAGAAATAAAGTCGATTTTCATTTTCACAGACTAACTACAATAATTATAACTGTGGGGTCAAAGTGCTAACTATACCCCTAGATAAATTCCTTGAGGGGTCTAGTTTCCAAAATGGTGTCACTTTTGGGGAGTTTCCACTGTTTTGGCACCACAAAACCTCTTCAAACCCGACATGGTGCCTAAAATATAATCTAAAAATAAGCAGGCCCCAAAATCCACTAGGTGCTACTTTGCTTCTGAGGCCGGTTTTTCGGTCCATTAGGGCACTAGGGCCACATGTGGGATATTCCTAAAAACTGCAGGACCTGGGCAATAAATATTGTGTTGTATTTCTCTGGTAAAACCTTCTGTGTTACACAATTTTTTTTATTACAAATGAATTTCATTAAAAAAAAAGAGAAATTTTGAAATTTCCCCTCTACTTTGCTTTATTTCCTGTGAAACACCTAAAGGGTTAAGAAACTTTCTGAATGCTGTTTTGAATACTTTGAGGGGTGCAGTTTTTAAAATGGTGTGATTTACTGGGGGATTCTAATATATAAGGCCCTCAAAACCACTTCAGAACTGAACTGGTCCCTGTAAAAATAGCCTTTTGAATTTTTCTTGAAAATGTGAGAAATTGCTGTTAAAGTTCTAAGCCTTGTAACGTCCAAGAAAAATAAAAGGATGTTCAAAAAATGATGTAAATATAAAGTACACATATGGGAAATGGTAACTAGTGACTATTTTGTGTGGTATTACTATCTTTTTTACAAGCAGATACATTTAAAATTAGAAAAATGCACCTTTTTGCAAATTTTCTCTAAATTTTGACTTTTTTTAATGAATAAATATTGAATTTATCGACCAAATTTTTCCACTATCATAAAGTACAATATGCCACGAGAAAACAGTCTCAGAATCGCTTGGATAGGTAAAAGCATTCCGGAGTTATTACCACATAAAGTGACACGTCAGATGTGAAAAAATCGGCTGTGCCACAAGGCCAAAACAGGCTGCGTCCTAAAGGGGTTAACCCCTTCCCGACCACCCCACTTAGATTAACGGGCTGCAGCACTGGTCCTTGGGCCTGCAGCCCATTAATCTACGTGTGCTCCTAACTGAGCACACAGGCGGTCCCCGCAGCCCGGCATCTCCCAGTACGGGCTGCTACTAGCAGCCTTAGTACTGGGGGAAAACATTGGGTCGGATCACAGCGGTGATTCCCGCCGATTAACCCCTTAAATGCGGCAGTCAATAGCGACCGCCACATTTAAGTTGTTATAGCAACATCGGCACCCCACTCTGCGATTTCGGGGGCCGATTGTTGCGGGGGGGCGATTGCTATGGCAATCGGAAGCCTAACAAAGGCTTCCGGTCTGCCATCTATGGAAGGCGATTAGGTCCTGCCAGAGGCAGGACCTAATATGCCTCCTGTCAGTGTAAAAGTGACAGGTATAATACTCTGCAATACATAAGTATTGCAGGGTATTATAACAACGATCCAACAATTGGATCTTCAAGTCTAAAGACTAAGGCCCCATGCACACGAACGTGCTTTGGCGGCCGCAATTCCCCCGAAAATCCACGGGAGAATTTCTGCCCGTTTCATTCCTATGGGGCCATGCACACGACCGTGGTTTTCACGGCCCGTGCATAGCCCCGGAGCCTGGACTGCAGAAAGAACGGGCAAGCCTTATTACGGCCGTGTTCTGCGGTCCGGGCTCATTGAAAATAATGGCCGCGGCCATGTGCACAGCCCGCGATTTGCGGGCGGCTCGCGGTTGTCACATGGCTACGGTCGTGTGCATGAGGCCTGAAAAAAAAAACGTTTAAAAAGTTACAAAAAAATTTACAAAAGTAAAATGTCAAAATAATAACATTTAAAAATCGCCCTTTTTTCCTTATAAAGTCCTTTATTATTAGAAAAAAATGAAAAAAATAAATAAACTATGCATAATTGATATAGCCGCGTCCGTAACGGCTTGAACTATAAAAATATAATGTAATTTATCCCGCACGGGCGGTCACCATAAAAAAGTAAATAAAAAAAACTATAACGGAATCGCTATTTTTAGTCACTTCAGTTCCCAAATAATTGCATAAATAGGAGTCAAAAAGTTGCATGTACCCAAAAATGGTATCAGTAAAAACTAAAGTTTGTTCCGCAAACAACAAGCCCTCACACAGCTTTCCTGATAGAAAAATAAAAAAGTTGTGGCTCTTAGAATATGGCGACACAAAAACGTTTTGTTTTTTTTTAAAACCGTGATTTTATCGTGCAAACACCGTAAAACATAATAAACCTATATACATATGGTATCGCCGTAATCGCATCGACCCACAGAATAAATTAAATATGTAATTTATAGCACACGGTGAACGCCGTAAAAAAAAATAATAAAAAAAAATAGAAGTTTTGACGGCCTAATTACACTAAATTCAGCAAAAAAACCTATGGGATCAAAATGCTCATTATATCCCTAGACAAATTATTTTTAGGGCTGTAGCTTCCCAAGTGGGGTCACTTCTGGGGGGTGTCCACTGTTTTGGTCCATCAGGGGCTTTGCAAATGCGACATGAAACCCGAAAACCAATTGAGTAAACTTGAGCTCCAAAAGCCAAATAGCGCTCCTTCCCTTCTGAGCCCTGCTGTGTGTCCAAATAGCCGTTTATTACCTCATATGGGGTATTGCCCTAATCAGGAGAAATTGCTTTACAAATCTTGGGGCACTTTTTCTTCTTTATTCCATGTAAAAATGTATCATTTCTAAGTTTTATTGGAAAAAATTTAGATTTTAATTTTTAGGGACTAATTGTAATGACGGGGGTAGGGAAACGGACAAGTGAGCCCTAATCTACCCGCCACTCTGTCCCTGCCTACTTGCAACGACCCGCCCTAGGCGACGGGGTACAACTGGGCGGCGGTCCCTACGCTCGGTAAGGGCAAGAGACAAACAGACAAGGGAACACAAAGCAAAGGGAAATGGGGCAGTTGCCCACGGCAACACCGTGAGCAACAAGAGTGGTGAACGAGCCGAGTCAAACCAGGAGTGCACGAGGTACCAAACGCAGAGCAGGAGAGTAGTCAGAAAGCCAGGGTCAGTATGGAGCAGGATCAAATAGTCAGAAGCTGTAGCTGGGCCAGAAAACCACACGAGAAGAATCACAAGCAAAGGAGGAACAGGAAAGGCAGGTATAAATAGACAGAGGGCGGGAGCTAGCTCTGTCTTGCCAGGCTGCAATAGGCTCTCCCACTCCTAAGCCTGCCATCCTGAGTGGTGGAAGCTGGAGTCAGTCTCAGAGACATAGACTCAGGTGCAGACTGATTACCTATGGGCGTATACACAGAAGTTGTGCCTGGCAGATCCTTTACAGTACCCCCCCTTTTATGAGGGGCCACTGGACCCTTTCTAAGTGGACCTGGTTTATTGGGGAAACGAAGGTGGAACCTCCTGACCAATACCCCAGCGTGAACATCCTGGGCGGGTACCCAAGTCCTCTCCTCAGGCCCGTATCCTCTCCAATGGACCAGGTACTGGAGGGAGCCTTGGACCATCTTGCTGTCCACAATCTTGGCCACCTCGAATTCCACCCCCTCAGTGGTGAGAACGGGAACAGGAGGTTTCCTCGAGGGAGCCAAGGACGGGGAGCAGCGTTTAAGGAGGGAGGCATGAAACACGTCGTGTATTCGAAAAGATGGGGGCAACTCCAGTCGGAAGGAGACAGGATTGAGGACTTCAATGACCTTATACGGCCCAATAAACCGGGGAGCAAACTTCTTGGACGGGACCTTAAGGCGCAAGTTCCTAGACGATAACCACACCAGATCCCCGACCATAAACAAGGGGTTAGCAGAACGTCTTCTATCAGCCTGAGTTTTTTGTACGCTCTGGGACGCCTCTAGGTTCTTCTGAACCTGGGCCCAGACTGTGCACAGTTCCCGATGAACGACCTCTACCTCGGATTGTTGGAACTACCAGGTGAGACGGAGGAGAACTGTGGATTAAACCCAAAATGACAGAAAAAGGGGGAGACCCCTGACGAGTTACTGACCCGGTTATTAAGGGAAAATTCGGAGAGGGGAATGAATGAGACCCAATCATATTGACAGTCAGAGATAAAACACCTTAAATATTGTTCTAGAGATTGATTAGTCCTCTCAGTTTGACCATTAGTTTCAGGATGGAAGGCAGAGGAGAAGGACCGATCAATCTCCAACTTTTTACAGAAGGCTCTCCAAAACAATGAAACAAATTGTACCCCTCTGTCCGAAACAATATTGACAGGGACCCCATGGAGACGCAGGATGTGTTTGACAAACAAGGTAGCTAACGTCTTGGCATTAGGTAGTTTCTTGAGGGGCACAAAGTGGCACATCTTACTGAAGCAGTCTACTACCACCCACACCACCAACTTGCCTTGAGATGGAGGCAAATCGGTGATAAAATCCATGGAGATATGGGTCCAAGGTCTCTGGGGAATGGGCAAAGAACGTAGTAAGCCCGCTGGTCGGGACCTGGGATTCTTGGACCTAGCACAAACCTCACAAGCAGCGACGTAGGCCACCAATAGTTTCTGGCAATGAGGTGTTTGGTACCCAGGACGCCTGGATGACCTGATAGTGCGGAGTCATGATTTTCCCTAAGTACCCTTAGCCGGTATTGCAGGGGAACAAACAGCTTGTCCTCAGGAAGGTTCCCGGGAGCTGAACCTTGATCAGCCGCAATTTCAGAGACTAAATCAGAATCAATAGAAGAAATGATTATACCAGGAGGCAAAATACAAGCAGGATCTTCCTCCGAAGGAGGGCTGGCCATGAAGCTACGCGACAGTGCATCGGCCTTAATATTTTTAGACCCAGCCCTATAGGTAACCAAAAGGTTGAATCTGGTAAAAAATAGCGCCCATCGAGCTTGTCTCGGGTTTAGCCTCCGGGCAGATTCTAGGAAAACCAGATTCTTGTGGTCGGTAAGGACCGTTACCTGGTGCCTAGCCCCCTCCAGGAAGTGGCGCCACTCTTCAAATGCCCATTTAATGGCTAAGAGTTCGCGGTAGCCAATATCATAGTTACTCTCAGTGGGCGAAAACTTCCTGAAGAAGTAGGCACAGGGACGGAGATGGGTGAGGGACCTGGTACCCTGGGACAAGACAGCCCCCACTCCCACCTCGGATGCGTCAACTTCCACGATAAATGGCTCCATTTGGTTGGGCTGAACCAGCACCGGGGCCGAGATAAAGCACTTCTTAAGGACCTCAAAAGCCTGGACAGCCTCAGGGGGCCAGTGGAGGAGATCAGCACCTTTGCCAGTGAGGTCCGTAAGAGGCTTAGCGATGACCGAGAAGTTAGCAATAAATCTCCTGTAATAATTAGCGAACCCCAAGAAACACTGTAACGCCTTCAGGGAGGCAGGTTGGACCCATTCCGCCACAGCCTGGACCTTGGCGGGGTCCATGCGGAATTCATGAGGAGTGAGGATTTGACCCAAAAATGGTATCTCCTGTACCCCAAACACACATTTTTCGGTTTTCGCAAACAGTTTGTTTTCCCAAAGGACCTGGAGCACCTTCCTGACATGCTCAATGTGGGAGGACCAGTCCTTGGAAAACACCAGTATGTCATCAAGGTACACTACAAGAAATACCCCCAGGTAATCTCTTAAAATCTCATTTATGAAATTCTGGAAGACCGCAGGAGCATTAATCAACCCAAAGGGCATGACGAGGTATTCGAAATGACCTTCGGGCGTGTTAAACGCAGTCTTCCACTCATCCCCCTCTTTGATGCGGATAAGGTTATACGCCCCCCGTAGATCAAACTTAGAGAACCATTGGGCCCCCTGGACCTGATTAAAAAGATCAGGAATCAAAGGAAGGGGATACTGGTTCCTTACAGTGACCTTATTCAAGTTACGGTAGTCAATGCATGGCCTAAAACCACCATCCTTCTTCCCTACGAAGAAGAAGCCAGGACCTACTGGAGAAGTAGAGGGGCGAATGTAACCCTTGGCGAGGCATCCCTGGATATACTCTCTCATGGCTTCACGTTCGGGACAAGAAAGATTAAATATCCTACCCTTAGGGAGCTTAGCTCCTGGTACCAATTCGATAGCTCAATCGTATTCTCTATGAGGAGGTAACACTTCGGAGGCCTCCTTAGAGAAAACATCAGCGAAGTCCTGAACAAACTCAGGTAGCGTGTTCACCTCTTCAGGGGGAGAAATAGAATTAACAGAAAAACATGACGTCAAGCATTCATTACCCCATTTGGTAAGCTCCCCAGTATTCCAGTCAAACGTGGGATTATGCAACTGCAACCAGGGAAGGCCTAAAACCAAATCGGACGATAATCCCTGCATCAACAGTACAGAGCACTGCTCCAAATGCATGGAGCCAACAAGGAGTTCAAAAACAGGGGTATGCTGTGTAAAATAACCATTAGCAAGAGGAGTGGAGTCGATACCCACTACCGGGACAGGTTTAGGCAAATCAATTAAAGGCATAGCTAGAGACATGGCAAATTCCACAGACATGATATTAGTAGAAGACCCTGAATCCACGAAGGCACTGCCGGTAGCAGACCTACCCCCAAAAGAGACCCCAAAAGTTTTCCGGCTGCTTATTCTTACGCCTAGGGCAGGTGTTCACTTGATGCTTGTCATCCCCACAATAGAAGCAGAGACCATTCTTCCTGCGGAACTCTCTAAGTTGTCGGGGGGACACGGAGGCCCCGAGTTGCATAGGTACCTCCGAGTCTTCCGTGGAAGAGCGAAGCAACGGGACCTCGGGAGGCATCATGGGGGAGTCAGAGGGGAAAACACAAAAACGTTCAATTTGTCGTTCCCTGAGACGTCGGTCAAGTCGTACCGCTAAAGCCATAACCTGGTCAAGGGAGTCAGAAGAGGGATAGCTAACTAGCAGGTCTTTCAGGGCGTTCGACAGACCCAACCTAAACTGGCACCTTAAGGCAGGGTCATTCCACCGAGAAGCTACGCACCACTTCCTAAAGTCAGAACAATACTCCTCAACAGGTCTCTTACCTTGATGTAAGGTCACCAGCTGACTCTCAGCAAAGGCAGTCCTGTCAGTCTCATCATAAATGAGTCCGAGAGCAGAAAAGAAACGATCAACGGAGGAAAGTTCAGGGGCGTCAGGAGCCAAGGAGAAGGCCCACTCTTGGGGCCCTTCCTGGAGCCGGGACATAATAATACCCACCCGCTTGCTCTCAGAACCTGAGGAGTGAGGCTTTAAACGAAAGTAGAGCCTACAACTCTCCCGAAAGGAGAGAAAAGTCCTCCGGTCCCCTGAGAACCGGTCAGGCAACTTGAGGTGGGGTTCAAGAGGTGAGGTGAGGGACACTACCATGGTAGCGTCAGGCTGGTTGACCCTCTGTGCCAGGGCCTGGACCTGTAGGGAGAGACCCTGCATTTGCTGGGCCAGGGTCTCAAGGGGGTCCATAGTAGTGTCAGGGACCAGGGTAGACTAGGTATATGGGCTTGTGATTATGTAATGACGGGGGTGGGGAAACGGACAAGTGAGCCCTAATCTACCCGCCACTCTGTCCCTGCCTACTTGCAACGACCCGCCCTAGGCGACGGGGTACAACTGGGCGGCGGTCCCTACGCTCAGTAAGTGCAAGAGACAAACAGACAAGGGAACACAAAGCAAAGGGAAATTGGGCAGTTGCCCACGGCAACACCGTGAGCAACAAGAGTGGTGAACGAGCCGAGTCAAACCAGGCGTGCACGAGGTACCAAACGCAGAGCAGGAGAGTAGTCAGAAAGCCAGGGTCAGTATGGAGCAGGATCAAATAGTCAGAAGCTGTAGCTGGACCAGGAAACCACACGAGAAGAATCACAAGCAAAGGAGGAACAGGAAAGGCAGGTATAAATAGACAGAGGACCGGAGCTAGCTCCGTCTGGCCAGGCTGCGATAGGCTCTCCCACTCCTAAGCCTGCCATCCTGAGTGGTGGAAGCTGGAGTCAGTCTCAGAGACATAGACTCAGGTGCAGACTGATTACCTATGGGCGTATACACAGAAGTTGTGCCTGGCAGATCCTTTACACTACTTCCACTAAATTCAGCAAAAAACCTGTGGGGTTAAAATGCTCACTATACCCCTTGATGAATTCCTTGAGGGGTGTAGTTTGCCAAATGGTGTCTTTTTGGGGGTGTTTCCACTGTTTTGGCACTACAAGACCTCTTCAAACCTGACATGGTGCCTAAAATATATTCTAATAAAAAGGAGGCCCCAAAATCCTCTAGGTGCACCTCTGCTTCTGAGGTCTGTGCTTCAGTCCATTATCACACTAGGGCCACATGTTGGATATTTCTAAAAACTGCAGAATCTGGGCAATAAATATTGAGTTGCATTTCTCTGGTTAAACCTTTTGTGTTACAGAAAAAAATGAATTTTCCGACAAAAAAAAGAAATTTGTACATTTCCCCTCCACTTTGCTTTAATTCCTGTGAAACACCTAAAGGGTTAAGAAACTTTCTAAATGGCGTTTTGAATAGTTTGAGGGGTTCAGTTTTTAGAATTGGGTGACTTATGGGGGTTTCTATTATATATACTTCAGAACTGAACTGGTACCTGTAAAAATAGGTTTTGGAAATTTTCTTGAAAATGTGAGAAATTGCTGCTAAAGTTCTAAGCCTTGTATAGTCCTAGAAAAATAAAAGGATGTTAAAAAAACAATGCAAACATAAAGGAAACATATGGCAAATGTTAATTAGTAACTATTGTGTTACTATCTGTCTTACAAGCAGATATATTTTAAATTTAGAAAAATGCTAATTTTTGCAAATTTTCTCTAAAGTTTGGTGATTTTCACAAACAAATACTGAATTTATTGATCAAATTTTTCCACTAACATGCAATACAATATGTCACGAGAAAACAATCTCAGAATCGCTTGGATAGGTAAAAGCATTCCCAAGTTATTACCACATAAAGTGACACATGTCAGATTTGAAAAAAATTGACTGCGTCCACAAGGCCAAAACAGACTCAGTCCTGAAGGGGTTAATTGAAAAAGCCAATAAAACTTTTAATGCAAAAAAAAACAATGCATTGAGTGGATTGAAAATCTCGAATCAAGAGAATCGCTAGCGATTTCTTTTTTTAATCACTACATGCTGAGATTTCTGATTTTAAGAAGTATTAGCTACTCTTTTACCCCTTCGAGTAACATAAAAATCTCTTGAAAAAGAATTATTTTTTCGTTTTTTTATTTCAATCAAGCATGCAGGAGTTTTCATGCAGCGTGTGTCCGTTGCGTAAAACTCACTGCATGTCCTATATTGGTGCGTTTTGCACGCACCTATCGTCCATTGAAGTCAATGGGTGCGTGAAAATCACGCACAGCACACAGATGCGTGTGCTGTGCATGATTTACGCATTAATTCAATTGAAAAAAAGATGTGCTTAGCGAGTGCGTGAATAACGCATGCTCCTCGCAAAGCACACTGATGCATAATGCACCAGATTCACGTGCGTTTTTCACGCTCATGAATCTGATACGCTCGTGTGAATGTAGCCTAACTACAAAAAGTCTGGATGTACCGTTAGCCTAAAGCAGTTAAGTTACAGTGCAGCTCGGCACAATGTTCAGTTTTCAAACATCTCATACTTTTACTGTAGAGCTGTTTTACCTGTCTCTCTGCCAATCTGTTGTATGGCAAAAACAGCACGTCTGAACACAGCCTAACTAGAAACCACACACAGGACCATAGGGTATTCAAAACAGTGAGCAGTATGGACAGTCATTGATTTAGATGTGTGCACCTATTTTGCAAGCATAACAATTTCGATTTTCCTGCAGCTAGGAGCCCAAATCATGTTTTGGAAAAATAATATGAACACATACCACACTCTTATTTACCAAGCCAAATGCCATTTGTGACATGTCAGACGATGGAGTTGGTGAGTGTGTAAAGTGGCTATGACAAATGGCAGAACTCCTTGCAAATCAACATTTGTGTGGCTAGAATTCTCGCTTACAATTCTGACAGTACTGTACCATTGAAATAAACTATTGTGCACTTTACACCAACGTGTGTACATTCTGCATTCAGAACTGGAGGAATACTAGCAATATACTTAAAAGACCACAAGATGTCGCTGGAGCGGAGCAAGATATTTCTGAGATCTGCAGAGAAAACCTTTATCAATACATAAGGTTGTCTATAATAGGCCGGCTCCAGATTTATGCGGGCCCCTGGGTGATAGAGTATTTGTGGGCCCCTTTGTGGTGTTTTACACGCGGCAGTAAAACTGTATGTATTGTAGACATTGCCGAAGATTTTACCTGATTTCCGTGCTGAAAATATCAAGCAGCAAGTGGATGATGAGATTTGTTAAATCTTATTCACTTGCGTGCAACAGTCTTACGCTGCAGATTTTCTGTCCGAAAATCCAAACGGAAAAGCCGCAACAAATCTGTTACGTGTTTTACCTTAAGTGTGGATATACGCCTAGAGTAATTTTTCAGCTAAATCTGCATTTTCTACAATGCAAAGGGTGAAATCCACAGCAATTCCGCAGCAAATCCATATCAAAATCCATATGTAAATCAGGCGGTTTCTGCAGCTGATTCGCAGCGATCAAATCTGTGGCGTCAAATTATATCACGTGTGAATCCAACTAAGTGTTTCTTAGGGATTATTCAGACGAACGTATAATACGTCCGTGCAACTCGCGTGATTTTCACACGCCTCGCACGGACCTATGTTAGTCAATGGGGCCGTTCAGACAGTCCGTGATTTTCACACAGCGTATGTCCGCTGCGTAAAACTCACGACATGTCTTATATTTGTGCGTTTTTCGCACATCACGCACCCATTGAAGTCAATGGGTGCGTGAAAATCACACGCACCACACCGAAGCACTTCCGTGTGACGAGCGTGATTCGCGCAAGGGCAGTAAAAAGTATGAATGAAAACAGAAAAGCACCACGTGCTTTTCTGTTTACAAACATACAAACAGAGTGTCATAATGATGGCGGCTGCGCGAAAATCACGCAGCCACGCATCATACGCGGCTGACACACGGAGCTGTTATGTACCTTTTGCGCGCGCAAAACGCAGTGTTTTTTGCGCGAGCAAAACGCACATGCTCGTGTAAATCCGACCTTACTTAACTTAGTTCTTACTTGGCTGGAGAAGCTGCACTGGTGGTTGCAGGCTGGGAAATGGCTGCATTCAAGCAAATCAATGTCAGACTTGTCAGTGCTCAACACTCAGACCCACGGGAACTTGGACTGAGCCGTAGCTTCATTACAAGTCACAAAGTACTGCTGCTTAATGGCTGAGACTAGAGATGCTGTCCATGTTTTTGGCCGGGTGTAGCGGAAAACCCTGGGCTCCTTCCCTGCCATTAAAAGCGCTGCTCTGCTCACCCTTAGGGCTTATTCAGACGAACGGGATATACGTCCGTGCAACGCGCGTGATTTTCACGCGCGTCGCATGGACCTATATTAGTCTATGGGGCCGTGCAGACATTTGCGTGATTATTACGCAGCGTTAGCCCGCTGCGAAAAACTCACGACATGTCCGTTCTTTGTGCGTATTTCGCGCATCACGCACCCATTGAAGTCAATGGGTGCGAGAAAATCACACAGAAGCACTTCCGTGGGACGCGCGTGATTCACGCAATAGCTGTAAAACTATGAATGAAAACAGAAAAGCACCACGTGCTTTTCTGTTTACAAACATCCAAACGGAGTGTCATAATGATGGCGGCTGCGTGAAAATCACGCAGCCGCGCATCATACAGGGCTGACACACGGAGCTGTTAAGTACCTTTTGCGCGCGCAAAACGCCGCGTTTTTTTGCGCGCGAAAAACGCACACGGTCGTGTGAATCTGGCCTTAGACAATACAGGCCGGCCGCCAGGTGCTCAGACTCTCCTGCATTTGCTTCATGGGCTGCTCTAGCAGCTACAGGGGACTAGAAGTGGCACCTGGTGGCTGGCCCATAATGTCCAAGGCTTAGCAGAGCAGCGATTTCAATCGCATTGTAGGGAGGAAGCCCAGGATTTTCGTCTACACACGGCTTCCTGAAAAACTAAAAATTGGAACCAACTGGAGTGGGGCCCCCCGACGCAGTGGGCCCCGGCACATGCCTGAGTTTGTCAGGTGCAGACGCAGGTCCTGCATGATGACATAGCATTAGATATAGGAAAACTAGGTGACTGACAACATACATATAGGAAAGATGGATGACAAGGTATTACATATAGAAAAGCTTGGTGATAGGATTACTTATAGGAAAACTGGGTGACATGGCATTACACATAGGAAAGATGGATGACAAGGCATTATATATAGGAAAGCTGGGTGACAAGGCATTACATATAGAAAAGCTGGGTGATGTAGCATTACACATAGGAAAGATGGATGACAAGGCATTACATATAGGAAAACTGGGTGACATGGCATTAGACATAGGAAAGATGGATGACATGGCATTACATATAGGAAAGCTGGGTGACAGTATTATATATAGGAATGATGGATGACAAGGCATTATATATAGGAAAGCTGGATGACAAGGAATTACATAAAATAAAGCTGGGTGACATGGCATTACATATAAGAAAGCTGGGTGACATGGCATTACATATAGGAAAGCTGGGTGACAAGGCATTACATATAGGAAAGCTGGGTGACAAGGCATTACATATAGGAAAGCTGGGCGACAAGGCATTACATATAGGAAAGATGGGTGACAAGGCATTACATATAGGAAAGCTGGGCAACAAGGCATTACATATAGGAAAGCTGGGTGACATGACATTACATATAGGAAAGCTGGGTGACAAGGCATTACATATAGGAAAGCTGGGTGACAAGGCATTACATATAGGAAAACTGGGTGACAAGGCATTACATATAGGAAAGCTGGGTGACATGGCATTACATATAAGAAAGCTGGGTGACATGGCATTACATATAGGAAAGCTGGGTGACAAGGCATTACATATAGGAAAGCTGGGTGACAAGCCATTACATATAGGAAAGCTAGGTGACAAAGCATAACATATAAAAAAGTTGTTTGATATAGCATTAACTATAGGAAAGCTGGGTGACAAGCCATTACATATAGGAAAGCTAGGTGACAAAGCATAACATATAAAAAAGTTGTTTGATATAGCATTAACTATAGGAAAGCTGGGTGACAAGGCATTACATATAGGGAAGCTGGGTGACATGACATTACATATAGGAAAGCTGGTTGACATGGCATTATATATATCAAAGATGGATGACAAGGCATTACATATAGGAACGCTGGATGACAAGAGATCACATATAGGAAAGCTGGGTGACAAGGCCTTACATATAGGAAAGCTGGGCGACAAGGCATTACATATAGGAAAGATGGGTGACAAGGCAATACATATAGGAAAGCTGGGCAACAAGGCATTACATATAGGAAAGCTGGGTGACATGACATTACATATAGGAAAGCTGGGTGACAAGGCATTACATATAGGAAAGCTGGATGACAAGGCATTACATATAGGAAAACTGGGTGACAAGGCATTACATATAGGAAAGCTGGGTGACATGGCATTACATGTAGGAAAACTGGGTGACAAGGCATTACATATAGAGAAGCTGGGTGACAAGGCATTACATATAGAGAAGCTGGGTGACAAGGCGTTACATATAGAGAAGCTGGGTGACAAGGCATTACATATAGGAAAGCTGGGTGACAAAGCATTACATATAGGAAAACTGGGTGACAAGGCATTACATATAGAGAAGCTGGGTGACAAGGCATTACATATAGGAAAGCTGGGTGACAAGGCATTACATATAGGAAAGCTGGGTGACAAGGCATTACATATAGGAAAACTGGGTGACAAGGCATTACATATAGGAAAGCTGGGTGACAAGGCATTACATATAGGAAAGCTGGGTGACAAGGCATTACATATAGGAAAACTGGGTGACAAGGCATTACATATAGGAAAGCTGGGTGACATGGTATTACATATAGGAAAACTGGGTGACAAGGCATTACATATAGAGAAGCTGGGTGACATGGCATTACATGTAGGAAAACTGGGTGACAAGGCATTACATATAGAGAAGCTGGGTGACAAGGCATTACATATAGAGAAGCTGGGTGACAAGGCATTACATATAGGAAAACTGGGTGACAAGGCATTACATATAGGAAAGCTGGGTGACATGGCATTACATATAAGAAAGCTGGCTGACATGGCATTACATATAGGAAAGCTGGGTGACAAGGCATTACATATAGGAAAGCTGGGTGACAAGGCATTACATATAGGAAAGCTGGGTGACAAGGCATTACATATAGGAAAGCTGGGTGACAAGGCATTACATATAGGAAAACTGGGTGACAAGGCATTACATATAGGAAAGCTGGGAGACATGGCATTACATATAAGAAAGCTGGGTGACATGGCATTACATATAGGAAAGCTGGGTGACAAGGCATTACATATAGGAAAGCTGGGTGACAAGGCATTACATATAGGAAAACTGGGTGACAAGGCATTACATATAGGAAAGCTGGGTGACATGGCATTACATATAAGAAAGCTGGGTGACATGGCATTACATATAGAAAAGCTGGGTGACAAGGCATTACATATAGGAAAGCTGGGTGACAAGGCATTACATATAGGAAAGCTGGGTGACAAGGCATTACATATAGGAAAGCTGGGTGACAAGGCATTACATATAGGAAAACTGGGTGACAAGGCATTACATATAGGAAAGCTGGGTGACATGGCATTACATGTAGGAAAACTGGGTGACAAGGCATTACATATAGAGAAGCTGGGTGACAAGGCATTACATATAGAGAAGCTGGGTGACAAGGCGTTACATATAGAGAAGCTGGGTGACAAGGCATTACATATAGGAAAGCTGGGTGACAAAGCATTACATATAGGAAAACTGGGTGACAAGGCATTACATATAGAGAAGCTGGGTGACAAGGCATTGCATATAGGAAAGCTCGGTGACAAGGCATTACATATAGGAAAGCTGGGTGACAAGGCATTACATATAGGAAAACTGGGTGACAAGGCATTACATATAGGAAAGCTGGGTGACATGGTATTACATATAGGAAAACTGGGTGACAAGGCATTACATATAGAGAAACTGGTTGACATGGCATTACATGTAGGAAAACTGGGTGACAAGGCATTACATATAGAGAAGCTGGGTGACAAGGCATTACATATAGAGAAGCTGGGTGACAAGGCATTACATATAGGAAAACTGGGTGACAAGGCATTACATATAGGAAAGCTGGGTGACATGGCATTACATATAAGAAAGCTGGGTGACATGGCATTACATATAGGAAAGCTGGGTGACAAGGCATTACATATAGGAAAGCTGGGTGACAAGGCATTACATATAGGAAAGAAGGGTGACAAGGCATTACATATAAGAAAGCTGGGTGACAAGGCATTACATATAGCAAAGCTGGGTAACATGGCGTTACATATAGGAAAGCTGGGTAACAAGCCATTACATATAGGAAAGCTAGGTGACAAAGCATAACATATAAAAAAGTTGTTTGATATAGCATTAACTATAGGAAAGCTGGGTGACAAGGCATTACATATAGGGAAGCTGGGTGACATGACATTACATATAGGAAAGCTGGTTGACATGGCATTATATATATCAAAGATGGATGACAAGGCATTACATATAAGAACGCTGGATGACAAGAGATCACATATAGGAAAGCTGGGTGACAAGGCCTTACATATAGGAAAGCTGGGCGACAAGGCATTACATATAGGAAAGATGGGTGACAAGGCAATACATATAGGAAAGCTGGGCAACAAAGCATTACATATAGGAAAGCTGGGTGACATGACATGACATATAGGAAAGCTGGGTGACAAGGCATTACATATAGGAAAGCTGGGTGACAAGGCATTACATATAGGAAAACTGGGTGACAAGGCATTACATATAGGAAAGCTGGGTGACATGGTATTACATATAGGAAAACTGGGTGACAAGGCATTACATATAGAGAAGCTGGGTGACATGGCATTACATGTAGGAAAACTGGGTGACAAGGCATTACATATAGAGAAGCTGGGTGACAAGGCATTACATATAGAGAAGCTGGGTGACAAGGCATTACATATAGGAAAACTGGGTGACAAGGCATTACATATAGGAAAGCTGGGTGACATGGCATTACATATAAGAAAGCTGGCTGACATGGCATTACATATAGGAAAGCTGGGTGACAAGGCATTACATATAGGAAAGCTGGGTGACAAGGCATTACATATAGGAAAGCTGGGTGACAAGGCATTACATATAGGAAAGCTGGGTGACAAGGCATTACATATAGGAAAACTGGGTGACAAGGCATTACATATAGGAAAGCTGGGAGACATGGCATTACATATAAGAAAGCTGGGTGACATGGCATTACATATAGGAAAGCTGGGTGACAAGGCATTACATATAGGAAAGCTGGGTGACAAGGCATTACATATAGGAAAACTGGGTGACAAGGCATTACATATAGGAAAGCTGGGTGACATGGCATTACATATAAGAAAGCTGGGTGACATGGCATTACATATAGAAAAGCTGGGTGACAAGGCATTACATATAGGAAAGCTGGGTGACAAGGCATTACATATAGGAAAGCTGGGTGACAAGGCATTACATATAGGAAAGCTGGGTGACAAGGCATTACATATAGGAAAACTGGGTGACAAGGCATTACATATAGGAAAGCTGGGTGACATGGCATTACATGTAGGAAAACTGGGTGACAAGGCATTACATATAGAGAAGCTGGGTGACAAGGCATTACATATAGAGAAGCTGGGTGACAAGGCATTACATATAGGAAAGCTGGGTGACAAAGCATTACATATAGGAAAACTGGGTGACAAGGCATTACATATAGAGAAGCTGGGTGACAAGGCATTGCATATAGGAAAGCTGGGTGACAAGGCATTACATATAGGAAAGCTGGGTGACAAGGCATTACATATAGGAAAACTGGGTGACAAGGCATTACATATAGGAAAGCTGGGTGACATGGTATTACATATAGGAAAACTGGGTGACAAGGCATTACATATAGAGAAACTGGGTGACATGGCATTACATGTAGGAAAACTGGGTGACAAGGCATTACATATAGAGAAGCTGGGTGACAAGGCATTACATATAGAGAAGCTGGGTGACAAGGCATTACATATAGGAAAACTGGGTGACAAGGCATTACATATAGGAAAGCTGGGTGACATGGCATTACATATAAGAAAGCTGGGTGACATGGCATTACATATAGGAAAGCTGGGTGACAAGGCATTACATATAGGAAAGCTGGGTGACAAGGCATTACATATAAGAAAGCTGGGTGACAAGGCATTACATATAGCAAAGCTGGGTAACATGGCGTTACATATAGGAAAGCTGGGTAACAAGCCATTACATATAGGAAAGCAAGGTGACAAAGCATAACATATAAAAAAGTTGTTTGATATAGCATTAACTATAGGAAAGCTGGGTGACAAGGCATTACATATAGGGAAGCTGGGTGACATGACATTACATATAGGAAAGCTGGTTGACATGGCATTATATATATCAAAGATGGATGACAAGGCATTACATATAGGAACGCTGGATGACAAGAGATCACATATAGGAAAGCTGGGTGACAAGGCCTTACATATAGGAAAGCTGGGCGACAAGGCATTACATATAGGAAAGATGGGTGACAAGGCAATACATATAGGAAAGCTGGGCAACAAAGCATTACATATAGGAAAGCTGGGTGACATGACATGACATATAGGAAAGCTGGGTGACAAGGCATTACATATAGGAAAGCTGGGTGACAAGGCATTACATATAGGAAAACTGGGTGACAAGGCATTACATATAGGAAAGCTGGGTGACATGGCATTACATGTAGGAAAACTGGGTGACAGGGCATTACATATAGAGAAGCTGGGTGACAAGGCATTACATATAGAGAAGCTGGGTGACAAGGCATTACATATAGAGAAGCTGGGTGACAAGGCATTACATATAGGAAAGCTGGGTGACAAAGCATTACATATAGGAAAACTGGGTGACAAGGCATTACATATAGAGAAGCTGGGTGACAAGGCATTACATATAGGAAAGCTGGGTGACAAGGCATTACATATAGGAAAGCTGGGTAACTGGGTGACAAGGCATTACATATAGGAAAGCTAAGTGACATGGTATTACATATAGGAAAACTGGGTGACAAGGCATTACATATAGAGAAGCTGGGTGACATGGCATTACATGTAGGAAAACTGGGTGACAAGGCATTACATATAGAGAAGCTGGGTGACAAGGCATTACATATAGAGAAGCTGGATGACAAGGCATTACATATAGAGAAGCTGGGTGACAAGGCATTACATATAGGAAAGCTGGGTGACATGGCATTACATATAAGAAAGCTGGGTGACATGGCATTACATATAGGAAAGCTGGGTGACAAGGCATTACATATAGGAAAGCTGGGTGACAAGGCATTACATATAGGAAAGCTGGATGACAAGGCATTACATATAAGAAAGCTGGGTGACAAGGCATTACATATAGGAAAACTGGGTGACAAGGCATTACATATAGGAAAGCTGGGTGACAAGGCATTACATATAGGAAAGCTGGGTGACAAGGCATTACATATAGGAAAGCTGGGTGACAAGGCATTACATATAGGAAAGCTGGGTGACAAGGCATTACATATAGGAAAACTGGGTGACAAGGCATTACATATAGGAAAGCTGGGAGACATGGCATTACATATAAGAAAGCTGGGTGACATGGCATTACATATAGGAAAGCTGGGTGACAAGGCATTACATATAGGAAAGCTGGGTGACAAGGCATTACATATAGGAAAACTGGGTGACAAGGCATTACATATAGGAAAGCTGGGTGACATGGCATTACATATAAGAAAGCTGGGTGACATGGCATTACATATAGAAAAGCTGGGTGACAAGGCATTACATATAGGAAAGCTGGGTGACAAGGCATTACATATAGGAAAGCTGGGTGACAAGGCATTACATATAGGAAAGCTGGGTGACAAGGCATTACATATAGGAAAACTGGGTGACAAGGCATTACATATAGGAAAGCTGGGTGACATGGCATTACATGTAGGAAAACTGGGTGACAAGGCATTACATATAGAGAAGCTGGGTGACAAGGCATTACATATAGAGAAGCTGGGTGACAAGGCGTTACATATAGAGAAGCTGGGTGACAAGGCATTACATATAGGAAAGCTGGGTGACAAAGCATTACATATAGGAAAACTGGGTGACAAGGCATTACATATAGAGAAGCTGGGTGACAAGGCATTGCATATAGGAAAGCTGGGTGACAAGGCATTACATATAGGAAAGCTGGGTGACAAGGCATTACATATAGGAAAACTGGGTGACAAGGCATTACATATAGGAAAGCTGGGTGACATGGTATTACATATAGGAAAACTGGGTGACAAGGCATTACATATAGAGAAACTGGGTGACATGGCATTACATGTAGGAAAACTGGGTGACAAGGCATTACATATAGAGAAGCTGGGTGACAAGGCATTACATATAGAGAAGCTGGGTGACAAGGCATTACATATAGGAAAACTGGGTGACAAGGCATTACATATAGGAAAGCTGGGTGACATGGCATTACATATAAGAAAGCTGGGTGACATGGCATTACATATAGGAAAGCTGGGTGACAAGGCATTACATATAGGAAAGCTGGGTGACAAGGCATTACATATAAGAAAGCTGGGTGACAAGGCATTACATATAGCAAAGCTGGGTAACATGGCGTTACATATAGGAAAGCTGGGTAACAAGCCATTACATATAGGAAAGCTAGGTGACAAAGCATAACATATAAAAAAGTTGTTTGATATAGCATTAACTATAGGAAAGCTGGGTGACAAGGCATTACATATAGGGAAGCTGGGTGACATGACATTACATATAGGAAAGCTGGTTGACATGGCATTATATATATCAAAGATGGATGACAAGGCATTACATATAGGAACGCTGGATGACAAGAGATCACATATAGGAAAGCTGGGTGACAAGGCCTTACATATAGGAAAGCTGGGCGACAAGGCATTACATATAGGAAAGATGGGTGACAAGGCAATACATATAGGAAAGCTGGGCAACAAAGCATTACATATAGGAAAGCTGGGTGACATGACATGACATATAGGAAAGCTGGGTGACAAGGCATTACATATAGGAAAGCTGGGTGACAAGGCATTACATATAGGAAAACTGGGTGACAAGGCATTACATATAGGAAAGCTGGGTGACATGGCATTACATGTAGGAAAACTGGGTGACAGGGCATTACATATAGAGAAGCTGGGTGACAAGGCATTACATATAGAGAAGCTGGGTGACAAGGCATTACATATAGAGAAGCTGGGTGACAAGGCATTACATATAGGAAAGCTGGGTGACAAAGCATTACATATAGGAAAACTGGGTGACAAGGCATTACATATAGAGAAGCTGGGTGACAAGGCATTACATATAGGAAAGCTGGGTGACAAGGCATTACATATAGGAAAGCTGGGTAACTGGGTGACAAGGCATTACATATAGAGAAGCTGGGTGACAAGGCATTACATATAGGAAAGCTGGGTGACAAGGCATTACATATAGGAAAGCTGGGTGACAAGGCATTACATATAGGAAAACTGGGTGACAAGGCATTACATATAGGAAAGCTGGGTGACATGGTATTACATATAGGAAAACTGGGTGACAAGGCATTACATATAGAGAAGCTGGGTGACATGGCATTACATGTAGGAAAACTGGGTGACAAGCAGTGGCGTAGCTATAGGGGTCGCAGCGGTCGCAGTTGCGACCGGGCCCCTAAGCCTGGGGGGCCCACGGGCCCCCGTTGCCATACAGCATTTTTTCTAACTAAACCTTCTGTGCCGTGAAGCCGGCACTTCCGGGTTACGGTCACATGGTACACTTAGTGTACCATGTGACCGTGTTGTCACGTGACACGGCTTCCAGACAGAGCAGAAGAGTCGGTGCGGAGGACTCCAGGTAAGCTGCAGTGTAATGTAATGTATTGTGTTGTAACGTTATGTATTGTAATGTAATGTATGTGATGCCTTGTAATGTATTGTGTTGTATGCGGTGGAGAGGGGGGGAGCGTTAAATCACAGCCCCCCCCTCCTCCACCGCAAACTGCACAATACAGTATAGTACACATGAGTGTATGAGAGCGGGGCTGCGGCTGTGTAATACAGTCACTGCCCTGCTCCTGAGTCCTGACATGTGAGCGCCGTCAGGATGATGTGATGCGGCCGGCGCTGCACTAATGAGCGTCGGCACTGAAGACAGAACATGGTGGGCGCGCTACAAAACACCCCCATGTTCTGTCCTCAATGCCTGAACCGCCGCTCATTAGTGCAGCGCCGGCCGCATCTCCACATGCTGACCGCGCGCGCACTTATATCAGGAGCGGGGCAATGGCTGTATTACACAGCCGCAGCCCCGCTCTATAACGGCGGAGATCAGAGAGACCTCTCATCTCCGCCGTTATTCTCCTGAATAATGCGATCACAGCTGACTGCAGCATTCAGGGGAAAATGAGAAGGGGGGATGCCCCTGGATCGCGTCACAGGGAATTCCTGTGGTGCGATTAAGGGACATACCATATATGGGCAGACAGCCCAGGGTCTGTTGAAGGACCCCAGGGCTGTCCTACCATATTTCCTGTTGTTAGGGCATACTGAGGTATGTCCTAACAACTGCCTGTGTACTATCAGTACACAGGCTAATGTACTGGCTTATAGCTATAGGCCAGTACATTGAAGTTTAAAAATAAAATAAAAGTAATGTTAAATAAAAAAAATACACATACACTTTTTTTATAATAAACATTAAAATAAGTCTCAATACATAAAACATACACAGAATCGGTATTGGCGCGCCCGTAATAACCTGCACAACAATTTTTTTGCATCATTTATGATGTGTACTCTGTAAAAAAATAAAATTAAAATTGCTTTCTATCACTTAGGCCCCATTCACACGACCGTGCCCGCTATCAGGGCCCGCGATTGCGGGCACGGCCGGCCGCCGACTGCCACCCGCATTTTCGAGCCGTGCTCCCATACAAAGTATGGGAGAATGGCCCGCAAAATGCAAAAGGACGGACATGTTCCATAATTTTCGGAACATTTCTACGGCACGGACACCCATCCGTAGCGCTACGGAAATGTGTCCGCGCTCAATGAAAGTGAATGGAGGTTATTTACGGTCGTGTGCATGGGGCCTAATTGTGAGGCACAAGGTGCGATGATGAATTTAACCTCCATGTGCTTCACATTAATAGTAATTAACCCCATCATGTACCTTACATATTAACCCATTATGGCTGAGAAACATGATGGGGTTAATTACTATTAATGTGAGGCACATTCAAAATTCATCATCACACCTCGTGCCTAACATCAGAAAATGGAAGAACTTTTTTTTATTTTTATTACTGTTGGCAAAGTAAACGAAGTATCGGTATCGAAGTCCAAATTTTGGTATCGTGACATCCCTACACTGTGGGTCGCGTCCCCCTGGGGGTTCGTGAGTCACTCACCGAGGTCCCGGTTCCAATCAATGCTGGAGCAAGGAGCTGACATCTCCTTGATCCAGCATTCCCTGTGCCGTGAGCGGCTCGACGCAGGCAGGCGGGATGTAGCGACATCATCGCGCCTTCCTGCGCTGAGTCACTCATAGTACACACCGGAGGAGGCGAAGGATCCTCCACTCGACGTGGGAACGGGGATAGGTAAGTAATTATGCACATATGGGGGCATTATACTGTATGGGGGGGCTGATATTGGGGGCAGCTATGGGAGCATTAACTGTGTGGGGGCATTATACTATGGGGGCTGTTGGGCAAGGCGTCTGGGCATAGGAGTGCGCAGGGGTCTGATGATGATGGTGGTGGTGCTGGGGAGGGGTAGGGGGGCCCAAGCTGAATTCTTGCACCCGGGCCCATGAGCCTTTAGCTACGCCCCTGGTGACAAGGCATTGCATATAGAGAAGCTGGATGACAAGGCATTACATATAGAGAAGCTGGGTGACAAGGCATTACATATAGGAAAGCTGGGTGACATGGCATTACATATAAGAAAGCTGGGTGACATGGCATTACATATAGGAAAGCTGGGTGACAAGGCATTACATATAGGAAAGCTGGGTGACAAGGCATTACATATAGGAAAGCTGGATGACAAGGCATTACATATAAGAAAGCTGGGTGACAAGGCATTACATATAGGAAAACTGGGTGACAAGGCATTACATATAGGAAAGCTGGGTGACAAGGCATTACATATAGGAAAGCTGGGTGACAAGGCATTACATATAGGAAAGCTGGGTGACAAGGCATTACATATAGGAAAGCTGGGTGACAAGGCATTACATATAGGAAAACTGGGTGACAAGGCATTACATATAGGAAAGCTGGGAGACATGGCATTACATATAAGAAAGCTGGGTGACATGGCATTACATATAGGAAAGCTGGGTGACAAGGCATTACATATAGGAAAGCTGGGTGACAAGGCATTACATATAGGAAAACTGGGTGACAAGGCATTACATATAGGAAAGCTGGGTGACATGGCATTACATATAAGAAAGCTGGGTGACATGGCATTACATATAGAAAAGCTGGGTGACAAGGCATTACATATAGGAAAGCTGGGTGACAAGGCATTACATATAGGAAAGCTGGGTGACAAGGCATTACATATAGGAAAGCTGGGTGACAAGGCATTACATATAGGAAAACTGGGTGACAAGGCATTACATATAGGAAAGCTGGGTGACATGGCATTACATGTAGGAAAACTGGGTGACAAGGCATTACATATAGAGAAGCTGGGTGACAAGGCATTACATATAGAGAAGCTGGGTGACAAGGCGTTACATATAGAGAAGCTGGGTGACAAGGCATTACATATAGGAAAGCTGGGTGACAAAGCATTACATATAGGAAAACTGGGTGACAAGGCATTACATATAGAGAAGCTGGGTGACAAGGCATTGCATATAGGAAAGCTGGGTGACAAGGCATTACATATAGGAAAGCTGGGTGACAAGGCATTACATATAGGAAAACTGGGTGACAAGGCATTACATATAGGAAAGCTGGGTGACATGGTATTACATATAGGAAAACTGGGTGACAAGGCATTACATATAGAGAAACTGGGTGACATGGCATTACATGTAGGAAAACTGGGTGACAAGGCATTACATATAGAGAAGCTGGGTGACAAGGCATTACATATAGAGAAGCTGGGTGACAAGGCATTACATATAGGAAAACTGGGTGACAAGGCATTACATATAGGAAAGCTGGGTGACATGGCATTACATATAAGAAAGCTGGGTGACATGGCATTACATATAGGAAAGCTGGGTGACAAGGCATTACATATAGGAAAGCTGGGTGACAAGGCATTACATATAGGAAAGCTGGGTGACAAGGCATTACATATAAGAAAGCTGGGTGACAAGGCATTACATATAGCAAAGCTGGGTAACATGGCGTTACATATAGGAAAGCTGGGTAACAAGCCATTACATATAGGAAAGCTAGGTGACAAAGCATAACATATAAAAAAGTTGTTTGATATAGCATTAACTATAGGAAAGCTGGGTGACAAGGCATTACATATAGGGAAGCTGGGTGACATGACATTACATATAGGAAAGCTGGTTGACATGGCATTATATATATCAAAGATGGAGGACAAGGCATTACATATAGGAACGCTGGATGACAAGAGATCACATATAGGAAAGCTGGGTGACAAGGCCTTACATATAGGAAAGCTGGGCGACAAGGCATTACATATAGGAAAGATGGGTGACAAGGCAATACATATAGGAAAGCTGGGCAACAAAGCATTACATATAGGAAAGCTGGGTGACATGACATGACATATAGGAAAGCTGGGTGACAAGGCATTACATATAGGAAAGCTGGGTGACAAGGCATTACATATAGGAAAACTGGGTGACAAGGCATTACATATAGGAAAGCTGGGTGACATGGCATTACATGTAGGAAAACTGGGTGACAGGGCATTACATATAGAGAAGCTGGGTGACAAGGCATTACATATAGAGAAGCTGGGTGACAAGGCATTACATATAGAGAAGCTGGGTGACAAGGCATTACATATAGGAAAGCTGGGTGACAAAGCATTACATATAGGAAAACTGGGTGACAAGGCATTACATATAGAGAAGCTGGGTGACAAGGCATTACATATAGGAAAGCTGGGTGACAAGGCATTACATATAGGAAAGCTGGGTGACAAGGCATTACATATAGGAAAACTGGGTGACAAGGCATTACATATAGGAAAGCTGGGTGACATGGTATTACATATAGGAAAACTGGGTGACAAGGCATTACATATAGAGAAGCTGGGTGACATGGCATTACAGGTAGGAAAACTGGGTGACAAGGCATTACATATAGAGAAGCTGGGTGACAAGGCATTACATATAGAGAAGCTGGATGACAAGGCATTACATATAGAGAAGCTGGGTGACAAGGCATTACATATAGGAAAGCTGGGTGACAAGGCATTACATATAGGAAAACTGGGTGACATGGTATTACATATAGGAAAACTGGGTGACAAGGCATTACATATAGAGAAGCTGGGTGACAAGGCATTACATATAGAAAAGCTGGGTGACAAGGCATTACATATAGAGAAGCTGGGTGACAAGGCATTACATATAGAGAAGCTGGGTGACAAGGCATTACATATAGGAAAGCTGGGTGACAAGGCATTACATATAGGAAAACTGGGTGACAAGGCATTACATATAGAGAAGCTGGGTGACAAGGCATTACATATAGGAAAGCTGGGTGACAAGGCATTACATATAGAGAAGCTGGGTGACATGGCATTATATATAGGAAAGATGGTTAACAAGCCATTACATATAGAAAAGATGGGTGACATGGTATTATATATAGGAAAGCTGGGTGACATGGTATTACATATAGAAAAGCTGGGTAACAAGCCATCACAAACATCATAACTGTGTCAATGACAATGAGATAAACAATATCCATTCTGGAGAGATATAAAATACAGGCAAAAAAACAAGGCAGATTACTGGAGGGAGAAGAACGTAACTTTTCTGCTGAGCTACTGGGGGGGGCGGAGGCGGAGGCAACTACTTTATGAACGCGCCGGTGATAATGAATCACTGCCTACTGCGACTCTCTAATAGGAGAGGCGGTCGCTCTGTGTTTCGTGATGAACAAGCCATTATACAACTACAATTACTTTAACCCCTTCCCGCTTTGGCCACTTTTGATCTTCCTGACGGAGCCTCATTTTTCAAATCTGACATGTTTCACTTTATGTGGTAATAACTTCGGAATGCTTTTACCTATCCAAGCGATTCTGAGATTGTTTTCTCGTGACACATTGGACTTTATGTTACTGGCAAAATGTGCTCGATACGTCCAGTATTTAATTGTGAAAAACACCAAAATTTGTGGAAAAATTGCAAAAATTTGCATTTTTCGAAATGTAAATGTATCTGCCTGTAAGAAAGGCAGTTATACCACACTAAATTGTTGCTAATATACATCCCTCATATGTCTACTTTCGATTGGCATTGTTTTTTGAACATCCCTTTTTTTTCTAGGACGTTACAAGGCTTAGAACTTTAGCAGCAATTTCTCACATTTTCAAGAACATTTCAAAAGGCTATTTTTACAGTGGCCCGTTCAGTTGTAAAGTGGCTTTTAGGGCCTTATATATTAGAAACCCCCAATAAGTCACCCCATTTTAAAAACTCTACCCCTCAAAGTATTCGAAACAGCAGAGAAAGTTTATAGGAGAAATCCTCCAGCTCACCGTTGCGCCCGGATCTCCGTGACGGCACACGGTGAGATCAACAAGAGACAGTAGAGAAACAATGATCCAGCGCAAGGTCATTTTAAAAGGAAACAAGGTTCCAATTCTATTTCAAAAACTTAATTGAATACATCATTGAATACAGCTAACCACCGTTGCATCTGAGACATACACTTTTTGAAGAAGTTTTTGAAATAAAATTGGAACCGTGTTTCCTTTTAAAATTACCTTGTGCTGGATCATTGTTTCTCTACTGTCTCTTGTATTCAAAACAGCATTTGGAAAGTTACTTAGAAATATCCCACATGTGGACCTAGTGTGCTTATGGACTAAAGCACAGGCCTCAGAATCTAAGGAGCTAAAAATCTAAATTTTTAGGCACCATGTCAGGTTTGAAGGGCTCTTGCGGTGCCAAAACACTGGTAATCCCCCAAAAGTGACCCAATTTGGGAAACTAATTTCCTTGAGGGGTCTATCTAGGGGTATAGTGAGCATTTTGACCCCACAGGTTTTTTGCAGAAATTATTGGAAGTAGGCTGTGAAAATTAAAATCTACATTCTTTCAAAAAAATGTAGATTTAGCTATTTTTTTCACATTTCCACAAGGACTAAAGGAGAAAACGCACGCAACATTTGTAAAGCAATTTCTCCAGAGTAAAACAGTATCCCATATGTGGTAACAAGCGGCTGTTTGGACACACAGCAGAGCATAGAAGGGAAAGAGCACCATTTGGCTTTCGGAGCTCAAATTTAGCAAGAATCATGTCGCATTTGCAAAACCACTGAGGGACCAGAACAGTTAAAATGCCCAAAAAATTACTCCATTTAGGAAACTACACCCCTTGACAAATTCATCTACGGGTGTAGTGAACATTTTGACCGCACAGGGGTTTCATAGATTTTATTAGAGGTGGGTAGTGAAAATAAAAACAATACTTTTTCTTCAATAAGACGTACATTTAGCTCAAAATTTTTCATTTTCTCAACAAATATAGGAAAAAAGAACCCCAACATTTGTAAAGCAACTTCTCTGCAACCGGAATACCCCATATGTGGTCATAAACTACTGTTTGGGCACACGGCAAGGATCAGAAGAGAAGGAGCGTCATTTGGCTTTTGGAGTACAGATTTTGCTGGATTGAATTCTTGGTACCATGTCGCTTTTGCAATGCCCCTAAGGTACCAGTACAGTGGAAACTACCCAAAAGTGACTCCATACGCAAAACTACACCCCTTGAAGAATTCATCTAGTGGTGTAGTGAGCATTTTGACCCCACAGGTGTTTCATAGATTTTATTAGAATTGGGCAGTGAAAATAATCAAAAATCCCTTTTCTTCAATAAGATGTAGATTTAGCACAAAATTTTTAATTTTCTGAACAAATAAAGGAAAAAAGAACCCCCGAAAATTTGTAAAGCTATTTCTTCCGAGTACGGTAATACCCAATATGTGGTCATAAACTGCTGTTTGGGCACACAGTAGGACTCAGAAGGGAAGGTGCGCCTCTTTTCTTATCCATCCGGTCCAGAGTTCATGACGACTTCTCCTGGCCATGACCCATTTCTGCAGAATTTGCCACTCAGATGTCCTCACTTTTTCAACATTTCCACATCTACAAATGAAAATAAAATTATCATGGTGCCACATACTGTGCCCCTAAATATAATAGCACCAAAGACTGCGTGCCTGAATATAATAATACCAAACGCTGTAAAACACCACATATACACAGCCCCCTGTACATAATGCCACACACAGCCCCCTGTACATAGTGCCACACACAGCCCCTGTAGATAGTACACACCCCCATAGATAGCGCCACACACAGCCCCTGTAGATATTACACACACCCCTATAGCTAGCACCACACACATCCCCCCGTAGAGAGCGTTACACACAGCCCCTATAGACAGCGCCATAAAACCCTCCCCATCTTGTAAATAGCGCCACAGAGCCCCCCCTGTAAAGAGCGCCACACACATACCGCTGTGGATAGCGCCACACAGCCCCCCCTTGTATATAGTGTCACATAGCGCTCTCCCTTAGTATATAGGGCCACACAGTGCTCCCACTTGCATATAGTGCCACTTAGTGCCCCCCTTGTATATAGGGTCACATAGCGCTCCCCCTTGTGTATAGGACCACTTAGCGCTCCCCCCTTGTATATAGGGCCACATAGCGCTCCCCCTTGTATATAGTGCACACAGCGCTCCCCCCTTTGTATATAGTGTTACACAGTGCTCCCCTCCCCCTTGTATATAGGCCCACACAGCGCTACCCTCCCCCTTGTATATAGGGCCACCCAGCACTCCCCCCCCTCCTTGAATATATGCACAGTGCTACCCCCACCTAAAAAAATAAATATATATTTTACTTACCTTGCTGCGTTCTCGTGGCGGCCGCTCAAGCTGGACGCATGTGAAGCCTCTGGACTAGACACATGCGCAGACCGGCGTGATGCAGTACCTCATCACGCCGGCCTGCGCAGGGAGTCTTGACAGCACCTGATAGGCTGCCAGCCTAATGTGGCCTGCAGCCTATAATATTTGTTTGTATCTGAGGACTCAGATACAAATGAGTGTGGCTGCCGCTAGCACCGGGGCCCCCTCCAGTGCTAGCGATGCCACCGGGCATGAGGGGGCCCGTGCGGTCTTGTGCGGTTCTAGCGGCCATGGGCCTCCTGGGAGCCTTGGGCCCTGGGCGGCCGCCCAAACCGCCCTAATGATAATCCGCCACTGCACCTAGGGGTGTAGTGAGCATGTTAACCCCACAAGTGTTTTGCAGAAATTAGTGTGCACTCGATGTTGCAGAGTGAAAATGGGATTTTTTCCATAGATATGCGAATATGTGGTACCCAGCTTGTGCCACCATAACAAGACAGCTTCCTAATTATTATGCTGTGTTTCCCGGTTTTAGAAACACCATACATTTGGCTCTAATCTTTCGCCGGGACATTCGACCAGGCTCAGGAGTGAAAGAGCACCATGCGAAGTTGAGGCCTAATTTGCCAATTTACACAGTATTGGTTCACAATTGCAGGGCTTGGATGTGAAATAATAAAATAAACCGCTGAGAAGTGACCCCATTTTGGAAACTGCACTTATCAAGGCATTTATTAAGGGGTACCTCACAGGTGTTTTCCATAAATGATTGCACTGCGGATGGTGCAAAGTAAAAAATAAAAATTTTCCCTAAATATGCCATTTCAGTGGCAAATATATAGGACCGACAAAGAAGAAATAAATGCTGAGAAACAAGGAAGTAGTGAAAATACAAAAAATACTTTATTAACATACAATAAGTCATGCAATGGTAAAAGAATCCATAAAATGCAAGGAAACCGAACATGTACAGCAGAAAAATGAAAGAGGTATGTTATACAAAAAGGTACAGCGTAGTATGAAGGTTTAACATACCCATAGTGGCCTATGGGTATTGACCCCCAGACGAAGGCATTAGCGCCGAAACATGCGTTGGGGTGGAGCTCAGCTGTTGTTATTCCGTCTCCTCACTATGGGTATGTTAAACCTTCATACTACGCTGTACCTTTTTGTATAACATACCTCTTTCATTTTTCTGCTGTACATGTTCGGTTTCCTTGCATGCACAGCAATATGTGTGATACCTAGGTTTTTATACCATGATTATAATATCAGCCACTGCTTGCAAATAACTTTTGGGTTTTGACCCATGCTCTCATGATGTCTATTTAGTGCCACTGGGCACGTGTATATGCTTGATTTATGTAACTAAGCTGATTATACTATAATATTCTCTTACACATTGTCCACAATATTTCCATCGGGGCATCCACACATAGTTCATGTACTATTCGTACATATTTGGGTAAATCCCCAGCTGAGTGTCCGTGTTTTTACTGTCGGTTTATGGATTCTTTTACCTTTGTATGACTTATTGTATGTTAATAAAGTATTTTTTGTATTTTCACTACTTCCTTGTTTCTCAGCATTCATTTCTTCTTTGTCGGTCCTATATATTTAGTAGCGATGCTGTTTGGGTTTAACACCCTTGAATCAACCCATTGAAGTCTACGTATATCTTATTTACGTACTTCCTTTATTGGGGCATATTGATTCATGTTGCTTTTTCGGTTTTGTCAGTGGCAAATATGTTGTGCCCAGCTTGTACCACTGGGGACACACAACCCAAAAATTGTTAAAAGGGTTCTCCCGGGTATGGCGATGCCATTTATGTGGAAGTAAACTGCTGTTTGGGCACACATTAGGGTTCAGAAGGGAAGCCATTTGGCTTTTGGAGCGTGGATTTTGCTTGGTAGCAGTTTTGTTTGAGTATTACTGGTATTTCAGTTTATAATGTGGGGGTATATGTAAGCTGGGCAGAGTATACCAGGGGCATAGTCAGATGGTATAATAATGGGGTAAAAAAAAGAATAAAATTATCCATAGAGGTGTGTTACGCTGTGAAGCAATCATTTCTGCACAGGCCGGTGTCGCACTGATAAATGTCCTTTCTTATCCTGTTTTTGTCCACACTCCGCACCTTTGCAGTTTGGGGAATTTTGCTGGGAAGTGTTGTCCTGGTATAATGCGGGCACCCTCACTTCCAGCAGATATGTTTGGGCCCTCCCTTTCCTGGTTCCCTAATTTTAGGGCCTTGATAATTCGTCTCTTGAAACAGAAGAAATGTTCCCCACGGACCTGCACAACTGCATACTTTTTATTTCCTGACTTCTTGGAACCCTAACTTATTTTATTTTTTCATAGACGTAGTGGTATGAGGGCTGTTTTTTGAGGAATGAGCTGTAGTTATTATTGGTAGCATTTTGGGGTACATGGGACTTTTTGATCACTTTTTATTCTGCAAGGTGACCAAGAAACAGCAATTCTGTAAAAAGTTTTTTTATATTGCGTTCACTACACATCATAAATTACATGTTAACTTTATTCTGCGGGTCAGTACGATTCCGGCAATACCTAATTTATAGCACTTTTTTATGTTTTATTAGGTTTTACTTTTTCCACAATAAAATTACTTTTGTAAAAAGAATTTATTTTTCTGTCTCCATGTTGTAAGAGCAGTAAGGGTATGTTCACACAAAGTGTTTTCAGCCGTTTTTCGGGCCGTAAACATCCCGAAAAACGGCTGAAAAATCGGAAGCAGAACGCCTCCAAACATCTGCCCATTGATTTCAATGGGAAAACAGCGTTCTGTTCCAACGGGGCGTTTTTTACACGGACGTTTTTCAAAATGGCCGCGTAAAAAAACGGCCATGAAAAAGTAGTGCATCTCACTTCTTCAGACGTTTTTGGAGCCGTTTTTCGAAAAATGCGAGTTGCTAAAAGGAAGTCTGAAAATCAGGAGCTATTTTCCCTTGAAAACAGCTCCGTATTTTCAGAAGTTTTTATTTTGTGTGTGCACATACCTTAACTTTTTAATTTTTATAATTTTCGTCGAATGAGCTGTATGAGGGCTTGTTTTTTGCGAGACAAGCTATAGTTTTTATAGGTACCATTTTTGGATACATGCGACTTTTTGATCACTTTCTATTTACATTTTTGGAAGACAAAGTGATAAAAAAAACAGCAATTCTGGCAGTATATTTTATGTTTTTTTTACGGGGTTCACTACACAGGACATATAACATAATATTTTTATCGTTCAGGTCATTACGAACGTGGCTATACCAGATATGTATGGTTTTATTTATTTATTTTCAATAAATAACTTGATAGGGTAAAAGGCCGATTGTGTTTTATTTTATTACTTGAAGCTTTTATTTTTTACAACTTTTATTTTTACTTTTCTTTACACTTTTCTTTAGTCCCACAGGGGACTTGAAGGTCCAACTGTTTGATTGACGTTCTAATACATTGCACTACCATTGTTAAGCCTCCTGTTGCCATAGCAGCAATCGGCAGCCTTGCCATCGCATAGCAGGACTGCCAATTTGCTATAAACCACTAAGATGCAGCGATCGCTGCATCTATGGGGTTAATGGCAGGGATCAGAGCTAGCTCCGGTTCCTGCCGTTACAGCAGGGTGTCCGCTGTAACATACACCCACTTCTGAGCCGGAAGCTGAGCCGGCGCCATCTTGCCGATGGTACCAGAAGCCTTTTAGGCCCCGCCTTTGAGTGGGGCATAGGAGGTTTCCGTTGCTGGCAGACCGGGAGGCCAGTATTAGGCCTCCGGTTGCCATTGCAGAACCGGTAACTCAGCGATCACGTTGCTGCGGTGCCGGTGGCTAAAAACCCCTCACATGCTGCGATCTCTATTGAACGCAGCATCTGAGGGGTTAATCCGCCAGATCGAAGGCTAGCTCCGATCCTGGCCGTTACATCAGGGTGCCAGCTGTAACATACAGCTGGCACCCAGCGGTAATAGTGCAGGCTCAGCTCCTGAGCCCGCACTATCACCACAACGTAACGGTACTGCGCTTTGCGGGAAGCCCTGCCCGACAGGCGCATGTCGGGAAGGGGTTAAAGAATGAAAGGAGAAGAATCCTAAAGGAAAGGATTCTTGGAAGGAGGAGAGGAATCGTGTAAGATCCGGAACCTTTGTTCACTGTGGGACAAGGTGATCAGAAACCACTGGATATGGATAGGGACACCTCAGAAATGGTGTCCAAAACAAAAGATCTGGAGAGAGGAAGATAGATGAAGAGAGATGCAATCCTCACTGAGAAGAGGAAGATGGAGAACCTCAAAGTGTTGTATTCTGCAATCTCTGCCTATGAACAACAGCAAAAGACCAGAAATGACATCAAAAGAACAGGTCCCTGCAAGATGGAGGATCAACAAGGAGAAGATCCTGAAATAATGCAGAAATATTAACAGTGCAGAGTTAGAATCAGAAGAGGATCTCCAAGAAACACCAAAACGCATCACTTACCCCAGATCTAAAAGATCAGAGAGTCCAAACCTCCAATGAATGGAAACCCAGAAGAGGATTAAGAACAACAGAGACTTGGTTCTCCAGAGTAGGAGGAGACTCAGATATCTGAGCCCAGTGGAGGACGGAAATGGTGCAAAATGGTCCAGGCCATCAACTATCAATACTGCATCCAGACAGTCTAACCAACACAACTGCATGGTTTCTCCAGCCAATACAGCAGGTAAGATAGGAACAGATGGAGGTGGATGATGTGAGTTGTAGTGTCATTGTGCTGTATCATCACATGACGTATAATATATGGGATATGGATTTATTTCCATATTTTATTCTAATGTAGACGAATTACACCTGCATTTTAATCCTATGTCCTATGGGTGTAAAGATTATAATCTATTGTCTACAATCTGTCTTTTCTCGCCTCTATCCCTATTTCTTTTAATACTGTCTGACATCATTTAAGTTGAGCAGAACTGAGGCTTTGTTGCTACAAATACTTGTTCATCCCTGATATATTTCATGTATATTTTTCCTCCCTGTACCCCATCACTTCCATAGTATCCAATCACAAAGTAGTATTTACTCCCTAAACTACAAAGTAATGATAATGGGATAGTGTTTAACACTATACATTATATAAAATATCAAATATAACTAATCCCCCTAGGTTTCATAGATTCTGTATATTAGTTTATAGAGAACATTGTTGGCCTCGTTGTAGAAAGCATTTGCACACATTAGGCTTCGTTAGGCTTTGTTTCAGTTAGGATTCCGTTCATGGATTCCCCTGACGGAAAGCTAAGACGAAACCCCTGAACGGAGCCCTGACACAGATGTGAATGAACCCTTACAGAATTAAATATAGACAAATAGATACAATCAGCAGCGATTGCAATGGGTAACTCCAATTTCCATTGCACTAGTTTTTATACTTTATTATCTCGATAAAAAGTATACAGAAACTATATTTAATCCCTTCCCGCATTTGGAAGTAACTGTTCGTTAGTTTTAGCAGTGCCTTCCCACAAATGGACGTAGAATTACATCCAATGGATGGCGCAGGCACAGGAGCTGTGCCCGTGCCATCCGCAGCGTGTGCCAGCTTTAATATACAGCCAACAACACACTGAAGTGGCCAATATAGGAGTTACCTCTGATCCCGTCTGTTTAACCACTTAGACGCAGTGGTCAATAGCGACCGGGGCATCTAGGCGGTTAGACAAAGGGTGGGGGTTTACTCTGGCACCCATCTGCGCCCAGAGATGCGATCACGAGGTACCGATGGGTTGCTTTGGCCCCAAGCCTGCCATAGCTGTATGCTTTCTAAGTTGTGCTGATGGCACAGCCTAATAGATTGCCTGTCAGTTTGTTACTGAGTATACCAAAGCATTATACCAACAATCAAATGATCGCATTGTGAAGTTTGCTAGTGGGACTCTTAGTTCAAATTTGTTAAAAAAAAGTGTTCACATAAAAAAAAATTAACATTTCAAAGAAGAGTGGTTTTGCTCTGCAAAAGTGCAAAAAAAATTATACCATGTATGGTATTGCCGGAATCGTAACGACACATACAAAACAGTTATCAAGTTAACCACACAGTGAACAACATAAAACATTTTTAAAAAAACAGCAGCTGAATTGCTTTTCTTTTTCTAATTTATATGTTCCCCTAAAATGGTTCCCTCAAAAATCAAACCCTTATCCATCTGCATCGAATTTAAAGAGGCTCTGTCACCACATTATAAGTGGCCTATCTTGTACATAATATGATCGGCGCTGTAATGTAGATTACAACAGTGTTTTTTATTTAGAAAAACCATCATTTTTGACAGAGTTATGACCTATTTTAGCTTTATGCTAGTGACTTTCTTAATGGACAACTGGGCGTGTTTTACTTTTTGACCAAGTGGGCGTTGTGGAGAGAAGTGTATGACGCTGACCAATCAGCATCATACACTTTTCCCCATTCATTTACACAGCATATGGTGATCTTATTACATCACTATGTGCCAGTGGCGTAGCTAGGTTCTCCTGCACCCGGGGCAAAGATTCAGATTGGCGCCCCCTCGCCCCAACTTATTTCCCGACATCTCCTTCCCCCTCGCCATGTTTTCTTTCCCTACCAATCAATGAGATGTAATTTTTTGTTCACAATATTTTTAATGTAACTTGAGTATAAAAGCATTTCTACATTTTACAAGCGATATAGTTCTATAATGTAATTAACATAAAAATAAATTCAAAGAAAATAAATTAAAGAGGCCACACACAGCCCCCTGTAGATAGCGCCACACACAGCCCCCTTGTAGATAGCGCCACACACAGCCCCCTGTAGATAGCGCCACACAGCCCCTCTCTTGTAGATAGTGCCACACACAGCCCCCAGTAGATAGTGTCACACACAGCCCCCCTTGTAAATTGTGCCACACAGCCCCCCTTGTAGATAGTGCCAAACACAGCCCGCTGCCCCTTTGTAAATAGCGCCACACCCCCCACTTGTAAATAGCGCCACACTCCCACCCCTTTTAAATAGCGCCACACTCCCACCCCTTTTAAATAGCGCCACACTGTGAACAGACCGGTGAGCAGTAGCCTACCGCTACCACTCTCCGCTCTGCCTGGTGTGACTTACCGGAGGAGCCGAGGAGGTCATTCCTTGCAGGCAGCGGCGGAGTTTCTTCTGACTAGGGTTGGTGACAGCCAGGGCCGGCCTTAGGTTGGATGGCGCCCTGTGCGGGACTCTCTATTGCCGCCCCCTACACAAACCAAAAATTAACCACATATATAGACACGCTGGAACATATATACTGTACATACATAAAGACAGATATTTAGACATGCAGGCAAATATACATACACACCTTCTGGAATACATACATACAGATAAATATACATACACACATTCTGGAATATATACATACAGGTAAATATATAGACGTACAGACACATATACACACACACACACACACACACACACACACACACACACACACCGGCATATAAATACACAGACAGGAACATATACAAATACATGAAAGGCACAAATATACAAGCACAAAGACACATTCACAAACAGACCCATATATACACACACAGGCACATATGTACACAGCACAGATAATGTAGTAGATGCTACCTGCAGTCCTATGTAACACCACAGATAACACAGTGATAACTGGTAGTACAGATAATGTAGTAGTCAGGGGCGTAGCTAAAGGCTCATGGGCCCCGATGCAAAAGTTCTTATTGGGCCCCCCCCCTCCCCGCAAACTTATCATGGCCGACGGTCCGCAGCTTTCAGCTGCATCGCTGGGTCTCCTAAGTGACCCAACAATGCAGCACTAGCAGCCAGGGGCATCATTAAGGACTTAAAGTGTCAGGGGAAATAGTCAAAATACATATGTGTACACCCAAAAAAAAAATGTGTGTGTGTGTGTGTGTGTGTGTATAGGAGACAGCATAGCATATCTATAGCACTACGACCCTATCAACTATGGATAGGATTAGATACATTGGCTCAGCAGACAGTATCACACATGATAGGATTATATACAGTGGCTGAGCAGACAGTATCACACATGATAGGATTAGATACACAGCTCAGCAGACAGTATCACACATGATAGGATTAGATGCAGTGGCCCAGCAGACAGTATCACACATGATAGGATTAGATACAATGGCTCAGCAGACAGTATCAAACATGATAGGATTAGATGCAGTGGCCCAGCAGAAGAGTTTCACACATGATAGGATTAGATACAATGGCTCAGCAGACAGTATCACACATGATAGGATTAGATACACAGCTCAGCAGACAGTATCACACATGATTGGATTAGATATAGGGCCCAGCAGATAGTATCACACATGATAGGATTAGATACAGTGGCTCAGCAGACAGTATCACACATGATAGGATTAGATACAGTGGCTCAGCAGACAGTATCACACATGATAGGATTAGATACACAGCTCAGCAGACAGTATCACACATGATAGGATTAGATATAGGGCCCAGCAGATAGTATCACACATGATTGGATTAGATACAGTGGCTCAGCAGACAGTATCACACACGATTGGATTAGATACACAGCTCAGCAGACAGTATCACACATGATTGGATTAGATATAGGGCCCAGCAGACAGTATCACACATAATTGGATTAGATACATGGCTCAGCTCGCTGACATTGCGGCTCCAGCGCTGGACCCAGGAAAGGTAAGAATAATAATTTTGCTTCTTTGTGTTACGGATTATTTTTGTGTGTTTGTGTTTTTTTACAGGTTCGGTTGTTGGACTTCGGATACGAGGACTTCAATGACGGCGTTTTTTTATTCTCAATAAAATGGTTAATGAGGGTTGTGTTTTTTTATTTCAATAAAATATTTTTTATATGTGCTTGTATCTTTTTAAACTTTATTATCACCGCCTTAGTAATGGCCGCTGGCTGATTGACAACCTCCATTACTAAGGCGGGGCTTAATGTTAGCAGGTGCAGAGGCCAACACTAACCCCCATTATTACCCAGGGGTGCTGGGAAGAGCCGGGTACGAACCAGTACCCGACCATCTGTAGTGACGGGCAGGCACCGGGGTGGCCGCAGGCTGGTAGTATTAGGCTGGGGAAGGCCAAAAACAGTGGTACCTACCACCCTGGTAATGCTGCCTGCTGCTGTGTTGTATCTGGCTGGTTATGAAAATTGGGAGGGGGGACCCGACATCGTTCTTTCCAATTATTTTTTATTTTATTTTTTTTAAATGACGTGGGGTCCCCCCCATTTTTCATAACCAGCCAGATACAATAAAGCAGCAGCAGCCTAGCATCACCAGGGTGGGAAGGGCCACTGTTTTTGGCCTTTCCCCTCCTGATAATACCAGCCTATGGCCACCCCAGTGCCCGACCATCCCTACATATGGTCAGGTACTGGATGGTACCCGGCTCTTCCCAGCACCCCTGGTGGCGGTGGGTACCTGGGTAATAAAGGGGGTTAGTGTTAGCCTCTGCACCGGCTAACACTAAGCCCCGCCTTAGCAACGGACGCTGTCAATCAGCCGGCGGCCATTACTAAGGCGGTAGTAATATAGTTTTTAAAAAAAACACAAAGACATACAAAAAATATTTTATTGAAATTAAAAAAAAACCCACACAACCCTCATTAACCATTTTATTGATAATAAAAAAAAAGCCGTCATCGAAGTAGTCCTGGAATCCGATGTAGTCCAACGACCGAACCTGTAAGAAAACACACAAAAAAAACTATTAGGGTATGTGCACACACACTAATTACGTCCGTAATTGACGGACGTATTCGGCCGCAAGTCCCGGACCGAACACAGTGCAAGGAGCCGGGCTCCTAGCATCATACTTATGTACGATGCTAGGAGTCCCTGCCTCGCTGCAGGACAACTGTCCTGTAGTGTAATCATGTTTACAGGCAGGGACTTCTAGCATCGTACATAAGTATGATGCTAGGAGCCCGGCTCCTTGCACTTTGTTCGGTCCGGGACTTGCGGCCGAAATACGTCCGTCAATTACGGACGTAATTAGTGTGTGTGCACATACCCTTAATAACACGTGTTAGGCTTAGATACAGGGCCCATATGTGATACTGTCTGTGGGAACCTGTATCTAAGCCTACCACAAGGTAGGCTTAGATACAGGGTCCAGCACACAGTAATCTTATACAGTATAAGATTACTGTGTGCTGGGGCCCTGTATCTAAACCTACAGTGTGGAAGGCTTATATACAGGGCCCATCAGACAGGATCACACATGGGCCATGTATCTAAGTCTACCATGTACAAAGTCTACCATTGGCTTAGATACAGGGCCCAGCAGACAGGATCACACAATCTGTGATCCTGTCTCATGGGCCCTCTAAGCCTGCTACATCGAAGGCTTAAAGGGGTTGTGCAGACCCTAAACATTGATGTGTCGGAGTCCGTCTCCCGGGACCCGCCAATCAGCTGTTTTGAAGGGGCCGCAGCACTCATACGAGAGCTGCTTCCCCTTCATTTTACTACTCGCTCACACTGTGAATCGCCGACACCGATTCACAGTGTGACCTGAATGAAGTGACCGGAATGAAGGGGAGCAGCTCTCGTACGAGTGCTGCGGCCCACTTCAAAACAGCTGAGTCGGATCGCGCCAGTCAGGGCTACTAATCTTACCTTCCTCTTCAGCCGCGGCGGAAGTTCTGTCCTCTCGATGCTGTGCGCGGCGCATAGCGCTGTGACGTCATGCGCTGCGCACAGCGCTTGACTTCAGGACCTCCGCTGCGATCCGGAACCAGGAAGGTAAGTACAGTCTGTTACTATAGTAACAGGGGCCCGCGGCCCGAGTTACTATAGTAACTTTTTATTGATGTGGTGCTGGGGGCTGTGGGCCCCCTGACTTCGGGGCCCGGTCGCAATTGCGACCGCTGCGACCCCTATAGCTACGCCAGTGGTAGTAGTGTTACCTGCAGTCCTATGTAACACCACAGATAACAGTGATAACTCTCTGAGTACAGATCATGTAACAGATGTTACCTGCAGTCCTATGTAACAACACAGATAATACAGTGATAACTCTCTAAATACAGATAGTAGTGTTACCTGCAGTCCTGCAGGTTGTATTTGCACAAGATCGTGACACTGAAGAGCTACTGGCAGTCAGAATTATAGAGTAAGGCCTCATGCACACGACCGTGGTGTTATTCTGGTCCGCAAATTCCAGGACCGTGTTCCGTGGAATGTCATCCGCAGTTCATCCGTATGTAGTCCGCAGTTCATCCGTATGTAATCCGCAAAAATGCGGATGAAAAAAAAAAAAAAAAAAAAAGGACTTTGAAACAGGATGCCAAAAGCTTGGTCAAACCCCCTTTAGAAGGTCACATGATCGCTCTGGAGCCATTTCCTGCTGCATTTTCCCTGATCTTTGCTTTGTGCGAGTTCAGTGAGATTGCGCTGCTGATATAGCTGTGGTTTTTGACAGTTTTACTCACTGCGAACATGTCTTCTGATGATGTGGATGATGTACTCCTGCACTGGCTCCTCTCCAGGCGATTTGGACAGCAACCACCAATGCTGGACGAAGAACCGAGGAGGAGGAGGAGATATTGGGTTCACCCCATTATCTCACAACGGCTTTGGAAGGGGCATTTCAACATGCTGTACTCAGACCTGCGGCAGCACCCGGACAAGTTCCTCAGCTACTGCCGTATGTCCGTTCAAAGTTTTGATCGTCTGCTGGCGGACCTTCGTCCTGGACTGATCTTCCAGGACACCACCATGAGACGTTGCATTTCTCCAGAGGAACGCCTGATCGTCACTCTGAGGTAAGAAAACCTAAATCCCCTTCTACGACATGTCTCTACCCTGCAAACAATATTAGTATAGTTGTCCCCTGTTCATATTGCCGCCTTGCCACCGTGCTGCAGATATTTTTCCTGTCTGTGCATATTTTGATATATATGTTTTTGGTTTTTTTTACAGATTTCTTGCTACCGGCAACTCCTTTGCCTCCCTACATTTCCAGTTTCTGCTGGGGTGCTCCACTATTTCCAAGATTGTCAAGCTTACCTGCGAAGTCATCTGGCAGCAACTTCGAGCAGCAGTTATGCCAAAGCCCAAGCCAGAGGACTGGATTCGGATTGCCGATGGCTTCTTCCAATCAGCACAGTTTCCCAACTGTGTTGGTGCGCTGGATGGTAAGCACATCCGCGTAAAAAAGCCTGCTCACTCAGGGTCTCAATATTTTAATTATAAGCAGTTTTTCTCGGTGGTGCTGTTGGCCTTGGCTGACAGTGACTATCGGTTTATAATTGTCGATATTGGGGCCTATGGAAGCTCTGCGGATGCTGGCATCTTCAGGGCTTCCAGAATGGGTGAACGGCTAGCATCTAACCAGCTCGACCTTCCGGAACCTAGACAGCTTCCAGGATCTACAGGACCACCAGCACCCTTTGTCATTGTGGGTGATGAAGGTTTCGGACTGTCCCCTCACCTGATGCGTCCATTCCCTAGGCGTGGCTTAGATGAACAGAGGCGCATTTTTAACTACCGCCTTACACGTGCAAGACGGTATGTGGAGTGCGCCTTCGGAATTCTAAGCAGCAAGTGGCGTGTGTTCCAGAGCTCCATTCAGTTGAATCCTGAAAATGTGACAAAGGTTATCCAAGCCTGTGTTGTCCTCCACAATTTTCTGAGGATTCATGAGTCGGCAGTGGACGCAGAGCTGAACCATTTCTCTACTAATTACATCCCTTTGGACTACACACCACATAGAAGACCTGGAGTGTCTGGACTGGCAGCCCGTAATTTGTATACAGACTATTTTGTATCACCTGAGGGAGCAGTTCCTTGGCAAAGGGATGTGCTTTGTCTGCCAAATTAAAATGTGAGAGGGACTGTTGTATTTCCGGTTTATGTTACAAATGTTAGTAGTTAAAGTTGCAGTAGTAGGTAGAGTAGGGACTCGCAAGAGAATGAGGACCCTTGACGCGGGTTGCGAGCTAATGTATTTCTGTTTTTTTTTTTTAAATTCTTGATTTAAAAAAAAAAAAGCGATTATTTGCATTTGGCAGAAATGCAGACCAATACCTCATTATGTTTTTCAATAATAATAAAGACAAACACATAATTAACTAGAAACGTATTTTATTTCTTGCATAAAATAGTGTCAACAAACATTATCAAAACTATGTTATATAACTAAATTATAAATTGTAAAATGATTGCGAAGGTGCAGGTTCATGATGTGGTCGTGGAACTGCCTCCCCCTGCTGCATTTGCCCATACTGTTGCTGAGAAGGTCCTGGCATGCCATAAACTGACCGATCGTGACTGAATAGCGGCATTGAGTCTACATATGACGGATGCTGGATGCCTTGCGCGGTTGCTGCAGGTGCTGGAGGGACAGAGTTGTAGGTGCTTGCATCACACCCCCGTCGATGAAACTCGATGGCCTGATGCATTGCACGTGGGTCCGGATGTGTCGCAAATATTTCCACGACTTCCATTAGTGCTGTTTGGCACCTTATCTGTCTGGAAATTGGCACTCTTTTAAGAATATTAGAGAGAGCGCGACAGAAGGTGCCCTCTTCCGTTTCTGTAGCTCTTTTCTCCAAGTGCTCTAATACGCGCAAGTCGACTTCCTGCCTTGGCTCTGTACGTGTTGGACCTTTGGCAGAACGTCGACGTTTACCTCGGGGTAGAATTTCTTCGTCCGCGGCACAGACTGGATTATCCACTGTTGTTGGTTCTGCTGTCACAGGAGTGGAAGTGGACCTAGCAGCCCCCAAAGCTACGTCAGGCTCTTCAATTAGAGTCACATCAGAGTCTTCTTCTTCCTCCAGATTATCCTTGGTTCTGTTTGAAAATGAAAACATAATGTTAGGGAATTTTTGTAGTAATTTAACGTCATGTCTACAGCTGGGCAAATAAACTATGTATGCATCACTACATGCAGAGCCCTAACTAGGAAAGACAGGGCCGCATAGCAAAGTTTTAACTGGGGCCATCCCTCCACTGGGTGTCACCCCCCCTTGTAGATAGTGCCTTTTTTGCTGCCCCCACCCCTGTAGATAACGCCATACAGCCCCACACTGTACACTGTATGGCATTATCTACCGGGGTACTATATGGCGTTATCTATAGGGGGACTGTACGGCGTTATCTAGTGAGGGGGCTGTATGCCGCTAACGCCATACAGGCCCACCTCCCCGCCCCCCGGACAAATGCCACCTATAGTGTGTCCTACAAATACATGCCTTATCGCTGGCAGCGATAGGGTGAAGGGGGGACTGAAAGTCCCCTTAAGTTCTGCCGTCTGCACATCTCCCAAAAATTGAAAGGAGCGCTGGTTATGTATGCGCACAAGCACGACTTTGGCTCCATTCATTTTGACGGAGGTGGCGAAAGTACGAGGTTTGGGATGGAGAAGTTCAGGGTACTTTCTGTCCCCCGTTCTCCCTGTCAATGCCAGCGATCACACATGTATCCCCTATTCAGTGGTTAGGGGATACATGTCTGTTGTTTAATGTCAGAGCGGGGAGATACCTCCCTGCTCAGCCGTAGTGTTCAGTTGCGTCCCGCTGTAGCCGTCATAGCGGCTGCTAGCGGAGCCTCCGGACATGGTGGAGTCCCCTCATGCCGCGGTCCCCGTAGCAGTCGCTACGGCTGCTACAGCGGTACTTACACGACTGGCTACATGGCCAGACTACAATGATCAAAGTATATAAGCAATACTTACGGGCCAACCTGCATTACATCAAGAAGAAACGAAAGCTGTTTGGTGTACATGTACGGCTTTTTTTTCAGACGTCCGTCTCCGCTCTTCCCCTTGTCATTAATCTCACGCTTGAATTGGTCTCGGCACGTGTTCCAGCGTGTTTTGACGTTTTCGACTATGATATAAAATAAACCAATCACAGATCAACATTTTAGAAGAGTACATTACTAGATATTATGAAATGTTTATTATATGAAAATGATGCTGCAAATTTTTGTTGTTTACGCAACAAATCTGCACCTACATTTGCATATTTGACAGGTAATTCCAACGTTGCAGAAACTACAGCAGACTTGCCACGTTTTCCATGTGCACACACGACAGCGTCCGTAACGGCTGAAATGACGTTGCTGGTTTCAGGAGAAAACATCACCCGTAATTTCAGCCGTAAAGGCATTGTCAACGCTATTGCGTATTGTCAACGCTATTGCGGCGTATTTAGCGTGCGTAATAGAGCTCAAACACCACAGAATTACGTACGTAATTAGTGTGTGGGAACATACCCTCATAGTGACATGTCACGTTTTGATCCGTGCTGTTCAGAGCCATGAGACCCCCACAATCTCACGTGCACTTCTGCAGCTTCATTTCAGCGATTGGTGGGTGATCCAACTGCCAACAATCAAAACGTCAGGCATGTCATTATGACATGACAGGAGTACTCAGAAACAGCATCAAGTTGTGAAACTTACCCATGCGCTTCTTTTGCACTTTAGTTGCCTTCTCCCACTCAGGATGCACCTCACTGCAGACCTCCTGCCAGGCAAGATCTTTCATATTCCTGTCTGCATAATCTTCCACCCGCTTATTCCACAGACAGGGCTTGTGCTGGACCAGGATGATTAGTTTCTCTACGTTTATTGAAGCCATGCTGCTCTCTGCTGCTCTCTGCTGCTCTCTGCTGCTCTCATGCACTCTCTCCAGACTTCACGACGACAGAAGTCATTCCCGGTCGACGCCTAGCAACACTTCCGGACAATCCGCAAACTGCGGATGACACACGGCGGTGTATCCGCAATTTCCACGGGCCCATTGACTTCTATTGGCATGTCCGCACCGCATTTGCGGCCCATAATAGGACATGTCCGTAGTTTCTGCGGCACGGATGTGCGGACATGCGGAGAGCCGTGAAAACACGGATAGTGTGTATGGGCCCATAGAAATGAATGGGTCCGCAATTTACCCGTGGATTTGCGGTTGAATTGCGGACGCAAAAACACGGTCGTGTGCATGAGGCCTCATGCACACGACCGTGTTTTTGCGTCCGCAATTCAACCGCAAATCCACGGGTAAATTGCGGACCCATTCATTTCTATGGGCCCATACACACTATCCGTGTTTTCACGGCTCTCCGCATGTCCGCACATCCGTGCCACAGAAACTACGGACATGTCCTATTATGGGCCGCAAATGCGGTGCGGACATGCCAATAGAAGTCAATGGGCCCGTGGAAATTGCGGATACACCGCCGTGTGTCATCCGCAGTTTGCGGATTGTCCGGAAGTGTTGCTAGGCGTCGACCGGGAATGACTTCTGTCGTCGTGAAGTCTGGAGAGAGTGCATGAGAGCAGCAGAGAGCAGCAGAGAGCAGCAGAGAGCAGCATGGCTTCAATAAACGTAGAGAAACTAATCATCCTGGTCCAGCACAAGCCCTGTCTGTGGAATAAGCGGGTGGAAGATTATGCAGACAGGAATATGAAAGATCTTGCCTGGCAGGAGGTCTGCAGTGAGGTGCATCCTGAGTGGGAGAAGGCAACTAAAGTGCAAAAGAAGCGCATGGGTAAGTTTCACAACTTGATGCTGTTTCTGAGTACTCCTGTCATGTCATAATGACATGCCTGACGTTTTGATTGTTGGCAGTTGGATCACCCACCAATCGCTGAAATGAAGCTGCAGAAGTGCACGTGAGATTGTGGGGGTCTCATGGCTCTGAACAGCACGGATCAAAACGTGACATGTCACTATGAGGGTATGTTCCCACACACTAATTACGTACGTAATTCTGTGGTGTTTGAGCTCTATTACGCACGCTAAATACGCCGCAATAGCGTTGACAATACGCAATAGCGTTGACAATGCCTTTACGGCTGAAATTACGGGTGATGTTTTCTCCTGAAACCAGCAACGTCATTTCAGCCGTTACGGACGCTGTCGTGTGTGCACATGGAAAACGTGGCAAGTCTGCTGTAGTTTCTGCAACGTTGGAATTACCTGTCAAATATGCAAATGTAGGTGCAGATTTGTTGCGTAAACAACAAAAATTTGCAGCATCATTTTCATATAATAAACAACATTTCATAATATCTAGTAATGTACTCTTCTAAAATGTTGATCTGTGATTGGTTTATTTTATATCATAGTCGAAAACGTCAAAACACGCTGGAACACGTGCCGAGACCAATTCAAGCGTGAGATTAATGACAAGGGGAAGAGCGGAGACGGACGTCTGAAAAAAAAGCCGTACATGTACACCAAACAGCTTTCGTTTCTTCTTGATGTAATGCAGGTTGGCCCGTAAGTATTGCTTATATACTTTGATCATTGTAGTCTGGCCATGTAGCCAGTCGTGTAAGTACCGCTGTAGCAGCCGTAGCGACTGCTACGGGGACCGCGGCATGAGGGGACTCCACCATGTCCGGAGGCTCCGCTAGCAGCCGCTATGACGGCTACAGCGGGACGCAACTGAACACTACGGCTGAGCAGGGAGGTATCTCCCCGCTCTGACATTAAACAACAGACATGTATCCCCTAACCACTGAATAGGGGATACATGTGTGATCGCTGGCATTGACAGGGAGAACGGGGGACAGAAAGTACCCTGAACTTCTCCATCCCAAACCTCGTACTTTCGCCACCTCCGTCAAAATGAATGGAGCCAAAGTCGTGCTTGTGCGCATACATAACCAGCGCTCCTTTCAATTTTTGGGAGATGTGCAGACGGCAGAACTTAAGGGGACTTTCAGTCCCCCCTTCACCCTATCGCTGCCAGCGATAAGGCATGTATTTGTAGGACACACTATAGGTGGCATTTGTCCGGGGGGCGGGGAGGTGGGCCTGTATGGCGTTAGCGGCATACAGCCCCCTCACTAGATAACGCCGTACAGTCCCCCTATAGATAACGCCATATAGTACCCCGGTAGATAATGCCATACAGTGTACAGTGTGGGGCTGTATGGCGTTATCTACAGGGGTGGGGGCAGCAAAAAAGGCACTATCTACAAGGGGGGGTGACACCCAGTGGAGGGATGGCCCCAGTTAAAACTTTGCTATGCGGCCCTGTCTTTCCTAGTTAGGGCTCTGCATGTAGTGATGCATACATAGTTTATTTGCCCAGCTGTAGACATGACGTTAAATTACTACAAAAATTCCCTAACATTATGTTTTCATTTTCAAACAGAACCAAGGATAATCTGGAGGAAGAAGAAGACTCTGATGTGACTCTAATTGAAGAGCCTGACGTAGCTTTGGGGGCTGCTAGGTCCACTTCCACTCCTGTGACAGCAGAACCAACAACAGTGGATAATCCAGTCTGTGCCGCGGACGAAGAAATTCTACCCCGAGGTAAACGTCGACGTTCTGCCAAAGGTCCAACACGTACAGAGCCAAGGCAGGAAGTCGACTTGCGCGTATTAGAGCACTTGGAGAAAAGAGCTACAGAAACGGAAGAGGGCACCTTCTGTCGCGCTCTCTCTAATATTCTTAAAAGAGTGCCAATTTCCAGACAGATAAGGTGCCAAACAGCACTAATGGAAGTCGTGGAAATATTTGCGACACATCCGGACCCACGTGCAATGCATCAGGCCATCGAGTTTCATCGACGGGGGTGTGATGCAAGCACCTACAACTCTGTCCCTCCAGCACCTGCAGCAACCGCGCAAGGCATCCAGCATCCGTCATATGTAGACTCAATGCCGCTATTCAGTCACGATCGGTCAGTTTATGGCATGCCAGGACCTTCTCAGCAACAGTATGGGCAAATGCAGCAGGGGGAGGCAGTTCCACGACCACATCATGAACCTGCACCTTCGCAATCATTTTACAATTTATAATTTAGTTATATAACATAGTTTTGATAATGTTTGTTGACACTATTTTATGCAAGAAATAAAATACGTTTCTAGTTAATTATGTGTTTGTCTTTATTATTATTGAAAAACATAATGAGGTATTGGTCTGCATTTCTGCCAAATGCAAATAATCGCTTTTTTTTTTTTAAATCAAGAATTTAAAAAAACAAAACAGAAATACATTAGCTCGCAACCCGCGTCAAGGGTCCTCATTCTCTTGCGAGTCCCTACTCTACCTACTACTGCAACTTTAACTACTAACATTTGTAACATAAACCGGAAATACAACAGTCCCTCTCACATTTTAATTTGGCAGACAAAGCACATCCCTTTGCCAAGGAACTGCTCCCTCAGGTGATACAAAATAGTCTGTATACAAATTACGGGCTGCCAGTCCAGACACTCCAGGTCTTCTATGTGGTGTGTAGTCCAAAGGGATGTAATTAGTAGAGAAATGGTTCAGCTCTGCGTCCACTGCCGACTCATGAATCCTCAGAAAATTGTGGAGGACAACACAGGCTTGGATAACCTTTGTCACATTTTCAGGATTCAACTGAATGGAGCTCTGGAACACACGCCACTTGCTGCTTAGAATTCCGAAGGCGCACTCCACATACCGTCTTGCACGTGTAAGGCGGTAGTTAAAAATGCGCCTCTGTTCATCTAAGCCACGCCTAGGGAATGGACGCATCAGGTGAGGGGACAGTCCGAAACCTTCATCACCCACAATGACAAAGGGTGCTGGTGGTCCTGTAGATCCTGGAAGCTGTCTAGGTTCCGGAAGGTCGAGCTGGTTAGATGCTAGCCGTTCACCCATTCTGGAAGCCCTGAAGATGCCAGCATCCGCAGAGCTTCCATAGGCCCCAATATCGACAATTATAAACCGATAGTCACTGTCAGCCAAGGCCAACAGCACCACCGAGAAAAACTGCTTATAATTAAAATATTGAGACCCTGAGTGAGCAGGCTTTTTTACGCGGATGTGCTTACCATCCAGCGCACCAACACAGTTGGGAAACTGTGCTGATTGGAAGAAGCCATCGGCAATCCGAATCCAGTCCTCTGGCTTGGGCTTTGGCATAACTGCTGCTCGAAGTTGCTGCCAGATGACTTCGCAGGTAAGCTTGACAATCTTGGAAATAGTGGAGCACCCCAGCAGAAACTGGAAATGTAGGGAGGCAAAGGAGTTGCCGGTAGCAAGAAATCTGTAAAAAAAAACAAAAACATATATATCAAAATATGCACAGACAGGAAAAATATCTGCAGCACGGTGGCAAGGCGGCAATATGAACAGGGGACAACTATACTAATATTGTTTGCAGGGTAGAGACATGTCGTAGAAGGGGATTTAGGTTTTCTTACCTCAGAGTGACGATCAGGCGTTCCTCTGGAGAAATGCAACGTCTCATGGTGGTGTCCTGGAAGATCAGTCCAGGACGAAGGTCCGCCAGCAGACGATCAAAACTTTGAACGGACATACGGCAGTAGCTGAGGAACTTGTCCGGGTGCTGCCGCAGGTCTGAGTACAGCATGTTGAAATGCCCCTTCCAAAGCCGTTGTGAGATAATGGGGTGAACCCAATATCTCCTCCTCCTCCTCGGTTCTTCGTCCAGCATTGGTGGTTGCTGTCCAAATCGCCTGGAGAGGAGCCAGTGCAGGAGTACATCATCCACATCATCAGAAGACATGTTCGCAGTGAGTAAAACTGTCAAAAACCACAGCTATATCAGCAGCGCAATCTCACTGAACTTGCACAAAGCAAAGATCAGGGAAAATGCAGCAGGAAATGGCTCCAGAGCGATCATGTGACCTTCTAAAGGGGGTTTGACCAAGCTTTTGGCATCCTGTTTCAAAGTCCTTTTTTTTTTTTTTTTTTTTTCATCCGCATTTTTGCGGATTACATACGGATGAACTGCGGACTACATACGGATGAACTGCGGATGACATTCCACGGAACACGGTCCTGGAATTTGCGGACCAGAATAACACCACGGTCGTGTGCATGAGGCCTAAAAGTGTATGAAGGCCCAAATCTCAGTAGAACTTGAGATCATAGGTCACTTTCTGACCTACCTTTCAGGCATCTTTGGAGACACCAAAATGTTTCCTAATTGTTATGGATTATATGGCCAGAGGAGACCTGCAAAATGTATTGACAGGAAAACTGCTGCTAAATATGGACATGACAAACCACTGATCAACTCTCTTCTCTACTTCACAGATTCTTTGCATCAGTAATGGTCTGCGGACTCCAGTTCCTGCATGAACACGGCATTATCAACCGGTAGTTAGCTACATTATAAGACAGGCCAAAGGAGGAAAACAGAGGAATATATTTCTCCAAATTCCATTTGTGGATAAGAACTGTGTAACCCAGCTCTGACTAATTATCAAAATAAATGTAATCTGCAACAACAATGTTTCTCTCTCCAGACATTTCAGCCTAGGACAGAATATAATGTATGGGCTTCAAGGAGACCCCCAACAGAGCCCATACATTCTAGGCACTTCAGCCTAGGACAGGATATAATGTAAGGGCTGCAAGGAGACCCCCTAACAGAGCCCATACATTATAGGCACTTCAGCCTAGGACAGGATATAATGTAAGGGCTGCAAGGAGACCCCCAACAGAGCCCATACATTCTAGGCACTTCAGCCTAGGACAGGATATAATGTAAGGGCTGCAAGGAGACCCCCAACAGAGCCCATACATTCTAGGCACTTCAGCCTAGGACCGGATATAATGTAAGGGCTGCAAGAAGACCCCCAACAGAGCCCATATATTCTAGGCACATCAGCCTAGGACAGGATATAATGTAAGGGCTGCAAGGAGACCCCCTAACAGAGCCCATACATTCTAGGCACTTCAGCCTAGGACAAGATCTAATGTATGGGCTGCAAGGAGACCCCCTAACAGAGCGCATACATTCTAGGCACTTCAGCCTAGGACAGGATATTATGTAAGGGCTGCAAGGAGACCCCCAACAGAGCCCATACATTCTAGGCACTTCAGCCTAGGACAGAATATAATGTAAGGGCTGCAAGGAGACCCCCTAACTGAGCCCATACATTCTGGGCACTTCAGCCTAGGACAGAATATAATGTAAGGGATGCAAGGAGACCCCCTAACAGAGCCCATACATTCTGGGCACTTCAGCCTAGGACAGAATATAATGTAAGGGCTACAAGGAGACCCCCTAACAGAACCCATACATTCTAGGCACTTCAGCCTAGGACAGAATATAATGTATGGGCTGCAAGGAGACCCCCAACAGAGCCCATACATTCTAGGCACTTCAGTCTAGGACACAATAAAATATAGGGGCTGCAAGGAGACCCCCAACAGAGCCCATACATTCTAGGCACTTCAGCCTAGGACAAGATATAATGTAAGGGCTGCAAGGAGACCTCCAACAGAGCCCATACATTATAGGCACTTCAGCCTAGGACAAGATATAATGTATGGGCTGCAAGGAGACCCCCAACAGAGCCCATACATTCTAGGCACGTCAGCCTAGGACAGGATAAAATGTAAGGGCCGCAAGGAGACCCCTAACAGAGCCCATCATTTCTGGGCACTTCAGTCTAGGACAGGATATAATGTATGGGCTGCAAGGAGAACCCCAATAGAGCCCATACATTCTAGGCACTTCAGCCTAGGACAGGATATAATGTAAGGGCTGCAAGGAGACCCCCTAACAGAGCCCATACATTCTAGGCACTTCAGCCTAGGACAGGATATAATGTAAGGACTGCAAGGAGACCCCCAACAGAGCCCATACATTCTAGGCACTTCAGCCTAGGACAGGATATAATGTAAGGGCTGCAAGGAGACCCCCAACAGAGCCCCTACATTCTAGGCACTTCAGCCTAGGACAGGATATAATGTAAGGGCTGCAAGGAGACCCCCTAAGAGAGCCCATACATTCTAGCCTAGGGCAGAATATAATGTAAGGGCCTGCAAGGAGACCCCCAACAGAGCCCATACATTCTAGGCACTTCAGCCTAGGACAGAATATAATGTAAGGGCTGCAAGGAGACCCCCTAACAGAGCCCATACATTCTTTGCACTTCAGCCTAGAACATGATATAATGTAAGGGCTGCAAGGAGACCCCCTAACAGAGCCCATACATTATAGGCACTTCAGCCTAGGACAGAATATAATGTATGGGCTGCAAGGAGACCCCCAACAGAGCCCATACATTTTAGGCACTTCAGTCTAGGGCAGGATAAACTATAGGGGATGCAAGGCCCATACATTCTGGGCACTTCAGCCTAGAACATGATATAATGTAAGGGCTGCAAGGAGACCCCCAATAGAGCCCATACATTATAGGCACTTCAGCCTAGGACAGAATATAATGTATGGGCTGCAAGGAGACCCCCAACAGAGCCCATACATTCTAGGCACTTCAGTCTAGGACAGAATAAAATATAGGGGCTGCAAGTAGACCCCCAACAGAGCCCATACATTCTAGGCACTTCAGCCTAGAACATGATATAATGTAAGGGCTGCAAGGAGACACCCTAACAGAGCCCCTAACAGACCCCCAACAGAGCCCATACATTCTAGGCACTTTAGCCAAGGGCAGAATATAATGTAAGGGCCTGCAAGGAGACCCCCAACAGAGCCCATACATTCTAGGTATTTCAGCCTAGGACAAGATATAATGTAAGGTCTGCAAGGAGACCCCCAACAGAGCCCATACATTATAGGCACTTCAGTCTAGGACAAGATATAATGTATGGGCTGCAAGGAGACCCCCAACAGAGCCCATACATTCTAGGCACATCAGCCTAGGACAAGATCTAATGTATGGGCTGCAAGGAGACCCCCTAACAGAGCTCATACATTCTAGGCACTTCAGCCTAGGACAAGATATAATGTAAGGGCTGCAAGGAGACCCCCAACAGAGCCCATACATTATAGGCACTTCAGCCTAGGACAGAATATAATGTATGGGCTGCAAGGAGACCCCCAGCAGAGCCCATACATTCTAGGCACTTCAGTCTAGGACAGGATAAAATATAGGGGATGCAAGGAGACCCCCTAACAGAGCCCATACTCTCTGGGCACTTCAGCCTAGAACATGATATAATGTAAGGGCTGCAAGGAGACCCCCTAACAGAGCCCATACATTCTAGGCACTTCAGCCTAGGACAAGATATAATGTATGGGCTGCAAGGAGACCCCCAACAGAGCCCATACATTCTAGGCACGTCAGCCTAGGACAGGATAAAATGTAAGGGCTGCAAGGAGACCCCCTAACAGAGCCCATCATTTCTGGGCACTTCAGTCTAGGACAGGATATAATGTATGGGCTGCAAGGAGACCCCCAACAGAGCCCATACATTCTTGGCACTTCAGCCTAGAACATGATATAATGTAAGGGCTGCAAGGAAACCCCCTAACAGAGCCCATACATTCTAGGCACTTCAGCCTAGGACAAGATATAATGTAAGGGCTGCAAGGAGACCCCCAACAGAGCCCATACATTATAGGCACTTCAGCCTAGGACAGAATATAATGTATGGGCTGCAAGGAGACCCCCAGCAGAGCCCATACATTCTAGGCACTTCAGTCTAGGACAGGATAAAATATAGGGGATGCAAGGAGACCCCCTAATAGAGCCCATACACTCTGGGCACTTCAGCCTAGAACATGATATAATGTAAGGGCTGCAAGGAGACCCCCTAACAGAGCCCATACATTCTAGGCACTTCAGCCTAGGACAAGATATAATGTAAGGGCTGCAAGGAGACCCCCAAAAGAGCCCATACATTATAGGCACGTCAGCCTAGGACAGGATAAAATGTAAGGGCTGCAAGGAGACCCCCTAACAGAGCCCATCATTTCTGGGCACTTCAGTCTAGGACAGGATATAATGTATGGGCTGCAAGGAGACCCCCAACAGAGCCCATACATTCTTGGCACTTCAGCCTAGGACAGGATATAATGTAAGGGCTGCAAGGAGACCCCCAACAAAGCCCATACATTCTAGGCACTTCAGCCTAGGACAGGATATAATGTAAGGGCTGCAAGGAGACCCCCAACAGAGCCCATACATTCTAGGCACTTCAGCCTAGGACCGGATAAAATATAGGGGATGCAAGGAGACCCCTTAACAGAGCCCATACATTCTGGGCACTTCAGCCTAGAACATGATATAATGTAAGGGCTTCAAGGAGACCCCCTAACAGAGCCCATACATTCTAGGCACTTCAGCCTAGGACAAGATATAATGTAAGGGCTGCAAGAAGACCCCCAACAGAGCCCATATATTCTAGGCACATCAGCCTAGGACAGGATATAATTTAAGAGCTGCAAGGAGACCCCCAACAGAGCCCATACATTCTAGACACTTCAGCCTAGGACAAGATCTAATGTATGGGCTGCAAGGAGACCCCCTAACAGAGCGCATACATTCTAGGCACTTCAGCCTAGGACAGGATATTATGTAAGGGCTGCAAGGAGACCCCCAACAGAGCCCATACATTCTAGGCACTTCAGCCTAGGACAGAATATAATGTAAGGGCTGCAAGAAGACCCCCTAACAGAGCCCATACATTCTGGGCACTTCAGCCTAGAACATGATATAATGTAAGGGCTTCAAGGAGACCCCCTAACAGAGCCCATACATTCTAGGCACTTCAGCCTAGGACAAGATATAATGTAAGGGCTGCAAGGAGACCCCCAACAGAGCCCATACATTATAGGCACTTCAGCCTAGGACAGAATATAATGTATGAGCTGCAAGGAGACCCCCAACAGAGCCCATACATTCTAGGCACTTCAGTCTAGGGCAGGATAAAATATAGGGGATGCAAGGAGACCCCCTAACAGAGCCCATACATTCTGGGCACTTCAGCCTAGAACATGATATAATGTAAGGGCTTCAAGGAGACCCCCTAACAGAGCCCATACATTCTAGGCACTTCAGCCTAGGACAGGATAAAATGTAAGGGCTGCAAGGAGACCCCCAACAGAGCCAATACATTCTAGGCACTTCAGCCTAGGACAGGATATAATGTAAGGGCTGCAAGGAGACCCCCTAACAGAGCCCATACATTCTAGGCACTTTAGCCTAGGACAGGATATTATGTAAGGGCTGCAAGGAGACCCCCAACAGAGCCCATACATTCTAGGCACTTCAGCCTAGGACAGGATATAATGTAAGGGCTGCAAGGAGACCCCCAACAGAGCCCCTACATTCTAGGCACTTCAGCCTAGGACAGGATAAAATGTAAGGGCCTGCAAGGAGACCCCCAACAGAGCCCATACATTCTAGGCACTTCAGCCTAGGACAGGATATAATGTAAGGGCTGCAAGGAGACCCCCTAACAGAGCCCATACATTCTGGGCACTTCAGCCTAGGACAAGATCTAATGTATGGGCTGCAAGGAGACCCCCTAACAGAGCGCATATTTTCTAGGCACTTCAGCCTAAGACAGGATATTATGTAAGGGCTGCAAGGAGACCCCCAACAGAGCCCATACATTATAGGCACTTCAGCCTAGGACAGAATATAATGTATGGGCTGCAAGGAGACCCCCAACAGAGCCCATACATTCTAGGCACTTCAGTCTAGGACAGGATAAAATATAGGGGATGCAAGGAGACCCCCTAACAGAGCCCATACATTCTGGGCACTTCAGCCTAGAACATGATATAATGTAAGGGCTTCAAGGAGACCCCCTAACAGAGCCCATACATTCTAGGCACTTCAGCCTAGGACAAGATATAATGTAAGGGCTGCAAGGAGACCCCCAACAGAGCCCATACATTCTAGGCACTTCAGCCTAGGACAAGATATAATGTAAGGGCCTGCAAGGAGACCCCCAACAGAGCCCATACATTCTAGGCACTTCAGCCTAGGACAGAATATAATGTAAGGGCTGCAAGGAGACCCCCTAACAGAGCCCATACATTCTGGGCACTTCAGCCTAGGACAGAATATAATGTAAGGGATGCAAGGAGACCCCCTAACAGAGCCCATACATTCTGGGCACTTCAGCCTAGGACAGGATAAAATGTATGGGCTGCAAGGAGACCCCCAACAGAGCCCATACATTCTAGGCACTTCAGCCTAGGGCAGAATATAATGTAAGGGCCTGCAAGGAAACCCCCAACAGAGCCCATACATTCTAGGCACTTCAGCCTAGGACAGAATATAATGTAAGGGATGCAAGGAGACCCCCAACAGAGCCCATACATTCTAGGCACTTCAGCCTAGAACATGATATAATGTAAGGGCCTGCAAGGAGACCCCCAACAGAGCCCATACATTCTAGGCACTTCAGCCTAGGACAGAATATAATGTAAGGGATGCAAGGAGACCCCCAACAGAGCCCATACATTCTAGGCACTTCAGCCTAGGACAGAATATCATGTAAGGGATGCAAGGAGACCCCCAACAGAGCCCATACATTCTAGGCACTTCAGCCTAGGACAGAATATCATGTAAGGGCCTGCAATTAGACCCCCTAACAGAGCCCATACATTCTAGGCACTTCAGCCTAGGACAGAATATAATGTAAGGGCTGCAAGGAGACCCCCTAACAGAGCCCATACATTCTAGGCACTTAAGCCTAGGACACGATATAATGTAGGGGCTGCAAGGAGACCCCCTAACAGAGCGCATACATTCTAGGCACTTCAGCCTGGGACCGGATATAATGTAAGGGCTGCAAGGAGACCCCCAACAGAGCCCATACATTCTAGGCACATCAGCCTAGGACAGGATATAATGTAAGGGCTGCAAGGAGACCCCCCAACAGAGCCCATACATTCTAGGCACATCAGCCTAGGACAGGATATAATGTATGGGCTGCAAGGAGACCCCCAACAGAGCCTTTATATTCTAAGCATTGCAGTACTGAACAGGCTACTATGTATGGGCTGCAGGGAGAAACTCTGTAAGGAACAATTCTAGACTCAACCATGAGTGGGCAGTGTGGCATGGATCCAGGGAAGAGTGTCATTCATAAATACCAGTGCTCGGTTGTTTTCTTATTTAATGAATCACATTGATAAATGTGCCCACATTCTTACTATTTTAACATGCCAAGGCTCCCATTTGAATTTCAGGCTCTCGGAGGGTTTATTACATGTGACACCAGGCGGCTGGTAACACTAGTCACTACAGGTACCCTGCACTGAAAAACACGTGCCAGCCGCAGCAGGATTGATGGATGCAAGTGGGCGGAGCTTGTGACTGGCTTCTTCTCAATCTGTGCAGAGTACAGTGTGGAGATTGGGGGAGGAGCTTTTTGTTGTTGTCGTGGTAACTGTGCAGACCACCCGTACTCAGCCAGCCTAGCGTCTTCAGCCCAGAGTCCCCGGATGAAGAAGAAGCGGAGGAAGGGGGAATGGTGAGGAGGTGGGGGATGGGAGGGAATTCCGGGGAGCACTGACAGTCTGGGGAGGCGGGGTGCCTAAATATTTAACCCGTTGAAGTTATGAGCTGCTTGTTTACGTATAGCCCGGGGGATGAGCAGCGTGCCGGATGTTTTGGGTATTGGTGATGAATAAGCTTGTGCTATTGTTCTGCGATGTGCATGGCTCCGGGCTACCAAATACTAGTAGCCACAACTGTGCCTTCTACAGCCGTGTGAGGCAGCCGGTAGTGCCAGGGCAGTGAGGGTGCCACAGCTGGAGAGGCGTCCACTGCTGGATGGGAGGAATGTGCGGCTTGTGTAGACATGTGTGCGCCGATCATCTCCCTCCACACAGCGAGTATCGGGCCCAGGGACATCTGCAGCCACGAACTGTGGGGTGATCTTACATTACATGTGGCCCCTCACTACAAGGGGCCCTATATGTAGTGCTGTGGAAATGCAACGTGACTGTCTGTGCCACACGTTCTGTATCACTGTATTACCCAACTGTAATCAAACTATATACAGTATTATGCTGGTTACTGACCATTGTCAGTGTGATGGCCTATGGATCTGATAAAAAACTGGTATCTAACCATCACGGGGTTAACTCTGGATATAATCCTTTCACACGTATGTCAAAGGGACATTCTTAGACCTCGTTCACATCTGCGCTAGTCAACTACGGTATTGATTCCGTCAAAACTACTGAACCCTTGCACAACGGAGACTAAGGGAAACCATTGGCACCGGATCCGTCACCATTGAAATCAATGGTGATGGAAATGGAATCTTATGGTTTCCGTTTGTGACTGTCAGGGCTCCGTTCCGACGGAAAGCTCAGACGGAACGGAGCCCTAACGCAGATGTGAACGAAGCCTTATAGCATTCACTGGCCTTATAGGATACCTTGAGAACGATGTACACTTATCTTATGGTATATAGATGTATACGTCAGATGTGAGGTGTTCTACCCACACTAAACGGGGTCTAGAAAGGTCTGGCCCAGTTCACACACCGTCCTTTTGCGCTGATTTTGATGGGAGGTAGAGGCCTTTTTGTTCCTCAGACGTTTTTTGACGCTCGCTGGAAAATAATGCGTCATGCCCTATAGTGGAGTGGTTTCCGCCTCTGAACCTCTCGTTTGGAGAGGTTGTTGATGCGATTTTTAAGAAAAAAAACGCCCGCACTTTTTGCATTTGCTAAATCAAAACACCCTCAAAAAACGTGTAGAAATGCGTAAAAAAAATGCTTGCATTTTAAAATCTGCTTCAAAAGTTCGGAAGGAGTTTTGAATCAGATTTTTTTCTGCTTGGCAAAAGTCTCAATCTGCACCTACCTTACATTGGTCAATTCTTGGTTTACTGGAGCCTGGTACGCTTTTAAGTGCGTGACGGACCAGCAGGCACTGGATGAAAACAATCTTATGATACTAAGGCCGGATTCACACGAGCGTGTGCGTTTTGCGCGCGCAAAAAGTGCAGGGTTTTGCGCTCGCAAAAGGTCCATAGCTCCGTGTGCAGACCACAAGCAATCAGCTGTAAACTTTTGGAGAACCCGCAAGTGTTCAATTTCCCTGCAGCGCCACCACAAGGCAAATTAAGTATTACATAATTTTCTTTTAAAGAGAACCTTTCACCTCCCCATATATGTGCAGCTGAGTGCAGCATGTAATAGGGAGCGCTGCACAAACCCTGGGGCACTTGACAGTTTTTTTCTACCTACCTCCGTTATTTAGATATTGGTGCCGTTATATTTGGCGCCTAATATTTAAATAACCCCCTGAACAGTCAACTGGGCGTGTACTGGCAAGGGGGTGTGTTACTATGGCTGTGACACTGTCCAATCAGATATGGACAGTGCCACAGCATGAGAGAGTGTGCGATTGCAGCCTTTTCATCCGAACAGGCAAGGGGCGTGTCTCTGCTACGGACAGTGTAAGAGCTGGGGAGCGCTTCCACTGTCCGTAGCAGAGACACGCCCCCTTGCCAGTTCGGTTGACAATACAAGGCTGATCTCTCGCAAGAGATGAGAGCGCGGATGCGCGCTCTCCTCTCCACAGCTCTTACACTGTCCGTAGCAGTGACACGCCCCCTTGCCTGTTCGGGTGAAAAGACTGTAATTGTACACTCTCTCCTGCTGTGGCACTGTCCATATCTGATTGGACAGTGTCACAGCCATAGTAACACGCCCAGTTGACTGTTCAGGGGGTTATTTAAATATTGGGTGGCAAATATAACGGCACCAATATCTAAATAACGGAGGTAGGTAGAAAAAAAATGTAAAGTGCCCCAGGGTTTGTGCAGCGCTCCCTATTACATGCTGCACTCAGCTGCACATGTATGGGGAGGTGAAAGGTTCTCTTTAAAAGAAAATTATGTAATACTTAATTTGCCTTGTGGTGGCGCTGCAGGGAAATTGAACACTTGCGGGTTCTCCAAAAGTTTACAGCTGATTGCTTGTGGTCTGTGCAGTGGAAAAACTTGTAATCTACTTATGATCTATGGACCCTTCTAACAAAAAAAGATTGTCCAAAGTGGACAAGACCTTTAATTCTAGATGATTTTATTTCTAGATTTATTTTTCAGTGTTGGTTGGTTTTAATTTGGCCATTTACCTCTTTTTCAGCCTTTCTTAGACAATGTTTACTACCCTATTGAGCCAGAGCGGGCAAATATTTCTGCTGACGTGCTAAGTACTCCTTGGATGCCGCGTCCTTCAACACCCACCAGAATGCCTTCCTACAACCATGACTCCCGGTTTAAATTCAGAACACGCCATGAAAGTGTGGACTGGAGAAGGATTGGGGCTATTGATGTGGACAGGCTGGCAAATGAATTGGACTTTGTAACCCTTCAGGAAAACATCATGGGTATCACATTCTGTAACCTAGAGAATGAAAAGTGCCCGCACTGTCACAATGGCCTCGACCCGATTATGCTGAAGCTTTTCAGACTGTCTCAGTACACTATTGAGTATCTGCTCCATACTCAGGAGTACCTGACCACTAATCTGCAGACATTAGAAGAGAAGGTCAATGCCACCCTGGCCGAAACAGAGCAGATACAAGCAAAAATGGCCAAGCAGACTCAGGAAGTAAAGACACTTAAAGATGAATGCAAGCGTCGGAAGAAGATGATTTCTACGCAGCAGCTGATGATCAGTACCAACGCTGGGCCCTACCACAAGGTAAAGCAAGTGAAAGGCATTACTACATACTCATCATTTTCCTATAAGCTTCCACATGCTTGCACACAGATGGTAATCCTATACCTCCCATATTGTATTCAACCCTTTATGCAGTAATATGATTGCACATGGTCTGGAAATGGTGCAATAGGGAGCCCCACCACTCTTGTGTAAACTTGGGTGCATCCTGTAGTCTGAGGAATATACTATAAAGATTGGTTAAAAGTATACATTTCATTCACAATATAAAATGACATGTATGTACAATTTTTATTTTTATAATTGCAGTGTCAACATTGTGAGAAGGCATTCATGAATCATTCGTATTTGCAGAGTCACATGACAAGGAGACATCCAGAAGGTGCATATCTGGTTCACCCGTACTTTATTTCATATGTACATTTTCATATAGCATTTTGTCAGTTAAATGAATACATTAAAACATCCCTAATTTTTGAGGAATAACACTATTTCTGACCACTATATGACTTATACTCTGCATTATTTAGCAGTTTTCCCCTCTGCAGGTTCTCTCTCTAAATCTCAGTTGTTTTGTAGCTAGTGGGTGGAGCCTAACTGCTGTCATGTCTTCTATACACAGCACACATAGAAGAGGGGAATCCTGCTCTCATATCTCTATCACATATATAGAAGCAGCAACATGGAGGACATCATACAGCAGTCAGGAGCAGTTTAGCTGTTGATCCAGCACTGGGGTGAGATATAACACTTAGGGTATGTTCACACATTGTGTTTTCAGACGTAATTCGGGCCGTTTACACCTCGAATTACGGCTGAAAAAACGGCATCATTACGTCTCCAAACATCTGCCCACTGCTTGCAATGGGATTTACGGTGTTCTGTTCCCATGAGGCGTAATTTTATGCGTCGTTTTAAAAATATGGCGCGTAAAAAGACGCCACGTAAAAAGAAGTGCAGGTCATTTCTTGGGCCGTTTTTGGAGCTGTTTTTCATTGACTCCATTGAAAAACAGCTCCAATAACGGCCGTAAAATACGCCGCGAAAAACGTGAGTTGCTACAAAAACGACTGAAAATCAGGAGCTGTTTTCGCTTGAAAACAGCTCCGTATTTTCAGACGTATTTTTCTAAGCCGTGTGAACATACCCTTAGGTGGGGGCAAGCAGGAAATGAGCCTGATAAGTGGAGAAAAAGGCATTTTTCTCTGATAAGATATATTACAATGTTTCATATACTTGCTTGTGCTATTGATTTCTGCGAAGTTTTTGAAAAGTTAGTAACCATTTAGCCCATTCCTGATTTGTGCCGTAATAGTATGTTGCTGTGATGAGCCGTTTCCATCACTTAAAGTGTAGCTAAACGTTTGACAAACTTCTAACATGTCATAGTGACGTGTCAGAAGTTTGGATTGGTGGGGGTCCGAGCACTATGAAGTTTTAGATCCTCGTTCCCAGTTAGTCAGCCTGGTTTTCACCGAGTAGGGCAAGAAGAATGACACCAGAAGCAGAGCTCAGGTAGAATATCCTCTCTCGATGAGATAGGATCACAACACAGCTTTATTTAAAACAATGCAAAACTTGTATAGCAAAAATGGCATCAATTATCAGTATATGATCTTGTGACACCTCCAAGGGGCTAATTGGTTTTTGTTCAAACATGTCCTTTTCTTATTTGTTCAGTACGTTTATAGAAGTTTGTGGGTTAAAACTTCATATTGCTTTTTTCACATTCCAGGGCGTTGTCTCATGCTCCGGCGCCATCTTGTGCCATCTTATCATACTACATAGCATTATAGCAGAATATGATATACTGAGAAGCTTTATGTAAGAATAATAATAATTTTTGCAAGCACACAAATATACATAGTGGCGATCCTTCACAGCACTGAGACCCCCACCAATCGCTAGGATGAAGCAGCTGAACTGCTTCTGTGAGTGCTCAGCCGCTTCGTGTCTGTTCGGCTTTTTCCGGAAAGCTGATGTATCGGCGTAACGGGCTCATAGACTTTCTATTGAGTCCATACACAGATACATTTATTTCCGGAAAAAGCCGAACAGACACGATGCGGTGGAGCGCTCACACGAGGGCTTCAGCTGCTTCGTTCTAACGATTGCGATTGGTGGGGGTCTCAGTGCTCGGACCCCCACCAATCCAAACTTCTGACACGTCATTATGACATGTCAGAAGTTTGTCAAACGTTTAGCTACACTTTAATATACAGCCGACTAACGGCTGGGATCGGAGATAACTCTGATCCCAGCCGTTTAATCCCTTAGATGCCGTGGTCAATGAGAGACAGAGGGAGTGTCACTCTCATCGGCACCCTGCAAATGCGATCGCGGGGTATGAATGATTTGCTTGGCAGTCGCATTTGCAACAAGAAACATTTGCAACGGAGTGATTAGAAAGTCAGTTGTTCGAGTCACATATTGGGCCAAAAAAAGTTAATAATTTTTTTAAAAAGTTGTAGAAAAATATAAAAAGTGAAAACAAAAAAGAAAGTCATCTTCTCCCTGTATAAAGCCCTTTATTTTGAAATAAAGTTTTAAACATCAAAAATTATACATATTTGGTATTTCTGCATTTGTAAAAACCCGTACTATAAAATGACTACAATATTCATCACACACGATGAACGCCGTGGAAAAAAAATTAATCCCAAAATTCTTGTTTTTTGATTATTCCGTCTCTTAAAAAACAGAATAAAAAGGAATAAAAAAAAATTGTATGCACCTGAAAATGGTACCAATGAAAAATACAACTCGGTCCGCAAAAAACAGGCACTCATGGAGTTACTTTGACAGAAAAATAAAAATAATACTGGTCTTTGAATGCAGCAACACAAAAAAATATATATTTTCTAAAAAAGTGTTTTTATTGGACAAAAGTAAAAAAACATAAAAAATTATATATATTTGCTATTGCTGTAATGGTAATGACAAACAGAATAAAGTTATCTTGACAATTATAGCGCACAGTGAACTCCGTTAAAACAAAACTCAAACAACAATGGCAGAATTTATGTTATTTTTTTCCTACCTCCCCCAAAAAAGTGAATAAAAGTTACACAATACATTATACAGTTAGGTCCAGAATTGTTTGGACAGTGACACAAGTTTTGGCATTTTAGCTGTTACCAAAACATATTGAATATACAGTTATATAATCAATATGGGCTTAAAGTGCAGACTCTCAGCTTTAATTTGAGGGTATTCACATCCTAATTTGAGGAAGGGTTTAGGAATAACAGCTCTTTAATATGTAGCTGCCTCTTTTTCAAAGGACCAAAGGTAATTGGACAGTTATCTCAAAAGCTATTTAATGGGCTGCATGGCATGTTCACATCATCAATTAAGCAGTTAAAAGGTCTGGAGTTGATTCCAGGGGTGGCATTTGCATTTGGAAACTGTTGCTGTGAACCCACAACATGAAGTCAAAGGAGCTCTCAATGCAAGTGAAACAGACCATCATTAGGCTGAATAAAATGAAGAAATCCATCAGAGAGATAGCACAAATTTTAGGAGTGCCCAAATCAACTATTTGGTGCATTCGTGAAAAAAAAAAAGCGCACTGGTGATCTCGTGAACTCCAAAAGGCCTGGACGTCCATGGAAGATAACAGTGGTGGATGATCGCAGAATCCTTTCCATGGTGAAGAAAAACCCCTTCACAACATCTACCCAAGTGAAGAACACTCTCCTGGAAGTAGGTGTATCAGTATCTAAGTCTACCATAAAGAGAAGACTTCATGAGAGCAAATACAGAGGGTTCACCACAAGGAGCAAACCATTAATCAGCCTCGGAAATAGAAAGACCAGATTAGACTTGTAAAGAAGCCAGCCCAGTTCTGGAACAGCATGAAACTAAGATCAACCTGTACCAGAATGATCGGACGAAGAAAGTATGGAGGAGGCATCATATCACATCACATCCTCTGTAAAACATGGCGGAGGCAGTGTGATGGCATGGGCATGCATGGCTGCCGAAGGCACTGGGTCACTAGTGTTTATTGATGTTGTGATTGAAGACAGAAGCAGCCGGATGAATTCTGAAGTGTTCAGGGATATACTTTCTGCTCCGATTCAACCAAATGCAGCAAGGTTGATTGGACGTCGCTTCACATTACAGATGGACAATGACCCAAAACATACTCTGAAAGCAACCCAGGAGTTTTTAAAGGCAAAGAAGTGGAATATTCTGCAATGGCCGAGTCAATCCCCAGATCTCAACCCGATCGAGCTGCATTTCACTTGCTTAAGACAAAACTTAAGGCAGAAAGACCCACAAACAAGCAACAACTGAAGACCTCTGCAGTAAAGGCCTGGCAAAGCATCACAAAGGAGGAAACCCAGGGTTTGGGGATGTCCATGGCTTCCAGACTTCAGGCAGTCATTGCCTGCAAAGGATTGTCTACAAAGTGTTAAAAAAAACATTTTATTTATGGTAATGTTAATTTGTCCAATTACTTTTGAGCCCCCAAAATGAGGAGGCTGTGTAGAAAAATGGTTGCAATTCCCAAACGTTTCACAGGATATTTTTATTCAACCCCTTGAATTAAACCTGAAAGTCTACACTTCAGTTGCATCTCAGTTGTTTCATTTCAAATCCATTATGGTGGCTTGCAGAGCCCAAATTATGAAGATTGTGTCACTGTCCAAATAATTCTGGACCTAACTTTATGTTCCCCCGAAAATGGTACCAATAGAAAATACATCTTGTCCCGCAAAAAATAAGGCTTTATATGGCTACTTTGACAGAAAAATAAAAAAAATTGGCTCTTGGAACCGCTACGTCCCCTTGTCCAAAATAGGCTGCGTCCTTAAGGGAGTTGTCCAGAAAAAAACGGACCAAGAGGGGAAATGTATAAAGTATTAAAATAAGCATTACTTACCTGTTAACCCCTTAATGACCGGCGATACGCATTTTCACAGCAGTCATTAAGGTGCTTTATTCTAGGCCGCCGCCTTTTCATGGCTGCCTAATCAACGTTCTGCACGGTTCTCCCATGTAAGCTGGAGCCGGGGCTCGGCTGTCTGATGACAGCCGGGCTCCTGCTCCAACGGTAGCGATCAAAGTTTACTTCGATCGCGGGCGTTTAACCCCTCAAATGCTGCGGTCATTAGCGACCGCTGCATTTAAGTTGTTTACAGAGGGAGGGAACTCCCTCTGTCACCCAACGGCGGCCTGCAAATGCAATTGCCGGCATCCGATGGGGTGCCATGGCAGCCGGGGGCCTAACAAAGGCCCCTAGGTCTGCCCTGGCTATATACCTATTAGGACGTTCCAGAGGCATGTCCTAATAGATGCCTGTCAGTTTTACATTGACAGGCAATAATGCTCTGGTATACAAAGTGTACCAAAGCATTATAGCTGCGATCTAAAGATCGCATAGGGAAGTCTCCTAGTGAGACTGAAAAAATAATTAATGTGAAATAAAAATTAATAAAAATACACATTAAAAAAAAATAAAACAATTTTTTTGCCATAAAAATGGTTTTATTTAGTAAAAGTGTAAAAAAATTAAGTTAGCATATTATTTTAACCGCAAGGTGAACGCCGTAAAAAAAACAAAACCGCAAAAACCAACGGCAAAATTGCTATTTTTTCCCATTCCCCCCCAAATAATAATAATAATAAAAGGTTAATTAATAAGTCCCATGTACCCCAAAATGGTAGCAATGAAGGCCCGCAAAAAACAAGCCCTCATATGGCGACATTGACGGAAAAATAAAAATTTATGGCTCTTGGCAAGCAGCGATGCAAAATAAAATTATTTTATTTCAAAAGTGTTTTTATTCTGCAAAAGTAGTAAAACATAAAAAGACTATACATATTTGGTATCGCCGTAATCGTAGGGACCCATAGAATAAAGGTAGCATGTTATTTGCGCCACACAGTAAACGGCGTAAATGTAAAATGCATAGAACAATGGCTAAATTGCTGTTTTTTTTTATATCCCCCCCAAAAAATAAGTTAATAAAAAAATTCTATATAGCCCAAAACGGTGCCATTGAAAAATACAACTCATCCCGCAAAAAACAAGTCCTCATACAGCCATGTCCACATGAAAATAAAAAAGTTATAGCTCTTTGAATGTGACGATGGAAAAACTAAAAAATTGCTTGGTCATTAGGGCCCAGAATGCAAGCAGGGGGAAGGGGTTAAATCCTGTTGCTTGTCGCCGGTCATTGTTTTCTGAGCTGCAGCGATGATGTCACGTCGACGTGTAACCACTGCAGCCAATCACTGGCCCCAGCGGTGGCTGCTGCGGTCACGTGTGTCGACGTGACATCATTGGCGCAGCTCAGAAAACAAAAATGAAGCAACCATTTAACGGTCCACTGAGCTGTATGTAAAACCGTATCCTTTCGCTGATTGACTTAGAGGGATCATCTTACTGATGCACTCCTGACATCCTTCATGGGTAGGAGTTTGGTCACCTGCTGCTATTATTTGCACTCGCATAGTCGATTAGACCCTCTTTACACAATGCAGTTTTTGAAAAACGAGGATCTCTATTGGATCTTTCTTTTATCTGTAGCGAAACTGCTCTTTGTGAACAAGTATTTAGACTCAAGCACCTTATCATTGCTTTTATGTGAAGAAGTGTGTATCAGGAGAGAACTTCTCACTTTAGGCAGGCCAGATATAAAGGTATGGGCCTTTCCTATGATTATGACTTTGTGTTTCTGCAGTCTTACTCATGAAATCACAATCAGCACAATTGGTTACCTGTGCAGTATTTCTTGCCGAATTTTTGCTTATAAAAGCATCCTCAATATATTGGATATTTTGAGTGTCCTTTGACATTTTTATAAACAGCCGAGTGTCAGACAAAGTAAAGCCCCCTTCAGTGGAGGAAGGTTGTGTAAGAAGTGCTCAATATAGTTGTTCGGCAGCTTCTGTAAGAGTTCTGCTCTGTTGGCACTCTTCCTCATATCAGACATGAATGCCCTTGTTGATGAAGCAGAACATTTCATTAGTTGCCTGCCAGCCTGTTTTCTCGGATGAAAGCCTGTACAGTAGTTGGTAGCACAAAAGAGATGAAAGGTATGTCAGAAGAGGTAGATCTGGCTGTGCAGATAACTGAAGCCAAGAAAAACCTTCTCACCTTTGAATATCATTTAATTTGACGCAGTGTCATTTTTAACAAAATAAAACCTTCATTTTCACTCTGTAAATTTCATGGTTAGCCAGGCAGTTTCAGTTATTTCACCATTGCATTATGTCTGTTTTTAGAGGGACAAAACAACGTTAATGATAACCGTGTTCTTGTCTCTAGCAGGATAAATAGCTTTAGGTGAAGTTCACAAGCGACAGGTTTGTTGCAGAAAATTCTACGACTGTCCCATTTGCAGAAATCCATGTGCTTGCTGCAGAAATTAAATTGCTGTGAGGGTATGTTCACACGACTTATTTTCGGGCCGTAAACGTTCCGAAAAACGGCTGAAAAATCAAAAGCAGAACGCCTACAAACATCTGCCCATTGATTTCAATGGGAAATATGGCGTTCTGTTCCGACTGGGCGTTTTTTTACGCCTCATTTTCAAAAAACAGGGCATAAAAAAACAGGACGTAAAAAGAAGTGCATGTCACTTCTTGAGCCGTTTTTCATTGACTCAATAGAAAAACAGCTCCAAAAACAGCTCCAAAAACAGCCATAAAAAATGCTAGTTTGATTAAAAACCGGTTGAAAATCAGGAGCTGTTTTCCTTTGAAAACAGCTCTGTATTTTCAGCCGTTTTTTGTTAAGTGTGAACATAGCCTAACATATCTGCCGTGTGTAAATTTACCCTAACCAAAAAATAACCAGTAACTATGTCATTGATGATGCTTTCCTACCATGCTAGTTGTTAGCTGTTTTATTATTCTGGAAAAGATAAACATTTTGTGGATAAAAAAGCTGAATAAATAATAGCTCCGTTATATGGCGCTAAGGGAACATGGCACAATTTTTTTACTCCATGTGAAGTTGGAGCCGTGGAGATACTTTAGGGCCCTACGGACTTCTGTGGGCACTGTATTGGGACAACTAAAAGGTTGTATGTATTCATAATACGGAAGTATGCATAAGCCCTAAGGGTATGTTCACACGCTAGCTGCCTTTTACGGCTTAAATGACAGCCTGTTTTCAGAAGAAAACAGCTGCGTCGTTTCAGCCGTAAATGCTCCTCCTCGTAATATACGAGGCGTCTGTGACGCTCGTATATCTTGAGCTGCTCTTCATTGAGTTCAATGAAGAACGGTTCAAATTACGTTGCAAAGAACTGCCCTGCACTTCTTTGCCGAGGCAGTCAATTTACGCGTCGTCGTTTGACAGCTGTCAAACGACGAAGCATAAATGACAGGTCGTCTGCACAGTACGTCGGCAAACCCATTCAAATGAATGGGCAGATGTTTGCCGACGTATTGTAGCCCTATTTTCAGACGTAAAACGAGGCATAATACGCCTCGTTTACGTCTGAAAATAGGTCGTGTGAACCCAGCCTTACTACATCCGAAGAGCAGTGATGGGGGCGGTCCAGACTACACAGCTAGACTCCTGCAGCATCTAGAATAGAGGATTTTACTGTTTATTCTCTGAGAAGGAGTAGGCTTCACAAGAGATAAAAGAAGCACAAAGGTTATTCAAAGAAATGCTTGAAATTTGTTTATTTTGCCGTTTACCAGCAATTTATTAACCCCTTAAGGACACGGCCAATTTGAGTTTTTTCCTCCCTGCTTTCCAAAAGCCATAACTTTTTTTATTTCTTCATCGACACAGCCATATAAGGGCTTGTTTTTTGCAGGACACGTTGAAGTTTTTCGTGGAACCATTCATTGTACTGCATATTGTACTGGGAAGCTGAAAAAAAATTATTTGTGGAGTGATATGGGCAAAAAACAGCGATTACGACATTTTTTTGGGGGGTTTTGTTTTTACGACGGCGGTAAAAACTACATATACACCATATTCTACAGATTGATACCATTATGACGATACCGAATTCATATGTTTTGATTTATGTTTTACCACTTAAAAAATAAAAGTATTTGCTAAAAAAAAGTTAATGTTTTGTGTCTCCATATTCTGAGCGATGTGAGGGCTTAAATTTGCAGGGCGAGCTGTAGTTTTCACCGATACCATTTTGGGGTACATGTGACTTTTTGATCACTTTTTATTAAAAATTTTTTGGAGAGCTAAGGTGTCCAAAAAACAGCAATTTGCATGTTTTATATATTATTTTTTTTACGGCGTTCACCGAGTATACAACAACGCTATATTGTGATAGTTTGGACTTTTACAGACGCAGTGATACCAGTTATGTTAACTTTTGTTTTCGGGGAAAAATGGGAAAAGGTTTTTTTGTTTGGAACTTTTAGTACTTTTTTTTTTTTTTGGAACATAAAAAAAACCTTTATTTAACTGTTTTTTACTTCTTTTATTAGTCCCCATAGGGGATTTGAACCAGGGATCGTTGGATCACTTACATGATATACTGCAATACTAATGCACTGCAGTATATTGTGATTCTGATAGTCGCCTTTGAGGCCCTGCCGGAGGCAGAGCTTCGAAGGAGTACTAAGGTGGCAGACCTGGGGGCCTTTATTAGGCCCCCAGGCTGCAATGACAATCATTTTCACCGGCCGATCGCAGGGGGGAGGGGAGGCGCGATGGCGAGTTTGAGAGGGCGCCCCCGCTCCATACTTCTCTTAACGGCTGTCACGTACCAGTACGTGACATGTCGTTAAGGAGTTAAAAGTAATTTTACAGTAAACCTTCTCAGTGGTTTTCCGCTTATTAAAGGGGCATTTCCACCTCAGCATTTATGGCATATCCACAGGAACGGCAGGGGTCCCATCTAAGGGTGGCCGATACATACAGGCGCAGAATAAATAAATATAGAGGTCGCATGTGCCAGCATCTATCACGCATCAATGGCATATTCAAAGGACCTATGGAGAATGGGGGGTCCCCGTCCAGTCTTATAAGCCAACAGCTAAATCCAGGCACAGAATAAATGAAGGTGTGACATGTGCCAGCACCTATCAGACATTAATAAAAAATCTTGTGGATATCCCGTAAATGTCTGAAATGGAAATACCCCTTTAAGTCTTATGGCATATAAAAGTGTCTGTAAAAGCGTTAAGGGACTCCAGGTAACCGTCCTCGGAAGAGAATGCTGTCCCTGTATGGTCGCTCTCTATAGAAAATAATGAGAAATACAGAAACAGCTGCGTATACTCATAGTAAATTAATATTGTGTTCTCTTTTCTTCATAAAGGAAAGCAAAATATCCAGCCAAGTAATAAACTGCAGTATGAAATAAACTGTCTGAAAGAGGAATTACAGCAGACCAGAAGTCAGCTGGAGACGGAACAAGCGGCTCATTTGGAGAAACTTTCACAGGTAACATGTCTTAAACTAAGTAAATGCAGCAATGCAGAATTAATATAGTATGAAAACGAAATAGGACACTTCTTCATTACTGGCTGGATTCTTGTGTAGGTTCAGACCTTTATCTTGGTTTTGCGTTTAGTCTTCATTTAAGGCTAAATCTTTCTACTCTGACATTTTGTTGCAGTAAAATCACAAAATTACCTCAACGCTACCTCAAAGTTCCTTTATGGGTGAAGATGAGACCTTCAAAAGAAGTCAGACCTGTGATTCGCTCATGACCAAATGTTGCCATGTTATTTGTCAACGTGGCAGCAAGTGGCCCTTGAATTACAAGACATTTAAAACTGTGCTAAATGAATATTACAGACTTAGGCCTGATTCACATGAGCGTTGAATACATCCATGTGATGGCCGTTGAAACAACGTCGTCACACAGACCTATGTAATTCAATGGGGCCGTTACTTCAACATACCGTGTGAAGGGTCCATTGAAAAATAGAACATGTCCTATTTTGTTCCGTTTTCACGGATCCCTCCATAGACTCAAATCTGGTGATGATTATGGCTAATAGTTAATGAAAACCCAAAATTTTTTGTCTCAGAAAATTAGAATATTATATAAGCCCAATTCAAAAATGATTTTTAATACCGAAATGTTGGCCTACTAAAAAGTATGTACAGTATATGCACTCAATACTTGGTCGGGGCTCCTTTTGCATGAATTACTGCATCAATGCAGCGTGGCATGGAGGCGATCAGCCTGTGGCACTGCTGAGGTGTTATGGAAGCCCAGGTTACTTTTATAGCGGCCTTCAGCTGTGTTACATCAAGTCCAGTGTCAGCGCAGCCGTCTACCAGGAAATTTTCGAGCACTTCATGCTTCCCTCTGCTGACAAGCTTTATGGAGATGCTGATTTCATTTTCCAGCAGGACTTGGCACCTGCCCACACTGCCAAAACTACCAATACCTGGTTTAATAACCACAGTATCACTGCGCTCGATTGGCCAGTAAACTCGCCTGACCTAAATCCCATAGAGAATCTATAGGGTATTGTCAAGAGGAAGATGAAAGACACCAGACCCCACAATGCAGACGAGCTGAAGACCGATATCAAAGCAGCCTGGGCTTCCATAACACCTCAGCAGTGCCACAGGCTGATCGCCCCCCATGCCACGCCGCATTGATGCAGTAATTCATGGAAAAGAGCCCCCACCAAGTATTGAGGGCATATACTGTACATACTTTTCAGTAGGTTTACATTTGTGTATTAAAAATCATTTTTGAAATTGGGCTTATATAATATTCTAATTTTCTGAGACACTAAATTTTGGGTTATCATTAAAGAGGCTCTGTCACCAGATTTTGCAACCCCTATCTGCTATTGCAGCAGATAGGCGCTGCAATGTAGATTACAGTAACGATTTTATTTTTAAAAAACGAGCATTTTTGGCCAAGTTATGACCATTTTTGTAGTTATGCAAATGAGGCTTGCAAAAGTCCAAGTGGGTGTGTTTAAAAGTAAAAGTCCAAGTGGGCGTGTATTATGTGCGTACATCGGGGCGTTTTTAATACTTTTACTAGCTGGGCGCTCTGAAGAGAAGTAACATCCTCTTCTCTTCAGAACGCCCAGCTTCTGACAGTGCAGATCTGTGACGTCACTCACAGGTCCTGCATCGTGACGGCCACATCGGCACCAGAGGCTACAGTTGATTCTGCAGCAGCATCAGCGTTTGCAGGTAAGTCGATCTTACCTGCAAACGCTGATGCTGCTGCAGAATCAACTGTAGCCTCTGGTGCCGATGTGGCCGTCACGATGCAGGACCTGTGAGTGACGTCACAGATCTGCACTGTCACAAGCTGGGCGTTCTGAAGAGAAGAGGATGTTACTTCTCTTCAGAGCGCCCAGCTAGTAAAAGTATTAAAAACGCCCCGATGTACGCACATAATACACGCCCACTTGGACTTTTACTTTTAAACACACCCACTTGGACTTTTGCAAGCCTCATTTGCATAACTACAAAAATGGTCATAACTTGGCCAAAAATGCTCGTTTTTTAAAAATAAAAACGTTACTGTAATCTACATTGCAGCACCTATCTGCTGCAATAGCAGATAGGGGTTGCAAAATCTGGTGACAGAGCCTCTTTAACTGTTAACTATGCTGGAAATAGATCACTCTGTGTGTAATGAATCTATAGAATATATGAGTTTCACTTTTTGAATTGAATTACTGAAATAAATTAACTTTTTGATTGATATTCTAATTCATTGAGAAGGACTAGTGTGTGTATATATGTGTGTATGTATGTATATATATATATATATATATATATATATATGTAAATAGGTTGTATGTAGTAGTAGGGTGGTTATTGTGTTGACATAAATACTTAGAAAATCAATTTTTAAATATGCTATTAGGGCATTCTGAATTAAAAGAGGGTAGTCTCTTTTGATACCTCTATAGTTTACCCAATGCCGAATCACCGAATACTAGTGCTGTTTATTATGCTGTTCTTCAAACACTCGTGAATCCTTTTTCTATAGATACAGGAAAATGAACATAAGAGAACAATTGAACATGATCTTTTAAAAAAGTTTGACGATTGGAAAATAGAAGAAAGGGACAAATTTGAAGATGAATTAAACAAAGTAAGGGGGATGTTTATGAAAGAGCTTAAAGAAGTGACATCTAAGAACACCTGCTTAGAAAAAGTAAGTATCCGTTACTGTTTTCCTTTTATCATCTATCATCATTGATCATCACCTAATGATACTTATAGACAGACTGAGCTAGATCTAAATCTGTATTTTTGTGAATGGACGAGCTAGCCACCAATCATACTGATGGGCTGCAGTTAAAGTGTACCTTCAGTCTGTAGATACACAAGCTCATGATTTAGGGAATTATAGGCAGTCGCATTATTGGACATCAGTTAGAACAGGAGAATGGGACATCAGTTAGAACAGGAGAATGGGACATCAGTTAGAACAGGAGAACGGGACATCAGTTAGAACAGGAGAATGGGACATCAGTTAGAACAGGAGAATTGGACATCAGTTAGAACAGGAGAATGGGACATCAGTTAGAACAGGAGAATGGGACATCAGTTAGAACAGGAGAATGGGACATCAGTTAGAACAGGAGAAATGGGACATCAGTTAGAACAGTAGAATGGGACATCAGTTAGAACAGTAGAATGGGACATCAGTTAGAACAGGAGAATGGGACATCAGTTAGAACAGGAGAATGGGACATCAGTTAGAACAGGAGAATGGGACATCAGTTAGAACAGGAGAATAGAACATCAGTTAGAACAGGAGAATGGGACATCAGTTAGAACAGGAGAATGGGACATCAGTTAGAACAGGAGAATAGAACATCAGTTAGAACAGGAGAATGGGACATCAGTTAGAACAGGAGAATAGAACATCAGTTAGAACAGGAGAATGGAACATCAGTTAGAACAGGAGAATGGGACATCGGTTAGAACAGGAGAATGGGACATCAGTTAGAACAGGAGAATGGGACATCAGTTAGAACAGGAGACTGAGACATCAGTTAGAACAGGAGAATGGGACATCAGTTAGAACAGTAGAATGGGACATCAGTTAGAACAGTAGAATGGGACATCAGTTAAAACAGTAGAATGGGACATCAGTTAGAACAGGAGAATGGGACATCAGTTAGAACAGGAGAATGGGACATCAGTTAGAACAGGAGAATGGGACATCAGTTAGAACAGGAGAATGAGACATCGGTTAGAACAGGAGAATGGGACATCGGTTAGAACAGGAGAATGGGACATCAGTTAGAACAGGAGAATGGGACATCAGTTAGAACAGGAGAATGGGACATCAGTTAGAACAGGAGAATGGGACATCAGTTAGAACAGGAGAATGGGACATCAGTTAGAACAGGAGAATGGGACATCAGTTAGAACAGGAGAATGGGACATCAGTTAGAACAGTAGAATGGGACATCAGTTAGAACAGGAGAATAGAACATCAGTTAGAACAGGAGAATAGAACATCAGTTAGAACAGGAGAATGGAACATCAGTTAGAACAGGAGAATGGGACATCAGTTAGAACAGGAGAATGGGACATCAGTTAGAACAGGAGAATGGGACATCAGTTAGAACAGTAGAATGGGACATCAGTTAGAACAGGAGAATGGAACATCAGTTAGAACAGGAGAATAGAACATCAGTTAGAACAGGAGAATAGAACATCAGTTAGAACAGGAGAATGGAACATCAGTTAGAACAGGAGAATGGGACATCGGTTAGAACAGGAGAATGGGACATCAGTTAGAACAGGAGAATGGGACATCAGTTAGAACAGGAGACTGAGACATCAGTTAGAACAGGAGAATGGGACATCAGTTAGGGCCTGTTCACATGCTTTAGTAAATGCTACTGTCTGACATTTACCATGCATGTTTACAGTACAAGTCTTAGATTTCATGTATACAAAAGTAGCTGTAATAGGGCATCCATAGAGGGCATCCCTCTATATACCTCTGATTGCATAAGGAAACACGTGGATTCCGTGGGATCGAGAAAGAAAAAAATGATGGCATGCTTCATCCCATGCCATATTACAGAGGCATGCTAGGGGAGAATAGCTACATACAAACGGCACCAGACATAGGATGGTACGGTGGTACATAGAATCCCTTTGACCACATCTGCCACCGTACATCCTCCTGCATACAGATCTGGCGAAAATATCAATGTTCCAAAGAAATATATTTGTATCTCATTATTACCTGTGATGTCATTTGGATTAATACTTATAGATTTGGCACACGATTTACTAATATCAATTTCAGGAGCTTCATGAAATTAGAAATGACAGTCTGCACAGGAGATCTGGCCTTGGCATTTTGCAGGAGAGCTCACAGAGTGATACAGAAGATGTTAAATCCCAATGTCCACGTGACATTCAGAGTGTGAAGGAACTTCTTGAAATACAGGTATAGTTACGATCTTCATTTTAAACTATGCTCTACAATTATGGTACACATTAAAATCAATATTTTATTATTTTTTTTCCCTGAAGGAAGAAAAGTGGGAAAAGCGCATACATCTACTTCATGGAGAGCATGACAAGGAGAGGAACCAGGTATTTCTAAACTGTTCATAATTTGTCTCCATTCAGCTACACAGGCATTTTGGAACCATAGAAAACTTGCTGAAACAAAATACACAGTGAAACAGTAGCACACTTTCTTCTCTATCTAACCACCTTATTTGTATCTAAACAGAGTTTTTTTTCTTCCCTATTTGAGGGCATCATACAGTAGTGCCCGAGACCCTGACTCTATCGCTGTAGTACTTACTTTTCAGTGATCAGTCGTTTTTATAAAATTCACTTTATTTCCAGCAGCTCGTATGCGCTGTGGCTGTCCGCGCCCAACCGCTGATATTTGACAGCTTTCTCCATACTGTTCATAGGGAGATTATTTACATGGATCTCTTCTCTATGGGATTTTTGCTACTTAGATATTTGAGAGTGTATTTCGAGTGTATTTAAATATGTAAAGAAATAAATAATAAAATAGTATTTATGTGTTTACCTGCTTTTTTTTTTTTTAGCTCCAGTCAAAAATTGAAAAGCTAAGATTATCAATGAATGAAGATCAAAAGACAGCCAATGAATTCTATAAGAAACGACTGGATGAACTTGGACACAGACTTCAGGAGCAACATAAATTAATTAGATGCCAAAAAGAGCAGGTATGCAACAGGGTTGTGTGGTTTGTGTTTATTACAAACATGACGCTCTCTAGTTGCACTTACCTGAAAGTTCGTTTTGCTATATCTATGTATGTTCAGTATAAATAGCAGTAAAACCCTAGAATTGAAACGGATTGTCCAGTGTAGAAAACTAATTTCCATCTAACCTATTATGCCTTATTCACACACAGAAATTTTATGGCAATGTAAACTGCATCAAAAAATGCTAGCGTTATGAAAATGTAACATGCATTTTTTTCTGGCGTTTTTTTAAGTCCTATAGACAAGCCTATGGGAAAAAAACACCTGAAAAAACACCATACCCAGAGCATGCTGCATTTTGGAAAAAAAATACCACTGACCAAAAAACACAGTTGTGTGTAGTGCTTTTTATATTTTACTATAGACTTTAAAGTAACTTCTGGCCGCACTAAAAAAAATGAAACAAAGAATGACGCAAAAAACGCCACCACAAACAGAGTGTGAATCCAACTCTGTTAATAGAGGTCCTCTGCTCAGGATCCTCATCTCTTGTATAGAGGGGAGAGCGATTACAACGGAGCGTCTATCGATCTGGAGGATCGGTCCTGCATTACACTGTCAACCCATTGATTTGAATGGGAATTGTGTAATCACTTTATGATCTGCTTATTCTTAAGTGACCCTTTGTTCTTTTTTTTTTATAAAAAATATTTGATTTAGGTTTTATGTTTAGAAAAGAGATTAGTTACATAGCAAATCGAGGATAAAATACATGAACAGAAAATAGTCTCCATAAGCACATGAAGCATAAATATTAATAACAATATGCTTGTACCTTCCGGTGTTTTGTATGACAATTCTCCAAGTAGAGGTGAGATAAAGTTGGATAAAACTCTCCAGGGTCTTTAAAGGGGTGACAATGATTAGAAATTCCCCAGTATTAATGAATATGATTGACATTTGTAAATTTTTTACAACAATATTGCCAACAAGTGTGGACTGATTTAAAAGGGGTTTTCCTGGACTAAAACATTGATGGCCTATTTTGCCAATTTTTTTTAAAAGACAGTTCATTGACTATTAGCATAGTTCCCTTCCCATTGTCCTTCCGGAAAAGCGACAATTCTTCCATTACAGCAATGTGCATAGGATCCTGCAGAGTCAAGGTGGCTACAACTGCAAAGTCACATTGCATAATTACCCCTTTTAGGCCACTTTCACACGGCAGTAATTTGGTCAGTATTTGGCACCAGTATTTGTAAGCCAAAACTAGGAGTGGGTCCAAAAAAAACATAAGGCGTGGAAATCTTTTTCTCCGTGTAGGTTGCACTCTTGGCTTTGGCTGCCAAATACTGATACAAAAATACTGCCGTGTGAAAGTGGCCTTAGGCCCCATGCACGCAACCATAAAAAATCACGGCCGTGTGTATGACACCTTAGTAGGTAAAGTTTCACTTTAATCCTTCCCCTGTTCCCTATGAAGATATACTAGTTTGTTATTGTAAATAATCACCAGTCCTAAAAAGCACTGTTTCTTGTTTTAGATTCAAGAGCTATCCAGCAAACCACCAGTGGCCCAAAAATATTCAGGTAAGACACGTCAGATAGACTGTGATATTCAGAAGATAGCAGTGGTCATTCACAAATATGTATTGATCACAAAAGTTACTCTTGGCATTAAATATGAAGCAGTTAGGTTTATAGCAGTGGCTAATATACATGCATACATTTACATGACTATATATAACTACAGGCATTATATAAATGCCTACTATCCTAAACAATATTGTGAAGAAATTAAAGGCTTTTCTTCATGTTTAAAACTGGTGTTATGTTTGTAACCTTGGTCTGGTCGTGATACATGACATTTGTCACATGTGAACAATGTACCAAACCTAAGGAAAGTAGTCATACATACAGTGGATATAAAAAGTCTACACACCCCTGTTGAAACGCCAGGTTTTTGTCATGTTACAAATCAGTCCAAGATGAATCATTTCAGAACTTTTTCCACCTTTAATGTCACCTATAATCTGTACAATTGTATTGAAAAACAAACTGAAATCTTTTAGGGTGGAAAAATAAAAATAAAGAACAAAAATAATGTGGTTACATAAATATCACCCTTAAACTAATACTTTGTTGAATTACCCTTTGACTTTATGACAGCATTCAGTCTTTTTGGGTAGAAGTCTATCAGCATGGCACATCTTGACTTGGCAATTATTGACCACTCTTCCTTGCAAAAGCGCTCCAAATCGGTCAGATTGTGAGGGCATCTCCTGTGTACAGCCCTCTTTAAGTCCTCACAGAATTTCAATGGGATTCAGGTCTGGGCTCTGGCTGGGTCATTCCAAAACTTTGACCTTCTGGTGAAGCCATTCTTTTGTTGATTTGGAGGTATGCTTTGGGTCGTTGTCATGAAAGGTGAAATTCATCTTCAGCTTATTGGCAGAGGCCTGCAGGTTTTGTGCCAATATTGACTGATACTTGGAACTGTTAATAATTCCCTCCACCTTGACTAAAGCCCCAGTTCCAGCTGCAGAAAAACAGCCCCAAAGCATAATGCTGCCTCCACCATGCGTCACTGTGGGTATGGTGTTCTTTTGGTGATGTGCAGTGTTGGCTTTGCGACAAACACACCTTTTGGAATTATGGCCAAAAAGTTAAACTTTGGTCTCATCAGAACATAACACGTTTTCCCACATGCTTTTGGCAGACTTGATGACTTGATGTAGGTCTTTGCAAAATATAGCCAGGCTTGGATGTTTTTCTTTGTTAGAAAAGGCTTCCGTCTCGCCACCCTACCCCACAGCCCAAACATATGAAGTATACTGGACATTGTTGTCACATGCACTACACAACCAGTACCTGCCAGAAAGTCCTGCAGCTCTTTTAATATTTCTGTAGGCCTCTTGGTAGCATCCCGGACCAATTTTCGTCTTGTCTTTTCATCAAGTTTTGAGGGATGTCCAGTTCTTGGTAATGTCACTGTTGTGCCAAATGTAATCCACTTCTTGATGACCATCTTCACTGTGTTCCATGGCATATCTAATACCTTGGAAATTCTTTGGTACCCTTCTCCTGACTGATGCCTTTCAACAATCAGATCCCTTTGATGTGTTGTAAGCCCTTTACGGACCATGGCTTTTGCTGTCACATGCAACAAAAAAATGTCAGGAAAATCCTAATAGAACAGCTGAACTTTATATGGGGTTACTCAGAATCACTTTAAATAATGGCAGCTGTGTACTGACTACTATTTAACATGAGTTTAAATGTGATTGGCTAATTCTGAACACAACCACATCCCCAATTATAAGAGGGTGTTCTCACTTATGCAACCACATTATTGTAGTTTTGTTATTTTTCCCCTCTAAATGATTTCAGCTTGTTTTTCAATGGAATTGTACAGATTATGGGTCACATTAAAGGGGGAAAAAGTTGTGAAATTATTAATCTTGTACTGATTTTTTTACATGACAAAAACCTGCCATTCTAACAGGGGTGTGTAGACTTTATATATCCACTGTAAATACATACATATGAGTTAGTCCTCATTTAGACAGCAGTGTTTTGGATCAGAATTAGTAAGTTAAAACCATGAGTGGAACCTACACAAAGAAAAAGTATAATGGAAAGATTTGTACATCTTCCTTTATATTCCTGGATTTAGCTTACAAATACTAAGGTTTTGTTCGCACAGTGAAGATTTGCTGCAGATTTCGCATGCATTTTTTAAGCTAAAACAAGAATTGGATCCAGGAGAGAAGACCTTCCTTTATATATTTCTTCTGTTTCGATTCCTGGTTTTGACTTAAAAAAATACATGCAAAATCTTCACTGTGTGAACAAGGCCTAAAGAAAAATGCTGATCAAAATGCTGCCGTCTGAATGAGGCTTGTTGATGCATTTTTAAAAGGTGCAGTTTTTACATTTTGATGCGGAAACAGGTGCAGATTTTATGCTGAGTATTTTGGTGCGCTTTTTTATAAACTTGTCAGATACAGTTCTAAGACAGAAACCCAAGAAAAATTGTCATGCTGCGGAATTTAAAATACGCACCACAGGTCAATTTACAAGTGGAAAAATTCTGCAACATGTAGATAAGATTACTTGAAATCTCAATTACTTTGCTGGTACTGTATTAAGCTGCATATGCATTGTGTGCATGTGGCCTTAGGGTAGGGTCCCACAGGGCAGCATTGACGTGCCCACGATGGCCTCGTCAATACTGCTGGCTACCTGCAAAATAGACCCCTTGGCCACACAATTTTGCAAATAATTAGTATTTTACCCACAACACCGTGCGGCCATTAACAAGTAATTTGACAACCACACTTGATCAGCACGCCGGTACAGTTTTCAGTTGCATCAATGGGGATCGTAGCGGCTTTCCCAGACAAAGACGCTATGGAGGTGTATAGTACTGTGCCTGGTAAACCATGAAGAGGCTGCGCCATTCGTTGCTGTGGCCCCCTCAGTCTCTTGATCAGTGCGGGTGCTGAGAGTCAGACCCCCAAAGATCGGATATTAATGATCTATTCTAAGGATAGGCCATCAATATAAAAGTTCCAGAAAACACCCTTTGGATCCATTCACACTTTGCGGTTGAGGTACAATTAGAACTGCATCGAAAAACCGCATCCAAAAAAACACATGTATTATTTGGTGAGTTTTTAAGCGGTTGCTGTAAAAACCGCACCAAATCGTGGTAAAAAAAAAAGCATGTGTTTTTCTGATACGTTTTTTTATATGAGGTTCTAACTGCACCTCAACCACAACGTTGAATGTGGTGTTTTCATATATTTATTTTTTTCATTCCACTTTAAGGCTGGATTCACACGAACGTGGCGTTTTTGCGGACGCAAAAACGCGGCATTCTGCGCGCGCAAAAACCACTTGACAGCTCCATGTGTCATCCGTGTATGATGCGCGGCTGCGTGATTTTTGCGCAGCCGCCATCATAGAGATGAGGCTAGTCGACGTCAGTCACTGTCCAGGGTGCTGAAAGAGTTAACTGATCGTACGTACTTACCGAGACCTTCCCTCCCGGCCGTTGCCTTGGTGACGCGTCCTTGGTGACGCGCCTCTCTTGACATCTGGCCCCACCTCCCTGGATGACGCGGCAGTCCATGTGACCGCTGCAGCCTGTGCTTGGCCTGTGATTGGCTGCAGCCTGTGCTTGGCCTGTGATTGGCTGCAGCTGTCACTTGGACTGAATCGTCATCCCGGGAGGTCAGACTGGAGCAAGAAGCCGGGAGTTATCGGTAAGTCAGAACTTTTTTTTTTTTTTACACGTTCATGTATATTGGGATCGGAAATCTCTGTCCAGGGTGCTGAAACAGTTTAACTCTTTCAGCACCCTGGACAGTGACTATCTTCTGACGTCGCGTACCTGGAATTTTTTTGCCGGGTTCGGTCAAAACGAGTTCGGCCGAATCCGGTGAAGTACAGTTCGCTTGTCCGGGTTCGCTCATCTCAAAGACACTCTGTATGGATGTTTGTAAACAGAAAAGCACGTGGTGCTTTTCTGTTTTCATTCATCCTTTTGACAGCTATTGCGTGAATCATGCAGTTCGCACGGAAGTGCTTCCGTGTGGCATGCGTGGTTTTCACGCACCCATTGACTTCAATGGGTGCGTGATGCGCGAAAAACGCCGAAAGAACGGACATGTCGTGACTTTTTTCCAGCGGACTCACGCTAAGTAAAAATCACGCACATGTCCGCACGGCCCCATAGACTAATATAGGTCCGTGCAACGCGCGTGCAAATCACGCGCGTTGCACGGACGTTTTTCCCGTTCGTCTGAATAAACCCTAACAAAGTGGACTATTTTGTCAGGTCCATTACATAAAATCCATTTTAATTCCAGGTTGTAATGCAACAAGACAGGAAAAACACAAAGGGGGTAAATACTTTCGCAAGGCACTGTATATGGTTAAAAAAAACAAGACATGTGTAGGGTGGTAACCTTTTTGCGGGAACCTGTCCCTGTATTACCCTGATATGGCCTCTCCTCCCTGTTCTCGCATAGGGCTGCTCTTTTCTGGACGATCGACCTTTACATAGGTCACTATTAGGAAAGTTGTACATTCACTACGAAACTAACATAAGTGGCTTTTGGGAGTCTGATACGGGTTAAATACATCTGTGGTATTCATAAATTAATAGGAATGACTGTTGACAGCATTGTCGATGAATATTGTTATGTATGTCACTAAATTAACATAAGAGGGTTACCACGCTGTGCCACATAAGGAACACATCATTTAGAATATTGATGAATTAATAAAAAATATTTTTTAGATTACCCCAATGATATTTTTATACAGCATAATGCAGTGCTAAATGTCCTCAAAGAACCCTCATTTTTATATTTAAAGTGTAGCTAAACTTTCGACAAACTTCTAACATGTCATAGTGACATGTCAGAAGTTTGGATTGGCGGGGGTCCGAGCACTGAGACCCCCACCAATCGCTAGAACGAAGCAGCTGAAGTGCTCAAGTGAGCGCTCAGCCGCTTTGTGTCTGTTCGGCTTTTTCCGGAAAGCCGATGTATCGGAATACGGGCTCATAGACTTTGTATTGAGTTCATACACCGATACATTTATTTCCGTAAATAGCCGAACAGACACGAAGCGGCTGAGCGCTCACATGAGCACTTCAGCTGCTTCGTTCTTCGTTGGTGGGGGTCTCAGTGCTTGAACCCCCACCAATGTAAACTTCTGACATGTCACTATGACATGTCAGAAGTTTGTCGAACGTTTAGCTACACTTTAAGGTCCAGCATTTTCAGAAATAAGTGGCTGTAAATGGTCATGGAGGGGGATTAAGTTCTTTATTAGGTTCACACATCCTTCTTTTTAAAGGGTATTTGAACCTGTGTCGTAGAAATATGTCTGAAGGTAGTGTCCGTGGTAGTCTGTGTGCTGGGACCCCAACATTTCAGACATGTCTATAACATATCTTTTTAATTAAACATTACAAACAAATGTGATTAGATTTAGACCACACTGATACTTGCATGTCTTGTTTCCAAGTAAGTAAAAATTGTATTTGTTTTATTTTTCAGCTCCAACACCAGTTCCAATGTTACAAAACGTAGAACCAAAACTTAGTACACCAGTAACAAGAGGTAAGATAATTATAATAAGCTCTAAGGCTGGGTTCACACAGAGTTTTTTGCAGGCTGAAAATCTGGCTCAAAATTCCATTTGGGATTTTGAGGCAGATTTTGCTCTGCCTGCACGCCAATTTTCGTGGCGTTTTTCGACCGCGGCCATTGAGCGCCGCATGTAAAAATACACTTCCCCTGCCTCCCATTGATGTCAATGGGAGGTCAAAAAAACGCCCCCGCCTCCCATTGAAATCAATGGAATGCATTTTCGGCTGTCTTTTGGCGCGGTTTCCGCGTCAAAAAAACTCTGTGTGAACTGACTCTTAGGCTGCTAGTTTATATGTTGTAGGGGCTTTAAGAAGAACCGGCCATGACTTTTCAGCCCCCTAAGACTGGGTTAACACCTGCATTGGTGTTTCTGTTGTTCCACTTCGTCAGAGGAGGAGAACAACAAAAGTACCGGAAGTGTTGGTTCCGTTGCATGACGGACACAATTTGTGCCTGACGGACCCCATTAACTTTAATGGGTTCCTTTGGGTTTCCGTCAGGGTGTCCATGGTTTTACCAGAAACAATAGCGCAGCATGCTGCACTATTGTTTCCGGCATTTTTGGAGTTATCTGTGTCAGATGCGGCTAACAGAGCTTACAAAGCAGATGTGAACAGGCCCTAAACCACCATCATGCTGTAATAACTGTCATATGTAGGTTTATAAAGATGTCCCTGTATATATTGGCTGATACAGCATAACCTAGTAAACCATATATTAACCTATATATTTTCTGAACAAAACCAATATATAAAGCATCAGTACAAAAATGTACAGTATACACTAGACCAATATTATCCAAGCTAGCCAAAAATACACAAGTCCAAGTCTTTCGCATAGAAAAAGTTACTCTTTCTTTACTAAATACAATTGAACAAACAAGTTCACACCCAAAAACAAATAGGATCAAAACATTAAAACACCCTGGGGTGATATCCACCCATAACAGCCAATAGTACTAAATAAACTGTCAATAGTACTAAAGATGTAGTGGTTGTAAATTGTGGCATACCATAACCAGGCTAAAGCAATGAACCATAGAAAATATCACATAGGTAAATTATCTGTAGCAGACATGGTGAAATGGATGGGAGAAGTCACCCCATGGAGCACATCGGCGCACATTTCGCAACCTGCGTCAGGAGCAAAACCAAGTGAAACTACTTTTATAAACAGCCATAAGCCACAATGCTGAAGAGTCAGGCCGTCCATTCCCCAAAGACGCCCCTTCCAGACTTGATTGACGTCCCCAAGCTGGCTTGTAATGAAATAGCACGACCTGGTGGACCACAGGAATGTTGACATGGTGGTGATTTATGGGGCTTAAAAGTCAAGACCATTTCCTTTTAAAGCATTATTCCTATAATATTGTTAGGATATGCTGTCATTTTCTGATTGGTAGGCGTCTGACCTCTGGGACCCCCTCCGATCCAAAAAATAAAACCATCCCTGCAGTCCAGCACTTGCTTCTCCCTGCACAGTGGCACTCTCTGCCACCCGCGGTGCAGGGAACTGCAGAACAGCCTGTGACTAGGAGAGCTGCTGTTCAGGTAAAACTGAGAAGGGGACGCAGCACTGAACCAATATCGGTGGATGGGTGGGGTTCCCAAAAGTCAGACCACCCACCAATCAGAAAGTAATGGTAAATCTTAGCGATATTCTGGAGGGAAGAGGGGCCCACCGGCCAATGTCAGTAATTATCCCTCCTGTTTTATAGGAGAAATAATTATTGTGTCCAGTAGGGTGCAGTATCACACAGTAGTACTGAAGATGTCCTAGCTGTGTGCAGCATGTGTAAGTGGCGTGTGGTGTGTGCAGGATGTGTCCTATGTGTGTGTGTGGCATGTTGTCCAGTGTGTGCAGCACGTATCCTATGCGTATGTGACGTGTGTGCCACTTGTATTCTATTTGCGAGTGTTGTGTTTGTGGCATGTGTGGTTTCTGTGCAGTATTTTCCAATATGTGTGGCTTATGTGCGGCATGTATGTGTATGTTTTTATGTATTGAAGGTCATCATATGTTAAGCTGTAGGATTTGCAATGAAAATCCCAGTCACTGCACAATGCAATATGATTTGGGGGTAGTGTTGGTTAAGCTTTAGTCCGCATTGCTAATTTTGACTTTATTATTCAATGGCAGTTTACTACCAATCTTTCTGAAATGAGATCCTGCTAGATTGTAATATATCAGCGCCTGTTCACTATTGTATGTGTTCTAAGATACGCTCTGGCTGTCCTTTTCCCATATGCTCCATACCAGAGCAGGCACATAGACTGCAGCCTATTCAGGAGCTTGCTGAGGAAAAAGGTAAACCTATTTCTATAAAAGCATGGGCTTTTCTGCATTTTGTGCTTTTTTATATTCATTTTTGCATGTTGTCAATGTTCTGTAGGGTACTTAGCGAGTTGAGTTTGAGTCGCTTTGTTAAGGCCAAGTTCAAATTTGTTGGTAGTCGTGACGCACAAAGCTAAAGTTATCAGACCAAAAACGAACAGAAAATGTTTTTTCTATTGAAGTGTAATCCACAATCCCGGTTTTTATATGTGCATTTTTCCCTCATTGTAGTCAACTGTGAAAAACTAGCCAGAATGTGGAAAAACTAGACTCCCTTTACACATGGCAAAGAAAAAAATAAGAGTTGATATTCACATACATGGCCTGTAGGGGGTAGTCCTTTCAAAAATTTGTATCTCTCCAGACTCAAAATCATAGGATATAAGGTCACGCTTTTTAATGGTAACAATTTTAATTGGTTAATTCTATGTTTGTAGATATTCGATCGGTTGAATAAGAATTGCTTTTTGTGTGCATGCATGAATGTGTTTAGGAAAACTGTTGTTCCTGGAAAAAGATACAAAACTCTTCTTGTCACTAGTGGGACCTCTTTACTACATTTTGAGAAAGAGAAGTATGTCATCTAGAGTTCTCCTATCATTACAGACTTGGACAGTGAAGAAGTACCAATCACCAGCAAACAGCATTTGATCAATGCTCTGAAGAAGAATCCTTCATTAACCAGAGAGCTCCGGAAAGTCTTGGAGCAGGGACTAGTGGAGAAATTAGATTCCTTGGGAGTGAAACCGGTAAATGTTTTTCTGCATTCAGATGGTAATGGTGCAGTAGCACAATAATAACTGCCTGTCCTAGATTATAGACAGTTGTTTTTTTAATATATTGTACTGTAGAAAGAATACATTATCTTATGACAGATGAAGAAATTTCACATTATGACGGTAGCACTTTTTCATTTGCCAGGGTGTGCGTGGGATCCCTAGTGAGCATTTCAATCGGGTTTTGGGTGCAGTGGAAATTTTCAGAGAAGAAAAGGAAAAGTTAATACCAGAAATTCCGCAAATCCGGCAAAATCTTATCAAGCATGTAAACCAAAAGGTGGAGGAACGAGCATCAGCAACATCTGTAAAACTTAATTCCAGCTCTCAATTCTTCACTGACGGTGAGACATACAAAGCTGCTATTGCTACATATACGAGTACAAAAAAAATTGTATAACCCGCACACAAGGCTTTGGGAGCAGCAGGCGTGTAACGAAAGACATCCTTTTTTCTCATAAGTCAAACATGAGATAAAAAATAATCGTTGCGCTCTACCGGTGTCCTTGGTGTACAAGGGGAATATGGAGGTCATGTCCTCACTGCCGTTCCAGGAATAAATAGCAGTCCCCTGCTGGTAGAGAAGAAACCTGAACTTTAAGTTTACCCAATTCTTCCCGTATAGATGTTCTTACCATTCAGCAACAGACCTAAAAAATGTACATAGTGCAATAACGCCTACCACCAGTGTTGGGAACGCTCTTGGAGTTTATTATATTCACAAACATGAGTCTAAAATCAGCATTTTAAACATATAATATTCCAAGTGGCCTCCAAACAGTCATTAAACCCACTCTAGTTTCGCCAGAACATCGGCCACGTGGAATTTTATATGTTTGAAATGCCGGTGTGAGTTTAATAATCCCAACACTGGTTGTAGACGTTGTTGCGCTATGTCCATTTTATGTCTTTTGATGAACAGTAAAGACACCTATACGGGTTGATCTGAGTGGACTCAAAGTGCATGTTTCCTCTCTTCCAGCAGGGACTGCCATTTCTTGCTGGAACTGGTGTGAGGATTTGGCCTCCGTATCCCCTTGTAAACCGCCTCCATATACAGCAAATGTCTAACCTACAATTTACTATAGTTTTTAGCCAGAATCCTTGGTTGTCTATGGATTGCCCTTAATATGTTCCTTGTTGTTTTGTAACATTTTTAAAAACATTTCTTAAAATGTTTAGTAATCCAAAAACTGATACAATATGTGGCCAAAGTTATGTGGACACCTGACATCACACCTATATGAGCTTGTTCTACATCGAATTCAAAACCACAGGAGTTAATATGCAGTTGGACCCTCTTTTGCAGCTGTCGCAGCCTCCGCTCTTCTACAAGATTTAGCATTGTGTCTGTGGGAATTTGTGCCCATTCAGCCAAAAGAGCATTTGCGTTTGATGGGGTTAAGGTCAGGCCTCTGTGCAGGCCACTCAAGTTCCTCAACATTAATCTTGACAAACCATGCCTTTATAGAGTTTGCTTTGTGCACTGGGGCACAGTCATGCTGGAACAGAAAAGGGCCTTCTCCGAACTGTTGGAAGCATATGATTGTCTGAAATGTCTTTGTATGCTGTAGCATTAACATTATCCTTCATAGAAATAAGGGGCCTAGGCCAAACCCTGAGAAACAGTCCCAGACCATTATCCCTCATCCACCAAATTTTTCAATAGGCACTATGCATTCCGGTAGGTAGCGTTCTCCGGACATCTGCCAAAACTAGATTCATCCATCAGACTACCAGATAGTGAATAGTGATTCGTAACCTCAGAGAACACATTTCCACTGCCCCAGAGTCCATTGGCAGCATGTTTAACACCCCTCCAGCTGATGCTTGGCATTGCACATGGTGATCTTTAGCTTGTGTGCAGCTGCTCAACCATGGAAACCTATTTCATGAAGCTCCCTACACACAGTTCTTGAGCTGATGTCACTTCCAGAGGCAGTTTGGAACTCTGTAGTAATTGATGCAACAGAGAATAGGCGATTTCTACACCACATGCTTCAGCACTCGGCAGCCGTTTCCGTTATCTACCGCTTTCTGGCTGAGCTGTTGTTACTCTGAGACGTTTCCACTTCACAATAATATCACTTACAGGTGACCAGGGCAGATCTAGCACATCACAAATCTCCAGAACTAATATGTTGCAAAGGTGGCATCCTATGACTGTGCCATGTTTGAAGTCACTGAGCTCTTCAGTACAACCCATACTACTACCATCGTTTGTCTATGGAGATTTCATGGCTGTGTGCATGATTTTATACACCTGTTTGCAATGGATATGGCTGAAACAGCTAATCTCAATAATTACTAGGGGTGTGCACATACTTTTGGCCATGACAGACTTGAAAATACATCAGTTCAATAATATACTGCATAATATTTAATTAAAGGGGTTATCCAGTTTTTGAAAATGATGTGCATTTGGTTTACATAAAGGAAGATCTTTAACTTAATAATATGCTGTCTGTAGCTGAGATGTCTCTGTAGGTGAGTCTCGCTTGCAGTCACATGACCATGCTCCTGGTTCTTATCTTCTGCTTATTGCCAGGAGATTGCGCTCCTGGAGGGACCCCTGACGTCACTGTCCATATATGGATAGGGACATCAGGGGCTTCTCCAGGAGCGGAATCCCCGCCCAGATTGTCAGAAACGCTGTGGCCGGGGATTCCGGTCCAGTAGGAGCCGCTGACGTCACTGTCCATATAAGCGCCAGCATCAGCTGGAGGAGCCATGGCGACAGCGTAAAGCACCCGGTAGTGGAGTGGGCCCCCAAGGGCAGTGGCCTGGCACTTGTCCTTGTTTGCCAGGTGCTGATGCCAGCCCTGTATAGTGTGGCATCACCTGGTGACCATTCAGACACATACAGGTGCTTTTCTTTATTTTTCATCATCTCGGATAACCACTTTAATATTTCTTTATTAATAGATTTTTATTATAGAATAGAATAGAATTTTAATTAGCTTGTAAACAATAGTTTACAGAAGAGAAGATTCTGGTCACCCTCTGATCCTTGTAATATTTGTTCTACTTTTTCTCAGTTTTTTCCACATTTAAATCATCTACTTTGGCGAGTACATCTTCTACTTCACTACCTAGACAGACGAAGTCCAGAACATCAATCCTTAAATCTTCACAAGAAGAAATAAACGCTGAACCAAGATATCCCATCCCAGTAATTAGTTCCACCCCAAAGTAAGACATTAATAGGGAATTGTTTATTAAATGTGTGATTTGTAGTTCATAAAGGTTATGCATGAGTGAGAAATGTCATGCCCTCGGAATGCCAGGGTATGTTCACAAGCGGCAGATTAGTTGCAGATATTTCTGTGACTGTCCCATACATCTGAATGAAACTTGCAGAAATCAATGTACCTGCTTAACCCCTTAAAGGGAATGTGTTGCCAGAAAAACATGTTGTTTTTTTTTTAATTAAACATTTAGTGTGTAGGTGATTAAACATTGTTCAAATTTTGTTTATTTTTTTCACGAGTCAGGAAATATTATAAATTAGATTCTAATTTATAATATTTCCCATTGCTGGTCACTAGATGGAGCTATTCCCAAAATTGCAGCATTGCAAAATTGGGTAAAAAGCCCTTGCTCTAGTGAGCTCTCAGCATCCCCCCTCCTTTATCCTGGCTAGTGCCGGGATAAACGAGGGGTTTGAACGGTCTAACCTCCTACACTGTGTGTCGCCATTTTTTGAGCTAACACACAGTGTAGTAGGTTTACATACAGTAGTAAACGTACACAAACACGAACATACATAGAAATCCCTTACCTGCTCCTGCCGCCGCGGCTCCCTCCGGCCCGTCCGCTCCCTCTGCTGCCGCTGGTCCAAGTGCACAAGTCCGGAAGCCGCGACCGGAAGTAGTAATCTTACTGTCCGGCCGCGACTTCCGCTCCACAGGAAAATGGCGCCGGACGGCGCCAATTTCAAATTGGACTGTGTGGGAGCGGCGCATGCGCAGTTCCCACACAGACGGCGTACACAGAAGTGGATGGGACGGGAGCCGTTCGCAGTCCCTATGGGACTGTGGCTGCCGTATTCCATGTCTGTATGTGTCGTTAATCGACACATACAGAAATGGAACAAAAAATGGCAGCCCCCATAGGGAAGAAAAAGTGTAAAAATAAGAAAAAGTAAAACACAAACACACAAATAAATATAAACGTTTTTAATAAAGCACTAACATCTTTAACATATTAAAAAAAAAATTGTGATGACACTGTTCCTTTAAGGACACGGCCAATTTTAGCCTTGACAGAGCAATTTTTTTTACATTTCCCTCTTTGCATCCCGACGCTCATAACGCTTTTATTTTTTGTACGACGTAGTTGTATGAGACTTTGTTTTTTGCGGGACGAGTTGTACTTTATGTAGGTACCATTTTTTGGTACAAATACATTATCGTTTAATTTCTATACATTTTTAATTAGATTAAAATGCAGAAAAAAAGCAGTTGCGCAGCAGTTTTAATATAATTTTTTTTACACCATACACCGTTCATCATAAATAATGGTATACATTTGTTGTACACGTTGTTACGGTCGTGGCGATACCAAATATGTCTATATTATTTCATGTTTTGGGACTTATATTTTAAAAAGTTGATTTATTATAAAAAATGTGTGTTTCTGTGTATTTTATTTACTTTTTATTTATTTATTTACCATTATTTTTTTTTTACATTCATTTAACTTTTTTTTTTAATCCCATAAAGGGATTTATCATTTAGATTTTTATTTTGTAACTATAATGTACTGGCATAGATCTATATGCCAGTACATTAGCCTGTTACTGATTGTACACAGGCAGTTGTTAGGGCATACCTCAGTATGCCCTAACAACAGGAAATATGTTCAGACAGCCCTGGGGTCCTTCACTGGACCCTGGGCTGTCTGGCCATACGAGTTGTTGGCTTTGATCGCGTCACAGTTATTTTCTGTGACGCGATCAATGTGCAGTCCCCTCTCCTTGAACGCCGCGATCAGCTGTCATCGCGGCGTTCAAAGGGTTAACAGCGGAGAGAAGATGTTTCTCTTCTCTCCGCTGTCAGAGCGGGGCCGTGGCTGTGTATTACAGCCGTTGCCCCGCTCTCGATCGCGCGCAGAGACGCGCGCAGGAACGGCTGTCACAGGACGAGTATGCTCGCCCTAATGCGCGAAGTGCTCGCCGCTCAGGACGAGCATACTCGTCCTGTGTCGGCAACCGGTTAATAAATAACCCTATTTGTATGTATGGAATGGACTTTTCAGTTGCACGGATTTCTGCAATAAATCTGCCGCATGTGAACATCCCCTTACAATTCGTTACACACTGATATTATTATAATACTTGGTGAATGGTTTTAAAAATCTGTTTTAGAAAAGCATAGACGAGTGTAGGTTCTACACGTACAGGTCACTTTGACCACAGTTCATTCGTTTATATCCCAATCTATATGTCCTATTAGGGCATCTGGATATCATGGGAGGGTGCTGAGACCCCCACCGCTTGGGTGTGAAAAGCTGTAGTGGACTCTTTGTTACCGCATATTACATGGGCAACCCTTCACTTGGTTTGGCACCATGTAATACTACATTTTTTGGCCGCCCACTGCTTTCCCTAGCAATGACAGCTGATTGCCGGGAGTTTCAGCAAACAAGCTGCATTAGAGGGGGTTCTCCCAACTCATTGAGCGCCTTTTATAGAAACTGCCAGTTTGGTATGTTTGTTTTAAATAATTGCTTTGGTCTATTGCCTGTATATAAATTATGTATTAGACATATTATATAATGCACTTGTCACACTGCGTTTTAGGCGTATGCGCCCGTATCCCCTTTTGGTATACGTTGGGGACATCGTTGTTGTTGTATTATTTTTTTTTTGCTGGGTAGAATGGTGTTTTTGTCTATTCTTTCCAGGGGCATCCAGTAGAAAAACACATACCGCACGGTATACGTTTAAAAAAAAAAAAAATGGGACACTACAGGTGACATATGGCATACGTCACTGGCATCTGTTAAACAGCTACATCATAAGCTTTTTAATAGGCTTTCTTGACAGAGCCGTTAAACGGATGCCATTATAGCCTATGGGTGCCGGATGCCTCACAGTGTCAACCGTCACCCTTAGGCTAAAATGGCATCCGTTTAAGGGATACGTCATGAAAAGGGGTCATGATGTGTTTCTGATGTATCTGTTAAATCTATACCATTATAGCTTATGGGGGACGAGAGCTTTTTCCCGACCTATATGTCAAGGGGAGACAGCTAAAAAGACCCTGATCTATAAGCCTGTGACGTTGCTACAAACACCTGCTGTGATCAGTTTTTAAAAATCCATACAAAAAACTAACTCTTTTACTAAATAGCACACAATTATATCTAACTGACCTGAGAGTTGTATTCACATTTGTCAGTTTATTTATTGAACAAGATATACCAAAATAAATGTCATTTATCTTTTTTAAGAATTAAGCTGGTGTCCTCACAGGAAGCTCATATGACAAAGCCATCGAGTATTACGTAAGTACTTTATTAGATATCTATACGGGTGTATGTATATAATGCATTCGGATAGTCTTTAGACCCTTTACATTTTTTCAAGTTTTATTATGTTGACATCTTGTACTAAAATAAAAAAAATTAAAGTTTTTCCCCATCATTCTGCACTCAATACCCCATAATGACAGTGAAAACCGAATGCTAGTAATCTTTGCTAATTTATTGAAAAGGAAAAACGAAGTATAAGACATAAGTATTCAGACCCTTTACTCAGTACTTAGGTGAAGCACCTTTGGCAGCGATAACAGCCTCCAGTCTTCTTGGGTATGATGCCACAAGGTTTGCACACCTGGATTTGGGGATTTTCTGACATTCTTCTCTGCAGATCCTCTCAAGCTCTGTCAGGTTGGATGGGGATTGTCGGTGGACAGCCATTTTCAGGTCTCTCCAGTGATTTTCGATTGGGTTTAAGTCAGGGCTCTGGTTGGGCCACTCAAGGACATTCACAGAGTTGTCCCTAAGCCACTCCTGTGACGTCTTGCCTGTGTGCTTAGGGTCATTGTCTTTTTGGAAGGTGAACCTTCGGCCCAGTCTGAGGTCCAGAGTACTCTGGGTCAGGTTTTCATTAAGATTATCTCTGTACTTTGCTCCATTCATCTTCTCCTCAACCCTGACCAGTCTCCCTGTCCCAGCCGCTGATAAACACTCCAACAGCATGAAGCTGCCACCACCATGCTTCACTGTGGGGATGGTATTGGGCAGGTGATGAGCTGTGCCTGGTTTCCTCCAGACATGACACTTAGAATTGAGGCCAAAAAGTTCAATCTTGTTTTCATCAGACCACAGAATCTTGTTTCTCACAGACTGAGAGTCTTTTAGGTGCTTTTTTGAAAACTCCAGGCGGACTTTCATGTGTCTTTTACTGAGGAGAGGTTTCTTTCTGGCCACTCTGCCATAAAGCCCAGATTGGTGGAGTGATGTAGTGATGGTTGACCTTCTAGAAGATTCTCCCATCTGCACATAGGATCTTTGGAGCTCAGCCAGAGTGACCATTCGGTTCTTGGTCACCTCTCTTACCAAGGCCCTTCTCCCCCAATTACTTAGTTTGGTGGGGCGGTCAGCTCTAGGAAGAGTCCTGGTTGTTCCAAACTTATTCTATTTAAGAATTATTAAGACCACTGTGGTCTTGGAAACTTTCAATACAGCAGAATTTTTTGTACCCTTCTTCAGATCTGTAGCTCCACACAATCCTGTCTCATGAAGTTCTTAAGGGTATGTGCACACACACTAATTACGTCCGTAATTGACGGACGTATTTCGGCCGCAAGTTCCGGACCGAACACAGTGCAGGGAGCCGGGCTCCTAGCATCATACTAATGTACGATGCTAGGAGTCCCTGCCTCGCTGCAGGACAACTGTCCCGTACTGAAAACATGATTACAGTACGGGACAGTTGTCCTGCAGCGAGGCAGGGACTCCTAGCGTCGTACATAAGTATGATGCTAGTAGCCCGGCTCCCTGCACTGAGTTCGGTCCGGGACTTGCGGCCGAAATACGTCCGTCAATTACGGACGTAATTAGTGTGTGTGCACATACGCTAACTCCTCATGACTTGGTATTTGCTCTGATATGTATTGTCAGCTGTGAGACCTCATATAGACAGTGGCGTGTTTTTCTAAATCATGTCCAGGTGGACTCCAGCAAGGCCCCATGCACACGGCTGTGCCCGTAATAACGTCCCGCCAACGCCTGCCTGCCTAACTACATGTCCGCTCCCACTCCCTCACACCTTGTCCGTGCTGTGTCCCCAGCAGTCATTCACCACTTTTTCAATCTCTCTCATCTGGAACTTTCCCTTTATCTTTTAAGCATACTCTTGTCATCCCAATTTTCAAGAAGCCACCTCTTTACCCCTTCTTCCCTGCTAACTATCGCCCTGTTTCTAAACTTCCCTTTGTTTCTAAATTGTATACTCCTCAACTACCTCTCTACAGACACTGCTTTACATTCTACTAAAACTGCATTATTTAAAGCTAAAATCCAGTGGTCAGTACTCACTTTTAATCCTTCTAGATCTATCTGCCGCATTTGACGCGGTAAATCACCCAATACTCTTCCATTCTCTGCTCTGTTGGCTTAAAGCACATTGTGCTATTTAGGTTTTTTCGCCTATTTTTATGGTTCATACTTCTTCTCAGGACATTTCTCCTCCTTCTCTCTCTGTCGTTTATTAAACTGGTTGCCTGTTTCTTGTGTAACTCTCCACAGTGCTGCACTGTCATACATCTCTGCTCTCATCTCCGTTTACCAACTAACTCATGCTCTTCGCTCAGCCCTTATTACATCCGCTCACTCCCTTCTGCAGGTCTTCTCTGTTGCACCCAGTCCCACTATTAAGCGGGACTTGAAATCTAATTTCTTTATCGAGACCTATGTCAAATAACCATAATCGATGGCCAATATACCACCTGACCTTGTCACAAAAAACTCCACCCCACGCTGTCCTCAACTAACTACCCTTGTCACATTTCTCTGCACTTTATATTCATGTTGGCTCAGATACTGGCTAGGTGACCGGTACATCCACCTTTATTTAAATTCCCCATGTTGGCACAAGGGGCTGGTACCCTGGACAAAATTAGCACGATGTACCTTTTGTGTCATTCCTCCCATTCCATTTAGATTGTAAGCTCCTTTTTTGGTCCTTTGTTTTGAGTACTTGTCAATTTACTTGACGATTGTTAAAGAGTAACTGTTCTTTCAACAAAACTTGATATATCATAGGGGAAAATCAGAAGTTTAGATCAGTGGGGATCCAGATGCTGAGACCGCCATGGACGCTGACACTAAGGTGCAGAAGATCTCAGCTGCTTTTTCAGTTGTGATCAGTGCTTCTTGTTAGACTGAAGGTAGCTCACATAGGATGTCTATGAGACCGTCTGAGCACGTCTGCACCTTCGTGTCAGAAACAGTAAGGGTATGTTCACACGATGAGAGGCATTTACGTGTGAAAAGACAGACTGTTAACAGCTGCCTCGTTTCACACGTAAATGCTCCTCCTCGTAATTTACGAGGCGTCTGAGACGCTCTGAGACGCTCGTAAATCTTGAGCTGTGCTTCATTGAGTTCAAAGAAGAACAGCTCAAATTACGTGGCAAAGAAGTGTCCTGCACTTCTTTGCCGAGGCAGTCCATTTACGCGTCGTCGTTTGACAGCTGTCAAACGACGACGCGTAAATTACAGGTCGTCTGCACAGAACGTCGGCAAACCCATTCAAATGAATGGGCAGATGTTTGCCGACGTATTGTAGCCCTATTTTCAGGCGTAAAACGAGGCATAATACGCCTCGTTTACGCCTGAAAATAGGTTGTGTGAACCCAGCCTAAGGGTCACAGCACCCGGACTCCCATCGATCAAAACTTCTTACATGTCTCTATGACATATCAAAAGCTTTTTTAAAGTACAGTTACTCTTTAAGCTTTGAGGGATATGTTAGCACTATATAAATAAAGATTATTATTATTTAAATAATAAACACATTTTTTTTTTCATAAATATGGAACAAAAGTGATCAAACATAAAAAAAAGACACATATTTGGTATTGAGCTAAATAAAAAAAAAAACATGGCGAAATAGGATTTTTTTTCTTAGGCCCCCCTCCCAAAAAAATAGATGGAGGAAAAACAAGCGTCCTTCATGCTGAAACTGGCTACGTCCTTAATTAGTTAAAAATGGCACTGAAAAGTTATGAGTGGACCACTCTGACATGGTCTAGAAGCAGTTATGTCAATTGAACCTGATCAGTTGGTCACCTTTCTGTTATTGTCCTGTTTAAGACAACACCCAAGGCCTTTATTGGGCTCAACAAAAGCACCCCTGCAGGTCAAAGTGAGTGCTGGGCTCCACGAGTTGAACATCTTTGCCCTCTTCTAATAAAAATCTCATGCATGGTACATGAAGGTATATGAGTGACTCTTACTGTGCCTATAGGCAGGTTTAAAATCTGATACAAAATTAAAGTAGAGTAATTCATGGAAAGAATCTCTTTCTATTACGTTAATCTAGAATTTGCACTGACAACATTCAGGGAAAGCCTTCTTCTTTTTATAATCCACTTGGTATTAAAGTGTTACACCAAAACTATGCTTCATTTCTAATTATGCTTCATTTCAGGACACCTCCATTTAGTTCTGATGACGAGTCAGACTTGCAGGATGAGTCTGTGCAGCATCAAAAGCGTCGTCATTCTTTGAAGGTTAAATCTTCAATTAATGGCAAACTCATTGGTTTTGCGACAACTGAAAGTGAGTCAGATGGTAGTGTGCTGGAGGAGATAAAGCCGCAGACTGTCCAGAAACCGGCCCCAGCCAAACCAGCAAGAGGTAAGCATTGTCCAGACATTAAGATAAACAGTACATTTTTAATGTCAGTTCCGAATGGCATTACCATTTCTCGTTAAGGTTATTGGGGTACAGGCGCTTGCCACTAGGAGACTGACACTAGGTAGAAAAAAAAAGTTTTAAGGCAGGACATAACATTACCACAGACATTGAGCTAATCAGTTTTAATCACCCTCCTCTTCAGCCTCCTGTCTCATAGTACACAGCACCAGGGGTCCAGTAGGCCAGGTCAGTAAACAGTTTTTTTCCAAGGGCTCCTATTTTTCACTCAGGACGGTTTCCCTTTAACTGACTTTACTATAGCAGAGGACCACCCTCTCCAGCGTGTCTGCCTCATGGGAGGATTCATACTATAGTTGCAATCTCTGAGGCAAAAAAATTCTGCTGCGGTCAGCCTACCTCACTATACACCCAGTGCTTGCAACCCAGGGCCTACCAGGATAACGCATCTTTGCAGGATGTGGCTCCCCTGACTGGGCATCATCCGTTACCCAGGCCTTAGGAGATCTTTCAAGTGTCTCCTAGACTATGGCTGAGTCTCTCGAACACCTGCAATCCTAGATAGCGTCCCAGATCAATTCTTCCCTGGAATCTCCCTCGGGTAACACACTCTCATCCCTGTGGTAGGCCAAGTAAGAGGATCTTTACTAGTGTCCCCTGTTAGGACCAGCACTGGGAATCTGCCTCTCTGCAGGATCAGCCTGTCCCCCCCTGAGGAATCTTCTGATTCTGCTTCAGTCATAACAGGACATTATAATGGCAGCCGCTATGCAAGACTTGAAACGTTCTGTCAAGGACATCTTACATGTCAAGGATGACTACTCCTTCCCATGTTTTTCACCAGCCTCTGGTTTTCCCAAACTACGTCGAGTTTGGGGATTTCCTCTCTAAGGAATGGAAGCACGGTGACAGGTGCTCGCCCGCCTCCAAAAGGACAGGAGATTGGATTCTCTAACAAAAATTTGCTTTTGTGGCGGCAAGTTCTACCCTGCGTCCAGCATTCGCCTCTTCCTGGGTCAGTAAAGCTTGCTCCATCTGGGCTTCACCAGGGCATTACAGAAGAAGTTCTGCAATTGGTTCTAACTGATCTGTGTTTCAAGCTTATCCATGCTTCCAAGTTTTTATGCAAGGCCTCCCTTGAGTCTGCTAATGCGGTGGCGATAATCTCAGTTTGGCTTAAATCCTGGGTGGCGTAACCTGCTTCAAAGAATGCTCTCACTGGTCTTCCCGTGAGTCTTTGGTAAGCGTCTGGATGAACATATCACTGAGGCCACTGGCGGCAAGAGTTCCATTCTACCTCAACCATCCTCGACGCCAACAGCCTTTCCAACGTTCTCAGAGGTTTCGTTCCTTTCGTCTCCTCAGAGGTCAGAGAAGAGGACCAGCCACAGAAGCCCTCAACTTCCAAGACTACTTCTGTCTGAAGGTGTTTCCCCACTCAAATCTTCTCTTCAGGTGGGGGACGACTTCCTTCTATTTAGGCGATATGGCTTGCTCACATGAACGATGTCTGTGTTCGAGAGGTGTTTGTCGACAGGTTACAAGATAAGAGTTCCTGACCCCAGGTTGTTTCTTTCTGTCTACTCCACCTCGGACCCTAGAGTGCGCTTCCGCTTTTTCTTCTTCAGGAAGTAATCGTCCCTGTTTCACAGTCAGAATGTTTCCAAGGATTCTACTTCACAGTCCCAAAAAAGGATTTGTCAGTCAGGCCCATCTTAGACGTGAAGTTGAACTGCTTATGATGTGCTTGAGTGTTCCGTATGGAGTCACTGCCGTCAGTGGTTGCCTCATTCGAACACGGCACCTTTCATCCATCAACATTCGCGATGCCTTCATATGGCAAGGGTCCACCAGTGTTTCATTCGTTTCGCTGTTAGTTCTCAACATTTTCAGTTTGTTGCCATCCTTGTTGATTTTCCCCCAGATCTGCCGGAAGTGGTGCACTCCAGATGTTGACCTTTGCGTCTCGCCTCTACAACAAGGTAACAGCCTATGTGGCCATGGCTCAGGATCCCAGGACTCCAGCTGTCCATGATCTGATCACTTCTTGGGAATGGTTCTCTCTTCTGTATGTCATCCCTCCCCTTCTACTACTGACCAGAGCTCTCTCAAGCGGGTCAAGGCAAAGGGCAGTCCAGCCATCTTGGTGACCCCAATCTGGCCATGCCAGGCCTGGTGCACCAACCTCATCAATCTACTTAAGGATGCACCATGGCGCCTTCCTCTGTGACTAAACCTCCTTTCCAAAGGTCCACTGTTCCACCCCACTTTACCTCAGCTCCGTTTTAACGGCGTGGCTGTTGAAGCCCAAATTTTGAGATCCCGTGGTCTTTTTGAACCTGTCATCCAGGCTATGTTAAAGGCCCGGAAGCCTCAACTTGCCAAGGTGTATCAACATACATGGAAGGCCTATTCCTGTTTATGTGAGCAGTGCAGTTTCCATCGCTTGGTGTGTTCCACCCCAAGGATTCTGTCTTTTTTGCAGTATGGTCTAAATCAGGGTCTGGTCCTGGCTTCTCTAAAAGGCCAGGTCTCTGCTCTCTCTATCCTCTTTCTGCTAACGTTGGCTTTCCGTTCCCATGTAAAGACCTTGATGCAGGGTATGGCTCACGCATCCCTCCTCTTCGGCATCACTTATAACCCTGGGATCTCAACCTGATTCTGGAGGCTCTCCCGGCCTCTCCCTTCAAACCATTACAGGATATTTCATCCCGTTTTCCTTCCTAGAAGGTTGCCCTCCTTCTGACCATTACTTCGATCAGACGCGTTTTCACAACTGGCAGCACTATACTGTCTCCTTTCTTTGTGATCCACAAGTATAAGTTAACTGTTTCATCCAATACTTTTTCCCAGAGGTGTTCCCGCAACACTTCATTGTTTCGATGTGGTAAGAATGATATGCATCTCCTTTGCAGCGACTGTATCTTTCTGTCACTCTGACACACTTTTTGATCCCCAAGGGTCCGCACAAGGGTTTTGCGGCTTCCAAGGCTACCATTGCTCGCTGTATTAGATCAATGTTCCTGGAATCCTATCGGTCCAAGGGCAAAGTTCCTACCTTTTGGGTTTCCGCCCATACCACGAGGGCTGGCGGTGCATCTCGGGCAGTACAAGCCTTGTTTTCTTAGGTTTGCAAAGCTGCTACCTGGGCTTGGCTTCGGTGCATACCTTCACGAAGTTCTACCAAATTCATACTCTGGCTTTCTCTGATACCAACCTGGGTCACAAGGTAGTCCATGCTACTATGCGGTAGAGGGGGTCGCACGGTAGATTCCTTATTTTGCCCATGCTATGGGACTTCTGTAAAACATCCCTTGGTGCTGTGTCCCCCAATGCAATTAAGGAGAAAATTTATATTTTTGTATTAACCGTACAATCCTTTTTTCGTTGAATTCATTGGGGGCAGAGATCTTGCCCTCTTTTCTTTTCCTGGTCCAGGGACCTTGGTTCTGTTGGTTTTGTTGTTGTTCTCCCGGGACCATGGAGATGTTATATTTTCTCCTACTGTACAAACTCATTAGCTCAGTGTCTGTGGGAAAAGAATGGCCTCCATTGGCCTGAGCCAACACTTTTTTTACTACCTAGTGTCAGCCTCCTAGTGGCAAGGGCCTATACCCACGGTGCTGTGTCCTCCTAAGGAATTCAAAGAGAAATGGATTTTTCGGTGAATACAAAAATCTAATTTTTCTATACTAGCCCAAGGGCAGTACTTGGCTAGTGTTATATTTTTTTGCCCAGGTACTGTATCACCCAGACATGAATACAATATATTAGGCCTTGTGCATAAAAACTAGTGCAGACAAAGTCTCAATTTTGTCCCGAGCAACCAATCAAATCACCTATTTGTTTTATGTTAATTGGAAAAATGAAAGTTGCAATATGATTAATGACCATGATCTGAACTAGTTCCCATGCAGGAGGCACATGACAATTTAGTGTGTTAGTATTTATAGAGCACTTGACACTTATTAAAGGGATTATTTGTTTATTTTTCTATGGCATAAATCTTTTATTCACTTAGGAATTTATTTCTGTGGTTTTCTTTTTTATATTCAATAGCAACTCTTGTGAAAGAACTTTCTGAACAGCTGCAAATGGCACGGTCTACACGTACAGCTGATCTGAAACCTGTTGGTGGAGTGGATATTTCTGATGCCTTAGTGAAAAAGGACCCGGTTATGGAGCTAAAGGTGAGATCTTTAAAATCTGTTTAACATGTAAATAATGCGGTCCTTACTTATTCACATCATATTACACACTTATACGATAAAATGGAAATGCATTGGAGGACTTTAATGTTGGTGGACATCCTTTACATTTGTGTGCCTATTGAGCATCTCATTCCATGGGCATTAATGTGGATTTGTTCCCTCTGCTGTTATTACATATGTCATGCTTATGGAAAGGCTTTTCACAAGATTTAAGAGCATATGTAAAGGATCTGCCAGGCACAACTTCTGTGTATACGCCCATAGGTAATCAGTCTGCACCTGAGTCTATGTCTCTGAGACTGACTCCATCTTCCACCACTCAGGATGGCAGGCTTAGGAGTGGGAGAGCCTATCGCAGCCTGGCCAGACGGAGCTAGCTCCCGCCCTCTGTCTATTTATACCTGCCTTTCCTGTTCCTCCTTTGCTTGTGATTCTTCTCATGTGGTTTCCTGGCCCAGCTACAGCTTCTGACTATTTGATCCTGCTCCATACTGACCCTGGCTTACTGACTACTCTCCTGCTCTGCGTTTGGTACCTCGTGCACTCCTGGTTTGACTCGGCTCGTTCACCACTCTTGTTGCTCACGGTGTTGCCGTGGGCAACTGCCCCATTTCCCTTAGCTTTGTGTACCCTTGTCTGTTTGTCTCGTGCACTTACTGAGCGTAGGGACCGGCGCCCAGTTGTACCCCGTCGCCTAGGGCGGGTCGTTGCAAGTAGGCAGGGACAGAGTGGCGGGTAGATTAGGGCTCACTTGTCCGTTTCCCTACCCCCATCATTACAGCATATCTGCGAGGATTCATGTCTATTTTGGTGAGAAGGCCTGTCTCACATTTGGTGTTCCAATTCAGTGAAAAGGTGTTTGCTATTTGGGCATTATCATGCCAATATATTTCCACAAATTTAGAAACAGAATTCTCTAAAATATTATTATATGCAGTAGCATAAAGATTTCTCTTCACTGGAACTAACAGCCCCAGACCATTATCCTGTCCCCTATCAAGCGTAAAAAGCATTAATTTTTTTTTGGCCCTCCTGTTGTCCCGTTGAACAGCGTCACGGTGATGCAGGAGGCAATGCCTACTGAGGAGAGACGAGGTCTCCTCCTCTCTGGACCTTTACTCAAAATTAGCATATTAGGTGCCAAACGGAGCAGGAGTAAGGGGAGGTCTGTGGTTTAAAAAATAAATAAAAAATACCCATGACAGGTCCTCTTTGACAGCTGACACTACGTATTTTTACTGTAGGGTTATCCAGGTATCCTCTAACCAGATATATTGTTTCACAGGACATGTTTTCAGAGCTCCCGAGTACAATAGCAGTTTGTTTACAGCACTTCAGTTAACGCTTGGCATGGGGCACAGAGATTACAGGCTTGTCAGTCATTATAAAGCAGTCTATGAAGCTTCTAGTGAGTAGTACGTGTGCTGATGGCGATTCCATAGTTAGTTTGGACCTAGAACAAGAGTGCTACAAGTATGGACAGAAGCATTTAGCTGTCCTGTGTCTATGTGTGGACCGCTGCTTCAGGGCTGTGCGGTTTTGGCTTCACAGTGACTGAGCTCTTCAGTACCACTCATTCCTTATTTATGAAATTTGCATTTTGTGAACCTGTTATCAATGGATATGGCTGGAATATTAACCCATTCATTGGCCTGTCTTTGTTTATTTGGCCAAAGAACATATATGCTAGTACCACTTTTTAGCTTTAGATCACCTCTAATTCTTTTTTTTTTTTTTATCTGGTTTGCGGTAATCCTTTATTGTTGTGTATTAAAAAGTCTAACAATTATAGACTAGTGAAGCCAAAAATAAATCCGCGTCCATGTTTACATGAAGTCGGTATAACACAGACATTCTCTTCATGGCTTCATGGCAGGAGAAAAGCATTGTTACCCCCTGCTTTGCTCCCTCTGAGAGTCCCTGTTAGCTCCTGGATGTTTCATAAAGAACATCTTTTCCAATATTTATTGTGTTTGCATTTCTTTTACTCAACAGGTGACTGACCTTGATGACACTGAATTTGATAGCACTTCTTTAGAGGACGAACCGTTTGAAGTTCCAAGATCTGTACGCAGACGAGCTACTGCGCCCAAAAAAGAGTTTCCTGCAACTAAAAATGCTTTTAGTACTTCTAAACTGACAAAGGGAGGTATGTCATTCAGAATTATTTCTATTATCTGGAGGATGACAGGCACTAAATATACAATTTTTACACCTATCTGTATAGTTTTGAAAAGTGTCATGAGTAGGTGGCAAGGCTCAGAGAAGTATTATTATATGTCATGGTTTCTCGCCATTCGAGTCAGTGCGGAGAAGTCCTGATTAAAAACCACAGCGGATAGGATTCTGTAGATCAGGATGATGGGACCGGCCTGATTTCAAGAATGTGGAGGGTCGCACATGTAATTCCAGCTGCCGGACTCCTGTCAATATATGAATGACTAAAAAAGTGTTTCTTCCGAAATTCTCATTCATGTTCTGAAAGGTTAAACGGACAGCGAGAATATTTTTTTTTTACTATAGAAACAGGCCAGAAAGTCCATTACATATCTATCAAATATTGAAATAAATGTACAATCCTATATTACGCATTTATAGATCTGCATGTTGTAAATGTTCCCTCTAGTTCTGTAGACGGCTGGAATATTAACGCGTCTTCCCTGTTTTGCAGACACTCATGACGCTGAAACCTCCAGCACGCTAGTCAGCAGTTTAGTTACCGTGAGTGACTTCAGTGACATATCGGATGCCTGACTCTGTGGTCACAATAAAAGACATTATACGGTGCCTTAAGGACTTGTACGACCAGTGTTGGCAATCGTGTCCTTTGTATGTTTTATGTCTTTGTATTCCCAAAGGTAGCAAATTGTGTAAATATCATTGATGTCCTCACTTGCCAAAGATGTAGTATTATATTTGCATATGTCTTTTCTGTCTACACTTTGACGTCTTATCTTTTTACGGTACAATGAATTTATATTGAAGCACTTACTGTTACTGCCTCCACCACTTAGCAAGACTAGTTAGAATAAAAGCATCACCCTAATGTTCATATGAGACTTTGCACAATATTTTCAGAATGAATTCAGTGTTTGGCCACTTTCAGTATGATGCCTAGATTACTAGGAAATATGTCAGAGCAACGTTTGTATCTAGATAGTTTTCGATTTTGTAGGTTGGAATCCATTGTTTCTGGTACTCCTACAAATGCATGTGATCTGGTGCAGAAAAACAGCCGTGCAATAATCCCTATATCATTTGCACATATGTCCTAAAATGTATGTCTGCCCTTTTCTATGGTATGTCTGCCGAGCTGTAAAGCACAAGATTTTATATGATTTCTTTGTAATGCGACTTTTATTCAGAAGTCAGAAAGCGGTATTGTATTTTTTTACTCCTTTTTGTACTGCAAGTTAAAGGGAATGTGTCGCAAATTAAACCTTTTTTTTAAAGTTTCGTTACTTATTTCTATTATATTTTTTACGTTTTTTGCTGTATTTTTTATTTTTTTTCCGTATGGTGGAAAGTATTAAAAATTTAATAATTATTTGACATGTTTTCCAATGTTGGCCACCAGGGGGAGCACTTCCCAGCAAGGTGAATAAGGCAAAGCAACCTGACTCACAGCTGCTGTAAATGTGGGAGGGAACCTCACCCCCCCTCTCACAAGCCAGGTAAAGGTGTCTTCAAATTGCTAAGCAGTGTCCGGCAGCCATGTTGGGTGTGATTCTGCAGCTGGAAGAAGTTCTAGGACACACCAAAAGGCTAAGTGTATGTTCACACGCTTACTAAACAAAGGGAAAACCGCTCCTGATTTTCAGCCATTTTTTAATCAAACTCGCGTTTTTTAACGGCCGTTTTTGGAGCTGTTTTTCTATAAAGTCAATGAAAAACGTCCCAAGAAGTGATGTGCACTTCATTTTGGTCGGGCGTCTTTTTACGTGCCGTTTTTGGAAAACTACCGCGTAAAAAACGCCCTGTTGGAACAGAACGCCGTATTTCCCATTGAAACCAATGGGCAGATGCTTGTAGGCGTTCTGCTTCCGATTTTTCAGCTGAAAACATTGTGTGTGAACATACCCCTAGGGTATGTGCACACGCTAACTGCATTTACGTCTGAAATGACGGAGCGGTTTTCAGGAGAAAACAGCTCCGTCATTTCAGACGTAATTGCTCGGACTCGCGTTTTGCGAGGCGTCAATTACGGCTGTAATTTGGAGCTGTTCTTCATTGAATTCAATGAAAAACGGCTCCAATTACGTCCCAAGAAGTGTCCTGCACTTCTTTGCCGAGGCTGTTATTTTACGCGCCGTCTTTTGACAGCGACGCGTAAAATGACAGGTCGTCGGCACAGTACGTCGGCAAACCCATTCAAATGAATGGGCAGATGTTTGCCGACGTATTGGAGCCGTCTTTTCAGGCGTAAATCGAGGCGTAAAACGCCTCGTTTACGCCTGAAAATAGGTCGTGTGAACCCAGCCTTAGAATGATGAAAGTGAAGTGAATGACTTTTCAGTTGACCTGTTCACACGGCGTGTATTTGACATGTTTTTTTTTTTGCACATTTTACGTGCAAAAAAACCACATAAAAAACGCTTGATTACACTTGATATTGCGTGTTTGGGGGATTTGTGTGTGTGTGTGTGTGTGGGGGGGGGTGCTCGCCGCTGATTCTTCAAAACAGCTGATAAGCGGCTATGAAGTATCAGCGGCGCCCGTGCACACTCCGCTCTGCCACACACACACACACGGGAAAAGTCTTAAAGGGGTCGTCCAGGAAAACATGGCGCCGCACCTGTCCTCAGGTCGTGTGTGGTATTACAGCTTTGTCCTATTCACTTCAATGGAGGTGAACTGCAATACCAGACAAAACCTGAGGACAGGTGCGGCGCTGTGTCTCCAATCCGGACACCCCTTCTGTCCTGAGATGACCCGACGGGGGAGGCGGGTGTCAGAGCCACCCACCGCCATCACCGCAGACAGAACCACAACTACGGCATGAGGGCAGGGCTTGTCCTGAGTGCACTGTCTCTTATTATGGACAGAGTTATAGTCACATGAACCCCGTCTTATGAACCGGTAACCTAGGTCCGATCACATGACAGAGGGGGATCACCAAAAACCCTGTGCACCCTCAGCCCGTCCATCCAGCCCTTTCCTGGTTATATCTGCGTCTGGGAAAGCTGGGTGACCACCATTACCCCTCATACTGGAGTGTTTAGGGATGTGACTAATGAACCTCTCACACTCCAGTGGGAGGGGTAGTGGTGGTCACCCAGCTTTCCCAGACCCCTGAACAGTAAATCTCTCTAGTTGTGCTTAGACTGTTTGGGGATGTGACTAATGAACCTCTCAGTCTCAGCACAACTAGAGAGATTTATCGTTCAGGGGTCTGGGAAAGCTGGGTGACCACCATTACTCCTACTGGAGTGTGTTTGGGGATGTGACTAATGAATCTCACACTCCAGTAGGAGGGGAAGTGGTGGTCACCCAGCTTTCCCAGACCCCTGAACAGTAAATCTCTCTAGTTGTGCTGAGACTGTTTGGGGATGTGACTAATGAACCTCTCAGTCTCAGCACAACTAGAGAGATTTATCGTTCAGGGGTCTGGGAAAGCTGGGTGACCACCATTACTCCTACTGGATTGTGTTTGGGGATGTGACTAATGAATCTCACACTCCAGTAGGAGGGGTAATGGTGGTCACCCAGCTTTCCCAGACCCCTGAACGATAAATCTCTCTTGTTGTGCTGAGACTGAGACGTTCATTAGTCACATCCCCAAACAGTCTCTGCACAACTAGAGAGATTTACCGTTCAGGGCTTTCCCAGTACAGTTTCATCGTGTGTCCTTCACACAAGGGAGGGAGGGGGGGGGCGTCGGGTGGTGGGGCCCGTCGGGGGTCACGAGAGCGGGGGTCTGTGAGGTAGAGAGTGGGACATGCAGAGACACACATCTTACCTGCAGTGCAGCTGGTCTTCAAGATGGCGCCTGCTCTCTCCCTGCAAACAGCTGCTCTGCTCTGTGTGACTCTGACCTGCGTCTGCGCAGGACAGAGCCATAGAGCAAAGTCAATGGAACGGCTCCCGTTCATTGACTCCTATGCACTGTAGCTGCCGTATTCCATCTCTGTATGTGTCGTTAATCGACACATACAGAGATGAAAAACAAAATGGCAGCCCCCATAGTGAAGTAAAAGTTAGAAAAAAGTAAAAAACAAACACACACATAAATAAAAGATTTTATAATAAAACACTAAATGCAAATTGATATAAAAAAAAAAATTTTCGTGACACCTTTCCTTTAAAAAAACACTATTAAAATCTTGAACTACGTGGCTTTCCCTGCTGTGAATGCATTTGGACTTCTATGAAAGTTGATACAGAGGGGAATACTTCTGTAATTTACATCAACCTATCATGGGTTTGCTTTTTATGATAAAGTGATGTTAAAAAAAACTAGATTTTGGTAGTACAGGGGAAATGTGCCCTAGCACTGGCAACAATGCCTGCCTACCAACACTTCTTAGAAATAGGGCATCATATCATATGACTGTAAGATCCAAATCCATCAGTCCTGAACCAGAAGTGGGACTATGGGGTTGTATGTTATGGGAAGAAGAAGAAGGTGAGGATAACTGAATATAAGTTCAAGTTCTTTATTTATGCAGATAGTCAGACATGAGGTTGTAATATTCTCTAAATATATCAGGTGTTCTCATGGCACCAATATAGTTTCTAGAACGACACTATTTCCATTAGGTTGTTGGTTAATTAATAAATAGTTCAATTACTGCTTGCCACAGTGCCGTGTTTTCTATACTGACATCACCGCAGTGGGCAGTGATTGGCTGTCACAGACGCGGTGGACCAGACATCATCACGCATCACGGTGGGGAACAGTGATATTGGTTAAAGAGGCTCTGCCACCAGATTTTGCAACCCCTATCTGCTATTGCAGCAGATCGGCGCTGCAATGTAGATTACAGTAACGTTTTTATTTTTAAAAAACGAGCATTTTTGGCCAAGTTATGACCATTTTCGTATTTATGCAAATGAGGCTTGCAAAAGTCCAAGTGGGTGTGTTGAAAAGTAAAAGTCCAACTGGGCGTGTATTATGTGCGTACATCGGGGCGTGTTTACTACTTTTACTAGCTGGGCGCTCTGATGAGAAGTATCATCCACTTCTCTTCAGAACGCCCAGCTTCTGGCAGTGCAGACACAGCCGTGTTCTCCAGAGATCACGCTGTGACGTCACTCACAGGTCCTGCATCGTGTCAGACGAGCGAGGACACATCGGCACCAGAGGCTACAGATGATTCTGCAGCAGCATCGGCATTTGCAGGTAAGTCGATGTAGCTACTTACCTGCAAATGCTGATGCTGCTGCAGAATCAACTGTAGCCTCTGGTGCCGACACGATGCAGGACCTGTGAGTGACGACACAGCGTGATCTCTCGAGAACACGCTGTGTCTGCACTGCCAGAAGCTGGGCGTTCTGAAGAGAAGTGGATGATACTTCTCATCAGAACACCCAGCTAGTAATAGTAGTAAACACGCCCCGATGTACGCACATAATACACGCCCACTTGTACTTTTACGTTTCAACACGCCCAGTTGTACTTTAGCAAGCCTCATTTGCATAAATACGAAAATGGTCATAACTTGGCCAAAAATGCTCGTTTTTTAAAAATAAAAACGTTACTGTAATCTACATTGCAGCGCCTATCTGCTGCAATAGCAGATAGGGGTTGCAAAATCTGGTGACAGAGCCTCTTTAAGTAAATATATTTCTTATGGGGGGTTTTTTCTCTATGTAACCCCTAAGTTAAATTTTATTTGAGCCCCTAGAATAAAAATGTTTAAATATTAAAACCATAGAAAATTTAAAGTACAACACTGAATTGACCAATTTTGTAGATATGGAAATTATTCTGTTTATTAAATAGGATGTTGAGATTGATAATTACTCATACAGCGCTGTACATAATAAGGGAGATTTACTAAGCAAAATTGACCAGATTTCTGTCCTAATTGTGATAAATTTGTATAAATTTGCGCTATTTTCACAGTATTCCCCCAATATAATCACTCACATTAGTCTCCGTCCCCAGTAGGGCCCACAGTCTTCTTTCCCTATTTCAGGTACTCACTAAGGTCATTTGAATTTAATGCCTAATAATGTTGTGATGACAGGAAAGACTGATGTCCACACTACACAATAAGGTAGAAAAAGAACAAAAAATGAATTCTCCGCAATCTCCTCCTATGCTTTGTGTGATCATGGAAGTTGTGCTATAATATTAACATATCCAAAAAATAAAATATTTGAAGCAGCACAAATCCCGATATCAGGAGCGGTGTCACGCTGTAAGATCAGACAAACCCAGTCTAACGTAATGTAATCCTCAGAAAAAGCGTGGTGGAACAGCAGCACACGTCTAATATTGACATATGACACTTAGGCTGGGTTTAGAAAATCTATTGCCCACGCTGCGGGGAAAAAACACACATAAGTCGTGTGGAAAATGTTCTGCGGTAAGTTTTTCAATTCCGCAGCATGTCAAATTATTCTGCGTGTTCTGTGCAAAGATGCTGCGTGTTTGGCCCATAGACTTCAATAGGGAGCAGAAATTCCGCAACAGATTTATGTTGTTTACGCAGCAAAAACACAGTGAAAACCGGTGGAAATCCACAGGTGCACATATACTTTGCTATAACCAATGTTCAACACTAAATACACAAGTAAAACCACTACGGGAAAAACGCAGCATTTCCACAACAATATGAGCATAAAAAACGCACTATTTGGTGCGGATTTCTGTGAGAGATTTACCAGCGTTTTTCTAGAGATTCTGCTGCAGATTTTCTGTTGCAGAAAATATGCAGCGTATCTTGTGTGTGGGAACATACCATAAGGGTATGTTCACACGCTTAACCAAAAGCGTCTGAAAATACAGAGCTGTTTCCAAGGGAAAACAGCCCCTGATTTTCAGCCATTTTTTAAGCAAACTCACTTTTTTGCTGCGTTTTCTACGGCCGTTTTTGGAGCTCTATTTTCTATAGAGTCAAAAAACAACTCAAGAAGTGACATGCACTTCTTTTTCGCGGCCGTTTTTTTACGCGGCCGTTATTTAAACCGACCGTGTAAAAATACGCCCCGTCTGAACAGAACGCCATTTTTCCCATTGAAATCAATGGGCAGATGTTTGGAGGCGTTCTGCTTACGATTTTTTACGGCCCGAAAAACGGACGAAAATAAGCTGTGTGCACATACCCTAAGATTTGTAAAAGGAAGATATTTAGTCATTTTTTGTTATAATTCGGTGCTTTTTTCTTTTCTGTTGCTTCAAACAAAATATTTCAGACAAACGTTTTTGTATATTCCTCTGAGGGTCCAACAGTCGGCTTCAATTTGGTTAGCCCTTTAGCTTGGCTATATGAATTCTTATTGGAGAATGCTGGTCTGGAAAGAAAAAAAATATTGTCCCGGTAAACATTTGAATGCTTTACTAATGACAAGTCAATGAATGGCGCAAATCTTAGTTCGGATGAACTATATATAAAAGGGGTTGTCCACTTTTAAAAAAAATTAATTTATAGAATAGGTAATCACACAGATTTCTAGTATACATTTATTTACAATTCTGCTCACATACGTTTCTTAAATCAGTGCAGTAGCCTCTAAAAAAAAATGGTATAGCCAACAAATTAGTCCGTAAAAATGCATCCATAGGATAACTGAATGGACTAAAGATGGCGGTAGTCACGTGACCCAGATGATGTTGTTTGCATAATGCATGACAGGACCAGTTCTCCAGAGCAGGAAATAGTCTTTGTAACCGCTCTTCACTATGTCAGAGAGATGAGGATCCTGAACAGGGGACTATTAATTCAGAATTGCCTCATGCACACGACCATTGTGCCACTCGGGCCGTTTTTGACCGAGTGGCACCCGATAGTCTTCACGGACCTATTCACTTTAGCGGGTGAATCAGCTCCTTTAAAAATATCTTTCCTCGGATCACTGACGGGACTCAGACGGCACACTCGGTGCATTATGCGTAAGTCTACATTCACACGACAGTGAAAAAAAATGGCCATTAAAAACTGATCAACTGTTAGTGTCAGTGTGTCTCCAAATTTTCATCCATTTCCAGTCCGTCTGTCTGTTTTTAATGGCCGTTTGCCATCCGTTTTTCATGGCCGTTAAAAAAACTGATGGATTTAATTTGTTGGTTTTATTATCCAAACCCCCTGAAAGCACCACATTTGCCATGTAGATAGTGCTGCAATGACCCTGTAGATAGTGCCACATTGCCCACTGCAGATAGTGCCACAGCGCCCACATATAAAGTGACCTAGTGCCCACATATAAAGTGTCAGTTCCCTCACAGTGCCCATGTAGATAGCAGAACAGTGTCACCTGTAGATATTCACACCCCATATAGTGCTACAGTGCCCATGTAGATAGTGCCACACCCCTGTAGATAGCACCAACCCCTTGTAGATAGCACCACCCCCACTGTAGATAGAACCCCCCTCCCCCCGTAAATGACACCCCCCATGTAGATAGCACCGCCACATGTAGATATCACCCCCACATGTAGATAGCACCCCCTGTAGATGGCGGCACCCCTGTAGATAGCGGCACTGTAGCTCCCTGTAGGAGCGGAATCCCTCTGGCCGGGGATTTCACTCCTAAAGGGAGTCCCTGATGTCTCATATGGACAGTGATGCCAGGGACTTTTCCAGTAGCGGAATCCCCTGCCAGAGCGTCGGCCGGGGATTCCGCTCTGGCAGGAGATTCCAGAGGTATCCACTGACATTACTGTCCATATATGGACAGTAACGCCAGGGGCTTCTCCAGTAGCGGAATCCCCTGGCCAGAGCGTCGGCCAGGGATTCCGCTCTGGCAGGGGGTTCCAGAGGTAGCCACTGACGTCACTGTCCATACATGGACAGTAACGCCAGGGGCTTCTCCAGCATCTGAAGCCCCTGGCCAGAGCGTCGGCCAGGGATTCCGCTCCTTCAAGGAGCTACAGCGGCGCTATCTCGAAGGGGGGTGCCGCTATCTACAGGAGGGTGCTATCTACAGGGGGTGTCAGAGGGAGACAGGAGTCCCCGGCCAGAGTAATGTCAAGGGCTTCCCCGGGCTCAGTGCTCAAAGTAGTGCTGTGTGTGAGGAATCCTCGGCCAGGATCAGTTTTTGCCAGCCGTTACAAGGATTGATTCATAAAAAACGTCTGGTAAAGACTGATCCATTGACTTCTATATTAAAAAACCGGCTGTGTGAATATACCCATAGAACTCCGTATGACGGCCGTTACAAAATGACGGCCGTTTTTCACTGTCGTGTGAAAGTAGCCTAAAGTGAACACGACAGTGAAAAAAATGGCCATTAAAAACTGATCAACTGTCAGTTTTTCATGGCCGTTTTGCATCAGTGTTTCTCTACATTTTCAACCATTTCCAGTCCGTCTGTCCATTTTTAGTGGCCTTTTGTCATCCATTTTTCAAGGCCATTAAAAAAAAGGATGGATTTCATTTGTCAGGTTTTTTCTTTGTCCCAACCCCCAGAAATCACCACAGTGCCCATGTAGATAGTGCTGCAATGTCCCTGTAGATAGTGCCACAGTGCCCACTGTAGATAATGCCCACATAGGGCCAGTGCCCACACGGCCACAGTGCCCACTATAGATAGTGCCACAGTGCCCACATATGAAGTGCCAGTGTCCACATAGTACCACAGTGCCCACTATAGATAGTGCCACAGTGCCCACATATAAAGTGCCAGTGCCCACGTAGTGCCACAGTTCTCATTGTAGATAGTGCCACAGAGCCCACATAGTGCCACAGTGTCCCCTGTAGATAGTTCCACACCCCCATATATCATACCCCCTGTAGATAGCACCCCCCTGTAGATATCAACCCTGTAGATACCACCTCCTCCCCTGTAGATAGCGCCACTGTAGCTCATTGTAGGAGCGGAATCCCTCTGGCCGGGGATTCCTCATAAACGGAGTCCCTGACGTCTCTGTCCATATATGGACAGTGACGTCAGGAGAGTGGAATCCCCTGCAAGAGCGGGCCGAGGATTCTGCTCATAGACGGAGCCCCTGATGTCTCTGTCCATATATGGACATTGACAGGAGAGCGGAATCCTCTGCCAGAGCGGACAGGGGATTCCGCTCTAGGAGTAACACTGTAACGTCTATGGCTGCGGCCCGTCGTTCTGACTTACCCTCCGACGACCGCGGCCATGGACACGCGTCTTCCTCTTGTGAGACGGCGACTGTAACGCCTGCCACGCTGTTCCCCGCTGCTTCCATGGCCTCTGCTCAGGTTCCTGCACCCTCCATTCCCTCATGCTCGTCCCAAGCACCACTCACCCGAACCTGACGCTCTGCAGGCTCTGGGCGTCGTCAGGTAACTGCATCTCTCACCTCCCTCCACGGCCATCATCCACTATGTGTGGCTGCAGCCACTAGAGGGCCGGCGTGTGTCAAAATTCTAAGACTTCCTATTTAAGGACCCGCCTCCCTCAGATCTTTGCTTGTTCAACCAAGTTATCCCTGTGAGCTTTCCTGTATCCAGTTTTCCCTGTTACCTTGACTGTTACCTTGACTTCTGCCTTTGTCTGGATTTCCCGTTGTGACCTCTGCCTGAACTTGTACTATCCTAGCCTGCCGCCTGCCTTGACTTATTGCTATCCATACCCGTAACGACGTCTGCTGCCTGTCCTGGTGTCCTGGCTTCTGGCCTATACATCCGACTGCCTCTAAACCTGCTGTGCCAAGCGTTGCCCTGGGTTACTAGCACCATCTCCCAGACGACACAGAGGATCCACAAACAAACCGGTGAGAACCGTGATACCGGCACTCACTTCCTGGTCTAGTGTTTTCCAGTTCCCAGTGTTACCCGTTCCTGCTGCCTGTACCCTGTATCCTGTTCTACCGTGCCTCTGTGCCGTCTAGAGTCGAAGTCAAATTGTGTCTTCCACTGGATCTACTGCGTGACACCCCGCCGGGTGTCCATCTACTTCCGGAGCCTTATCTTCAGCCTGAATCACCGCTACTGTCTGCATTGCCTCAGGTACCCTTTCTGGACTATAGACTTTGTACTGTACCTGTTTTACCAGCTGCTATCCCGTTACGCGGTACAGCCCAGTGGGTCCACACCCCGTGCCGTGACAAACAACTTGACGTCACTGTCCATATATGGAAAGTGACGCTGGGGGCTTCCCCAGGAGAGGAATCGCCTGCCAGAGCGGGGTTTGGCCACTGGGGGATTCCGCTCCTACGGGGAACTACAGTGGTGCGCTATCTATGGGGGATGGGTGGGGGGCTTGCTATCTTTTGGGAGGGGGTGGTATCTACATGGAGGGTTGCTAGCTACAAGACTGAAGTCCCCGGTCAGAGATCTTGCGATGCTCTGGCCAGGGATTCAATTGTTGACAGCCCGACATCACTGTCCTTCTATGGACAGTAATGTCAAGGGCTTTCCCGGGCTCAGCGCTCAAAATAGCGCTGTGTCCGGGGAGTCCTCGTGCAGGATCAGTTTTTACCGGACGTTACAAGGATTGTTTCCTAAAAAATGGCCGGTAAATCTGGTCTATTGACTTCTATGGGAGCCGTCTGGCTGTGAAATGGGCAAAAATAGGACATGTCCTATTTTTTGACGGCCAATATTTACAGGCCATTAAAAAATCGGCCATTTGAATACACCCATAGAACTTGATTGTTCTGAAAATGGCCGTGTGACGGCCGTCGTGAACCTAATAGTGTAGATAAAAATGTGCTTTCTAAACTAGACAAACCCTTTAAAGGCTATGTTCACGCTGAAACCTGTATCTGTCAGGTCAGCGGCACTGACGGGTTCAGTAACAGCGGGTCCTGAGTGTCTCTGACACGCAGGATCCACCTCTTATCGATCACATCTAAGTTATGTACTTAGATTTGATTGGCAACAGCTCGATAGGACCCACTGCCACTGAACCCGTCAGTGCTGCTGACCTGACAGATACAGGTTTCAGCGCTAGATGCAGCTGCTCTCTATACAGGATACAAAGCTGCTATATTTTAAAAAGTAAAAGTATTTTTAATATAAAGTATTTAGAAAGTTGCACAAAATACACCGATAAACATTTTTATTTAAAAAAAAAAAAAAAAAAACTATTTCAAAGGTGTACATAGGCTTTAAGTTATCTAAAATACTAGTTGCTGTATATAAGCTCTTCATTCAAAGAGAACTCCAATTTTGTAAACAACATGTTTAGGCCTCATGCACACGAACGTAAAAACGCCCGTAATTACGGCCTCTAATTACGGGCCCATAGACTTCTATTGGCCACGGGTACCTTCCCGTTTGCTGTCCAGGGTGCTGAAAGACTTAACTGATCGGCAGTAACTCTTTCAGCACCCGGGACAGTGACTACCGCTGGAGTTAATAGTATTAAAAGTTAACTTACCTGCTTCTTCCTCCAGTCCAGCCTCCCGGGATGATGTTTCATCCCATGTGACTGCTGCAGCCAATCACAGGCCAATCACAGGCTGTAGCGGTCACATGGACTGCCGCGTCATCCAGGGAGGTTGGACTGGATGTCAAAAGAGGGACGCGTCACCAAGGCAACGGCCGGGGTACGTATGAACTTCTTTTACTTTACTTATTTTACTTTCAATCGCTGCGGAAACTCTGCCCGAAATGGCTGCCCCTTCTCTATTATTCAGAACTGAGAGAGAGAAGGGGCTGCCGATTAGTGCAGAGAAAACGGGTTCGTAAATACGGGTGAAATACTGGTGACACCGGACCCGTATGTACGGGCACGGGTCCGTAAATACTGGTGGAATACGGGTCGAATACGGGTCGAATACGTGTGACCAATGACCCGTATTTACAGGAGGAAAAAAATACGTTTGTGTGCATGAGGCCTTAGGCCTCATATAGACGGGTGTATTTTATCAGTATTTTGCATGTTTTTTTAAAGCCAATATCAGGAATGGATTAAAAAACAGAAGTACGGTATATATATTTTTACTGTGTTTATGATTCAGTCCTGGTTTTGGCTATAAAAAACAAATGTAAAATACTGATTAAGCCGCATTTTAACGTTTGTGTTATGTCCACAAGTCAACTAACAGCATCATAGGGATCTGTGATGCTGCTAGTTCTGATTATTAAACCCACAGTCGGGCCAGGTCTTGCAGCCATAATACGGCAGTAGTAGTAAAAGATAAGTACAAGAAAACAACAGTAGTAGTACAAGATAAGTAAAGTATTTACACAGTTGCTTAGCATTATGTGTAGATTTTAACTGCAAAATATTCAAAAGAATTTCCTTTTATGCTGACAATAGACATAAGATCCAAATAATAAAACGATTATCAGCTCACCCATGATGAATTAATTCTGTTGATGTGTGAGCCATGAAGACACAATCCAAAAGACAGCAGCATAAAGCAGAAATCAGGACTCGATATTCCTAAACAACACTTTGTATCCATAAATTATGGTGACTAGAAAATCACTGCTGGAGACCTGCTAACAGGCAAAAGAAGACTGATGCAAAAGTTGCGTCTGGCAGCCGCCACTGCTGCAAATGTGTTTATACTGCTTCCGTGGGCTTATGCAAATATGTATGCAGTGAGCTTCCTCTAGTGGCAGCTGCAAGCAATCAGAATTTTATTATGTAACTATCTGGATCAAGGATTTGAGGCAAAGAATTTTGACTTTTTAATCAGAAAAACAGGCTTGACCATCATAAAGATATATGCTCTAACTATTGTTTATGGGGGGCTATCGGCTGGCACTCCTTATACGGTCACTCGGCCCTGGGGCAATTTGGACGTTTGGGGCATGACCTGTATTGATAGGCAGCATTTATGTAGTGTAAAGGATCTGCCAGGCACAGCTTCTGTGTCAACGCCCATAGGTAATCAGTCTGCACCTGCTTCTATGTCTGTGAGACTGACTCCATCTTCCACCACTCAGGATGGCAGGCTTAGGAGTGGGAGAGCCTATCACAGCCTGGCCAGACGGAGCTAGCTCCCGCCCTCTGTCTATTTATACCTGCCTTTCCTGTTCCTCCTTGCTTGTGATTCTTCTCGTTTGGTTTCCTGGCCCTGCTGCAGCTTCTTGAACTATTTGTCCCTGCTTCATACTGACCCTGGCTTACTGACTACTCTCCTGCTCTGCGTTTGGTACCTCGTACACTCCTGGTTTGACTCGGCTTGTTCACTACTCTCCTGCTCTGCGTTTGGTACCTCGTACACTCCTGGTTTGACTCGGCTCGTTCACCACTCTTGTTGCTCACGGTGTTGCCGTGGGCAACTTCCCCATTTCCCTTAGCTTCTGTGTACCCTTGTCTGTTTGTCTGTTGTGCACTTATTGAGCATAGGGACCGTCGCCCAGTTGTACCCCGTCGCCTAGGGCGGGTCGTTGCAAGTAGGCAGGGACTGAGTGGCGGGTAGATTAGGGCTCACTTGTCTGTTTCCTTACCCCCGTCATTAAATAATCACAAGCCCATATACCTAGTCTACCCTGGTCCCTGACACTACTATGGACCCCCTTGAGACCCTGGCTCAGCAAATGCAGGGTCTCTCCCTACAGGTCCAGGCCCTGGCTCAGAGGGTCAACCAGCCTGATGCTACCATGGTAGTGCCCCTCACCTCACATCTTGAACCCCACCTCAAGTTGCCTGACCGGTTCTCAGGGGACCGGAAGACTTTTCTCTCCTTTAGGGAGAGTTGTAGGCTCTATTTTCGCTTAAAGCCCCACTCCTCAGGTTCTGAGAGCCAGCGGGTGGGTATAATTATGTCCCGGCTCCAGGAAGGGCCCCAAGAATGGGCCTTCTCCTTGGCTCCTGACGCCCCTGAACTTTCCTCCGTTGATCTTTTCTTTTCTGCTCTCGGACTCATTTATGACGAGACTGACAAGACTGCCTTTGCCGAGAGTCAGCTGGTGGCCTTACGTCAGGGTAAGAGACCTGTTGAGGAGTATTGTTCTGACTTTAGGAAGTGGTGCGTAGCTTCTCGGTGGAATGACTCTGCCTTAAGGTGCCAGTTTAGGTTGGGTCTGTCGAACGCCCTGAAAGACCTCCTAGTTAGCTATCCCTCTTCTGACTCCCTAGACCAGGTTATGGCTTTAGCGGTACGACTTGACCGACGTCTCAGGGAACGACAACTTGAACGTTTTTGTGTTTTCTCCTCTGACTCCCCCATGATGCCTCCCGAGGTTCCGTTGCTTCGTTCTTCCACGGAAGACTCGGAGGTACCTATGCAACTCGGGGCCTCCGTGTCCCCCCAACAACGTAGAGAGTTCTGCAGGAAGAATGGTCTCTGCTTCTATTGTGGGGATGACAAGCATCAAGTGAACAACTGTCCTAGGTGTAGGAATAAGCAGCCGGAAAACTTCCGTGCCTAAGTGATCATCGGGGAGGTCACTTAGGCGCACAGGTATTTCCCGTAAATATGAAACGTAATAAAATCTTGCTTCCCTTTCAGGTCTCTTTTGGTGGTAGGTCTGCTACCGGCAGTGCCTTCGTGGATTCAGGGTCTTCTGCTAATATCATGTCTGTGGAATTTGCTATGTCTCTAGCTATGCCTTTGATTGATTTGCCTAAACCTGTCCCGGTAGTGGGTATCGACTCCACTCCTCTTGCTAATGGTTATTTTACACAGCATACCCCTGTTTTTGAACTCCTTGTTGGCTCCATGCATTTGGAGCAGTGCTCTGTACTGGTGATGCAGGGATTATCGTCCGATTTGGTTTTAGGCCTTCCCTGGTTGCAGTTGCATAATCCCACGTTTGACTGGAATACTGGGGATCTTACCAAATGGGGTAATGAATGCTTGACGTCATGTTTTTCTGTTAATTCTAATTCTCCCCCTGAGGAGGTGAGCACGCTACCTGAGTTTGTTCAGGACTTCGCTGATGTTTTCTCTAAGGAGGCCTCCGAAGTGTTACCTCCTCATAGAGAATATGATTGCGCTATCGATTTGGTACCAGGAGCTAAGCTCCCTAAGGGTAGGATATTTAATCTCTCTTGTCCCGAGCGTGAAGCCATGAGAGAGTATATCCAGGAATGCCTGGCCAAGGGTTACATTCGCCCCTCTACTTCTCCGGTAGGTGCTGGCTTCTTCTTCGTAGGGAAGAAGGATGGTGGTCTTAGGCCATGCATTGACTACCGTAACTTGAATAAGGTCACTGTAAGGAACCAGTATCCCCTTCCTTTGATTCCTGATCTCTTTAATCAGGTTCAGGGGGCCCAATGGTTCTCTAAATTTGATTTACGGGGGGCGTATAACCTTATCCGCATCAAAGAGGGGGATGAGTGGAAGATTGCGTTTAACACGCCCGAAGGTCATTTCGAATAACTCGTCATGCCCTTTGGGTTGTGTAATGCTCCCGCGGTCTTCCAGAATTTCATAAATGAGATTTTAAGAGATTACCTGGGGGTATTTCTTGTAGTGTACCTTGATGACATACTTGTGTTTTCTAAGGACTGGTCCTCCCACATTGAGCATGTCAGGAAGGTGCTCCAGGTCCTTCGGGAAAACAAACTGTTTGCGAAGACCGAAAAATGTGTGTTTGGGGTGCAGGAGATACCATTTTTGGGTCAAATCCTCACTCCTCATGAATTCCGCATGGACCCCGCCAAGGTCCAGGCTGTGGCGGAATGGGTCCAACCTGCCTCCCTGAAGGCGTTACAGTGCTTCCTGGGGCTCGGTAATTATTACAGGAGATTTATCGCTAACTTCTCGGTCATCGCTAAGCCTCTTACGGATCTCACTCGCAAAGGTGCTGATCTCCTCCACTGGCCTCCTGAGACTGTCCAGGCTTTTGAGATCCTTAAAAAGTGCTTTATCTCGGCCCCGGTGCTGGTTCAGCCCAACCAAATGGAGCCATTTATCGTGGAGGTTGACGCGTCCGAGGTGGGAGTGGGGGCTGTCTTGTCCCAGGGTACCAGGTCCCTCACCCATCTCCGTCCCTGTGCCTACTTCTCCAGGAAGTTTTCGCCCACTAAGAGTAACTATGATATTGGCAACCGTGAACTCTTAGCCATGAAATGGGCATTTGAAGAGTGGCGCCACTTCCTGGAGGGGGCTAGGCACCAGGTAACGGTCCTTACCGACCACAAGAATCTGGTTTTCCTAGAATCTGCCCGGAGGTTAAACCCGAGACAAGCTCGATGGGCGTTATTTTTTACCAGATTCAACTTTTTGGTTACCTAAAGGGCTGGGTCTAAAAATATTAAGGCTGATGCACTGTCGCGTAGCTTCATGGCCAGCCCTCCTTCGGAGGAAGATCCTGCTTGTATTTTGCCTCCAGGTATAATCATTTCCTCTATTTATTCTGATTTAGTCTCTGAAATTGCGGCTGATCAAGGTTCAGCTCCCGGGAACCTTCCTGAGAACAAGCTGTTTGTTCCCCTGCAATTCCGGCTAAGGGTACTTAGGGAAAATCATGACTCTGCACTATCTGGCCATCCAGGCATCCTGGGTACCAAGCACCTCATTGCCAGAAACTATTGGTGGCCTGGGTTGCCTAGAGACGTTAAGGCCTACATCGCCGCTTGTGAAGTTTGTGCTAGGTCCAAGACTCCCAGGTCCCGACCAGCGGGCTTACTACGTTCTTTGCCCATTCCCCAGAGAGCTTGGACCCATATCTCCATGGATTATATCACCGATTTGCCTCCATCTCAAGGCAAGTCGGTGGTGTGGGTTGTAGTAGACCACTTCAGTAAGATGTGCCACTTTGTGCCCCTCAAGAAACTACCCAATGCTAAGACGTTAGCTACCTTGTTTGTCAAACACATCCTGCGTCTCCATGGGGTCCCTGTCAATATTGTTTATGACAGAGGGGTACAATTTGTTTCATTGTTTTCGAGAGCCTTCTGTAAAAAGTTGGAGATTGATCTGTCCTTCTCCTCTGCCTTCCATCCTGAAACTAATGGCCAAACTGAGAGGACTAATCAGTCTCTAGAACAATATTTAAGGTGTTTTATCTCTGACTGTCAATATGATTGGGTCTCCTTCATTCCCCTCGCCGAATTTTCCCTTAATAACCGGGTCAGTAACTCGTCAGGGGTCTCCCCCTTTTTCTGTAATTTTGGGTTTAATCCACGGTTCTCCTCCGTTTCACTTGGTAGTTCCAACAATCCCGAGGTAGAGGTCGTTCATCGGCAACTGTGCACAGTCTGGGCCCAGGTTCAGAAGAACCTAGAGGTGTCCCAGAGCATACAAAAGACTCAGGCAGATAGCAGACGTTCTGCTAACCCCTTGCTTATGGTCGGGGATCTGGTGTGGCTATCGTCAAAGAACTTGCGCCTTAAAGTCCCGTCCAAGAAGTTTGCTCCCCGGTTTATAGGGCCGTACAAGGTAATTGAAGTCCTCAATCCTGTCTCCTTCCGACTGGAGTTGCCCCCATCTTTTCGAGTACACGGCGTGTTCCATGCCTCCCTCCTTAAACGCTGCTCCCCGTCCTTGGCTCCCTCGAGGAAACCTCCAGTCCCTGTTCTCACCCCTGAGGGGGCAGAATTCGAGGTGGCCAAGATTGTGGACAGCAGGATGGTCCAAGGCTCCCTCCAGTACCTGGTCCATTGGAGAGGATACGGGCCTGAGGAGAGGTCTTGGGTACCCGCTCGGGATGTTCACACTGGGATATTGGTCAGGAGGTTTCACCTTCGTTTCCCCAGTAAACCAGGTCCACTTAGAAAGGGTCCGGTGTCCCTCATAAAAGGGGGGGTACTGTAAAGGATCTGCCAGGCACAGCTTCGGGGTTAACGCACATAGATAATCAGTCTGCACCTGCTTCTATGTCTGTGAGACTGACTCCATCTTCCACCTCTCAGGATGGCAGGCTTAGGAGTGGGAGAGCCTATCACAGCCTGGCCAGACGGAGCTAGCTCCCGCCCTCTGTCTATTTATACCTGCCTTTCCTGTTCCTCCTTTGCTTGTGATTCTTCTCGTTTGGTTTCCTGGCCCTGCTGCAGCTTCTTGTACTATTGTCCTTGCTTCATATTGACCCCGGCTTGCTGACTACTCTCCTGCTCTGCGTTTGGTACCTCATACACTCCTGGTTTGACTCGGCTTGTTCACTACTCTCCTGCTCTGCGTTTGGCACCTCGTACTCTCCTGGTTTTACTCGGCTTGTTCACTTCTCTTGTTGCTCTCGGTGTTGCCGTGGGCAACTGCCCCTTTCTCCCCCTAGCTCTGTGTACCCTTGTCTGTTTGTCTGTCGTGCACTTATTGAGCGTATGGACCGTCGCCCAGTTGTACCCCGTCGCCTAGGGCGGGTCGTTGCAAGTAGGCAGGGACTGAGTGGCGCGTAGATTAGGGCTCACTTTTCTGTCTCCCCACCCCCGTCATTACATTTATTTTATCATGTGACTTTCTCCGTGATATTTTGTTGCACAGCGATTGCATGAAAATCTCACGAAATTTGCTTGTTCATGAAATTCCATGTATTTCTATGTAGCCATGCTCCTGGTGACACACCTATACACTACAGCAGAGGAAGTAGTATTCTCATTTTATTTGTGTTGGTGTTCATTTCCTTGTGTTTATTACAAGTAAATCAGATAATGCAACCCTCAGACTGAAATTAGGAATTCTTACTTTCAACACAATCTTACTTCATGCAAGAGTGAGACAAAATAAATCCTGTGTTTGCTTTTAGCTTTCATGCACTATTGATAATGTCAGATGAGAAAATGAACAGAAGAATGTTCAGATAAAGAGGGAACAGCACCATCAGCAATGCTTTTATTCAGTATATGAGCCAGCGTGTAAAAGGTGAAACAAGGCACATAACGCAGCTGTGGTAGTCAAAGATTACGAACACTGATACTAGGAAAACACTTGGAATACTGTTTCTGGTGCCTAAACCAAGGGTACAGCTCCGGGGACATGTCCAACTCGACAACCCTAGCCCATTGGCCCTATTAGACCTTCATCTATTAGCCTGAATGCTAGAAAAAGTGTGTTCCATTATATATGGCTCATAGTATTAATGGGCACTGTTGCTGACAATGTTTATGTGTACTACTATGCCTGGCACTATTAATGGGAACTATTATTGCTGACATTATTCAGAGCTTTTCTTCACCCAGGGCAAATATTAAGTGTTGTGCCCCCAGGCACACACAAATACAACTTATTTCAATTTGTCCCCCACCGCCCCCATACAACGTAATATTATATGTGTGTGTGTGTGTGTGTGTGTGTGTGTGTGTGTATATACATATACACACTACTCAATATTGAAATTGCAACACCAAGAAGGTCAAGCCCTCAGGTTATGCAAATGAAGGAAGAGGCAGGTGTTACTAAGATCTGAAAATGATAAAATTTTCCAGCATCGAGCTCCAATCTGTGGCATGTGGGAGGGCATAAAAGAGAGTGAAAGCAAAGTTCTTTAGCCACATGAAACCTAAAAAATTGCATCAAGTGGTGTGCGATGACTCCTGTTCGTCGACCTGCCAGTAATAGCCACTTTTTGGAAACTGAGAGGGACAGAATCTATGAACTGAGAGAACATGGTTTATCACTCCAGCAGATCACTATGTGCCTAGGCCGAGGTGTCAGAACTGTTCAATGTTGCGCATTCCAGAAGTTGGGAGAACATCAACGAACCAGAATGACAGCAAGAGGTGCACAGAGGCGAACCTCTGCACGGACGGATCATCTAATTGGAAGAATGGCGCATAGTAATCCATTCTGTACTGTAAGTGATATTGGACGTCACATCTCAAGCCTACGGCGGCAAACAGTGTAGACACAAACCATGAGATGGCTTTTGCACCACATTGGGCTAAGAGTCAAACGTCCAGCTACTGGTGTTCCATTGGCCGCACACCACAACTCTCAAAGGCTATCATCGTGCACAGCAAGACGGCAATGGAGGTCTATCCTCTTCAGCGATGAGTCCCACTTTTGTCTCAAACGCAATTATACCTGGAGATTGGTCTGGAGACCACGTGGGCAACGCCACGAAGAGGCCTTCACAAGGGAACGTCACACTAGTCCAAATCCTGGGATTGTGGTGTGGCGTGGCATAATGTTGCTGTAACCCTTTAGTCTTCATTTCAGGTACACTAACAGCTTGGCGTTACATTGATTTGGTAGTGGAACCATTGGTACGGCCATTTCTCCAAATTGTCCCAGAAACCGTTTTTCAATAGGACAACACCAGGCTGAATGTTGCTCGTGCTACTGTGAGCAGCTTGCGTGGCCAAATGTGCTACCACTGCCTGCAGTGTCACTGGATTTGTCTCCCATGGAGCATATCTGAGATGTCATTGGTTGGCAGTAGCAAAGGGAGCTGCCAGCAGCCAATCTTGATGATTTGCGTGCCCTAGTGCATTCGGCGTGGCATAACATTCTTTATATATCCATTAATAACCTTTTTCAATATAGGGACTTACTAGGTTAGGTAAAGAGTTAGGCGCCACAAGCAAGTATCCAATGCGCCCCGCTAAATGTAAGTAACACAGCAAAACTTCATATAATCATAAAAAACTAAGAGGAAGAGAAGTCGTATCGCCACAAATAGAGTATAAAAATAGCAAGATTTTATTAGGACATACAATACACAAACATTATTACAGATAAAATTCAAAGATGGATCCGAATAAAAGAAGGGAAAAGCAGTGCGGTAGCTTCAAAGGTATTGAAGGTTGGGATATGAGGCCCACTGTGAATACACAGAATCTAGTACAGAAACACTTCCTAGTGTGAATCACACGTGACAGCGTCTAACTAATATATTGTCTGCACATATAATAAACTGGTAATGACGAGCAGCAGAATTTAGGGATTGATCATAACACCAAGTCAGTATAAGTAACCCTAATGCTTGTGACATTACTAGAGGCTAATAAAAAGGTCTGAACCAAGGTGCCAGAGTAAGAATAGAACTGTCAAAGACGCAGTCCAGTGTATCTGGTCCGTGTGAAATCACATTAAGTCAAGTGTGGAAAGTATTGTAGTGGGCTTACCCATAAAGATGAATATAGTGAGGTCCCGCACTGCAGCCTGAAAGGTGTTGCGCCCCGACGCGCGTTTCGCCGATATGGCTTCCTCAGGGGGTAGTGTATTGTGAGGTACGATGTCGAGCTTTATATATGGTTCCATTAATCAAAAAATATGTAGTTCCGGTGTCGGTCCTCGCGCTCTGGTCTATGGCGCATGCGCGGGAACCTGGCCTGAGCCGCGAGATCCCCGTCCCCTGTTCGTCACGCTCCCACTGCGCCTGCGTGCCCCCGGGGACGCGTGTCCATGGGAACAGAGCAGGCGCAGTGCGGACGTGTAGACGACAGAGGAGCGGGGCGAGGCTCCAAGGTTCAACTACGGCATTCGCAAACCCCAGGACGTATGGAAATATTGAGGTGCGTATATGAACCTGTGTTATTATAATAGAAAGTGAGTATGATCAGCAATAAAAAGAGGAATGAAAATGTGTTGATGTTTATACCGTAGATATCAGATAAAAAGGTGAATAGGAAGGATAAAAAGAATAAGGCATGTGAGACATAAAATAGCATTTGTGAAGTGATGTGACCAATATAATCGAAATAAATCATTGCAGCTGGTGGTAAATAAACGTGCAAATATATATCAGACAATAGGGTATAATAATGCAGAAAATTAAATATTGATGAGATAATAAATTAATGGGAAAAAAACAAAAAAAGGGGGGGGGGTAAAAAGAAAAAATAAAAGGGGGAGGGGGGAGAGGGGGAAGGGGGGGGGTTTTGAAGGGGAAAGCTGATACCAGGGAAAACTAATGTAAAACACGTGAAAAAAGAGAAGATCATGAGTAACATGAAAGTATGACGCATATAATATGAAATAGGGAAAAACTAACAACGCTCAGGCAAGGATCAGAAGGGCTGGGGCATTCTTATAGAGCAGGGAATCACGTGGGTTAATGATCATAGTTTTCATGTGCGCGCACTGGCCCTTTAAGAGCGGCGCGAGCGTGATTGCGCACCCTACGGGACCCGGCCGGACGGAGCGGAAGTGAGCGCTGGCATCTCCTAGGAGGGAGACGGAGGCCAGCGCTCACAGATCCATGGCTGCGGGCATCGGGAGGTGAGTGAACACGACGGCCCGCGGCCATGAGCGCTACATTATCCCCCCTCTTACACCCCCTCCTCTTGGGGCCAGAGTGAGAGAGGAACTTTTTAATAAGAGCAGGAGCACTGAGGTTCTCTTCTGGCTCCCAGGACCTCTCCTCAGGACCAAACCCTCTCCAGTCCACCAGATAGAAAGTCCTTCCTCCTACCCTCTTGCGGTCCAGGATCTCCTTTACCTCGAATACATCAGAAGGACCGCTGGAAGCAACTGTGGAACTAGAGGTCTTGCTGTAGCGGTTCAGGACCACTGGTTTCAGGAGGGACACATGGAAGGAGTTAGGGATTCTGAGGGTAGGGGGCAGCCGCAACTTATAGGAAACAGGGTTAATTTGTTGCAGGATCTCGAAGGGACCAAGGAACCTGGGAGCAAACTTGTATGAAGGCACCCTCAAGCGAATGTTTCGAGAGGACAGCCAGACTTTAGTCCCAGGAAGATACTGAGGCGGCTCTCTTCTTTTGGTATCTGCCTTACGCTTCATGCGATCTACCGCCTGCAAAATAGAGGACCGGGTTTGTTGCCAGATTTGCAGGAAGTCCCCATATGCAGAGTCAGCAGCGGGTACCTGAGATGAAGTCGACACTGGAAGAGGAACTCTGGGATGTTGACTGTACACGATGTGAAACGGAGTGGAGGTGGTGGACTCACTTGTGTGGTTATTATATGAAAACTCCGCCCATGGTAGAAGCTGTACCCAGTTATCGTGCTGTGAAGAGATGAAGTGGCGGAGGTAATTTTCCATGATCTGGTTGATCCTCTCAACTTGCCCATTGGACTGGGGGTGATAGGCAGAGGAAAAGTCCAAACTCACATCCAGGAGTTTACAGAGGGCTCTCCAGAACTTGGAGGTAAACTGAACCCCCCGGTCGGACACAATGTGAAGAGGCAAGCCATGCAAGCGGAAGATGTGCTGAATGAAGAAGCTTGCCAGTCGAGGAGCAGAGGGTAGGCCGGTTAGCGGGATAAAATGTGCCATCTTAGAGAACCAGTCCACCACCACCCAGATGGTGTTGCATCCTGCTGAGAGAGGAAGGTCCGTGACGAAGTCCATAGCGATGTGCTGCCAGGGGGCACTGGGTACAGGTAGGGGTTGAAGCAGGCCGGCAGGCTTGCTGTGAGCCACCTTGTTAGAGGCACACACCGTGCAAGCAGAGACAAAGTCCAGAACATCTTTAGGTAGCGTGGGCCACCAGAAGTGACGAGCGACCAGGTCTTGGGTTTTACGGACACCAGCGTGCCCAGCCAGTTTAGAACTGTGTCCCCAGCGGAGAATTCTTTTTCTGTCAGCCAACCGAACAAAAGTTCTCCCTGGAGGGATATTTCTAAGCTGCAGAGGATTGGCGGTGACAACGCAGGATGGGTCTATGATCGTCTGAAGGGACTCCACCGTGTCTTCCGTTTCGAATGATCTGGACAGGGCATCGGCCCTCACGTTCTTGTCCGCGGGACGGTAGTGGAGCAGAAATTGGAAACGGGTGAAGAACAGTGACCACCTGGCTTGACGAGGATTCAGTCTTTGAGCGGACTGAAGGTAAGTGAGATTCTTGTGGTCGGTGAAGATCAGGATGGGGTGAGCAGCGCCCTCCAGAAGATGTCTCCACTCCTCCAGGGCCAATTTGATAGCCAGTAGCTCCCGATCTCCAATGGAATAATTGCGCTCAGCAGAGGAAAACAGTCTTGAGTAGTAGCCACACACTACTGCCTTTCCTTTGGAGCTCCTCTGGAACAGAAGTGCGCCTGCACCAACAGAGGAAGCGTCCACTTCCAAAGCAAACTGCCGAGATACGTCAGGGTAATGGAGGATCGAGGCTGAAGTGAAGTTTATTTTGAGACTAATAAATGCGGATTCTGCCACTGGGGTCCACAGCTTGGTGTTCACACCCTTCTTGGTAAGGATGGAAATAGGAGATGTCAGTGATGAGAAGTTTGGGATAAACTGCCGGGAGAAATTGGCGAATCCCAGGATACGCTGTATGGACCTCAGGCCTTGAGGACGTGGCCATTCCAGGACAGACTTTAACTTCTCAGGGTCCATCTTAAGGCCTTGATCCGAGATGACATAGCCCAGGAAGGGCAGAGACATCTTTTCAAATGTGCATTTCTCTAATTTGGCATACAAGCGATTTTCTCTTAGTCACAGAAGAACTTGACGAACGTGCCTCCGTTGGGTCATCAGATCTGGGGAGAAGATTAGAATATCATCGAGATAAACTACAACACACGTATAGAGGAGATCTCGGAAGATGTCATTAACGAACTCCTGAAATACTGCGGGAGCGTTACACAGTCCGAAGGGCATCACTCGGTATTCATAGTGCCCATCGCGGGTGTTAAATGCCGTCTTCCATTCGTCACCCCGGCGAATCCGTATTAGATTATAGGCCCCCCGCAGATCTAGCTTGGAAAAAATTTTGGCTCCTCGTATGCGATCAAACAGCTCGGAAATGAGTGGCAACGGGTATTTGTTCTTGACCGTGATCTGATTGAGACCACGGTAGTCAATGCAGGGTCGGAGAGATCCATCTTTCTTTTTAACGAAGAAGAATCCTGCCCCGGCCAGGGAGGAAGATTTTCGAATAAAACCCCTCTCCAAGTTCTCCTTGATATAGGCTGACATTGATAACGTCTCTGGCAAGGAGAGAGGATATACTCGTCCACGGGGAAGAGAAGCATTGGGAGCCAGTTCAATGGGACAGTCATAACTCCGATGTGGAGGCAACGTCTCAGCCTCTCGTTTGCAGAAGACATCCGCAAAACTGGCATACTGAGAAGGTAGATCGGAGAGTGACTGAGGCAGAGGGGGTACAACAGGACGGACCTGTGACAGGCAATGGCTATGGCATCTGGAGCACCATTGAAGAACCTCTCCAGAACTCCAGTCGAGTGTCGGGGCGTGTAGACGGAGCCATGGCAGACCCAGCAGGATAGGATTGATAGCCTTGGGTAGTACCAGGAAGGAGATCTGTTCTGAGTGAAGAGCTCCGACCCGTAATGTCACCGGCTCAGTGATGAGCATGATTGGATCAGACAGCGGTAGACCATTCACAGAGGCAACTGCCAGGGGTCTCTCCAGACGGACTGTGGGTAGTTGAAACCGATCCACTAGATCCTGGTGGATAAATTTAGCAGCTGCTCTAGAGTCAAGATAGGCGGAGGAAGGATGTGATGCCTGTCCGGTGACGATGGCCACAGGTATCGATAATTAGGTAGAGGTTTTAACGTTTGGAGACGTTCCACCTAGAGTTGCCTCTCCGACCAACCCTAGGTACTGGAGTTTCCCGGTTTCTGTGGGCATTGACGCACAAAATGACCCTTGAGGCCGAAATACATGCAAAGTCCAGAGGAGCGTCTGCGCTGCTTCTCCTGTTCAGATAACCGGACTCTGTCTACCTGCATGGGTTCCTCAGGTAGCGCACTAGGAGTGGACAATTGTGGTCTCTGGGCAGGGGGTGCTGGTCTGTGGGCCCGGCTCTCCTGACGAACCTCTTGAGAGCGCTCCCGGATTCTCATATCAACACGGGTGGCTAACAGGATGAGGGCATCCAAGGTAGAAGGAAGGTCGCGGGCTGCCAGTTCGTCCTTGATGTGAGAGGACAGTCCCTGCCAGAAGGTCACCACCAGTGCCTCATTGTTCCATGCCAGCTCGGCTGCTAGGGTACGGAAGGAAATCGCATACTCCCCTACTGTGGAGCCTTCTTGCTTGAGGGTCAACAGAGTGGCTGCGGCAGAGGATGTTCGACCCGGCTCCTCGAACACGGCACGAAAGGACTTCAGGAACAAGGCTAGGTCAGCGGTTACAGGTCCATGTTGCTCCAAGATTGGGTTCGCCCATGCGAGGGCCTTGCCAGCGAGGAGGGAGATAATGAACTCTACTTTAGCCTCCTCGGAGGGGAAGAGATGAGGCCATAGCCTAAAATGCACCGTGCATTGATTAAGAAATCCTCTGCATGCTCTGGGATCACCGTCCTAGCGAGGAGGAAGAGGCAGAGGAACTGAGGATCCGGCACAAACAGGGGGAGCAACAGGCAGTGGCACGGCAACAGCCTCTGGAGGAAGAACCGGGGGTGGAACAGCGAGTAGATCCAGGCGGACCAGAATAGAATTCACCGCCTCAAGGAGTTGATCCATGACGAGTGCGTAGGTCATGCATCTCTGTCTGAATCTTCTGTACTGGGGTCTTGGGCTGGCCAGCGGGTTCCATGGCCTGAGCGTACTGTCATGGACACTGGGTTTGTGGACCCACTAGGCCGCTCTGCCGTAGCGGGGAGGCAGCTGACCAGGTCACAGTCTATGTGAAAGTAAGATAGAAGACAGTAATGCTTATGTACCTGAAATAGTCCGGACGGTGACTGTGGCTTCAGCACGGATGGAGGCAGGTGCGGAAAGTGGCGCCAGACGTGGCGGATGGCACTTGACGTGGCAGATGGCACTTGACGTGGCAGATGGCACTTGACGTGGCAGATGACACTTGACGTGGCAGATGGCACTTGACGTGGCATATGGCACTTGATGTGGCAGATGACACTTGACGTGGCAAATGACACTTGACGTGGCAGATGGCACCTGAACACGGGTAGGCACAGGAACAAAGAGGAATACAGGAACGGTAACAGGGCACGGGTAACAGCTGGAACGGGAGACACTAAGGGACCATTTGCGAGACAGACATGGAAAAACTAACAACGCTCAGGCAAGGATCAGAAGGGCTGGGGCATTCTTATAGAGCAGGGAATCACGATGGTTAATGATCATAGTTTTCATGTGCGCGCGCTGGCCCTTTAAGAGCGGGCGCGAGCGTGCGCGCGCACCCTACGGTACCCGGCCGGACGGAGCGGAAGATCCATGGCTGCGGGCGTCGGGAGGTGAGTGAACCCGACGGCCCGCGGCCATGGGCGCTACACCTGATCACTAGGTTGGATGAAGCGCAATATATTTCCACATTTGACTTGACCAAGGGCTATTGGCTGATACCACTTGAGAGAGACTCCCGTGAAAAAACTGCTTTTGCTGCCCCACAAGGCTTGTTTCAATTTACATTTGGCCTACATAATGCCCCTGCTGCATTTCAAAAGATTAATAGATACAGTAATAAAACCACATAGCTCATACTGTGAGCTTATCTCGATGATGTTGTTGTCTTTAGTTCTGATTGGAAGTCTCATCTTTTGCATTTAGACAATTTAATATCTGCCATAGCTAAAGCTGGACTTACAATTAATCCAGCCAAATGCACAATTTTTTCAGAAAGAAACATCCTATCTTGGCTATGTTATAGGTGGTGGGAAAATTAAACCAGAAATGTCCAAGGTCAAAGCAGTAAAGGATGCCCCAAATCCAAAAACAAAGAAAGAAGTCATTTTTAGGATTGGCTGGCTATTACCTCCGATTTACTCCAAATTTTTCCAATGTGGCAGCCCCATTAAGTGATCTTACTAAGAAAACAAAAAGGAACTTTGTTGAGTGGACATCTGATTGTGAAAATACATTTCACAGCCTAAAAGAGAAACTTTGTACCGCACCCATGCTAAGTAATCCAAACTTTTCTCTGCCATTTCAAGTCCAGGTTGATGCCTCAGAAAGAGTTATTGTAGCTGTTCTATGCCTGTCACGTCGGATTCGTGGACCCACTGGACCGTACGGCCTTGGTGGTATGGCAGCTGGCCAACAGGGTGCAGGTCACAGTTCATATTAGGTACCTGTGGCAGCTCGGACAGTAGCAAGGTAGGCTCGGCTGGGACTAGGCAGCGGGTAGATTTCAGGCGTGGAGCAGCAGGAGAGGCGTAGGTACAGCACAGCACGACTACAGCACAGCACGGCACTAGAACAGGATAGCACGGGATACAGGATAAGGGATACAGGAACAGGGAACACTGGAACTGGAAAACACTGGGAGACCATTAGCTAGACAAACTAGGATATGACAAACAACGCTCAGGCATGAGAGGATGGGGCTGGAACCTTCTTATAGCCCAGGGTGCTCTGGGAGCAATCAGCTCAATCTCCCACATGAATGCGCTTTGGCTTCTTAAGTCTGGACTGAGCTCGCGAGCGCACCCTGGTGGTCACTGTGGAACAGGACGGCCGTATGTGCAGACATTTCTGGAGAGAAGGGCGTCGACTGGATGGAAGGAGTTCGTGGTCAGCGACCACGTACATTGCAGTATCCCCCCTCCTTTTGGGACCAGAACGAAAGAGAAACCTCTTAATGAGTGTAGGAGCGTTTGAGATTCTCCTCTGGCTCCCAGGACCTCTCTTCTGGACCAAACCCCTTCCAATCTACTAAATAAAAGGTTCTTCCTCTTACTTTTTTAATGTCCAGGACCTCCTTAACCTCGAAGGTGTCTGAAGGACCGATGGAGGCAACCGCAGGGCTAGGAGTCTTGGTAAAGCGGTTCAGAACCACCGGCTTCAGGAGGGAGACAGGGATAGGAGTTGGGGATCTTGAGGGTAGGAGGCAGCCGAAGCTTGTAGGCGACAGGGTTGATCTGCTGTAGGATCTCGAAGGGTCCGAGGAACCTGGGAGCAAATTTGTACGACAGCACCCTTAGTCGAATATTCCTGGAGGACAGCCAGACCTTCGTGCCAGGAAGAAACTGAGGAGGTTCTCTTCTCCTTGTGTCCGCCTTCCATTTCATGCGGTCGACCGCCAGCAGGATGGAGGATCGAGTCTGCTGCCAGATCTGCAGAAAGTCCCTAAAAGCCATGTCATCAGCTGGTACCTAGGACGTATCAGGCCCCGGGAGAGGAATTTGTGGGTGTTGGCCGTAGACAATGAAGAACGGTGTCTTCTGTGTGGACTCGCTGGTGTGATTGTTGTATGAGAATTCAGCCCACGGAAGCAACTGCACCCAGTCATCATGCTGCTTGGAGATGAAGTGGCGTAAGTAGTTCTCCAAGATCTTATTGGTCCTCTCGACCTGACCATTGGACTGAGGATGGTAGGCTGAGGAAAAGTCCAACTTTACACCTAGGAGTCCGCAGAGGGCTCTCCAGAACTTTGAGGTGAACTGAACCCCCCGATCAGACACAATATGCTGCGGTATGCTGTGCAGGCGGAAGACGTGTTGGATGAAAAGCTTGGCCAGTAGAGGAGCAGAAGGAAGACCGGTCAGAGGAACGAAGTGGCCCATCTTCGAAAATCGATCCACCACCACCCAGACAGCACTGCATCCAGCAGAGAGGCAGGTCAGTAATAAAGTCCATAGCTATATGCTGCCAGGGAGCATCGGGCACAAGCAGTGGCTGGAGCTGGCCAGCAGGTCTGGAGTGAGCGACCTTGTTAGCTGCACACACGAAGCAGGACAAAAGTCCTCCATGGAGGAATGTCCCCAACTTGCAGGGGATTGACTGAGACAATGCAAGACAGATCAATAATGTTCTGTGGCATCTCCATGGTGTCTTCTGTCTCGAAAGACCTGGGCAAGGCATCGGCCCTCACATTCTTGTCGGCCGGGCGATAATGGAGCTCAAACTGGAACCCGGTATAGAACTGCGACCACCTGGCCTGACGATGATTCAGCCGTTGGGCCGTCTGGAGATAGGTGAGGTTCTTGTGGTCCGTAAAAATCAGGATGGGATGAGCTACGCCCTCTAGTAGATGTCTCAACTCCTCCAGGGCCAACTTGATGGCCAGTAACTCCCGATCCCCAATCGTGAAGTTGCGTTCTGCGGAAGAGAAGAGCTTAGAGAAATATCCACATACCATAGACTTGCCCTTGGAACCTCTCTGGCACAGGAGTGCACCACGTATAAGATCAAATAATTCAGAGATCAGCGTCAACATATATTTATTCTTCACCGTGATCTGGTTGATACCCCGGTAGTCAATACAAGGAAGCAGGGAGCCATCCTTTTTTTGACGAAGAAGAACCAGGCTCCTGCTGGGGAGGAAGACTTCCGTATGAAGCCCCTCTCCAAGTTGTCCTTGACATAAGCGGACCTGAACAGAGTCTCTGGCAATGAGAGAAGATATATCCTACCAAGGGGAAGGGATGCACCAGGGATAAGCTCGATAGGACAGTCATACGCCCAGTGTGGGGGCAGTGTCTCCGCCTCCCTTTTGCTGAAGACGTCCAAAAATGCAGCATAATGACCAGGCAATCCTTCCAATGATCGAGGCAGAGGAGGCTGGGCCGAATGAATCTGCACCAGGCATCGGTGAAGGGGAAGGGATGCACCAGGGATAAGCTCGACAGGACAGTCATACGCCCGGTGTGGGGGCAGTGTCTCCGCCTCCCTTTTGCTGAAGACGTCCGAAAATGCAGCATAATGACCAGGCAATCCTGCCAATGATTGAGGCAGAGGAGGCTGGGTCGAACGAATCTGCACCAGGCATCGGCTGTGACACTCAAAGCCACACTAGAGAACCTCTCCAGAGTTCCAGTCCAGGACTGGGGCATGTAGTCGGAGCCAAGGCAGACCCAGCAGCACAGGGTTAACCGTCTTGGACAGGACATAGAATGATAGAAGTTCGGAGTGGAGAGCCCCTACTTGGAGCCTCAGCGGCTTGGTCACAGCTATAACTGGGTCTGGCAGAGGTAGTCTAATGCAACCATCAACGGTCTCTCCAGAGGGGTAGTGGGTAATTGGAGAAGGTCCACCAGGTCTCTACAAATTAAATTAGCAGCGGATCCAGAGTCCAGATACGCAGAGACCTGATGCGTTTTCTCACCGGACACTATGGTCACGGGTATGGACAACTTAGACGGGAGTCCTTTTTTTACCCAAGGTTGTCTCTCCTACCAACCCTAGGCTTTGGGGCTTTTGTGGACACAGACGCACAAGATGTCCTTCGAGGCCGCAATAAAGACAGAGTCCCGAAGTGCGTCTGCGTTGTCTCTCCTGAGTAGATAGCTTACATTGGTCCATCCTCACAGTCTCCTGAGGAGGATCGGCCTCTGAGGACGGCAGGGGTTGCTGCAAGGTAGAGGCCAGACTAGGAAGGCCTCCCTCCTGACGAGCCTCTTGGTGCCGTTCTCTGAGCCTATCAATCCGGGCAGCCAGGAGGATGAGGTCATCCAGGGTAGACGGCAGGTATCGAGCGGCAAGTTAGTCTTTAATCTTAGGAGACAATCCATGCTAGAATGTAGCCACCAGGGCCTCATTGTTTCACAACAGGTCTTCCGCCAGGGTGCGGAAGTGGATGGCATATTCGCCCAGAGACATGTCTCCTTGGCGTAGGTTCAGCAAGGAAGCCGGAGCAGAGGAGACTCGTCCAGGCTCCTCAAACACAGTGCAAAATGTCCGGAGGAACCCCTGGAAGTCACGGGTCTCAGGTCCTTGTCTGTTCCAGATAGGGTTCGCCCATGCAAGGGCCTTGCCAGTAAGAAGAGAGAAGATGAAATCGACCATTGCGCCATCAGACGAAAATGCCCTTGAATACAGGCTGAAGTGGATCTGGCACTGGTTCAAAAATCCATGACAGGTACTTGCGTCTCCCTCATTGCGGTCAGGAAGTGGCAAAGAAAAACTAGGATCAACACTGCCAGGAGGTGTAGTCTGAGGAACAGTACTGCCAGGAGGTGTAGTAAGAGGAACTGGCAGCTGGCCAACAGGGTGCAGGTCACAGTTCACAGTTCGTATAAGGTACCTGTGGCAGCTCGGACAGTAGCAAGGCAGGCTCGGCTGGGATTAGGCAGTGGGTAGATGTCAGGCGTGGAGCAGCAGGACAGGCGTAGGTACAGCACAGCACGACTACCGCTCAGTACGGCACTAGAACAGGTTAGCACGGGACACAGGATACAAGAACAGGGAACACTGGAAGACCATTAGCTAGACAAACTAGGATATGACAAACAAAGCTCAGGCATGGAAGGATGGGGCTTGAACCTTCTTATAGCCCAGGGTGCTCTGGGAGCAATCAGCACAATCTCCCACGTGTGCGCTTTGGCTTCTTAATTCTGGACTGAGCACGCGAGTGCACACTTGTGGTCACTGTGGAACAGGACGGCCATATGTGCAGACATCTCTGGAGAGAAGGGCGTCGACTGGATGGAAGGAGTTCGTGGTCAGCGACCACCGACGTTACAATGCCAAGTTCAGAATGAAGAAGAACATCCAATTCTGTATATTAGTAGAAAATTGTTCCCCCGAGAACGAAAAAAAAGTATATAGGATGCACTTCATTAATTCCAGGTGAGGCAGAGCTGCAGCCACACATAGTATATGTATCTTTTTCTTTTGTATGATTAGGTTATGTGTATAGAGATTGTAAGCTCCTGCTCATTTTAAAAGGAGACAGGAAGTATGGAATATGTATAATATGTGGTTTATGTATAATATGTATGTATTTGAAATTTAAACACAAATGTGTGTGTCCTTTTACGACTGTAGAATTCTGGGAAATAGAATATTGTGTATTTAAGTGCAACCAGAGGAGGGTGGGACAGGTTCAGTTCAGAGCATATGAGCTGAGGATTGGGGGTGCTGCTCGATATGAAGGCTGCTGCAATTCAACTCCTAATTTACCTGCTTTTTGTTGTTCTTTTACTTTTTCTTTTGTATTTGCTCAAAATAAATACAAGCATTGTTTGCCAAATCCTGAGTGAGGACTGTTTATGACGGCAAGAATACCCACAACAGTGTGCTTTGCGTGTGGCATGTGTTTTTCACGCACTTACAAGCACTTTGTTGTTTTTTTTCAATGTAATTGATGCGTGAACACGGACAGCACACGGATATCGTCTGTATGCCGTCCGGGGGTTTTCACGCACCCATTGACTTTAATGGGCGACTAGGTGCGTGAAAACACACTAATACAGGACATGCAGTGATTTTCACGCAACGGACACTCGCTGTGTGAAAACTCACGCATGTATGAATGGCCCCATTGAAATCAATGGGTCCGTGTTCTGTGCGTTGTTTCAACCCACGGCACGCGGACGAGAATCACGCTCATCTGAATGAGCCCTAAGTCTATCGTGTGATAATGTCTGCTGGGGTCTTGTATTAAAGCCTATAATGTGGGATACTGTCTGCTGGGGCCATGTATCTAAGCCTATCCTATATGAGACAATGCATCCAATTCTATCCAGCGGTGTAGCTATAGGAGCCTTAGTCTTAGATATGCTATCTCCCATATATATATGTAAAAAATATATTTTTCAGGGGGGGGTAAATATGTCTCGTGGCTTGTGCAATGGCCGCGGGGAGCGCTGTGTGGCGCTATCTACTAGGGGTGCTGTGTGGCACTATACAGGGGGAGGGCTGCATGGCACTATATAGGGGAAGGGCTGTGTGGACTATCTACTAGGGGGGCTGTGTGGCATTATAGAGGGGAGGGCTGTGTGGTACTATCTACTAGGGTGGTTGTGTGGCACTATACGAGGGGGCTGTGTGGCACTATACAAAGGGGCTGTGTGGCACTGTCTACAAGAGGAGGGCTGTGTGTGGCACTATCTACAAGAAGGAGGCTGTGTTTGGCACTATACGAAGGGGCTGTGTGGCACTATCTACAAGAGGGGCCTGTGTGTGGCACTATCTACAGGAAGGGGGCTGCGTGTAGCACTATTTACAAGGGGGGCTATGTGTAGCACTATCTACAAGAGAAGGGGCTGTGTGTGGCACTATCTACAGGGGGTAGTGTTTGGCACTATTATTATTTTGGGGCCTAAAGGGGGTACTATTATAGTGTGTGACACCGAGGGGGCATTATTTCCATGTGGGGCACTATAGATGGTGAGCGTTTTGTAGAGAGTGGGGAGGTGCTACAAAAGCAAGAAGCCAAAGATGTTTGTGTTTCAAATTCTGCAGAGGCAATTTGTAATTGGGATAAGGCGTCAGGGCAATCTGGGCCGGATGAAGAAGAAAAGGAAAAGTGAGCGACTCCAATCTGAGAAGACGTCACTGGTGAGCCACTGGATTTCACTGTATTGTATTAAAGGAGTTTTCCCATCTTATAAATGTATGGCATATGCACAGGAAATGCCAAAAATGTCTCATAGATGCGGGTCCCAGCTCTGGCACCTGCAGCTATCTCTAGAACTGACAGCAGAATCCAGGTGGAGACCAATGGAGTGAGGGTCGTGCGTGACCCTCACTCCACTGGTCTCCGCCTGGATTCTGCGGTGAGTTCTAGGTATAGCTGCGGCTACCAGACTTTTTTTTACCAGACTAGACTATCAGACGTTTTTGGCATTTCCTGTGGATATGCCATAAATGTCTATGATGGGAAAACTCCTTTAATTTATATGGTCTGCAGAGTGCTAGTGTAGGACTGGTGTCTACCATTATATGGTCACTATGAGTGGTAGTAATATTGGTCTTTGGTTTACTACACATGTTTTACTACACAAGTAGGAGTGGTCAAATTATTTCAATATAGCTGATGGGTGGGCCCCAAGAATTATTTCCTCTGGTGGGCCCAAGGTACTCCAGTCCGACACAGTCTGGGACCTGCACTTATCACTAGAACGGGGCCCCCTGTCCCCCGTCCTATTTGCTGTCGCTGTGCTCCTACGACTGAGTTTTGTGTTGCCCGAGTTTTCTCAAAACAGCCTAGCATGTTCCATAGAAGTTAATGCAAGTTACCGTAACTTTAGTGCTATGGGAACAGCATAGCTCGTTGTGCTATGCTGTTTCAGTAACTTCCTTTCACTTTTATGGACATTCCGGAATCAACGTAGCAAAACGTGCTTGGTTGTTTCCATAAAACCCAGATACCTTGTGACTCAGAGGCCGAAACCCAGCAACAGCAGGAGAATGTAGAGATAGGTGCGGTACCCAGAGATGGATATGCCATAAATGTCTGAGATGGAAATACCCCATGTGCTGTGTGAAGGGAAGCAGAGGATTTAGAGCTGTATGGGACAGATTTATCAATGTATTTATGGCAGTTGTCTGGTGTAAATAAATTGAAAAATATGGTTTTCTGACTGTTGATAAATCTGTTACATGCCACACAGGTGAGTGATACTGGCACACTGCTCACATGGTGCATCATTATTATCAGAGCTCCCACTAAAAAGATCTGTTATAAAATTACAATGAACATTAACTTGAGCTCTCAGTCGAGGTGGGGTTCATACCAGGGGTGTAACTAGGAAAGACTGGGCCCCATAGCAGACTTTTAACTGGGGCCCCCCCTCCCCTGGATGTCACACAACCCCCCCCCCTTGTAGATAGTGCCTTTTTTACAGCCCCCTCTGTAGATAACGCCATACAGTCCCCCCTGTAGATAACGCCATACAGCGCCCCCCCTGTAGATAATGCCATACAGCCCCCCTGTAGATAACGCCATACAGCCCCCCTGTAGACTGTATGGCGTTATCTACAGGGGGGACTGTATGGCGTTATCTACAGAGGGGGACTGTATGGCGTTATCTACAGAGGGGGACTGTGTGGTGTTATCTACAGGGGGGACTGTGTGGCGTTATCTACAGGGGGGACTGTGTGGCGTTATCTATAGGGGGGACTGTGTGGCGTTATCTACAGGGGGGGGCTGTGTGGCATTATCTACAGGGGGGGCTGTGTGGCGTTATCTACAGGGGGAACTGTATGGCATTATCTACAGAGGGGGACTGTATGGCGTTATCTACAGGGGGGGTTGTATGGTGTTATCTACAGGGGGACTGTATGGCGTTATCTACAGGGGGGACTGTATGGCGTTATCTACAGGGGGGCTGTATGGTGCTATCCACAGGGGGGGCTGTATGGCGTTATCTACAGGTGGGACTGTGTGGTGTTATCTACAGGGGGGACTGTGTGGCGTTATTTACAGGGGGGGCTGTGTGGCGTTATCTACAGGGGGGTCTGTATGGCGTTATCTACAGGGGGGACTGTGTGGCGTTATCTACAGGGGGACTGTATGGCGTTCTCTACAGGGGGACTGTGGCGTTATCTACAGGGGGGACTGTATGGCGTTATCTACAGGGGGGCTGTGTGGCGTTATCTACAGGGGGGACTATATGGCGTTATCTACAGAGGGGGACTGTGTGGCGTTATCTACAGGGGGGACTGTATGGCATTATCTACAGGGGGGCTGTATGGCTCTATCCACAGGGGGGGCTGTATGGCGTTATCTACAGGGGGGACTGTATGGCTTTAACTACAGGGGGGACTGTGTGGCGTTATCTACAGGGGGGACTGTGTGGCGTTATCTACAGGGGGGGACTGTGGCGTTATCTACAGGGGGGGGCTGTGTGGCGTTATCTACAGGGGGGACTGTATGGCGTTATCTACAGGGGGACTGTGTGGCGTTATCTACAGGTGGACTGTATGGCGTTGTCTACAGGGGGTCTGTATGGCGTTATCTACAGAGGGGGCTGTATGGCGCCAACGCCATACAGCCCCACTGTAGAGAACACCATATAGCCCCCCCTGTAGAGAACGCCATACAGCCCCCCTGTAGAGAACGCCATACAGCCCCCCCTGTAGGGAACGCCATACAGCCCCCCCCTGTAGGGAACGCCATACAGCCCCCCCTGTAGGGAACGCCATACAGCGCCCCCCCCTGCAGGGAACGCCATACAGTGCCCCCCCCCTGCAGGGAACGCCATACAGCGCCCCCCCTGCAGGGAACGCCATACAGCGCCCCCCTGAAGGGAACGCCGTACAGCGCCCCCCCTGGAGGGAACGCCATACAGCGCCCCCCCTCCTGCAGGGAACGCCATACAGCCCCCCCCCCCAAAAAAAAAATGCGACCTATAGTGTGTCCTACAAATAACATGCATCCCCTATCCACAGGATAGGGGATACATGTGTGATCGCTGGCATTGATAGGGAGAACAGGGGACTGAAAGTCCCCTGAAGTTCTCCATGACTAACCTCTGACTTCCGGCGTCTGTGTCGGCAGCTCAATAAAAATGAAAGGAGCGCTGGTCACGCATGCGCCCAAGCGCGACTGGCGCTCCATTCATTTCTACGGAGCTGCCGACACAGACCCCGGAAGTCCGAGGTTTGTGATGGAGAACTTCAGGGGACTTTCAGTCCCCCGTTCTCCCTATCGCTGCCAGCGATCACACATGTATCCCCTATCCTGTGGATAGGAGATACATGTCTTTTGTTTAATGGCAGAGCGGGGAGATACCTCCCTGCTCTGCCATAGTGTTCAGTGGCGTCCCGCTGTAGCAGCCATAGCGGCTGCTAGCGGAGCCTCCGGCCATGGTGGGGGCCCGTGCCGGCGGGCGACACGGGCCCTCTCATGCCGCGGGCCCCGTAGCCGTCGCTATGGCTGCTACGGCGGTAGTTACGCCACTGGTTCATACTGTTTTGCTATGAGGGCAATATGATTTTTATGTATGCCGCTGCTCGCCAGCCACACCCTATCCATGTCTCTGCACTATTGCATGGACACTGATATGCTGCTGGCAAATTGTATGGGTACTGCTAGAACTGGTGCTACTCTGGGCACTTACATGTGATTGGTGCTACTATGTTGGAACTGCATCGTCAGGAAAAACTATGGGCACTTCTATATCATAGGAACTATTGTATTTTTTCACTATATGGGTTCTGGGTGCATCTTGTTACTCTACCTGGGCACATGGAACGAAAGGTTGTAAAGTTATACTTTATGGGGGAAAGGCATCAAAATGAACATATCCCCCAGGAGAAATAAAATTACCTTCATCCCTAGCCTAAACCAATGGAATGTCTCAAGGTGAAATAATATATGATGTATATTATATTCATTTTTGGTTACAGGGGCTTTTATTGACAATAAAGAGGAAATATAAGGATACCTGATTACAGGGGATTGGGTACGCACAGTGTGTTTGCTTACTTACATCTTGTTTCTATGTTGGATACATCCAACACATTGGATGTAGACATTTCAAGAAGATACTCCCCAATCCAATGAGTGTTTCCATATGTTTTGGAACAGGAAGATTGTCGGGAAGGGGGCATACATAAATAGATATTTCCCATGATATGAACAATTTTCACAGTTAAATATCATCCAGATTGTGTGAAATATTGTGGCTGTGCATTGATCCATGTGTATTTTTGGACAGTGATGAACACTAATAGCATTTACCACTAGATACCAGGAACGCGAAGCATGAACGATAGGTGACAGAGCAAATTATTTTAATATTATAGAACGTTACCAGCAAACTTTACATATATGGCCAACTTTTAAATGAGTAACTACTGAGAGCAAATACTGCAGATACCTTATTATAATGTGTTGAGCTGAAGTTGTGCAGCAAAAAATGAATCCTCCCACCAAGCAGAGAACAGATCCAGTCCACCCAACAAACAGTGCCGTCCCAAGCTCATATCTGCAAATAAAAAACGCATGCTTTATATAAATCCAGTTCACAATATTCCAAATCCAACAAAAAACACTGCCGCCAGATGTTAGCGTAAAGTCTATAGTAAAATTGAAGAATGCCTACATACATAGCTTGTTTTTTTTTTGCAGTTTTCTGTAATGTTTTGGGGGTCAGTGGCTGTCAGTCTGAACATTACAAACATTTACAGACAGAGATGTAAGGGGGGGGGGGAGTACTAACTAAGCAAGTTCATGATCTAAATAAAACCTGGACGTACTTTTGTTCGCTTGGCAAAAAGTGAGCGGAAGCCATTTGAACTTGAAATTTATCTGCCCACTTGTAAGGGTGTTGGGGGGAAGCCCTATGTCTTAAAGGGAACTATGTTCCATATATTGTAAACAGTATATGTGTTTATGGTTCACTTATTTTTGTACTGTGTCTTTAAGTGCTGTAATTTTATTCTGTTTTCCACCCCTAGGTGGCTTTCCCCCAAAAAAGTGGCCTGTTATATTTATGTTGTCCAGCTGTTTATTGCACTGTAACGTTATTTTTATTTATGGCAGCTGCGGCAGATGATTGTTGGCTCACTGGTGGTCTAATTTATTTGGTGCCATGATAAACGGAGTGGATGCCGTTTTGGTTATTGTTCTGCTGCCTCATAACAGCATCACGACGTCGCAGCCATGCCGCGCTATGACTCCTGTGGCACTGCTTACTTTATAAAACTACTGATGTTCCCGCCAAGAGCTCTCAACGGGTGTAAGTAGAGGAACCTTGTGTGATGTGAGCAGTGCAGCAAGTACAGCCAGCTGTGGCCTAGTAGGCCTGAATTTACCGGACATGTCCTACATCAGGGGATTGTGTCGGACGAAAGAGTGAGGCAGCCAGCCATCAACCTCCAACCTGAACCGCCAACTTGTAAGAACTGTGCCTCTCAAATTTGGGAAGTGTTCATTTGCTTGTTGTGACCGAGTGTGCTATTAATACCGGCTTAGTAAACTTTATGTTGCCATGAGCTGCTTGTCCCTGTTCTATTTGTTAATAGTATTTATAAAATTGTGGCTCAACCAGCCACTGATACCAGACCAGGCATAAGCAAGCGATTTGCGACACGAGAAAATGGTTCAGAGTGAATGATGTCTCTCACACCTAAATACCAGCTCTCCTACTTATAGTATAAATTCTGCTATATCCTTGCCATAAATCACTATCTATATAGATCCTACGCGTTTCCTCATCACACTTAAGGTGATGTTTCCTCAGGGATTCATAGATATAAATTGTTTAGTTGTAGTTAAATTCTAAAGTGTTTCAATAGTTGCAATGTTACAGCACTGGATAGCACTGTTCATGTGCTGATTGTTAGCCTCCAGACGCATGCACGGCTCTGATACACTGGCCGTACACGCGCCGAAAAGACCCATGGTTTAAAAGGCTGAGAGCCCGCCCTCAAAAGGTCGTCCCCGGGGCAAACCACCAATCCGCGTCATACACGACAACCTGTGACGTGCCGGAGGCGGCTCCCCGCGGACCTAGCAACCAGTGAGGGTTCCTGAACGCCGAACGCGTCCATAGTAACTAGGGGACGCTAAACGCGGCTCCTGAACTGTCAGTCGACAGCAATACACATATGGATATAGTTAATGTAGCACACGGCAGTGTAAAAGAACAATGCCGTGTAGGTACATTGGGAGAGGTAAGTCATCATGAGAGCCGTCTCGGTCAGAGACTACACTCCCGGACATGACACAATTAGTGTCCTTTTATCCCAAACGTCAGCCAGGGATCACAGATACAAACAGATAGCGTCAATAGCATCGCCGAAAAAGTATGTTAGAGAACAGGTATGGGGGATGCGATCCACAATATTAATCATCCCGTCCCAGTTTTCCCTTCAGATGGTCGCACGCACAGGTACAGCTCGCGCCCACTGATCGGTGATACACAGGAAACATGAACTGGTGACAGACTTTAGGGGATATCAATACCAGATGTAGGAGTATACAGGGTCAGAGGAGGTACAACAAGAACCAGGAGAACTAGAACGCGGAAAAACGCGGTCAAAAAACGCATGGTGTGCATGGAGGACAAAGGCCGATTAATCAAAAAATATATATATCCAAGAGTGGCATATATCTGCATGGTATATATGCAAGACTCCCTAAATGTCACAGCAAGCCATAGGGTCACATTATGTGATTAAAGGAAACAGGAATAAGAGATTTGTTCGTTAATGCCATGAGGGTTAATTGTCTGCATTCTAAATATCCATTCTGCCTCTTTTTGTAATATTTTCTTATCCAGGTCCCCACCTCTCAGGAGGGGTCTCACATGTTCTATTCCCAGGAAAACAAGGGCAGTAGCATCCCCGTCATGGCAGGACCACACGTGTCTTGATACCGGGGTGTCCACTTTCCTTCTCACATCCCCAATGTGGTCCCGAATCCTTCTCCTAAATTCCCTTTTGGTCTTACCCACATATTGTAGGCCACACTTACAGGTAATCAAGTAAACAATGCCCCTTGTTTTGCAGTTTATGAATGACCTGTTGTCAAAGGTTTTGCCAGTTTGGGTGCTCGTGAAGTTCTTGCTACATAATATGGACATACATGCTTTGCATGTTCCACATCTGTATGTCCCTTTGGTACTGTTAACCAGCCAGGTACTACACGGTGTCATCGGTTGTAAATGGCTATGGACCAGTCGGTCCCTGAGATTTATTTTATAAATACTATTAATAAACTATACTTTTTAATCGTTCTTTCAGGCGGTGAACCATACTTAACAATATTGGAACAACATCTATTATCAATTTTTCAGTGAATCTACTAATTAACTGTATTATTTAGTGGGGATGGCAGGATTCCTGACGAGTGACATCAATACCGACAAATGGTTTACAGACGCTAGGGAGGTTTTCTCAGACAAGGAACTGATACCGCAGTCTCAAAATCTAAGCATCACTGCCTCTTTTCGACAACTAACTAAAGTATATAAAGACCACATTAGATCCTGGTGGGAAATCCAAACTCTTGAAACGTACATCAAAAACAAAATTGTTCCAAGGGGCCTGAGAATTTCCCTTATCCCTGCAGTGAGGGTTCGCTCCCCTGAGCTTTTAAAAAAGTGGGAGAAAGAATCGATCGAATCCTCATTGAGGTTTATGGGAATTTTGTTAGAGGAGGAACATATCAGCCTGGCACGTAGTAGTCAAGAACTAAAAGAGTGTATTACTGTAGTTAAAAAATTTAACAACTCAGAATACGAAAGAAAGGAGGCTGTTCTACAACAAACAGTTGAGAAGTTCACGTGTCACATTAAAGAAAGGAAACATTTCCAATTTGTACGTGACACTGTGGACTTCAAAGAAGGAAGAATCTTTGACTATAGTGCCAGGACTGGTCTTTCTCATGAGCCGGATACCGATCCTTCCTCATCAGAGCAGGAACAATCGGACTCAGAGTTTGGTAGAAATCCACCCAGAAGAGGTCAGGGAGGGAACGAAACTGGTAGATACCAGACCCGTCAAAACTTTAGAGGCAGAGGTAGAGGAAAGAATCAGCATCGGGGTGGTTTTTTAGCCAAGAACCACCCGATCTCAGACTACCTTTTGCGAGACAGAAGGGAGTTATAGGCACTTCAGTAGGGAACAGTGATAGACTCCAGATAGTTAACCTCTCCACACGCAATCTCACAGGAGAGGAGGTGGAGGTGCTTAGCAAGGGTCTCTCATTTGTCCCGACCAATAAATTTAATCTTTTCACGTGGGTTAAGGATCTCAACCTCTTTGCCAGGAAACTTAAGTGGAAAAAGTTTTTCAAGATGCATAACAAACGGCAATGCCTTGAATTAGGAATCATGGAAGAAGATCTCCCACATTTTAGACTGCTGGAGGATCTATGGGAGGAGGGTCACAGGGAGGAGGGCAAGGGCCCATTTACAGAGCTAAGGGTCCCGTCAACCAAATATGCACCCCTTAGTGACAACACCCCCATTGATGTTTTTGTTAAGGTAGTGGAGGACCAACTTAAATTGATCAATCAAAAGGAGCATGGTTCTAACTTTTCCACTAGAGAGATGGCAGCTCTGTTATCTCTAGAGGGGGATGACAATATCATTATTAAACCCTCTGACAAAGGGGGGAATATAGTGGTGATGAATCGATCACAATACAGCAGGATGTGTCACGACATTTTGGATGATCGTAACTGCTATGGGGTCCTTACCAGTAACCCGATGACCACCTTCAAAGAGAAATTAAAGGACATCCTTGGTCCGGCGAAATCGGATAACCTTATAAATGATAGGGAAATGAAATTCATTTTAACGGAGTACCCACAAACGGCAACGTTCTATAGCTTACCTAAGGTACACAAGGGGTTGAACCCGTTGAAGGGTCGCCCCATTGTATCGGGGATTGATAGCCTCACACAAAACGCTAGCCTGTACCTTGATCAGGTTCTTAGGCCGTTCGTTGTGTCCCTGCCATCCTATGTGAGGGACACAATGGATGTGCTGAGAAGACTTGAGGGTATACGCTGCGATGGTGAGACTCTATTGGCATCCTTAGACGTGGAGTCCCTATATAGCTCCATTCCACATAGTCAGGGGTGTAGAGCTATTGAACACTTCTTGATGGATAAAGGGATACAATACCAGGCCCACAATAAATTTGTGATTGAACTACTTAGGTTTGTCCTAGAACACAACTTCTTTTTATTTGATCAGAAGATCTACCATCAACTCAGAGGAGTGGCCATGGGTAGTCCATGTGAACCCACCTTTGCCAACCTATATCTGGGTTGGTGGGAAAAAGAGGTTGTGTTCAGTGATTTGATGGACAAATGGTCATCATCTATCTTGCTCTGGCTGAGATTCATAGATGATGTCTTGATCCTGTGGACAGGGACCAGGGAGGAATTTAAGGAATTTGTGGAGATCTTGAATGCCAATGAATTAGGTCTTTTCTTTACATCTGAAATTCAAGACACTAGGATCACCTTTCTGGACATTACGATCTCTAAGACGGACATGGGGATTTTGGAGACCAATATGTATTGCAAGGAGACGGCGACCAATAGCCTACTACGGTGGGAAAGCTGGCACCCATTTAACCTGAAGAGAGGGATACCAAAGGGCCAATATCTCAGGGCACGGAGGAATTGCTCTACCATTACGGATTTTAGGATATCCGCACGTGACCTAGAGAACAGATTTAGACATAGGGGATACCCCAGGGATGTGTTGAGAGGGGCATATCAGAATGCACTGGGGTGCAATAGAGATGACCTGCTTAACCCGAAACCGAAGGAAACGAATGAAGAACAAATTAGGGTCATTGGTACTTTTGACTCGGCCAACAGAGAGGTCAGGGAAGTGCTCAAACGCTTCTGGGGCATTCTTAAGGAAGATCCGGATGTGGGGGCCCTGGTTGGGGACGCCCCGCTCATTACCTATAGAAGGGGACGCAATCTTAGGGACCGACTGGTCCATAGCCATTTACAACCGATGACACCGTGTAGTACCTGGCTGGTTAACAGTACCAAAGGGACATACAGATGTGGAACATGCAAAGCATGTATGTCCATATTATGTAGCAAGAACTTCACGAGCACCCAAACTGGCAAAACCTTTGACAACAGGTCATTCATAAACTGCAAAACAAAGGGCATTGTTTACTTGATTACCTGTAAGTGTGGCCTACAATATGTGGGTAAGACCAAAAGGGAATTTAGGAGAAGGATTCGGGACCACATTGGGGATGTGAGAAGGAAAGTGGACACCCCGGTATCAAGACACGTGTGGTCCTGCCATGACGGGGATGCTACTGCCCTTGTTTTCCAGGGAATAGAACATGTGAGACCCCTCCTGAGAGGTGGGGACCTGGATAAGAAAATATTACAAAAAGAGGCAGAATGGATATTTAGAATGCAGACAATTAACCCTCATGGCATTAACGAACAAATCTCTTATTCCTGTTTCCTTTAATCACATAATGTGACCCTATGGCTTGCTGTGACATTTAGGGAGTCTTGCATATATACCATGCAGATATATGCCACTCTTGGATATATATATTTTTTGATTAATCGGCCTTTGTCCTCCATGCACACATGCGTTTTTTGACCGCGTTTTTCCGCGTTCTAGTTCTCCTGGTTCTTGTTGTACCTCCTCTGACCCTGTATACTCCTACATCTGGTATTGATATCCCCTAAAGTCTGTCACCAGTTCATGTTTCCTGTGTATCACCGATCAGTGGGCGCGAGCTGTACCTGTGCGTGCGACCATCTGAAGGGAAAACTGGGACGGGATGATTAATATTGTGGATCGCATCCCCCATACCTGTTCTCTAACATACTTTTTCGGCGATGCTATTGACGCTATCTGTTTGTATCTGTGATCCCTGGCTGACGTTTGGGATAAAAGGACACTAATTGTGTCATGTCCGGGAGTGTAGTCTCTGACCGAGACGGCTCTCATGATGACTTACCTCTCCCAATGTACCTACACGGCCTTGTTCTTTTACACTGCCGTGTGCTACATTAACTATATCCATATGTGTATTGCTGTCGACTGACAGTTCAGGAGCCGCGTTTAGCGTCCCCTAGTTACTATGGACGCGTTCGGCGTTCAGGAACCCTCACTGGTTGCTAGGTCCGCGGGGAGCCGCCTCCGGCACGTCACAGGTTGTCGTGTATGACGCGGATTGGTGGTTTGCCCCGGGGACGACCTTTTGAGGGCGGGCTCTCAGCCTTTTAAACCATGGGTCTTTTCGGCGCGTGTACGGCCAGTGTATCAGAGCCGTGCATGCGTCTGGAGGCTAACAATCAGCACATGAACAGTGCTATCCAGTGCTGTAACATTGCAACTATTGAAACACTTTAGAATTTAACTACAACTAAACAATTTATATCTATGAATCCCTGAGGAAACATCACCTTAAGTGTGATGAGGAAACGCGTAGGATCTATATAGATAGTGATTTATGGCAAGGATATAGCGGAATTTATACTATAAGCAGGAGAGCTGGTATTTTGGTGTGAGAGACATCATTCACTCGGAACCATTTTCTCCTGTCGCAAATCGCTTGCTTATGCCTGGTCTGGTATCAGTGGCTGGTTGAGCCACAATTTTATAAATACTATTAATAAACTACACTTTTTAATCGTTCTTTCAGGCGGTGAACCATACTTAACAATATTGGAACGACATTTATTATCAATTTTTCAGTGAATCTGTTCTATTTGTTCCACGATAAACCTGCAATGTCTGGGCACCATCTTAACCCCCCACCTTTAGACACATATAACGTTGTATAAATTTCCTAACTTTACTTCATATAGGATAACGTGGTGAAACAATTACTCGAACCGCCTCATGTATACATGTATATACTATCTGTGTAATAATAACTAAAAGGGCTCCATCTGTTTTTAGTAATTTGTTACTGTTTAATTATTGATCTAACAGCTAACGTAAAGGCAAACACAGTAAATAATATTCACAGGGTTGTTCATTGTAATAAGTGTTTGGGCATCACTAATACACCACTAGAAATCTTTGGCCACGCTGATAGCAGGCATTATTCACGACATGCCTCTATGTTTGAAGGTACTTTTGCTAGAAATTACATTTCTCAAATATGGTTGTGAAATTACCCCTCTGCAAGAGCAATTTAGGAAGTGAGTAGGGGGCTGAAAACTGTCAACTGGCTCTTTAAAGCCAGCGTGCCGTTTATAAATAGTAGTCTATAGTCTGCTGAGTTTTAAGGGAAACTATGGGGAATTTGAAATCCCTCTGTAGGTTTGGGTAGCTCCTGCTTTATTATTCATGACAAACAACTGTATATTTGTATCAGATCTTATTAATATTCTTAAAGAAAACTTACTTTGCTGTTACATGGGTAGGATCAAAGAATTCCATAGTGGTTTTATGTGCATAAAGGGAGCAACCGGACAAAGAACTTATGCCTGAAAAACATCACAGTAATAAACATCTCAATGCTCCAAACAACTCTAAGGCCCTGTTCACACAGTTTTTTTTTGCAGGCAGATTTCTGTTTGGAATTTTGAGGCAGATTTTGATCTGCCTGCACGCCGTTTGCCGCGTTTTTCGCTCGCGCCCATTGAGTCCCATGGGCAAAAACGCAGCGAAATACGCTTTCTCGGCCTCGCATTGATGTGAATGGGAGGTCAGAGGTGTAAGAGCTCGAAGATAGGGCATGTCGCTTCTATTCCCCGTGAGCGTTTTTTAACCGATCGCGGGGAAAAAACCGCCTCCGCCTCCTATTGAGATCAATGGGAGGCATTTTCAGACGTTTTTGGCGCTTTTTCGACGCGGTTTCCACATCAAAAAAACGTGTAAAGAAACTCTGTGTGAACAGGGCCGATGAGGCAGGTAAGATAAAGAGTGTGCACAGTACTTTTCTTAGTACAGGCAGCAATTATCAGTATTCCTATTAACCAGTTATAAACTAGGCTGACATATGAGAAGCTTGAATAATATTACAAATTATGTGTAATAGATTGCTGAGATGGGTTGTTAATCCAGGGATTTATTCTGTGTTATATTTGGAGTTGGAAATACCAACGACTTTATGTTTTGGTTTTTTGCCTTCCTCTGGGTCAGGTAATAGGTTGAATTTGATGGACTTTTCTTTTTATCCTTACTATGTTAAATTAATATGTAAAGGTAACATTTTAAAACATCATATTTCTTCTCTTATTAGTGCTGTACAGTTACCATTTCTTCTGTCTTATAATGGTGGGTGATCTTCCATCCAACCTTTAGTGTTGTCTACATGGAAATGAGTGTTTAAAAAAAATACAATAAACTGTCCTGCATTCTGCCAGTATCATTTTAGCATATCAATATTATGTATTGATGATTATTGACTCTGACTGTCGCTGTCGATACTGACATGGAACATACCTAAACATGGGGCCAAAAAAGAATCTACGTTTCTTCTAGTTATGGATTGCGAGCCTCAGAGGAATGGTGTATGTACGTAGTAGGGATAGCGCCGCTGAGCTATCCCTATTCTCTTTATGCTATGTACATACATTTTGACATAGCGGATCCCGAAGCAGGACACGGGAGGGAGCATCGGGCTCACCCTTCTACTACAATATACTATACAAGGCTCATTTGGGAGTAGTGCGTCTTAGTACATCATCCATAGGTAAGGGTATGCCTTTTCCAACCACTGTTTTTATTTTTTTTATTTTTAAAAACATTATCTATATGTCAGAAGAACAGAGGGCAGGACATTTTTTGGCATTATTTTAGCTTTGTGTTTAATATTCTAAGGAGGTTATACTTTGACGTGAAGGTTCACCTTTAAACATCTTCTGATATGTCATTGAGTGATGTGAGAACATTTCATCAGTGGGGCTCCATTAACCAAGACTTTCACTGATCGCTAGACCAAAGGGGCTGTGACAATCTACAGAGCACCATGTCCATTCTGTATCTCCTTGTTATCTAGTCATTCCTACAAGCTGCTGTGCTATTACATTATGGTGATTACTAACAGCAGACATTCCACTATAGTGGTTGAGATCAAAGATAACTTTGATCCCTAACATTTAACCTGTTAGATGTCGTGGTCAATAGATTGCATCCAAGTGATTAGACAATCATCCACTCGGCTCCCCCGCAAAGCGATTGCGGAATGCCAATTGATTGTCATGGCAAACAAATGCCTCCGTGTCTGTCATGTGTATGTGCCTATTAGGCACAAAATAGTGCAAGTAGAAAAAAAACATACTTATTTTGTATTGCTGCATTCATACAGACCCATGTTATAAAGTTAAAATGTTATTTAAACATTAAATTTCAAATTTGAATGAAGTAATAGAAATCCATATAACAACGGTGGAATAGCTGTTTTTTGCCCCTAATAACCTCTTAGAAAAAGCTTTATAAAAATTACATCAATAAGTTATATGTATCCCAAAATGGTACCATAAAAAAATATAACTCGTCATGCAAAAAACAAGTCCTCATAAACGACATCAATAGAAAAATGAAAAAGTGTTGGCACTTGGAATTTGGCGATTTTTTTATTCTATGAAAAATTATTTTATTGTGCAAAAGTAGTGAAATCTAAAAACAAGTATAGATATCTAGTAGAATACAGTTAAAATGTTGTTAATATCGTACAATGAACATTGTGAATATAATAAAATAAAATAGCGGAACTGCTGGTTTTTTATCCCCACAAAAAAATAATTAAGTAAAATTAAATTAATAAGTTATAGGTATTTCAAAATTGTACCACTGAATTGAAAAACCAATTGAAAAACATAACTCGTGCCACAAAAGACAAGCCCTCATACGGCTACATTGATGGAAAAATAAAATGTTATGGCTGTTGAAATAGGGGTTTATGATGTGTCAGAAGATTTTTAAAGATATATCTTTAAGTCCTGTAAATAGATTTTTAATATAAATATTTGTGGCATGGACAGAGATAGATAGATAGATAGATAGATAGATAGATAGATAGATAGATAGATAGATAGATAGATAGATAGATAGATAGATAGATAGATAGATAGATCCTCAAAAACTTCAGGATTTGCAGAAAAATACTAATGTGTACATAAACACGTCATTACATTAGCTCATGTTTCTGATTTAGCTTAGTATTTAAATAGATTGAAGATCCAAATAGTCTTAGTTACAGTATCACCATACTACAAAAGTTATTACCTGATAGTATAAATAGTATTCCAGCCAAACAGGCAACTGTAGCTTTCATTTGGTCAGAGCCTCCTATTCTTGTACACTTCATACCAACAAAAGCAAACATTGTGCCGAAGAATCCCAAGCATATCGCTACAATCATGAGTGCTCTGCAGGCTTGCAAAAATCCTGGAGGTTAGACGCAAGATAAAATAGTCACATAGGATTAAGAAGGCACATGACCTCCCAAGTTCTAAAGTATCTGGTCCATGAAAATTAGGTCAATGTAGTACCATAAAAATGGGTTGATCATGCCTTCCTCAAATATCTTAACAATGTTTTGCAGGTTTTTGCTTCTGTTTTAAGCAGAATAGATGTGTTAGTTTGAGGGCTATATTGTATTTTAATGCAGGGGAGGGTAGAAGATGTTGAGTTCGCCAGTAATCCTGGACAGTGGTGGAACTACCGCTATAGCAGCCATAGCGACTGCTACGGAGTCCGCGGCATTAGGGGGCCTGTGTCGCCCACCCCATAATGTGCTGGGCAGCATAGACCCCCTTATTGCTAGCACCCGGGGCCCCGGGTGACTACCACAATCAATTGTATCTGTGTCCTTACTATTTACAAGAGGTGGCTGTGGGGTACTGTCTACAGGGGGCAGTGTGGCTCTATCTAAAAGGGGTGTGTGTGGCACTATCTACATGGGGTGTCTGGCACCATCTACAAGGGAGGGCTGTATTGCACTATCTACAAAGGGGGCTGTGTGTGGCGCTATCTACAAAGGGGGCTGTATGTGGCACTATCTACAATGGGGGCTGTGTCTGGCACTATTTACAAGAGGGGGCAGTGGAGCACTGTCTACAGGGAGCAGTGTGGCTCTGAGGACTATATTGTATTTTAATGCAGGGGAGGGTAGAAAATGTTGAGTTCGCCAATAATCCTGGACTGTGGTGGAACTACCGCTATAGCAGCCATAGCGACTGCTACGGAGTCCGCGCCATGAGGGGGCCTGTGTCGCCCACCCCATAATGTGTTGGGCAGCATAGACCCCCTCATTGCTAGCACCCGGGGCCCCGGGCGACTGCCACAATCAATTGTATCTGTGTCCTTACTATTTACAAGAGGAGGCTGTGGGGTACTGTCTACAGGGGGCAGTGTGGCGCTATCTAAAAGGTGTGGGTGGCACTATCTGCATGGGGTGTCTGGCACCATCTACAAGGGAGGGCTGTATTGCACTAACTGCAAAGGGGGCTGTGTGTGGCGCTATCTACAAAGGGGGCTGTATGTGGCACTTTCTACAATGGGGGCTGTGTGTGTCACTATTTACAAGAGGGGGCAGTGGGGCACTGTCTACAGGGGGCAGTGTAGCTCTATCTACAAGGGGTGTGGGTGGCACTATCTACATGGGGTGTGTCTGGCACCATCTACAAGGGAGGGCTGTGTTGCACTATCTACAAAGGGGGCTGTGTGTGGCACTATCTACAAAGGGTGCTGTATGGGGCACTGTCTATAGGGGGCAGTGTGGCTCTATCTACAAGGGGTGTGGGTGGCACTATCTACATGGGGTGTGTCTGGCACAATCTACAAGGGAGGGCTGTGTTGCATTATCTACAAAGGGGGCTGTGTGTGCCGCTATCTACAAAGGGTGCTGTATGGGGCAGAGTCTACAGGGAGCAGTGTGGTTCTATCTACAAGGGCTGTGTGTGGCACTATCTACAAGGGCTATGTGTGTGGCACTATCTACAAGGGGTGTGTGGCTCTATCTACAGGGGCTTGTGTGGAACAATCTACAGGAGGACTGTGGGATCATTATTAATGAGATCTCATAAAATAGAGGGGTGGATGATCTACAACTTGGCGGCCTAGTTGTATTTTTAAATTGTACACAGAACTGATATATGTTCAGTGGCGGGGGTTGTGGGGGGTGTTGGTTGTGGGGGTAGGGGGACCAGTCAAATGTTTTCTATGGGCCCCTGTCTTTCTTAGTTACGCCCCTGATCCTGGAGTAGAATGGTGTTGGTATCAGGTATAATGAGCTACCATTGAAATGTGGATTATGATATTAAACTAATTCTAATTGCCATTTTATTTTTTAAATGCAGATAATCCTCAACTGATAGGAGTTTACTTGTGACTATATTATATTATACTGGGCATTAACATTCTTTAGCTTCTGGTCTCTGGAGTCTTTACTCTTACTTTACATGTCTTCTGCTTACTATAATAGAAACAAGTGACTGTATTTTAATTCTGTACTTTATATGGCACCATCTTATCACACAGCGCTGTACAGATTGTAGTCACTCATATTACACTCTGTCCCCATTGAGGTTTACCATCAAATTCCCTCTCTCTTACACATTCCCTAATGCCAATTTCGGGAAATCCAGTACGTTTAAAAACGGACATATATTTCACCATATTAATGTATTTTTATTCCAGGATAGAGAGTTTACTGTACATATGAAAAAAAAACCTGTATATTCCAATATTTACAATAAAGTTTGTGGTCAAACATATTAAGTATGTTAGCATGTTGTAAAATGTATTGTGTTTTTTCTAAAATGTAAATATATTTCACAAAAATGTTCACATAGAGCAGAAATTACATTACTTATTTGCCTAGCAGTACGTTTTTGGAGTGTTGGAGGAAACCTACACAAACACAGGAAAAACATACAGATTATACACACCTGAATCCAGCACCCCAGTACTCAAGGGCAATAATGTGAACCACAGAGCCTATACGACATCATATAGCTATGAAAGGCTCCGACGTATTCAACTATATAGTCATTCTTTTGGCAACCATCAAGTAAATGGGGCTCTATGGATACATTCAGCATATGTCCTGGGAGCTTTCCCAGCATATATACTGAACTTAGTGCAAAAACTTAATGTGAACAGAGCCTAATTTGTTTAAAGTTTGAAATAAACATAGTATAGTACATAATATTAAAATAAAATAGTAAATAATATAATTAAATAATGAAACAATGTAGGCAGCACAAACAATAGTAAAATGTGCCTATACATTGCCTTTAAATGTTATGCCTATAAAAGAAACAACTTATATTTCCTGATCTGCCAGATAATTGTTCAAATATTAATACACATATTGTTGGGACCCAATCACATATACCTGGTCCTCAAGTTCAAGGGGTCAGTTTTGCATCTCGCGACCTTAGTTTTGCAGAGCCAAGCATAGAAACATTGCATGCCACGTTTGTCCGTCAAGTTATAGGCGCCAGCAGGTGCAAAAAGTGTCTGGATACAACTGATATATGTGAAATCAACCTTGAATATACAGTGGCAAAATCCAAGAATTAAATATCTCATAAAAGTCTTCCCATCACAAAAATTTTAAAACCTCTAAAGCTTCTTACCTTCTACATGGAAGATGGTTAAGTGAGGTCGACAGTGATATGAGCCTAGAGCATTCCCTGCACAGTTCATCCACAAGCCCTGGAACACCCAAGTGGCCGTTATAACAGAGCTGGCTCGGCTGGTCACTCTCCATTCGTTTGAAATGACTGCACCAATAACTGCTCCAGTGCCACAAATGCAAAATAATAATGCAAAAATTTGAAATCCAGACATATCAAGAAAGTGAGGTGAAGGGATCCTGAACGAACAGTGTTAAGATGAAAAGCTGTGGTGTTCTGAAGGCCTAATTACATTAGAAGGACACTACAAAAACATCATGTCCTTGTAAAACATGGTTTTCTTTTCTCACAAGAGCGATCCTTGGTGAGGGGCAAAGTACATTTCACTGGAGGTGAAGCACTGGGGCAAGAAAGGCTACCAGGTATTAATGAATGGATTAATGTGTTAGGAGCAATAATAGAAAGCTTTAGATGTAACGTTCTTTTGTTTATGAATATATAATGAAATGTTTACATTTTGCAAACGGTAACTATGATTAATATTATTTTACAGTCGCTAAAATGTAATGTTTAAGTTAAAATAAACTTGGAAACAAAGTCCAAACTAATGATTAATTGAACAATAGTGGTGTTCTTAATCATAGTTGATGGTTAAAGAGAACATTACTGGTCTGGGGGTGGGACAAGCAGCACGAAAGAAAGACTATAGACTCCATAGATGTATGGATGGTATGTATTGTACAGAAGTGGCTACAGTATGTTCTTATGTCTCTTCAGCAGACTGCAGATGGTCAGTATGGAGACTGGTTGAGAAATCCTGTTGGTAGTTTTTTATCCATTCCATTTTATAGCCAACATACCTTTTTAGAGCGGTCATAAAGAGAACTTTTCACTACCCCATACCTGTGAAGCTGAGTACACAATGTTATAGGCACTGCTGCACATACCCTGGGGCACTATAAACTACCTGTCTGGCCTTGGAGCCCGATATGTAAATGACCCCCTGTACTGTCACTGTCTTTTCATGGAAAGGGCAGGGGGCCGTGATATTTAGCACTCTGAGGGGGGATTCACACGAGCGTGATTTTCGTGTGTGCAGGCCGCGTATTTTTCGCGCGCCACGCACAGCCCTATAGAAGTCAATGGGGCAGTTCAAACAGTGCGTGATTTGTGCGCAGCGTTTGTTCGCTGCGTACAAAACGCGACAGGTTCAATATCTCTGCGTATTTCGCGCATCACGCACCCATTGAAGTCAATGGGTGCGTGAAAACCACGCAGGTCGCACGGAAGCACTTCCGTGCGAACCGACTGAAACAGCGCACCAGCTGTCAAAAGGATGAATGTAACCAGAAAAGCACCACGTGCTTTTCTGTTCCCAAACATCCAAATTTCCGGTACGCGACGTCAGGAGATAGTCACTGTCCAGGGTGCTGAAAGAGTTAAACTGTTTCAGCACCATGGACAGTGACTACCGATCCCAATAAACATGAACCTGTAAAAAAAACGAAGTTCTGACTTACCGATAACTCCCGGCTTCTTCCTCCAGTCTGACCTCCCGGGATGACAATTCAGTCCAAGTGACAGCTCCAGCCAATCACAGGCCAAGCACAGGCTGCAGCGGTCACATGGACTGCCGCGTCATCCAGGGAGGTGGGGCCCGATGTCAAGAGAGGCGCGTCACCAAGGACGCGTCACCAAGGACGCGTCACCAAGGCAACGGCCGGGAAGTTCTCGGTAAGTACGAACTTTTTCTTTTTTTTGAACAGGTTTCTCGACATTGTGTTCGGCATTCACTGTCGAGGGTGCTGAAAGAGTTACTGCCGATCAGTTAGCTCTTTCAGCACCTTGGACAGTGACGGGCGTCGACTAGCCTCATCTCTATGATGGTGGCTGCGCGAAAATCACGCAGCCGCGCATCATACACGGATGACACACGCAGCTGTCAAAAACGCAACGTTCGTCTGAATCTGCCCTGATACTGTCCAACCAGCTACGGACAGTGTCAGATTGCCTTGTGCTGTATGATCTCTCTCACGAGATCACACATTCTTGTGGTCACTGTCTTAAAATAGCTAGAGAGAGAAGGAGAGCTTGCGCGCGCGCATGGATACACGCACAGCTCCGACACCGCCGCTGTCATACTGGATGTGAACTGTTCTTATCCTCTTCTGCCCTGTGGAAGCGGCAGAGCTGTGCGTGCGCTCTCCTTCTCTCTCCAGCTCTTGTAAAACAGTGATGACAAGAATGTGTGATCTAGTGAGAGAGATCACACAGCACAAGCCGCTCTGACACTCTCCGGAGCTGATTGGACAGTGTCAGAGTGCTAAGTATCATGCTCCCTTGCCCTTTCCATTAAAAAATATGCCCCACTGACAGTACAGGGGATAATTTACATATCGGGCGCCAATAATAATGGCACCGATATCTCAAAAACAAGGGAGGCTAGAGGCCTCTGTGCAGCAGTACATATAACATGGTGCACTCAGCTGCACAGTTCTGGGTTAGTGAAAGGTTCTCTTTAACCCCTTCAGGACTGAGCCTGTTTTGGCCTTCAGGACGAAGCCGATTTTTCAAATCTGACATGTGTCACTTTATGTGGTAATAACTCCGGAATGCTTTTACCTATCCAAGCGATTCTGAGATTGTTTTCTCGTGACATATTGTACTTTATGTTAGTGAAAAAATTTGGTCGATAAATTTAATATTTATTTGTGAAAAACATCAAAATTTAGAGAAAATTTGCAAAAATTACCATTTTTCGAAATTTAAATCTATCTGCTTGGAAGACAGATAGTATTACCACACAAAATACTTACTAGTTTATATTTCCCATATGTCTACTTTATATTTGCATCGTTTTTGGAACATTCTTTTCTTTTTCTAGGACGTTACAAGGCTTAGAATTTTAGCAGCAATTTCTCATATTTTCAAGAAAATTTCAAAAGCCTATTTTTTCAGGGACCAGTTCAGTTCTGAAGTGGCTTTGAGGGCCCTATATATTAGAAAGTTCCCATAAATCACCCCATTTTGAAAACTGCACCCCTCAAAGTATTCAAAACAGCATTCAGAAAGTGTTTTAACCCTTTAGGCGTTTCACAGGAATTAAAGCAAAGTAGAGGTGAAATTTACAATTTTCATTTTTTTTGCCAAAATTCATATGTAATCCATTTTTTTCTGTAACACAGAAGGTTTTTTTCCAAAAAATGCAACTCAATATTTATTGCCCAGATTCTGCACTTTTTAGAAATAGCACACAACAGCCACATGTGGGATAACGGACTGAAGCACAGGCCTCAGAAGCAAAGGAACACCTAGGGGATTTTGGGGCCTCCTTTTTTTAGAATATATTTTAGGCACCATGTCAGATTTGAAGAGTTCTTGTGCTGCCGATACAGTAAAAAGAGAGAAAAAGTGACGCCATTTTGTAAACTGCACCCCTCAAGGAATCTTTCTAGGGGTATAGTTAGCATTTTGACCACACAGTTGTTTTGCAAAATTTATTTGAATTAGTGTGTGAATATGAAAATCTACTTTTTTTCTGGAAAAACATAGAAATTTTTCATTTTGACAAGGAATAAAGGAGACAAAGCACCACTACATTTGTAAAGCAATTTCTCCCGGTTACGGCAATACCACATATGTGGTAATATACTGCTGTTTGGACCCACAGCAAGGCTCAGAAGAGAAGGAGCGTCATTTGGATTTTGGAGCACGGATTTTGCTGGAATAGTTTTCAGTGCCATGTCGCATTTGCAATTCCCTGGAGCGACCAAAACAGTGGAAATGCCCAAAAAGTGACCCCATTTTTGAAACTGGACCCCTCAAGGAATCTTTCTAGGGGTATAGTTAGCATTTTGACCACACAGTTGTTTTGCAAAATTTATTTGAATTAGTGTGTGAATATGAAAATCTACTTTTTTTCTGGAAAAACATAGAAATTTTTCATTTTGACAAGGAATAAAGGAGACAAAGCCCCACTACATTTGTAAAGCAATTTCTCCCGATTACGGCAATACCACATATGTGGTAATACACTGCTGTTTGGACCCACAGCAAGGCTCAGAAGAGAAGGAGCGTCATTTGGATTTTGGAGCACGGATTTTGCTGGAATAGTTTTCAGTGCCATGTCGCATTTGCAATTCCCTGGAGCGACCAAAACAGTGGAAATGCCCAAAAAGTGACCCCATTTTTGAAACTGGACCCCTCAAGGAATCTTTCTAGGGGTATAGTTAGCATTTTGACCACACAGTTGTTTTGCAAAATTTATTTGAATTAGTGTGTGAATATGAAAATCTACTTTTTTTCTGGAAAAACATAGAAATTTTTAATTTTGACAAGGAATAAAGGAGACAAAGCCCCACTACATTTGTAAAGCAATTTCTCCCGATTACGGCAATACCACATATGTGGTAATACACTGCTGTTTGGACCCACAGCAAGGCTCAGAGGAGAAGGAGCGTCATTTGGATTTTGGAGCACGGATTTTGCTGGAATAGTTTTCAGTGCCATGTCGCATTTGCAATTCCCTGGAGCGACCAAAACAGTGGAAATGCCCAAAAAGTGACCCCATTTTTGAAACTGGACCCCTCAAGGAATCTTTCTAGGGGTATAGTTAGCATTTTGACCACACAGTTGTTTTTCAAAATTTATTTGAATTAGTGTGTGAATATGAAAATCTACTTTTTTTCTGGAAAAACATAGAAATTTTTCATTTTGACAAGGAATAAAGGAGACAAAGCCCCACTACATTTGTAAAGCAATTTCTCCCGATTACGGCAATACCACATATGTGGTAATACACTGCTGTTTGGACCCACAGCAAGGCTCAGAAGAGAAGGAGCGTCATTTGGATTTTGGAGCACGGATTTTGCTGGAATAGTTTTCAGTGCCATGTCGCATTTGCAATTCCCTGGAGCGACCAAAATAGTGGAAATGCCCAAAAAGTGACCCCATTTTTTAAACTGGACCCCTCAAGGAATCTTTCTAGGGGTATAGTTAGCATTTTGACCACACAGTTGTTTTGCAAAATTTATTTGAATTAGTGTGTGAATATGAAAATCTACTTTTTTTCTGGAAAAACATAGAAATTTTTCATTTTGACAAGGAATAAAGGAGACAAAGCCCCACTACATTTGTAAAGCAATTTCTCCCGATTACGGCAATACCACATATGTGGTAATACACCGCTGTTTGGACCCACAGCAAGGCTCAGAAGAGAAGGAGCGTCATTTGGATTTTGGAGCACGGATTTTGCTGGAATAGTTTTCAGTGCCATGTCGCATTTGCAATGCCCTGGAGCGACCAAAACAGTGGAAGCCCCCCAAAAGTGACCCCATTTTGGAAACTGGACCCCTCAAGGAATTTTTTCTAGGGGTGTGATCAATTTTTTAACCCCATATTTTTTTTGCAGAATCTTGTGGATATCTGGCGTGAAAAAGAACATTTAACATTTTTTCATAACTGCTTCATTCATAGGACAGAGTTTTCAGACACAGAGCATGCAAGTGAAGAAAAGCACCTTAACATTTATTGGCCCATTTGTACCGAGTTCAGAGATACCCCCAAAGTGGTCCAAATATGTTGTGTGGACACATGGCAGTGCAGGGAAGTGAAGCAGAAGCCTTAGTTTTTCAGGACTCAAGTTTTGCATGAGACTCTGATCCCCCATAATTATGGGAAACCCCCATAAATAGCCCCATTTTGATAACTACACCCCTCTAAGAATTTTTCTCGGTGTGCGATCACATTTTTGACCACACAATTTTTTTGCAGAATCTTGTCGAAATCTGGCATGAAAAAAACTATTTTCAATTTTTTTCACCAATGTTTCATTTATAGGACAGATTGTTCAGAGCATGCAAGTGAAGAAAAACACCAACATTTATTGGCCCATTTGAACTGAGTTCAGAGATACCCTCAAAGTGATCCAAATATGTTGCGTGGGCACATGGCAGTGCCTGGAATTGAAGGAGCAGCCTTTGATTTTCAGGGCCCAAGTTTTGCATGATTGGTTCAACGGCTCCATTTGATCTTTGAAGAGACTCTGAGCCCCCATAATGATAGAAAACACCCAGAAATGACCCCATTTCGAATACTACACCCCTCAAGGAATTTATCTAGGGGTGTCATCACTTTTTTGACCGCACAGTTTTTTTGCAGAATCTTGTGGAAATGTGGTGTGAAAAAGAACATTTTCAATTTTTTTCACAAATGCTTCATTTATAGGACAGATTTTTCAGACACAGAGCATGCAAGTGAAGAAAAGCACCTCAACATTTATCAGGCTATTTCGAGTTTATAAATACCCCCAACTTGGCCCTAATCTGCTGTTGCTGGACATATGGCAGGGCCAGAAAGTATTGGAACACCACAAGGATTTTGAGGCCTTATTTTACTTGGATGATTTTTGGGCACATGTCATGTTTGCATAGGCCTAAAAAATTGTGCAGATACTACACGGTATTACAAATCCTAGGTATTCATCTAGGGGTATAATGGGTATTTTTAGTTTTGTTATGGAGGGGATGTTCAATTTTTAAATGGTGAAATGGTTATGGTAAGGCACCGTAATTTTAAATGAAAGGGACGATAATTATAATTGAAAGGGGCAGATACAAATTTAATTTAGAACTCCAGAGAGGTGTGATATATTTGGAAGCACTCCTTGATACACAGTCCAGGGTGGGTGGGACAGGTGTTACACTGGTATGTCGTGTCTCTCCTTATGCCTCTTTTGGCACAGACACGACACCTTTTCTGGGGGCGCTTTTTTGTTTCTGTGGACGGCACTTCACCAGGAAAGTGCTGTCCTGGAACTATCCTGGGGACATCACTGCTTGCAGAGGTAGAACTTTCCCCTACCTCTGCCACATTCCCAAAGAGAAGGGATTTGATTACCTTCTCCTGGTACTCCAGGTATGTCCCCTCCTGACCAGTGCTCCTGTATATTACAAAGGAGTTGTACAATGCCATTTGGACAAAGTGCACCGCCAATTTTTTGTACCAAATTTTTGATTTCCGCATGGCATTGTACGGCTTGAGCACCTGGTCAGAAAGGTCCACTCCCCCCATGTATTTGTTATAGGCCTGGATGCAGAGAGGCCGTGACGTGGTGGTGGGTGTTGCACCACGCACAGGGACAAGGGAGCAGGTGGCGTCGTGAATGGATGTTAGCATTAGGACATCCTTCTTGTCCCTGAATTTTAAAAAAAGGACCCCTTCACTGTGGAGCGCCCTGCTCTCCCCACGCTGCAGGGGTTGACTGAGAAGGGTTTTTGGGAGCTGTCTCTGGTTTTTGCGGACCGTCCCACACGCCACTGTTTTTTGCTCTGCCAGGCATTTGAACAGGGGTACACTTGTATACCAGTTGTCTATATACAAGTGGTACCCCTGATTAAACAGTGGGTGCAGGAGGTCCCAGACAATCTTCCCAGTTGTGGTCAGGACAGGTGGGCAGTTTGGGGGCTCAATCTGACTGTCCCTTCCCTCATATATTCTAAAAGTATGTGTGTAGCCCGACTCCGACTCACACAACTTATAGATCTTGATGCCATACCTGGCACGTTTGTTGGGCAAATACTGCCTGAACTTCACCCTTCCTTTGAAATGCACCAGGGACTCGTCAATGGCAATTTGTCTTGATGGGGTATAGGACGATGCAAATGTTTGGGCCAAATGGGAAATAAGGGGTCTAATTTTATAGAGTCGATCAAAATTTGGGTCATTCTGGGGGGGGCACTGGGAATTATCATTGAAATGCAAGAATTTTTGGATTGCCTCAAAACGAGCCCTGGGCATTGTGGTGCGGTATAAGGGGCAGTGGTACAGAATATCGGTGGACCAATAGGCCCTCACCGATGGCTTCTTCGTTAGGCCCATATTTAGGACCAATCCCCAGTACTGAAGCATTTCTGCTTTGTCGGTGGGATGCCACCTGTAAGGCCGGGCATAATAACTACCAGGGTTGACAGCAATGAATTGTTGAGCACAGAGATTAGTTTGCTCAACAATATTTTCCACAACGCTGTCCGAAAAAAAGAGCTGGAAAAACTCCATTTCGGACAGTCCTGATGTCTGGACTTGGACCCCTGCAGCAGCAGTAAAGTCCGGTACTTGGGGGGTGTAGGAGGTTGGGGGCAACCAATTGGGTTCAGGTTCAAGTGCAGGTGTAACCTGAACACTAACCCTCCTGCGACTGCAAGGAGGTTCTTCGGTGTCGCTTGAGGAGGAGGACAGCACAAATGCGGACCCAGGATCACTTGCAGTATCGGTGTCCGATGCCAGCATCTCATATGCCTCCTCTGCAGTAAAGGTTTTGCGGGCCATTTTTATTATTTTTACTAAAGTGTATATGTGGACTTGTATACTAAAGTGCTGTATACAACAAATGTATAATATAACTTTTTTTGTCTTTTTTTTTTTTTACATAAAATACTAATGTACACTAATATTTTTATTTTTTATTTTTTTATTTTATGACACTGAAACTCTCACTAACACGGACAAAATGACTGACTAACTGACGCTGACTGACACTGACTAAAGTACACTGACAAAAAGACGACGCTGACTGACAATCACACACTGACTGATCCTAACTGACGCTGATTGACTGATGCACTGATCTAACACTAACGTACACAGTAAGTTTTTTATTTTCTGACACTAAAACTGGCTAACGGTGACTAAACTACACAAAAAGACGATGACTGACGCTGATTGATTTACAAACAAGACGGTCTGACGCTGACTAACAGACGGTCTTACACCGACTAAATTGACGCTGATTAACGCTCACTAACGCTCACTAACGCTCACTAATGCTCACTAATGCTCACTAACGCTGACTAACGCTCACTAAACTTATTTTTTTGAGTTTTATGATTATTATTTTTTTTAAAAAAAACAGAAAAAAATCTCCCTTATAGACTGGGAGAGGAAGGGAGGGGGTGATCACAGTTTAAATGCTGTGATCAAGGGGTTAATGGGTGTTTTTGGGCTTTTTTTTGTCACTTTCTCTTCTCACGACGTCCACAGGCTCCGATCTCCTTAACTTCCTTACTCCAACAGGAAATCGGAGCCTGTGACGTCGTACTTCTAAGATCCTAAGCTCTGATTGGAAAGTCTGAACAGACTAACCAATCAGAGCGATCTGGAGCAAGGGACCGCTTTCATTCGTCCCTTGTAGTCTGCCCGGACATCGGGGCATACTAACTGTGAAGTTAACCGCCGCTGCGGTGTTGCGCCGCGCGGCGGTTAACTTTTAAAGTGCAGACGTTAATGCACGTCAAGGTGCGGGAACGAACTGCACACATTGACGTACATTAACGTCAAGGTGCGGGAAGGGGTTAAAGTGAATGTGTCGCTAGAAATTATTATTATTTTTTTTTTTCAGTTAAACAATTAGTATTTAAGTTATTACACATTGTTTTAATTTTTTTAATTTTTTCACAAGTCAGGAAAAATTATAAATTCGATTCTAATTTATAACCTTTCCATGTGCTGGCCACTAGAGGGAGCAGTTCCCAAAATTGCAGCATGGTCACTGTGGTAAAGCAACCTCATTGATGTATGCTGCAAATTTGGGGTTGACACACTCTCCTCTAGTGTCCTCACACAATCCCCCCTCCCTTCTTCTGGCTAGTGCCAGGAGAAGTAATGGTTTGAATGTCTTCAAACTTCCTACACTGTGTGCCGCCATTTTCTGAGCGACTGCACAGTGTAGGAGGATTAGATACAGGGCTCAGCAGACAGTAATACACGAACATAATACACACGAACATAATACACATGAACATAAATTACCTGCTCCTGCCGCCGCCTCTGCTGGTCTACGCTCCTCTTCCTTGCGCCTTCGGTTTGTTGAACATATGGCCAGAAGCCATGGCCGGAAGTAGTCATCTTACTGTCCGGCAGCGACTTCCGGTCCACATGAAAATGGCGTGGGATTGCTCTCTACGAACGAGCTTCATTTTGGTCTGTGTGGGAGCGGCGAATGCGCCGTTCCCACACAGACGGCGCACGCAACTGCGAATGGAACGGCACCCATTCGCATTCTCTATGGGGTTGTATGTGCCGTATTCCATCTCTGTATGTGTCGTTAATCAACACACACAGAGATGAAAAAAAATGGCAGCCCCCCATAGAGAAGTATAAATCAGAAAACATTAAAAAGGAAAACATGAGGACACAATTGAATAAAAATTTTGAAAATATTACATTAAAAGCGATATGATAAAAAAAAAAGCCTTATTCTAGAACTCACTCTGACCTGATAAAATCTACAGCAGTTAATGTAGATAAGAGTCAGTCTCTTCACTTTCTGATTTATGGACTGTACCAAACAGGTTCTCCACAGAGGTGATACAGAAACAACTGTCATTAACTACCTACTGATGAGCAGACACATAACTATCATACAGTTATAATGAAGGGGGTCGCAGTTCAGCCTCCTGAACTGTGTGAGAGTTAGGGTATGTTCACACGGCCTATTTACGGACGTAAATCGGGCGTTTTTGCCCCGAATTACGCCCGAAAATAGCTCCTCAATAGCGCTGACAAACATCTGCCCATTGAAAGCAATGGGCAGATGTTTGTCTGTTCACACGAGGCGTATATTTACGCGCCGCTGTCAAATGACGGCGCGTAAATAGACGCCCGCGTAGAAGAAGTGACCTGTCACTTCTTTGGCCGTAATTGGAGCCGCTATTCATTGACTCCAATGAATAGCAGCGCTAATTACGGCCGTAATTGACGCGGCGTTCAAGCGCCTGCACATGCCGGTACGGCTGAAATTACGGGGATGTTTTCAGGCTGAAACATCACCGTAATTTCAGCCGTTACGGACCCCCGCCGTGTGAACATACCCTTATGTGTTTGCTTATCTGTAGTTAATGACATAAGTTTCTGTATCCACTCTGTGGAGAACCTGTTTGGTACGGTCTATAAACCAGGAAGTGAAGAGGCTGACTCTCAATTACATTATGATTTAAAAAAAAGCCTTATTCTAGACCTCACTCTGACCTGATAAAATCTACAGCAGTTAATGTAGATAAGAGTCAGTCTCTTCACTTTCTGATTTATGGACTGTACCAAACAGGTTCTCCACAGAGGTGATACAGAAACAACTGTCATTAACTACCTACTGATGAGCACACACATAACTATCATACAGTTATAATGAAGGAGGTCGCAGCTCAGCCTCATGAACTGTGTGAGAGTTATGTGTTTGCTTATCTGTAGTTAGTGACATAAGTTTCTGTATCCACTCTGTGGAGAACCTGTTTGGTACGGTCTATAAACCAGGAAGTGAAGAGGCTGACTCTCAATTACATTAACTGCTGTAGATTTTATTAGGTCGGAGTGAGGTCACATGACCCAACTAAAGAGAAGAATTTAGATAGAAAGGAATAACTAAATAAGGTAATACTCGCTGAGTTTATATATTGGGGGATAGGGATCTAATGAATGAAAAAAACGAACAAACCAGAAAGCTTCTTTAACTACTTGAGGGCTGCCCATAGACTATAAACGTCTCGTCAGTCCGCAATTAACTCTGCAGGGACGTTCCAGAATGTCCTGCAGATTTTAAACTCTTTACAGCTCTATAGCGGCATTCAGCTCAGTGATACAGCTGTCTCTATGTATCTACCTGTAGCGTCCATGGCCGCGGACCTTCAGGATTATTCACCCCCTGGCGGGCCGCAGCATTGGATCTGTGAGCGCTGGCTCACATCTCCTCCCCAGGAGACGCCAGCGCTCACTTCTGCTCTGGTCTGCTGTGTCCCATAGGGTGCGCGCACATGCGCGCACATGCTTAGGAACGAAAAGTTCTGGTTAGGGACTCGCAAGGCACTGGGGACCCTTGACGTTGGGTTGCGAGCTTTGCGTATTTTGGCCAAAATAACAACTAATACCCCATGTTTCATGGATATTTCTTACTACGTATACTACACTTTTTTTCAGGACGCAGCCGGGTCTTATATGCTGGGAGGGCATGATGTGCTGGCGTTTGGTTTGGAATGCAGAGCAGCCCGCTTTAGCTAACACTAGCGGCGTTACAAATAGGCTGTTATTCGGCAAGATACGCCATGCCTGACGACCAGCACATTATCCCTCCACGTATTACACATAGTACTGACACCCCATGTACTATTCACAGCACTGACCCCTATTCATCACATTTATTTTATTTATTTATTTTTATTACATTATTACACAGTTCTGACACTTTCATACATACATATTTATTTTTTACCATCCATTCACACCCTAGCACTACACTGACACACATTTATCGCACACCTTTGAGCACTTAGTCCGCCACTCCCCTCAAGACTAGTGGGAGGGGCTATCACTATTTAATGCACACTCCTTCTGCAGCATTCTTTGACCCGTCTGCGTTCCTGATGGGAACGGGTTTTCACCCACCCACCTACCTAGTGAGTATGGCCTTTTTTTGTGGTTTCGCGCACATGCTTATGCCCGGCCTTAAAGGGCCAGCGTGCACACGTGGGAATTATTCCTAATTAGCCTATGATCACCCTGGACTATAAGAAGGGCCCAGCCCCTTTGCTCATTGCCTGAGCGTTGTTGTGTTTTCCTATGTTAGTCTTGCAAATGGTCCCTTAGTGTTATCCTGTTCCCATTGTTTTCCATGCCCTGCTACCTGTATCCTGTATACCGTACTATTTGTTCCTGTGCCTTAAACCTGTTGGAGTCGTGTTGTGCTACCGGTTCCACCTTCTGTGTTACACCACGTTTTGTGTCTGCTGTTAAGGTCCCATCTGTGCCTATCCGTTGTTTGAACCCCTACAGGTACCCTTGTGCTTGGACTGTGTATATATTGACTTGGTACTCTGTTGGCCAGCTGCTATCCCGCTACGGTGGTACGGCCCAGTGAGTCCACATACCCATAGTTCGTGACAGTATGCTTGGGCCATGGACCCCGCTGGTCAACCCAAGACCATGACGATGTCACAAGCCATGCAGGCAGACCTGCGAGACCTTCGGTCAAGCCAAGACCAACTTCTCCTGGCAGTGAACTCCATTACACAGCAACTGGATGCACAAGCTGCAGTCATAAAGGCACCTGTTCCTGTCCCTCCGGCTGTTCCTCCTATTACACCTCCTGGCAGTACCAGTACCGACTCACGATTCTTGCTGTCACTACCTTCTCGCTTCAAACAGAGACACGAGTACCTACAGGGGTTTTCCGAACCAGTGCCAGATCCACTTCAGCCTACATGCCAAAGTATTTCCGTCTGATGGCGCAAGGATTGCTTTAATCATCATCTTGCTCCTTACTGGCAATGCCCTAGCATGGGTGAATCCTATCTGGGAATGTCAGGGACCAGAGACCCGTGACTTCCAGTGTTTCCTACAGACTTTCCGCACGGTATTTGAGGAACTGGGCGAGTCTCATCTGCTGCTGCATCTCTGGTGACCCTTCGCCAGGGAAACACCTCCGTGGGCGAGTACGCCATTCAGTTTCACACCCTGGCGGCAGAGCTGTCCTGGAGCAACGAGGCCTTGGTGGCTACACTCTGGCAGGGACTGTCTTCCGAGATTAAGGATGAGCTTGCCGCTCTTGATCTGCCACCAACCCTGGAGTCCAATGGATGACCTCATTCTTCTCGCCACCCAGATTGACATCAGAGGATCTGAGAGCGATCCCAAGAGGTTCGTCGGGAGAGAAGACTTCCAAAGCTGGCTCCTACTTTCCAGCAATCCCTGTTGCACTCGCCAGTTGTTCCACCAGAGGAGACTATGCAGGTGGACCGGCTCAAATTATCCGTCCAGGAGAGACAACGGGACTTTGTCTGTACTGCAGCCTCGGAGGCCATGTTGTGCGTTTGTGCCCTCAGAAGCCAAAGAACTCCAAATGCCCAGGATTGGTTGGAGAGACAACCCTAGGCAATACAGCGCTGAATAAAAAAACTCTCTTCAAAACTATCCAACCCGTGACCATAGTGTCCGGCGAAAAAGACGCACCAGGTCTCTGCCTATCTGGACTCTGGATCCGAAGCTAACTTCATCCAAAAGGACCTAGTGGATCTTCTCCCGTTGACCCCAGTCCCTCTGGAGATGTCTTTGGCTGTTGCCTCAGTGAATGGACTGCCTCTGCCCGATCCAATTGTATCTGAGACCAAACTGCTGAAGCTCCAAGTGGGAGCCCTTCATTCAGAGCTAATTTCATTTTTTGTCCTGCCCAAAGCCGTCAACTCTGTGCTGCTGGGCCTGCCTTTGCTTTGACTACGTGCCCCAGTCCTGGACTGGAATTCCCGGAGAGGTTCTCCAATGGGGTTCCAAGTGTCTCAATCACTGTCTGTTACAGATCCATCCGGTCCAGCATTCCCTGCCTCAGACGTTGGCAGGATTACCTCCTCATTACTCTCAATTTGCGGATGTCTTCAGCAAGAAGGAGGCTGAGACGCTGCCCCCACACCGGGCTTATGACTGTCCCATTGAACAGGTTCCTAATGCGTTCCCTCCTCGTGGAAGGGCATACCCTCTCTCCTTGCCAGAGACTCAGTCTATGTTGGCCTATATCAAGGAGAATCTGGAGAGGGGTTTCATACAAAAATCCTCCTCCCCAGCCGGGGCCGGGTTCTTCTTTGTCAAGAAGAAAGATGGATCTCTTCGGCCTTGCATCGACTACCGGATCTCAATCAAATCACGGTCAAGAACAAATATCCATTGCCACTAATTTCCGAACTATTTGACCGCATACGAGGAGCCAAGATTTTCTCTAAACTAGACTTGCACGGGGCTTACAACTTGATCTGGATCCGCCGATTGACGAATGGAATATGGCATTCAACACCCGGGACGGGCACAATGAATACCTGATAATGCCCTTTAATCTTTGTAACGCTCCCGCGGTCTTCCAAGAGTTCGTCAGTGACATCTTCCGAGATCTCCTCTATGTCTCTATGTCTGTGTTGTTGTCTATCTCGATGACATTTTGATTTTTTTCTCCAGATCCGACGATTCATCAGAGACATGCCCGAAAAGTTCTCCTGCGATTAAGGGAGAATAGCCTGTATGCCAAGCTGGAGAAGTGTGTTTGAGAAGAATTCTCTACCATTCCTGGGCTACATCATCTCGGATCAAGGCCCCAAGATGGATTCTGAGAAGGTAAACTCGGTCCTGGAATGGCCACGTCCTCAAGGCTTGAGGTCCATACAGCGTTTTTTGGGATTCGCCAACTTCTACCGGCAGTTTATCCCAAACATCTCTTCACTGACAGCTCCCATCTCTACCCTCACCAAAAAGGTATGATCGCCAAGGTGTGGACTCCTGAGGCAGAATCTGCATTTAATAGCCTTAAGTGTGCCTTCACGTCAGCCTCAACCCTCCATCATCCTGATGTCCACAGTTTTCGTTGGAGGTAGACGCCTACTCTGTTGGTACAGGTGCACTTCTGTTCCAGAGAGGTTCCAAAGGGAAGGCAGTGGTATTTGGCTATTATTCTAGACTTTTTTCTCCTGCAGAGCGCAATGACTCTATTAGAGATCGGGAGTTACTGGCCATCAAATTGGCTCTGCAGGAGTGGAGACATCTTGACATCCTGATATATACCGACCACAAGAACCTCACCAGTCGGCCCAACGGCCGGGTCAAGCCAGGTGGTCGCTGTTATTCGCCCGGAACCAGTTTGTGCTCCACTATGAGCCTGCTGCCAAAAATGTGAGGGCCGATGCCTTGTCCAGGTCGTTCGAGACAGAGGACACTGTGGAGTCTCCGCAAAGTATCTTTGATCCGTCCTGTATTATTTCTGTTAATCCTCTGCAATTTAGAGACATCCCTCCGGGGAGGACTTTTGTGCGCCTGGCAGACAGGAGGAGAATCCTTCGCTGGGGGCACAGCTCCAAACTGGCTGGGCACACTGGTGCTCGTAAAACCCAAGATCTGATTGCCCATCATTTCTGGTGGCCCATGCTGCCCAAAGATATTGTGGACTTTGTCTCGTCCTGCACTTTGTGCGATGCCAACAAGGTTGCTCACTCCAAGCCTGCTGGTCTGCTCCAACCTCTACCTGTGCCCAATGCTCCCTGGCAGCATATATCACTGGACTTTGTCACAGACCTTCCTTCCTCTGCTGGATGCAATACGGTCTAGGTGGTGGTGGACCAGTTCTCGAAAATGGCTCATTTTGTTCCGCTGACAGGCCTACTTTCTGCTTCTCGACTGGCTAACCTCTTCATCCAACACAACTCCCGCTTGCATGGCTTGCCTCTTCATATTGTGTCTGATCGGGGGGTTCAGTTTACCTCAAAGTTCTGTAGAGCCCTCTGTAAACTCCTAGATGTGAAGTTGGACTTTTCCTCAGTCTACCATCCCTAGTCCAATGGTCAAGTCGAGAGGATTAACCAAATCATGGAGAATTATCTACGACACCTCTTCTCCATGCAGCATGATGACTGGGTACAGCTTCTTCCTTGGGCCGAGTTCTCATACAACAACCACATAAGTGAGTCCACTGCTTCTACACCGTTCTTCATTGTCTACGGCCAACATCCACAAATTCCTCTTCCTGTTTCAGCTACGTCCCAGGGGTCCGCAGCTGACTCTGCATTCAGGGACTTTCTACAGATTTGGCAGCGGACCCAGTCCTCTATTTTGCTGGCTGTCGACCGCATGAAGCGAAAGGCGGATACTAGAACAAGAGAGCCGCCTCTATATACTCCGAAACTTACAGAGAACTTTCTGCTTCCTCCAGTCCGGTCTCCTGGCCGTTGCCTTGGTGACGCGTCCCTCTCGACATCCGGCCCGACATTCCTGGATGACGATACAGCCCATGTGACCGCTGCAGCCAATCACAGGCTGCCACGGCCTCTGAAGCCAATCACAGGCTGCAGAGGCCTCTGCAGCCAATCACAGGCTGCCGCGTCAGAAAAGAAGGTCGGACTGGAGGAAGAAGAGGGACTCGTCACCAAGACAACGACCGGGTACGTATGAAATGCTTTTTATTTTATTTTTAATCAGCAGCCTCTTTTCTCTATCAGTGATTGATAGAGACAAGTGGCTGCCGATTTGTATAATATTTTTGACCGGGTTCGGTCAAAACGGGTTCAGCCAAACCCGGTGAAGTTCGGATTCGCTGCGAACCGAACTTTTCCCGATGTTCGGACCGAAACCGGGTTCGGTTGTCCCGGTTCGCTCATCTCTAGTGAGGACTTATTTTGGCGTATGCCAATACACATAAGTTTATATTAAAAGATTTGATATTACAAACGAAATTAACACAAATGGCTCCTTTACATCGTTCTAGTACATTTTATACACAATCCTATAAATATGACCAGAACATCTATATCTGTCTGTCTATCTATCTACACTACCGTTCAAAAGTTTAGGGTCACTTAGAAATTTCCTTATTTTTGCAAGAAAAGCACAGTTTTTTTCAATGAAGATTATATTAAATTAATCAGAAATACACTCTATACATTGTTAATGTGCTAAATGACTATTCTAGCTGCAAACCTCTGGTTTTTAATGCAATATCTACATAGGTGTATAGAGGCCCATTTCCTGCAACCATCACTCCAGAGTTCTAATGGTACATTGTGTTTGCTAACTGTGTTAGAAGGCTAATGGATGATTAGAAAACACTTGAAAACCCTTGTGCAATTATGTTAGCACCGCTGTAAACAGTTTTGCTGTTTAGAGGAGCTATAAATCTGACCTTCCTTTGAGCTAGTTAAGAATCTGGAGCATTACATTTGTGGGTTCGATTAAACTCTCAAAATGGCTAGAAAAAGAGAGCTTTCATGTGAAACTCGACAGTCTATTCTTGTTCTTAGAAATGAAGGCTATTCCATGCGAGAAATTGCCAAGAAACTGAAGATTTCCTACAACGGTGTGTACTACTCCCTTCAGAGGACAGCACAAACAGGCTCTAACCAGAGTAGAAAGAGAAATGGGAGGCCCCGCTGCACAACTGAGCAACAAGGCAAGTACATTAAAGTCTCTAGTTTGAGAAATAGATGCCTCACAGGTCCTCAACTGGCAGCTTCATTAAATAGTACCCGCAAAACGCCAGTGTCAACGTCTACAGTGAAGAGGCGACTCCGGGATGTTGGCCTTCAGGGCAGAGTGGCAAAGAAAAAGCCATATCTGAGACTGGCTAATAAAAGGAAAAGATTAATATGGGCAAAAGCACACAGACATTGGACAGAGGAATATTGGAAAAAAGTGTTATGGACAGACGAATCGAAGTTTAAGGTGTTTGGATTACACAGAAGAACATTTGTGAGACGCAGAACAACTGAAAAGATGCTGGAAGAGTGCCTGACGCCATCTGTCAAGCATGGTGGAGGTAATGTGATGGTCTGGGGTTGCTTTGGTGCTGGTAAAGTGGGAGATTTGTACAAGGTAAAAGGGATTTTGAATAAGGAAGGCTATCACTTCATTTTGCAACGCCATGCCATACCCTGGGGACAGCGCTTGATTGGAGCCAATTTCATCCTACAACAGGACAATGACCCAAAGCACACCTCCAAATTATGCAAGAACTATTTAGGGAAGAAGCAGGCAGCTGGTATTCTATCTGTAATGGAGTGGCCAGCGCAGTCACCAGATCTCAACCCCATAGAGCTATTGTGGGAGCAGCTTGACCGTATGGTACGCAAGAAGTGCCCATCAAGCCAATCCAACTTGTGGGAGGGGCTTCTGGAAGCATGGGGTGAAATTTCTCCCGATTACCTCAGCAAATTAACAGCTAGAATGCCAAAGGTCTGCAATGCTGTAATAGCTGCAAATGGAGCATTCTTTGACGAAAGCAAAGTTTGAAGGAGAAAATTATTATTTGAAATAAAAATCATTATTTCTAACCTTGTTAATGTCTTGACTATATTTTCTAGTCATTTTGCAACTCATTTGATAAATATAAGTGTGAGTTTTCATGGAAAACACAAAATTGTCTGGGTGACCCCAAACTTTTGAACGGTAGTATATATCTATCGTCACTCTAAGAACGTTGAACACCTGCCAATTAGAGGTGATGGAGTTACAGAGTGTTATTCACATACAATAATCTGCTGTGTCACCACCAACATTACCAAGTGAATAGGAAGCTTTTCATCTCTTGTAAATTATTACAGACATGTTATGTCCTCCTCTGTTTATTTTTCTTTACACTGTAACTATACTTGGCACATTATTTATGATGCTTGCTTGTGCTGATCATTCACTACAATAGTCACAATTTCATTGCTTTATGATAGGCGCTGATCAGCTGAATTTACATTCTGATGATTCCTGTTGATTAAATTTTATTAAAACAGATCTTAGCTTTTATTAAAGATGTTAAAAAAAGGTCTAGAAGAGTATTACCGTATATATATAATTTATACAAAGTACATTTGGTAATAGATAGGGTTGTAAAGGATGGATCCAGCGCCAAGACAAAGGGTATGTTTAAAAAGGGGAACTCCGTTCCAATTTTATTAGAGATTTCATTAAAAATAAAAAGTTCCAGGTACAAGGGTGGATAGAAGGTGTAAGCGTTGCCTACGCGTTTCAGACGACCACAGCGTCCTTATTCATGGCTTGTTTAAACAAAACAAGCCATGAATAAGGATGCTGTGGTCGCCTGAAATGCGTAGGTAACTCTTACACCTTCTATCCACCCTTGTACCTGGAACTTTCTATTTTTAATGAAATCTCGAATAAAATTGGAACAGAGTTCCCCTTTTTAAACATACCCTTTGTCTTGGCGCTGGATCCATCCTTTACAACCCTATCTGTTTCTACACCGTGTGCCGACGCAGAGATTTGGGCGCAGTCAGCAGTGCAAATCTGCCAAAGGTGAGCTTGAGGATTCCTCCTACAAACATTTTTCTGCATTTGGTAATATTTCAGAATCATTAGATTTCACTAAGGGGCTTATCTTCTTTATATATGCACATGTTTAAGGACATATGACGCGATTGCCTCTTGAGCATGTACAACAGAAATGGGATCGAGATATTGGTACCCTCTCAATTGATGTTTGAAAATAGATCTTATAAAGTATCCCTAAAATGTCATTAAACGTGGCCCATCTTAGATCCCAACTGTTTTTAATGCACAGGTTGGGCTACGTTCTGATGCCAGATACCCCAAGTGTCCGGATGAACAGAAAGATCTACTGCATATGTGGTGGATAGAGGTTTGGGAGAAGGTGTTTCAACTTATCTCTTCAGTGTTCCACACTTCCTTTCGTTCGTAGGTGTTTTGTATATGTTGAAGATCTTCCATTGATGGAGTTACATAAATTGGTAATACAGAAAAGTTATATTTGAGTTATCTGCATGGAAAAAAGTGTAAGCCTTAATAAACGCATGTTACATTTTAATACCCCTAGTGATTTTCGAATAATTTTTTTGATGCAGTTTAAATTGCCAGAAAAATTATGTGTGAAGGAGGCCTAATGCTGTTATCCATTTTTTTTTTTTATAATGCAATTCATGTATTTGTACTGTAACACTGATGCTTGTATTAGTATGTTGTACCTCCCAGAGGAGGTTGTATTTACCTTTATATTTGGTCACACATAACTTGGTTCATAGTTGGCAACATTTGAAAATGATTTCCAGGGACACTTAGGGTGTGGCTTATCTGGTGGGTGTGTATTATGGGGTGCAGTTTATCTGGTGGGCGTGGCTAATGGGGCATGGCTTTCTTTATTTCTGCATACAAATAAACAAACAATAAATTCTGCAAAAGTTTGGCTGACAACTACTATGGTGGCCAGTATCTCTCTCTGGTTATCTGGTTGTATACAGGCAGATGATGTCTCACTTTATCACTAGGGCTAGGCGATATGTGCCGACCACTACTGGTAGCATAAAAACCAGAGTAGGTAGTGCCACACTCAGTGCCCCTTGTAGATGGTGCCCCACACTGCCCTCAGTAGATATTGCCACACACTTCTTCCTGTAGATAACGCCACAGTGCCCCTAGTAGATAGTGCCACACACAGCCCCCTGTATATAGTGCCACATGGCCACCTATAGATAGTGCCACACGGACCCTTTTTAGATAGTGCCGCAGTTCCCTCTGTAGAAAATGCCACAGTGCCCTCTGTAGATAGTGCCATTTCCACACACCACCTTTGTAGATAGAGCTACACCACCTATGTAGATAGTGCTACACTCCTCCTTGTACATAGTGCCACACTCCCCCCTTTCAAGATAGTGCCACACTCCCCCGTTTGTATTTAGTGCCACACACTCTCCCACTATGGATAGTACCACACTTCCCCTTTATATAGTGCCACACTCCCCCTTTATAGCTTCCCTCTTTGTAGAAAGTGCCACAGAGCCCCCCTGCAGATAGTGGCAGGTTACAACTCAAAAATATAAAAAAACATTATACTCACCTAGCCCGTTCCCGCGAACAACAAAGCACCACAGCCTCCTCAGTCCTGCCGCCTACTACGTGCCGAGACGGGATCCTTGCATAGGCCGGCACGATCCAGTGATGTCATCGCGCCGTCATGTGCAAGGATCTTGTCCCTGCCTCTTATAGGCTGTGTCCTGAAGACGCAGATACAATTGAATATGGTAATCGGCAGTTGCCGGGACAAGGTCCGGGACAGTAATTTGCCAGTATTGTCTCTGTAAATTCGGGACAGTCCCGGCAAATTCAGGATAGTTGGCAACTATGCCTGGTGGGCCTGCATGAAGGAGGGAAAGGTTGGGAAGGGGTGTTTTGTACAATGTTTTCTTTTGCATTATAAAATACAAATAAAAGTTATTTAATAAAATATATATACTGAAACCTATAATTTTCTTTCATCTTTTTTTGTTTTCCATTTGTATAAATATAAAAACAACAGCCCTTACACGGACACATGTATTTCAATGGAGCCGTTTACACGGACACATGTATTTCAATGGGGCTGTTCTCACGACCGTTGGTTCAATGGACTGTGTAAAGGGTACGTTGAAAAATAGAACATGTCCTATTTCCTTCGGTTTTTACGGATCCCTCAATAGACTCAAGTCTGTGGGGAACCCTGGAAACGGGACCCACACGGGTGCAACTCGGACGTGAAAAATTGCAGTTTGAACTCATTCATGTGAATCTGGCCTTCGAGTCACAGTACACAGTTGGTGATAACTCATGTCCTGAATTATACTGCAGTAGAGTCCTAAATATGTGGTGGATAGAACTAATAAAGCAACAAGTAAACTCCAGAAGACCCTATAATTGAAAAAAGGTGAACCCACTGGTTTTAACCATCTTAAGCTTTGGGAGACGAAGAAGCAATGCTCCAAAACAGGTGCTAAAACAAGAGGCACCAAAGCAATCTAGGGTAGGAACATAAAAACTCAAAGCTGATCTGCAAAGTCTCCTTTGCTACCTTATCTTTTTACCGCTTTTTATATTTGTTCCGTTTTTAGATGCGGTTCCGGTAAAAAAAACTCTACCAGAATGAAAACCAGACAAATCGTGGTAAAACGCATGTGCTTTTCAGATGCAGTATTTTGATGCAGTTTTAAGAGAGACAGAGAAAGTCTGTAAGCACTGCTTCCCCTGCCCACACACAGCTGTTGATTGAAAGCTACATATATATAACCTCATACAGGAAAAGCTGTCAATCAGCAGTGTGAGTGTAAGGGCTTATTTAGACGAACGTGATATACGTCCGTGCAACGCGCGTGATTTTAATGCGCCTCGCACGGACCTATGTTAGTCTATGGGGCCATGCAAACAGTCCGTAAGTTTCACGCAGTGTGTGTCCGCTGCATAAATCTCACAACATGTCCAATATTTGTGCATTGTCCGCACATCACGCACCCATTGAAGTCAATGGGTGCGTGAAAATCACGCGCATCACACGGAAGCACTTCCGTGTGACCCGAGTGATTCGCGCAACAGCAGTAAAAAGCATGAATGGAAACAGAAAAGCACCACGTGAGTGTCATAATGATGGCGGCTGCACGAAAATCACGCAGCCACGCATCATACGCAGCTGACACACGGAGCCGTTTAATACCTTTTGCGTGCGCAAAACGCCGCATTTTTTGCGCGCGCAAAACGCACACGCTCGTGTAAATCCAGCCTAAGAGTGTGAGAGAAAATTCCCAACTCTTAAAGGGGACGGTGATATTTAATTTGTGTATCTGTATATATGCCAAAATATGGTCTATTTATTTATGCATTGTGCCTTTAATGTGTGCTCTTGTTCTGTCTGTTCTATACTGTTTTATCAACTAGATGGCGTCCCATAGGAGGCGTGGCCAGTCTGGCCTGCTGCACTTATTTTATACTTATGCGGTAAGTAATGGCATGTCTTTGATTTGTACTACTGTTTTATTTATTGCACTGTAACATATGTTTATGGCAGGTGAAGTGGAATGATGGTTGGTTCGCTGGCTATAGAGAGAGAGACCTACTGTGGAGAACTGTGGAGAGCTTCTTTAGAGAGTGGGTTGAAGAGCTGCTAGAGAAGCGACAGACATGAGTGGTTGGGCCTGAGTCTGTGGTCCTGAAGCCAGTTGCGAGTCACAGACAGGAGCCTCTCCGTGGTGTGCAAGAGGAGTGTGAGCATTGGTGGGTACAGGCAGGAGCCCTCCCACGTATACAGTGTTCAGCAAGTCAGATTTGGCCTAGGAGGACTAAAATTGCCGGACCAACCCATGTATCGGAGGAGCACCCTTGGCTCTGTCCATGATAAATGTGAGTGGTCTTCCTATCAACCACCTGCCTAAACCACCACTTGTAAAAGACTGTGCCACTCATATTGAGAAGTGTTTGACTGGCTGTGGCTGGGTGTGCCGTAAAATTCAGTGGCCGCAAAAACTCCTGTCTCCATACTATCTTGCCATGACAACCCTGCATTGGCTCTTACACTTTTACCTTTAGAGTATGTGCACACGAAAACTGCATTTACCTCTGAAATTACGGAGCTGTTTTCAGGAGAAAACAGCTCCTGAATTTCAGACGCAATTGCTCGTACTTGCGTTTTGCGGGACGTCCATTACGGACGTAATTTGGAGCTGTTCTTCATTGGCTTCAATGAAAAACGGCTCCAATTACGTCCCAAGAAGTGTCCTGCACTTCTTTGACGAGGCTGTTATTTTACGCGCCGTCTTTTGACAGAGACGCGTAAAATTACAGGTCGTCGACACAGTACATCGGCAAACCCATTGAAATGAATGAGCAGATGTTTGCCGACGTATTGGAGCCGTGTTTTCAGGCGTAATTCGAGGCGTAAAACGCCACCATTATGCCTGAAAATAGGTCGTGTGAACCCAGCCTTATGTTTCAAAGTAATTTATTGAATTACAACAAAATGTGGATATACAGGGTGGGCCATTTATATGGATACACCTAAATAAAATGGGAATGGTTGGTGATATTAACTTCCTGTTTGTGGCACATTAGTATATGGGAGGGGGAAACTTTTCAAGCTGGGTGTTGACCATGGCGGCCATTTTGAAGTTGGCCATTTTGTATCCAACTTTAGTTTTTTCAATGGGAAGAGGGTCATGTGACACATCAAACTTATCGAGAATTTCACAAGAAAAACAATGGTGTACTTGGTTTTAACGTTACTTTATTCTTTCATGAGTTATTTACAAGTTTCTGACCACTTATAAAATGTGTTCAAAGTGCTGCCCATTGTGTTGGATTGTCAATGCAACCCTCTTCTCCCACTCTTCACACACTGATAGCAACACCGCAGAAGAAATGCTAGCACAGGCTTCCAGTATCCGTAGTTTCAGTTGCTGCACATCTCGTATCTTCACAGCATAGACAATTGCCTTCAGATGACCCCAAACATAAAAGTCTAAGGGGGTCAGATCGGGAGGCATTTCTTCTGCGGTGTTGCTATCAGTATGTGAAGAGTTTGAGAAGAGGGTTGCATTGACAATCCAACACAATGGGCAGCAGCAGAAAAAGAAAGTTGGAACCAGCGCTGAGAGTAGTGAATCTGTTTAAAATAGGAAACTATTTCCAAGTTTTAATATTACTTGAGTAAAAACAATAAACAGAGAAAAAATAATGACGGGCAGGTATTGTCCAGAGTTCAGAAAGTGATGAGAAAGATAGGCGGTAGCCTACGCGTTTCAGACCCCTGCTGGGTCCTTAGTCATGCTTACTAGCTTACTAGCCATGACTAAGGACCCAGCAGGGGTCTGAAACGCGTAGGCTACCGCCTATCTTTCTCATCACTTTCTGAACTCTGGACAATTCTGGTTTCCTCAACTCCCAAAAAATGTAATAAATAGTGATAAAAAAAAAAAAATCGCATGTACCCCAAAATGGAACCAATAAAAATTACAGCGCGTTCCACAAAAAACAAGCCCTCACACAGCTCCATCAATGTAAAAATAACACATTATGACTCTCAAAACGCAATGATGCAAAATGATGCTAAATGACGGCCCAGACTAATTTTTTAGGTCCAGTAGAATTTCACTAAATACCCCACATCGTCATTTGCTGGACCCTACAGGTGGACCCCGTAGACACAGCAGAGATGGGGAAACGTTAGGGCCTTGTGCTGCTTATAGGGCTAGTGAAGAAGTCAAAGATTAGGCTATACTGGAGCGCAGATATTTTGTATAATACCCAAAAACCCGTCCTGTGCATAAAGGATTGGTTCAAAGCGTACCACACCAATCCATGGATTATTCATTCACCCCATTATTACATCATCCTATTAGGCCCTGATGCACTCCGCCCAGATTACATATAGCCTGACGTACTACGCATAGTTTACATATACCCTGATGTACTCCGCCCAGTTTACATATGCCCTGATTTACTCCGGCCAGTTTACATATGCCCCCACATTATAAGCTAAAATACCACTAAAACACCTAGCAAAATCTGCGCTTCAAAAGCCAAATGGTGGTCCAACTGAGCCTGGCAGTGTGCCCAAACGGTAATTTATGACCACATATGGGGTATTACTATATTCTGGAGAACCCGCTTAACAATTTATGGGATGTGTGTCTACGGTGGTACAAGCTGGGCGCAACACATTTGGCACTGAAATGGCATATCTGTGGTAAACGGCAATTTTCAATCTGCAACATTGTTTACTCATTTTTGCAAAACACTTGTGCGGTCAAAATGCTCACTACACCCCTAGATAAATTCTTTGAGGGATCTAGTTTCCAAAATGGGGTAATTTTTCAGGGGTACTACTGTACTGGTACTATAGCTCAATGCAACATGGTGTCAAAAAACTAATCTTGTAAAATCTCCACTCCAAAAATACTAAATGGCGCTCCTTCCCTTTAGAGCCTTGCTGTGTGTCCAAATAGCCGTTTATGACCACATGTGGGGTATTTTCCTACTCTGAAGAAGTTGCTTTACAAATGTTATGGTGCTTTTTCTCCTTTATTTGTTGAGAAAATGAAAAATTTTGAACTAATGCTACGTCTTATTGGAAAATAATGTAATTTTTCATTTTCCCTGCCCATTTCTAATAAAATCTATGAGATACCTGTGGGGTCAAAATGCTCACTACGCCCTTAGATAAATTCCTCAATGGGTGTAGTTTGCCAAATGGAATCACTTTTGGGTAGTTTCCACTGTACTGGTACCTAAGGGGCTTTGCAAAAGCGACATGGTGCAGAAACACCAATCCAGCAAAATCTGCTCTCCAAAAGCCAAATGGCGCTCCTTCCCTTCTGAGCCCTCATGTGTATTCATACAGTGGTTTATTACCACATATGGGGTATTTCCGTACTCTGGAGAAGTTGCTTTACAAATGTTACGGTGCTTTTTCTCCTTTATTTGATGAGAAAATTAAACATTTTGACCTAAAGCTAATGCGACATGGTGCAGAGAAATCAAACCGGCAAAATCTGTACTCCAAAAGCTAAATGGGGTGCCTTCCTTTCTGAGTCGTGCCGCTTGCCCAAACAGCAGTTTATGGCTACGTGTGGGGTATTTACGTACTCTGGAGAAGTTCCTTTACAAATGTTGGGGTGCTTTTCCTCATTTATTTGTTAAAAAAATAAAAAATTCTGAGGAAAAACGACATCTTATTGGAAAATAATGTAATTTTTTATTTTCACTGCCCAATTCTAATGAAATCTATGAAATACCTGTGTGGTCAAAATGCTCACTACACCCCTGGATGAATTTCTCTAGGGGTGTAATTTCCCAAATGGAGTCACTTTTTGGGGGTTTGTTTTTGCACCACAAGACCTCTTCTAGCCTGACATGGTGCCTGAAATATAATTTAAGAAAGGGAAAGCTGAAAAATCCACTAGGTGCTCCTTTGCTACTGGGGCCTTTGTTTCAGGTCCGTAGCACACTAGGGCCACATGTGGGATATTTCTAAAAACTGCAGAATCAGGGCAATAAATATTCAGTTGTGTTTCTCTGGTAAAAACCTTCAGTATTACAGGAAAAATGGATTAAAATGGAATTTCTGCAAAAAAAAATTAAATTTGCTAATTTCCCTTACACTTTGCCTTAATTCCTGTGAAACGCATAAAGGGTTAAGAAACTTTCTAAATGCTGTTTTGAATACTTTAAGGGGTGCCGTTTTTAAAATGGGGTGATTTGTTGGGCTTCCTAATATATAAGGCCCTCAAAGCTACTTCAAATCTGAACTGTTCCCTAAAAAATTAGGCTTTTGACATTTTCTTGAAAATGTGTGAAATTGCTGCTAAACTTATAAGCCTTGTAACGTTCTAGAAGGATGTTCAAAAAATGATGCAAACATAAAGTAGACATATGGGAAATGTTAACTAGTCACTATTTTGTGTGGTATAACTATCTGTCTTACAAGCAGATACATTTGAATTTAGAAAAATGCTAATTCTTGCAAATTTTCTCAAAATTTTGGTGTTTTTCACAAAAAATATTGAATTTATCAACCAATTTTTTTCACTAACATAAAGTACAATATGTCACAAGAAAACGTTCTCAGAATTGCTTGGATAAGTAAAAGCATTCCAGAGTTATTACCACTTAAAGTGACACATTTCAGATTTAAAAAATGAGGCCGTGTCATTTGGTCCAAAAGTGGCTGCGTCCTTAAGGGGTTAAGGATAAAGTCTCTCACAGTTAACAGTTTATTGTCTAACCACCATCTAAAAGAGTGTGGGTTTAAAGCTGGGGTAAATCTAGGATTATAAAATGGAGGCGTTAGTAGGGAAGGCCTACCCTGTAAAGCTAACTTAAATCTAACGCTCCTCCATAACACCAGGTCAAAGTTGGAAAATGGAGATACATGTCTGAAATTGTCAGGATATAGAGCAGAGGTCCAAATTAACGTGGGCCACGTCAAGGGGGATATTAAATGAGCTCCAAAATTAGTCCAGAGAGGTGCTAGAACCCCCGACATGACACTAGCTAACAGAGAGTCTAGCAGCCTGATAATATTTAAATAAATGAGGTACAGAGAATCCACCCTTAGTTTTGTGTAGACACATGACCGACCTTGATATACGTGGACGTTTAGAACGCCATATAAACTGAAAGATTGATTTTTGAAGATATTCAATATCCTGTTTAGGGACTGGGATAGGTAGAGTTCTAAATAAATATAACAATATTGGTAATGTGACCATTTTGATGCAATGTATGCGCCCAATCCATGACAGAAAGACGAGTCCCATTTTTCTAATACTTTCTTAAGGGAAGACAACATTGGCAGGTAGTTGACCTTATATAGGGATTGTAAGGACATCGTTATCTTAATCCCTAGGTAAGTAATGTAAGCTACACAGTGCTTAAAGTGTAGCTAAACGTTCGACAAACTTCTGACATGTCATAGAGACATGTCAGAAGTTTGGATTGGTGGGGGTTTGAGCACGGAGACCCCCACCAATCGCTAGAACTAAGCAGCTGAAGTGCTCGTGTGAGCACTCAGCTGCTTCGTGTCTGTTCGGCTTTTTCCGGAAATAAATGTATCGGTGTACGGACTCAATACAAAATCTATGAGCCCGTACTTCGATACATTGGCTTTCCGGATAAAGCCAAACAGAAACGAAGCAGCTGAGCGCTCACACGAGTGCTTCAGCTGCTTCGTTCTACCGATTGGTGGGGGTCTTAGTGCTCGGACCCCCACCAATACAAACTTCTGACATGTCACTATGAAATGTCAGAAGTTTGTCGAACGTTTAGCTAAACTTTAAATCCAAAGTTCAAATTCACCAATTTTTCACAGCAGAGATATTGCTAAACATTATTTCCGACTTAGTGCGATTTATTTTTAGACCAGATATGCGACCAAACATCCAAAAGGCTAGTTATATTAGGCAGCGAGAGTAATGGTCTAGTAAGAGTCAGCAGCAAGTTGTCAGCAAAAAGATTTAACTTATATTGTTTCCCGACGATTTCCAAGCCAGAGATATTAACATTGTTGCTTATAGCTATAGCTAAAGGCTCGACTGCCAATGCAAACAAGGCAGGAGAGAGGGGACACCCCTGCCGTTTTCCCCTAAATATTTTAACAGGTCTAGGATGGCGAGACGGAATTTTTAAAGTAGCGGTAGGGGAAGAATAGAGGGCAGTGACCGCAGAAAGAAAGGAACGCCTGATGCTCATGGCATTTAAAGTGTGTATGAGATAAGGCCAAGACAAACTATGAAATGCCTTCTCTATGTTAAGGGCAAGAGCTATAATGGGAGTAGTGGTTCTTTTCGCATAGTGGATCACATTAAAGATTTTCCGAACATTATCTGCTGCCTGTCTAAATGGTGTAAAACCAACTCTATCCACCAAACAAGGGAGCAATTTTTTAAGTCAGGACGCTAAAATAGAAGTAAAAAGTTTAAAGTCTAAATTGAGCAGGGAAATAGGACGATAATTAGCTGGGTTAGTAGGGTCATTATGAGGCTTTGGGATTGTTGTAATCTGTGCCGATAGAAATTCTGGGACCGGGCATTTATCAGACATAATGGTATTAAAGAGGCTCTGTCACCACATTATAAGTACTCTATCTTCTACATAATGTGATCGGCACTGTAATGTAGATTACAGCAGTGTTTTTTATTTAGAAAAATGATAAATTTTGACCAAGTTATGACCTATTTTAGATTTGTGCTAATTACTTTCTTAATGCCCAACTGGGCGTGTTTTTTCTTTTGACAAAGTGGGCGTTGTGGAGAGAAGTGTATGACGCTGACCAATCAGCGTCATACACTTCTCTCCATTCATGTAATCAGCACATAGTGATCTTGCTAGATCATGATGTGCAGTCACATACTCACACATTAACGTTACTGAAGTTTCTTGAGAGTTAATAGACATCGCTTCCATCGCGATGTCTATTCACCACTGGAAGAAAATATAGATATAGTTGGTGTTGCTGAAACATGGCTGGACTCTTCACATGACTGGGCTGTAAATCTACAGGGTTTTACACTTTTTCGGAAAGACAGGACAAATAGGAAAGGTGGTGGTGTATGTCTGTATGTGAGAAATGATATGAAGGCGAGTGTGAAAGAGACAATAGTGGGTGAATACTGTGAGGAGGTTGAAACCTTGTGGGTGGAACTAGAAAGGGAGGTAAACACTGAAAAAATTACTTTTGGTGTAATCTATAGACCCCCCAATATAACTGAGGAGATGGAAGTTCAGCTATATAAACAGATGGAGCGGGCTGCACAGGCGGGTACTGTAGTGATAATGGGAGATTTTAATTTCCGGGATATTAATTGGTGTCATGGTTCGGCTTCAACTGCAAAGGGGAGACATTTCCTCAACCTGTTGCAGGAAAATTTTATGGGCCAGTTTGTGGAAGACCCGACTAGAGGTGAAGCTCTGTTGGATCTGGTCATTTCTAATAATGCAGATCTTGTTGGGAATGTCAATGTTCGTGAAAACCTCGGTAACAGTGATCATAATATAGTTACATTTTACCTATACTGTAAAAAACAGACACAGGCTGGGAGGGCAAAAACATTTAATTTTAAGAAAGCCAATTTCCCCAGGATGAGGGCTGCAATTCAGGATATAGACTGGGAAGAACTAATGTCAAATAATGGAACAAATGATAAATGGGAGATTTTCAAATCTACTTTGAGTTATTATAGTGCAAAATTTATTCCTACAGGTAACAAGTATAAACGACTCAAATTAAACCCCACATGGCTTACACATTCTGTGAAAGGGGCAATACATGACAAAAAAAGGGCATTTAAAAAATACAAATCTGAGGGTACAGCTGTAGCCTTTGTAAAATATAAGGAGCTTAATAAAATCTGTAAAAATGTAATAAAATTAGCAAAAATACAAAATGAAAGGCAGGTGGCCAAGGATAGTAAAACAAATCCCAAAAAATTCTTCAAGCATATAAATGCAAAAAAGCCCAGGTCTGAACATGTGGGACCCCTAGATAATGGTAATGGGGAGTTGATCACAGGGGATCAAGAGAAGGCAGAGTTACTAAATGGGTTCTTTAGCTCTGTATATACAACTGAAGAAGGAGCAGCTGATGTAGCCGGTGCCAGTGCTGTTAATATATCAGTTGATATACTGAATTGGATGAATGTAGAGATGGTCCAAGCTAAATTAAATAAAATAAATGTGCACAAGGCCCCGGGACCAGATGGGTTACACCCTAGAGTTCTTAAAGAGCTTAGTCCAGTTATTTCTGTCCCCCTTTTCATAATATTCAGAGAATCTCTAGTGACTGGTATAGTGCCAAGGGACTGGCGCAGGGCAAATGTGGTGCCTATTTTCAAAAAGGGCTCTATGTCTTCCCCGGGTAATTATAGACCAGTAAGCTTAACATCCATCGTGGGGAAAATGTTTGAGGGGCTATTGAGGGACTATATACAGGATTATGTGACAATAAATAGCATTATAAGTGACAGCCAGCACGGTTTTACTAAGGACAGAAGTTGTCAAACTAACCTAATCTGTTTTTATGAAGAGGTGAGCAGAAGTCTAGACAGAGGGGCCGCTGTGGATTTAGTGTTTTTGGACTTTGCAAAGGCATTTGACACTGTCCCCCATAGACGCCTAATGGGTAAATTACGGACTATAGGTTTAGAAAATATAGTTTGTAATTGGATTGAGAATTGGCTCAAGGACCGTATCCAGAGAGTTGTGGTCAATGATTCCTACTCTGAATGGTCACCGGTTATAAGTGGTGTACCCCAGGGTTCAGTGCTGGGACCCCTACTATTCAACTTATTTATTAATGATATAGAGGATGGGATTAATAGCACTATTTCTATTTTTGCAGATGACACCAAGCTATGCAATATAGTTCAGACTATGGAAGATGTTCATGAATTACAGGCAGATTTAAACAAACTAAGTGTTTGGGCGTCCACTTGGCAGATGAAGTTTAATGTAGATAAATGTAAAGTTATGCATCTGGGTACCAACAACCTGCATGCATCATATGTCCTAGGGGGAGCTACACTGGCGGATTCACTTGTTGAGAAGGATCTGGGTGTACTTGTAAATCATAAACTCAATAACAGCATGCAGTGTCAATCAGCTGCTTCAAAGGCCAGCAGGATATTGTCGTGTATTAAAAGAGGCATGGACTCGCGGGACAGGGATGTAATATTACCACTTTACAAAGCATTAGTGAGGCCTCATCTAGAATATGCAGTCCAGTTCTGGGCTCCAGTTCATAGAAAGGATGCCCTGGAGTTGGAAAAAATACAAAGAAGAGCAACGAAGCTAATTAGGGGCATGGAGAATTTAAGTTATGAGGAAAGATTGAAAGAATTAAACCTATTTAGCCTTGAAAAAAGACGACTAATGGGGGACATGATTAACTTATATAAATATATTAATGGCACATACAAAAAATATGGTCAAATCCTGTTCCTTGTAAAACCCCCTCAAAAAACTAGGGGGCACTCCCTCCGTCTGGAGGAAAAAAGGTTCAAGCTGCAGAGGCGACAAGGCTTCTTTACAGTGAGAACTGTGAATCTATGGAATAGTCTACCGCAGGAGCTGGTCACAGCAGGGACAGTAGATGGCTTTAAAAAAGGGTTAGATAATTTCCTAGAACAAAAAAATATTAGCTCCTATGTGTAGAAATTTTTCCTTCCCTTTTCCCTTCCCTTGGTTGAACTTGATGGACATGTGTCTTTTTTCAGCCGTACTAACTATGTAACTATGTAACCATCCCGACACTTCGGTAACGTTTGTGTGGGATTAACAGCACAGCAAGCGTAATCTCGCGAGTTCACGCTGTAATTGACAACTCTCAAGACCCTTCAGTAACGTTAATGTGTGAGTATGTGACTGCACATCATGATCTGGCAAGATCCCTATGTGCTGAATAAATGAATGGAGAGAAGTGTATGACGCTAATTGGTCAGCGTCATACACTTCTCTCCACAACGCCCACATGATCAAAAAGTAAAAACACGCCCAGTTGGGCATTAAGAAAGTAATTAGCATAAATCTGAAATAGGTCATAACTCCGTCAAAATTGATCGTTTTTCTAAATAAAAAACACCGCTGTAATCTAAATTACAGCGCCGATCATATTATGTAGAATATAGGGAACTTATAATGTGGTGACAGAGCCTCTTTAAGGAATGACTGTAAATGGGGTAGTAGTTGAGGGGCAAATTTTTTATAGTATTTAGCTGAAAAGTCATCTGGTCCCGGAGCTTTCCCCAATTTAAGATGTTTGATAGCATCTGATAGCTCGTCCTCCATGATATCCGCATTCAGTCCTTCTCTATCCAATACAGTTATACTAGGGAGTCGTAACTGAAAAACGACACGTATACCGATTCCGGTACAGGATCAGGGGAGGAGTATAGATTGGAGTAAAATTCCATCATTTTATCATAGATCTGATCTGGGTTAGAGGTATTGATCCCTGGCCTAATTTGTAAAGAGTGAATATGATTAATAGTTTGTTTTTCCCTTAATCGTCGAGCAAATATATTGTCAGGTTTGTTGGCGAATTTATAATATGTTGCTTGTGTCCACAATAAGGCTTTTTCTTCCGTGTGTGTTAGTATCGAGTCTAACGCAATTTTGGTGTCATTCAATGCTTTATACAAGTATCGGGACGGGTTCATAGAATATGCAATGTCCAGTTTCGCCAATTTATATTCTAAGCCTTTTTGTGCTTTGGTACGATCCTTTTTCAATCTAGAAGCCAAAGAAATAAAAGAACCCTGAATTACAGGTTTGTGAGTTAACCAAACAATGTCAGATGAGACTTCCGAAGTGGAATTATCATGGAAATAGTACTCAAGGGATTTAGTAATAGTAGTGAGTATTTCCGGTCTAATGAGAAGCGATTCATTTAAACGCCAGGTAGTCTGCGGAGGTGACTTATTAGTACCATCAAAAACTGTTAATACCATGTCGTGGTCCCACCAAACACAATGTATTCGTCTTGAATATAGCATATCCCCTGCAGAAATAGCATTTGTAAGTATCCAATCCATTCTATAATGATGTCTCTGAGAAGGTGAGTAATATGTATATCCCCGAACCAAAGGATTATGTTCCCTCCATGTATCCACCAATGTAAGTGTGTTGAAAATATCATGTATTGCCCGGGTTTGGGGACTTGTGCGATTGTCCGCTACCACTGATGTGGAATCACTAGAAGGCGTTAACGTGAAATTGAAGTCACCACACCAGGTGAGTTTAGTATAGTCTAACAACAGGAGCTGTTTGCATATGGAGAGGAAAAATGGGATGGGAGAATCGTTAGGAGCGTAGGAATTAACTACATATACAGTTACCCCATGAATTGTGCCCAACCATATAATGAACAGACCCTGAGGATTTATAACTGAATTTGTAACATTTATGGGGAACGAGTTCCTAAATAAAATAGATACACCCCTACACTTGGATTGGAATGTAGAGTGATAAACCATTTGGTATCTGGAGTTAAAATACTTGGGGTGAGACATAGAGGTGAAATGGGTCTCTTGGAGGCATAGAATATCCGGTTTATGTGTTTCATAGTTAAGAAATGCCTTACGTCTTTTAGTGGGTGAATTGAATCCCCTGACATTGTGAGTTATGACCCTACACATGAGTGCTTCGAGAGGTAAGCAGTAACTTGACTTCCGCACCAAGGACACCAATAAAACCACAAAGTGTGAACAAAACAGTATGAGTAATTAAGTACATTAGTACAACAGAATCGAAATGGAGAAAAAAAACAACTTATCATGTAGAGTAGCATAACGTTAGACTTTGTAACCAAGAAAGTCGTTTTGACCTTAAAGGAACAGTGTCATCACAATTTTTTTTTTCATATGTTAAAGATGTTAGTGCTTTATTAAAAACGTTTATATTTATTTGTGTGTTTGTGTTTTACTTTTTCTTATTTTTACACTTTTTCTTCCCTATGGGGGCTGCCATTTTTTGTTCCATTTCTGTATGTGTCGATTAACGACACATACAGACATGGAATACGGCAGCCACAGTCCCATAGGGACTGCGAACGGCTCCCGTCCCATCCACTTCTGTGTACGCCGTCTGTGTGGGAACTGCGCATGCGCCGCTCCCACACAGTCCAATTTGAAATTGGCGCCGTCCGGTGCCATTTTCCTGTGGACCGGAAGTCGCGGCCGGACAGTAAGATTACTACTTCCGGTCGCGGCTTCCGGACTTGTGCACTTGGACCAGCGGCAGCAGACGGAGCGGACGGGCCGGAGGGAGCCGCGGCGGCAGGAGCAGGTAAGAGATTTCAATGTATGTTCGTGTTTGTGTACGTTTACTACTGTATGTAAACCTACTACACTGTGTGTTAGCTCAAAAAATGGCCATTTTCAGGATATGCAGGCGGATGCGTTGCGGGATAAAATAGACCGGTATGTGCACGACACTGCGTTGCCGTCATTGGGGGACGGGGAGGCCTTGGGACTTGAGGAAGATTTTTTGGAAACAGAAGTGGAGCGCGCTATTGGAGACTCCCCCTTGGGCAAAAGTCCGGGACCCGACGGGTTTAATAATAAATTATACAAGACATTTAAGGATCAATTGGCTCCGTTCTTGACGAAAGTTTTTAATTCTGTGTCTTCCTCGTGTCCCTTTGCACCTCAGTCCCTTGAGGCTCATATTACCCTTTTACCAAAAGCGGGCAAGGATCCGACGTCGTGCGCAAATTTCCGACCAATATCATTGATAAATGTAGACGTTAAGATTTTTGCGAAGTTGCTGGCCTCTCGACTCTCGCCTTTCTTACATGATCTGGTCACAGATGACCAGGTGGGGTTTGTGCGTGGTAGGGAAGCGCGGGGCAACACTAACAAGACCCTCCTTTTAACATCATACTGCCAATCCCATAAGATACCGATGTGTTTACTCTCGGTCGATGCTGAAAAAGCTTTTGACAGGGTACATTGGGTGTTTCTCCGCAGTGTCCTGACACAGGTTGGCCTTGACGCCACTATGGTGGATAGGATTATGGCATTATATCATGGGCCTACGGCCCGGGTTCGAGTTAATGGTTTGTTATCTGACTCTTTGTCTATTACTAATGGCATGAGACAGGGGTGCCCACTCTCACCTTTACTCTATGTTTTGGTCAGGGAACACCTGGCCGTGGCACTGCGGAACAACCCTAATGTTAATGGCGTCTGTATTGGCGCGAAACATCACAAACTAGCATTGTATGCTGATGATCTCCTTGTGTACATTACGACTCCCATGGTTTCCTTGCCATCTTTGAATTTGAGCGATTTGGTCATTTGAGTAATTTTAAAGTCAACTATTCTAAATCGGAGGCATTGAATATATCTCTCGATACTGCTCTAGCCTCCCATCTCGCTCGTGTTTTCCCGTTCAAATGGCAATCTAAATCTCTAAAATATCTGGGGGTGCATATCCCCACACAACAGTCGGATTTGTTCGCTTTGAATTACACACCCATTCTGCAGCGCACCTTGAAGGATTTAATGTCATATGGTGGGAACCGCATATCGTGGTTTGGGCGCATTAATGCGGTTAAAATGGACATTCTGCCCAAATTCCTATACATATTCCAAACCGTCCCTATCATAATTCCAACTAGCTTCTTCCAAACATTGCATAGGGCCATAACTAAATTTGTTTGGGGCTCCTCTAAGCCTCGTGTTCGTTTTGCTGTCCTTAGTCGGCCGAAAGTGGAGGGGGGTCAGGATTGCCGGATTTTAAACGCTACCACCAAGCTGCGGTCCTCATGCGATTGGTAGACTTGTTCCTCTCAGATGCGGGTAAGCAATGGGTGCGCATTGAGAAGGCTATGTCTCCCCTAGCACTGTCGTCTCTGCCTTGGTTGTCTGCTCTTCAGCGACCTTCATCTTCTCTGCCTTCCCTCACACGTCAGTTTCTTGTAGTCTGGGAGCGGATCATTGCTACGATGGACATTGTTCACCGTCCAGGTCCTCTAACTCCTCTTTTTGATGATCCTTCCTTCCCTCCGGCGGTGGGTGTGGACACATTCCTCTGTTGGGAGAGACAGGACGGTGGTTTCTTGGCTAAGACTCTTACACCTGAGGGTACAATCTTGTCACAGTCTGTTGTCTCTGAGGCCTGCCCGGGGGGACGTCCGGTTTGGTGGTCCTATTTTCAGTTGCGCTCCTATCTTTCTTCCATGGGCGAGCGTCTTGTATTGCTGCAGGATAAGACTCCTCTGGAGCACTATTTGTTGTTGACTACTGCCCCCTCTCATGTGTTGTCCTATTTACACTGGATCCTTCTACCCAAATACGATTACTCTCAGCTGACATTCACTACCGCATGGGATGAGGAATTTGGGACTCGACACTCTGCTGAGGAGTGGGGCACATCTTTCTTCCTGGCGCATCAGCTACCGACCTCGTGCTTCGCCCAGGAAAAATATTATAAGATTCTCACCAGATGGTACCGCTGTCCTTCTTTACTGCATAGGATATTCCCTGATGTATCTGATGAGTGCTGGAGGTGTGGGGAGGCTCCTGGAACCATGCTGCACATTTGGTGGGATTGTCCCAAGCTTCGTCCCTTTTGGGAAAAAAATTTTGATCTTGGTAACAAACTTTTTCATACTGAGGTTCAGACTTCGGCCTCCATTGGCTTACTTTCCATGGTTCTTGGATCACTCCCACACCTCAAAAAGAGTGTCTTTCGGCATTTTTTGACCGCAGCAAGAACAGTGATTCCTCGTCATTGGAAGTCCAGCAATGTACCTTCCCTGAAGGAATGGGTGACGGAGGTGAACGGAATTATGAGGATGGAGGAGTTGATGTCTGCTGATCAGGGTAAAGCTGAGTTCTTTGTCCGCACTTGGGCAGTGTGGTCTGGATTCTGGGGTGGTAATGATTTACCTCTCTGGCTGGATGGCCTCTTTTGAACACCTATATAAGCCTACCTTTTGCGTGCTAGGTCTGTATGTGTTTCCCCTTGTTGTCTTGTGTCTGTGTTAGTCTGACGTATAATGTGCACTTATATGCGATAATTTTTATCCAACTGTGGGGACTGGCTTCCCTAAATAATGCACTATCTTTGCTGCACTTATGGTATTGTTATTCTCATTGCATTCTTATTTAGTTTTTGCTTACTGATTAGGAGGTTACCTCCTACTGTTGTTCCTAAGTCTTTGTGTATTTTATGCGATATTGAAGTGGTTATATTGCACTGCGTGTGAATTTTGCAAATTTATGAAACCATGTGCATGCTGTTATGTTTTGTATGTTTTCAAAATAAAAATCTTTGATAAAGAAAAAAAAAGGAAGGTCCATACCTCCTTGCGGGACTTACAGTATAAATGAGGAATGGGGAAACTCCTAAGAGTGCAGTTACACGTTCGGTTATTTGCCTTGTATTTCCGCGGTGTACAAATGAAATGCAGAAACCTGTACAATGTCTTGCATTGCAGTCTTTCTTGCGTTGCAGAATATTTTACCCATAGGCTTACAATGTGAAATTTAGATTTGGAAATACAAGGCAAAAACGCCACGTGTAACTGCACCCTTAGCCTCCAGCAGCAAGCCGATTGTGGCTTAGAGGATCCACTTCTCCGGTCAGATGCCCATCTCGCCTCAGGCGGCGGCCTACTGCCTTTCTGGGGGGCAGCGGCGCCCCTGAATCCAGCCGCCACCGCCTGCCTCCTCTATAATTGTACCTGCGACGCAGATACAATTACATATGTGCCCCGCTATTCAGTGCCTTTCAGTGACGTAAGCGGCGCAATGACGTCATCGCACCACTTGCGTAATTGAATGACAGGGCAAGGTACCCTGTCAATCAGAGCCTTTCAACGACGCAAGTGGTGCGATGATGTAATTGCGCCGCTTGCGTCGTTTAGCCGAAACAGACCTGTTCATAAGAGAGCAGGCCTGCATTGTATTGCAAGAGGACGGCGCGAGAACGGGTTTAGGTGAGTATGTAAACTTTTTGTTTTCTGATAAAAATGTGAGGGGCTATATGTGGACCACTATCTACAGGGGGGCTATATGTGGAGCACTATCTACAGGGGGGGCTATATGTGGGCCACTATCTGCAGGGGGGCTATATGTGGTGCATTATCTACAGGGGAGCTGTATGTGGGGCACTATCTAGAGGAGGGGCTATATGTGGGGCACTGTCAACAGAGTAGCTATATATGGGGCACAATCTACACGGGGGCCATATGTGGGGCAGTATCTACAGGGGTTACTGTTATGTCTTCATGCCGATGTCTCCCTCCTCATTGACGCCAACATATGCGGCTGCAGCTCTCCCCTGTCTCCCGTACGGTGGGTGCTCGCTCACTCCCGGTCTTAAAGAGCCAGTACGCATCTGTCTAAATTTTCCCAACCTCTGCCCTTCCTCTCCTTGCCTGAGCATTGTTAGTCTTCCTGTGTTCATCTTAATGGTTTAAGGGTTACAGAACCACACTCTGTTTATCCCCGGTCAAGAACGGCCAGAGCTAAGCCCCGGGCGTAGGAGGACAGGGGAAAATAGAAAGGGGAGGAGCCTGAGTGTCACAAGGTCCGGATAGACGGCGCTCAGGTTTGAGCGCCAGTCTATCCAGAAGTCAAGAGAGGAGCAGTTATCCCACCCTCCCTCCCTGTTGTTGGATGTGTTGCTTAGCATAGGTGTTTTTAGTCATGTTGTATGTCCAGGTGTCATGGCAGTGAATGGCGGGTTTTGGGGGGGTCCTTGCAGTTCGTTAAAATTGGTGGGGGAGGGATTCATACTGGTGATGGTCCCTCCCAGATTATAGATTATGGGGGATCTGGCTTATATGGGCTCCTGCTGGGTGGGGTCCCAGGGAGCAAAATGGAAATACTTCAGCCATCTGCTGTTTGCACAGTCCCCCTGAGCCTTTGGTAGGATGGCTGGGGGTAAAATAGAGATATAGGCAGAGTGGCGCTAGATCCTTCTTATTAGCTCCAAGGACCTTCCCATTTTTTTCCGTATGGGGTGTATGATTTTTCACGTGAATGGTGTTTGTATGGGGGGTTTGCGTGAACAGGTAATTAAGTTATTGTTATTTATTTTGTATTTGCTGGTATTTATTATTAAGTTGTTTTTATGTTGTTTTTGCTAATAAAATGGCTCCTGTGGCCAATTCAATCCAGCTCTAAGTCTCTGTGTCATCATTGTTTTAGAGAAGATAAGGGTATATCAAGGGGAGTTGGTGTTGCCACAGTAATATAATGGTTTAAGTGTTACAGAACCGCACTCTGTTTATCTCCGGTCATGCTAACTTGTCATCTGGACTGGCTTCTAATCTTTAAACTAAAGATAATAAGTATTAGTAAGTGACTACTTCAGTCTCATAGTTAGGTTCTGTATATAATAGCGGTGGCTGGCTAATTGTCTTTTAGGAGCCGTCCTAATAGCAGCCATTCAGGAACCTAAATCATGGAAGTATAAAAGCATGTGCAACAGCAAATTTTTTAGATGTTTGTCCCGCCCTTTATTATCCTGTTCACACCTCCAAAAACAACCAATAAGGGTTAGCCCACACGGTGCAGCCACGTTGCGTTTATGTTGTGTTTTTAAACCGCAGCAAGTCATTTTTCAATAGAAGTCAATGGTGAAATTTTTGTTATGGACAGACTGCTGCTATTATATTACAATGTGTTCTGTGTGCGGTTGACCACATCTTCATAATGTCCGACCGCATGCGGTTAATGACCACGCTGCCAATGTTCTTGCTGAACTGCTTGCGTTTTTGCTAATAGTGCTGCGATGCATTGTAATTAACTATATACAGGAAGCACCTAACCAACTTCAACACCAGTGAAAACTATGTCCATAAGCTATGTGTGTAAAAAAAAAGGAAACAGAACTGCAGCATTACAGAGACAAAGACGCATGCAGTTGACCACATGCGGTTTTCAAACGCCACGAAACGGCAACAAAACGACATCAACGACGCACCGCGTGGCCTTACCCTTGGACAATCTGTCTGTCATTGAGATTGAGTGAGGCAGCCTTCTGGATTTAGGCCTCATTTAGACACTGCAGATTTGTTCAATATATTGCATCAGTGTTTTCAAGCCAAAACCAGAACTAGACTTTAAACATAGGGGAAATATAACGGAAAGATTTATGCCAGGGCTGCACAGCGACTTTGGCCACAACACTTCTGTGTTGTTCTGCTGCTCTTTGCATCTACTTCTGATTTTAGCTTCAAAAACGGATACAAAATCCTGTTCAAATCTGCAGTCTGTGAATGAGGCCTTATTATAAGCCCAATAATCAAACAGCATGCTTAAAGGGAAGGTGTCATGAAATTATTATTTTTTTTATCAAATTGCTTTTAGTATGATATTAAAATAAATGTTATATATTTGTGTTCTACTTTTAACTTTTTTCTTACTTTTACTTCTCTATGGGGGCTGCCATTTTTTTTTCATCTCTGTATGTGTCGATTAACGACACATACGGAGATGGAATACGGCAGCTACAATGCATAGGAGTCAATTCACGGCTCCCGTCCATTGCTTCTGCTCTCTGGCTCTGTACTGCGCAGACTCAGGTCAGAGTCACACAGCAGATCAGCTGTTTGTAGGGAGACTGCAGGCGCCATTATGAAGACCAGCTGCACTGCAGGTAAGTGTGTGTCTCTGTCTGTCCCTCTCTCTCACACAGACCGCCGCTCTCGTGACCCCCGACGGGTCCCCCCCGACGGGCCACCCCACCCAACGGGCCCCCCTGTAGTCGTGCAGGAGACTCTGTATAAAGGACGCAGCTTATTATTCTATGTTATGTGATGTCTGCCATCCACACATGATGTAACTCTCCTGGGAAAGCTGGGTGATAAACAATATGCCCGCTGTTAGTGTGGTACCCAGCTTCCAGACCCCTGAACGGTAAATCTCTCTGGTTGTGCTGAGACTGAGAGGTTCATTAGTCACATCCCCAAACACACTCCAGTAGGAGGGGTAATGGTGGTCACCCAGCTTTCCCAGACCCCTGAACGGTAAATCTCTCTAGTTGTGCTGAGACTGAGAGGTTCATTAGTCACATCCCCACACAGTCTCAGCACAACTAGAGAGATTTACCATTCAGGGTTCTGGGAAAGCTGGGTGACCACCATTACCCCTCCTACTGGAGTGTGAGAGGTTCATTAGTCACATCCCCAAACACACTCCAGTAGGAGGGGGGGTGAGATTCCCTCCCACATTTACGGCAGCTGTGAGTCAGGTTGTTTTGCCTTATTCACCTTGCTGTAATTCTGGGAAGTGCCCCCCCCCCTGGTGGCCAACATAGCAAAACATGTCAAATTATTATTTAATTTTTAATACTTTCCATCATGTGGAAGAAAAAAAAAAATACAGCAAAAAACTTAAAAAATATAATAGAAATAAGTAAAGACACTTAAAAAAAAAGGTTTAATTCGCGACACATTCCCTTTAATGTGACATTTTCGGTTTAAATTAAGCCGTTTTTCTGTTTGTGTGGAATATTGTAGTAATGAATAAAACGTATTTGAGATAAGTGAAACACAGAGGTAAGTTGTTATTTTTTTTGCAAATATCTTTTTATTTATGCACATAAGTAGACATCAAACATGTAAATATTATACATGTCAAACCAAGTAATCTCGGCATACAATCTACTAAAACAAGTAATGCAAATAACATGTGGGCACGCAGGCCCTGCCAACAATTCACAGAGGTAAGTTTTTAATCTCTTACAGGTGTGGATCCAAGGTTGAATCCTAGGGGGACGGGCGTTGTGGCACATTTTTCTTTCTTTGATCACTCCCTCCACCACTCCCTTAATCCCTTCAGGACTGAGCCTGTTTTGGCCTTCAGGATGAAGCCGATTTTTCAAATCTGACATGTGTCACTTTATGTGGTAATAACTTCGGAATGCTTTTACCTATCCAAGTGATTCTGAGATTGTTTTCGTGGCACTCTTATTTATTGTATGTCATTATGTAATTTCAATAAAGTATTTTTCTATTTTTGCATATTTTCTTGATTCTCAGCATCTTTTTCTTCTAGGTTATATATATATACAGTGAAGAAAAAAAGTATTTGATCCCTTGCTGATTTTGTAAGTTTGCCCACTGTCAAAGACATGAACAGTCTAGAATTTTTAGGCTAGGTTAATTTTACCAGTGAGAGATAGATTATATTTTTAAAAAAAACTGAAAATCACATTGTCAAAATTATATATATTTATTTGCATTGTGCACAGAGAAATAAGTATTTGATCCCTTTGGCAAACAAGACTTAATACTTGGTGGCAAAACCCTTGTTGGCAAGCACAGCAGTCAGACGTTTTTTGTAGTTGATGATGAGGTTTGCACACATGTTAGATGGAATTTTGGCCCACTCCTCTTTGCAGATCATCTGTAAATCATTAAGATTTCGAGGCTGTCGCTTGGCAACTCGGATCTTCAGCTCCCTCCATAAGTTTTCGATGGGATTAAGGTCTGGAGACTGGCTAGGCCACTCCATGACCTTAATGTGCTTCTTTTTAAGCCACTCCTTTGTTGCCTTGGCTGTATGTTTCGGGTTATTGTCGTGCTGGAAGACCCAGCCACGAGCCATTTTTAATGTCCTGGTGGAGGGAAGGAGGTTGTCACTCAGGATTTGACGGCACATGGCTCCATCCATTCTACCATTGATGCGGTGAAGTAGTCCTGTGCCCTTAGCAGAGAAACATCCCCAAAACATAATGTTTCCACCTCCATGCTTGACAGGGGGTACGGTGTTCTTTGGGTCATAGGCAGCATTTCTCTTCCTCCAAACACGGCGAGTTGAGTTAATGCCAAAGAGCTCAATTTTAGTCTCATCTGACCACAGCACCTTCTCCCAGTTACTCTCAGAATCATCCAGATGTTCATTTGCAAACTTCAGACGGGCCTGTACATGTGCCTTCTTGAGCAGGGGGACCTTGCGGGCACTGCAGGATTTTAATCCATTACGGCGTAATGTGTTACCAATGGTTTTCTTCGTGACTGTGGTCCCAGCTGCCTTGAGATCATTAACAAGTTCCCCCCGTGTAGTTTTCGGCTGAGCTCTCACCTTCCTCAGGATCAAGGATACCCCACGAGGTGAGATTTTGCATGGAGCCCCAGATCGATGTCGATTGACAGTCATTTTGTATGTCTTCCATTTTCTTACTATTGCACCAACAGTTGTCTCCTTCTCACCCAGCGTCTTACTTATGGTTTTGTAGCCCATTCCAGCCTTGTGCAGGTCTATGATCTTGTCCCTGACATCCTTAGAAGGCTCTTTGGTCTTGCCCATGTTGTAGAGGTTAGAGTCAGACTGATTAATTGAGTCTGTGGACAGGAGTCTTTTATACAGGTGACCATTTAAGACAGCTGTCTTTAATGCAGGCACCAAGTTGATTTGGAGCGTGTAACTGGTCTGGAGGAGGCTGAACTCTTAATGGTTGGTAGGGGATCAAATACTTATTTCTCTGTGCACAATGCAAATAAATATATATAATTTTGACTATGTGATTTTCTGTTTTTTTTTTAAATATAATCTATCTCTCACTGGTAAAATTGTATAAAATACAAAAGAAAAAATGCAAAGCGCACAATAGTGCATGAACCAGTGGTGGTACTGGTCTGGTAAAGGTAACAATATCTGCTCACCTTGTGGAGTTATGCTCGGAGCATAACATCCATAGTTGCGTGGAATAAAGGAGGAGATCCTTAGTAGCAGTGACAGCTATGGTTCAGGTGCAGCCGGGGATCCAATTCGAAGTCTGTATAACAGACTCGATGTTTCAAAGACAATAGGGAATGGATAGAAAAATAGGAATTTCCCTCTGGCGCATACTTCGTTGAAAAATATTTTCATTCAATGAAAATATTTTTCAACGAAGGATGCGCCAGAGGGAAATTCCTATTTTTCCATCCATTCCCTATTGTCACTGGTAAAATTAACCTAGCCTAAAAATTCTAGACTGTTCATGTCTTTGACAGTGGGCAAACTTACAAAATCAGCAAGGGATCAAATACTTATTTCCTTCACTGTATATTCTTGATGCTTTTGGGTATACGCCCTAGGATCTAGCCCAGACTAATTACATATATACTGATTGTTGCTTTGCACGTGTCGGGCTGTTAGATTCATGCTGTATTTTTGGTAAGGCTGGGTTCACACGACCTATTTTCAGACGTAAACGAGGCGTATTATGCCTCGTTTTATGTCTGAAAATAGGGCTACAATACGTCGGCAAACATCTGCCTATTCATTTAAATGGGTTTGCCGATGTACTGTGCCGACGACCTGTAATTTACGCGTCGTCGTTTGACAGCTGTAAATTGACTGCCTCGGCTCAAGATTACGGGCGTCAAAGACTCCTCGCATAATGCGAGGAGGAGCTTTTACCTCTGAAACGACGCAGCTGTTTTCTCCTGAAAACAGTCCGTCTTTTCAGACGTAAAAGACAGTTCTCGTGTGCACATACCCTTCGGCTATCTGTTTTTGTGGCATATTGTACTTTATGTTAGTGAAAAAATGTGGTCGATAAATTCTATATTTATTTGTAAAAAACACCAAGATTTGGAGAAAAATTGCAAAAATTAGCATTTTTCTAAATTTAAATGTATCTGCTTGTAAAACAGATAGTAATACCACACAAAATAGTTACTAGTTTATATTTCCCATATGTCTACTTTATGTTTGCATCATTTTTTTTTTTCTCTGGGACGTTACAAGGCTTAGAACTTTAGCAGCAATTTCTCATATTTTCAAGAAAATTTCAAAAGGCTATTTTGTCAAGGACCAGTTCAGTTCTGAAGTGTCTTTGAGGGCCTTATATATTAAAAAGTCCACATAAATCACCCCATTTTGAAAACTGCATCCCTCAAAGGATTCAAAAGAGCATTCAGAAAGTATTTTAGCCCTTTAGGCGTTTCACAGGAATTAAAGCAAAGTAGAGGTGAAATTTACAAATTTCATTTTTTTTTGCCAAAATTCATTTGTAATATATTTTTTTCTGTACTACAGAAGGTTTTACCCGAGAAATGCAACTCAATATTTATTGCGCAGATTCTGCAGTTTTTAGAAATATCCCACATGCAGCCCTAGTGTGCTAATGGACTGAAACACAGGCCTCAGAATCAAAGGAGCACCTAGTGGATATTGGGGCCTACTTTTTTTAGACTATATTTTAGGCACCATGTCAGGTTTGAAGACGTCTTGTGGTGCCAAAACAGTAAAGACCACCCAAAAGTGGAGACTACACCCTCAAGGAATTTATGTATGGGTATAGTTAGCATTTTGAACCCACAGTTCTTTTGCTAAATTTATTTGAATTAGTATGTGAATATGAAAATCTACTTTTTTTTCTGAAAAACGTAAACTTTTTTCATTTTTACAAGGAATAAAGGAGAAAAAAACACCAACATATGTCAAGCAATTTCTCCCGATTACACCAATACCCCATATGTGGTAATAAACTGCTGTTTGGACCCACAGCAGGGCACAGAAGAGAAGGAGCACCATTTGGATTTCTGATTTTGCTGGAATCGTTTTCAGTGCCGTGTCACGTTTGCAATGCACTGGAGGGACAAAAACAGTGGAAACCCCCCAAAAGTGACCCCATTTTTGAAACTACACCCCTCAAGGAATTTTTAAAGCTGTAAAGTTACCATTTTGACTCCACAGTTGTTTTGCTGAATTCATTTGAATTAGTCTGTAAAGGTAAAAATCTACTTTTTTTCTGAAAAAAATTTAGACATTTTACATTTTTACAAGGAATAAAGGAGAAAAACCACCCCAACATTTGTTAAAACTATTTCTCCCGATTACGTAAATACGCCATATGTGGTAATAAACTGCTGTTTGGACCCTCAGCGGGGCTTAGAAGGGAAGGAGCGCTATTTGGCTTTTGGAGCTCAAATTTGGCTGAAATGGTTTTCGGGTGCCATGTGGAATTTGCAAAGCCACTGAGAGACCAAAACAGTGGAAACCTCACAAAAGTGACCCCATTTGGAAAACTGCACCACTTAAGGAATCTATCTAGGGGTATAGTGAGCACTTATACCCCACAGAATTTATTAGAATGAAAATGAATATCAACATTATTTTCACTAAAATGTTCAATTTTTTCAATTTCACAAAGGATAAAGGAGGAAAAAGCACCCCAACGTTTGTAAAGCAATTTCTCCCGAGTACGGTAATACCCCACATGTGGTCATAAATGTTTTATCATTGGAAAGAAATTAACCCTTTCCGGACTGATCCATTTTTGCTTTTTCTTTTTTGTTTTTGCCTCCCCGCTTTCCAAGAGCCATAACTTTTTTTTATTTTTCCGTCAATAGAGTGGTGCGAGGGCTTATTGTTGCAGAACGAGCTGTAGTTTTTATTGGTATATTTTGGTACATACAACTTTTTGAGTACTTTTTATTACAGCGATTTTGCCGTTTTAAATACTTTATTTTTCACAGCATTAACCGTGCGAGTTAAATAATAGTATATTGTAATAGTTTGGACTTTTACAGACACAGCGATACCAATTTTGTGTATTTTTTTATACGTTACTTTAGAGGAAAAAATTGTAAATGTTTTTTTTTGGGGGACATTTTTCACTAATAATAATAATTTACTTTTGTTTTTACACAAAAGTAGGGGACTTGAACCAGCAATCAGTAGATAGCTGGTCCAATGCACAGCAATACTAATGTATTGCATAATATTTTCATTTTTACAGGCTCCCGCTATTCCCGGGTATCAGCTGTAATACACAGCTGACGCCCGCAATGTATGGCACGGGCTCAGCGTGTGAGCCCGCTCCATTCATCACCCCCCACACCACGACATGCTATAAAGTCGTGGTGCGCAAAGGGGTTAATGCGCAGTCAATGGTGCAGAGTGAAAATTAAAATTTTCCACTGATATGCCACTTTAGTGCACTATATGTTATGCCCAGTTTGTGTTACTGATGACAAATACATCATAAAATATTAAGCGGGTTCACCCGGGTATGGCGATGCCATATTTGTGGACGTAGACGGCAGTTTGGGCACGCTGCAAGGCTCAGAAGGGAGGGAGTGGAATTTGGCTTTTGGAACGCAGATTTAGTTTGGTAGTAGTTCTGTTTGGCATTTTGCTGGTATTTCAGTTTATAATGTGGGGGCATATGTAATCTGTGTGGAGAACATCAGGGCATAATAAGAGGGTATAATAATGGGGTAAATAAAGAGTAATCCGCAGATATGTGGCCAGAGTCGCACCGATAAATGGCGCCCAATCTTATCCGCTTTTGGGACACTGCACATTTTGCATCGCCATATTCTGAGAGCCAGAACTTTTTTTATTTTTTCTCCACTGGAGCTGCGTGAGGGCTTATTTATTGCGGGACAATCTCTAGTTTTCATTGGTACCATTTTGGGGTACATACGATTTTTCTGATCAATTTTTATTCAATTTTTTGGCAAGCAAGGTGACCCAAAACCATCAATTCCGACAATGTTTTTTTATTCTTTTTTTTTTACGGCATTCACCCAGGGCTATAAATTACCATATTACTTTATTTTGCGGGTCGGTACGATTACGGCGATACAATATGTATATAGTTTTTTTCATGTTTTGCAGCGTTTGCGCAATAAAATCACTTATTTATAAAATCATTTATTTTTTGTGTCACCAGATTCTGAGAGCCATAACTTTTTTATTTTTTAGTCAAAAAAGGGCTTGTTTTTTGCTGGACGGTTTGTAGTTTTTATTGGTACTATTTTGGTGTACATGCGACTTTTTGATCACTTTTTAATGTATATTTTGAGAGGGGTGGTGACTAAAAAATAGTGATTCTAGCATTGTGTTTTTACTTTTTTTTTTGCGGTGTTCATCGTGCGGGAAAAATAATATTATAGTTTTATAGATGGGGTCGTTACGAATGCGGTGATACCAAATATGTGTACTTTTTTTTAACGTATTCATTTTTTACCTATAATAGACTTATTATAGGAAAAAAAGCATTTTTAAGCATGTAACTTATAACTTTTATTTTTACACTTTTTTAAAACATTTTTATTATCTTTTTTTTACTTGTCCCACTGGGGGACATTTAGACTTGCAGCTTTGATCGCTGGTAGAACACATTACACTACCTACGTAGTGTAATGTGATATGTCATTGCGACGTGACGGTCAGTCACGCCATTTTGATGATCAGGTACGGGGGGCGGACGGGGTGTGATCGGGGGTGCTGGCCCTTATTTTGACCATTTCTCTCTTATCTCACAGAATATAATCTGTGAGAGAAGAGAGAGAACTAACCGCCGCTGGTACGGGGGCGCTATCTTATGCCCAAACACCGCCGTGAAAAGGCGGCGCTCTGGTATAAGGGGTTAAATATGTAAACCACACCACCAACACAAATAGGAAAATTTAAGGGACAGATCAGCACTAGGTTTTTCAGTCATGGGCAACAGTACGCTACCACTATACAAACAACAAAATAAACAATAATACCACCACACAGTGACCATTTAGTGGTCAGATACCAGTTCTACTCTGCAGCATGTTATCACGCTGCATACCATACAAGAGAATACAGTATTCATCAGACGCACATAACAGCTAAACAGTTCCTTTTAGTTCTCCTGACGTCTTTTTTTTTTTTAAACAGTTGTGTTACCCATGAAATAATAATTCTAGAGCACGTTTGTATTGTGCCGTTCCTCTGTTATTCCTCCTACTAATGTATCAATGAATTGTGTGCCTACACACTGACAGTCTCCAATAATCGCTGACCGTATCAGACAGTGTAAGGGTATGTGCACACGATAACTGGCTTTTACGTCTGAAATTACAGACTGTTTTCAGGAGAAAACAGCTCCGTCGTTTCAGACGTAAATGCTCCTCCTCGCATTTTGCGAGGCGTCTTTGACGCCCGTAATCTTGAGCTGCTCTTCATTGAATTCAATGAAAAACGGCTCAAATTACGTTTCAAAGAAGTGTCCTGCACTTTTTTGACGAGGCAGTCATTTTACGCGTCGTCATTTGACAGCTGTCAAACGACGACGCGTAAATGACAGGTCGTCGGCACAGTACGTCGGCAAACCCATTCAAATGAATGGGCAGATGTTTGCCGGCGTACTGTAGCCGTATTTTCAGGCGTAAATCGAGGCATAATACGCCTCGTTTACGCCTGAAAATAGGTCGTGTGAACCCAGCCTAAGGGTATGTTCACACAATGTGTTTTCAGACATAATTCGGGCCATTTACGCCTCGAATTACGCCTGAAAAAATGGCACCATTCCGCCTCCAAACATCTGCCCAGTGCTTGCAATGGGATTTACGGTGTTCTGTTCCCATGAGGCGTAATTTTACGCGTCGTTTTCAAAATACGGCACGTAAAAAGACGCCGCGTCAAAAGAATTGCAGGTAATTTCTTGGGCCGTTTTCTGAGCCGTTTTTCATTGACTCCATTGAAAAACAGCTCTAGAAACGGCCGTAAAATACGCAGCGAAAAACACGAGTTGCTAGAAAAACTTCTGAAAATCAGGAGCTGTTTTCGCTTGAAAACCGCTCTGTATTTTCAGAAGTTTTTGAGTTTGCGTGTGAACATACCCTAAGGGGGGATTCACACGAATGTGATTTGCGTCCGTGCAGCCCGCATGGTTTTCACGCGGGTCGCACGGACCTATGCAAGTCTATGGGGCAGTGCAGACTGTCCGTGAGTTTTGCGCAGCGCTACTCCGCTGCGTAAAACTCGCAACATGTTCTTTATTTCTGCGTTTTTCGCGCATCACGCACCCATTGAAATCAATGGGTGCATGAAAATCACGCATGCCCCACGGAAGCACTTCCGTGGGACAAGCGTTATTCGCGCAACAGCAGTAAAAGAATGAATTTAAACAGAAAAGCACCACGTGCTTTTCTGTTTAGAAACATCCAAACGGAGTGTCATAATGATGGCGGCTGCGCGAAAAGCACGTATCCGCGCATCCATATGAACAGGGCACATGGAGCTGTCAAGTGCCTTTTGCGTGCGCAAAACGCAGCGTATTTTGCGCGCGCAAAAACGTCACGTTCGTCTGAATCAGCCCTAACAGACATGTCAGGAGATATGACAGCTCCTCTATAAAATTCAGTACAGGTGACGTCTTCTCTGATTGTAGACTTTCTTTTCTTCTCCATTCAGCCCAGACTGCCATGACAACTTCTCCTGCTGACTGCAGAGTTTTCTGCCGAGACATCTTTGGTCTCTTGCTTTTACAGCCATCCCCAGCGTCTGTAGCAACACAAATATATTCAAACCCCAAACCAAAACCCTAAATTAATCAGACCCCCTGAATTAATCAGACTCAGGATCAGACCTCTTAAAATATTTGGACTTCAGATCAGAGAACCTAAATTAATCATACCCCAGATCAGATCTCTTAAATTAATCAGATCCCAGGCCAGAAAAAAAAAAAAATTCAGACCCCAGATCAGATGCCTCCTTATACGCACCGCTAATCGGGCCTCTTCAGCTCCAGGCGCTGCTCACTGCACACTACATCCTGACTACATCCAGCATCAGGACGTTTTGTGCACCATTGCACACTAAGTCCAGACACAGTTCATAGTAACTGCTCCTGGAGCTGAAGAGGAGCCCGGGAGCAAAGAAGTTAAGTATAATTCAAATCGGCAGCTATCTATTGGATAATTCCAATAGAGAGCGGTCAATTAATAAAACCAATGCAGTGTTCTAGAGTGGTCGGCTTCCCAATCCGCAGCATGTCATTTTTGTGTACGTGCACATGTAGCATAAACACTGCAGAATTTCACACCGGATTTTCCATAGTGTTTTACCATCAGATTTAGCATTGATTGTAGAAAACTTTATGTGCACCAGCAGATTTTCATTGCGTAAATACCTTAGCGTATCCTGCCTGTGGGAACATACCCTTATGCTGTGGGTTCTGTGTGGAGATGCTGCGTGTTTGGGCGATAGACTTGAATGGGGAGCAGTCTTGTTGTGGGGTTTCTACAGAGTTTACCAGTGCACATAGAGTTTTCTATAATCAATGCTTCACACTAAATCCACAGGTAAATCTGCTGCGGAAAATCAACAATGATTTCCGTAGCTACATTGCGTTTCGGCATCAATATGTGCAGTAAAACTCACATTTTCTGCTGTTTTCTGACTGATTTGCTTGCGGTTTTTTGAGATTCCGCTGCAGATTTTCCGTTGCGAAAAATCTGCAGTGTATCCTGCCTGTGGGAGCATACTCTTAAAATGATTTACCCATCATATCCCACTGCTTTCTATTCATGAGGGTCAGACTGCAAGGACCCCACGATCCTGAGAATGAAGGGGCCACATCACTGGTTGAACGCTGAGGCCCCTTCAAAGTTTTTCCCTGCACAGCAGAGATCCGGGCCACCTGCTATGCAAGGAAAAACTGTGAAGTATTCTCAGTGTCAATTAGTGTCTTTGCAGCTGGAACCCCCAACCTAGCGATATACCATCACTTTCTGTGATCATTTAAAACCCCTTCAAATGCTATAATTGTGACTGCCTCCAGACACCACTATGGAAAGCTTAGGAGTTAACTGCATACAGCTCCCATTGAGTTTGCAGTAAGCTCCTACTCACCCCCGAAGTAGTAGCTGAAGGCAAACAGTGTTTTTATGAAATTAATCAGCACAAAATTTTAGACCTAGAAACAAAGTCATGTTCAAAGGTAAACATTCACTTCAAAGAGATCTGTCAGTTCCCCTTACATGTCTGCTTTAGTGAATACCTGTATTCCCCATAATATTACAATTCTGGAACATCTTTTCTTAGAAGTCTGCATTGTGTCGCTCCTCTGTTATTCCTCCTAGAAATGTGTGAATAAATTGACAACTGGGTATTACCATTCCTCTAGGGGTGTGTCCCTACACAGTCCAAGATTGTGAGCACTGATTGGACAGTGTCAGACTGTGTAGGGACACACCCCTAACTGGTAAAACCCAGTCCTATTTAAGGCTTTATTTAAAAGACTACATTTTATATGAAAATAATGTTTTAACCTGTATAGAACAGAAAACATGGACAGGCAGTTATGGAATATTTTTACAGTTACTTACGCAGAAAAATACACATAAGTTGCATTAAAGGGGTTTTCCCATGAAGGACATTTATGACATATCCACCTGTTTATTGATGTGTCTCCGTACGTACTCAGCTGTCATCAATGTTCGCCATTACTATGGTATAAGAAGGGCGCTATTTCTCTCTGGCCCCACACCCACATAAGAGTGTCTGGCAGACGCTGATTCATTTCATCAGGACTACATAGCACACACATACCGAGGGAAATCCCTCTTGAATTTTTTGATGCTTTCCCTATGCTCTCCCTATCCTTTGCTAACAATCTTATCACTCCCATTATCCGGCATTTTATGGTAAGGTCTTGAGGAATCTTTTTTCCAGCATCCCTACTTTCCTTCAAAAATGGTTTTTAATCTGAAGTTTGTTTATATAATTTTGTATATAAACTTTTTTGCATATTAGGACATAATTGATAGATGTTCTATTTCAAATATGCGGCTTATACTCTACGCTTTTAATTTTCTCTTGTATTTTGCAACAATATTTTGTATATTCTGCGATGGCTAGACTTGTGACCATTACCTTGTTTTTAATATCATAGACTTACTTCATTAGGCCTTCACCGGAGCTCATGTACTATAGCGATACTTACCGGGCCGAATTGGAGCCATGACTTCCTCGTTCCTCCTATAGTCATTGACGTTATTTCATAAGCCATTATAGTCCATCAACTATGTTTCTCTTTCTGACTATCATGTTCCTGTTCGACGTCATTATATTATGTCATATGCAATATTACTGTATCAATGTCATTGGTGTGATCATGTTATACCTTATTATTTAATCTATGGGAATTTTATACTTATTATTTCTGTATTATACTTACAGCGATTATGACAAAGGCCTTATATAGGCCGAAACGTCAGAGAGAAAAGATCGCATTATTATAAAAGAATTTACTACATTTATGAAGTACATGAACCTATGTACGAATAAAAAAACGCATTTTGAAAATCAAGGACTTACTCATGCTTCATACTTTGAGTGCTGGGGTTTCCTTTCTTTAGTTATATTGTGGGGATTCCAACCCGAACCCTAAGGCTGGGTTCACACGAACTATTTTCAGGCGTAATGCCTCGAATTACGCCTGAAAACACGCCTCCAATACGTCAGCAAACATCTGCCCATTAATTTCAATGGGTTTGCCGATGTACTGTGCCGACGACCTGTAATTTTACGCGTCGCTGTCAAAAGGCGGTGCGTAAAATAACAGCCTCGTCAAAGACGTGCAGGACACTTCTTGGGACGTAATTGGAGCCGTTTTTCATTGAAGCCAATGAAAAACAGCTCCAAATTACGTCCGTAATGGACGCCCCGCAAAACGCGAGTACGAGCAATTACGTCTGAAATTCAGGAGCTGTTTTCTCCTGAAAACAGCTCCGTAATTTCAAACGTAAATGCAGTTATCGTGTGCACATACCCTAACAGCTCCAACATTCTACTTTAGAAGTGCAGCCCATCTTTTCTACTATATATGGACAGTGACATCAGGAGCTTCCCAATGCCGGAGTTCCTGGGCAGAGCCTCACAAGCTCTCTGCCTGCAGACTGTGGCCCTGGGGAGGCTCCTGACATCAATGTCTATATGTCGACCGAGGCATCAAATGAATCTCCAGGCAGAGAGCTAGCAGATGCTCTGTCTGGGGACAGGCATCGTACAGCACTTGATATCACTGCCCATATATGGACAGCGACGACAAGAGCATCCCCAGGACCGATTTCCCCAGGCAGAGCGCTAGCTGATGCTCTGCTCGAGGACTCCGGCCCTGGGGAAGTTCCTGAGATCACTGTCCATACAGTGAAGGAAATAAGTATTTCATCCCTTGCTGATTTTGTAAGTTTGCCCACTGTCAAAGACATGAACAGTCTAGAATTTTACCAGTGAGAGATAGATTATATTTTTAAAAAAAACAGAAAATCACATAGTCAAGATTATATATATTTATTTGCATTGTGCACAGAGAAATAAGTATTTGATCCCTTTGGCAAACAAGACTTAATACTTGGTGGCAAAACCCTTGTTGGCAAGCACAGCAGTCAGACGTTTTTTTTAGTTGATGATGAGGTTTGCATACATGTTAGATGGAATTTTGGCCCACTCCTCTTTGCAGATCATCTGTAAATCATTAAGATTTCGAGGCTGTCGCTTGGCAACTCGGATCTTCAGCTCCCTCCATAAGTTTTCGATGGGATTAAGGTCTGGAGACTGGCTAGGCCACTCCGTGACCTTAATGTGCTTCTTTTTGAGCCACTCCTTTGTTGCCTTGGCTGTATGTTTCGGGTCATTGTTGTGCTGGAAGACCCAGCCACGAGCCATTTTTAATGTCCTGGTGGAGGGAAGGAGATTGTCACTCAGGATTTGACTCTACATGTCTCCATCCATTCTCCCATTGATGCGGTGAAGTAGTCCTGTGCCCTTAGCAGAGAAACACCCCCAAAACATAATGTTTCCACCTCCATGCTTGACAGTGCGGACGGTGTTCTTTGGGTCATAGGCAGAATTTCTCTTCCTCCAAACACGGCGAGTTGAGTTAATGTCAAAGAGCTAAATTTTAGTCTCATCTGACCACAGCACCTTCTCCCAATCACTCTCAGAATCATCCAGATGTTCATTTGCAAACTTCAGACGGGCCTGTACATGTGCCTTCTTGAGCAGGGGGACCTTGTGGGCACTGCAGGATTTTAATCCATTACGGCGTATTGTGTTACCTATGGTTTTCTTGGTGACTGTGGTCCCAGCTGCCTTGAGATCATTAACAAGTTCCCCCCGTGTAGTTTTCGGCTGAGCTCTCACCTTCCTCAGGATCAAGGATACCCCACGAGGTGAGATTTTGCATGGAGCCCCAGATCGATGTCGATTGACAGTCATTTTGTATGTCTTCCATTTTCTTACTATTGCACCAACAGTTGTCTCCTTCTCACCCAGCGTCTTACTTCTGGTTTTGTAGCCCATTCCAGCCTTGTGCAGGTCTATGATCTTGTCCCTGACATCCTTAGAAAGCTCTTTGGTCTTGCCCATGTTGTAGAGGTTAGAGTCAGACTGATTAATTGATTCTGTGGACAGGAGTCTTTTATACAGGTGACCATTTAAGACAGCTGTCTTTAATGCAGGCACCAAGTTGATTTCGAGCGTGTAACTGGTCTGGAGGAGGCTGAACTCTTAATGGTTGGTAGGGGATCAAATACTTATTTCACTGTGCACAATGCAAATAAATATATAAAATTTTGACTATGTGATTTTCTGTTTTTTTTTTTAAATATAATCTATCTCTCACTGGTAAAATTGTATAAAATACAAAAGAAAAAATGCAAAGCGCACAATAGTGCATGAACCAGTGGTGGTACTGGTCTGGTAAAGGTAACAATATCTGCTCACCTTGTGGAGTTATGCTCGGAGCATAACATCCATAGTTGCGTGGAATAAAGGAGGAGATCCTTAGTAGCAGTGACAGCTATGGTTCAGGTGCAGCCGGGGATCCAATTCTAAGTCTGTATAACAGACTCGATGTTTCAAAGACAATAGGGAATGGATAGAAAAATAGGAATTTCCCTCTGGCGCATCCTTCGTTGAAAAATATTTTCATTCAATGAAAATATTTTTCAACGAAGGATGCGCCAGAGGGAAATTCCTATTTTTCCATCCATTCCCTATTGTCACTGGTAAAATTAACCTAGCCTAAAAATTCTAGACTGTTCATGTCTTTGACAGTGGGCAAACTTACAAAATCAGCAAGGGATCAAATACTTATTTCCTTCACTGTATATTCTTGATGCTTTTGGGTATACGCCCTAGGATCTAGCCCAGACTAATTACATATATACTGATTGTTGCTTTGCACGTGTCGGGCTGTTAGATTCATGCTGTATTTTTGGTAAGGCTGGGTTCACACGACCTATTTTCAGACGTAAACGAGGCGTATTATGCCTCGTTTTACGCCTGAAAATAGGGCTACAATACGTCGGCAAACATCTGCCTATTCATTTGAATGGGTTTGCCGACGTACTGTGCAGACGACCTGTAATTTACGCGTCGTCGTTTGACAGCTGTCAAACGACGACGCGTAAATTGACTGCCTCGGCAAAGAAGTGCAGGACACTTCTTTGCAACGTAATTTGAGCCGTTCTTCATTGAAGTCAATGAAGAGCAGCTCAAGATTACGGGCGTCAAAGACTCCTCGCATAATGCGAGGAGGAGCTTTTACGTCTGAAACGACGCAGCTGTTTTCTCCTGAAAACAGTCCGTCTTTTCAGACGTAAAATACAGTTCTCGTGTGCACATACCCTTCGGCTATCTGTTTTTGTGGCATATTGTACTTTATGTTAGTGAAAAAATGTGGTCGATAAATTCTATATTTATTTGTAAAAAACACCAAGATTTGGAGAAAAATTGCAAAAATTAGCATTTTTCTAAATTTAAATGTATCTGCTTGTAAAACAGATAGTAATACCACACAAAATAGTTACTAGTTTATATTTCCCATATGTCTACTTTATGTTTGCATCATTTTTTGAACATTTTTTTTTTCTCTGGGACGTTACAAGGCTTAGAACTTTAGCAGCAATTTCTCATATTTTCAAGAAAATTTCAAAAGGCTATTTTGTCAAGGACCAGTTCAGTTCTGAAGTGTCTTTGAGGGCCTTATATATTAAAAAGTCCACATAAATCACCCCATTTTGAAAACTGCATCCCTCAAAGGATTCAAAAGAGCATTCAGAAAGTATTTTAGCCCTTTAGGCGTTTCACAGGAATTAAAGCAAAGTAGAGTTGAAATTTACAAATTTCATTTTTTTTTGCCAAAATTCATTTGTAATACATTTTTTTCTGTACTACAGAAGGTTTTACCCAAGAAATGCAACTCAATATTTATTGCGCAGATTCTGCAGTTTTTAGAAATATCCCACATGCAGCCCTAGTGTGCTAATGGAACACAGGCCTCAGAATCAAAGGAGCACCTAGTGGATATTGGGGCCTATTTTTTTAGACTATATTTTAGGCACCATGTCAGGTTTGAAGACGTCTTGTGGTGCCAAAACAGTAAAGACCACCCAAAAGTGGAGACTACACCCTCAAGGAATTTATGTATGGGTATAGTTAGCATTTTGAACCCACAGTTCTTTTGCTAAATTTATTTGAATTAGTATGTGAAGATGAAAATCTACTTTTTTTCTGAAAAACGTAAACTTTTTTCATTTTTACAAGGAATAAAGGAGAAAAAAACACCAACATATGTCAAGCAATTTCTCCTTCAGGATCAAGGATACCCCACGAGGTGAGATTTTGCATGGAGCCCCAGATCGATGTCGATTGACAGTCATTTTGTATGTCTTCCATTTTCTTACTATTGCACCAACAGTTGTCTCCTTCTCACCCAGCGTCTTACTTCTGGTTTTGTAGCCCATTCCAGCCTTGTGCAGGTCTATGATCTTGTCCCTGACATCCTTAGAAAGCTCTTTGGTCTTGCCCATGTTGTAGAGGTTAGAGTCAGACTGATTAATTGATTCTGTGGACAGGAGTCTTTTATACAGGTGACCATTTAAGACAGCTGTCTTTAATGCAGGCACCAAGTTGATTTTGAGCGTGTAACTGGTCTGGAGGAGGCTGAACTCTTAATGGTTGGTAGGGGATCAAATACTTATTTCACTGTGCACAATGCAAATAAATATATAAAATTTTGACTATGTGATTTTCTGTTTTTTTTTTTGTTTGTTTTTTTTAAATTCTTTATTTTGTTGACCCAAGAGGTCCATTTTGTAACATAAAGGGTACATAAAACAAGGCAACGTACATTTAGAATACATAATCCAACAGCAAATGTACAAAAATAATAAATACATTGTTATACATCAGTGTACTGATTGAAAAAGAGAGCATAATGATAGGGGATCACGAATCTCCAAAGTGAGGCTGGAGCTGAGTTCCCAATCTAGGGAATGAAGAAAGAAGGTTAAAGCGGAAAGGAGAAGGGGGGGGACCCTCCACAGCATCCCATAGGCAAAGGTGCTATTCCGGCTGACTAAAGGAATGCGGCTCTCAAATGATGTCTTTATAGGAGTCCGAATCCTGAAAAACTATCCATTGGGTCCAAGTTTGGCAAAACCTGGATCTTGAGTCGTGAATAACGGATGTCAAGTCCTCCATATGCATGATGTCGTTAACCTGTGAAACCCAGAGGGATAGTGTGGGGGAGATGGATCCTTCCACCGTAGCGGGATGCAATGACGTGCTGCCATCACTAGAAAGTGAAGTAGAGAACGCTTATACTTGTTCGCTGGAATGTCGCAGTGATGAAGAAGGAAGAAGGCCGCATCCATAGTTACACTTGTATCTGTGACTTCAATTATCACCCGTTTTATGCCTTCCCAAAATGGGGTAAGGAGGGGACATGACCAGAAGGTATGAAGGAGGGTACCAATGTCTTGCCCACATCTCCAACACATAGGGGACGCTGTGGAGAAGATGTTATGTAGGCGGGCTGGGGTCCTATACCAGCGCGAGAGTAGTTTGAAGCTTGCCTCTTGGTATCTTGAACAGATGGAAGTTTTTTGAGCCATAAGGAGTATACGCTGCCCTTGTGCGGGAGAGAAGGATATCTCCAGATCCTCTTCCCATTTTGAAATGTATGTAGGGGTGGGAATATGTGGGGGGTCCATGAGAATTTTGTAAATTGCGGACAATGTATGTCTAACCAAGTCAGAGCCTGTACAGAGGGTCTCTAGTGGAGTCTTTACCACTTGGTAGGACATAGGAGCTGAGATAGAGGTTAAATAGTGTCGTAGTTGCAGAGAACGCCAATGTCCCAACGGAGGAAGATCAGGAATCTGGGCCAGGTCTGCAACAGAAAGCCATTCACCGTCTGTCAAGAACCGATCTGCACGATACCATCCCGAGGATTGCCATATACGGAAAATTGGGTCAGTCAAGCTAATGGGAAAGGATGGATTGCCCAGTATCGGAAACAAAGAGGAAGGGAGTGGCAAGCAAGATGTCCTTACCGAGGGGAGAGAGCAGCACACCAGTGTTGGGCCTATAGTAGGGTGATGGTGGAGATGTCTGAGTTGGCTACGGTGTAGCCACGGAAGAGCCGATAATGGAATAGAGTAGAAACTCTGCTCCAGAGACACCCAAGACTTAAAGGTCGCATGTCTGCACCAATCAACTACCTGAGCGAGATGAGATGCAATGTAGTAGGTGCGGACGTCGGGTAGTGCTAGCCCTCCCGATACCCTAGATCGACACAATAGCGTGCGGGAGAGACGCGGAGTCTTACCATTCCAAACAAACGTAATCTGAAGAGAATTGACCGTTTTAAAGAACTGTGTTGGGATGGCTATGGGAAGGGTTTGAAATAAATATAGTAGCCTAGGAATTGCATTCATTTTGAAGATGGTACAGCAGCCCATCCATGTAAAGGTGCCTTTGGACCATCTGGCGCAATCTGCCTTAAGTTCAGCAAGGAGTGGGGGAAAATTTAATTGAAAGAGATCTCTCAGGTCTGCTGATAAGCGAACCCCGAGATATTTCAGAGCTGTCGGAGTCCATTTAAAACTGAAAGATTGTTTCAGGGCCGCAGAAAGATGGGGTGAGAGAGAAATGTTCAGGGCTTCGGACTTGGTGTTCGTGAAATGATTTCACAATGCGGCGCAGATGTGCCCTCGAGAATGATGAAGAACCTACGGAAGTGTCTAGTGTGGGATCTAGCGCTACGTTGAAGTCCCCTCCCAGAACAATGGTACCCTCCCCAAACTCCTCCAGAGCATTCAGAAAGCCAACAAGGGCTGTGCTTTGATCGGAGTTGGGTAGATAAAATGAGGCAAAGGTGTATACTTGAGAGTCAATAACACCTTTGATCAAGAGCATCCATCCCAATTCATCACCGCGAGACCCCTTGAATTCCCAAGGGAGAGATCTGGAGATCAAAATGCTTGTCCCCCTGGATTTCGTGTCAGGAGAAAAACTCTGATATGCATTGGGGAACCATGCGTTAGAGAGTTTGAAAGGTTTTTGCTGGCATAGGTGCGTCTCTTGGAGGAACGCAACCTGTATATATTTGCCTTTCAGCAAATTGAAAAGTATGGATCGTTTTCCAGGGCTGTGTAACCCCTTGACATTCAATGAGCCTATTATCAGGTCCGTTTGTGTGTGTTGCGTCATATCTGCCCTAGGATGCGATGGAGGGGGAGGGGAAGGGGCAGGCGAAGGAAAGGACAAAAAGAGAACAGGTAAGGATAAGAAAGAAAGAGAATGAGACGATACACAAGAAAGAGGCCCGAAGGCCGACTCCTAGAAGGTACAAAAACCTGTAAAGGAAGGTTGTTAAATTGGTGGGGACCTGGAAAACCACGGGGGGGGGGGAGCCCCGGACCGCAAACATAATCATCAAACAGTAAACCATTTCTTCCATCGCCTACCTATGGGGAGGCGACGGAGGCACAAACAATGATAGAACCGACGTGCATCTCTCAGCTTCTAATAGCCCGAGGTAGGTTAACCCAAAACCTGTGCTAATAGCCATGACCTCTTATGAACAACCTATAGAGTTGCAGCACCCTTCTGGATAAGTATTAAAGGCTGCTATAACCGTATATCAGACATAAATCTGTCCTCGTAGCTGTTAAGAGGATTTGAAAAATTGACATGCAACTGATGTATACCTGGCAGACACCGCATTTTAAAATTACCGGAGATACAGGCTAGAAGAATCATATGAAACTCCCCATACCCCACATCGCAATCAGTTGTCTAATATAGTGAACCAGCAAGAGGGAGGGAATGAGGGAGGTAACAGTAGGCTAAGTGCCTCATGCGCTGCAGGTGATAACACGCCCTGTAAACATCTTCAGACACTAACCCATTTTATGTCGGTCTTTTAATTGACACTTAAACTAATACGGTATAATCAGCACGCATTTCGTGAGGGCTAAGTAGAGACCTATAGCAGCCCCTATATCTATACAAGAAACCTGAGTATCTTATGAAAAAGCTGGGCAAAACATTTGGTTGCAAGAGAACCTTGTTAGGTACCTAGCAAAGCATTATATGGACAAAATAACATTTGGCGGCCCAGCAAAACAGTGACAAGTAAAAGGATATTAGCGTGAATGTCCCCTTTAGGCCTCAGGCGGGACCCGGTGGGAGAGGTCGATTAACGGAAGATATGGTGCTCCCGGGATGGATCTGCTTCGGATGGGCTGGCTAGGTCTGTTGAGGCGACGACGTTGAGGTTGTTCAATTCTGTCCAGGGCTAGCCAGTCCGGAACTGGGAACAGCTCGATCTGAAGAAAACGAAACAGGCCATCAAGATCCTCTAACTCTGGCTTCTACCAAAGGCCGACATGTTTCGCTACTAAGTAGCATCCTCAGGGGTACACGGGGCTAATCATTAGCCCCGTGTACCCCTGAGGACACTACGTAGTAGCGAAACATGTCGGGGGGACTTTCAATATTTTAATACCTACCGCTGAATGGACCTACTGCTAATCTATTAGTCAATTTAAGTTGCTAATGATAGGAATCTACGCTCCTAACTAGTACCTACTGTATGCCTGTACCTGCACAGGTAAACTACTTCTATGTCCGGTCTCAGGCAGTGAAAATTTTAATATAATTCTATGTGGTCTGTCTTGCTATATGTAGCTTAATAAAGTATTGTTCTTAACCATTTCTTGGTAGTTGGGAAACAGGGCTGAGTCACTCATATAACACACCGCAGGTGTAATGTCGGGGTAGGGAGACAGACAGGTGAGCCCTAATCTACCCGCCACTCAGTCCCTGCTTACTTGCAACGACCCGCCCTAGGCGACGGGGTACAACTGGGCGACGGTCCCTACACTCAATAGGTGCACTACAGACAAACAGACAAGGGTACAAAGAAGCCAGGGAAATGGGGAAGATTAAATATCCTACCCTTAGGGAGCTTAGCTCCTGGTACCAAATCAATTGCGCAATCGTATTCTCTATGAGGAGATAACACTTCGGAGGCCTCTTTAGAGAAAACATCAGCAAAGTCCTGAACAAACTCAGGTAGAGTGTTCACCTCCTCAGGGCGAGAAATAGAATTAATAGAAAAACATGACGTCATGCATTCATTACCCCATTTGGTAAGATCCCCAGTATTCCAGTCAAACGTGGGATTATGCAACTGCAACCAGGGAAGGCCTAAAACCAAATCGGACGAAAATCCCTGCATCACCAGTACAGAGCACTGCTCCAAATGTATGGAGCCAACAAGGAGTTCAAAAACAGGGGTATGCTGTGTAAAATAACCATTAGCAAGAGGAGTGGATTCGATACCCACTACCGGGAAAGGTTTAGGCAAATCAATCAATGGCATAGATACAGACATAGCAAATTCCACAGACATAATATTAGCAGAAGACCCTGAATCCACGAAGGCACTGCCGGTAGCAGACCTACCACCAAAAGACACCTGAAAGGGAAGCAAGATTTTATTACGTTTCATATTTTCGGGAAATACCTGTGCGCCCAAGTGACCTCCCCGATGGTCACATAGCCGCGGAAGTTCCTCCGACTGCTTATTCTTACGCCTAGGACATTTGTTCACTTGATGCTTGTCATCCCCACAGTAGTATATATTCGTGGTATTGTGTATCATCTACCACCTAGACAATATTGGTTTATCAAGTATTCTCCGTAAATTATGACAAATAAACAAGATTGATCCGGAGTGTATTAAAAAATAACTTTTACTTAAATTTCTTTAAAACATAAGCGTTTGCGATATGAGCGCATATATTCAAATCATATGTCACAGTCGTGTACAATTATTCTGTTTTTATCAGTATGCATAGTCAGCAATATTGGAGACAGCAAAAATAGTCCACCTTTTTGGTTTCCTAATACTTGTGGTTCAAATAATTCCTTAGTTTCAGAGGTTCTCTCATAAGCACTAAGATGCTCTGTTAATCATGTAGGATATACAAGAAATATATGAGAATTTTTTCGGGCAGTTGCCCTCCTACCCCTTTGTTTATGGGATGGTGGTATTCCTTTCAGGCGTGTTCTGTAAAATCCTGGATTTAGTTGGACCTCTGAAGTAAGGTAATTCTTCTCCCAATTTCTCTCCCAACGCGTTTCCTCTGACCCATTGATTCATCAGGGGAGATAGGTCATGAATGCTGCTTCGTCCTATTCCTTGGGAAGCTGCATGAAAATTAGATATAGCTGTCTTGAAAAGAATGTAGTTTGCTGTCAGCAAAACATGCTTGCAGTGGCAAGGGAATGGCCTCTCGGTTCGGAGGCAGAGTATCGGCGTCTGGTCCTGACGCCTGCTGTCACGTGACAGCAGGCGTCAGGACCAGACGCCGATACTCTGCCTCCGAACCGAGAGGCCATTCCCTTGCCACTGCAAGCATGTTTTGCTGACAGCAAACTACATTCTTTTCAAGACAGCTATATCTAATTTTCATGCAGCTTCCCAAGGAATAGGACGAAGCAGCATTCATGACCTATCTCCCCTGATGAATCAATGGGTCAGAGGAAACGCGTTGGGAGAGAAATTGGGAGAAGAATTACCTTACTTCAGAGGTCCAACTAAATCCAGGATTTTACAGAACACGCCTGAAAGGAATACCACCATCCCATAAACAAAGGGGTAGGAGGGCAACTGCCCGAAAAAATTCTCATATATTTCTTGTATATCCTACATGATTAACAGAGCATCTTAGTGCTTATGAGAGAACCTCTGAAACTAAGGAATTATTTAAACCACAAGTATTAGGAAACCAAAAAGGTGGACTATTTTTGCTGTCTCCAATATTGCTGACTATGCATACTGATAAAAACAGAATAATTGTACACGACTGTGACATATGATTTGAATATATGCGCTCATATCGCAAACGCTTATGTTTTAAAGAAATTTAAGTAAAAGTTATTTTTTAATACACTCCGGATCAATCTTGTTTATTCATCCCCACAGTAGAAGCAGAGACCATTCTTCCTGCGGAACTCTCTACGTTGTTGGGGGGACACAGAGGCCCCGAGTTGCATAGGTACACTACCGTTCAAAAGTTTGGGGTCACCCAGACAATTTTGTGTTTTCCATGAAAACTCACACTAATATTTAGCAAATGAGTTGCAAAATGACTAGAAAATATAGTCAAGACATTGACAAGGTTAGAAATAATGATTTTTATTTGAAATAATAATTTTCTCCTTCAAACTTTGCTTTCGTCAAAGAATGCTCCATTTGCAGCAATTACAGCATTGCAGACCTTTGGCATTCTAGCTGTTAATTTGCTGAGGTAATCGGGAGAAATTTCACCCCATGCTTCCAGAAGCCCCTCCCACAAGTTGGATTGGCTTGATGGGCACTTCTTGCGTACCATACGGTCAAGCTGCTCCCACAATAGCTCTATGGGGTTGAGATCTGGTGACTGCGCTGGCCACTCCATTACAGATAGAATACCAACTGCCTGCTTCTTCCCTAAATAGTTCTTGCATAATTTGGAGGTGTGCTTTGGGTCATTGTCCTGTTGTAGGATGAAATTGGCTCCAATCAAGCGCTGTCCACAGGGTATGGCATGGCGGTGCAAAATGGAGTGATAGCCTTCCTTATTCAAAATCCCTTTTACCTTGTACAAATCTCCCACTTTACCAGCACCAAAGCAACCCCAGACCATCACATTACCTCCACCATGCTTGACAGATGGCGTCAGGCACTCTTCCAGCATCTTTTCAGTTGTTCTGCGTCTCACAAATGTTCTTCTGTGTGATCCAAACATCTCAAACTTCGATTCGTCTGTCCATAACACTTTTTTCCAATCTTCCTCTGTCGAATGTCTGTGTGCTTTTGCCCATATTAATCTTTTCCTTTTATTAGCCAGTCTCAGATATGGCTTTTTCTTTGCCACTCTGCCCTGAAGGCCAGCATCCCGGAGTCGCCTCTTCACTGTAGACGCTGACACTAGCATTTTGCGGGTACTATTTAATGAAGCTGCCAGTTGAGGACCTGTGAGGCGTTTATTTCTCAAACTAGAAACTCTAATGTACTTGTCTTGTTGCTCAGTTGTGCAGCGGGGCCTCCCACTTCTCTTTCTACTCTGGTTAGAGCCTGTTTGTGCTGTCCTCTGAAGGGAGTAGTACACACCGTTGTAGGAAATCGTCGGTTTCTTGGCAATTTCTCGCATGGAATAGCCTTCATTTCTAAGAACAAGAATAGACTGTCGAGTTTCACATGAAAGCTCTCTTTTTCTAGCCATTTTGAGAGTTTATTCGAACCCACAAATGTAATGCTCCAGATTCTCAACTAGCTCAAAGGAAGGTCAGTTTTATAGCTCCTCTAAACAGCAAAACTGTTTATAGCGGTGCTAACATAATTGCACAAGGGTTTTCAAGTGTTTTCTAATCATCCATTAGCCTTCTAACACAGTTAGCAAACACAATGTACCATTAGAACACTGGAGTGATGGTTGCTGGAAATGGGCCTCTATACACCTATGTAGATATTGCATTAAAAACCAGACGTTTGCAGCTAGAATAGTCATTTAGCACATTAACAATGTATAGAGTGTATTTCTGATTAATTTAATGTTATCTTCATTGAAAAAAACTGTGCTTTTCTTGCAAAAATAAGGAAATTTCTAAGTGACCCTAAACTTTTGAACGGCAGTGTACCTCCGAGTCTTCCGTGGAAGAACGAAGCAACGGAACCTCGGGAGGCATCATGGGGGAGTCAGAGGAGAAAACACAAAAACGTTCAAGTCGTCGTTCCCTGAGACGTCGGTCAAGTCGTACCTCTAAAGCCATAACCTGATCTAGGGAGTCAGAAGAGGGATAGCTAACTAGCAGGTCTTTCAGGGCGTTCGACAGACCCAATCTAAACTGGCACCTTAAGGCAGGGTCATTCCACCGAGAAGCTATACACCACTTCCTAAAGTCAGAACAATACTCCTCAACAGGTCTCTCACCCTGACGTAAGGTCACGAGCTGACTCTCGGCAAAGGCAGTCTTGTCAGTCTCGTCATAAATGAGCCAGAGAGCAGAAAAGAAAAGATCAACGGAGGAAAGTTCAGGGGCGTCAGGAGCCAAGGAGAAGGCCCATTCTTGGGGCCCGTCCTTGAGCCGGGACATAATTATACCAACCCGCTGGCTCTCAGAACCAGAGGAGTGGGGCTTTAAGCGAAAATAGAGCCTACAACTCTCCCGAAAGGAGAAAAAAGTCTTCCGGTCCCCTGAGAATCGGTCAGGCAACTTGAGGTGGGGTTCAAGAGGTGAGGTGAGGGGCACTACCAGGGTAGCATCAGGCTGGTTGTCCCTCTGAGCCAGGGCCTGGACCTGTAGGGAGAGGCCCTGCATTTGCTCAGCCAGGGTCTCAAGGGGGTCCATAGTAGTGTCAGGGACCAGGGTAGACTAGGTATATGGGCTTGTGATTATGTATTGTCGGGGTAGGGAGACAGACAGGTGAGCCCTAATCTACCCACCACTCAGTCCCTGCCTACTTGCAACGACCCGCCCTAGGCAACGGGGTACAACTGGGCGACGGTCCCTACACTCAATAGGTGCACGACAGACAAACAGACAAGGGTACAAAGAAGCCAGGGAAATGGGGAAGTTGCCCACGGGAACACCGTGAGCAACAAGCGAGGTGAACGAGCCAAGTCAAACCAGGAGATGAGCGAGGTACAAAAACGCAGAGAAGAAGAGTGTTCAGTAAAGCCAAGGTCAATAACAAGCAGAGGGTCAGTAGTTCAATAAGCTGATAAGATGGTGGGGCATTATACTGCATGGAGGCTGATATGGGGAAATTATACTGTATGGGGGGCTGATATTGGGGGCATTATACTGTATGGGGGCTGATATGGGGGAATTATACTGTATGGGGGGCTGATATGGTGGGGATTATACTGTATGGGGCGCTCATATGGGGGGCATTTTACTGTATGGGGAGCTGATATGGGGCATTATAATGTATGGGGGGCTGATATGGGGGGGATTATACTGTATGGGTAGCTCATATGGGGGGAATTAAACTGTATGGGGAGCTCATATGGGGGGCATTTTACTGTATGGGGAGCTGATATGGGGGCATTATACTGTATGGGGAGCTCATATGGAGGCATACTGTATGGGAGCTGATATGGGGGGCATTATACTGTATGGGGAGCTGATATGGAGGGGCATTATACTGTATGGGAGCTGATATGGAGGGGCATTATACTGTATGGGGAGCTCATATGGGGGGCATTATACTATATGGGAAGCTCATATAGGGGGCATTGTACTGTATGGGGAGCTGATATGGGGGGCATTTTACTGTATGGGGAGCTGATATTGGAGGCATTAAACCGTATAGGGGCTGATATGGGGGACACTATAATGTATGGGGGCAGCTATGTGGGGCATTATACTGTGGGGGCTGATATGGGGAGCATTATACGGGATGGGGCTGTTATGGGGGGGCATTATACATTATGGGGCATTATACTGTGTGGGGCCAGCTATGCGAGCATTATACTGTGTGGGGGCATTATAGTATGGGGGCTGTTGGGCAAGGCGTCTGGGCATAGTCGCGCGCTGGGGTCTGATGATGGTGGTGTTTGGGAGGCCCAAGCTGATTTCTTGCACCCGGGCCCATGAGCCTTTAGCTACACCCCTGTATGTAAGTTAGATGTTAGGACCTGGTGACAGGTCTTCTTTAATGAAATAATCAGTGACAGTGGTAGAAAAGGTTAGATATTGCACTTGAATAACCTGAGGACTCACTAATCTACTCATCTTGCTAATCAGTTACAATGACAATGTAATTATTAACATGTAATACAAGTGATGCCACCTATCTCAGCTTCCTAGGGACTGTATCCTTTCAAATATTTGTCCTTTTCTCCCTTTATTTGGATTAAATAGTTGCAGCACTGTATTATTTGGTATTTAAAGTTTGGGATTTTTGTTGCTTTTCATAAGTATAAGCGCCCATTATAAATAATTTTTAGGTTGGGATGGTGTATGCATGGCCGGCCATCGCTACGTGCGACCCGTGCGGTCACACAGGGTGCCGGGCGCCATGCTGTAAGTGGGGCGCCAGCGGGTGAATTTCTCCAGCGCTGCGACTACTGCTCGGGGCGCCAGCTGGTCAGGTGTCACTCACTGACTTCAATACTGGCTTCCGCTCCCCCTCCTCGTATTACGTCCTGAGTGATGATCAAGCGTGATGGCATCACTCAGGATGCATGACAGGGAGGAGACTATCTTACCATGCCTTCCTGGTCTGGTATAAACCGCTATTTCCCCAGGGCTCCTCTCCAGCAGCATCAGTGGGCACAGTGCACTGTAAGAAGCCCAGCAGGTCAGTCAGACTGTGGGCTTTGGTTGTATGGGGGCACTGTTGGGGGTATAAAAATGGCAAATGGGCAGAGGATTCAGTTGCTCCTTGGTGCTCATTTGCCACTTATTGCCCCTTGAGTGTCCTGTTCAGTGCCCCTTCGATGCCCATTTTCCATTTATTGCCCATTTATTGTTCTTCTGTGACAAAGGGGTGCTAAAGGGGCAGTAATTGGCAAATATGCATCAAGGAAGCACTGAGCATAAGGACACAAAAGGGAAAATAAGTGGAAAATGGGCACCAAGGTGGCATTGAACGACACTGTTAATAAATGGCAGATGGGCACATTGTTCAGTTGCTCCATAGTGCACATTTACCATTTGTTGCCTTTTTAGACCCTTTGCACGTTACGTTAAAGGGGTTGAAAAGAAATTCTGTTGAAGCAGTAGAGGAGAAGTTAAAATAAAAAATAACTTATACTTACCTTTCTCCTCCCAAATGTTCCTGCACTGGGGGCTCCCATCACCTTTGTTCACTGTTTGTATACAGAGCAGCTGCAGCGGTGATGTACTGTCGAGGTTATGTCACCACTGCAGCCGCTCTGTATGCAAACCGAGAACAGAGGTGACGGGAGCCCCCAACGATGGAACGTCTGTAAAGAGAGAGGTAAGTATGGGCTGCTTTCTTATTTTAGCGCTTTCAGGACTGAGACATTTTTTGCTTTTTCATTTACATTTTTCGCTACCCGCCTTCCTAGAGCCATAACTTTTTTTTTTTCGTTTTCCGTCAATAGGGTGGTGGTAATATTTTGCGGCTTGATTTGTAGTTTCTATTGGCACCATTTAAAGTACCATATAATGTACTGGGAAACTGAAAAAAATTCTTTGTGGGCTGAAATGAGAAAAAAACTGTGATTTCTCCATAGTTTTTTTAATTTCTATTTTACGGCTTTCATCGTGTGGTAAAAACGACAAGTTAACTTTATTCTGCGGCTCAATACAATTACGGTGATACCAAATTAATCTAGGTATTTTTTTTATATTTTACTACTTTTACAAAGAAAACTATTTGTTAAAAAATGTGTTTCACCACATTCTGAGAGACATAACTATGTCTATATTTTCATCTAAGGCCTCATGCACACTAACGTCACCATTTTCACGGCCGCTTTTGACGGGTCTGTGAACCCGTTTTAGCGGCCGTGTGGTTTCCATGTGCATTCCCGTGTGCACTCCGTGTTTCCGTTTCCGTGCGCCGAGCATGGTACTGTCCAGGGTGCTGAAAGAGTTAATGGGCAGCACTGATCGGCGGTAACTCTTTCAGCACCCTGGACAGTACCATGCTCGGCGCGCGGAAAATAAAATGTTAATGCAATAAAAAAAATTTGAAAAAAATAAGTTCATACTTACATTCCTCCTGTCCGGCCTCCAGCGATGACGTTCAATCCATGTCGCCGTTGCAGCCAATCACAGGCTGCCGCGTCACAAAAGAAGGTCGGACTGGAGGAAGAAGAGGGACTCGTCACCAAGACAACGACCGGGTACGTATGAAATGCTTTTTATTTTATTTTTAATCAGCAGCCTCTTTTCTCTATCAGTTATTGATAGAGACAAGTGGCTGCCAATTAGTGTAATATTTTTCTAATGTTTTTCTGCCCGCCCGGCGGTTGCTAGGCAACGGCTCCGTCACACACGGACGGCACACGGATGCCTTTCGTGTGCCTTCAGTTTTTTTGACGGCCCCATTGACTTGCATGGGCCTCACGGTCACGGAATCCCGGACCAAAGTAGGACATGCTCTACTTTGGATCGGAACGGAGCAACGGACCGTCAAAAAAACTGTAGTGTGCATGGCCCCATTGAAATGAATGGGTTCAGGGTGGTATCCGTGACAAAAACGGATAGCACCCTGAAGGAAAAAACTAGAGTGTGCATGAGGCCTACGCGGTGTGAGGGCTTATTTTTTGCGGGACGAGCTGTAGCTTTTATTGGTACAATATTTTGGTACAACTTTTTGCAAATTTTTTTCTAAATTTTTTTTTTAAGCGCTAATGTGAACAAAAAACAGCGATTTTGGCTATTTTTTTTTTATTTTTTACTGCCTTCACAGTGTGAGTTAAATAAGAAGAAATAAAAAGTACCAATATTGCCTAAGTGGACAGACGTTTTAATATTTTTTTCTGTTATACAAAAGATAGCCTTTGAGTAAACGGAGTAAGAGCCAGTTCACATGTTGCGTAAATACTGCGGCATTCGTTGCAGAAGATCCGCAGCAAAGTGGATGAGATAAAACAAACCTCCACACGCTGCGTAAATACTTAGCTGAAAATACTGACATGCGGTGCAGAGTTTTATTCCGCAGCATGTCAATTGTATTTGCGTAAACGCGCCTTATTTGGGATTTCCCCCTTGTATTCAATGGGAGGTAAATTCTGCAACAAATAGCAGATGTTGCGTTCTTTTGCGGCGGGTTCACAGCGATCCCACCGCAAAAAATGCAACTCAGGAAACAAACAATATATTATACTTACCTAGGAATCTGTGTTTCATCCTCCTGGGTGACACTTCATCTCATGTGACCGCTGCAGCCAATCACAGGCTGTAGCGGCGGTCACATGGATGAAACGTCATCCCAGGAGGCCGGCCTGCATGATGTCAGAGGGCCAGCCTCTTGGGATGACGCATCATCCCATGTGACCACCGCTGCAGATGCCATTCCAGGAGGCCAGTCTGCAAGCAGGCTGGCTAAGTACTGCAGTTTTTCGCAGCAGACATTTCAGGTGAGAAACTGCCCCACAGTTTGGTGCGGTTTTTTTCCCCAAATTCCCTGCGGCGCACAGGGCGGATACGCTGCGTTCTTTTACGCAGTGTATCCAGCCCAAGTGAACTCAGCTTAATGGCTTGCTTACACGAAGGTGTATTACGTCCGTGCAACGCGCGTGATTTTCACGCGTGTCGTACGGACCTATGTTAGTCTATGGGGCAGTGCAGACAGTCCGTGATTTTTGCGCAACGTGAGTCCATTGCGTAAAACTCACGACATGTCCTATATTTCTGCGTTGTTCGGGCATCACGCACCCATTGAAGTCAGTGGGTGCGTGAAAATCACGGATGCCACACGCGTGATTTGCGCAACAGCTGTCAAACTATGAATGTAAACAGAAAAGCACCACGATGACAAACATCCAAACGGAGTGTCATAATGATGGCGGCTGCGCGAAAATCACGCAGCTGCGCATCATACGGGGATGACACACGGAGCTGTTAAGTGCCTTTTGCGCACGCAAAACGCCGCGTTTTTTGCGTGCACAAAACGCACACGCTTGTGTAAACCCGGCCCAAAGGTAATTTCACATTACATCCTGCCCATCCGTGTAATGTATGCACCGGGAAAGCTCCCAGAACGTATGGTAAACAGCCCCATACACCTGATGGAGGTTAAAAAAGCCTCAGTTTGGGTGGGACTGTGCTATTTTATGTAGTGGCGTCCAGTCAAATATAATTATACTGCACGTTTTTTGTGTCCATTTAATGTATGCGCCAGGAGCTTTACCGCCGCATATGATAAATGAACAGGCAGGACGTAATGTGAAAACAGCCTTAACAAAACATACGCCTTGTTCACACTGTGCTAAAAACAAACATAAACGGCCCGAAAAACAGCAGAAAAATCGTAAAGCAGAATACCTCCAAATATCTGCCCATTGGTAAAACGGCGTTCTGTTTCGAAAGGGCGTTTTTTACGCGGCCGTTATGAAAAACGGGCGCATAAAAAAACGGCCGCGAAAAAGAAGTACATGTCACTTCTTCAGCCGTTTTTGGAGCCATTTTTCATAGACTCTATAGAAAAACAGCTCAAAAAACGGCCGTTAAAAACACAGTGAAAAACGCGACTTTGAATAAAAAATGGCTGAAAATCAGGAGCTGTTTTCCCTGGAATACTGCTCCGTATTTTTAGACGTTTTTTATTTTGTGTGTGCACATACCCTTAAAAACACTAGTGTTTTTGTAAAGTTCTTTTTAAACTACAGGCGCTTTTGACGCGTATTCATCGTGTTTTTTGCACCCCTTTGGCGTGTTTTTTTGCCGTTCAATCTGAACTCCCATTGACTATAGAAATTAGGTGCGTTTTTGGCACATTTTTGGCGCGTTTTACGTGCCAAAGAATTTATCTGACGCTTCTTTTTTTACGCGACACATTTTTAAACAAAACGTGTCGTATGCACTAACGGCGCGCAATACCATTGATGTGTACCAATGGGACGCTTAAACCAAGCATTTTTTAAGCTTTTTTCGGCGTGACAAACAAAAGCAGTACAAACAAAAACACCATGATAAATGGAGTGGGGGGGGGCACCAAAGGGCAATTCCGCACAGGGCACCCTGTAGCCTAAGAACGGCCCTGGGTGTATGTATTCAAATTAATAACTTCACTGCATGGATTTTTATTTTATCAAATACGTTTTTTATGTTTTGTTCATATCAAATTGCTCCGATGTAAGTTTTGTTCTATTAGAGGACTTTCAGGGAATTTATTTTGCTTTTGCCTCACTGCATTCCCACAGCCATAGAAATATGAGGGCTTGTATTTTGAGGGGCTGATTGTATAATTCAATAGCACTGTGATTATGGAGTCCATGTATATTAGTGTTTAACTTTTATAAATCTTTAAGGGGGGTACTACTATTTGGCATTTTGGTTTGTTTGTTTTTAGACCGTTCACCGCGCTGTATAAATAATATTTTAACTTTATTCTATGGGTCGTTATGTTCACGGGAATACTGAATATGTATAGTTTTTATTCACGTTAGAGCACTTGTATTTAATAAAAGCAATTTTCATAGAAAAAAAAGTTTAAAAACTTTATTTTAACTTTTTTTTGTTCCACTAGGGTACCTTTGCTTATGAATTAAACTCTGGAATGTATTCTAATCACCGTTGTTGCAGGTGATGACGTGCTCACAGCTTTTGGGCCAATGTCATCACTTATGGCACTGTTTAGTAACTACTTGGCTTTTACGTCTGACTTTTTTCAGGAGAAAACAGCTGTGTCATTTCAGACGTAAAAGCTCCTCCTCGAATTTTGCGAGGCGTCTTTGACGGCCGATCATTTGAGCTGTTCTTCATTGAATTCAATGAAGAACGGCTCAAATTACGTTTCAAAGAAGTGTCCTGCACTTCTTTGACGAGGCAGTCATTTTATACTTCGTCGTTTGACAGCTGTCAAACGACGACGCGTAAATGACAGGTCGTCGGCACAGTACGTCGGCAAACCCCTTCAAATGAATGGGCAGATGTTTGCCGACGTATTGGAGCCGTATTTTCAGGCGTAAATTGAGGCATAATACGCCTCGTTTACGCCTGAAAATAGGTCGTGTGAACCCAGCCTTTGGGTATGTGCACACGACCTCTTTTCAGACGTAATGGAGGCGTTTTACGCCTCGAATTACGCCTAAAAAGACAGCTCCAATACGTCGGCAAACATCTTCCCATTGCTTGCAATGGGTCTTACGATGTTCTGTGAAGACGAGCTGTCATTTTACGCGTCGCTGTCAAAAGACGGCGTGTAAAATTACGGCCGCGCCAAAGAAGTACAGGACACTTCTTGGGACGTAATTGGAGCTATTTTTCATGGACTCCAATGAAAACCAGCTCCATTTACGTCCGTAAAAGTCACCGCGAAAAACGCGTGCACTTGTAAAAACGTCTGAAATTCAGGAGCTGTTTTCTCCTGAAAACAGCTCCGTAATTTCAGACGTATTTGCCGTTATCGTGTGAACATACCCTAAATGTACAGCGTGTAGTGTTACGGGTCTAACTTTTGTTCATTGTTCTTTTTAACTATAATGTATTGGAATATCTGTTAATTCCAAAACATTATTGCCAGTGCACATATTTCCTTTTTTTTTTTTTTTTTGGCAATTCTCTAATGTCCCTTGCAAATGTATTACTCCAAATACAGGAAGATAGCCGTTCTTCTTAATTGCTGGTAGCCCCAAATGATCCAGAGGGATCAGGTTTGGTTTGTGCCTTTTCAATCATGAGGAATGCAACACTAAGCAAATGATCAACCTTATAAACGCAGAGAACTGTGCAGGTGAGGCTGCCTTATTATGGAGTTTACACAACAAAAGGTCTTTTAAACTGCTTAGGGCGGTTATTCACGTATATGACCTTGGAGTGCTATGGTATTACAGGGACCATTTTATATTTGCTAGGTGCATATTCCAACTGTAGCCCAACCACCCAGCTGCTGCCTGCTATTTCAATACAATATGGCTTAAATGCCTGACAGGTGGAGGTCCTACCTCTGGGAGCATGGACATCAATTAGGTCCTGTTTCCTTATCCAGGGACAACCGGCGCACTGGGAGTGATTGATCAAGAGCCAAATAATAAAAATGTAATTCCCTTTCTCCAAAGCAAACTCTTGAGAAAAACTCATACATGTTAAAGTGATAATCTTTTTTGGCAATAGAATTTGCAATATCTATTGCAGAGATTATATGATTAAATTGGCATGGGCAGCTAAGGCTATGATGACATCTGCATTGGAGGCTCTGTCACAGATTCCAGCAAATTTGACAGAAAAAAATAGCACTGCATGCAGCGCTATTTTTCCCGTTAAAACAATGGACGCCACGACGGAACCACATTTTCCAACAGTTTGCTCCTGCATATATTGACACTGCCCAATGACTTATAAGTCTCTTTTTTACACTGCGTTTAGCAGTGTCCGTCGAACATTTTCATCAGGATGATTTCCTCTGAGTGGCATATACGTCATACATAGGTTCCCAAGTTTTAAAAATGTAAGCTGTTTTTTTTTTCATTTGACACCTCTGTATGGAATAGCACAGTCTGCTGCGCTATTCCATACAGAAAAAAACGGTATCCCTGACCTATAACATCCTATTGGAAAACAAACGGATTCCAGAGCCTACGGCAACCGGACACTGCAAGTGCAGTATGAAAGAGCCCTTACCCTGCATTCTTGTCTGGAATATATGAGAAAAAAATTCTCAGAATGGAACTTCGTGTTGAGAAGTTTGATATTTGATGTTTTATCGCCTGGAATGATGGTTGCATGTAATTAAGATTTTGTATTACAGAAAAATTTACAGTAAATTTAAACAAAAGTCAAATAAGAATCAACCAAATTTTAAACTATTTTACAACTATGTTCACATCTACATTGGTGGCTCCGTTTGAAGCCTCCATCGTCATTCTGTACCTATGACGGTGCAATGGAAATGACAGACGCAGATGTGAACAGAGCCTAAGAATTCATTCACATCTGCTTTAAGGCTTCCGTCAAAAAAGAAGAGTAAATATTGCACATCATGCGGCCCAATTTTTCTGGTAAAATGACGGACACCATGATGTAAAAGTCAATGGGGTACATCAGGCACCGTTGGCGTCCTTCACGTGACCGATCCGGCACTACTGTTATTCTAATTTCCTATGATGGAAGAGAAAAACAGAATTGAGAATGCAGATGTGAACTCAGCCTTACTTGGCATTATAAAATATCCTATTTACGCCAGTTATAACCCATGTGACTATAAAAATTACAATTGTAAGTTGTTCATATGTATAAAGTGTATATCAAACACTGTCTGGCTCAATTTTCAGCTTAATGATTATGACACAAAGGTAAATTTTATATTTGTTTTGAGATAATTGTATTGACATCCTACTGCTTATTATAAGATAATTCCAATGTCCACACTTTTTAAAGTCAGTTAGAAGCGCATTAAAAAAAGTCAGTAGTCATCATGAGGGTGTAGGGAGAGGCTCCGAACATCTGCTGCTTTACACAAAGCCATGTTGTGAACTCATGAAACATTTTCATCTATTATTTAAATGTATAAAACATTAATAATGGGTCTATTTGGAAGAGAGAATTCACAAATGCTTATCTGTGCACCAGACGTCTTATTCAAAATTGTTACTTATACCAAATTTTCTGGAAAACACATTTTATTTTTTGTTAAGGAGATAATAACAAAATGAAAATCAGAAATGTATACCTTTAAATCACACACATTAAGGGTATGTACACACGAATTGGATATGCTGCAGAAAAAGCCACAATGCGTCTGTCCCAGAAAAAGAAGGGAAGTCCGCTGAATTATATACGCACCAAGTAGTTCCCAGTTTGGTGTGTATATTCCGGTCTATTTTCTCCTTCGGAAAACAACCGACCGAAAAAAAAAAACAACTTTAATCACCCCTCCTGATCCTCCCATGGTGATGTGTCACTGTTCCCCTGGCTGGTTTGTGTACAGGCAGCCTCCTGTCATAACATTTCATCACAATTGATCGCTGCAGCAGTCAATTTATGCACGTATTCTGCGCAGAATTTTTGAAAACTTGATTACAGTACGGGACAGTTGTCCCGCAGCGAGGCAGGGACTCCTAGCGTCGTACATAACTATGATGCGAGGAGCCCGGCTCCCTGCAGTGTGTTCGGTCCGAGACTTGCGGCCGAAATACGTTCCGTCCTTTACAGACCGAACATGCTCGTGTGAATCCAGCCTAACACTGCATATTTTCTGCCCGCAAGTCTGGACGGAAATTCTGCAGCGTATTAGCTAAGGGGTTCTGCCACTTTTGAAAGCAAGAATATTGCAGCATGCAGTGCTATTCATGTCATCAAAACGACAGAAACATCCACGGAACTACTTTAAGGCCTTATTCACACGAACGTGTTATACGTCCGTGATACGCACGTGATTTTCACACGCGTCGCACGGACCTATGTTAGTGAATGGGGCCGTTCAGACTCTCAGTGATTTTCACGCAGCGTATATGCGCTGCGTAAGGGCAGATACAGACGGACGTTGCGTTTTTGCGCGCGCAAACAATGCAGCGTTTTGCGCGCGCAAAAACCATTTGACAGCTGCGTGTGTCATCCGTGTATGATGCGCGGCTGCGTGATTTTCGCGCAGCCGCCATCATAGAGATGAGGCTAGTCGACGCCCGTCACTGTCCAAGGTGCTGAAAGAGCTAACTGATCGGCAGTAACTCTTTCAGCACCCTCGACAGTGAATGCCGAACACAATATACAGCAACCTGTTAAAAAAAAAGAAAAAGTTCGTACTTACCGAGAACTTCCCGGCCGTTGCCTTGGTGACGCGTCCTTGGTGACGCGCCTCTCTTGACATCGGGCCCCACCTCGCTGGATGACGCGGCAGTCCATGTGACCGCTGCAGCCTGTGCTTGGCCTGTGATTGGCAGGAGCTGTCACTTGAACTGAATTGTCATCCCGGGAGGTCAGACTGGAGGAAGAAGCCGGGAGTTATCGGTAAGTGAGAACTTCGTTTTTTTTTACAGGTTCATGTTTATTGGGATCGGTAGTCACTGTCCATGGTGCTGAAACAGTTGAACTCTTTCAGCACCCTGGACAGTGACTATCTCCTGACGTCGCGTACCGGAAATTTTTTTGCCGGGTTCGGCCAAAACGATTCGGCCGAACCCGGTGAAGATCGGTTCGATTGTCCGGGTTCGCTCATCTCAAAGACACTCCATTTGGATGTTTGGAAACAGAAAAGCATGTGGTGCTTTTCTGTTTACATTCATCCTTTTGACAGCTGGTGCGCTAAGTGCTTCCGTGCGACCTGCGTGGTTTTCAAGCACCCATTGACTTCAATGGGTGCGTGATGCGCGAAATACGCGGAGATATTGAACCTGTCGCGTTTTTTGCGCAGCAGACAAACGCTGCGCAAAAAGCACGGACTGTCTGTACTGCCCCATAGACTTGTATTGGTCTTTGCGTGGCGCGTGAAAACCACGCGGCCCGCACGGACCGAATACACGTTCGTGTGAATCCCCCCTAAAACTCACGACATGTCCTATACTTGCCCGTGTTTCACGCAGCACGCACCCATTGAAGTCAATGGGTGCGTGCAAATCATGCACGGCACATGGAAGCACTTCCGGGTGACGCGCGTGATTCGTGCTACAGCTGGTAAAGAAGAGAAGGGAAACATAAAATCCCCTCCTTCTTTACTGTATCGTCACCTAAAAAGGGAGTGTCATAATGATGCCGGCTGCGCAAAAATCGCACCATATACACATGTCACACTGAACTTTTGCGCGAATAAGGCCTAAGCAACTTTTTTTTGCTGCGTGTTTTGTACAGGTCAACCACATTACAATTATCTGCTTCACCTGTTCAAGCCACGCGGCCAAAAGACCTGAACTGCTGCATGGCCATTATGTGTACAGGCACACTAAGGGTATGTTCACACGAGGGCGTCCGTTACGGCTGAAATTACGGGGATGTTTTCAGGCTGAAACATCCCCGTAATTTCAGCCGTAACGGCATGTGCAGGCGCTTGAACGCCGCGTCCATTACGGCCGTAATTAGCGCTGCTATTCATTGGAGTCAATGAATAACGGCTCCAATTACGGCCAAAGAAGTGACAGGTCACTTCTTTGACGCGGGCGTCTATTTACGCGCCGTCATTTGACAGCGGCGCGTAAATATACGCCTCGTGTGAACAGACAAACGTCTGCCCATTGCTTTCAATGGGCAGATGTTTGTCAGCGCTATTGAGGCGCTATTTTCAGACGTAATTCGGGGCAAAAACGCCCGAATTACGTCCGTAAATAGGCCGTGTGAACATACCCTTACTGAACTTATACTTCAAACCACATTGATCCAAAGGAAGAAACTTATTTTACCGGCCAACCCAGTTAAGGTGCAAATGATTGCATGTGTTTTGTCCACCTTTGAGCGCTATTTTACAGCTTGTGTATCAATATAAAGTATCACAAAGTTAAATAACTGTAAATAAATTGCTTTACTTATCTCTTACTTATCCCGAATTGCAGATTGTATTAGGGTACGTGCACACACAAACTCAAAAACGTCTAATCATACGGAGCTGTTTTCAAGGGAAAACAGCTCCTGATTTTCAGATGTTTTTTAAGCCACTTGCGAATTTCACCTTGTTTTTTACGGCCGTTTTTGGAGCTGTTTTTCTATAGAGTCAATGAAAAACAGCACCAAAAACGTCCCAAGTGACATGCACTTCTTTTTTGCGGGCTTCTTTTTACGTGCCGTTTTTGGAAAACGAGGCGTAAAAAAACGCCCCATCGGAACAGAACAACGTATTTCCCATTGAAATCAATTGGCAGATGTTTGTAGGCGTTCCGATTTTTCAGCAGTTTTTCGGGACGTTTACAGCCCTAAGAACGGCTGAAAATACTACGTGTGCAGATATCCTTAGGGACAGTTCACACATAGTTTTTTTTATGCATTTTTTGTTGCGGAAACTGCGTTGGAAAACGCGCAAAAAAATGGCTGAATATGCCTCCCATTGATTTCAATGAGAGGCGGAGGAGTTTTTTTTCCCGCGGGTGGAAAAACCGTCTCGTGGGAAAAGGAAGGGATATGTCCTATCCACGCCTCTGACCTCCTATTGACATCAATGGGAGGCAGAGAAAGCGTATTTCGCGGCAATTTATGCTTGCGATGATCAATGCCCGCGAGCAAAAAACGCAGCGAAAATCGGCGTGCAGGCAGAATAAAATCTGCCTCAAAATTCCAAACGGAATTTTGAGGCAGATTTTCTGCCTGCAAAAAACTCAGTGTGAACCCAGCCTTAGGCCTTATTCACACGAACGTGTCAGTTTTGCGCGTGCAAAAAATGCTTCGTTTTGCGCGCGCAAAAGTTCAGTGTGGCCTCTGAAAATGGTGCGTGCTTTTCACAAACATCCAAACGGAGTGTCATTAATGATGGCGGCTGCGTGAAAAGCATGCAGCCGCGCACCATATGAACATGACACACGGAGCTGTCAAAACGCACACGCTCGTGTAAATCCGCCCTTAAAGAGGTTGTCCGAGAGAATAAGAAAGCAAACTAGCTGCAGGAAATGTGATAAAATAACAAGCCAAACATAACTTACCTATTAACCCCTTTAGGACACAGCCTGTTTTGGCCTTGTGGACACAGCCTATTTTTTCAAATCTGACATGTGTCACTTTATGTGGTAATAACTCCGGAATGCTTTTACCTATCCAAGCGATTCTGAGATTGTTTTTTCGTGACATATTGTACTTTATGTTAGTGAAAAAATTTGGTCGATAAATTAAATATTTATTTGTGAAAAACTTCAAATTTTAGCAAAAATTTGCAAAAATTTGCATTTTTCTAAATTTAAATGTATTTGCTTGTGAAACAGATAGTAATACCACACAAAATAGTTACTAGTTAACATCCCCCATATGTCTACTTTATGCTTGCATCATTTTTTTTCACGTACTTTTATTTTTCTAGGACGTTACGAGGCTTAGAACTTTAGCAGCAATTTCTCATATTTTCAATAAAATTTCAAAAGGCTATTTTTTCAGGGACCAGTTCAGTTCTGAAGTGGCTTTGAGGGCCTTATATATTAGAAAGTCCCCATAAATCACCCCATTTTGAAAACTGTACCCCTCAAGGTATTCAAAACCACAATCAGAAAATATTTTAACCCTTTAGGCGTTTCACAGGAATTAAGGCAAAGTAGAGGTGAAATTTACAAATTTCATTTTTTTTGCCGAAATTCATTTGTAATAAAAAAAAATCTGTAACACAGAAGGTTTTACCAGGGAAACGCAACTCAATATTTATTGCCCAGATTCTGCAGATTTTAGAAATATCCAACATGTGGCCCTAGTGTCCTAATGGACTGAAACACAGGCCTCAGAAGCAAAGGAGCAGCTAGTGGATTTTGGGGCCTCCTTTTTTTAGGAATATATTTTAGGCACCATGTCAGGTTTGAGGAGGTCTTGTGGTACCTAAACAGCCGAAACCCCCCCAAAGTGACCCCATTTTGGAAACTACACCCCTCAAGGCATTTTTCTAGGGGTATAGTTAGCATATTGACCCCACAGTTTTTTTGCAGAATTTAGTGGAATTAGTCTGTGAAGATGAAAATCACCTATTTTTCTGTGGAAACATAGAATTTTTTCATTTTTACAAGGAATAAAGAAGAAAAAGCACCCCAAAATTTGTAAAGCAATTTCTCCCGATTACGGCAATACCCCATATGTGGTCGTAAACTGATGTTTGAACCCACAGCAGGGCTCAGAAGGGAGGGAGCGCCTTTTGGATTTTGGAGCGCAGATTTTGCTGGATTGGTTTTCAGTGCCATGTTGGGTTTGCAACGCCCCGGAGGGACCAAAACAGTGGAAACCCGCCAAAAGTGACCCCATTTTGGAATCTACACCCCTCAAGGAATTTTTCTAGTGGTATAGTGAGCATTTTGGCCCCTCAGGATCTTTTTTAGAGCTAGGGTGACCAAAAAACAGCGATTTTGGCGCTTTAAATTCTTTATTTATTACAGCGTTCACCGTGCGCAATAAATTACGTTTACATTTATTCTGCCGGTCGGTACGATTACGCCGATACCATATGTGTATAGTTTTTTTAAAGTTTTGCAGCGTTTGCACAATAAAATGAAGTTTCTATAAAATAATTTATTTTCTGGGACACGCTATTCTGAGCCGTAACTTTTTAATTTTTTCGTCAAAAAAGCTGTGGGAGGTCTTGTTTTTTGCGGGACAGGTTATAGTTTTTATTGGTACCATTTTGGGGTAAATGCGACTTTTTGATCACTTTTTATTCTATATCTTGGGAGGGGTGGTGACCAAAAAATAGCGATGCTGACAGTTTTCCATTTATTTTGTTTGCGGCGTTCACCGTGCGGAAAAATTAACATTATAGTTTCATAGATTGGGTCGTTACGAACGCGGCGATACCAAATATGTGTACTTTTTTTTAACGTTTTCATTTTTTCCCTATAATAAATGACTTATTATAGGAAAACAAAACCTTTTATTTTTACACTTTTATAAAACATTTTTATTAACTTTTTTTTACTTTTTACACTTTATATTTTTGCTTATTAACTTTTCTTTTACTTTTTACACTTTCTTTTTTTGACCTGCAGCTCTGATCGCTGCTAGAATACATTACAGTACCTAGGTAGTGTAATGTATTCCAACTGTCAGTGTGACGTCACAGTCACTCTGACAGTTGGTCTACGAGGATCAGCAGAGGCTGATCCTCATAGGCTGACATACATGGCAGACCTGGGGGCCGTTGTCTGGCCCCCGGGTGCCATCACAAGCATCAGAAGCCCGCACGATTGCATGGGGGCTGCTGATGCGCTACAAACCGGCTACATGCGGAGATCGCAATCGAGCCCCGCATGTAACAGGTTAATTGCCGAAATCCGCGGCGATGAGCCGCTGATCGGCAACACTGGAGAGTGTCAGCTGTCGGGGACAGCTGATCTCCAAGTTCCCGATGCACACTGTCGCCGACAGTGTGCATCGGGAACGGCACAGTGGCTTTCTGTCACTGTGATAGGAAGCCTATCAGGACCAGCCGAAGGTTGGTCCTGATGGGCTTCCGTCCATGGCAGAACCGGAAGCCATTGTTTGGCTTCCGTTTGCCATACTAACTATCGGCAGACCCCGCGATTTCGGACGGGGGTCTGCCGATATGTTAGAAACCCCTAAAATTCGGCGATTGCACCCGATCGCCGAATTTAAGGGGTTAATGCGCCGAAATCAGCGGCAAAGGACCGCTGGCCGGCAAGAGGGGAGTGTCAGCTGTCGGCGACAGCTGACCTCCTGGTTCCCTGTGCACACTGTCGCCGACAGTGTGCACCGGGATTAACTCAGTAACTGTACGTCCTCGTGCGGGAAGTAACTTCCCGCAACGACGGACAGTTACGTCCTGGTGCGGATAGGGGTTAAACCCCTGCCACTCCAGTGCCGATGCTCTGTGGCCCCTGCCGTTGTTTGTTTACTTGTTCTGCGGTGAGGACGCAGCAGGGGATTTAATCCCTTCAGGACTGAGCCTGTTTTGGCCTTCAGGACGAAGCCGATTTTTCAAATCTGACATGTGTCATTTTATGTGGTAATAACTCCGGAATGCTTTTACCTATCCAAGCGATTCTGAGATTGTTTTCTCGTGACATGTTGTACTTTATGTTAGTGAAAAAATTTGGGTGATAAATTCAAAATTTATTTGTAAAAAACACCAAGATTTGGAGAAAATGTGCAAAAATTAGCATTTTTCGAAATTTAAATGTATCTGCTTGTAAAACAGATAGTAATACCACACAAAATAGTCACTAGTTAACATTTCCCATATGTCTACTTTAGTTTGGCATAGTTTTTTGAACATTCTTTTATTTTTCTAGGACGTTACAAGACTTAGAACTTTAGCAGCGATTTCTCATATTTTCAAGAAAATGTCAAAAGGCGATTTTTACAAGGACCAGTTCAGTTCTGAAGTGGCTTTGAGGGCCTTATATATTAGAAAGTCCCCATAAGTCACCCCATTTTGAAAACTGCACCCTTCAAAGTATTCAAAACAGCATTCAGAAAGTGTATTTACCCTTTAGGCGTTTCACAGGAATTAAAGCAAAGTAGAGGTGAAAGTTACAAATTTCATTTTTTTTTTTACAAAATTCATTTGTAATAATTTTTTTCTATACCGCAGAAGGTTTTACCCGAGAAATGTAACTTATTATTTATTGCCCAGATTCTGCAGTTTTTAGAAATACCCCACATGTGGCCCTAGTGCGGTCATGGACTGAAACACAGGCCTCAGAAGCAAAGGAGCACCTAGTGGATTTTGGGACCTCCTTTTTTTTAGCATATATTTTAGGTACCATGTCAGGTTTGAAGAGGTCTTGTGGGGCCAAAACGATAAAGACCCCCAAAAGTGACCTCATTTTGGAAACTACACCCCTCAGGGATTTTATCTAGGGGTATAGTTAGCATTTTTAACCCACAGTTTTTTTGCTAAATTTATTTGAATTAGTTTCTGAAGATGAAAATCTACTTTTTTTCTGAAAAAACGTAGAAATGTTTAATTTTTTCAAGGAATAAAAGAGAAAAAACACCCCAACATATGTAAAGCAATTTCTCCTGATTATAGCAATACCCCATATGTGGTAATAAACTGCTGTTTGGACCCACAGCAGGACTCAGAAGGGAAGGAGCACCATTTGGATTTTGAAATTCTGATTTTGCTGTAATAGTTTTCAGTGCCATGTCGCGTTTGAAATGCACTGGAGGGAACAAAACGGTTGTTTTGCTGAATTCATTGGAATTATTCTGTAAAGGTAAAAATCTACTTTTTTTTCTGAAAAAAGGTAGCCATTTTTAATTTTTACAAGGAATAAAGGAGAAAAAGAACCCCAACATTTGTAAAACAATTTCTCCCGATTACGGAAATATGCCATATGTGGTAATAAACTGCTGTTTGGACCCACAGCAAGGCTTAGAAGGGAAGGAGCGCTATTTGGCTTTTGGAGCTCAAATTTAGCTGAAATGGTTTTTGGGTGCCATTTCGCATTTGCAAAGCCCCTGAGAGGTCAAAACAGTGGAAACCCCCCAAAAGTGGAAATTACACCACTTAAAGATTCTATCTAGGGATATAGTGGGCATTTAGACCCCACAAGTATTTTGCAGGATTTATTAGAATTAGGCCGTGAAAATGAATATCAACATTTCTTCCACTAAAATGTTGCATTTTTTTCAATTTCACAAAGGATAAAGGGGGAAAAACCTGCCAAACATTTGTAAAGCAATTTCTCCCGAGTGTGGCAATACCCCACGTGTGGGCATAGATGGTTTTTCATTAGAAAGTAATTAACCCTTTCTGGACTGATCCATTTTTTTCTTTTCCTTTTTCGTTTTTTTCTCCCCGCGTTCCAAGAGCCATAACTTTTTTATTTTTCAGTCAATAGAGCGGTATGAGGGCTTATTTATTGAGGGACGAGCGTTCGTTTTTATTGGTACCATTTTTTGGTACATACAACTTTTTGAACACTTTTTATTAAATTTTTAGGTAGAGCCAAGGTGACCAAAAAAACAGCGATTTTGCCATTTTTAATTCTTTATTTTTCACGTGAGACGCTCCATACATCACCCCCACACTACGACATGCTATGTTGTGGTGCGCGAAGGGGTTAATGCGCAGCGCATGGTGCGGAGTGAAAAATTACAATTTTCCACTCATATGCCATTTTAGTGCACTACATGTTATGCCCAGTTTGTGCCACTGAAGACAAATACCTCATAAAATATTAACCGGGTTCTCCCGGGTATGGCGATGCCATATCAGTGGACGTAGACTGGTGTTTGGGCAGGCTGCAGGGCTCAGAAGGGAGGGACGCCATTTGGCTTTTGGGGCGCAGATGTAGCTTGGTAGTTGTTCTGTTTGGGGTTTTACTGGTGTTTCAGTTTATAATGTGGGGGCATATGTTATCTGTGCGGGGTACATCAGGGTATAATAATGCAGTAAATAAATAATAATCTGCAGATATGTGGCCGGTGTCGCACTGATAAATGGCGCCCGATCTTATCTGCTTTTGGAACACTGCACATTTTGCAGCGCCATATTCTGGGAGCCAGAACTTTTTTCACCACCGGAGCTGTGTGAGGGCTTATTCTTTGCGGGACAATCTGTAGGTTGTCATTGGTACCATTTTGGGGTACGAGAAATTTTTTTGATCACGTTTTATTCCATTTTTTGGCAAGCAAGGTGACCAAAAACCATCAATTCTGACAATGTTTTTTATTCGTTTTTTTATGGCCTTCACCCTGGGCTATAAATGACAATTTAACTTTATTCTGCGATACCATATGTATATAATTTTTTTATGTTTTGCAGCGTTTGTGCAATAAAATCACTTCTTTATAAAATAAATAATTTTTTGTGTCACCATATTCTGAGAGCCATAACGTTTTTATTTTTCAGTCAAAAAAGCGGTGTAAGGGCTTGTTTTTTGCGGGACGGAATGTAGTTTGTATTTGTACCATTTTGGCGCACATGCGACTTTTTGATCACTTTTTATTGTATATTTTGGGAGGGGTGGTAACCAAAAAATTGTGATTCGGCACTGTTTTTCGTTTATTTTTTTCGCGGTGTTCACCATGCGGGAAAAATAATATTACAGTTTTATAGTTGGGGTCGTTACGAACGCGGCGATACCAAATATGTGTACTTTTTTTAACGTGTTCATTTTTTTCCTATAATAAAAGACTTATTATAGGAAAAAAAAGCATTCTTTGTTTATGTCACTTCTAACTTTTATTTTTACACTTTTTCAAAACATTTTTATTATCTTTTTTTTACTTTTTTTACTTGTCCCACTAGGGGACACTGAGACTTGCAGCTTTGATCGCTGCTGGAACACATTACACTACACACGTAACTGTCATTGTGACGTGACAGTCACACTGACAGGAAGCCTCGGAGGACCGGCCGGAGGCTGATCCTCCGAGGCTTCCGTACATGGCAACCCGGAGGTCATTGTCTGGCCTCTGGTTGCCATGATAAGGATCGCCAGCCCCCGCAAATACATGTGGGGGGCTGCCGATCCGCTGTAAACCTCTTCGATGTGGTGAAATAGTTTTCAAATCCCCCCATTTGTTCCCTAAAGTAATGCTAAAAAATAAAAGTTAACATAACTGATATCTTCGCGACCGTAAAAGTCCAAACTATTACAATATAACCTTATTTAACCTGCTCGGTGAACGACGTAAAAAATGAAAACTTGTCTGGTAAAAAACTAGCCCTCATATGGCTATATTGATGAAAAAATGAAAATGTTATGGCTTCTTCTCCTGAATATGGAAGCTTGTAGTAGTAGTACGTTATGGCTTCTTCTCCTGAATGTGGAAGCTTGTAGTAGTACGTTATGGCTTCTTCTCCTGAATGTGGAAGCTTGTAGTAGTACGTTATGGCTTCTTCTCCTGAATGTGGAAGCTTGTAGTAGTACGTTATGGCTTCTTCTCCTGAATGTGGAAGCTTGTAGTAATACGTTATATTTCTGGTGTCTGGACTGACACTGCGCCTCAGGAGACACAGAACTAGCGGTTACTTTACACAACATCCCCGGCGGACAGGACCTCCACACTACCATTATGTGAGGTAATTCACCCCCCTCCCTGTGACGTGGTTCCCCCCTTAGTGGAAGATTCCGGCGAGCCATGTGCAGCTCTCCGCCTGCTGTCCAATGAATGGCCGGGTTTGCGGCGGTGGGTGGAGCCGTGTACGGCCGGGACTGAGGGAAGAAGCAGTAGGTTGCGGTGCGGGCACAGAGAGCTGCGTTGTGCCCTTTTCCCAGTCCTCCAGGTCGGGGGTCCTGATGACGACAAGGAGAGTGGAGTCTGTGGGTACAAGCAGCTGCTGAGGATGGAGCGCGCACAGAAGGAAAGTAAGACGAACCCGCTGCAGACTGCCAACTTCTGCTCTAAACTCTTCTTCTGGTAAGTAGCCGGTGCCCAGTCACCTCACACCCTGGGAAGCAACACGTGGATAGTTCCTACAAGCTGTCACAGGGCACAAACATGGTATAAGGGTACAGGACGTGTCATTACGGCAGCAGAATCCTGAGGAAGTCACATTGTACCGGCAGTAGGCGGCACAGAGCAACACCCTTTACACTGTTACCTTCCCTGCCTACCTGACAGCTTGCCACCAACATGGCAGCTCGTACACATCACCCACTTCTTGTATCCTATTGTAATATCCAATGTTCTGTGCTGACTGAGCGCTCCCTATAATCCAGAAACATGTCTGAGTAGTTTTCCTTTGTTAAAATGGATTACAATCATTCTAAAAGTAAAATGTTGTAATATCATGCCCCTTGGTCCCCTGTGGCATCGGACTGGTCATGGTGCTGACATGTCATGATTCCAGTTGAGGAATCAATATTATTTTTTATAGTTACCAGACAACAAGAGCTGTCATAGATATCCGTAGAAAATAACCCCAAAAGTTCCTAGTCAGTCCTGTTATTGTACACTAATATTCGTTTGCCGATAATGTAGGAAAAAAATGTCAAGCCTTTCATTTTGTCCTAGAAACGTTATAATGTGCAATGAAAGGGTGAGTTACTAGAGAAACCATGTGACCCATTTTGGGGCCAACAAGAGGTGCGCTTTCTAGGCAGGACCAGTGTGTCCCTCTAAGCTGATTGGTCGCCTACCCTGTCACTGATGACTTCACAGTTATAGAAATAAGGCTAATATGGATGTCATAATATAAGGGGGTCTTTCTCATTGCCACCTGTCATTAGAAAGTTCTCTTAAAGGGGTTTTCTATGTAAATCTTGACCAATCGGGAAAGTCTGTTTCGCCTGAAGGATCCATCATGTCAGCCTTCTCTATACTTACTGTTGCTTGGGAGGGCTTTGCATCAAGAGGGTGTGTAATGTTTTGTCCCCTTAATTGTAGTATTTGGGGGTCTATTTAGTTGGCCACCTGAACACTTTATCTCTCTTCCTAACGTAACAATATTTTTTCTTAAACTTGAGTCTAGTACATCAACATCCAGGTTGCGAGCTGTATGGATCGGTTTTATGACCCCCATAGAAGCGTACTGGCCCATACTGTACCTCTGATAGAGAAAAACATAGTGGCACGGCCCATTCAATATCTTATTATAAAGGGATTCTCTGCTGCAAGAGAACAATGCTATAATACAATGTTGTACTGAGGCATCGTATTGTACACGGAGTGCTTACAGCAGCACGTCCCGGCTCGTCTCTGTGTGTCGCCATACAGGCTCATTATTTCCACATAGACCACGATTTTATAAAGTGTAGTAATGTCCTGCTTTCTAACCTGACTCCAGGAAATAATGCAAGGAAATGGCCCATACACCCTTCACTTCTGGTTAGTTTTTACTTGTGGATTTTTCTGTATTGATGATATTCCCTGCGGCGTTCCAGCTCTCTGGGAACGCTATAATTTGGCCCTGTGAAGATAACCTGGTATTACAGTATATTCTGTATCATAGCTTTGGAGAGCATGCATTAACATGTCTTGGGCTCACTTGAAGCAATGTGAAATGATTGTTTCTGCACCGTTTTGTTTTCCTACTGTCTTTTATACAAACCCTAAAAGATGAATGTCATATGATCAGGACGGCTTTCTTCCTGTGCATCAGATCAGTATTGCGGGTATTTTACCATTCTTTGCAAAGCTCTCCCACAACGTACAAAGTAAAATGTTACAAAATTCTGGCTCAAATTAGGGTAAAAAGTGCCTTGTGTGCCATTCACCAATTTAATTATGTGTTTTAGACCGTTTTGAAAATGTCTATCAAAGGAGGTGTGCCCAAGAGGAGTCGTAACATAAACTAAATAGGCTTATTAATGATGTGCACCTATTTTTTTTTATGGGCCAGTCAAGAGGTGGTGTAAGAAAGGGAAAGTGTTTAATATGTCTAGCAAGGTGCAAAAAGCTAATTATCATATAGTGTACACCACTGAGATATATTTGGCCCAGTTTCTGCCTGTCTGGTTTAGTTTTTACCTGTCTAACTTTAGGACAGTATTTTTGAGTTTTTTTTAAAAAACAACTTTTTTTTTTAAAATCTAGATGGCTTAGTCCGTGTGTTTTAGTGTAACTTTGTAATTCATCTTTATTAAAAAAATGGTTTTACTTTTGGAGATACAGCTGTTCTGTATTCTCTATACAGAGAAGATGTATTCTTCACTTTACACTGATTCCGTCGGTCCCAATAATCACATCTAAGTTATAACCGTAATGTTTTTCACGTCTGCAAATACGGATCTGAAAGTACGGATGCACATCTGTAGCCGTTCGCAATTGCGGAAGCGCCCAGAGACTTCTATGGCGAGTTGGTGCTGCAGTTGTGGACAAGACTAGGACATGTTCTTTATGAGCAACTACTCCACTTTACCTTTGCACCAGTTTTGATAAATCTCACCCTAGGTCTCTTTCCCTTAAGTGCATATATAAGAGTTTGGAAGGGGGATTGGCTATTATAATGTAACAGAAGTATGCAGGGCCGGATTAAGGGTACCATGGGCACCGGGGCACTTCGCAAAGTGTGGGCCCCCTTGCCGCCCCGAAGTCTGAAGACTCCTTACTGTATTTTTCCAGACATCAGTTTAGGCGGGCACAGATCTGGCATGGTTGTAAACACACTGTAAAAATGAGCCATACAGAAGAGAGAGAGCGGAATACTGAGACCCAAAAGAGGTCAGGAGATTTAAATTGTATGTGGCTTCCAGAAAAAGAACTAGAAGTCTGTTTAAATCTACATTTACCTTCAGATAATCACATAAGCAAATTTAACAGAGAAGACCAGAAAAGATGCAAGTAGCCATAATTTTGAACAGACCAAGAATATTTAGTATGTAAACCGGTACATAACCATAGAATTCACAATAAGTGCGGTCAATTGTCAAAGGCTTTTTATATCGGACAATAGTGCAAATACCAAATAATGTAATAAAGCATTTTAGTGTCCACTTATATTTTCTAGCAGATGTTTCTATTTTATAGAACATGAAATTTGTAGCGTACATACAAAAAAGATTAAAGAGAAACTATCTTTATACTAGTTCAACTTATTGGTCTTCTCGTATAAATAGAAGCGTTGGTTGCCTAGGAACAGCAAATCACAGACTGGTGACTGACAGACTACACCTTCACCTGTGCAGACTGGCTCCAGAACACTGACGGATCTTCTGTTATATTGGCTCCCTGATCTCTATTACTTTACAACTGACCAAGCATTTGTATCTATCTGCACTCTGTATGCAATACTAACATCTTATGTATGTTAGTATACAAATCTCATGAAAGATGTATCTGGTCTTCATTTTGATCAGGCCACATATAAGTGACAGATCTATAAACCGATTTCACACACATTGTCAGTTCTAAAAAGCTTCACACCTGCTATCCGTGCAAGGATACTGTAAAAAGCCAAATAGTGCAACCATAGTACAGCCAATATACTCCGGACATGTGCTGTGCAGAATAAAGAGGACATGTTTGTTCTAGTAAATAATTGTATTCCCAATGAAATAACAATTCTGGAACATCTTTTCTTAGAACTCTGCATTGTGTTGTTCCTCTGTTTATTCCTCCTAGAAATGTATGAATAAATTGACAACTGGGTGTTACCATTCCCCTAGTCAAAAGAAAAAGTAGATCCGGAGTTTATATATAAAATATAAGTTTTACTGTATTTTCCTATTAAATTTTTTTTTACACAATATTAACCTATACATATGTCAAATAGTCATACATAGTGGATTCTTGCATTGTTTATGAAATATATCCAGAGAAATGTTTTTGATTAATTAGACAGCAATGCATACGTAGTTATTAAAAGAGTATTCCCTATGATTTAATTTGATATTTCTCTTGTACAGATGCTATTAAGGTCGGATTCACACGAGCGCGTGCGTTTTGCGCTCGCAAAAAATGCGGCCTTTTGCGCCTTCAAAAGGTACATAACCGCTCCGTGTGTCAGCAGCATATGATGCGTGGCTGCGTGATTTATGCGCAGCCGCCATCATTATGACACTCGGTTTGTATGTTTGTAAACAGAAAAGCACGTGGTGCTTTTCTGCTTTCATTCATACTTTTTACTGCTGTTGCGCGAATAACGCGCGTCACTTGGAAGTTCTTCCGTGTGCTGCGCGTGATTTTCACGCACCCATTGACTTCAATGGGTGCGTGATGTGTGAAAAACGCACAAATATAGGACATGTCGTGAGTTTTACGCAGCGGACACACGCTGCGTGAAAATCACGGACTGTCTGAACAGCCCCATTGACTAACATAGGTCTGTGCGAGGCGCGTGAAAATCACGCGCGTTGCACGGACGTATTATACGTTCGTCTGAATAAGCCCTAAGGTACATAAAGACTAGGGGTCAATAACCCCCTACCTGTTCAGATGCTAGATGTGATCTGTTATTGAGTTGATGTAAGGGGAACGGGGAAACTCTCTCAATATAGAAAAAAATCCTCCCAATGCGTTTCCTTACGACCAAACGATTCTTCAGGGGAGATGGGCCGGAACCAGCTATATCCAAATTCCGAGGGTGCTGGAACAAATCGTTATGGCTATCTGTTCAAAGTAGTGCTCTTCAGTGAGAGCATGCTTGCCGTGGCAAGAGATCGCCTATGTTAGGCTTTGAAGGTGGCGCTTGTTTGACGTCCGATGCCAGAAACGGGCGCTAACTTTGAAACGTGAGGAAGGGAGGACTTTTTCTATATTGCGAGAGGTTCCCCGGTCCCCTTACATCAACTCAATAACCGATGACATCTAGCATCTGAATGGGTAGTCTGGTATTGACACGTAGTCTTTATGTACCTTAAAGGGGTTGCCCTAGATTTAATGACTTTGTGTTAATGCTTGTAATTTATAAATGTAAATGTATTTGTAATATACTTACATTTTCAGTTTCCAGATCCTGCTGTGGGGAACTTGACGGGTGATGTAACTCTCTGCTCTGGCCGCTTTGTTGATCTTTAATTAATTTCCGGGTATACGACGTGTCACTTGTGACGTGGTGTATATCGGCTTGTTCTGTTGTAACGTGCATGCGCGGCCCCTGCTTTTATCTCGAGGACAGCAGGGACCGCGAGAACAGCAGTGACAGCGCATGCGCGTTACGGGCTGTGAAGCAGAACAAGCCGATCTACACTACGTCACAAGTCGTGTCGTATACCCGGAAATGAATTCAAGATCAACAAAGCGGCCAGAGCAGAGAGTGACGCCACCCGTCAAGTTCCCCACGGCAGGATCTGGAAACGGGGCCACTTTGGAAAATGTAAGTATATTTACATTTATAAATTACAAGCATTAACAGTCATTACATCTCGGACAACCCCTTTAATAGCATCTGTACAAGAGAAATACAAGGGAAATATCAAATTAAATCCTGGTGACTACTCCTTCTTTAATAACTACGTATGCATTGCTGTCTAATCTGACCAATCAAAAACAAATTCTCAGGATATATGCCATAAACAATGCAAGAATCCACTATGTATGACTATTTGACATATGTATTTAACATATGTATATGTTAATATTGTTTCAAATTTTTTTAATATGAAAATATAGTAAAAGTTATATTTTATATGTAAACTCCGGATCTATTTTTTCTTTATACATATACTACGGAGGATTGCAAAATTCAAGTCTGGGTGGTGGGCTCTAAACCACACCATCAGAATCCATTACCCTAGTCAAAAGGCTGTGTCCCTACACAGTCTGAGATTGAGCACTGATTGGACAGTGTCAGACTGTGTAGGGACACACCCAGAACTGTTAACATCCAGTCCAGAATTATTATTTCATTGGGAATATGATTATTTACTAAAACAGACGTCCGGAGATCTCATTGGTCCTCTTTAACCCCTTAAGGGTATGTGCACACGGTAGCAGGCTTTTACGTCTGAAATGACAGACTGTTTTCAGGAGAAAACAGCTCCGTCGTTTCAGACGTAAATGCTGCTCCTCGCATTTTGCGAGGCTTCTCTGACAGCCGTAAATTTTGAGCTGTGCTTCATTGAGTTCAATGCAGAACGGCTCAAATTACGTCTTAAAGAAGTGTCCTGCACTTCTTTTGACGAGGCTGTATTTTTACGCGTCGTCGTTTGACAGCAGTCAAACGACGACGCGTAAATGACAGGTTGTCTGCACAGTACGTCGGCAAACCCATTCAAATGAATGGGCAGATGTTTGCAGACGTATTGTAGCCTCGTAATACGCCTCGTAATACGCCTCGTTTACGTCTGAAAATAGGTCGTGTGAACCCAGCCTAAGGACGCAGCCTAGTTTTGGCCTTAAGGCTCAGAGCCCATTTTTCAAATCTGACAGATTTCACTTTACGTGGTAATAACGTCGGAATGCTTAAACCTATCCAAGCGATTCTGAGATTGTTTTCTCGTGACACATTGGGCTTCATGTTCGTGGTAAAATTTGGTCGATATATTCAGTGTTTATTGGTGAAAAATTGCAACATTTTGAGAAAATGTATACAAAATAGCATTTTTCAGAATTTAAATGCATCTGCTTGTAAAACAGACGGTTATACCACCCAAAATAGTTACTAGTTCACATTTCCCATATGTCTACTTTAGATTGGCATCGTTTTTTGAACATTCTTTTATTTTTCTTGGCCGTTACAAGGCTTAGAACATAAACAGCAATTTCTCATATTTTAAAGAAAATTTCAAAAGCCTTTTTTTTAAGGTACTTCTTCAGTTCTGAAGTGGCTTTGAGGGGCCTATGTATTATAAACCCTGATAATACACCCCATTATAAAAACTAGACCCCTCGTAGTATTCAAAACAGCATTTAGAAAGTTTTTTTAACCCTTCAGGAATTTCACAAGAATTAAAGCAAAGTGGAGGTGAAATTTGCGAATTTCATTTTTCTTGCTGAATTTCAATTTTATAAAAAAACTATTTCTGTAACACAGAAGGTTTTACCAGAGAAATGCTACTAAATATGTATTGTCCAGATTCTGCAGTTTTTAGAAATATCCCACATGTGGCTCTAGTGCGCTGGTGGGCTAAAACACAAGCCCCAGAAGCAAAGAAGCACCTAGTGCATTTTGAGGCCTCTTTTTTATTAGAATATATTTTAGGCAGCATGCCAGGTTTGAAGAGGTGTTGAGGTGCCAAAACAGTAGGAATCCCAAAATAGTGACCCCATTTTGGAAACTACACCCCTCAAGGAATTCATTTATGGTTGTTACCATTTTGACTGCACAGTTTTTTCACAGCACCTATTTTAATTGGGCTGTGAAATTAAAGAAATTAAATTTTTCCCAATAAGATGTCATTTATGATCAAAATTTCCTATTTTCACAGGGAACAAAATACCCCATTTTGTTGCCCAATTTGTCCTTAGTGCGGCAATACCCCATTTGTGGTGATAAACTGCCGTTTGGGCCCATGGGAGGGCTCAGAATGAAAGGAGTGCTATGTGTTTGTTGGAGTCCAGATTTTGCTGGATTGGTTTTCGGGTGCCATGTCGCATTTGCAGAGCCCCAGAGGTATCAAAGCAATGGAAACCCACCAGAAGTGACCCCATTTTGGAAACTGCACCCCTCAAGGAATTCATTTAGACACCATAGTTTCTTCACAGAACTATTTGAATTGGGCTGGGAATTAAAACAAAATTTATTTTTTCCAATAATATGTAGTTTTGGCTGCAAATTTCTTATTTTCACAAGAAATAAAATACCCCATTCTGTTGCCCAATTTGTCCTGAATGCAGCAATACCCCATTTGTGGTGATAAACTGCCGTTTGGGCCCATGTGAGCGCTCAGAACGAAAGGACCATCATTTGGCCTACTGGGGATTTTATGGTGCAAAGTCATGTATGCAGAAGCCCCTGAGGTACCAGTACAGTTGAAACCCGCAAGAAGTGACCCCGTTTTAGAAACTACACCCTTAAGGCATTCATCTAGAGGTGTAGTGAGCATTTTGACCGGAGACATACAACCCATAAACTGTAATGTGGGTTCTTACGGGTATGGCAATACCCTCAATGTGGCTGTTAACAGCTGCCTGGGCACACAGCAGGGCTCAGAAGGGAAAGATAAGGGGGCATAAGCTGTGCGGAGTGCATCAGGGTAAGTAAAATTGGGGTAAGTTATAAACCAAGGGATGTATGATAAATTTTAAAACCCTTTCATACAGAGCTCTGGTTTTTCGGGACACGTGTCACATTGATATGTGTCCTCCCTTATCCCCCTCTTATAGCAGACTTTGCACCTCTTTTGACTTTTTCCCTTCTTGCCAGTTTGGGGAACTTCTCCTGGAAAGTGTTGCCCTGGTACAATGCGTGTGGCCTCGCTTCCAGAAGTACTGGGTGCCCCCCTCCCCCTTCCTGGTCCCTAAAGATTAGGTTCTTGATAACCACCTCTTGAAATTCCAGGAAAGTTCCCCTCAGGCCTGTACATCGACGTAGCACGTACACATTGTACAATGCCATCTGTATGAGGTGCCCGGCCAGCTTCTTATACCACACCGCATGGCGCTGTAGGGCTTCAGGACTTGATCTCACAACCCTCCCATGTACCTATTGTAGTCCAGGATGCAGTCTGGTTTGGGGTCTCTGTACTGGTACCTTGTCCTGGTACATGGGTACTGGTGTGACATCTCTCTTGTCTTGTACTTAACACACAATATGTTGCTGCTAGAATGTGCCCTGCGCTCACCCCTTCTTGTTTGCCCTGCAGAGTCTTAGGGAGGCCTCTCAGGTTTCTTCTAGCAGTGCCGCATGCCACAGGACTGGAAGCGAGGCAGTTGAAGAGTGGGAAGCTGGTATAAAAACTATCCAGGTAGAGGTGGTGACCCTGGTCCAGCTGTGGGTGCACCAAATCCCACACAATCTTTGCATTAACTCCCAGTAAGGGGGGGGGGGCATTATGGGGGTTGAATACTGGACTCCTTCCCTTTTTATATCCTAAATTTGTAGGTGTACCCTGATGCACTCTCACACAGCTTATACATCTTCACGCCATACCTTGCCCTCTTACCCGGCAGGTACTCGCAGAATTGAAGCCTCCCTTTAAAATCTACCAAGGACTCATCAATAGAAATACACTTCTCGGGGTTGAATGCTTGGGAAAACCGGGCACTGAAACGGTCTAATAGGGGTCTCCGTTTATACAAACGGTCAAAACTGGGGTAATCTCGGGATGGGCACGGCTCATTATCAGTATAATGTAAGAAGCGAAGTATTGCCTAATTTATTTATTTTTTTAGGTTTTAGTTCAGTTCTGAAGTTGCTTTGAGGGGCCTATATATTAGAAACCCCTATCAAACACCCCATTTTAGAAATTAGACCCCTCAAAGTATTCACAACAGCATTTAGAAAGTTTATGAACCCTTTAGGTGTTTCACAGGAATTTAGAGCAAAGTAGAGGTGAAATTTACATTTTGTTTTTTTTTGTCAGAAAATCCTCTTTATACCATTTTTTTTCTAACCAAAAGGTTTTACCAGAGAAACGCAACTTAATACTTATTGCCCAGATTCTGCAGTTTTGATAAATATCCCACATGTGGCCCTAGTGCGGTAATGGACTGAAGCACCGGCCTCCGAAGCAAAGGAGCACCCAGTGGATTTTGAGGCCTCCTTTTTATTAGGCACCATGTCCGGTTTGAAGAGGTCTTGTGCCAAAACAGTGGAAAACCCCAAAAAGTGACCTTTTGGAAACTAGACCCCTTGAGGAAATCATTGCAGTTTTCTTGGGGTGCATGTGACTTTTTGATCAGTTTTTATTCTATTTTTAAGTGGCGTGGTGACTAAAAAACAGCAATTCTACTATTGTTTTTTTAGTCTATTTTTTTTACAGCGTGCACCGTGCGCTATAAATGACATATTCACTTTATTTTGCGGGGCGATACGATTACGGCGATACCAGATGTTTATCGTTTTTTTTTTTATGTCATATCGCGTTTGCACAATAAAATACTTTTTGTAAAAAATCATTTACTCTTTGTGTTACCTTATTCTAAGAGCCAGAACTTTTTTATTTTTCCATCAAGAAAGCCGTGCGAGGACTTATTTTTTGCGTAACGAACTGTAGTTTCGATCAGTACCATTTTTAGATACATGCGACTTTTTGGTCTCTTTTTATTCCATTTTTTTGGGAGGTGAAGTGACCAAACAATTGTGATTCTGGTACGGTTTATTATGATTTTCTTTTACGGCGTTCACCGCGCGGGATAAATAACAAAATAATTTTGTAGTTCAGGCCGTTACGGACGCGGCGATACCAATTATGTATAGTTTATTTGTTTATATATTTTTATTAATGATAAAGGACTGATAAGGGAAAAAGGGGGATTTTTACTTTTTCTTACTTGTAAAACTTTTATTTTCTTATTTTTACACATCTTTTTTTACTTTATTACTTTGTCCCACTAGGGGACTTGAGGGCAGGAGGTCATGATCGTTATTCTAATACACTGCACTACATGCGTAGTGCAGTGTATTAGAAATGTCAGCTACTCACTGACAGCAAGCATAGTGGGTCGTGACTTTGTCAGAACCCACTAGGCTTCCGTCGATGGCAGAGCCGGACGCCATTGTTTGGTGTCCGGTCGCAATCGCCAGCCGCTATCGCTTAGCATGCTGGCGATTGTAGCTTAACCCCTAAAAAGCCGTGATCACTATTGAACACGGCTTTTCAGGGGTTAATCAGCGGGGACACAGTGATCGGTCCCCGCTGTAGGAGCTGTGGCAGCTGCTGTACGAGACAGCAGCTGTCATAGCTCCTGTATGTGTCGGGAGGACGGCCGAAATGGGCGTTACTCCCGCGACGTACTATTCCGTCGCTGAGCGCGAACGTATTGGTTAGCGCGACGGAATAGTACTTTGCTGAGCGCGAAGGGGTTAACCCCTTCCCTCCGCAGCCCTTTTTCAGATTTTCATTTTAGTTTTTTTTCCTCCCCACCTTCCAAAAGCCATAACTTTTTTTTTCATTTTTCCATCGATCTAGTCCTATAAGGGCTTAATTTTTGCGGGACGAGTTGTAGTTTTTCGTAGCACCATTTATTGTGCCATATAATGTTCAAGCAAACGGGAAAAAATTATTTGTGGGGTAGAAAAAAAATGCATAATGTACTGGGAATTAGAAAAAAAATAATTTAAAACTACATATTCACCTTATTCTACAGGTTAATACGATTTATATGTTTTACCACTTCTTTTAAAAATAAAAATTATTTGCTAAAAAAAAAAAATTGTTGTGTCACCATATTCTGAGAGCCATAACTTTTTTTTTATTTTTCCATTAAATTAGAGGTGTGAAAGCTTCCTTTTTTTGGAGAGCTAAGGTGACCAATAAACCGCAATTTGCATGGTTTATTTATTACATTTTATTTATTTTTTTCGGTCATTCATAGAGTGGGTTAAATAACACTATATTGTGACTATTACAGACGTGGTGATACCAGTTATGTTAACTTTTTATTTTTTTTAACATTGCTTTAGGGGAAAAATGGGAAAAGGTTTTTTTTTTTTAACTTTTTCAAATTTTATTTTGTTTTGGAACATTATAAAAAATCTTTATTGAAACCTTTTTTTTTATTTTTTATTAGTCCCCATAGGCGACTTGAAGCAGGGATGGTTGGATCGCTTGCATGATATACTAATGTATTGTAGTATATCGCGATTCTGACAGTCTCTTTGAAGCCCTGCCAGAGGAGTACAAAGATGGCAGACCTGGGGGCCTTTATTAGGTCCGCTGTAATTGGCCGATTGTACCACGGGGGGCGCGCAATGTTGTGTTTGAGGGTGTTCCCCATGATTCTGGCAATTTTAAATGCCGCAGTCGCAATTGACCGTGGCATTTAAGGTGTTAAACGGGCGGAATCATCAAAGTGATCTTTGATTCTGCCCGTTGCAGTGAGGTGTCGGCTGTGTAACACAGCTGTGACTGTCACCCACGGTGTATGGAGCAAGACTGAGCCCGTTCCATACTTCTCCTTAACGGCTGCCGCGTACCTGTACGTGACAAGTTGTAAAGGGTTAATAGATCTGGGATGGAATATAAATGTAAACAAGTCAAATATAACACCGTCCAACAGATGCATTTTTTGGGAATCCTTTTAGACTCCTCCAAACAATTGTTTTTTTTCTCCCTCAGGGAAAGATGCAGCCTTTGATAGAGAGGGTCTCGGGCCTCTTTTTGGATCACTTAACTTCTTTCAGAAGGGCTATGTCTGTCCTGGGTCTTCTAACCACCTATATCCCGGCCATAATGTGGGCGCAGTTCAGGTCCAGACCTCTACAGAAGCACATATTGGAGAAGTGGAACAAGAGCAAATTCTCCCTAGATCACTCCCTACACCTTTCCTCTATAGCCAGACCATCTCTCAGGTGGTGGATTAAGGTAGAAAATCCTCAGAAAGGGTGTTTCATGGGAAATGTTTCCAACCCTGAACATTACAACAGATGCTAGTCCTTGGGGCTGGGGAGCCAATGGCAAATCCTTCTGCCTTCAGGGTCAGTGGGATCCTCAAACCTCCATAAAATCTTCCAACTACAGGGAGCTGGAGGCAGTACTTCAGGCTATAAAAGGCACCATTCCTATACTTTCAGGAAAGAGGGTAAAACAATTTTCAGACAACACGACTACAGTAATGTACAAGATCAGGACTTCTGATGTATTTAGCCACAGAGATTTTTTTCCCTAGCCAGGCTGCATTTATTGTCTTTTTCAGCTGTCCATCTAAGGGGAAGGCACAATCGGGTAGCAGACTTTTTGAGCAGAAGACAGTTGCTACAATCAAAATAGCCCCTAAACCAGGAGGTCTTCCAGATGATTGTGGCCAGATCTGTTCGCTACCAGGGAGAACAGGAAAGTGCCCAGATTTTTCTCCATAGACCCCAGGGAATATCCGGTAGCTGTAGATGCTCTCTCTCAGTGTTGGAGACAGGAACAGGGTTATGCCTCCCCCCTTTGTCTAAGGGCTTATTCAGACGAACGTATAATACGTCCTTGCTATGCGCGTGATTTTCACGCGCCTTGCATGGACCTATGTTAATCAATGGGGCCGTTCAGACAGTCCATGATTTTCACGCAGCGTATGTCCGCTGCGTAAAACTCACGACATGTCCTATATTTGCCCGTTTTTCGCGCTTCACGCACCCATTGAAGTCAATGGGTGCGTGAAAACCACGCATGTCACACGGAAGCACTTCCGTGCGAACAGCGTGATTCGCGCAACAGCTGTCAAACTCACTTTATTATTTTTTTATCACTTTTTATTCCATTTTTCGTCAAGCAAGGTGACCAAAAACCATCAATTCTGACAATGTTTTTATTTATTTTTTTACGTCTTTCACCCTGGGCTATAAATGACCATTTTACTTTCTGCGGGTCGATACGATTACGGCAATACCATATGTATATCGTTATTTTTACATTTTGCAGCGTTTGCGCAATAAAACAACTTCTTTATAAAAGAAACTATTTTTTTGTGTCCCCATATTCTGAGAGCCATAACTTTTTTATTTTTCTGTCAAAAAAGCTGTGTAAGGGCTTGTTTTTTGCGGGACGGGATGTAGTTTGTATTGGTACCATTTTTTTTTTTACGTGTTCATTTTTTACCCCCTATAATAAAAGACTTATAGGACAAAAAGCAGTTCTTGTTTGTCACTTAACTTTTATTTTGACACTTTTTTTTTTTTTTTTTTTTTTTTTTTTTTACTTTCTTTACTTGTCCCACTAGGAGACACTTAGACTTGCAGCTCTGATTGCTGCTGGAATACATTACACTACACACGTAGTGTAATGTATTCCAACTGTCATTGTGACGTGACAGTCCGGCTGGTCCTCATAGGCTTCTGTACATGGAAGCCATAGTCTGGCGTCCGGTTGCCATGGGTCCCATCGCCAGCCCCCGTGATTTCACGTGGGGGCTGCCAATCTCCGCTAAAATCCTTAGATGTGGCGATTGGAATCGACCGCCGCATCGAAGGGGTTAACTGCCGAAATCAGCGGCGATGGGCCGCTGATCGGCAACAGGGAATGCAGGGTAGACGCCCTGCACAGTTAACCGCCGCTGCGGTGTAGCGCCGCGCGGCGGTTAACTGTCAAAACACAGACGTAACTGCACGTCGAGGTGCGCAAAGTTACTGCTCACCTCGACGTGCATTAACGTCAAGGTGCGGGAAGGGGTTAAAGATCAGGGAAGACAGGGCCTCGGTAATCTTAATTTCTCCATTTAGTCCAAAAAGACCATGGTTCACATGGTTGAGGAAGCTGTCCTTAGCCCAACCATGGATTCTTCCAGACAGACCAGATCTCCTGTCCCAGGGCCCAGTAGTTCATCCCAACGTCACCAAGCTGCATCTTACAGCATGGAGACTGAGTGGATAATCCTCAGAAACTGTGATCTCTACTTTATTGGCAAGTAGGAAACCGGTTACCTCTAAAATATATTTAAGGGTCTGGAAAACCTTCCTTACCTTTACAGGAATTGATATAGATCCATTAACAGATCCAGATATGCCCCTGATATTAGACTTTTTCTCCAGGCAGGGCTAGACAAGAATCTCAAGCCTAGTACATTAAAAGGTACAGATTTCTGCCCTAATCTCCTTCTATGATTCCAGGTTAGCAGAACATCCCTGGATCAGAAGGTTCCTGCTTGTGGCCTCTCTGATGCTTAAACTTAGTTCTTACTGCCATGATGGGTTCATCCTTTGAACCTTTAGACTCCCTGTCTATAAAATTTCTCACTCTAAGGCTTTATTCAGACGAACGGGAAAAATGTCCGTGCAACGCGCGTGATTTTGACGCGCGTTGCACGGACCTGTATTAGTCTATGGGGCCGTTCAGACATGTCGTGACTTTTTTTTCTTTCAGCGGACTCACGCTGAGTAAAAATCACGGACATGTCCGTTCTTTGGGCCTTTTTCGCGCATCACGCACCCATTTAAGTCAATGGGTGCGTGAAAACTATGCATGTCGCACGGAAGCACTTCCGTGCGAACAGCGTGATTCGTGTAACAGCTGTCAAAAGGATGAATGAAAACGGAAAAGCACCACGTGCACGCAAAAAACGTGGCATTTTGCCTTCGCAAAAGGGACACTTGACAGCTCCGTGTGGCAGCAGCATATGATGCGCGGCTGCGTGCTTTTCGCGCAGCCGCCATCATTATGACACTCCATTTGGATGTTTGTAAACAGAAAAGCACGTGGTGCTTTTCTGTTTTCATTCATCCTTTTGACAGCTGTTGCGCGAATCACGCTGTTCGCACGGAAGTGCTTCCGTGCGACATGCGTGGTTTTCACGCACCCATTGACTTCAATGGGTGCGTGATGTGCGAAAAACGCTCAAAGAACGGATATGTCGTGACTTTTACTCAGCGGACCAACGCTGCGTAAAAATCACGCACATGTCTGCACGGCTCCATAGACTAATATAGGTCTGTGCGACACGCGTGAAAATCACGCTCGTTGCACGGACGTATATATCCCGTTTGTCTGAATAAGCCCTAAAGGGTATGTTCACATGCAAACTCAAACATCTGAAAATACGGAGCTGGTTTCAAGGGAAAACAGCTCCTGATTTTCCGAAGTTTTTTTTTTTAAGCCATGTTTGGAGGCGTTCTGATTTTTCGGGCGTTTACGGCCCGAAAAACGTCCGAAAATAGGCCATGTGAACATACCCTAAAGATGACCTTTTTACTAGCTGTTACTACTGCCCGAAGAGTAAGCGAAATTCAAGCCCTCTCGGCCTTCCCTCCTTACACTTTGGTGTTGGAGGATAGGGTAATTATGAAGACCTTACCAGGTTTCTTGCCAAAGGTAATTTTCCCATTTCATCAAGACTTCCCTCCTTTTGGGACTCCCCAAAAAATCTAAAGGAGCAGTAGTTTCATTGTTTTAGACGTGAGGAGGTGTTTAGCCCACCACCTAGAGGTCACAAAGGACTGGAGGTCTTCAGAGAATCTCTTTATTTTTTTCCAGGGTCCATATAGAGGTTCGGCAGCTAGCAGACCGACAATAGCACGGATTAAACCGGCGATACACTTAGCCTACATGGGCCAGAACATTAATCCCCCAGAATTCTTTGGAGCTCATTCCACTAGAGCTGTATCTACTTATTGGGCAGAAAGAGCCAACGCATCTCTAGACCAGATTTGCAGGGTGGCTACATGGCGTTCAGTCCACACCTTTATTAAACATTCTAGGTTGCAGTTGCCTTCAGCTACTGACCCGGCGTTTGGTAGGGAAGTTCTACAAGCTGTGGTCCCACCCTAAAAACTGGGATTCTATGTTACATCTCCAGGGGTGCTGTCATAGGTGAAAGGGTAAAAGATTGATTACTTACCGGTAATCGTTTTTTCAGGAACATATGACCGCACCCCTCCTAGTCGCGCCCCCCCCCCCTCTTCAGTAAAATTCCTTAGAATCTTGTAAACAGGATATATATGACTAGAAATATATATTTATGGTGTGGGGTCGCTTTTCACTAAGGTGGGGCAAAAAAAAAAGTGTGCTTGTATATATACTAGGGCTGTCACGATACCAGAATTTGGACTTCAATACCGATACTTTGTGTAGTATTGCGATTTCGATACCAAAACGATATTTTGCCAACAGTGATAAAAAAAAAAAAAAGTTCTTCCATTTTCTGATGAGGCACGAGGTGTGATGAATTTAACCTCCATGTGCCTCACATTAATAGTAATTAACCCCATCATGTACCTTAAATTACTATTAATGTGAGGCACAAGGAGGTCAAATTCATCACACCTCGTGCCCCACAATAGGTGAAAGAAAGCCGTTTTTTATTTTATTTTTTTACGGCTTGCACATCATAAATGATGCAAAAAAATTGTTGTGCAGGTGATTATGGCCGTGCCAATACCTAATGTGTATATTTTATGTATTGAGACTTATTTTAAGGCTTATTGTAAAAAAGGCGTAATTTGTTTTAAATGTAATATTACTTTAAGTTTTTACTTTATTTTTAAACTTTTAATATACTGGTATATTGGCTATATGCCAATATATTAGCCTGTGTACAGAAATAACGGTATTGAACCGCTTGGGGATGCACAGTATCGAAAGAGTATCGCAGTTTCGATGCACCGTGCATCCCTAATGTATATGCACGTATGTGTGTATATTTAGATAAAAGATAACTAATTTTCATCCTGAGTTCTTTCTAAAGACTGGGTGTGTGGAGAGGTGTGTCCTTTTTTATATCATCAGGCTTCCGGTCCTGCGAATGGGATGTCTCTCCATGGGTGCTGTCATAGGTTCATGAAAAACTGATTACCAGTAAGCAATCGTTTTTTTTTGTTTTGGTCTTTTGGTCTATTCAGGGAGAGCAGGATTACAATAAAAGGTAACACCTTTATTATGAAGCTGGAGGCAGAAAACCCCAAATCACACCGTGGACTATTTGTGATGGACCTCGCTGGCCTCCTTCCGCTCCCTCCCCTCTCTGCACATGTCAGAGCATGCCCACAACACTCACATATAAGTCAGTTCCTTATGTCTAGGTGCCTGCTGTAAATCAAATCTCTGGAACTATTACAGCTTAGCTCGTGTATGTTTCAATATAGATTTTAATTAGTAAAAAATAAATAAGGTGATAAATTACTTCTATAGTGGTTGTCCAAATATAACAGCACCTGTTTATGTGCCCTGTTCCAGGCCCTCGCTATTAGCTGGAGTGAAGAACCACTGCAAACAGTGGCTTGTGCCCTGAAAGTTCTCCCAGAATCAAAGATTATACTTCAAAGAAGTATAAATTATTTACCTCCAACATTGCGAAGTGTGATGTTCCTCAAGCTAAGGCCTAATTCACACCAGCGTGTTCGGGCCGTGATATACGGTCCGTGTGTCGGCTGCATTTCCCGGACCAAACACACTGCAGGGAGCCAGGCTCCTAGTTATCTATGATGCTAGGTGTCACTGCCTTGCTGCAGGACAACTGTCCCGTACTGAAATCATGTTTTCAGTACCGGACAGTAGTTCCACAGAGAGGCAGGGACACCTAGCGTCATAGATAATTATGATGCTAGGAGCCTGGCTCCCTGCAGTGTGTTCGGTCTGGGAAATGCGGCCGACACACGGACCGTATATCACGGCCCGAACATGCTCGTGTGAATCTGGCCTAAGAGCATGTACATCATGTATAAATGCTAGTGTGATGATCACATTGTTCATATTAGTCACATCATTCATCAGGGGTTTTATCTCAAAATGTAGAGCAATGTGATCCATGTGAATATCTGTAGTGTTGCAGGCACACCTGATGAGAGAACTAGTTCCTGATATTTTTATATAAAATGTTAAAATGATGTTGGAAAGCTGACTAACATTCTACTATTCACTGAAGTCAATCACTGTGTTTACTTCCTCTTCTTATTGATTTGTCCCTGCTAGTGTTCACACATTTAGGGAAGACGGTAACTAATTCATGCAGCTAGACCTCATGTAATCGTTCCATGACAACAGATTTTTGTGGGAAAAACGCCAAAGTAATCAGGAAAAATTGATGTGTGTTTTGCTCGCTTTCATTGTGGGTGGCTGGATATTTACATTGTGTGGATTAGGTCTCATTAGGGCTGGGCAATTAATCGAAAAAATACCGAAATTCAGTGCAATTAATCAACGTCGTCTTGCGCATTTCGTTTTTTTTTTTTTCAATTATTTTCCCCGGTTTAAACTGGATGCGCATCTTCAGGACGTAGATACAGTTGAATGCAATGGTAGAGCAGGGGACTGTAAGGTCTCTGCTCTACCATTCACTATGTATCGCTGGACGCAAGGCAGTGACGTCATCGCGCCTTTCTGCGCTTAGCTGCACAGACCGGTGGAGCAGATTGATCTCCTACACTCGTCGTTGGAAGGGGGTTAAATGAGTATTGGGGCTTATTCAGACGAATGGGATATACGTCCGTGCAACGCGCGTGATTTTCTCGCGCGTCGCACGGACCTATATTAGTCTATGGGGCCGTGCAGACAGTTGCGTGATTTTTACGCAGTGTGAGTCCGCTGCGAAAAACTCACGACATGTCCGTTCTTTGTGCGTATTTCACACATCACGCACCCATTGCAGTCAATGGCTGCGTGAAAATCACACTAAGCACTTCCGTGGAACACGCGTGATTCGCGCAACAGCTGTAAAACTATGAATGAAAACAGAAAAGCTTCACGTGCTTTTCTATTTACAAACATCCAAACGGAGTGTCATAATGATGGCGGCTGCGCGAAAATCACACAGCCGCGCATCATACGGGGCGGACACACAGAGCTGTTAAGTACCTTTTGCGCAGCATTTAATGCGCGCGCAAAACGCACACGCTTGTGTGAATCCGGCCTTCGTACTAGTCCTTCTCAATGAATTAGAATATCATCAAAAAATGTATTTCCGTAATGCAATACAAAAAGTGAAACATATATTCTATAGATTCATTACACACAGAGTGATCTATTTCCAGGATCTTTTTTATGTTAATGTTGACGATTATGGCTAACCGTTAATGAAAACACAAAATTTAGTGTCTCAGAAAATGTTCAAAAATTATTTTTAACACCGAAATGTCGGGAAAAGTATGTACAGTATATGCCCTCAATACTTGGTCGGGGCTCTTTTCCATGAATTACTGCATCAATGCGGCGTGGCATGGTGGTGATCAGCCTGTGGCACTGGTGAGGTGTTACGGAAGCCCAGGTTGCTTTGATAGTGGCCCTCAGCTCGTCTGCATTGTTGGGTCTGGTGTCTCATTTTCCGCTTGACAATACCCTATAGATTCTCTATGGGATTTAGGTCAGGCGAGTTTGCTGGCCAATCAAGCACAGTGATACTGTGGTTATTACACCAGGTATTGGTGCTTTTGGCAGTGTGGGCAGGTGCCAAGTCCTGCTGGAAAATGAAATCTGCATCTCCATAAAGCTTGTCAGCAGAGCGAAGCATGAAGTGCTCGAAAATGTCCTGGTAGACGGCTGCGCTGACTCTGGACTTGATATAACACAGTGGACCAACACCAGCAGATGACATGGCTCCCCAACCCATCACTGAGTGTGGAAACTTCACACTGGATCACAAGCAACTCGGATTGATGCCTCCCCACTCTTCCTACAGACTATGGGACCTTGATATCCCAATGAAATGCAAAATTTACTTTCATCTGAAAACCGGACTTTGGACACCGAGCACCAGTGTTGGTCCACTGTGTTTTATATCACGTATATTTTCAGTTTTCCTTTTCATGATTAGAAACGTACTGTTCAGTAACCAGCTGGAAAGTAATTAAGAGGTCAGATCTGGGCTAAGCCATTCACACGCCTAAAATTCTATCCTCAAATAAGTTTATGCATCTTTTTTAATCCTAGTTTACCTTCAAGTTCTGTAACACACACTCTGGAAATGGAGCCTTCTTACCAAATCTACATATTTTAGTTTATTATTTTATTGATTTTTCTGTTCCATATTATGCAGCACCAGGTACAAAAAATGCATTCACATAGGTTGTTGGCTTGGAAAATCTCAGAAACCTAACGTATATCCATGTGTGATTGTCCTGGTCTGATATGTACATATACAGACCTATATTCAAGTTATCTATAGTATTTCCTAGATGTTGGTATACTGGTACGTCCTTCGTAAATATTTGATATAATTTCCAGTTTCATCTAGTAAAAGTGACGGAATACACCATGCAAAATTGATACTGTTATGCTTAGTGCATTGCCTGAGTGACTGGTGCAAAACTTTTGAATTTAAAGTTTTTTTTTTTTTCATGACAGACTTTTTATGACCTATCCACAGACAAATGTCTGATAGGCACGCACAGATCCCAGAGTTGAGAACTTAATCTATCTCTAATAGGGTTCGCCTGTTCCTGCCTGGTGAAGCAGCCATTAGCCACTGCATCCAGGCGGTAAAGGTGTAGCGGTAGAATTCCAGAAACAGCCAAGCTTTCTGAACTATGCTTTTTCTGCTACTTGGGAGCTGTGGACACAGCGAGCTCATCTGTCTCTAATCCTGACCACCTTCACCGTCTTGATGGGACGGCTAGTGGCCACCTCACCAGGTTGGGACGGGGTGTTCTCTAAATAGGTGCGTGTCTTAAATCTGGGACCCGAATCAATCCGACATTTATGGCACATCCTGTGGATATCCCATAAATGTATGTCGTGAGACAATCCCTTAAAGCGTTGTTTAAATCCCTGTCACACACCTCCCCTTCAGGCCCTGCACTAGGCATAACACAGTGTACCAGATTTACCTGGAGCATTCATGTAACCCCTTAATGGTCGCCAATGCGTGTTTTCACGGTGGCCATTCAGGGTACTTATACCACAGCGCCGTGAAAAGGCGGCGCTGGGACATAAGCAGAGTGTCCTGAGCCAGCTACAGTGGGTGTCTGCTGTGTAAAGACAGCCGGTCACCTTATCTAGCGGGCGGGGTCAAAATCCGCATAGATCCCACCCCTTAACCTCTTAGACACTGTCAATAGCGACCCCAGCATCTAAGTGCTTTTCGAGGGAGGGTGCTCCCTCTCCCCATCTGCACACCCGCATAGCAATCCCAGGGTCCTGATGGTTTTTATGGAAGTCGGGGGCCTAACCAAGGGCCCCAGGCCTGCTTTTAGTCAATGCGTATTATGCCCTGCCAAAGGCATGGCCTAAGGCCTTATTCACACGACCGGGTCCAAGTGTCGTCCAATAAAATCGGACGTTTTTCCTGTCCGGCTTGCATCTGTTTTGCATCCGTTCCGATTCTGTTCCGGGCTGGGCATATCTGGACAGTGACATCAGGAGCAACTCCTGAAGTGGAATCCCCATGTGGCCGGTGATTCCACTTCAGGAAAAGCCCCTGTCGTGTCTGTCCATTTATGGACACTGAACGTTACTGGCTTCTCCTGGTGTGGAATCCCCGGTCACAAAGTGTTCGAGGACTCCGCTTCAGGAGTTTCCCCTGATGTCACTGTCCATATAGGAGGCTACACTTAAGTATTTTTAAAAAATATTAGAAATTGATATATCCTCATTCCTTTTGCTAGTGTGTGTGTGTGTGTGTGTGTGTGTGTGTATATATATATATATATATCCAGCAGAAAAGACAGCAGCACTCCAACACAGTCAAATTGATATGTAAACAGGTGACCGCAAGTAGTCCAGATCTAGAGACTATATTGATACCCCAAAGTAATAAATCTTGCAGCACTACGATAGAATAGATGAAAAACTGTTTTTTTTTATTTTTCTTCAAGCCAACATAGAAAGAGTGCGATGTTTCAGTCCAACATTAGGACTTTTTTTTTTTTCAAGCATGGTGATACATACACAATCCAAGGTTTATACTAGCGGTTCTATGTCGCAACTCTAGTCCGTAACTTCTCTAGTCCGTTGCGGGGAGGAAGGACCGGAAGATCACGCACAATGAAGTGTTCATTGCGCTGTTCCTGTGCAAGTCCGAAGCAAGCGCAGAGGAGGGGCTGGAAGTTGCGGCTCGTTCAGGTATGGAACGCTTCCATGGACGAGGCAGGTGTGACGGCGACGGATAGCGGATCTTTTATATGGGGGCGTGGCTTGCCAGAACTGGCGATACAGGGATGAAGACCTCATATTAGTAAGTGTCTTGTGTTGCAACAAGACACCATTTAACAGCATTTAATAGTAAACTGGCCAACCCCTTTTAAGACTCCTTTTTTTTCCATTATCCCCCCAAATAAGTTAATAAAAGTTAATCACTAAATTATATGTACCAAAATGGTGCTATTTATTAAAAGTCCTGCAATAAACAAGTCCTTATACATTTATGTCGACTGAGAAATAAAAAGGTTCTAGCTCTTTGAATGCGACGATGGAAAAACAAAAACAATTGGTTGGTCATTAAGGCCTAATGTAGGCTGGCCACTAAGGGGTTAATGGTTAACCAGCGCTTTTTCACCTATAATATAACACTCGTTATGAGCCTTGGGTTAAAATCCCCAAGGGATCTACATAAAACAATTAGTAGCACTCATTTCCAGCAGACTTGTTTCCTTTCCATGAAAGATCTATTGGCCACACAATGGGACAGCATGCCGATACTTACTGTTAGAAGCATGGCCAATGTCATTTGTAACATTCTTGTGCTTTGATATGAACTTGGTCTTTTTAAAGGAATTTCTGATATCTACGTAATATTCCAGTCTTATCTGACACTGTTTTGACTGGTTCATATTTAATCTTTGTTTTGGATTAAAATAATACTTGAGTTAATTATTTCCCAGAGCTTTTTCCTTAAAGCTTTGCTCTCAGTATTTAAATGTTTTGTTTTTTTCTGTGTGGCGTCGCTGTGGGTTCGTACTCTACCACTATGGGCCCATGTGTAGGTACCCAAAAATGTAACTACCCTCAAGTAGTAATGTGTATCTCAGAGACTAATAACGTATCTTTCACTATGGTGTCCGTTACCGCAGATTTGTCAGCTGTCAAAGTGAAGTCGGATGTGGTTTCCTGACTGTAAATAATTATATACAATCTGTGCCGTCAGCCTTGCTGGTCCTGTTCTTTTATTTATTTTATTTTTTTCTAAGGTATCCTTTTATACCCCATCCAGTGTTTTCAGAGCTGATATTTTTACCATGAATAACCTCCACTTATTTATTAGGCTTCGTTCACATCTGTGATGAATACCGTAGTATTGTTTCCATCAAAACGACGGAACCCCTGCACAACGGAGACAAACGGAAACCATTGGCACCGGATCCGTCACCATTGAAATGAATGGTGATGGAAACGGAAACCTACGGTTTCAGTTTGTCAGTCAGGGCTCTGTTCCGACAGGAAGCTACAATGGATCGGAGTCCTGACACAGATGTGAACATGGCCTTAGTCTTATAAACCACATCTTTCTTACTGTCTAAATATTAAGTTTCTGTTGATATATAAAACCAGTGTATTTGATGGTAAAAACACAACAGTAGATCAAAAACCTGCGTCAAACAAGTGAATGAACATATTCCCAGTGTTTTTCTTTAAAGTTTTTTTTATATTTTGTAACTTTGTTACATATTTATTTCATGTAACATTAGCATTGTGGTAGAAGCACACAAGTATACTGTACCTTTTGGATTCTGCCTCTTACCTCCCATTGCAATAATTTGACTTCTTATTAAAAGTATAAATATTTAGTTTTGACGTTTGATAGCAAAATAAAATTGCAAGAATGTAAATGTATGAAAGGCTTTATTTATGCCTGAGGCTTGGGTTTGTGTACTTTTGTCGAGCATCCAGTTTAACATAGACCGACTGGGTTGGAGGAAGTTGAGAATACTGTTGTCCATCCTTCATCTAGACTTCTGGATGGGGCTACACATAAAGCAACATTCAATCACGAAGTATCAGAAAGTAGCTGTCACAATTTGACTTCTATTACTCCATCGGGGGGAAATTGCATGCGAATTTGCTGCTATTGCAGAATTCCCATTAATGTCTGAAATTTAGTTAGAGTTTGGCACGTAGCACCAGTCTAAAGTCACGTTTTTGGTGCAGATTTTGCACGAAAATTCCACAATAAGGTACAGTATATGTGAAATAAGGTTTGGAAAAACTTCATTCACACAAATTGGTCTTTCCACACTCAATTTGAGAACAAGTGGTAACATTTTGACAGCTTGAGATCCTATTGTTCCCTAGTGGCACCAGGGAGATCATAGCATCACTAAAGTTGGTACCAGTGTCAAAATCCTAGCACTGCTAGTAAACATTTGGGACAAAGCCATACTACACATAGATATAACTTTAATGGGCATTTTCCCTTTTAATATTGAGCATGGCTCAAAGCCACCTTTGAAAGCCATGACCTACAGAAGGTTGGGGACCTCTGCTCTTAGGGGTATCTGTGCTATCTAGTTTCCAATAGCCTTTAGTGCCCTCCCTAGGAATAGAGCAGCCACGTCTAGTTTTCAACATCGTGGCTGCTGTATGTGTAATGAGCAACTGTGGCTTCCACACGTTACAGAAAGACAGGTTGTGTGTCTGAGAGCATGTGTATCTGACAGGACATGCAGAAATGCTCGCTCTTCACACATGGAAATCTTAAACGTATAAACCAAACCTGCTCATAGTCTATAATCAGCCCAACGTATGCCAAGTGTCCTTTTTTCATATGTACCTGCGGCACCGTATTGGGAAGCATAGTTGACTACGCGTTTTCAATACAAAATAATCCCGCTAAAACATTATACCGTGTGGTATACATTTCTTACACTGGCCGGTGATCATCCGGCTATAAATTCAGCATCTACATTAGGAGATTTTTTGGTGTATATGCTGAGCGTGCATCACAAGCATGGTCTGAACAAAGCCTAAGGCCCCCTTCACACGGCCGTGCCCGTAATCCTGGCCGGTGATTATGGGAAAGGACGGCTGCGGACAGTCACCTGGATTTGCCGGCCATGCCCTCATTATAAAGTATGGGAGCACGGTCTGTAAAATCAAAAATAGGATGTCCTTTTTTTTGCTGGTAATTTCTCCGGCCCGGATACCTTCCCGTAAATATATGGGAAGGTGTCCATGGGCATTAGGAATGAATGGGTCCGTACAGAAGCATGTATGGGGGGTGATGGGCACAAGGGATTATTTGACTATGGTCAGAAATCTGGTACGGTCAGGCCACCTAGACCGTTTCATGGCTAACAACATAGCTCACACTATAAACGTGCAGAAATTTCACTGCGAATACTCTAAATAAACCAAATCCATCACATACTACTTCTACATAGCGCACATGCTCAGGATATTCAAATGTCTGCGCCAGTGGCTGACTTATAGCGCAACAAGCTCTATTTTTCAGCAGTTCTCAGTAGCTTTTTGCACACACCACTGTACAATTAGCGTATATTCAGATGGCACAGTCGAATTGTGGTTGATTACCGCGATTATTGCAAAATGTCTGAATAAACCCTTAGACAACAAGAGGCAACATTCTGATTGGGAGGCAAATGAAGGTAGTTCAAGCTGAATCTTCGCTTTGAAACGATTTCTGCCCTGAGTACTACACTCCTCTGTGTAACTGCTTATGACTGAGTTATTTAATTTTGATCTAGGACTATCACGTTGGGTTGTATACAATGTTATTTAAAACAATTTCCATCTTTATTTCCAGTTGGCTCAACTCCCTGTTTGTTATTGGTCACAAAAGAAAGCTTGAGGAAGATGACATGTACAAAGTGCTCCCAGAGGACACCTCCGAGAGACTTGGAGAGGAACTTCAATGGTAAGGGGCTTCTCTGCTTTTCTTAATGAAATAGAAGTTATTCCTATTGATGCAACAAAATTATATATATGTGTGTGTATATATATATATATATATATATATATATATATATATATAAAAATTATTGACTTAAACCTCACCATTGGTTATGTCACAAAGGTAGCTATCAAGATGTTTCCCTATGTTTTGGTTTTCTACCTTCCATTTTTTCCAAAGACTAACAAAGGAGCAAGAACTTGCAAAAAGAATGCTCGCCATGGGGGGGGGGGGGGATCCGACACTATTTATAGCTGTTATTTTTGGCTAGTGAACTGAATGCACAATAACAAATCTAAAAATTTAGGCCCCATGCACACGAACGTAAAAACGCCCGTAATTACGGCACGTTTTTAAGGGCCCATGGACTTCTATTGGCCACGGGTACCTCCCCATATGCTTACGAGAAGGTGCCCGTGCCGTTGAAAAATATAGAACATGTCCTATTTCAGGCCGTAATTACGGCACGGGCAAGCCCATAGAAGTCTATGGGGCTCCCGTAATTACGAGTGACTACGTGTGTGCACCCGTAATTACGGGAGCGTTGCTAGGAGACGTGAGTAAATAGTCACTGTCTAGGGTGCTGAAAGAGTTAAACGATCGGCAGTAACAGTTTCAGCACCCTGGACAGTGACTTCCAATCACAATATAGATCATCCTGTAAAAAAAAAAGATGTTCATACTTACCCAGAACTCCCTGCTTCTTTCTCCAGTCCGGCCTCCTGGGATGACGTTTCAGCCCATGTGACCGCTGCAGCCAATCACAGGCCAATCACCGGCTGCAGCGGCACATGGACTGCCGCGTCATCCAGGGAGGTCGGACTGGATGTCAATAGAGGGACGCGTCACCAAGACAATGGCCGGGTAAGTATGAATTTCTTTTACTTTTTTCTGCGGAAAGGTCTGTCCCTTCTCTCTATCCTGCACTGATAGAGAGAAGGGCTGCCGATTTACTGCAGTGTAATTTTGCAGCGAAAACGTGCCTGTAAATACGGGTGGAATACGGGTGACACCGGACCCGTATTTATGGGCACGGGTCCGTAAATACTGGTGCAATACGGGTCGAATACGTGTGACCAAGGACCCGTATTTACGGGAGGACAAAAATACGTTCGTGTGCATGGGGCCTTACACTGGAACATCGCTAATAATCAATCCCCAAGTTAAAATTATCGCTCTAGCCATAAGACTTCTGTTTTATACACACAACATATCTTTAACCCCTTCAAGACTTAGCCTGTTTTGGCCTTAATGACTAAGACGATTTTTCAAATCTCACGTGTCACTTTATGTGGTAATAACTTCGGAATGCTTTTACCTATCCAAGCGATTCTGAGATTGTTTTCTTGTGACATATTGGACTTTGTTAGTATAAAAATTTGGTCCATAAATTCAATATTTATTTGTAAAAAAACCTTTGCAGTAATTTGCATTTTTCTAAATTTAAATGTATCTGCTTGTAAAACAGATAGTAATACCACACAAAATAGTAACTAGTTTACATTTCCCATATGTCTACTTTGTTTGCATCATTTTTTTAACATCTTTTTATTTTTCTAGGACGTTGCAAGGCTTAGAACTTTAGCAGCAATTTCTCATATTTTTAAGAAAATTTCAAAAGGCTATTTTTTCAGGGACCAGTGGCTTTGTGGGCTTTGAAGTGGCTTTGAGGGCCTTATATATTAGAAAGTCCCCATAAATCACCCTATTTTGAAAGCTGCACCCCTCAAGGTATTCAAAACAGCATTCAGAAAGTGTTTTAACCCTTTAGGCGTTTAACAGGAATTAAAGCAAAGTAGAGGCAAAATTTACAAATTTCATTTTTCTTTTTGCCAAAATTCATTTGTAATAAAAAAATTCTGTACCACAGAAGGTTTCACCCAAGAAATGCAACTCAATATTTATTGCCCAGATTCTGTAGTTTTTAGAAATATCCCACATGCGGCCCTAGTGTGCTAATGGACTGAAAGACAGGCCTCAGAAGCAAAGGAGCACCTAGTGGATTTTAGGGCCTCCTTTTTTTAGAATATATTTTAGGCACCATGTCGGGTTTGAAGACGTCTTGTGGAGCTAAAACAGTGGAAACTCCCCAAAAGTTACCCCATTTTGCAAACGACACCCCTCAAGGAATTTATCTAGGGGTGTAGTTATCATTTTGACCCCACAGTTTTTTTTTTTGCTAAATTTATTTTAATTAGTATGCGAAAATACTTTTTTTTTCTGAAAAAACGTAGCCATTTAAAATTTTTACAAGCGATAAAGGAGACAAAGCACCCCAACACTAGTAAAACAATTTCTCCTGATTACGTAAATATGCCATATGTGGTAATAAGCGGAAACCACATAAAAGTGACCCCATTTGGGAAACTACACCACTTAAGGAATCTATCTAGGGGTATAGTGAGCATTTTGACCCCACAGGTCTTTTGCAGAATATATTAGAATTAGGCCGTGAAAATGAATATCCACATTATTTCCACTAAGATGTTGAATTTTTTAAATTTCACAAAGGATAAAGGAGAAAAAGCACCCCAACATTTGTAAAGCAATTTCTACCGAATACGGCTATACCCCACATGTGGTCATAAATGTTTTTTTCATTAGAAAGTAATTAACCCTTTCCAGAATGATCCATTTTTGCTTTTTCTTTTTGTTTTTCCCTCCCTGCTTTCCAAGAGCCATAACTTTTTTTTATTTTTCTGTCAATGGAGGGGTGTGAGGGCTTATTTTTTGCAGGACGAGCTGTAGTTTTTATTGGTACAATTTTTTTGGCACATACAACTTTTAGAGCACTTTTTATTAACTTTTTTTGGTAGGGATAAAGTGACCCAAAAACTGAGATTTTGCCGTTTTAAAGTCTTTATTTTTCACAACGCTCACCGTGCGAGTTAAATAATACTATATTGTAATAGTTTGTACTTTTACAGACACAGCGATACTAATTTTGTGTATTTTTTTCAATTTTTTTTTACGTTACTTTAGAGAAAAAAAAGTGAAAAGGGTTTTTTTTTTGTTTGTTTTGGACTGAATATTTAATTTTCACTAATCATAATTTACATTTGTTTTTACACATTAATGTATTGCAGTATATTGTAATTTTTACAGGCTCCTGTAACAGCGTGATCGCTGTTCCTGTACGTTTGTCCTGGGTGTCAGCTGTAATACACAGCTGATACCCGCAGTGTATGGCGCGGGCTCAGCGCGTTTGACCGCTCCATGCATCACCCCCCACACCACCATTCTATTAAGTTGTGGTGCACGAAGGGGTTAATGCGCAACGGATGGGACGGAGTGAAAATTAACATTTTCCGCCGATATGCCATTTAGTGCACTATATGTTATTCCCAGTTTGTGCCACTGAAGACAAATACCTCATAAAATATTAACCGGGTTCTCCCGGGTATGGCGATACCATCTCTGTTGACGTAAACTGCTGTTTGGGCACGCTGTAGGGCTCAGAATGGAGCGCCATTTGGCTTTTGGAGTGCATATTTTGCTTGCTAATAGTTCTGTTTGGCGTTTTGCTGGTATTTCAGCGTTTGCGCAATAAAATCACTTATTTATAAAAGAACTTATTTTTTGTGGCACCATATTCTGAGAGCCACAACGTTTTTATTTTTCAGTCAAAAAAGCTGTATAAGGGCTTGTTTTTTGCAGGACGGGTTGTAGTATTTATTGGTACTATTTTGGCGTGCATGCGACTTTTTGATCACTTTTTATTGTATATTTTGGGAGGGGTGGTGACAAAAAATAGTGATTCTAGCATTTTTTTTTTTGCGGAGTTCATCGTGCGGGAAAAATAATTATTATAGTTTTATAGTTGGGGTCGTTACAAACGCGGTGATGCCAAATATGTGTACTTTTTTAACCTGTTAATTTTTTTCCTATAATGACTTATAACTTTTCTATTTTGACACTATTTTTTTTTTTTTTTTTACTTGTCCCACTACGAGACATGTAGACTTGCAGCTCTGTTCGCTGCTAGAACACATTACACTACATACGTAATGTGTTCTGTCATTATGACGGGACAGTCAGTCACGTGCCATCTTGAAGATCCGGATCAGGTAAGGGGGGGGTGGATGGGGGGGGGGGGGGGTTGATCAGGGGTGTAATAGGGGGGTGCTGGCCCTTATTTAGACCATTTCTCTCTTCTCTCACAAAATATATTCGGTGAGAGAGAGCGAACCGCTGCTGTTATTACAGCGATCGCCGTTATTCGTTGAGTAACGGCGATCATGTGACCGGGGACCAGACAAAACGGTCGTTGGTCTGTGCTCCGAGGCCACCGCTACCTCTGTAGCGGAGTCCACGGAGTTTAAGTGCCTCCCGGGGGCGCTATCTTATGCCAAAGCGCCACCGTGAAAAGGCGGTGCTCTGGCATAAGTACCCTTAATGGCCGCCATGAAAAACATGTAATAACACGTATAGGCAGTCATTAAGGGGTTAAAATGTTGTATGTATTAAAGTGTCATAAAATTTTTATACATGCTTGGTTGTTTTTGCTAAATATAAACTACATTTTTGTTTCTCTTATGTAACAAGGTAATTAGAGCCTCTTTAACAAAAAGTGTCCTTAATTCTGTCACCAGATTCTCAAATCCCTATCTCCTATTGCATGTGATCGGCGCTGCAATGTAGATAACCTTGAGCTATTTTATATATATATATATATATATATATATGCAAATGAGCTTTGAAATGGACAACTGGGCGTGTTTTTTTTCGTATGTCCAACTGGGCGTGTATTGTGTTTTTAACTGGGCGTGTTTACTTGTTTTACTAACTGGGCGTTGTGAATAGAAGTGTATGATGCCTAGAATCAGTGACCAATCAGCATCATGCACTCCTCTCCATTCATTTACACAGCATATAGTGTTCTTACTAGAACGATGTGCAGCCACATACACAAGTGTCCTGATAATGAATACACATGACCTCCAGCCTGGACGTCCTGTGAATTCAGAATCCTGACACTTCTGAATCTTTTCTGTGAGATTCCAGCAAGCCACACGTAATCTCGCGAGATTACGAGGTAAACGAGATTTTGTTTCCCTTGCGGGAAATCTCACAGAAAAGATTCAGAAGTGTCAGGATTCTGAATACACATGACCTCCAGGCTGGAGGTCATGTGTATTCATTATCAGGACGCTTGAATATGTGGCTGCACATCGTTCTAGTAAGAACGTGATGCTGCTGTGAAAATGAATGGAGAGGAGTGCATGATGCTGATTGGTCACTGATTGGTCAGCATCCTACACTTCTATTCACAACGCCCAGTTAGTAAAACAAGTAAACACGCCCAGTTAAAAACACAATACACGACCAGTTGGACATACGAAAAAAAACACGCCCAGTTGTCAATTTCAAAGCTCATTTGCATATATATAAAATAGCTCATAACTTGGCCAAAAATGAACGTTTAAAAAAAAACAAAAAAAAACGTTACTGTTATCTACATTGCAGCGCCGATCACATGCAATAGGAGATAGGGATTTGAGAATCTGGTGACAGAGCCTCTTTAATGCCACACAGAAGAAAAAGCAAACAAAACACAGTTTGATTACCCCCCCCCCCAAAAAAAAAAAAGCATAAGGTTATGTTCACAGCTGGCATATTAGTTGCTGAAATTTCTGGAACTGAAAAAATCCATTCCATAAAACTAAATGGGTTTGTTTCTGCAGCATGTGCATCGATTTCTACATGCTCAATGAGCACTGTATATTCAACAGGGACAGCAGCAGTCCAGCTGTCTTAGGCCCCATGCACACGAACGTAAAAACACCCGTAATTACGGGCCCATAGACTTCTATTGGCCACGGGTACCTTCCCGTATGCTTACGGGATGGTGCCCGTGCCGTTGAAAAATATAGAACATGTCCTATTTCAGGCCGTAATAATGGCACTGGCAGGCCCATAGAAGTCTATGGGGCTCCCGTAATTACGGGTGGCTACGAGTGTGCACCCATAATTACGGGAGCGTTGCTAGGCGACGTCAGGGGATAGTCACTGTCCAGGGTGCTGAAAGAGTTAACTGATCGTCCGTAACTCTCAGCACCCGGTACAGTGACTACCGCTGGAGTTCATAGTATTAAAAGTTAACTTACCCAGAACTCTTCCTCTTTGTAAAGGATCTGCCAGACACAGCTCCTATGTCTGTGAGACTGACTCCATCTTCCACCACTCAGGATGGCAGGCTTAGGAGTGGGAGAGCATATCACAGCCTGGCCAGACGGAGCTAGCTCCCGCCCACTGTCTATTTATACCTGCCTTTCCTGTTCCTCCTTTGCCTGTGATTCTGCTCTGCTTATTTCCTGGCCCTGCTGCTGCTTGAACTACTGATCCTCTGCTTGTTCTTGACCTTGGCTTACTGACCACTCTCCTGCTCAGCGTTTTGTACCTCGTGCACTCCTGGTTTGACTCGGCTCGTTCACTACTCTCGTTGCTCAGTGTCTCCGTGGGCAGATGCCCCGTTTCCCTAGCTTCTGTGTACCCTTGTCTGTCTGTCGTGCACTTACTGAGCGTAGGGACCGTCGCCCAGTTGTACCCCGTCGCCTAGGACGGGTCGTTGCAAGTAGGCAGGGACTGAGTGGCGGGTAGATTAGGGCTCACCTGTCTGTCTCCCTACCCTGTCATTACATAATCACAGGTCCATACCTAGTCTACCCTGGTCCCTGACGCAATTATGGACCCCCTTGAGACCCTGGCTTAGCAAATGCAGGGCCTCTCCCTACAGGTCCAAGCCCTGGCTCAGAGGGACAACCAGCATGATGCTACCCCCCACCTCACCTCTTGAACCCCACCTCAAGTTGCCTGACCGGTTCTCAGGGGACCGGAAGACTTTTTTTCTCCTTTCGGGAGAGTTGTAGGCTCTATTTTCACTTAAAGCCCCACTCCTCAGGTTCTGAGAGCCAGCGGGTGGGTATAATTATGTCCCGGCTCCAGGACGGGCCCCAAGAATGGGCCTTCTACTTGGCTCCTGACGCCCCTCCGTTGATCTTTTCTTTTCTGCTCTCGGGCTCATTTATGACGAGACTGACAAGACTGCCTTTGCCGAGATTCAGCTGGTGACCTTACGTCAGGGTAAGAGACCTGTTGAGGAGTATTATTCTGACTTTAGGAAGTGGTGTGTAGCTTGTCGGTGGAATGACCCTGCCTTAAGGTGCCATTTTAGTTTGGGTCTGTCGAACGCCCTGAAAGACCTGCTAGTTAGCTATCCCTCTTCTGACTCCCTAGATCAGGTTATGGCTTTAGCGGTACGACTTGACCGACGTCTCAGGGAACGATGACTTGAACGTTTTTGTGCCTTCTCCTCTGGCTCCCCCATGATGCCTCCCGAGGTTCCGTTGCTTCGTTCTTCCACGTAAGACTCGGATGTACCTATGCAACTCGGGGCCTCTGTGTCCCCCCAACAACGTAGAGAGTTCGGCAGGAAGAATGGTCTCTGCTTCTACTGTGGGGATGACCAGCATCAAGTGAAAAATTGTCCTAGGCGTAAGAATAAGCAGCCGGAAAACTTCTGCGCCTAAGTGATCATCGGGGAGGTCACTTGGGCACACAGGTATTTCCCATAAATATGAAACCTAATAAAATCTTGCTTCCCTTTCAGGTCTCTTTTGGTGGTAGGTCTGCTACCAGCAGTGCCTTCGTGGATTCAGGGTCTTCTGCTAATATTATGTCTGTGGAATTTGCTATGTCTCTAGCTATGCCATTGATTGATTTGCCTAAACCTGTCCCGATAGTGGGTATCGACTCCACTCCTCTTGCTAATGGTTATTTTACACAGCATACCCCTGTTTTTTAACTCCTTGTTGGCTCCATGCATTTGGAGCAGTGCTCTGTACTGGTGATGCAGGATTATCCTCCGATTTGGTTTTAGGCCTTCCGTGGTTGCAGTTGCATAATCCCAAGTTTAACTAGAATACTGGGGATCTTACCAAATGGGGTAATGAATGCATGACGTCATGTTTTTCTGTTAATTCTATTTCTCTCCCTGAGGAGGTGAACACTCTACCTGAGTTTGTTCAAGACTTCGCTGATGTTTTCTCTAAAGAGGCCTCCGAAGTGTTACCTCCTCAAAGAGAATACGATTGCGCAATCGATTTGGTACCAGGAGCTAAGCTCCCTAAGGGTAGGATATTTAATCTCTCTTGTCCCGAACGTGAAGCCATGAGCGAGTATATCCAGGAATGCCTGGCCAAGGGTTACATTCGCCCCTCTACTTGTCCGGTAGGTGCTGGCTTCTTCTTCGTAGGGAAGAAGGATGGTGGAATTAGGCCGTGCTTTGACTACCGGAACTTGAATAAGGTCACTGTAAGGAACCAGTACCCCTTCCTTTGATTCCTGATCTCTTCAATCAGGTTCAGGGGGCTCTAAGTTTGATCTACGGGGGGCTTATAAACTTATCCGCATCAAAGAGGAGGATGAGTGGAAGACTGCGTTTAACACGCCCGAAGGTCATTTCAAATACCTAGTCATGCCCTTTGGGATGTGTAATGCTCCCGCGGTCTTCCAGAATTTCATAAATGAGATTTTAAGAGACTACCTGGGGGTATTTCTTGTAGTGTACCTTGATGACCTACTTGTGTTTTCCAAGCACTGGTCCTCCCACATTGAGCATGTCAGGAAGGTGCTCCAGGCCCTTCGGGAAAGTAAACCGTTTGCTAAGCCCGAAAAATGTGTGTTTGGGGTGCAGGAGATACCATTTTTGGATCAAATCCTCACTCCTCATGAATTCCGCCTGGACCCCGCCAAGGTCCAGGCTGTGGCGGAATGGGTCCAACCTGCCTCCCTGAAGGCGTTACAGTGCTTCCTGGGGTTCGCTAATTATTACAGGAGATTTATTGCTAACTTCTCGGTCATCGCTAAGCCTCTTACGGATCTCACTCGCAAAGGTGCTGATCTCCTCCACTGGCCTCCTGAGGCTGTCCAGGCTTTTGAGGTCCTTAAGAAGTGCTTTACCTCGGGCCCCAGTGCTGGTTCAGCCCATCCAAATGGAGCCATTCATCGTGGAGGTTGATGCCTCCGAGGTGGGAATGGGTGCTGTCTTGTCCCAGGGTACCAGGTCCCTCACCCATCTCCGTCGCTGTTCCTACTTCTCCAGGAAGTTTTTGCCCACTGAGAGTAACTATGATATTGGCAACCGCGACCTCTTAGCCATTAAATGGGCATTTGAAGAGTGGCGCCACTTCCTGGAGGGGGCTAGGCACCAGGTAACGGTCCTTACCGACCACAAGAATCTGGCTTTCCTAGAATCTGCCCGGAGGCTAAACCCGAGACAAGCTCGATGGGCGTTATTTTTTACCAGATTCAACTTTTTGGTCACCTATAGGGCTGGGTCTAAAAATATTATGGCTGAAGCACTGTCTCGTATCTTCATGGCCAGCCCTGCTTCGGAGGAAGATCCTGCTTGTGTTTTGCCTCCAGGTATAATCATTTCCTCTATTGTTTCTGATTTAGTCTCAGAAATTGCGGCTGATCAAGGTTCAGCTCCCGGGAACCTTCCTGAGAACAAGCTGTTTGTTCCCCTGCAATTCCGGCTAAGGGTACTTAGGGAAAATCATGACTCTGCACTATCCGGCCATCCAGGCATCCTGGGTACCAAGCACCTCATTGCCAGAAACTACTGGTGGCCTGGGTTGCTTAAAGAGGTTAAGGCCTACGTCGCCGCTCGTGAAGTTTGTGCTAGGTCCAAGACTCCCAGGTCCCGACCAGCGGGCTTACTATGTTTTTTGCCCATTCCCCAGAGACCTTGGACCCATATCTCCATGGATTTTATCACCGATTTGCCTCCATCTCAAGGCAAGTCTGTGGTGTGGGTTGTAGTAGACCGCTTCAGTAAGATGTGCCACTTTGTGCCCCTCTAGAAACTACCCAATGCTAAGACGTTAGCTACCTTGTTTGTCAAACACATCCTGCGTCTCCATGGGGTTCCTGTCAATATTGTTTCTGATAGAGGGGTACAATTTGTTTCATTGTTTTGGAGAGCCTTCTGTAAAAAGTTGCAGATTGATCTGTCCTTCTCCTCGGCCTTCCATCCTGAAACGAATGGCCAAACTGAGAGGACTAATCAGTCTCTAGAACAATATTTAAGGTGTTTTATCTCCGACTGTCAATATGATTGGGTCTCCTTCATTCCCCTCGCCAAATTTTCCCTTAATAACCGGGTCAGTAACTCGTCAGGGGTCTCCCCCTTTTTCTGTAATTTTGGGGTTAATCCACGGTTCTCCTCCGTTTCACCTGGTAGTTCCAACAATCCCGAGGTAGAGGTCGTTCATTGGGAACTGTGCACAGTCTGGGCCCAGGTTCAGAAGAACCTAGAGGCATCCCAGAGCATACAAAAGACTCAGGCAGATAGAAGACGCTCTGCTAACCCCTTGTTTGTGGTCGGGGATCTGGTGTGGCTATCTTCAAAAAATTTGCGCCTTAAAGTCCCGTCCAAGAAGTTTGCTCCCCGGTTTATAGGGCTGTACAAGGTCATTGAAGTCCTTAACCCCGTCTCCTTCCGACTGGAGTTGCCCCCGTCTTTTCGAGTACACGACGTGTTTCATGCCTCCCTCTTTAAACGCTGCTCCCCGTCCTTGGCTCCCTCGAGGAAACCTCCAGTCCCTGTTCTCACCCCTAAGGGGGTAGAATTAGAGGTGGCCAAGATTGTGGACAGCAGGATGGTCCAAGGCGCCCTCCAGTACCTGGTCCATTGGAGAGGATACGGGCCTGAGGAGAGGACTTGGGTACCCGCCCGGGATGTTCACGCTGGGGTATTGCTCAGGAGGTTCCGCCTTCGTTTCCCCAATAAGCCAGGTCCACCTAGAAAGGGTCCGGTGGCCCCTCATAAAAGGGGGGTACTGTAAAGGATCTGCCAGACACAGCTTCTGTGTTGACGCCCGTGGGTAATCAGTCTGCACCTGCTTCTATGTCTGTGAGACTGACTCCATCTTCCACCACTCAGGATGGCAGGCTTAGGAGTGGGAGAGCATATCACAGCCTGGCCAGACGGAGCTAGCTCCCGCCCACTGGCTATTTATACCTGCCTTTCCTGTTCCTCCTTTGCCTGTGATTCTGCTCTGCTTGTTTCCTGGCTCTGCTGCTGCTGCTTGAACTACTGATCCTCTGCTTGTTATTGACCTTGGCTTACTGACCACTCTCCTGCTCAGCGTTTTGTACCTCGTGCACTCCTGGTTTGACTCGGCTCGTTCACTACTCTCGTTGCTCACGGTGTCTCCGTGGGCAGCTGCCCTGTTTCCCTAGCTTCTGTGTACCCTTTGTCTGTTTGTCTGTCGTGCACTTACTGAGTGTAGGGACCGTCGCCCAGTTGTACCCCGTCGCCTAGGACGGGTCGTTGCAAGTAGGCAGGGACTGAGTGGCGGGTAGATTAGGGCTCACCTGTCTGTCTCATTACCCCGTCATTACACTCTTCTTCCTCCTCCAGTCTGGCCTCCCGGGATGACGTTTCATCCCATGTGACCGCTGCAGCCAATCACAGGCCAATCACTGGCTGCTGCGGTCACATGTACTGCCGCGTCATCCAGGGTGGTCGGCCTGGATGACAAGAGGGACGCGTCACCAAGATAACGGCCGGATAAGTATGTATTTCTTTTACTTTTATTACGGAAAAGGCTGCCCCTTCTCTCTATCCTGCACTGATGGAGAGAAGGGGCTGCCGATTAGTGCAGTGCAATTTTGCAGTGAAAACGTGCTCGTAAATACGGGTGGAATACTGGTGACACCGGACCCGTATTTACGAGCACGGGTCCATAAATACTGGTCGAATACGTGTAACCAAGGACCCGTATTTACGCCCGTATTTACTGGGAGGACAAAAATACGTTTGTGTGCATGAGGCCTTAGTCCTGAAATATTTTAGTATTTGAATACATTATGATAAAAAAAAGTTGTAACTGGGCAAGGGATTGATGCAGTTTTCCAGCTTTATGTACATAATCTTAAGCATTCTTCAATGAAAAGTTTTGCAACTTGGTATTAAGGTTCGTTTTCAAATCCTCATCCTTTTCAAGATTTCTACAATCGTAAAATATTATTTAGGGCTAGAGGCTAAAAATCAGTACAGACCTTGAAATGTGGATATGATTGTATCTGGTCTAGACCATTCTCTGAGCTAAATACGTGATCAGCACACCGTTTCTCTTGTCTTCATAGTTTGCTACAATGCATCTGTGTATTTCAAACTTCTCTTACGGTCCAGGCTGTTTTACTCAGAGGAATTGTTAATCCCCTAAACCTTGTATTTTGGGCCTTATAGGGAACCTGTCACCAGCATTTCCCCTATTGAACTTTACTTATCCCTCACTGGCCGCTGCTATAAAAAGTTTATTGCTGTTATCTTCTCTCCTAAACTCCTCCTCCTACTGTAAATAACGGTCTGCAAACCTTTTGCGCCTTTTATCGTAATAAACCGGTGTCCCTTTGTGCGCACACACCAGAAGAAAATATCAATGCACGAGTGGGGGAAGGCTAGGAGCTGTCAATCAAAAGTAAGGGTGCTGGGTTAACTCGGAAAGACTTGAGGAATGAAGATTTGACTCGCTTCATACGAAGATTTGACTCTCTTGTGCTCATTAGCATACAGCGCGGGAACACTAAAAAGCTGAATACTAAAGCTATAGAGCCGACTAAGAAGACAATTATAGGTTACATTGAAATGATTTTTCACCCACTACCGCCTGGTATTGCTGGTTTATTAGGTGAAATGCTGGTGATCGGTTCCCTTTAAAGAGGTTTTCCGGGACTATCTATGTAGAGGCTATATTTATACATCTGCCAAAGCACATAACCATTAACGGTTTCCCGACCACTGACTGTTTTTTTACGGCCAGCGGTCAGGGTCTCTGAAGTCCGCCATATAGACTAGTTACGGCGGCATTTCAGAGTGTGCACGCGCGATCGGCAAGGCCGAAGGCAATGGGCAGAGTATCTGGGGCCAATCTGTTGATCCCTGAGCATTTGATCGCTGTGAGAACCAATCACCGTGACCACATTTGTTTTTATTTTGAAACTTCTGGCAGCTCTCCTTTTTTTTTTTTTTTTTTTTTCTCACACACATTGTTTCGGTGTTAGGAGAGGAGACGTAGATCGAATCGCTGCAGGAAGAATGGTTACAAAAAACAGTGTTAGGCCCCATGCAGACAACCGTAAAAATTCTCCGTAATTGCGGACCGTAATACGGTCTGCAATTACGGACACATTCAGTTCTATTGGCCGCGGACACCTTTTTGTATCACTACGGATAGGTGTCCGTGACGTAGAAGTGTACCGCAAAAGATACAACAGGTCCTATCTGGCTTTTTACGGGCTGTGCGCCCATACTTTGTATGAGAGCACGGGCCGAAGATACAGACGGCTGTAGCCGGCCGTGCCCGCAATCGCGGCCCGTGATCACAGGCACGGCCGAGTGCTTGAGGTCTTACACCATAATACATTCTTTGTATGGATGGATAGATAGATAGAGAAATAAAAAAAATGTTAACTGCACAGTCAGTTCATAAAGATGAGGGTGCAAGCCCGTTAGGGACATGACCAAAGTCACCCAAAATGTATATTCCAAGAATCAGGCAGCTCTCCAGAGATGTAGCAAAAATAGAAAAATGTGCTTTATTGCATCAGTCAAAACAGCAACGTTTCAGCTCTACCATAGAGCCTCTCAAGCTAGTGAACACATGTTACAACACTGCATATATAGGAAAGCCTCAATCAAGAGGGAGGGGTTTGCATCAGAAAATAATTAACCATACACAGTGAATATGGCATATAGTTAAAACATAGTGTTAACAAAGTGCTATAGAAAAAAACATGTCATGTCATAATGTATAGATCTCCATAAATTACAATCCATAAAACGTACTGACAGTCCGTGCATACCCATGATTGTGCACAATTAGGTATTGCTAGCACCTGTGAATACATTTAGAGAACAAATGGAAACACTCACCATGATGATATCGGCTGCTAAAGTTCAAAACAACCGCGCTACTCACGGCGTCCCCTGTGCGCTATTGCGCATGCCCAGGAGACCAAATATGTCAGTGGTGAATCTTTCAACTGCGCATGTCCGCGCATGCGCCAACGTAGATACTGTGCCGAGAACACCATATTATATAACGGTAAACTGACACCGTCTGTCCGTATCGCTCCAAGGCGATTTCCACAAAAGTGTGCAAGGAAAACGCAGGGAAGATGCGGCGCAAACTGCAATCATGAGATATACAGTACAGGGACCAGAATACAATCTGGAAAAGGCCAAAAGAATAGGACCAGACTACGCACCTTATAACCCATATTTTACCCCATATAAATGTAACTTTATTATGTAGCAAGGCACTTCAATCCATAGACATATATGTACAAGCAACCAGACACCCACAGGAGCGCATCATAGACTTACCCCTCAATTAGGAGGGGAAAAGTCAAAAAATGCACGGGCGTAAAAAAAAGCACCTCATCCACATCTATAATGTGAATAGGTGCCTATAAACCCACCCACTCAATCCTGTATAGGGCATCTGTTTAAAGGCTATTCGATTAGTAACATGGATAAGGCTGTTCAAAACTAAAGGTTGCTATAGAAAATGAGGATATAGTTGCCACTCTACATTTATAACAAGGTTCAAACAAACCTCAGTCTTAAAAGGAATGCAAGGGGCAATATACCATCCTGCTTAATCCTTACTCCACCTGCCCATATGGACAAAAACGGACACAGTAATACGATCCAATGTATACACCACTGACATATATAGTAAACGGTATAATACATCAAATGTAATTTTTATTGAAAAAAGTACAGTACAATCATAATTAGCCGGTTACACTTCTGGTGAGTTCATCCATTGTTCCCAAATATCGTGATCTGTGAATAGACAAGGTGAAAGTTAAAATAGTTTAAAAGCAAGATTACACTGAGGCTGACTATGGCACGGTCTAAGAGGGACAATCAGATGGCGTTACCCAAAGGGAAATCAACCTTTAACCCAAAAGGTCTCAAAGTCTTGAGTCTATAGATCCACTGTAATTCTCTTGTCTTGAGTATTTTAATTCGATTACCTCCGCGCCTAAGTGGAGGAATATGATCAATAATGCAGAATTTAAGATCCCGCTCACTGTCTTAGATCAGTGAAGTGCTTTGATACCGGAAGATCCAGCCTCTTTTTCCGTATTGTGTACCTATGCTGGTTTAATCTGGTCTTAACATCAAGTGATGTTTCACCCACATACAGTAGATTACATGGGCATTGAAGTATGTAAATGACAAAAACGGTATCACATGTTAGAAAATGTCTAATAGGGTATTGCTGACCTGTATCTGGATGTTTTAAACAGTTTCCTTTCAACATTAATGCAGTATAACCATAAAGCCTGCAGACAAGGGCGGGGCAACTGTCGTCATGGATACTAATATGTATGTGCGGGAGGTCAATCGACAGCTTCTTGATACTAATGTTTATAAGAAAATCCTCTGTGACCCTAAATTTGGTATCTCTAAATTGATCTTGAGAATCCTCGATGAAGCTAAGGGCGGGGGTCTCATTGATGATGATTTGAAAAGATTTTTGCTGGTTGAATATCCGATTACTCCAGTTCTATATATACTACCAAAAATCCATAAGACACTACATAACCCACCAGGACGACCAATGGTCTCCGGCACAGAGTCTATTTTCTCTAATGTTTTCTCTAATGTTGCCGTATTTTTGGATAGAACCCTTAGATGTTTTGCTACTGATGCTCAATCACATATACAGGACACCACAGATTTTTTTGGTCAAACTACAGAATTTGAGGCTGGAAAAGGGTAGTGAGGTTATCCTTGCCTCATTTGATGTGGTATCTTTATACACATCAATCCAACATGAGTGTGGGTTAAGAGCAGTTGAGGGGAGGCTGGCTGAATCGGAATATTCAACTGAGAGTAGCACATTATTACTGTAATTGCTGGAAGTCATATTGACAAAACAACTATTTCTTGTTTCGTGACCAATTTTACGTCCAATGCCAAGGTACCGCAATGGGCTCCAATATAGCACCGACGTATGCTAATATCTATATGCGTTCTCTCGAGGAGGGCCTCACCATTTTCGGCATGTGCTGAGATGGTGGCGATACATAGATGACGTCTTCCTCGTCTGGACGGGGGGGATCATCAGAGCTGACTGAATTCCATGATTTTCTTAACATTATTGATCAGACTGTTAAATTCACTTTGGTTAGTTCAAGGACAACACTACAATTCTTGGACGTCCTGGTGGAGTTAGAGGGTACGACATTTACGACAGATCTTTTTGTTAAACCGACTGACCGGAATAATTTATTACGGTATGAGAGTTCCCATCCGAGAGGTTTAATTAAATCTCTACCGGTCAGTCAATTATTGCGTACTAAAAGGATTATAGAAAAACCTGATAGACTTGTACCTGGACTTGAGATGATGATGATCGACAAATTCAAAACTAGGGGTTATCCCAGTCGACTATTAGATCGGCATAAATCGAGAGTTGATTCAATACCTAGGACAGAATTGTTAAAAAATAGGAACCATAAACCCTATGAAAAACGTATACCCTTTATCTCTACTTTTTCACAAATGAGTTGTCAGATTAATGACGTCGTTCGTAAACATTGGCCTATGTTAGGCAGGTGCCTCAGAACGGTGGGAGAATTCCAACAAATGCCTATGTTCTCGTATCGGAGACTGCCGAACCTTAAGGATAAGTTAGTCAGATCAGATATGGGTCCCAGCAGAGCTGGGCAAAAATCAGATTTATGCCCTCCTAGGAAAGGTTGCTTTCCATGTCTTAGCTGCACGAATTGTGCATTAATGATGAAAGGAAACTGTTTTAAACATCCAGATACAGGTCAGCAATACCCTATTAGACATTTTTTAACATGTGATACCGTTTTTGTCATTTACATACTTCAATGCCCATGTAATCTACTGTATGTGGGTGAAACATCACTTGATGTTAAGACCAGATTAAACCAGCATAGGTACACAATACGGAAAAAGAGGCTGGATCTTCCGGTATCAAAGCACTTCACTGATCTAAGACAGTGAGCGGGATCTTAAATTCTGCATTATTGATCATATTCCTCCACTTAGGCGCGGAGGTAATCGAATTAAAATACTCAAGACAAGAGAATTACAGTGGATCTATAGACTCAAGACTTTGAGACCTTTTGGGTTAAAGGTTGATTTCCCTTTGGGTAACGCCATCTGATTGTCCCTCTTAGACCGTGCCATAGTCAGCCTCAGTGTAATCTTGCTTTTAAACTATTTTAACTTTCACCTTGTCTATTCACAGATCACGATATTTGGGAACAATGGATGAACTCACCAGAAGTGTAACCGGCTAATTATGATTGTACTGTACTTTTTTCAATAAAAATTACATTTGATGTATTATACCGTTTACTATATATGTCAGTGGTGTATACATTGGATCGTATTACTGTGTCCGTTTTTGTCCATATGGGCAGGTGGAGTAAGGATTAAGCAGGATGGTATATTGCCCCTTGCATTCCTTTTAAGACTGAGGTTTGTTTGAACCTTGTTATAAATGTAGAGTGGCAACTATATCCTCATTTTCTATAGCAACCTTTAGTTTTGAACAGCCTTATCCATGTTACTAATCGAATAGCCTTTAAACAGATGCCCTATACAGGATTGAGTGGGTGGGTTTATAGGCACCTATTCACATTATAGATGTGGATGAGGTGCTTTTTTTCACGCCCGTGCATTTTTTGACTTTTCCCCTCCTAATTGAGGGGTAAGTCTATGATGCGCTCCTGTGGGTGTCTGGTTGCTTGTACATATATGTCTATGGATTGAAGTGCCTTGCTACACAATAAAGTTACATTTATATGGGGTAAAATATGGGTTATAAGGTGCGTAGTCTGGTCCTATTCTTTTGGCCTTTTCCAGATTGTATTCTGGTCCCTGTACTGTATATCTCATGATTGCAGTTTGCACCGCATCTTCCCTGCGTTTTCCTTGCACACTTTTGTGGAAATCACCTTGGAGCGATACGGACAGACGGTGTCAGTTTGCCCTTATATAATACGGCGTTCTCGGCACAGTATCTACGTTGGCGCATGTGCGGACATGCGCAGTTGAACGATTCACCACTGACATATTTGGTCTCCTGGGCATGCGCAATAGCGCACAGGGGACGCCGTGAGTAGCGCGGTTGTTTTGAACTTTAGCAGCCGATATCATCATGGTGAGTGTTTCCATTTGTTCTCTAAATGTATTCACAGGTGCTAGCAATACCTAATTGTGCACAATCATGGGTATGCACGGACTGTCAGTACGTTTTATGGATTGTAATTTATGGAGATCTATACATTATGACATGACATGTTTTTTTCTATAGCACTTTGTTAACACTATGTTTTAACTATATGCCATATTCACTGTGTATGGTTAATTATTTTCTGATGCAAACCCCTCCCTCTTGATTTGAGGCTTTCCTATATATGCAGTGTTGTAACATGTGTTCACTAGCTTGAGAAAGGCTTTATGGTAGAGCTGAAACGTTGCTGTTTTGACTGATGGAATAAAGCACATTTTTCTATTTTTGCTACATCTCTAGAGTGCTGCCTGATTCTTGGAATATAGATAGATGGATAGATTGTATAGATCTACCTTTCTATCTCTACTTTTAATATTAAAATAGGCAGGTAGGGAATATATCTCCATAGCGGTTTATATTTTTTTGTCCGCTCTAGTGTAGATGTATAGGCTGTTCGAATATTATATATATATATATATATATATATATATTCAGTTAATTTGTGTGTGTATAGTTATGATTTATTTTTTGTCTAAAAAAAAAAGTTTTGGTTAGTTAGTGTGAATGACATTTATGGCAAGGAAGTTGTTTAGCACTGAGGAGGCATACTGCATACGCCATGCTGTGGTCAGACTCTGAGACCGCATCAAAGATGGCGTCCGAAATGGAACCTGTTTTAGGCAGTGACTATGATAGCGTCACTTCAGGTTCATCTTCAGGGGACGTTATCCCTGATGCAGTTGAAACTGGAGAACATGGAAGCGCCGGGCCTAGTAGCGCTGTAGCACCGGACAGCCTGGTCCCTCCAGTTCATGCTCCCTTATGGGCACCTGCTCCATCTTTTGGGCCTAGACTCCACCCATTTACTGACAAATCTGGCATAACTGTGGACAATTCATATTTTTTCCCAAATTAATTACTTCAGTTTATTTATTACGGACGACCCCCTAAATTTAATCGTCGTCCAAACCAATTTTATATGCCACTCAGTATATAAGGTAGAAACAAACATCCACCCATTCCAGAGATTGGACGACAACCAATTTCTCAGAATGAAACATTTTTTGGGGGCTCCCCCTAAATTTGGGTATTGTGAAAAAGCCCTCCATTAGATTGTACTGGTCAACAAGACCCACCTAAGCCACCCTAGTGTATTTTGCAGTGATGCCCAGGTCTCGTTATGAAATGATAATGAGGTTCCTCCACTTCAATGACAACGCACAGGCCCCCCCCCCCAAGTACCGATGCAAACCATGATTGGCTGTTCAAATTAAGACCACTGAAATTGCCTTAGAAATTTATTTCTGCAACTTTACACCTCAGAGCAGAACTTAAGCGTAGACTAATCCCTCCTCAACTTCCATGGAAGGCTTAGCCTTCGCCAATATCTACCCTCCAAAAGGGGCAAGATACGGCATTAAGCTTTTATAAATTGTGTGAAAGCGGGCTAGGATATACCACCGCCTTCAGAATTTATGAAGGGCAGGACCGCTCAATAATGGTTCCTGGATGCCCCCCTGATCTTTCCACCAGCAAAATTGTGTAGGAGATAATGCAGCCTCTGCTTCACCAGGGGTACCACCTGTACTGCGACAATTTTTATTCTAGTATGCCCCTGTTTAGGCATTAGCATGCTGCGAGGACCATGGCGTGTGGAACCATGCGCAAAAAACGATTTTGTTTTTTTTTCTCAGCAATTAGTGGGGAAGCGCATGGTAAAGCGGGACTCCTGTGCTTATGCATCTGAGGAATTGCTGGCGGTCAGTAACAGTGATTGCAAAGATGTAAATGTGCTAAGCACGATTCATACCGCAGGAACAGTGGCAGTGAGGGAAAGAGGGGCAACATCGGACAAGCACAAACCAGTCAGCGTGTCCGAATATAACAAGTACATGGGGGGGGGGGGTGGATTTAAGCGACCAGGTTTTAAAGCCGTATTTAGTTAAATGCCAAACAAAAACTTGTTACAAAAAAGTGGCCATATATCTGCTACAGGTGGCAATAGACAATTAATTTGTGCTCTACAAAAGAAAACAGGCAGAGACACATCTGAAAGATAATTATTGAAGGCCTCATTTTTGTTTTTCAGGACACCAGAGGGCCCCCAATCTGAGTATGTCAAACGATTGACTGAAAGGCATTTTATCAGTCCCATTCACCCAACACCAACTAGAAGTAACCCCCAGAAAAAGTGCTGCGTCTGCAGATAAGACGGGTGCTGCAAAGATTCCTGATTCAAAAAAGAAGTGCATGTCACTTCTTGGGACGTTTTCCCTTGAAAACGGCTCCGTATTTTCAGACGTTTTTGAGTTTGTGTGTTCACACCGAGTTTCTTGACACGTTTTTTTGACGTGGAAACCACGTCGGAAAACGCGCCAAAAAATGTCCGAAAATGCCTCCCATTGATTTCAATGGGAGGCAGAGGCGTTTTTTTTTTTTTTTTCCCGCGCGCGGAAAAACCGTCTCGGAGAAAAAAGTGACATGCCCTATCTTCAGGCTTTTACGTCTCTGACCTGCCATTGACATCAATGGGAGGCAGAGAAAGCGTATTTTGCCTGTGGCGCTTAATGGCCGCGGGCGAAAAACGCTGCAGAAATTGGCGTGCAGGCAGAGCAAAATCTGCCTCAAAATTCCAAGCGGAAAAAGCTCTGTGTAAACCCAGCTTTATAGAAACTCTGCTGAGTTTTGTAAAACCAGCTTCTTCTATCGTCCTCCCTCCTACTTCTCTATGTGATAAATAAGGCACATATATCTGGTATCCCCATGCACAAGAGAAGTGGCAGAATGTGAAAGGAGATGCATTTTGTGAGTGGTCCATACTGTGCGTGAAAAATACTAGCCTAAACTGACGTATTTGCCAAAATTCTAATATTTTTGTAATGACCGGGGGGTAGGGAAACGGACAAGTGAGCCCTAATCTACCCGCCACTCCGTCCCTGCCTACTTGCAACGACCCGCCCTAGGCGACGGGGTACAACTGGGCGGCGGTCCCTGCACTCAGTAAGTGCACGACAAACACGACAAACATACAAGGGAATACAAGCAAGGGAAAGGGGCAGTTGCCCACGGCAACACAGTGAGCAACCAGAGTGGTGAACGAGCCGAGTCAAGCCAGGAGTGTGCGAGGTACCAAACGAAGAGCAGAAGAGTAGTCAGTAAGCCAGGGTCTGTATGGAGCAGGAACAAAATAGAAGGAGCTGTAGCTGGGCCAGGAAACCACACGAAAAAGAATAACAAGCAAGGAGGAACAGGAAATGCAGGTATAAATAGACAGAGGGCGGGAGCTAGCTGAGTCTGGCCAGGCTGCGATAGGCTCTCCCACTCCTAAGCCTGCCAGCCTGAGTGGTGGAAGCTGGAGTCAGTCTCAGGGATGTAGATTCAGGTGCTGACTGATTAATTAAGGGAGTTAACCCCGAAGCTGTGCCTGGCAGATCCTTTACAATTTTATTTTGTTCCATCTTATTCAAGAAGCTTTCAGAAGAAAACTGGACTTTCTAAAAAGATGATAAACTCCTTGAAGAAAACCTTGTGGGGTCTACTTGTGTGAATGAAGTCATTTATGGGGTATTTCTAATGTTTCAGCAGCATTAGGCCCCCCAGAATACAGTATTCTGCTAGAAAATCAAGGAGATGAATTCTGTCCGTGGTCCATACTGTGTGATCACGGGTTGCATAAAATTACACGTTTTGCTAAATGCTTGCATTTGTTTCCAATTTTGTCCACTTTAGAGAAAAAATAAGAATGATGCATACTGACAAATGCCACTAAAACAAAGCCCTATCTGTCCTTTGAACTTTACACCCTTTTTAAAATAAACTTTATTCACCTGCAGAGTTATAATCATCTGTGAATTTTTCTCTGGTCATTTAGCTGTAAAACAGCCTAGTCCTTAAAGGGGTTGTCCACCTTCTAATAACTGATGACCTAACCACCGGGTAGGTCATCAGTATATCATCGGTGCACCGATGCTCCAGAGGCCTGCGGGCACCGGATGTTATGGCACATAATGCTATGTACAGAGCCGGAAGCAGTTGACTCCGTGCATAGCGGCTGTGCTGCAGGTCTGCACCTATTCACGGAGGCGCCAGACCAGCTGATCTGTGCGGGGCCCGGGTGTCGGACCCCCACAGATCGTGTACTGATGACCTATCAGGTGGATAGGTCATCAGTTGTCAGAAGGTGGAAAACCCCCTTAACCGGTTAAATCATGCTGCCGAAAATGCCCTGGTTTTCCTATCGCGACGATAGTCACGTAATGCCAACCCCATGTGAATTTCCGATGTCCGCTGGCGTCCTGTTTGCTCTGTGTCAAAGCTCTCTTACAGTCCTGCTCAATGTATGAAGCATCCTTACTGACGTAGCATACAGGGGTTGGTCCAGATTTGCTCTGATCTGTTTTCCCCATTCTTGCTCAGTGCATTTCCTACAATGCACCTGCGTGATAAAACTTTCTTCACACAAACCATGTAAAATCTACTGCGTCTGCGCTGTGATAGTGATTGGTGCAGCACTCCAACAGGAGGCAGACTATGTGGAGGATTTTCCACTGGTGAGTGAACTATCGGAGTGTAGAGTGAAGATCTTCTACAGGAAACTACTGGGACTAAAAAGTTGGCTCAGGGGTCCAGAGGGTGGTCTGTTACTGAACTGAAGAGGTGTGCTAGGCAGGTCTGGAGATGCAAACGCTATGCATTGTGGGCAATCAAGTGTAGGAGGACCGGAAACTTTTTCGGACCATTACTCCTGGATGTAAATAAACGCTGGAAGCGCTCTAGGAGAGCGTGAAGCTTTAGGAAAATAAATTTGCGAAAAATATATTTTAACTTTATAAGGAATAAATGTAATAAAAAAAATGGGTTTAATGTGTTTTCCTGTCAACTTTTTTTTTTTATTTTTTTTTTAAATGTAATTTTTTTTAACCGTCATTTTCCTCTGGTTATGGTATGGTGGAGAATTCCCACCCTTTAAAAGGAACTTTACAGTTTATTTGTTCGCTTATGGATTTGCTTAATAGAAGCACTGTGGTGTATTTTTTTTTTTACTGACTACTCCACCCTCCCCCCTCCTATATTTTAATATGTGGTGACAAGCAGTGTTATGTTGTGTATTACCTTACCTGCCACTGTATTGCAGTGTCTCAATGCAAGTCTATGAGACTCCCATCGAGGCTCTCCTAGACCTGAATTGAGGCACTCAAAAGCTCTGTTTTCGGTCTGGAAAATATTCGGCAACATGTGGATGAGTTTATTCAAATCTAGCCCACATTGCTGGGACTGTAATCTGTCCTGTGTGAATGCAGCCTAACATACAGGACTCTCTTTTTATTAGCTCTCCAAACATGACTTTGGTGGGACGCTCATGCTGGCTTGCTTTTTTTGAGGGCATCCATTAGATGATGATTTCTCAAAACTGGTAGGTCCTCCTTGGGGTCAATGCACACGATTTGTATTACGTGTGGTTTTGCACGTGGCAAAACTGCAGCGTAATACAGTATGAACATAGGCAATGAGATTCCAGGGAATCTTATGTCCACGCTGCGGTATTTTTTGTGACGTAAATTGACCCACGGTGCGTATATTCAAAACCGCGGCATGTTAATTTATCCTGCGATTCAGCTTGCGAATTCTTTCTCCCTAGTTATGCAGAAATATGCAACAAAACCCGCAGCATGAAAACGCAGCGACTTACGCAGCAAAACGTAAGAACCGCACCGAAAAATTCATAAAACGCACCTTAAGGGTAGGTCTTTTTGCTGTGAACTTCTTTCGACTTCCTTCGGTTTTGCAGCATATTTTCCGCAACGTGTGCATGTAGCCAAAAGGTGAATGCTGTATCGACTTTCCATACGACCTTTTTTTTTTTCCGCATCGTGGGCATGAGATTTTCGAAATCTCATTCACTCTGCTGCTACTGTAAATGCTGCGGAAGTTCCGCACAGAATCTCGTTGCGGAAATTCCACAGCGTTTACGCTACGTGGGAACACGGCCTAATGGTGCAGAGGTTAGGGAATACCTAAGTATGACACGTCACAGAAAAAGGCCATACTTACTAATACAAGGATAGGTTAAAACACCAGTCCCCAGCAGGGTGCAGACAAGCCACAATGTTATACGGGGGAGGTAGCACTTGTCCAGAATATTGATTAACATTCACTCACACCTATCATCCATGATAGATAATTCCACATAGATAAGGCCAAGTATGCCATAACCGGTAATATGGCCAGACCGCTCTGGGCTCCTGCAATGGACCCTAGACTGTTTTCCCATACAAGGTATGGGCTCCAATGCCTGTAACATATCACATGGTGGTCCCTGATAAGTCTTTGCCTTTTATATTCTGCGATAAGCATTGACTGCGGCATACAAAGGGTTAAATGCTGGAAATCACAGGTTTCTGTAATTTATGCTGTTAGTGCGGGTCTGCTGGTATGGATTACATTGGTTGCCCCTTTCCTAATTGCACAGCGGCATGATGCGGCTACTGCTACTCGTCATGTCTTCAAATGGTTAACTCTTATCCGACATCTGCAGTGTGTGTGTGTGTGTGTGTGTGTGTATATATATGTGTTTGTATGTATGTGTGTGTGTGTGTGTGTATATATATATATATATATATATATATATATATATAGCGCACATTGGGTGGGAGAGTATGGAGTGGGCGAGGTGCTGATGATTGGCATGGCAGCCTGGGGGCCTGATGAAGGCTCCCGGGCCTGCCATCTTTGTACTCCTATGAAGCCCTGCTCGCGGCAGGACTTCATAGGAGACTGTCCGTATAATGACAATAATACTATAGTATTGCAGTATATCATGCAAGCGATGTCAGATCACCTGTTCAAGTCCCCTAGGGGGACTAGTAAAAAGTTAAATTAAGTTTTTTGTTTTTTTAATATATATAAGAAATAAAAATATTTAAAAGTTCAAAAACCCCCCTTTTCCTATTTTCCCCCAAGCACAATGTAAATTTTTTTTTTTAACATAAGTGGCATCGCCACGTTCGTAAAAGTCCGAACTATTCCAATATATATAATAATTTAGTCCGCACTGTGAACCCCGTAAGAAATTAAAACGCCAGAATCGCTTTTTTTTTTGGTTTGGTTTCAATTCGTCCCGCAAAAAAACAAGCCCTCATACGACAGAAAAATAAATAAAAATGTGGCTTTCAGAATGTGGAAAGGGAAAAACGAAAGTGAAAATCCGAAAAATGTCAGCGGTAGGGGGTTAAATAGGAATATTTATGCTTTTTTTTTTTTTTTTTTTTTTTTGCACCTAAATACTTCCAGAAATCTGTGCTGTTAAATTTCTTAATATATGTCTTTACAATGTTCAGAGTGCTGTTTTCCTGATAGAACACAAAATCCACTGCATACGCCACCCCCAAAGTTAAACTCTCTTAGTCCCTGCTGTTTTGGAGATCCACAAAGGTCTTCATGCAGGCAGCTCATTTCACCTCCGCTGCCTATGCAGCTCCCACATGCTACTGTTCAGGACCCCTCTATGATCCAGAATGAAGAGCTGCTGTGTAAGGGTGGCTGATGTTTTGGTGGCCGGGCGTGTTAGTGTGTTACATGGTCGGCCATGGAAAATATACGGTCATGGTGGGCAACCTTATTTTGTACAGTGTGGCAAAAAATAATAATCAGAGATAAAGTACTGAATATGCCATGCAAACATGAGCCATAAGCGTTGCACAGTTTGTGGGGGCTGCATACATGAGAGCAGCTACTGAACACCAGCTTGGGGGGGGGGGGGGGCTGCACATAGGGGAGAGAGCTGCTACTGAACATCAGCTTGGGGAGGGAGAGCATCTACTGAGCACCGGCTTGGAGGGGCCGCAAATAGGAGAGAGCGGCTACTGAACATCAGCTTGGAGGGCCCGCACATAGGAGAGAGATAGCGAGTACTTAACAGCTTGGGGGGGGGGGGAGCTGCACATAGGAGAGAGATGGCGGCTACTGAACACCTCGCAGCTTATAAATGGCAGCACCCAATAGCAGCCTGGCAGACCGGTATTGCTGCTGACCGGAGAGGTGTAATCCTGAGATGGGTGCTACAAAAAACGTATTTAATCCAGTGCACCACCACGTAGTGATGGAAGCAACCATGATAAAGCGACTGTCACCACACCATAAAAAGCATCTAGAAGATACTCCTAGTACTGTGCTTTTTCACCTATACAATGCCACCATGAGCAGTTTGGAGCACTGTTCAAATGGCCCCACCATATGTTTGTTCATGGTGCCTTCTGGCCTGATTTGCACCATGTGGTCTTGGCCAAGGCACTTGCGACCCAAAAAGACTTAGTATTGTACTTTTATTATTTTAATTCAGGCACCATGTATGAAGGGAATTATTCCAAACTATTAAAGGGGTCTGTCTGACAAATTTTCCGTTTTAAACCTATTCATAAATCCGATATAATGAGGGGTATTGGTACTTTGGTACATGTGGGTGGACCTTTTAAAAGGGCTGTTTGGTCAATGAGAGAGGCAGTTAGAGGTCTGCAGGATATTGTTCTATCTGGATGAAATAGGGGGATTTGGGGCACCATGCCTCCCTGCACTATGGTGGCATATTTTTTAGCAGTTTGTACAGTTCCACATCTGAATGCATTGCCTGCTGTAGGTGACAAGTTATAATGCGGTGGCGGCTCTGATGCTGGGTTTCCAACCCAGCAAAGAACAGGATCTCCGCGGCCATATAACACTGGAGCGTCGGCACTGAAGAAGTTGGCATATAAACTTTTCCTCAGCAATTAATACGGCCAACTGTAAATTTTAGACCAGTTCTTGATGTTCTGCTGCTCCCAGCTGTGGCTTTGCGCTTTCCTTTGCTTTCTTCTTCTTCTTGATATATTCACAAGGAGCAGAAAGGCTACTGCACAAGACAATAACCCGGAACAAGACAGAGCAGGCCAATGCTGCTATTTATAACCAGTGCTGCTCTCTGATTGGAAGAAATCCAAGTTCGCTTCATGACATCAGTCAGAAAGAGTATTACCTCAGTAGCTATTTAATTTACTACATCTAAATTGCCAGCAGTGCTGCCCTCTGGTGGAAATTCAAGTAATCTCATGACCTCCCATTCAGCATGGCTATTACCACAGATATCATAGCCTGACATTTAGTATATTAGCCGCCATCCTGCGTACTCTGCAGATACTCAGATGTGTGGGATTTAGAAGACTTATGTAGATATAGTATTGCATTTCGGCATTCAAATTATGTCCGACTACGTAATAGGTTGCGTGGCAGAGTCCGAACAGAGGGGGAGTCATTCTTTGTTCTGGCTAATTGAGGAGCTTCAAAAGTGGGCTACCCTCCTCTATGATGTCTTATCTTGAGCGTTTCTTTAACCCCTTACCGACATTTGACTTAACTGTACGTCCTAGTCTGGAAGGGAATGTATGGAGCAGGCTCACAGGCTTAGCCTGCTCCATACGCTTCAGGTGTCCGTTGTGTATTACAGCTGAATCCCTCACACTAACGGCAGAGGTAGAAGATCACTCCGATCCCAAGCTGTTTAACCACTTAGATGTAGCGATTAATAGTGAGCCGCGGATATCTAAACTATTAGACAATGCAATCACTGGGTGACGCGGTTTTGGGAGAAAAGCAAAAAGAAAGTTAGAGCTTATAGAAGTTGGGAATGAAGAAATTAAAATTGAAAAATTGCTGGGATGGAAGGGGGTTAATCGAATATCAAATTAAATTTAAAACTTTCCTATTTTATGTCCACGGCTCCTATGTATACCTATGTGTCTCCGTGGTAACAAACTACAAACAAAGCCTGTGTAGTTTGATCCTTCAGTCCTATTGTCATCCATCCGTCCCCTACTTCTTGCTAACCTTTCAGGAGTATGTTCGGTAGACTAAGGCCTCGTGCACACTAACGTATTTTTGCGGTGGCAATTCATCCACATTCATTTCTATGGGCTCATGCACACGACTGTGGATGCTAGTGGGGTGAGAGAGGGAGCCCCCTCCCTCCAAAACCACTCTGATACGGCACTTGCTATTGAGCGCCGCATCTGAGGGTTGAGCGAGATCGATACTGATATCAATCTCGCCCGTTAGGAAGGGCTGCTCCCAGTCCCAGCCCTCAGCTATCGGAGGTATCTGTGAGCAGGGAGATTTAACGGCTCCCTGCTCTGTTTATTCTGATGCAGCGCCGTAAAAAGGCTACTGCATCAGAATAAAGCCCGTTGGTGGCCGCTGTAAAAACTCCTATGGGCGGTCACTAATAATTTAATCAGTTAATTAACCCTCTCCCGTCACAGCCGTTTTTTGGGATTTTCGTTCTCCCTTTTTCCTCCCCCACCTTCCAAAAGCCATAACTTTTTTTTATGTTTTCCGTCGATAGTCATATGAGGGCTTATCTTTTGCATGACGAGTTGTAGTATTTTCCAGCACCATTTATTGTACCGTATAATGTATTGGGAAACTGGGGAACAAAATCTTTGTGGGGTGGAATAGGAAAAAAACAGTGATTGCTCAATCTTCTGAGGGGTTCAGATTTTACGGCTTTCGCTCTACGGTAAAAATGGCATGTTAACTTTATTCTACAGGTCAATACAATTACAGCGATACCAAATTTATATAGTGTTTTTTTTTTTTTTGTTTTGTTTTTGTTTTACTACTTTTGCAGGAGGGAACCTAATTTTTAGAAATAAAATTTGTGTTTTGTCGCCACATTCTGAGAGCTATAACTTTTTTTATTTTTTTTATTTAGGGCTTATTTTTTACGGGGCGAGCTGTAGTTTGTATTGGTATAGTTTTGGGCTACATGAGACTTTTTTTGATCACCATCACGGCTTAACAGGAGATGAAAAAAGGCAGGCCTTGGAGGCCTTCATTTGGCCTCTTGGCTGCCATGACATCACCCCCCCCCCCAAATTGCGTTGTGTGGGCGCTGATGAGCTGTCGGAGGGAGGCGCCCCCTCTTTTTAACGGTTCAGATGCTGCGATCGTGATTGCAGCATTTAAGGGGTTAAATGGCCAGGAACATCGCGATCGCTGTTTCTGGCCGTTAGCCTGGGTGTCCGCTAATATACCGCTGACACCCGCTGCATACGAAGCGTGCTCCACAGGTGAGCCCGCTCCAAACATCACCCCCCCCCTCCGCACCACAATGTGCTATTACATTGTGGTGCGGGAACAGGTTAAACTTACATTTTAGTGCGACCCTTGTAACTGACTTTCTTTGCAAAGATGATCCATTTCTGGTGCATGCGAGACTACTGAACATCAGCTTGGGAAGGTGCACAAAATAGGGATTGCGGCTACTAAACAATAGATTTGAGGGGTGCAGATAGTAATGACCATGGCTACTGAAAACCAGCTTGAGGGGTGCACATAGTAGAGAGAGCTGTCAACTTTTGCTACCATTTTTCCTTTTACACGGCTACTGAACTCCACCTTTGTGGCACTGATCACCAGGAGAGAACGGTGCTGCATGTGCTTGCCAAGTGTTCAGGAGCGACAAGCACAATGATACTCCGCTCTCTGTCTCCTGGTGATCAGCTCTGCCAAGCACACAACGGCGCTGGACACCGTTTCTGTGCCAGAAAACTATGCCCCATGTGCCGTTGCTGACCCCAGTTCTAGAGGGTCCTAAAAAACAAGAGCTGGTACTCTTCCCTTGTTTGAGTTGGCTCCCTGCTCTGCCATGGTTTTCAACTGAATTTGCGTCCTGAAGAAATAAATACATTTGAAAGTGATGTCGCTTGCCACGGCACAGTTTACCCTATGGTTAAATCAGCCTTGAAATCTTCCAACATGTATGACGACATGTCCATAGACTTTAGTGGTTAAAGAGAAAGTGAGGGTGCCCTTTTGCCATATGCTTGGCCAGTGTATCTCTGCCCCAGTCAACTGCACTTTTTTTCAACTGCTTTTTCTTAAAGCAGTCAATGGCAGACTTATACGCAGATGTATACGCGTACAGTTAGATTTGTGTGAGGGCTTGTCTGAGATTTTTTTTTTTTTACATTTAAAACCACATTGCACATATTTACAATTTTATAATATACTTACCCTTGCAATCTTGCTTCGGTTCTCCACTCTGGCTGCTTTTTCCTGCTCATCACGTGAGCTCCGACGTCCCGTTTTCTGCCTCCTCCACTCTCGTGTCATATACCGATCACGTGGTCTCGGACCAGAGAGACCTCGGATGGTATACGACACGTCACTGGTGACGTGTCGTTTCTGCGGGTGCTGGTTCCTTAGTGCCCGCCCAGCCTTTGCAGTTGTTCACTGTGAGCACGCCTGTGCGTGTTCACAGTGAACAAGGACGGCACCTGCGAAACACAGCCACTTGTAGATACCCCCCACAAACACCCCTTTATATACATAGCGCCACTGTGGCCGGTGATTCCTGTCCAGAACGGATCGCTTGATGTCTCTGTCCATATATGGACAGCGAGATCAAGCGAAGCGTCCAGGAGCGGAATCCACAACCACGGTGGGATTCCGCTCCTTCGGTAAGGTATAATAGCGCTAGGTACAGGTGGGGGGAGTGGAGTGTGACATCGATGGAGGTGGGGGATGACCTCTACGGAGGTGTTTGGGTGCAAAAAAAGGTCAGCAAGGAAACACTAAGGATGTCAGCGGGGACGAGCAAGGACAGCTCACATGAACATTTTCCTATTAATATCTGGAGACTACTGTGTAGGAAATTGTGATCTCAACCTCACATCTTATTTTGTGAAGGAAATGAGGCGGCTGCCTGGCAATCCTACCAGAAGGCCTGCAACAATTCAGAAACCTATTGTACATCCCATCTTGCTGATTACCAACTATGCCACTATCTGAATATATTTCCGTAGTTAAATTGCTATCATTGGACCATATTTCCTTCATCAGGAAATTGCTGAAAAACTAATTACAAGGTTCTCAAGAGTTGAGGGCTGTGAGTATCATGAAGTGGAAAACCTGAATGTGTTTGTGTCTCTGTTTTAACCTTGTGTGCTAAGAAAGCGAACTGCTGCCGCTAAATGGATGTCTTATTTTATAAGAGTGTCTGTCAATCCATTGTCTCCGTTGCTGCGAGAATTTTCCTGCGTGATCACTGCAGTTTTTCCTTATGCACATAAGCAATTTAGACATTAGCAGTTTTTATTTTGTTGCATATATAGTTCTTTTATGCGTTCTCACCATTGTTCAGTTTTAGTCTGCTTCTCAAAGAGGACCAGTCATCTTTCCTGACATGTCTTTTTTTAGTAAATACTTGTATTTCCCAGAAAATAAGAACATTCTAGATATTTTTTTTCCTAAAACTCTACATTGTGCCAATTCTCTGTTACTTCTCTTAGAAATGTATGACTAAATTGGCAACTGGGTGTTACCATTTTCCTTATCGGTGGGGCGTGTCCCTTACATTGTCCAATCAGTGCTGACAGTCTCAGAGGAATGGTAACAGCCAGTTGTTAATTTATTCATACATTTCCAAGAGGAATAAACGAGGAACTGCACAATGCAGATTTCTGAGAACTGCTCCAGAATTGTTATTTCATGTGGAAAAAAAGTACTTACTACAATTGACATGTCAGGAGAGCTTCATTGTATGTACATCTGTGGATGAGGAAGTACAGATAAGCTATGTTTGTTCTTCAAATATATATTTTTTTCTGACCTTGCCAATATATTATGCCTAATGTGTACTCCTTACCTTTTTTAATTGGTTGCTGTGTCCTGAACTGTCATTAGTAATATAATATTTGTGTATTTTGGTCTATGATCCAGCTTGACTTTGACTATTCCTAGGATCTCGTTTCACTGCGTGTAAGCTACTTGCCACTGACACTGACTAGCTTGTCTTTTAATGACATCGTTGCGTTGTGATTTTGTAATGTTCCTGAAACCGTTGCAAGCGAACATCTACTTTGACACTTTTAGGGGTCACCAGACCAGCTGATGGTAAAATAACAGAAAATGCTAATTGGAAAGGTATTAATTTTACGCAAGTTGCTATATTTCTGATTTGTAATGCCTTGTTCACACGGCACTAAAGAAAAAAAAAATACTTGTAAACGCGTAAAAAATGCTAGTGTTTTTGCAAAGCGCTTTTTAAAGTACAGGTGTTTTTGACTCGTTTTTTGGGCGCGTAATTAGGACTCCCATTGACTATGGGAATTAGGTGTGTTTAATTACCTGATGCTGCTTTTTTTATTTTTTTATTTTTTTACAAAAAACGCGTAGTATGCACTTCAAAGCGTTTTTCCATTGATGTTAATGGAAAGCTTAAAACATGCGTTTTTTGGCGTGTAAAATGTGTCAAGTACCGTGTGAGCGAGGCCTAAAAGTTAATAGGTATAATAAAAGGCACACAAAGATTAATAGTATGCATGTTTGATTATCCTAGGTACTGGGACACTGAATTACAAGAAGCTCAAAAGGAGGGTCGCGTTCCACGCCTAACCAAGGCTATTATACGCTGCCACTGGAAAGCCTACTCTGTCTTAGGATTCTTTACTTTTATTGAGGTAGATATGTAATAATAATGTCCACTGCTTGGATTTTTGCATTTCTCTGCCAGCAGCTGCTGTTCTGTAATAAACGTTGCAGTGATTTTCCATTTTCCACTATTTGTATAAGTTAGAAACATTTAATTTGGCAAGAGGACTCTATTCGAAAAAAATTATTTTGCGAGAACTGGCTTGAGTTTTTATCTCCTAACAATGGACTCCATTCTTTCTGACAAACTCTTTGTATTAATGAATGTGAAATAACAAATGTTTCTTCACGTGTTTATAGAACATGCACACACGCACGCCCGACCCATAAATGCATTGTCAAAGGGGCCTAAAGCGTCCAAGTTTGATATCTGCTATTCTTTTATAAAAAAAATCACCGCTCCAGACCATTGAAATAGATGGGTGCGAGCGTAATAGTACTTGATCTAAAAAGTCCCTAGCAATAAATCGGAGGGACAAGGCAGCACATCCACAAATAAAGACATTTTTTTTAATCACCCATGCATTGTTTCAGCTCCGCCGAGCCGTCCTCAAACTATTCCTTTCTTCCTGAAGTGCCAATTATACAATTCTTTCTCATTCCTAAAGTTATTTTCTTTCTTTTAGGAAAGTATCAAAGTGATCCAACCAATTTTTCTTGGGAATGTTATAACGTACTTTGAGATGGATGGCCCTAGTGATGTTGCCCTGGCTAATGCCTACATTAACGCTGCAGCCTTGTCTGTCTGCACCTTACTCTTGGCAGTCCTTCATCATATTTATTTTTATCATGTTCTTCGAGCTGGCATGAAGCTTCGTGTGGCTATGTGCCATATGATTTATAGAAAGGTAAGTGTTTACTTTAGTAGTCTGTATTAAATAAAGTTCGGGTGGTAATGACCTATAAAAATAGCTAATCGCCTAGTAAATTGCTGAACATTTATTATTATTATATTACTAGATTACTTTACTTTATTACGGTTTGCGATATGTAATGTCAGCGGCTCCGTTTCTAATTGCCTCCTTATGCTTTGTCCCCATCTTTTGATGTAGAACATTGATAACCACTAAAGATATAAAAAAAGAACATAATGCGAGGTAGACCAAATAACATAAGGCACTGTGTACGTGTATTCACATGTTGCGTTTTTTACAGCAATCTTTTCCAGGGTGCTATGATTTCAAGGAATGAAGCGTCAGTGGGAAGATTATCTATTTTAACATGTTCGTACAAGTGGCCTTATGGATAGTTTACACCCAGTCTTCCCTATTTGCCAGTCTGTAAGGCCCTTTAACTCGGGCCAATGATCAAGTGAACGAGCATTCGTACGCTTGTTCCCAATCATTGTACACCGTGTAAAGATCTGCTGATGAACAAGCCAACGCTCGTTCATCGGCTGATCGTGTCTTTTATGCAACCCAAAAAAATGGTCGCTAGTCTGTATTGTATCTCTCTGGAGAGATGTGCTGCCGACATGATGCAAATGCATGGGGACGAACGAAATTAGTTATGATAATTTTGTCCCCATATTTAACAATCATTGCTCTGTTTGAACCCACGGCGCTCATTGAAAACCAACTTAAGGGCTTACATAAAGAGACCAACAATCCCACATCCCACTATATTAAGACGCATTATACAGTATTAGAAATTTAAAGCATTAGACTTGTGTAACCATTTGAGCACTGTTGACAGAAAATGATGTAATTCCCTATACGAGCTCATCCTAGTTTCTTTAGATCATATTAAACTGTTTTACCAAGATTCTACAATTTACTTTTACTGAATTAAAGCACTTATTCTTATTTAAAAAATGTTGCGTTTAGCTTCAGCTCTCAAAGTTTTTGGCTCCAAGTAAACAGGGACTTGCCATTCTTAGGCCCCCTTCAGATCACGTTCCTGCCCTATGTTTATTGTATACATCTGGAAAGCTCCCAACGTACAAGATAAATATGTCAATAGGGCTTTATTAGCCCGATGGAGGCCAAAAGAGTACACCGTCGGGCTGGTAAGTCCATATACTTATTTTTATTTTTTTCCAAGGATGAAATAGCGTTGTAAACTACGCTATTCCATCCTGAGGGATTTCGCAAAATAAAACACAAAGTATACCGCACAGTATAAGTTTTTGGTCATGGGAGCCTATGAGGGATGGATGCCACTGTATGGCGCCCATAACAGATATACTGTACGTTAAACATATACGATGGAAAGCTCCAGCGACGTAAACCGTCCATATATAACCAGTTATGTCAATGGAGCTTTCTGCACAGGGCCACAGGAAACACTGCTGTCTTCAGGAAGCGCTCCGCTCAGGGACTTCGTCCCTGGAAAAGCTCCTGACGTCAGTGTTCATATAGGGACAGTGACGTCAAGAGCTTCCCCGGGGCTATTGTCCCCAGGCGCTCTGCGAGGGGGTCGGGGCTGTTTTGGACGATATACATACAGAGTGGGTGATGTCACAGCCTTCCATTAGGAGTTCTCCCAATATATACCTCTGAAGGAAGGCAATTAACGCGATGTGAAGGGAAATGGTGTCCAGCAGTCACATGACTGTATATACCAATGGCTCAATGTACAATATCCGAGGCATTAAAGGATGCTGTCGTAGCCACAGGATGTGACCTCACTATGGACGACATGGTTTTCGAGAGCTAGGGACAGACGCAATCTTATGAAAGTAATGTTATATAACTTCCTAATAGACTATTTCTATTCCTCACCATTTTCAAGATGTGTGTTTGCTGTCAGTGAATGAGGGACTTGTGTACATTCAGAGGCCGCGAACCCATACATACCTAGTCCTGCTCTCAGCTGAGAAGTGGACACCATTGTATACAGTCTAGGCAATGTGCTGTGAGCTATATACATCAGCAGCTGCATTGTAGTATGCTACAATGTGTCAGTCTGGAATCCAGGCTGTTTAGCTCACAGAGCAATGCCTAGACTGGATACAATTGTATTCACATTGAGGGATGTATGGAGGTTGCAGCCTGTGAATTTACAGTGTGCTCATTCACTGACAGCAAATGCATATCTTGAAAATGGTGGGAAATTGAAACACAAAGTGAATTAGAAAGTGGTATAACGTTTTCAATTATGCACTGATTAAAGAGGATGTCACCACATTATAAGTGGCCTATATTGTACATAATATGATCGGCGCTGTAATGTAGATTGCAGCAGTGCTTTTTATTTAGAAAAAACTATAATTTTTGACGGAGTTTTGACCTATTTTAGCTTTATTTACATTCAACCTGAAAACCTCTTTAATAGAAATCCCATTTCATTTAGAAAAAGCCGCACTAGTTAGGGCCTGTTCACATCTGCGTTGGAGATCCGGCAGAGATTACTGAAAAAAATTAGAGCAACATGCTGCGCTATTGATTCTGGTAAAACCACGGACACCATGATGAAAAGCTGATGGAACCATTAAAGTCAATTAGTTCCGTCAGCCGCATGTGGTGTCCGTGGTGCAACAGAGCCGTTGCTTCCGTTATTTCCTTGTCCTGCTCTTCTGACCGAGCAGAACAACGGAACACCGAGACTCAGGTGTGAATAGGGCCTTCGTCTAGTAAAAATGATAAAAACCTTAAATCCCTTTAGCAATCATTACTAAGCTTTCCTCTCACAGTTCTAGCCACATTTTAATACTTGAGCAATAAACTCTAGCCTGTACGTGTTGATATTTTATTTTATTTCATATTAATAAATTGTATTTGAAAGGTGCCTAAACTTGTAAAGATCCGCTATTACTAAGGGCTTATTCAGACAAACGTGATATACGTCCGTGCAACGTGCGTGATTTTCACGCGCCTCACACGGATTTATGTTAGTCAATGGGGCCGTTCAGACAGTCCGTGATTTTCACGCAGTGTGTGTCCGCTGCGTAAAACTCACGACATGTCCTATATTTGTGCGTTTTTCGCACATCACGCACCCATTGAAGTCAATGGGTACGTGAAAATCACGCGCAGCACACGGAAGCACTTCCGTGTGACGTGCGTGATTCGCGCAACAGCAGTAAAAACCATGAATGAAAACAAAAGCACCACGTTCTTTTCTGTTAACAGAGTGTCATAATGATGGAGGCTGCGCGAAAATCACGCAGCCACGCATCATATGGTGATGACACAGAGCTGTTAAGTACCTTTTGCGCACGCAAAACGCCGCATTTTTGCGCGCGCAAAACTCACACCCTCGTGTGAATCCGGCCTCAGGATAAAGTAAACAGAGCAGGGAGCGTCAAATCTCCCTGCTCTCAGCTGCTAGAGGCAGCTGAGGGCTGGGGGCGTCCCTGCTCTGCCGGGTGAGATGGATATTAGTATCGATCTCACCCGTTTAACCCTTCAGATGCGGTGCGCAATAGCGTGCACCGAATCTGAGTGGTTTTGGAGAGAGGGAGGGAGTTCCCTATCTCTCCCACCGACACCCGGCGATACGATCGCCGAGTGTCTGTGTCTCCAATGGCAGCCAGGGGCCTAATAAAGGCCCCCAGTTCTGCCTGGAGCGAATGCCTGCTAGATCATGCCGGAGGCATGACCTAGCAGATGTCTGTCCGTTTTAAACGGACAAGCAGTAATACACTGCAATACAAAAGTATTGCAGTGTATTACAATAGCGATCGGAGAATCGCATATTAAAGTCCCCTGGTGGGACTAGTGAAAAAGTAAAAAAAAAGTTTAATAAAGTTAATTTTAAAAAAAATGAAAAAAAAAATTAAAAACCCAGCTTTTCCCCTTACAAACTGCTTTACTATTAAAAAAACAAAATAAGGGGGCGTGGCTTGGACATGGCGCTGACCGGACGTGCTTTCTGAGAGCTCTGCGCCTGCACTCCTTTCAACCCGATCATAAGCTAATTTAAAAGCATCAAAAGCGCATTTATTTACTAACCTGATGGTTAGGAAGTCCTGGGCCTCTTCGGGGACTCATTATCATACTCGGCAGATGTCTGCAGCTGGGTCTATTCAGCGTTTTCTGACCGACGCCGGGGCAGGAGCAGTCTCCAAGATGGCGCCGACAGAGGAGAGACGCGATGGCACCGAGTCCTTGCTCCCTGAGGGGATTTCATCTGCGGCCAGCGTTGCTGCTTCAGGTACTGATGGTACCTTTCCTTCATTGTCCGGTGCATCGGGGATGGTTCCCTCCAGGCTAGATGGGGTCACACCGAGTTCTGCTGGGGATGTGATGGCGCTGCCTGCGCGGGATTGCGTGTCACGTGGTGCCTGTCATGGCGGCCGAGTCTCTCCATCTTCCCTCCCGCATGTGCTGGGTCCTGCATTGCTGCCTTCCACATCTCATATAGATATGGATCTTCACCCCTCAACGTCAATGGGAGGTGCATCTGCCCTTGGGGATGATTTACAGGGCTTGAGACGTCAGTTATCAGCTTTACCCACTAAGCAGGACATGGAGCGTTATGTTAATCGTCTGTAAACGACATACAAGTCTGAGATACAATCTCTCACCACTAACCTATCCCAATTGTCAGATCAGGTGCAGCGTATGGAGAGCGATGTCTCAGTTATTTCACAGCAACAAGTTTCTCAGGACGCCCGTTTAGATCAGCACTCATCAGATTCATGCATTATTTAATTTGGCTGAAGATCATGAGAATCGGAATCGTCGCAACAACATTCGGCTGAGGGGCATTCCTGAGGATATCTCTCCGGGTCAACTTATCCCTACTTTACAATCTCTATTTAATACCTTACTGGGACGCCCTGCTGCAGATCCTATTGAGTTGGATAGAGCCCACAGGACCCTGGGTCCTCGGAACCCGGATCCAGACAGGCCTAGAGATGTGCTATGTCGTGTCCATTTTTTCTCTCTCAAGGAGCAGATAATGAGAAAAGCCCGTGATAAAGGGGAAGTTTTATTGCAAGGGGTCAAGATTCAACTGCTATCGGATTTGTCCAAAATGACTCTGGATAAGCGCAGAGTGCTTCGTCCTTTGTTGGATGTATTGAGGGAGCATGAGATCTCTTATTCTTGGGGTCACCCCTTTCAGCTACAGGTCCGCAGAGATGGGTCATTATTGAGTGTTCGGGACCCAGGGGATGTTCCGGACTTCTGCGCTGCTCTCCGTGTACCTCGAGTCTCCATCCCTGATTGGCCTTATGTTCCCTTTCCTCCGCCGCGTCCAGGGGCGCGTAGGCGAGGTCGTTCTCCTGCTTCTCCTGGTCGTAGGCATGAGGGTCGCCTAGCTGAACCGATCTGATATCCTTTTTAGACTTTTCTGTGTTCTGTTATCAGAGTTCAATGCAATAATTCTGGGGTTTCTCATTTAAAGCAAATATAGTCTGTGTTCTTATAGCCGCTCACATTGGTGTTACCGCTCGTTGCAACTGATTTTATTTTTGCTGGACACTGCGGGTCCATTGATATGGTTCGATTAATGTCATTATGCTTCAGACGTGAATGCTTAAGGTTTTCTATAATCCCTTGTACCTCTTACAAGTATATGCACTTTTGATAACATTGAATGTATATAGGAATATGCTCCGTTGAGGTATTTCTAGGTGTATATTAATGCGGCATACTTTTGTCTCATTACTATTGGGTGTTATGCAAAGTGCCTTGGTTTTCCTAACTGTAATAATTTATTATTACTTGCTTGAATATAATTGCTGGGTTGGGGGGGTGCGGGGCACTGGCTAGTCTGTGTCCTGACACTTCTCCTCTTAGGGACTCACTGGTTGATTCCGGTGTCTGTTAGAGTGTTTCTCCTTGAGTAGCTCAAGGAGAGGGCGATTTAGTTCGCCCGTTCGTTTGTCTTTGTTGTTGTATATCCCCTCGTCTGTCTTGTCCTATTTACTTCTGCCTTAGTGCATTCTTTTGTTGAGCTCCTCGGGGTAAAGACTCTGATGGCGCAATAGAAGGTCTGTACCTTCAATGCTAGGGGGCTCAATGTCCCGGAAAAACGCTCACAAATTTTATATAATATGCATAAAGAACGAGTACACATCTTGTTCCTACAGGAGACTCACTTTCAGGTGGGCCATATGCCACAATTTACAAACAGATACTTCCCGTCTTGGTTTCACAGTGCCAACCCGGAATCTAAGTCCAAAGGGGCTAGCATAGGTATCCACAAGTCACTTTCCCATAAAATCATTGATGTTTTGGTTGACCCGGGAGGTCGATATGTCTTTTTAAAATTGTCTATGCGCAATAAGATTCTTACCCTGGCTAACTTGTACCTTCCCAATCAGGATCAGGCTAGAGTGGGGCGAGTGTTGTTGAAGAAATTGGAAGAGTTTACAGAGGGCGTCTTAATTGTAGGTGGAGATCTTCACTTGACCTTTGATCCTAGGCTTGATACCTCCTCGGGCAGGTCTGCTGTTCCTAAATCACAGTTGGGGGCACTAAAGGCTATGATGCATTCCATGCAATTGATCGACGTGTGGAGGATTCTACACCCTCAGGTGAGAGAGTATACGTACTTTTCCCCCTTGCATAACATGTACAGTCGGATAGATGCTTTTTTGATCAGTCACCATTTGCTTACCTGGCATCCTAGTACTAATGTGGGCCCCATGATCTGGTCAGATCATGCCCCAGTGTTCCTGACCCTTTCGTTTCCTGACTCGGTACCGAATTTTCGGTCTTGGAAACTTAATGATAATTTATTGAAGGATACAGTATGTGTGTCGGCTCTCAAGGACGCTCTTGATGGGTTTATTGCAGTACATGAACATGACCATGACCCTACCTCCTTACCACTCCAATGGGAGGCGCTGAAATGTGTCATTAGAGGAGTCCTAATACAGCACGGGGCACGTTTGAAGCGAGAGAAAGGGATTTCTATTGCACGTCTCCTGACTCAGATAAGGGAGTTGGAATCATGTCATAAACAAATTCCATCTTCACAGGTTTTTGCGGATCTTACCACAGCAAGGGAGTCCTTGCGATCTCTTATAGATCAATCACACGCCTGGTTTAGAGATCGGATGAGAAAACACTCATATGAATTTGCGGACAAGTGCGGTAGATCTTTAGCGCGTATGTTACATCCCCGAACGCAAGCGTCCTACATCCCTAAAATACTATCTTCTTCGGGGGGCGAAGTTCATGACCCAGTGGGTATTACAGAGTGCTTTAAACAGTATTACTCGACTTTATATAACATCAAGGGGCAATTTCACGACATGCAGGCTGAGGCTTTGCGGGACAAAATAGATCATTATGTAAATAGTATGGCTTTACCGCCTTTAGAGGAGGGGGAGGCTTCGGGACTCAAGGAGGATTTTGTGGAATCAGAAGTGGAACATGTTATTAAGGAATCACCCTTGGGCAAGAGTCCAGGGCCTGATGGATTTAACAACAAATTTTATAAAACATTTAAGGCTCAACTGGTTCCCTTTTTGACGAAAGTCTTTAACTCCGTGTCTTCCTTGTGTCCCTTTGCACCCCAGTCCCTTGAGGCTCACATTACTCTGTTACCAAAGCCTGGCAAGGACCCAACCTCTTGCGCTAACTTCAGACCCATCTCATTAATTAATGTAGATGTAAAATTTTTCGCAAAGTTGCTTGCATCTCGCTTGTCACCGTTGTTACCTGGATTGATACGGGATGATCAGGTGGGGTTTGTATGTGGTCGGGAGGCACGGGATAACACCAACAAAACTCTCCTTTTAACTTCATTTTGCCAATCCCGTAAGATACCGATGTGCTTGCTGTCGGTTGATGCCGAGAAGGCTTTTGACAGAGTGCATTGGGTGTTCCTCCGCAGTGTCCTAAAACAGGTAGGCCTTGGCACTACTATGGTGGATAGGATAATGGCATTATACCATAGGCCTACGGCTCGGGTTCGTGTTAATGGACTCCTATCTGATTCCTTGTCTATTGCTAATGGCACGAGACAGGGGTGCCCACTATCGCCTCTATTATATGTTCTGGTTATGGAACACCTGGCAGTGGCACTGCGGGGCAACCCTGATGTTAATGGTGTACGGGTGGGATCACAGCATCATAAATTAGCGCTTTATGCAGACGATCTCCTGGTATTTATAACAACTCCCATGATCTCTTTGCCATCTCTGACTGAGGAATTTGAGCGTTTTGGTCATCTAAGCAATTTTAAAGTTAATTACTCCAAATCGGAGGCCTTGAATATATCTCTGGATGCTTCTATGGCTGCCCATCTCGCTCGGGTTTTCCCATTCAAATGGCAATCTACATCCTTAAAATACTTGGGGGTGCAGGTGCCCACGCAACAGGCAGATTTGTTCGCGTTGAACTACACACCTATTCTTCAACGTACTTTGAAGGAGTTGGCAGAATATGGAGGGAACCGCATGTCATGGTTTGGGCGAATTAATGCGGTCAAAATGGATATTTTGCCCAAATTCTTATACCTTTTCCAGACTGTCCCTATTGTAATACCAGCGGGTTTTTTCAAGACCTTACATAGGGCTATAACCAAATTTGTGTGGGGTTCCTCTAAGCCTCGCATTCGTTTTGCTGTCCTTAGTCGCCCAAAAATAGACGGGGGCGCGGGTCTTCCAGACTTTAAAAGATACCATCAAGCCGCACTGATTATGAGGGTAGTGGATTGGTTCCGCTCGGAAACAGGTAAGCAATGGGTGCGTATCGAAAAAGATATGTCTCCTCTTGCATTGTCCTCTTTGCCGTGGTTGACTGTCCTACAGCGCCATAGTCTATCTCTGCCTTTCCTCACACGTCAGTTTCTTGTGGTATGGGAGCGGATCATGGGTGCTGCGTGCCTGGTGAATCGGCCGGGTCCTATGACTCCTCTTTTCGACAACCCCTCGTTCCCTCCGGCGTTGGGTATGGATACATTCCTCTGCTGGGAGAGAAGAAAAGGTGGATATCTGTCTGAGACCCTTACTTCTGAAGGTGTCATGTTGTCAATGAATGCAGTCTCTGAGGTTTGCCCGGGGAGAAGATCAACCTGGTGGTCATACTTACAGCTGCGTTCTTATCTCTCTTCTTTGGGGGACTGTCTGGTGTTATTACAGGATAAGACTCCTTTAGAAAAGTATTTATCTTTACCAACGGCCCCTTCGCATGTATTGTCATATTTGCATGGAGTTCTTGTGCCCAGCGGTTCCTTTTCTCAACTGTCTTTCACCAATGCATGGGACGAAGAGTTGGGGGTTCAACATACTGAAGAGGAATGGGGTACTGCCTTCCTGTTAGCCCATAAATTGCCAATGTCTTGTTTTGCCCAGGAAAAAAACTACAAAATACTCACTAGGTGGTATCGTTGCCCTGCTTTGCTGCATAAGATATTTCCGGATGTGTCTGCTGATTGTTGGAGGTGTGGGGAAGCTCCTGGAACCATGTTGCATATTTGGTGGGACTGTCCCAGGATACGTACCTTTTGGGGGAAGATTTTTGATTTGGGCAAGAAGCTCTTGCACATTGAAGTTCCGACTTCGGCATCTATTGGGTTACTCTCCATGGTTCCTGGATCTCTCACACACCTCAAAAGGGGTATCTTTCGACATTTTCTGACTGCGGCGAGAACGGTGATACCTAGGCACTGGAAATCTCATACGGTTCCCTCTTTGACGGAATGGGTGACAGAGGTGAACGGGATAATGAGAATGGAGGAATTACTGTCAACAGACAGGGGCAAGTCTGTGCTCTTTGTCCAAACTTGGGCAGTATGGTCTGGATTCCGGGGTGGTACTGATCTACCTCTATGGCTTGATGGTAGGTTCTGAGCAAATTATGTGATCTTTTTCTCTATGCGCTATGTGTGTTTGTGTTTCCCTTTGTTGTCTAGTGTCTTGGGTTGTTGTTATAATCTTTCGGTGGCACTTATATGTACCAATGTTTACTTTATTGAGGCCTGGTCCTCTTGGCTATGGTATTATATTACTGTATATGGGGTACAGTTAGCTCTACTGTACTTTAATTCATATGCTCTTTAGATGAGTGGGAGGTTACCACCTATTTGGGTTTATGCATCTTCATAATGTTTATAAACTGTTATAATCTGTATGTTATACATGATACAAATTTTTCTGCCAAAACTGTGTAATGTATAAATGCTGTAATTTTGTTGCTACAAAATAAAAATCTTGATAATGAAAAAACAAAACAAAATAAAGTTAAAAAGTTACACATATTTGGTATCGCCGCGACCCCGACTATAAATATATTACATTATTTAACCCGCACGGTGAACGCCGTAAAAAATGTAATAAAAAACTATGGAAAAATTGCTGTTTTCTGTGAATCCTGACTTTAAAAAAATGTGATAAAAAGTGATCAAAAAGTCGCATCTACTCCAAAATGGTACCAATAAAAACTACAAGTCTTCCCACAAAAAAAGCCCTCGTACAACTGCATCGGCGAAAAAATAAAACCGTTACTGCTCTTCAAATATGGAGACACAAAAACAAATAATTTTGAAAAAAAAGCGTTTTTACTGTGTAAAAATAGTTAAACATACAAAAACTATACAAATTTGGTATCGTTGCAATCGTAACAACCCGCTGAATAAAGTTATTGTGCTATTTATATCACACGGTAAACAGCGTAGATTTAAGATGTGAAAAAGAGTGGCGAGATGTCAGGTTTTTTTCTATTCCCCCCCCCCCCCCAAAAAAAAGTTAATAAAAGTTAATCAATAAATAATATGTACCTCAAAATGGTGCTATTAAAAAATACAACTTGTCCCGCAAAAAACAAGACCTTATACAGCTATATCGACGCAAAAATAAAAAAGTTATAGCTCTTGGAATGCGACGATGGAGAAACGTAAAAAATGGTTTGGTCATTAAGGTTTAAAATAGGCTGGTCATTAAGGGGTTAAAGTCAGCATTGTGATTTCATGTGTGGACATTTATATTTGATTCCATGTGGATGACCTATTTTGTTATGTTTTCTCTGTTTTAGGCTCTTCGTCTCAGTAATACAGCCATGGGAAAAACAACTACAGGTCAAATTGTAAATCTCCTGTCAAATGATGTCAATAAGTTTGATCAGGTATATTTCAGTTATATATTTAGATCAGATACACTCGCGAGTTTACGTTTAAGAAAAAATGACATGTTAACTTTTTATTCTGCAGGTTGTTAACTTTACAGCGGGACTAATAAATATTTTATTAAAAAAACGAAATTTGCCCTTGCACCTCCAAAAACGTCCTTTTTTTAATTTATTTTTAATTTTTTTTTAAATTCATTTGTTTTTGTGTCACCACTTTCTGGGAAAGAACTGACGGCTATTTTTTTCTTTGTATATTTTGTTTGTCTGGCACCATTTTGGGATACATCTAACTTATTGATAAATTTTTGTTAACTTTTTTGGTGGTAGAATGGAAAAAACAATTCTACCGTTGTTTTTTATTTTTACTAAGAACGCTTTTTTTCTAGTCTCACTTTGGGACCAAACGTGATCGCTTATATAATGCTTTGCTATACTCTATACACCAAAGCATTATTGCCTGTTAGTGTAAAATGCTTTAGCATGGCCTAATAGGCATATATAGCCAAGACAAGCCTGGGGGCCTTTGTTTGATTGTGTAGTGGGGCACCGATGGGACGCCAGAGGAAGCCCCTTCTGTCTGTAGCAACTTAGATGCTACGGTCGCCATTGAGCACGGCATCTAAGGGGTTAAACAAACGAAATCGGAGAAAAAGTCTATTCTGGCCATTGCAGCGAGATGTTGGCTGTGTAATACAGCTGGAACCAGCTACGGTTGGTGCAAACCTCTCACCCACTGGGTGTACCATTACGTCCTATTGTGGTCAATAGACCACAATTAGGATGTAACGGTACACCCGATTGTACAAATGGGTTAAAGGCTCAGTTTTTTATTTTGACTTTACATAACAAAATAGAAATTAATTGACCAAATAATATTTTAAGTCCACACAAATACCTGAGAAACTTTTTTATTTTATTTTTTTTTCATCATGAGAGGAGAAAAAGCATTATCTTATGTGTTATAAAAGAGGGATAGCTCACATTATAAAAACTTGTCGTTCCAGAACTATACAAATAAAGGTAAACTGTTACCAACGAATAAAGCTAATTGAGGGCACTTTTCAATAGTAACAATAGGGGAGAAGGTGACATGAGAATAATAACAGATTAAATGATCAGGGTTTAGGGGAATAGATTATCCAAGGTTGTCAGATTTTGACACTTTGTCATTAAGTATGCTGGTGTATATATGTTTTTATCTCCACAGGTAACTATTTTTTTGCACTTTATCTGGGCTGCACCATTGCAGGCAATTGCAGTAACTGTGCTTCTTTGGATAGAGATTGGTCCATCGTGCCTGGCAGGAATGGCAGTACTTATTATCCTTATGCCCTTGCAAACCCTTCTTGGAAAATTCTTTACATCATTGAGGTGAACAGTAATTTTCAACAGTCTATACAAATTGAAGCCATATGGATAATTGTTTGCACTGTGTAATTGTATATACTGTCTATATTTCAATATTGCTTCTATGTAGAACAGAATTAATTACTGATGCCCACTAATCTTAAAGGGTACCGGTCATCCACATTATGCTACACTCACTGAGGGCAGCATAATGTAGTGACGGACATGCTGATTTCAGTGGTCTATCAGTTATGTGCTAATGTAAACCCTTTTCTGAGAACTTACATTAAAATCCCAGGCAGCGCTGCCAAAGAAGAGTATGGTATATTCATGAGCTCCACCCACTTTTTGCAAGCCCCACCTTCTCTCTGCTGATTGACAGTTCTCTCCCTATGCACAGTGATAGGGAGACATCTTTAAATGAATGAGGGCAGCACAATGTGGATGGCAGGTTCCCTTCAAAGTGGGGTCAAAATGTAATTGAAATGCGAGAAGATCACACTGTTGAAGTCTGTGATCTAGGACCATCACTAATGTCCAGAATGAAAGGGCTCTTCAGAGAGTTCAAACCTACTTTAGCATTTCTCATATATGTATGATATGAATAACCGTAACATAAATAACCAAGTGACCATTTTCTTAGAACGTTGTACCAATTCCCAGTAACAAAAATCTGGGAGGTGCCAAAGAGTTTTAAGCGTTCTATAGAGCTGGTGCAATATCACTGTCCTCAACATTGTGATCTTCTTAAATGTATCTCTGACACATCAGAAGACCAGCTTGACTGGAATACCCTTTTAATGTGCTCCATAATGGAATCTTTCAGTAAAAGCAAAAAATACTCGGACATCAAGATCTCCCCTACATAAAACTTTGATTTGTTGCTCTACTTGTTTGTAAGGTGTGTTGGGTATGAAGAGTATGCTTCCAGTTAGATTGCAATTTTTCAATTATAATTTATACCATATACATTAATCCACAGTTGTACAAGGAATGTTTTGTGTTATTTTATAGCGCCAAAATACTCTGCAGCACTTAAATGACATGTGAGTAGGAGGTTTTGACAAGGGAGGACAGTAGTCAATGGTCACTAGCAGAATATATATGGCTTGAGGTCCAAATGTGGTACAACACACTGTTCATAGAAAGACTGAAGAGGAGAATCTCTGTTTTAGAAAGGAGTTTCTGGCAAATAAAGGACATGTCATAGGTGGAGAAAGTAGAGAAAGGAGATTGCTTAAAGACGTTCACTGGGGATATTTAGGAGAGCGACAGATTTTATTAAAAGCCGATTATGGCAAGGCACAACGTAGAGATAGTATTGAAAATACTCTCAACTGCGACCAGACATCATATTAAAGGAGCTTTCAGAGACCAAATCAAAAAAATAATGATAATCACTCAAACTTTAAGGGGCCCAGAGCTGAACCCTTGAGGAACAGAGAAGGGAAATGAAGAAGTAGAGACCATAAAATAAACAGTGAATGAGTGGTCAGAGGTTTGATGAAGACCAAGATGGAGCAATTTCCAGCCAATCTGTGCCTGAGCTCTAAATACAATACTGATGGGTATAATCACTGCATGTTAAAAATAAGAGCAGATAATTCCAGATTCTTTTTTCTGTTTAGATTTTTTTTTTTTTTTATTTTGTTTTAGGGGTAAGACTGCAGCTTTCACTGACACTAGGATTCGAACCATGAATGAAGTGATATCTGGAATGAGAATTATTAAGATGTATGCATGGGAACAGTCATTTACAGAGCTGGTCAATGACATAAGGAAGTAGGTTTTATTATTTTCCGGTTCATGTTGTCATGTAGTGTTTGTAATACAAAGCATGTGCACGTACAGTTGTCTTTCAATAGGCTTTCTTTAACCCCTTAAGAACCTTAAGAACCAGCCTATTTTGAGCCTTAAATGGACACTAACTTTTCAAACAACTTAAGCTAATCTAATAATATACCGGGTACATATCAAATTTTCTTGCTGTTAAAATAGTTTTATCCATGCGAATTCTGTGTGAAGTTACTGCCACTTGGTGTCTCCCTTCCTGTAATCTGCTGTCCATCCCTTGTCAAGCAAAATTCATCTCTAGGTGCAGAGGAGACAGAATACAGGAAGTGGGAGTGTGTCTCTTCACAGCCTGCCCATAGGAGTTTATGGAAAGGGGAGGGGGAGCAGAGTGAGAGTGAGTCAGCAACCGACACTGCTGCCCATACAAGTATATGGAGAGGGGAGGGGGAGCAGAAGGAGTTAGCAGAATGAGTGAGACAGACAGATTTGCAGCAGCTGCTGGTAAGATTTATCTTGCCCATTGCTGGATACACACTGAGATGAGGTGAGATATAAATCTTGTGATCGATAGAAAAGGAGAATTATGTTATATTATTTGTGCTTTGTATAGAAGATATGATAGCAGTTAGGCTCCACCCACTAGCTCAGGGAAAATTGGAGAGCCAGCAGAGGGGAAAACGGCAAAAAAATTATATATACAAGAAATATAATTGTCAATAATAGTGTTATTCCTCATTTACATACACGACGGCTTAATCTAAAAAGGTTGGTACGCTTTAAGGACCAAGAATTTTTTTTTATTGTTGCGTATCCAAAGGTCTAACTTTTTATTAATTAATAAAAAAAATTTTTTACGTTTTTTCATTTATGTATATGAAAGGATTTTTTATTTTTTACATGACAAGTTTTATTTTTCAATTGCGCTTTTTTGTGTGGGGGAGGGAATGAAAAAAGAAAAAACAGCAATTCTGCTTGTTATTGTTACTGCACTGTAAACTGCAGAGAAAAAAACTGCAATAAACAAGTTACCTTTTTTATTCTGTGGGTGAGTAAGAATATGGTGATACCAAGTAGTTTATAGTTTTATTTTTTGTTACGTTTTTAATTCTTTTGCACAGTAAAATAAAAAGAGAAAAGAAGACTTTTTCCTATGCAACATGTTTTTAAAGTCGGCGTAGCCATATGAGGGCTAGTTTTTTGTGGGTTGGGTTACAGTTGTAAAGCCTCTGACTTTGTGTTTAATTGTGCAAAATTAGAAAAACATTACGGTATCGCCCTAATCTTACCAACCTGCAGAATGAAGTTCACTTGTCATTTATATCGCACGGAGAAAGCAGTAAAAAAAAAAAAACAATTGGAATTGCTGTTTTTTTCCATTGCCCCCAATAAAACAAAATTAATTCAAGTTTTTCTATACATTATATGTACCCAAAAATTGTGTAATTTAAAAATGTCCTGCAAAAAAAAAAATCCCTTCTATATGCCAATAATGGCTGATGGATGCCAATAATGGCTGATAGATGCAGGTCCTGCATGGTGAGATGCATTGTAGAATCTGTGCAGAGGTGGTCAAAGTTCCGGAAACATCCGAGCTGAATAAGCCATTCTGTTCGGAACTCCCATAGAATTGAATGGAGGTTCCGTAAATAGTGTAGCACCGTGATCTACGCTGTTTCTGGAGCTTGCGTTATGAAAGCAGTGTAGATCGATGAGCTATGCTGTTTACGTAACTCCCATCAACTTTTAAGGGAGTAAAGGAAACCGTGTAGCTCTGTGAGCTCGATGGTAGCCAGAATCCTGGACAACTTGCCATGGAGTCTACGCTTGTAGGAGGTGGACAATGGGCATCTCTCCAATCTTGGTTGGGGGACCCTGATCTCTAGATAGATGCAGGTCTCCGCTCTGAGACCTGCACCTAACAGACCTTTATGGCATATCCTATGGATATACCACAAATGTCTGAGATAAGCATACCCCTTAAAGGGGTTAATCAACATTTTAATTTAGAAAGTAATGTGGTTTTTTTTGTGTTTACTCAGTGGTTTGAAGGAATTGGTTTCTTTTTTTTTCCCGCTTTCATCATTGTAGGAAAGAAATATCGAAGGTCCTTCAAAGTTCTTATCTGCGTGGAATCAACTTGGCATCTTTCTTTGTTGCAAGCAAAATCATCGTGTTTGTGACTTTCACCACGTATGTTCTGCTTGGCAATGTTATCTCTGCCAGTCGAGTGTTTGTTGCAGTGTCCCTTTATAGTGCAGTGAGACTCACTGTCACTCTCTTCTTCCCCTCAGCTATTGAGAGGATATCTGAGGCCAAGGTCAGCATAAGGAGGATAAAGGTATGTTTTCTTTTAAAAATCCACCATTCATTGTGCACATTTTTAAAGACTTCTTTTTTAAATTAAGTATTTGCACAATGCTGCTGATAAATTGCATGTAGCTTATAAAGTAGGAGAACTCTATTTTTCCACTGTTTAGGCCTCCTGCACATCTGTGTTCGAGGCTCCGTTAGGGGCCTCCATCACAGATCCGGCCAAGATTACCGGAAACAATAGCACCGCATTGTATAATCAGTTACTCTGATACGTTTTTAAATCAGAATAATGGACTTTTACGCTGTTTAAAAAAACTTATATCTAACGGATGGGTTCTTTTTATCATTGGTGTCAATTTAAAACCGATACAAACTGATTGTAATCCATTTGCATCCTTTATTTTGATTTCATTGGGATTTTTAACTGATCTGTTTCTACATCAGAATAAGGATAAAAACTAATCAGAGTAACGGATCATTCAACGCAAGTGTGAACTAAGAGCCTAAGAGCTGCCACAAGCCTGACAAGCATAAGCAAGTTAGTTCTAATAACAACTTTCACTCAAAGTAGAATTCATTTAGAACATCTATATCATCTTACAGGTACCCCCCTACTCTATCGTTGCATAGCCAGGCAGATTTGCATTTAAAGGGAACCTGTCAGCAACTTTATGGTGCCCACTTTGAGGTCAGAATAAGGTAGTGGCAGCGACACCGATTTTAGCAGACTGTCACTTACGTGGAAATGTGCTTTCAATTTGTTTAAATGCTGCAGCACGATACAAGCGCTCTATGGAAAGAGTCTGGTGTATTTATGAGCTGCCACTCTCCCCGCCCACTCTCCCCGCCCAGTCTCTGCTGATGAACAAGGGGACAAAGCTGTCAATCAGCAGCAGGGGGCAGTGGCAACTTACAAATACACCAGACTCCTTCCTCATTGCGCTTGTATCGCGCTGCAGCCGTTAAACAAAATGAAAGCACATTTCCACATAAGTGACAGATCGCTGAAATCAGCGTGTCTGCCACTACTATAAAGTTGCTAACAGGTTCCCATTAAGATTGTAAGAAAATCAATGTAGCCACCATTACAGTTGCCTTCCAGCTGTTACTTGGCACTCCTAAAAACGTAACTAAAGTCGACCATACACATTAGAGAAAATCTGTCGTACCCCACCTATTTCAGCGAAACTAGGCAGCAATCTAATTCAGAGGTGGGACCCGCTACTATCGGAAATTGATGGCATGTCCTGTGGATATGCCATAAATGTCCAAGTTGGGAATACCCCTTTAAAGGGGTTATGCACGACAGAGTTGAGTGAATCATATGGGCTGCAGCATATTAAAAAAAATTAAATAAATTGTTTCAAAGTCATGCATAAAAGTTGTGAATATTGGGAGTGAGTCTAAATCTGGCAGTTCACATTAGATTAAAGTCGGACAAACACATTTCGACAGGATTGGACGATGATCTTATATATGTATAACTAATAATCTATTTATGTATAGTAGTAGGACGACGGCTGACTTAAAAGGGAAAGGATTAGGTATGTTAGATTAATAAACCAGCGTATTTTTTATGTGTGGATTAAAATGGACTGTAACAATCTACCCCTGGAGCATTCACCACCGATTAGGTACATTCTAGGCCAACTGCACATAGGAGTTTTCTATCCTAAATCATGAGTGACCTCCTGTAGATTGGCATGAGTTACTGGGATTTAAATTCAACCTTCCCTGCAAAGACTGTATTATAACAGAACGGTACACATTAGTTCAATTTATACAGATTTAACTATATGTAACTTAAATACCTCCTTGTCCTATAGATTATAAAACACTTGTAGCCATGGATGTTTGGTTGAGTACAATGCAGAGACATGCCATGTGTCCACATTCATAATGTATCAGTGAATTCAGGGGCGTAGCTAAAGGCTCATGGGCCCCGATGCAAAAGTTCTTATTGCCCCCCCCCCCCCGCAAACTCCTCATGGCCGACGGTCCGCAGCTTTCAGCTGCATCACTGGGTCTCCTAAATGACCTAACAATGCAGCACTAGCAGCCGGGGCGTCACTAAGGCTGGGTTCACACACCCTATTTACGGATGAAATTCGGGCGTTTTAGCATTGAATTACGTCCGAAAATGCGGCTTAAAAGCGTTGGCAAACATCTGCCCTTTCATTTGAATGGGTCTTACGATGTTTTGTGCCAACGGTCACTTTTTTACGCGCCGCTGTCAAAAGGCGGCGCGTAAAAAAGCCGCCCATTTACTTCTTCAAACGTAAATGGAGCCGTTTTCCATGGACTCCATGGAAAAACAGCTCCAATTACGTCCGTAATGGACGCAGCGAAAGACGCCTGCACATGCCTTTACGGCTGAAATTACGGTGCTGTTTTCGCCTGGAAAACAGCTCCGTAATTTCAGCCGTAACGGACGCTGCCGTGTGAACATACCCTGAGGGCTTAAAATGTCAGGGGAAATAGCCCCAATACGTATGTGTCCGCCCAAAAATAAATGTGTGTATAGGAGACAGCATAGCATATCTATAGCACTACGACCCTATAAACTATGTGTAAAGGATCTGCCAGGCACAACTTCTGTGTATACGCCCATGGGTAATCAGTCTGCACCTGGTTCTATGTCTCTGAGACTGACTCCATCTTCCACCACTCAGGAAGGCAGGCTTAGGAGTGGGAGAGCCTATCGCAGCCTGGCCAGATGGAGCTAGCTCCCGCCCTCTGTCTATTTATACCTGCCTTTCCTGTTCCTCCTTTGCTTGTGATTCTTCTCGTGTGGTTTCCTGGCCTTGCTGCAGCTCCTAGCTATTTGACCTTGCTTCATACTGACCCCGGCTTACTGACTACTCTCCTGCTCTGCGTTTGGTACCTCGTACATTCCTGGTTTGACTCGGCTCGTTCACCTCTCTTGTTACTCACGGTGTTGCCGTGGGCATTTCCCTTTGCTTGTGTCCCCTTGTCTGTTTGTCTGTGGTGCACCTACTGAGCGTAGGGACCGTCGCCCAGTTGTACCCCGTCGCCTAGGGCGGGTCATTGCAAGTAGGCAGGGACTGAGTGGTGGGTAGATTAGGGCTCACTGTCTATTTCCCTACTCCCCTGCCATTACACTATGGATAGGATTAGATACATTGGCTCAGCAGACAGTATCACACATGATAGGATTAGATATAGGGCCCAGCAGACAGTATCACACATGATCGGATTAGATATAGGGCCCAGCAGACAGTATCACACGATTGGATTAGATATAGGACCCTCCTTAACCATTTTATTGATAATTAAAAAAAAAGCCGTCGTCGAAGTAGTCCTGGAATCCGACGTAGTCCAACGACCGAACCTGTAAGAAAACACACAAAAAAACTGATTAGTAACACATGTGTTAGGCTTAGATACAGGGCCCATGTGTGATACTGTCTGTGGGACCCTGTATCTAAGCCTACCACAAGGTAGGCTTAGATACAGGGTCCAGCAGACCGTAATCTGATACAGTATAAGATTACTGTGTGCTGGGGCCCTGTATCTAAACCTACAGTGTGGTAGGCTTATATACAGGGCCCATCAGACAGGATCACACATGGGCCATGTATCTAAGCCTACCATGTGATTGGCTTAGATACAGGGCCCAGCAGACAGGATCACACAATCTGTGATCCTGTCTCATGGGCCCTCTAAGCCTGCTACATCGTAGGCTTAGGGGTTGTGCAGTCCCTAAACATTGATGGCCTATCCTCAGGATAGGCCATCAATAGCTGATGTGTCGGGGGCCGCCTCCCGGGACCCGCCAATCAGCTGTTTTGAAGGGGCCGCAGCACTCGTACGAGAGCTGCTTCCCCTTCATTTCACTACTCGCTCACACTGTGAATCGCCGACACCGATTCACAGTGTGACCGGAATGAAGGGGAGCAGCTCTCGTACGAGTGCTGCGGCCCCTTCAAAACAGCTGATTGGCGGGTCCTGGGAGTCGGACCCCGCCAGTCAGGGCTACTAATCTTACCTTCCTCTTCAGCCGCGGTGGAGGTCCTGTCCTTTCGATGTTGTGCGCGGCGCATAGCGATGTGACGTCATGCGCTGCGCACAGCGCTTGACGTCAGGACCTCTGCTGCGATCCGGAACCAGGAAGGTAAGTACAGTCTGTTACTATAGTAACAGCGGCCCGAGTTACTATAGTAACTTTTTATTGATGTGGTGCGGGGGGCTGTGGGGCCCCCTGACTTCGGGGCCCGGTCGCAATTGCGACCGCTGCGACCCCCTATAGCTACGCCAGTGAGTGAATTCTATATTAGAATTTTTTTTAAATTGAAAAATTCAGCCCAACCCAATGTACTTTTAAGTGAGAAAATTTTAAAACTTTTTAATCCTAAATCTGTGCAAATGCAAAGCAGTCATGAGGCTGAATCTCACTACAGAGTTATGTCAAAGAAATGTAAAACCAAAGAGCACACCTATTTTCCTTCAGTTTAATCACAGCCTTGCTTCCACATTCCAGTGCGTATTATCTGTATCACATTTCCTTTAGAAATGCCTTTATAAACTAGGCCAGGCCAAAAAAGCAGTTTCTTTCTATTCCAAGGAATGGTTTAGCGTTTATTACACTACACATATGCATAGTTGTTGTGAGCATGTCCCTGCGAGATTCTTCTTATTTGGCCTATAATACATACCCTTGGCAGTAGAGCAGTAAAGTTATCTGTATCAGTTTAATTCCTTAAGAAGCATATTTATTCTACATTCTTTTCAAAACAAAGGCTTTAGGTTTGGAAGTAAATAATATAAAATGATAGTGCTCTTATATGTATTTTTTTGACATGGTTATTGAGACATGTCCGAAGGTTGCATCGTTTAGGGTCTCTAAACTGAGGCTTCCACAATCCTTAGAATTAGGAAGACGTGGCACTCTACAGTCATTTACACGGAGCCTGTATGGAAGTTCTATACTTCGGAGCAGTAGGCACTCTGTGTGGTGCTATATTGGGCCTTCATATGGCTCTGTATTATGGAGGTACTCTGGGGAAGAATACCGTTGGAATAAATCATTCAATGCCATGATTTATTTTCTGTCGGATTCATAGGAATTTTTTGCAGATTATTTTCTGACAGGTCTCAATGATAAAGGTGAACATTCAGACCATGTCATTTGATGCCTTTTGTAGTTACTATTGAGGCTTTGGGCTTAGGCTGAGTTCACACGGTTTGCAGTCTATGTAAAGGATCTGCCAGACACAACTTCTGTGTTGACGCCCATAGGTAATCAGTCTGCACCTGCTTCTATGTCTGTGAGACTGACTCCATCTTCCACCACCCAGGATGGCAGGCTTAGGAGTGGGAGAGCCTATCGCAGCCTGGCCAGACGGAGCTAGCTCCCGCCCTCTGTCTATTTATACCTGCCTTTCCTGTTCCTCCTTTGCTTGTGATTCTTCTCTGCTGGTTTCCTGGCCCTGCTGCAGCTTCTTGAACTACTGATCCTCTGCTTGTTTGACCTTGGCTTTACTGACCACTCTTCTGCTCTGCGTTTTTGTATCTCGCTCATCTCCTGGTTTGACTCGGCTCGTTCACTTCGCTTGTTGCTCACGGTGTTCCCGTGGGCAACTTCCCCATTTCCCTGCTTCTTTGTACCCTTGTCTGTTTGTCTGTCGTGCACCTATTGAGTGTAGGGACCGTCGCCCAGTTGTACCCCGTCGCCTAGGGCGGGTCGTTGCAAGTAGGCAGGGACTGAGTGGCGGGTAGATTAGGGTTCACTTGTCTGTCTCCCTACCCCGACATTACAGTCTACTTTCATAATATGTGCTGGGAAAGCTCCCGGCTCATTCGCTGAACGTATCCACAGAGCCCCATTGACCCGACATATGACAAAACGGTGTCCCTCTGGCATACATTAAGACGGTATACCTTTTTTTTATTTTTTCCCCCCCCTAGTACAAAAATAATATTTCATAGGAGTCAACGGGCAACGTATCCCTATACAGCCTACATCGGAGTCTTCCGTCATAGGTATATGTCGGGAGTATTTCCTGAGTTAAACCTCCAATGTAACACCGTGTTAACAGAGCCTTATGCTTCATGCACACGACCATTGTACCACTCGCGTGAATCGGGTCTGTGAAAAATGATCCGAGTCTCCGATCCGAGGAAAGATGGAACATATTCTATTTTTCCTCAGATCACTCCCTGGACTCGGACGGCACACACGGTTGTGTGCATGAGGCATTAGTGAGTAGTGTGACCTAGGTTTGTTACCTGTGTAGGAAATGGAGCTATTGTTCAAAACTGCTGCTTTGTTCGCTCGGCATGGATACACATACCTGTATAGTATGTACCCATGTAAGGGTCCTTTTACATGGCCAGATTTCGATATGTTCAGCTTGTCGATCAGTGTTTCTTTGCTCTATTTACATGGCGCAATGAACGCAAGTATCGGGGCGATCGTTTATCCCCATACGTTTGCATCTTGTCGGCAGCATATCCCCTTATTTGTATAGTTTTGTTATTAATGTGTTAGATTATTTTCTTTATGATAATACATGCTCAATGATTAGTAGCTATAATTTTATTTCTATTAAAAATATAAACTTGGTCTATAGAAAATGTAGTTAATAAGAATAGTTTTGTTGGCCACAACAACCTATCAAATTAAAATTTTTAAACGTGATGAATACAGGCACCCCCATGTTACTGTGATGACTTTGTAACCTTATTTACCTTAGCCCTCTACATATATTTATGATGGCACAATAGAAATTCCTCCAGCATGGTACAGATTGGGACACCAACGTCGATGTTTTGACCCATTTTTTACATAACACTAGTTCTTCATACTTTTGCAGTAACCATCAAGTACAAATAACATATTTATAACATTTCAGAACTTTTTATTACTTGATGAGATTTCAAAACCAGCAGTAGTACTGCCTGAAGAAAATGAGGAAAGTCTGTTGGTGCAAATTCAAGACGTGACTTGTTATTGGGACAAGGTAAGAAACTCTGTTAATACAAGGTAAAAGGTAACCTCCTAAAGTGCACAACATGCATATATCCCTTCTGCTTTGTAGCTGTTGACCTTTTCAGCTGTAAGATCGATTGGCGTTTCATGAGATCTTCGTACTACTGTGACAATTGTCTTTTGCTCTTACCCGATGAAATGTAGTATTAAATGGCGGCCATTTAAATGAATGACTGTGCATATAATACATAGACAGGCTGGCTCCTGTTTGCAGCAGGGCTCTTTGGTTCATAGAGGGGTCTCGAGATGGGTGCTTCCACTTTGACATCGAGATGTCCTTTTATACGGCATCTGGACAAAGGTTGCTGTAATAAGACCACACCTGAAGGATTCCTACATCTTAAAGAACTTGCTGTATTCTAAATCTCTTATGTAACACTGATTTCTCTTTAAGCCAAGGTGTTCAGAACAAAGGTCCTGTTAATCTTTTCAGTAGTGGTTATAATGTTACCAAGATTTGTGAAGTTTGATCATTTTGAGCTGTTTTCTGGACATGAATATGCGTCATGTGCACTAGTAAGTTAGAAAAATCATTGGGGTATGCACAAATGCGTCATATTACAGACACTACATGCTAACCTTTGAGCTTCTGGAAATTGTCACATGGAGCTCTGTAGATGATTGACAAGGGACATTACTTATAGGAGTTGCATCAGTGCAGTGATTTGTGTCACTAAGATAACTGGACCCTTAAAAATGGCAATAATACAACTCAAAAGTCTGAAATAGTTTACCCAGACCTGGATTTTGATTCTTTAGGTGAATTTTTTTGTCGTCTTTTCCTCTAAATTTTCTTCTTAAATGCACATTGTATCTTGTAGGATGGATTATCTTCATTTATTTACAGGATTGTGAAAACGGTTATGTATTACGTATTTGTCTATGATGTGAAAGACTTGTACATTATAGGAAGTGTTTGGTGGAAATTACGACCCATATCTATTTCCTAGTACGGCATATGAATGTAATAGAGGGGAGTTCTCAAATACATTCACAAGACTGCACATACTATATGGAACACCTCCTTTTTTGAAGTGTATATTGTAGCAAAAAATAACCATTCCTTTTTGAAAACTTTCTACTTACTGGTAAAGCATTTTCTCAACTCACCCACCACAGGAGGTTGAATCTCCTCCCCTAATAGGGACAAGGACACACACAATAGGTTAAAAGCCCCTTCCCACCTCCTCTACTCAGTGTTTTTCGTGTCCCTGGTCGGGAGACATGCAAGAGAGGCCTGCTCTGGGCTGGTGACAGGGTATAGCTTAAGGAGTACTAACCAGGCAGCCATGTTAAGTAACCTTGCTTTTTTTCCCTCATGTCTTCTCCTGCTTCCCCTGGACTCCGGACCGAATACCGCCTCTCCTCCGCCTTTTTGGTAATGCTAGGGTGGTTGTGGCAGGCTCTGGTCACCTTTGGAGCTCCCCAGCCTTGCCGCTTCCCCTGCCGGCTTCAGCGTGCATTCCACGCTGACGCGCTTGGCGCCCGCGTCGCTTCCGGTGTACAAGTGTGCACTTCCAGTCACGTAATTAGCTTCCAGGAGGAGGTGACGTTGGGGGCGCTTCTGGTTCCTGTTGGAATGGGAGTAATGGCGCGCACCGAGCATCCCAGCTGAGGTCGGCGGTTCTCGTCTCCTCCATCCCGTTGCCCGGCAGTCGGAAGTCCCTCTCTTAGGGGAGGAACCTCAAGGTCAGATACTGTTTCAGCCTGATAAAAGACACACCCTTGGTCAGGTAAGACTTGTTTCTACACATGTTATTTCCTAATCATGTCTGAATTGGAAGCTGTGTCCCACCCTGCTCCCTTTGAAGCCAGTGGGAAAACAGCACTAGTAAGTGGTACTATATATATATATATAATCATTTTTTTATTCTGTTGCTAGGGTCAGGTTATTCATTACCCCTCCCTATGTTATGTATTTCAGACGGACAAGGATACTTCTAAACCTAAAAAAGATCCCTCTGTCCGTAAATGTGCTATTTGCAACAAGAAGCTACCCTCTTTGGAGAAAAAACCTCTGTCTGTTCTGTTAGGAAGTCCCCGAAACATGCACAGTTCAAGATGATATGTTCGCAGGGTTGGGGGTGAGAAAGACCATTCTTTCCCATACACAAAAATTATAAAGAATTTTAAATAAGGGGGAATGGAAATATTCAGAGAAACATCTGTCTCTCCCATCAGAATTTAATGCCCGGTTTTCACTGGAAGAGGAAAAGATAAAAGGATGGCTAGAAAGTCCCAAGATTGATCTACAATTAGCTAAGGTGGGGAAGAAAACAACTCTCCCATTTGGGGATTCATCCCAGTTGAAGGAGGCACTGGACAGAAAGGCTGACAGTCTCCTGAAAAAATTATGGGAAATGTCCTCCACATCAATGCAGGTGAACATTGGAGCTACATGTGTAACAATGTCCATTTACCAATAGCTGAATCAGCTGGCGTTCCATCTTAAAGAAGGTACCACTAGGGAGGATATACTAACGTCCATCCCTTTACTCCAGAAGGCAACAGGGTTCTTGGCTGATGCATCAGCCGAATCAGTGAGAATTGCCTCTAGGGCGGCTGTAATCTCTAATACTACCAGAAGAGCCCTTTGGTTAAAGATGTGGACTGGTGACCCCATCTCCAAGGCCAGACTATTTAACCTTCCCTTCCAGGGAGAATATGTTTTTGACCTTGACGCTATATTCGTAAAATATAATGACAAAAAGAAGACACTACCTGTACCTAGAGTGATTAAAAAGAAACCGTCCTTTCGGCCCTTTCATCAAACCCAGAACTACAGGGGTAAAGGTAAATCTGGGAGATGGAGTTACCCGAAAGGTGGTAACAAAAGAAAGATTTTCTTTAATCAGAATCTGGGACAAATCAAACAATGACACCAGATGTATAGGAGGAAGGATATCGAGATTCCTTCCCTACTGGCAGAAGATTACAAAAAAAATCAGTGGATACTGAAAACAATATCTGAAGGCTACAAGATAGAGTTTACATCTTGTCACAGGTTTGTCACAACAAATCTTCTCTCTAACTCTTCAAATAGCCCTGAAAGAAGGTCTTCAGAAGATGCTAAAGATGGAAGTGACTTCACCTGTTCCCATAATGGAACAAAAACAGGTTCATTATTCTCGACACTTCCTGGTAAGGAAGCCAACCGGAACTTACGGAATAATACATTTAAAGCCTCTGAACAAATACGTGAAATATTGTTATTTCAAAATGGAGTCAATAAAATGAACCATTCCTCTGATAGATCAGTTTTCTTATGGCAACCATAGACCTTGAGGACGCGTATTATCATGTCCCAATATGTCCTATGTACAAAAGATTTCTGAGGTTTGCAGTAATCCAAGTAGGCAGCATCTTCCATTATCTGTTCAATGCACTGCCATTTGGGATCTCATCTGCTCCCAGAATTTTCAAAAAAATTATGGCAGAAATGATTGCATACCTCAGGACACAGGATATTCACATCATTCCATATCTAGACGACCTATTGATAGTAGCATCCTCCATACCTGTTCTAGAAAATCAGAACCTTCAGACTTACCAACTCCTGGAGAACCTAGGGTGGATAGTCAACAAACAAGTCCAACCTTATCCCCTCTTGCAGAAGTATTTTCTTGGGAACTACTCTGGACACTCGAGTCCAAAAGTATTTTCTTCCCCTAGAGAAAAAGATAGATTTAATGGCAAAAATATTTTCCTTCCAGAGAGACTGTATCCTTAAGAGAAGCCATGTCCATTCTAGGATCCATGACATCATGCATACAGTCTGTAATGTGGGCACAGGCTCCCTGCAGATGTCTTCAATACGTGGTTCTCAGCAGATGGGACAGGTCCCCTCGATCCTTGGAGAAAAGAATAATCTTACCCAAGAAAGTAAAGATGTCTCTCTCCTCTGGTGGCAGAATCACATAAATCTGGAAAAGGGAATTCCCTGGCACCCTGCTCTAGTAAATATCGGTAACTTTGGATGCCAGCAAGAGAGGCTGGGGCGCTATGGTACTCCAAAAGACCTTCCAGGGCACATGGCCCGAAAACTTGAAACCTCTACCTTCAAATTTTCTAGAGAAGTGCGGTGTGGGAGACTCTGAAAGCTACGCCTCATTTGGTCAAAAAATCCCACGTAAAAGTCTACTTGGACGACATGACCACTGTAGCATTTCTCCGCCATCAGGGGGGCACCAGGGGAAAAAACCTTCAGACATTATCAGACCAAATATTTTTTGGGGCAGAGAAACATCTCATATCCCTCACAGCTCTTCATCTAAAAGAATCTACCAATGTTCAGGCCGACTTCCTGAGCAGAAGAGACTTCGATCCAGGGGAATGGTGCCTACAAGACAAAGTCTTTATATGGATCACTCAAAAATGAGGATTACCAGTGGTGGATTTATTTGCCACTCAGGGCAGTGTCGGAAAAAGCCGAACGCTGCACTTGGCTGTCTTCAGCGCTCCCATAGAGAACGAATCGAGCAGCAGTGCGCATGAGCGACCTGCCGTTCGGTTCAAACTTGGGTTCAGGCAACTTCGGGCTCCCCGTTCTCGTAAACTGTGGGCGTCCGAGCTGTCTGACACCCACCGATCCGCAAGTCACCCCTTACCCTACGGATAGGGGGTAATTTGTTGTAAGCGGAATACCCCTTAAATGAAGGAAAGAAAATAACAGGTGTACACAATGTCCCCTTTTTATGTCATGTGCACAGTTTTAATGGCTGGGTAGTTAGGTGTGATTTCAGAATGATATCTCTGCTTCCTCTACAGGGTCAGAACATTTAGGGACGAGCTACTGGAACACTTAAAGAGGCTCTGTCACCAGATTTTGCAACCCCTATCTGCTCTTGCAGCAGATAGGCGCTGCAATGTAGATTACACTAACGTTTTTATTTTTAAAAAACGAGCATTTTTGGCCAAGTTATGACCATTTTTGTATTTATGCACATGAGGCTTGCAAAAGTCCAAGTGGGCGTGTATTATGTGCGTACATCGGGGCGTTTTTACTACTTTTACTAGCTGGGCGTTCGACGAGAAGTATCATCCACTTCTCTTCAGAACGCCCAGCTTCTGACAGTGCAGATCTGTGACGTCACTCACAGGTCCTGCATCGTGTCGGCCACATCGGCACCAGAGGCTACAGTTGATTCTGCAGCAGCATCGGCGTTTGCAGGGAAGTCGATGTAGCTACTTACCTGCAAACGCTGATGCTGCTGCAGAATCAACTGTAGCCTCTGGTGCCGATGTGGCCGTCACGATGCAGGACCTGTGAGTGACGTCACAGATCTGCACTGCCAGAAGCTGGGCGTTCTGAAGAGAAGTGGATGATACTTCTCGTCAGAACGCCCAGCTAGTAAAAGTAGTAAAAACGCCCCGATGTACGCACATAATACACGCCCACTTGGACTTTTGCAAGCCTCATTTGCATAAATACAAAAATGGTCATAACTTGGCCAAAAATGCTCGTTTTTTAAAAATAAAAACGTTACTGTAATCTACATTGCAGCGCCTATCTGCTGCAATAGCAGATAGGGGTTGCAAAATCTGGTGACAGAGCCTCTTTAAAGACCATTTACTTTATTCCCCACTAGGTTTTATTGTGCTGAAGCTGACTGACTCTTTGGGAGAAATGGATCAATAGCTTTGCGCCTGTCTTTTGGCTTGGTCGCAAATCCTGACGTAAAAATCTGCGACTTTCCATGGCATTGAAAGTGCAGAGAAGAGGGTGGGGCTTATTAGGAGTGGGTGTGGTCTCCACCTTTTATTAATTTTAAAAAAGCCAGGAGATGTTACAAATTTTTGCCGCAAATCTATGCCTAGTCATAGCAGTTGTGAGTTTCACTTTATGACTTTAGGGCAGTTCAAAATGTGCCGAATTTATTAAGAGGCACGCACTTCTTAATACATTTGGCGCAATTCACTCCCAACACGGTTTTTTTTTTGACTGACATCTGAAACACCAGTCTTAATAAATCTGCCCCTTTGAGTGAACTCTATTTTTGAAGGTTAACAGAGGTTTTTTTTCCCCCTGAAAGACTATGTACACCTTCACAACACAATACAAATAAAATGAATAATTTAGCAACTTTGTAAATAGTTTGGAATAAATTGCTCCTATCATTTTGTGCCTTCATGGTAACCGACTACAAACAAACCCTCTGTAGTCTGATCCTGCAGTCCTACTCTTACATCTGAACTGTAGGAAAATATGCTCCCCTTTTGTACATCATGTAGAAATAGAACGTAATTGTACGTTGTGTGCAACGATAACAGAGGTGCTGCCATCTCGGATTTCTCGCTAGCGGTTGCAGTCATTAACGTCTAGTAGATGCAAAGGGAGTAGGGAGTAAAAATATTTTGTTCTGGATCTGGCGCAAAACTCCATTGAGACCACACTGAATATGGTTGTGGGTCAAAAATATGGTTTATTTTAATCCCCTATTTAACGTGTTTCGAGGTGTTGCCCTTCAGATATCTGAGATCAGATAACGGAGAGATGAGATTGCATCTGTCCCTTACTGACCCTAGTCTGCCGATGTAGCTTAGAAAGAAGTAGAGGATAGATAAAAGTGGGTATGACTACAGGATCTGACTGCTTTGTATTCCGTTAACATGGAAACGCATAAGGTTCTTCGGACTGTAAATACAAAATCGTAGGAACTTTTAAATCACTACCATTTGCAAACTTGCTTTAGTTTTTATTTTAGATGCGTTTGGACAATAAAAAAAGTGGATGTGAAAGTTTTACATGGTCTTTAGTTTTAACGCTTACCAATGAGGTTGTCGTATTGCCCTAGTGATACTTTACTTTCTTAGGGGGAGTTTGTGTAGTCGTTCACACTGCCTGCCATGATTTTGGCCTGATAAAGGGCATGTGATTGCCTGAAACGTTCCTATATTTTGTCACATTGGGTGGCTTTTATGGTAATAAGTCTAACTTTCAGTGCTGTATTCATCCCTTTTGTTAGTTATTGAAAGTATAATTGCTTCTCTGATACTGGTGTTAACAAACATGTATTTCTTTACATATTTTTTTCCAGACCTCGGAAATGCCAACTCTCCAAAATGTCTCATGTAGTGTGAGACCAGGGGAATTGCTGGCTGTAATTGGACCGGTTGGGGCAGGAAAAGTGAGTATTCACCCCCCCCCCCTCTTTCTAAATACCTTAAACTGTGATTTTACAGTATAATGAAAATGCTGATACTTTTGCGGCTGTATTCAGAGTCAGTGATGAAAGAGAATGTGTACTGTACGTACATTGTCCCAATGCATTCCAATTGGGTGATGACATGTCAGAGAAAACTGCTTGGGGTGTTACTTCTTTGTGAAGACACAATAGTACGCTTAGTTTACCTTGCTGTATTGTGTTTTCTTATTGGACTCTGTCTGATTTTATTTTATTTTCTGATGAAAGGGGGAATAATTCTGCAACGTGACCTAGATCGATCCTTGATTATCCTTTGTATGACGAGTTCCTATAATGTGATATTAAATATTTTAGTGGACAAAGGACAACTAGTTACTGGTCTGAGCTGCACTTGAACTTGTCATAGGTACTAATGGATAGAACCTGTAATGTTTTTTATTGTCATGATTTTATTTGTGCAGAACTGAAGGGGGTCCAGTCTAAAGAGTATTTCCCCCTTTTAAATAAATAAATGTTGGCACTTTTGAAAGTGTCTAGAAAACGGGTTGTAGCTAAGAGGAGTCATAAAATGTTCCAGATATATTAACAGCGTGCGCCATTTTTAGATTTTTCAGGAATATTATAAGAAATTAAATTTAAAAAAAAATCAACTAGTTTAATGCTGTCTTTGTTCCTAAAATAATACAATTATGACATATTATGTGACCTATATCTCCCACCGTTAGTCCTCTCTTCTGAGTGCAGTGCTGGGTGAACTGCCAAAATATAAAGGCTTTGTGGACATCAGAGGAAGAATTGCATATGTGTCACAGCAGCCATGGGTGTTTTCAGGCACTGTCCGAAGTAACATATTATTTGGGAAAGAATACAACCAAGAGAAATATGAAAGAGTCCTGAGGGTGTGTGCGTTGAAGAAGGTAAGTTGTTATCTGGCTGCAGACTTGTGCTGATTGGTATTGACTGCATTCATTAGCGCTTCATGATTTACTTTTTTTGTTTGGAAACTAAAGCTGACAAAGCTGCTGTAATCTACAGATGCAAGGGACAGATTTGCCTTGATCTCTTAGCTGACAGCAGAGACTTTTTTGCGCTCTCCATATTCTTGTGCAGTTGCAGCAGATATATACATGCAGTCTTTGCAGATCCAACCAATACGAAGCATGCAGACAGCCAAAGGGTATGTGCACACACACTAATTACGTCCGTAATTGACGGATGTATTTCGGCCGCAAGTAGTGGACCGAACTCAGTGCAGGGAGCCGGGCTCCTAGCATCATAGTTATGTACGATGCTAGGAGTCCCTGCCTCTCCGTGGAACTACTGTCCCGTACTGAAAACATGATTACAGTACGGGACAGATGTCCTACAGCGAGGCAGAGACTCCTAGCATCGTACATAAGTATGATGCTAGGAGCCCGGCTCCCTGCACTGTGTTCGGTCCGGGACTTGCGGCCAAAATACGTCCGTCAATTACGGACGTAATTAGTGTGTGTGCACATACCCAAACACTTCTGGTAGATTGCATTATTTCGGAATTTAGACTATAATCTCATCTTGACTATGTTACATTTACTAAAAGATAGGTTTTGCACAGGTCAGCCAATGATTCTTTATGAAATACTTTAGTTCGTTAGTATTGAAAAGTTGCTAGTCTTTACCATTCCACATTGCTAAGTGCTCTTGCACATGACTTAGTTCGGGCTGTGAAAAACGGTCCGTGTGTCAGCTGGATTTCCTTGTCCCGACCGCGGTACAGGTGAACCGGACTCCTGCCATCACAGACATTTATGATGCTAGTAGTGTGACTCCCCACGGAACTGCTGTAAAGTACTGTATAATTTTGTTCAGTACGAAACCGCATTTCCGTGGGGAGGCAGGGACTCCTAGCATCATAAATGTCTGTGATGGCAGGAGTCCCGTTCACCTGTACCGTGGTCGTGCCGGGAAACCCATCCGAAAAACGGACCGTTTTTTACGGCCGAACTAGTTTGTGTGCAAGCGGTAGAAGTTTTATATTTCATGAACTGCCCTTACACACCTGAAATGTTATGTGGCAGCAAGTAGTTATGCCTTTTTTATTTTCTTTATTTTCTTTACTTTTATTTTTGGTTAGCCTGACCACAAAAACTAAGACCGCATGTAGGTATGGATTAAGAATAAAGTGCAAGGCTGCAAAAAAACGTAGTGTCTTTGTTTACATTCCAGCAGCGATAACGTTCTGTACAGTTATAATTCCGTCACGTGACTGAGGACAGTGATTGGCTGCAGTATTTAAATGTATGGCACGTCATTGCTGCTGGAATGTAAATAAAGACCAGCAGGGGGGAACTGAAGTAATGGTGTGGGGTTTTTTCGTGTTTTTTTTTTTTTCCGTTGGTTTCATTACATTTTACATTCTAAACATTTACTCTTAGCCTTAAAACATCTATTTATTAAGGGGTTTTCCATGTTTTTAACTATGTACAAGTGCCATTCATATATAAATTGATCATTATTTCACCAATATAATATATAAATCGCATAAACACAACAAAAGTTTGAACAGCACATACCAACAAAATGATACAAAACGTGTATACAGGTGCATGAACACCTGTGACTGAAAATATACAGCAGAAAAAAATGGCGACAGCACCCTGCGACACTAATGCCACCTAAGCCACTAAATATAAATAAATATGCATTACTGCTAAATCTACTTACAAATAGGGAGGTTCTTAGTGCACATTTTGATCAAAAAGTGTTTGCCCACCTGCCACGACAAGGCGACCTCTGTAAGGTGGGGACCTACTTTGCACATACACCCAGAACTGGGACTAAGGGCATGACCAGACGTGGCGTATTTCTTCCGCCACTATCCGCATCAATGTCGCACATTATCTGCGTTGCAGATTCTGTTGCGGCTCTGCCTAAAATGGGCATTAAATTGATGCGGACTAGCTGTTGCGTATTGAGGTGAAAGTACTTCCCTTCTCTCTATCAGTGCAGGATAGAGAGAAGGGACAGCACTTTCCCTAGTGAAAGTAAAAGAATTTCATACTTACCGGCCGTTGTCTTGGTGACGCGTCCCTCTCTTGACATCCAGCCCGACCTCCCTGGATGACGCGGCAGTCCATGTGACCGCTGCAGCCTGTGATTGGCTGCAGCCGTCACTTAGACTTAAACGTTATCTGGGAAGCCGGACTGGAGGAAGAAGCAGGGAGTTCTCGGTAAGTAGGAACTTCTATTTTTTTTTTTACAGGTTGATGTATATTGTGATCGGAAGTCACTGTCCAGGGTGCAGAAACAGTTACTGCCGATCGTTTAACTCTTTCAGCACCCTGGACAGTGACTACTTACTGACATCTCCTAGCAACGCTCCCGTAATTATAGGTGCACACACGTAGTCACCCGTAATTACGGGAGCCCCATAGACTTATATGGGCCTGCCCGTGCCGTAATAACAGCCCGTGATTACGGGCATTTTTACGTTCGTGTGCATGGGGCTTCATTCTGGCTGGACCTATGTATTTCTAGGTCTACAGCCAGACTAAAGAAATGTCATGTTCGTAAAACAAATACGCTCCGCAGCACACATAACATCTGCAGACTTCATTGCGGAATTTTGACTCCATTGAAGTCAATGGAGAAATTCCGCAATGAGTCCGCAACAAGTCCGCTACACGTCCGTAACAACCAGTGTATGCTGCGGACACCGAATGCCGCACCGCAGCCTATGGTCCGCAGTGGAGTTTTCCGCAACGTGTAAACGAACCTCACTAAAAAGCTGAGGAAAGCAATGGAGAAACGTGTACGCTGCGGATTTCCGTTGCGGACTGTCCGCAGCGGAATTCCAGAGCAATTCCGCCACATCTGGTCATGCCCTAAGCCTACATATATATCTGGGGATGGTAGGAACCAGCACTAAACTAAGTAAGTAGATTTAGCAGTAATGCATATTTATTTATATTTAGTGGCTTAGGTGGCATTAGTGTCCGCAGTGTGCTGTTGCCATTTCTTTTTCTGCTGTATATTTGCAGTCACAGGCATTCTTGCACCTGTATACACGTTTTGTATAATTTTGTTGTGTTTATGTGGTTCATATATGTGGGGTTAGTGACTGCCTCCACTTGTTGCTCTTGCACTCCTCCCATTCTGCCCTGGGTGATTTTAATTAGTTTAGTGCTGGTTCCTACTATCCCCAGATATATATGTGGGCTTAGTCCCAGTTCTGGGTGTATGTGCAGAGTAGGTCCCCACCTTACAGAGGTCGCCTTGTCGTGGCAGGTGGGCAAATACTTTTTGATCAAAATGTGCACTAAGAACCTCCCTATTTGTAAGTAGATTTAGCAGTAATGCATATTTATTTATATTTAGTGGCTTAGGTGGCATCAGTGTTCGCAGTGTGCTGTCGCCATTTCTTTTTCTACCAATATTATATATATGTGTGTATGTATGTGTGTGTGTGTGTGTATATATATATAAATATAAATCCTGCGGTGATTAGCAAACAATATGCACCATCATGGCGGGATGTCATCCATAGTGGAGTCATGTCTCCGATCAGTCCAATGTGATTAGTTTTACCCTATCATGATACAGGACTTGCTGCAATTAGAAGATGGAGATGTGACTATGATTGGAGATCGTGGTGTTACGTTAAGTGGAGGACAGAAGGCTCGTGTTAACTTGGCACGGTAGGACATTCAATGGGCGATAATGCAGAACTACTTTAAATCACTTGGCTTTTATACTATACTTTTCATTACTATTGGAGTAATTGTATCAAAATGCATAGAGATTTACAACCAGAAGTAAGAGAATCACCAGAATAGACCCTTAGTATACCTTATTCAGCCATTTAAACAGTAAAAACGTAGAAATTTAGCTTTAGTGGTAATTTAGAATGTATTACAAAGATGATAGATTTTACTTGTGCTGACTATACGAATTTCATGAACGGTGAGGCTTCACTTTACAAAATTGTGCCTTACAAGTCCCTGGAGAGGGAAGTGCTGTGGGTCATACTAAACCGCATTGAACCCTAACTAAAACACTCACACTCAAATACTTCTATATTACTAAAGGTGGGTTAACCTCTACAATGTGATTAACGCATTGTGTACATGACCTGTAGTAGCTGTTTTCTCGTAACAATTTTTTACAGTTTATTGTGGCTCAATTGGGCATGCGTGCGTGTGTACAGTGTAAATTCAAGTAATCGAAAGGAATAAATGTCCCCATCTTGACAAGCTTCAACAAATGTTACAATGAAGTGTGCACATCCTACTTAAAAACTGTTACATGTACACACTCTTTATAAGTAGTGTATTTACATCTGCGGAGCCTGCAGGCACAGTTCGTCTTATGATTTAACAAAAACACAAAAAACTAGATGACGGCGAAAATCTCCTAGCTTTACAATGTCGAGAAAATCTCATTGCAGTGCTCAGCACCAAAATAGTCTCAAACATGCAAAGCCACAGTAAAGTATGTTGGGCACTAAAGCTGGAAAAAATTCTGTGCATGTGCCCATAGGAAGTCCTATTGTGGAGGAGACGTGTCTGTGATGAAAGACCCTTCTTTCACGTGGGGCATGAGGAGTGATCGGCCTGAGCTCTCTGCTGGGGCATGGCCTCTCTGCAATGCCTTGTATGGATTAAACATGTGCTAAACAACACCCTCTAGTCATCTCTTATGTGACCTGAGTTCCATGACTCTACCGGGTCAAGAGTAAACCCTATAGGTGAATGATGCCTTATGGTCAAATGAGTATTGCAAACAAATAGATTATTGCATGACAATTAGGTCCCCTCCATACGTCGGGACTCCCAATGTATACCTCCAAAGAAAGGCTGCAACGTATCTAGCCGTTTAGGAGTACAGTAAGATAGTCTCCTGAACCCCCTGGCAGTGCGCTTCTTAAAGCGTTGTACCTGGGGACGCTCCTGATATCACTGTCCACGTAGCTTTACAATGCCGAAGTCTTCGGCCAGAGCATCGGAAGTGCTTTGGCCCCTAGGGAAGCTCTTGACGTCATTGTCTTCTGCCAGAGCATCAGATTTATTTTTCTCTGTGATATTTCTAAATATACAGTGAAGGAAATAAGTATTTGATCCCTTGCTGATTTTGTAAGTTTGCCCACTGTCAAAGACATGAACAGTCTAGAATTTTTAGGCTAGGTTAATTTTACCAGTGAGAGATATATATATATATATATATATATATATATATATATATATATATATATATATATATATATAAAGAAAACAAAATCACATTGTCACAATTTATATATATTTATTTGCATTGTGCACAGAGAAATAAGTATTTGATCCCTTCGGCAAACAAGACTTAATACTTGGTGGCAAAACCCTTGTTGGCAAGCACAGCAGTCAGACGGTTTTTGTAGTTGTTGATGAGGTTTGCACACATGTTAGATGGAATTTTGACCCACTCCTCTTTGCAGATCATTTGTAAAAATCATTACGATTTCGAGGCGGTCGCTTGGCAACTTTGATCTTCAGCTCCCTTCATAAGTTTTCGATGGCATTAAGGTCTGGAGACTGGCTAGGCCACTCCATGACCTTAATGTGCTTCTTTTTGAGCCACTCCTTTGTTGCCTTGGCTGTATGTTTCGGGTCATTGTCGTGCTGGAAGACCCAGCCACGAGCCATTTTTAATGTCCTGGTGGAGGGAAGGAGGTTGTCACTCAGGATTTGACGGTACATGGCTCCATCCATTCTCCCATTGATGCGGTGAAGTAGTCCTGTGCCCTTAACAGAGAAACATCCCCAAAACATAATGTTTCCACCTCCATGCTTGACAGTGGGGACGGTGTTCTTTGTGTCATAGGCAGCATTTCTCTTCCTCCAAACACGGCGAGTTGAGTTAATGCCAAAGAGCTCAATTTTAGTCTCATCTGACCACAGCACCTTCTCCCAATCACTCTCAGAATCATCCAGATGTTCATTTGCAAACTTCAGACGGGCCTGTACATGTGCCTTCTTGAGCAGGGGGACCTTGCGGGCACTGCAGGATTTTAATCCATTACGGCGTAATGTGTTACCAATAGTTTTCTTGGTGACTGTAGTCCCAGCTGCCTTGAGATCATTAACAAGTTCCCCCCGTGTAGTTTTCGGCTGAGCTCTCACCTTCCTCAGGATCAAGGATACCCCACGAGGTGAGATTTTGCATGGAGCCCCAGATCGATGTCGATTGACAGTCATTTTGTATGTCTTCCATTTTCTTACTATTGCACCAACAGTTGTCTCCTTCTCACCCAGCGTCTTACTTATGGTTTTGTAGCCCATTCCAGCCTTGTGCAGGTCTATGATCTTGTCCCTGACAGCCTTAGAAAGCTCTTTGGTCTTGCCCATGTTGTAGAGGTTAGAGTCAGACTGATTAATTGAGTCTGTGAACAGGAGTCTTTTATACAGGTGACCATTTAAGACAGCTGTCTTTAATGCAGGCACCAAGTTGATTTGGAGCGTGTAACTGGTCTGGAGGAGGCTGAACTCTTAATGGTTGGTAGGGGATCAAATACTTATTTCTCTGTGCACAATGCAAATAAATATATATAACTTTGACTGTGATATTCTTTTTTTTTTTTTTTTTTAATATAATCTATCTCTCACTGGTAAAATTAACCTACCCTAAAAATTCTAGACTGTTCATGACTTTGACAGTGGGCAAACTTACAAAATCAGCAAGGGATCAAATACTTATTTCCTTCACTGTACTTTATCTGTACTATACACTATACATAAAAAATACAGTACCTAGTCAAACGTCAGTGGTGCAGTTTGCATATCTGTACATAGTCTTGTATGGTACTATATTATATTCTATGTTTTACAGGGCTGTTTATCAGGATGCAGATATTTATCTGCTGGATGATCCTTTGAGTGCTGTAGATGCTGAGGTCGGAAGACATTTATTTGAAAAGTATGTATATTGTTTTTGTTTCCACTTACCACATTTCTCTTGGTAGCCATACATTCAAGGTATGCTTCTCACTTAGGTAGCAGTATTACTTTATTACTGGGGTCACTGCATCAGGCACACAATGCTTCAGAGTAGGGCTGGGCAATTAATTGAAAAATCATCTAAACCGAAATTCGGTGCCATTAATCGACGTCCTCTTACGAATTTCGGTTTTATCAATTATTTTCTACCTATTTAGGCACACGACCGTATAGTTTATTCGTAATTACGGACCCATTCATTTCTGTTGGCCATGGACACCTTTCAGTATTTTTAACCATGGGTGTCAATGCTGGAAAAATTATAGAACCTGTCCTATTCTTGTCTGTAATTACAGCAGGGATTCTCTTATAGAAGCCTTAGGGCGCTTCTGTAAATACGGGTCGCTATGGATGTGCATCTGTAAACCCCCGTATTTACGCATTTTCAGTCTCCTTTTTTTATGGTTCCGTGTATACGGATGCAATACGGACTGTATTTGCGGACACCGTTACGGATGACTACAGATCCGTATTTACGGATAGATGAAAATACGGTCATGTGCATGGTAGAGCAGGGGGCATTCTACTGCGTAGAATTCAGTTATGGGGGCATTATACTGTGTAGAATTCAGTTATGGGGCATTCTACTGCGTAGAATTCAGTTATGGGGGCAATATACTGCGGGGAGGGCAGTTATGGGGGCAATATACTGGGGAGGGCAATTATGGGGGCATTATACGGTATAGAGGACTGTTATGGGGGCATTATACTGCGTGGTGGCAGCTATGGGGGGGCATTATACTATGTGGAGGCAGTTATGGGGCATTATAATGTGTGGGGGCAGCTATGGGGCAATATACTGTGGGCAGTGACAGGCGGGTATATTATATACAGTAGTATACAGCAGGCTCAGGGGATAAATATTCAATGGCGTGGTATATAAAAAGGGGTTTGGCCTAAATAATAGTTCAATAGTCATCGAGGAAACATGTTCAATTAATCGAGATTTAGGTCATAATTGCCCCACTTCAGAGTATAATTTGACACTTCAGGTTTAATTTTACCTTTTGTATATTGCGATGTATAGACCAATTTCTTTATAGCGATGGGCACACAGTGATCGCGCTCCATCTGTTCAGACTTCTGAACTGGAATGATACTATTTTTGTGCGTATTATTACCATTTTTATGCAACCAGTAAACTTTGTAAATGTTGGAATATTTATTCAGTGTTGATTTGTTTCTCCTTTGCTCAACATTGTTCAGGTTTTAGCTTTGTGTAAAGAGCAGAAACATTACGGACTACCTGTTTAGGCCATCTCAAAATGTTTAGGAACTTATAATTACATCCGTTTTCATCAGAGTTTCTGTGTTTTTCATGGGAAGGCTATCGCTGCTCTATTGCTGTAAAAAATACCAGAACCCCTGATTGAATTACAAAAAGACCAGTGTGAGCAGAACCTCCGGCAAGGTGGAATTACCTCGGTGCATTGCTTTTTATACCCGTGACTACCTCATTGTAACTTGCAGTATAGTTCTAAACGTTATATTATTTTTTTTAATCCGTCATACAATATGACATTCACACGCACACATCGTAAACACCGCATACCCATTTAAAAAAATAATTATAATATATATCTTTTTTTAAATTAACCTGGTTCTGTTGTGTATCCAATTTCCCAGAACTACAATTTGATTGTCTGTGGTACATATTTGAAAGAGGGGGAAGTTTTGTGCAAAACAAGTTTGTCATTTTGTGCTCTCTAATGGGTCACTAGCGTGCCCTGAAGTATGCATACGTATCTGCTGTATGACAGAACTGTGCCTATGACTACAAGTATAAGCAATAAAAAGAAAACTTTACGGTGTGTGTGCGTGCGCGCTCGCTCCCGCGCGCGCCTCATGACTGTTTTGTAGAATTGTTTTATAGTTTTATATTGTGGCCATAAATTAGATGTGCTGCTATACTGTCCTCCATAACAACCTGGACTAGTCCTTATATTTAGAAGGCAATGGCTCAGTTCTTCCCATGTCTGTGAGAAAAGAAAAAGATAACTCAAGTCACATAGGGATTGATTTCGGGAGCAATATTAAAGGTGATTGTACTTCAAAAGCATGGAATAGATATGTAAGGCAATCTATTTCTTTAGAAATATTTTGTAGGTATATTTAAAGTGTACAAAGGCCAGTCCTTGTGACCCAACTTACATCCAGTAGGACAATCGCGACCGTCAGTAGACCGGGATCTGGCCATGCATCACAGCATAATCACTTCTGTGTATAAATTATCGTCCCGACTCGATATGTCATTTTTTTTTTCCTATCTTGTTTGTTTCCCTGAAGTTTGCCGCTGCCTCTGGTCACAATTTCTGCTGCTTGCTTTGATGTTTTGTTTTCTCCTCTAAACAGCAATGTTATCTAAATAAATTCAGACATTTGTTTCCTTGACACAGACAGAAGATTTCGGATGTCTATGACAATGCTCAGAAAGTGACTTTGATGATTAGTTTCCCTCTCACATTCCCATGAAGTGAACTGATGCTCAATGCCTTGATTATGCCATGAAACACATTGACTATACAGAACGTATTTGTTACCCGTCAAGGCCCTGGGACATAAAACATTTATCGCTTTAGCAATACTGTAAGAATTTGCACATGAAATGTGTCAAACAAAGCGCTTAAATTAAGGCATAGCCGCTTGTTATCCCAGGCTTTTTTTTTTTTTAACTTTATTTATCAAATCGGAATGTAAGGCAAACTAAGACGAAAATGTTCTCTATCTCCAATCTGTCAAGAATCCTTTTGAAATAGATATATATTTTTGAATTATTTTTTTCCTCTACAATGGAAAAGCATCCTTAGTCAGTCTACATATGTGTATTTGAAAGCAAGGCTTCTGAAAATGAATGGTATTATGGCACCAATTCTCCATAACCGCATCTTTCATTAGAAGAACCAGTATGTGACCCTGACATGGGCGCTCTGCGTTAGGGGAGATTCTGATTCTGCATCCTCCCAGTTCTCTGTCACATTTATATTATATGTAAGAATTCCGTGTCCTTCAATGCTTTGTATTATGAGAATACAGAAAGAACCTTAAACTGCATTCAAAAAGTAACGTTATTAAGATGAATTGATTTCTGCTACTCATTTGAGGCCAATAAAAGGGCTGACATCTTTAGCTGAAATTCTTTTGTATTGGGAGTTTTAATTGTTAAGACTTCTAATATGGAAAAAAAAACTATTACAAGATACCTGAAATGAAAGCTGTGTTTTTTTTTGGTTTTTTTTAACCATCCTTTTATTTTTGTCAGTAGCTTTTATCAGACTCTCTCTATTTTTTTTTTATTACCACTTTTTTAATGCTAGTGCATTAGACATAGTGTATAATCTGAACCCATTGTGCCTCCATAAACATCAGTGACCGTGCTCCTACAGGAAACCATATAGGAATGAACCGGAAAACGTATGCCACGGTCCTTTTTACCACCGCTTCTGGATTATACCAGTAATTAGGAGGCAAAATTGTTGTTCTGATTTTAGCAAATGAAGCCCATGAGTTTATACAATATCTAATATACTTTATCAATTCCTTTACGGTTTTTGTGATCTCTGCTTGCTGTCATTCATTTGTAACCTTCATTGTTTACATCTAGAGGATACAAATCTGTCCGTCTCATGTGATGATCACACAGGTGCACGGCTTGTTATAAGAGAGCTCTGAAGGTTTCTATTCAATGACTACAAGAAGAAACTTTGAAAGCCTTGAGGAATTGATACACAACGTGTATTAGAAAATTGCATACCTGTTTATTAGACCATGAATAAACTGTTATTGTTGCTGAAAGGGAATTGCACATTTACATTTGACAGTGTGGCCATGGGGGATTTTTATTATAGTGAGAAATGTTCTTATTTGTAGAAGTATAAAATAACTTTTAAATAAATTACATGAAATCCATGAATGAGAGAATTACATGCCCCTTGCCTAAATTTGGTACTAGTTACTATTAACCTGAATAACTGAAACCACTAGCAAATTAAAATATAACTTTTATTAGTCCAAAGCTAAACCTATTTTCAATAACGTGAACAATCCATTGAGTCTGCGAGTAGAGTGAGGTTTTAGTAGCTACTTGTGGTCAATCATGGAGACAGTCTGATAATAGAGCAGCTTTCCTATCAGAGTAACCCTATTAAGGCTCTATTAGGCTGGCCGATTTTGGCTGGTGTAGTGAGCGACTATCAATGAGATCAACGTTACTCCGATCGCTCGTCCCCATACATTATCATGTAAGCAGTGCGTCTCCCTGTTTACACAGGGAAATTTCCTGCCAACAACGATAATATTTTACTTTTTTAAAACTATACAATCCTCAGATGAACGAGCATTTGCTCGTTCATCTGCTGATCACTTCCCTGTTTACACCGGGCAATTATCGGCAACAAGCGTTCTACGAACGATCGTTTGCCCGATAATTGCCCAGTGTAAACTTGCTGTGTACTATTTCTGAAGGATAAGAGCAGAGTTGCTGCCATTAGGCAATATAAGGCCTTGTTCACACAGTGCAGACTTAGGCCTTATGCACACGACCGTATTTTTTCCCACCCGAAAATACTGGCGTAAATACGGGTCCGGTGTCACACGTATTCGACCCGTTTTGCACTAGTATTTATGGACCCATGCCCATAAATACGAGTCCGGTGTCACCCGTGTTCCACCCGTATTTACGGGCACGTTTTCGATGTAAAATTGCACTGCTCTAATCGGCAGCCCCTTCTCTCTATCAGTGCAGGATAGAGAGAAGGGGCAGCCATTTCCAAGGTAAAAGTAAAAGAAATTCATACTTACCCGGCCATTGTCTTGGTTACGCGTCCCTCTCTTGACATCCAGCCCGACATCCCTGGATGACGCGGAAGTCCATGTGACCGCTGCAGCATGTGATTGGCCTGTGATTGGCTGCAGCGGTCGCATGGGCTGAAACATCATCCAGGGGTGTTGGGCCGGATGTCGAGAGGGACACGTCACCAAGGCAACGGCCGGGAGACCGGACTGGAGGAAGCAGGAAGTTCTCGGTAAGTATGAACGTCCTTTTTTTTTTTTTTTTTTTTTTTACACGTTGCTCTATATTCTGATCGGAATTCACTGTCCAGGGTGCTGAAAGAGTTACTGCCGATCAGTTAACTCTTTCAGCACCCTGGACAGTGACTATTTACTGACTTCGCCTAGCAACGCTGCCGTAATGACGGGTGCACACACGTAGCCACCCGTCATTACGGGAGCTCCATAGACTTCTATGGGCTGTCCGTGCCGTTATTACGGCCTGAAATAGGACATGTTCTATCTTTTTCAACGGCACGGGCACCTTCCCGTAAGAAAACGGGAAGGTACCCGTGGCAAATAGAAGTCTATGAGCCCGTTATTACGGGTCGTAATTACGACCCGTAATAACGGTAGTTTTTACGGTCATGTGCATGAGGCCTGAGCATGTATTTTTTTTTTCTAAGCCAAAACCAGAAACCGAACCCAAAAAGCAGAAAAATACAAATAAGGCCCTATAGGTCTGCTCTCCTGGATCCAATTTTGCTTTTTCCTTTAAAGAGGCTCTGTCACCACATTATAAGTGCCCTATCTCCTATATAAGGAGATCGGCGCTGTAATGTAGGTGACAGTAATGCTTTTTATTTAGAAAAACGGTCTATTTTTACCACTTTATGAGGGATTTTTAGCTTTGTGCTAATGAGCTTCTTAATGCCCAAGTGGGCGTGTTTTACGTTAGACCAAGTGGGCGTTGTATAGAGGAGTGTATGACGCTGACCAATGAGCGTCATACACTTCTCTCCATTCATTTACACTGCACTAGCAAAATAGTTATATCGTTATGCACAGCTACATACACCAACACTAACATTACTGTAGTGTCCTGATAATGAATATACATCACTACCAGCCTGGACGTGATGTGTATTCAGAATCCTGACACTTCTGAATCTTTTCTGTGAGATTCCATGAAGGCAAGCGTAATCTCGCGAGATTACGATGTAACCTGTCATTTCAAACGAGAATACGCTTGCCTTGCTGGAATCTTACAGAAAAGATTCAGAAGTGTCAGGATTCTGAATAAACATCACGTCCAGGCTGGTAGTGATGTATATTCATTATCAGGACACTGCAGTAATGTTTGTGTAAGTGACTGCACATAGCGATATAACTATATCGCTAGTGCAGTGTAAATGAATGGAGAGAAGTGCATGACGCTGATTGGTCAGCGTCATACACTCTTCTGTTCAACTATACATAAGCGAAAAGAGGAGCATAAAAGCCATGAATAAAAATAAATAGCTTTATTAAACACGTAATTACATACATAGAAAACGTTAAAAAGGTACAGGACAGGAGGACACTGTAATTCCAGTGAAAACACGACTAGAGAGACTCCATATAATATACAAGGGATGATATAGGGTAATCAAGGAGATGGGTGTACGGTATGAGTGATAAACATATTAGTAATAAATGTATTAGGCACTGAAGACCATGTCATGATATACATACAGACAGATGCATATAGGTGTATAGGCATAGAGTAAAGTGCTAGTAGCAAGTAGGCAATGAGGCTAAGACCTAATATACAAGTGTGAGTCAAATGCTAACAATAGACATATTTGAAGGTCTAAGACCTAAATAAACCACTCATCCCTTCCACTCCTGGAAAAAGCTTACCCATGTGAAATTGTTTGAGGGGTATCCCCTTGAGGAAGCATACCGCGAAACGCGCGTTGGGGTTCCTTGCACGCCAATCCGACTCCCTCAAACAATTTCACATGGGTAAGCTTTTTCCAGGAGTGGAAGGGATGAGTGGTTTATTTAGGTCTTAGACCTTCAAATATGTCTATTGTTAGCATTTGACTCACACTTGTATATTAGGTCTTAGCCTCATTGCCTACTTGCTACTAGCACTTTACTCTATGCCTATACACCTATATGCATCTGTCTGTATGTATATCATGACATGGTCTTCAGTGCCTAATACATTTATTACTAATATGTTTATCACTCATACCGTACACCCATCTCCTTGATTACCCTATATCATCCCTTGTATATTATATGGAGTCTCTCTAGTCGTGTTTTCACTGGAATTACACAGTGTCCTCCTGTCCTGTACCTTTTTAACGTTTTCGATGTATGTAATTATGTGTTTAATAAAGCTGTTTATTTTTTTTCATGGCTTTTATGCTCCTCTTTTCTCTTGTGTATATAAGTATATATAGGAGTTGCCCTTCAGCACTATCTGGGTAGTATGCTGCACCCTGTCTTAAGCATCTAGCCCCGTACTTGCTATTGGAGTCATTTTGTGTATATTTAATACTCTGTACAACGCCCACTTGGGCATTAAGGCATAAGGCCTCATACACACTTCAGTTTTTTCCTTCAGGGTGCTATCCGTTTTTGTCAGTGATGGCACCCTGAACCCATTCATTTCAATGGCCCCATGCACACTTCAGTTATTTAAACGGATCCGTTGTTCCGTTCCGTGCAAAGTAGAGCATGTCCTAGTTTGCTCAGTGATTCAGTGACCGTGTGGCCCATAGAAGTCAATGGGTCAATGAAAAAAACGGATGGCACACGGAAGGCTTCCGTGTGCCGTCCGTTTTTGACGGATCCGTTGCCATAGCAACGGCTGGGTGAGCAAGAGTTCAGACTCACAGACTACAGTAAACATTCAATCCTGAAGATAGGCTCATATTTTCACTCCAAAACACCCAAAAAAACAAAGTAAGCCAAGCAGAGTAATCTCAACTGTTCTCTATGCTCTGAAAGCAGCAGAAAACAGCACCAAAAACTTCTAGTAAACTTTCTATGGGTGTTTCCTGGGACATGTGACAGGTTCAAATGAAGTTCACATCCGTTTTTAAAACGGAAACCAAACGGAAGCAAAACGTCCGTGTAAAACGGAAACACGGAACGGAAACGGAGTGCACACGGAAACAAAAACGGACACACGGATCCGTCAAAAACGGCCGAGAAAACGGTGATGGAAGTGTGCATGAGGCCTAAAGCTAAAAATCGCTCATAAAGTGGTTTAAAATAGATCGTTTTTCTAAATAAAAAGCATTACTGCCACCTACTTTATAGCGCCGATCTCCTTATATAGGAGATAGGGCACTTATAATGTGGTGATAGAGCCTCAGAGCAAACAAAATCAGCAGCAAATCTGCACTGTGTGAACAAGGTGTTAAGAGCAGGATTCCAGGCTTATTGTTATAGGTTGAAGTTTTAGATTTTGCATTCTCAAAGCTATAGCCCCACTCCCATCCGTTAGAATCTGTGTCAGGGCAAGTCTAAAAGCGGATTTATGTAAGTAAAGTTTTTCAGTGGTATAAGGAAAGGTAATGCAACACTCTTGTATATTCTTTCATTTCTCACCTTTTTTAAGATCTCGTCTTATTAACGGGGTATAAAAACACCATCTCTTTTGTCTTTTTATTTTTTTTTACATCCAAAGGCTTACATTTTGTCTTTAAAGTTGTTCTCCGCTTTAGACAATTCCTACTTGTTAGGGTCCTTTAGCAATATGCTGATCACAAAGTGTCCTCCATCAATCAGCTGTAAGCTCTGGGGAAAGCTGTCCGTTAGGGCCGGTACACATCAGCGTTCGCTTTCTGTTCAGGGGTTCCGTCTGAGTTTTCCGTCGTGGAACCCCGCAACGGAAAGTCAACCGGAAACCACAGCTTCCGTTTGCATCAACATTGCTAATGGTTTCCTTTTGTCACCGTTCCGGCAGGTTTCAGTTTTTTAGACGGAATCAATAGCGCAGTGAGTTGAACCCGATTCTGAAGCTGGGAACCATCAGCTCCCTCCTTCAGAATTAGTTCAGAGCAGAGGGAACTCCTCCGCTCGCCGAGGACTCCCCGGGCACAGCACTACTTTAAGCACTGTGCTCGGGGAAGCCCGTGTCGTCAGTGGCTGCTGATTGAGTGGAATCCCCGTTGCCGATGATCTGGCCGGGGATTCCGCTCCTAGAGGAAACCCCCGAGGTTACTGTCCATATATGGACATTGACGTCAGGGACTCCTCCTGGAGCGGAATCCAAGACCAGAGTCGGCAACTGGGATTCCTCTCAAGGAGTAGCCACTGACGCCACTGTCTATATATGGACAGTGGTGTCAGGGGGTCCTCCTTGAGGGAATCCCCGGCCACAGCGTCGGTAATGCTGTGGCTGAGGATTCCATTCAGGGAATAACCCCTGACGACACAGTCCATATGATGTGTGGCGCCAGGGGCTCCTCCTGGAGGGAATCCCTGACCATAGCGTCGGCAATGGGGAATTCCGTTCTGGGAGTAACCCCTGACGTCACTGTCTATATATGGAGTGTGGTGTCAGGGGCTCCTCCTGGAGGGAATCCCCGGCCACAGCGTCAGCAATGCTCTGGTCGGGGATTCCTCTGCTAGAGGGAGCTTCAGTGGGACTATCTACAGGGGAAGGGGGGTAGAGCCATCTACAGAGGGGCTGTGTGACATCTGCAGGGGATACTCTGGCATTCTCTACAGGAGGGGTGGCACTATTTACAGGGGAAGGGGGGTAGCGCTATATACAGTGGGGGTGGTGCTATCTACCTAGGTGGCCGTTTTTAATGGCCGACACCTGAACCCTGTCGTGTGAATAGAAACCGCAATCCCTGCGTGGTGTGGGGTGGGTAGCTGTAAAGGCACCAAACACTAGCTATTCCATGAAGTTAGTGCTAGTGTTTGGCGTTTTTGCAGGCTCACAAGGCAGCTTCGAAGATCTGAAGTTAGTGGACAGCAGCTGCCTTTTGGGCTCTCTGTCTTGGCGCAGGATATGACACGTGACATTACAGCGTGTGTGTCAGACTTCAGTGTAGCGCTGAGGCCGTAGCAAAGGAGAGCCCTGACATAGATTAGATACTTGTTTTGTACCATCATGTATCCAATCTATCACAAGCTATGCACCACTCTGATAAATTTGGCACATTTTCAGACCCTAGACTACCTTTTTGGTGCACCATTGTGGTAAAAACTGATGTTAAAAACAGATGACATCTAATGAAAACTGGTTTTGTAGTAAAAATTGTGAAAGCCTGATGGCAACTGATCTAATTTTGCATCAGTTGTGATCACTTGAGAGACAAAAAAACTGATGCTGATGCAACTGATATATGTGAACGCACCCTTCTGCACCAGGGTCCCGTTCCGTCTGAGTTTTCCGTGGGAGCGGGTCCCTAACTGACACAAACGGAAACCATAGGTTTCCGTTTCCTTCACCATTGATTTCAATGGTGACGGATTCGGTGCCAATGGTCTGTTTGTCCCTGTTGTGTAAAGGTTCCATAATTTTGACAGAATGAATAGCGTAGTCGACTTGCACAGTGGAGACAAACGGAAACCATTCGCACCGGATCCGTCACCATTGACATCAATGGTGATGGAAACGGAAACCTATGGTTTCCGTTTGTGTCAGTCAGAGCTCCGTTCTCACGGCTAAGCTCAGACGGAACGTCGAAACGAAGCCCTGACGCAGATGTGAATGAAGCCTTATAAGGGTATGTTCACACGAGGGCGTCCGTAACGGCTGAAATTACGGGGATGTTTCGGCCTGAAAACCTCCCCGTAATTTCAGCCGTAACGGCATGTGCAGGCGCTTGAACGCCGCGTCAATTACGGGCGTAATTAGCGCTGCTATTCATTGGAGTCAATCAATAACGGCTCCAATTACGGCCAAAGAAGTGACAGGTCACTTCTTTGACGCGGGCGTCTATTTACGCGCCGTCTTTTGACAGCGGCGCGTAAATTACGCCTCGTGTGAACAGACAAACGTCTGCCCATTGCTTTCAATGGGCAGATGTTTGTCAGCGCTATTGAGGCGCTATTTTCGGACGTAATTCGGGGCAAAAACGCCTGAATTACGTCCGTAAATAGGCCGTGTGAACATACCCTAAGAGAGTTCTCTGATGCACTGTAATCTGCTGCGTAACTGTGTGAGCTACACAAGGTCTGCGCAGGTTTTTAGGCTGTTTAAGTAAACAAGAGTGTTCCCATTCACTGAAAGCAAGCCGAGACATTGAAGTTATGAGTGTTACTTAATTTTCTAGCATACAATGAATCAGCTTTGTATATTGGACACCAGATAATCCCCTTTAAGATTCTTGCTCTTTTATTTCTGCTTGCGATATTTTCTATCTTCTGTGTGTTCCTGGGTGCCGTGTTTTTTTTTTTTTTTATTTAATTTTTTTCCAAGACAAAAGGTCTCAACAAAACCACCAATAATAACTTCACTTATTTCCTCTTAGGTTAAGAGAACACGTAGTGGCCAATGTCGTGTTTTACAGTGTTTAAATAATTGTTAATGTTTGCATGTTTTTTGAAAATTAAACTGCTGGTTAAACTTCTAGTTACCTGCAAAAATGTGTGGACATCGACAATCATTTAAGAACCTCACCGATTTATGGTAAGCCCGCAAGTCAGCTCGGTGTTTGTCTGTGGCCGATACGCGTGTCCTTACCCTTTTCTTTGATGGTAATCTAGGAACACTTGTGCAAATTAGGACTTTTTTTTTTGGTTTCTACTCCTAGTTTTTTTTGTTTGTACAACAAATCGAATCGTATATTAATACTAGAAATAAATGGAGATTAAAGTTTCTTCCCATTTATTAAACCATGCCACTTAATAATCAGTCAGTTTAAATGTTGCATCCGGGTTTGTCAAACCGCTTGGTTCTGATGCAAAATTTATGTTCACATTGACACGGTTAGGCCTCTTTCACACGACAGTGAAAAACGGCCATGTGATGGCCGTCCTTTTAACGGCTTTCACATGGCCGTTTTCAGAACAATCATGTTCTATGGGTGCATTCACACGGCCGTTTTTTTAACGGCCCGTAAATAATGGCCGTCAAAAAATAGGACATGTCCTATTTTTGGCCGTTTTAACGGCCTGACGGCCCCCATAGAAGTCAATGGATCCGTTTTTAACGGCTGTCAATACATGTAACAACCGTTAAAAACGGATCTGTTAGGCCTCATGCACACGACCGTATTTTTTCCCACCCGTAAATACTGGCGTAAATACGGGTCCGGTGTCACACGTATTCGACCCGTTTTGCACCAGTATTTATGAACCCGTGCCCGTAAATATGGGTCCGGTGTCACCCGTATTCTACCCGTATTTACGGGCACGTTTTTGGCGGCAAAATAGCACTGCACTAATCGGCAGCCCCTTCTCTCTATCAGTGCAGGATAGAGAGAAGGGACAGCCCTTTCTGTAATAAAAGTTAAAGAAATTCATACTTACCCGGCCGTTGTCTTGGTGACGCGATCTCTCTCTTCACATCCAGCCCGACATCCCTGGATGACGCGGCAGTCCATGTGACCGCTGTAGCCTGTGATTGACCTGTGATTGGCTGCAGCGGTCACATGGCCTGAAACCGTCATCCAGGACGTCGGGCCGGATGTCAAGAGGGACGCGTCACCAAGGCAACGGGCGGGAGACCGGACTGGAGGAAGCAGGAAGTTCTCGGTAAGTATGAACGTCTTTTATTTTATTTTTTTACAGGTTTATACTGATCGGTAGTCACTGTCCAGGGTGCTGAAAGAGTTACTGCCGATCCGTTAACTCTTTCAGCTCCCTGGACAGTGACTATTTACTGACGTCGCTTAGCAACGCTGCCGTAATGACGGGTGCACACATGTAGCCACCCGTCATTACGAGAGCTCCATAGACTTCTATGGACTGTCCGTGCCGTTATTACGGCCTGAAATAGGACATGTTCTATCTTTTTCAACGGCACGGGCACCTTCCCGTGAGAAAACGGGAAGGCACCCGTCGCCAATAGAAGTCAATGAGCCCGTTATTACGGGTCGTGATTACGACCCGTAATAACGGGAGTTTTTACGGTCGTGTGCATGAGGCCTTACATGGGGACTGGCAAGGGAACTACTAGTTCCCTTGCTGGCTATCGTTGGCATACTCACGTTTGCGGCGCTTCTTCAGGTGTGGTCACTCGTCTGTGGTCACTCGGGTTTGAAAGCGCCCCGATGACGTCATCGCCCCGTCGCGCTGCCTTGCCAGATCCCGTGCAGACGAGTGACCACAAGTGAAGAAGAGGAGAGACGGCGCTGCTCTCGTGAGTATGTGGCACGATCTATAGGCAGGCTGGTGTGGCATCTACAGAGAGGCTGGTGTGGCATCTACAGGCAGGCTGGTGTGGCATCTACAGGCAGGCTGGTGTGGCATCTACAGGGAGGCTGGTGTGGCATCATGTACAGGGAGGCTGGTGTGGCATCTACAGGGAGGCTGGTGTGGCATCTACAAGGAGGCTGGTGTGGCATCTACAAGGAGGCTGGTGTGGCATCTACAAGGAGGCTGGTGTGGCATCTACAGGGAGGCTGGTGTGGCATCTACAAGGAGGCTGGTGTAGCATCTACAGGGAGGCTGGTGTGGCACGATCTACAGGGAGGCTGGTGTGGCATCATCTACAGGGAGGCGTGTGGCATCATCTACATGGAGGTGTGTGGCATCATCTACAGGGAGGCGTGTGGCATCTACAGGGAGGCGTGTGGCATCTACAGGGGGCGTGTGGCATCTACAGGGAGGCGTGTGGCATCATCTACAGGGAGGCGTGTGGCATCATCTACAGGGGGCGTGTGGCATCTACAGGGAGGCGTGTGGCATCATCTACAGGGGGCGTGTGGCATCATCTACAGGGAAGCGTGTGGCATCATCTACAGGGGGCGTGTGGCATCTACAGGGAGGCGTGTGGCATCTACAGGGAGGCGTGTGGCATCATATACAGGGAGGCTGGTGTGGCATCATCTACAGGGGGCGTGTGGCATCTACAGGGAGGCGTGTGGCATCATCTACAGGGAGGCGTGTGGCATCATCTACAGGGGGCGTGTGGCATCTACAGGGAGGCGTGTGGCATCATCTACAGGGGGCGTGTGGCATCTACAGCGAGGCGTGTGGCATCATCTACAGGGAAGCGTGTGGCATCATCTACAGGGGGCGTGTGGCATCTACAGGGAGGCGTGTGGCATCATCTACAGGGAGGCGTGTGGCATCTACAGGGGGCGTGTGGCATCTACAGGGAGGCGTGTGGCATCATATACAGGGAGGCTGGTGTGGCATCATCTACAGGGGGCGTGTGGCATCTACAGGGAGGCGTGTGGCATCATATACAGGGAGGCGTGTGGCATCATATACAGGGAGGCTGTAAATAGTGTCTAGGTGAACATGTGACCTTCCTTTGGTTGTTTTCAGGGGGTTGGGACAAAAAAAGCCTGACCAATGAAATTCATCAGTTTTTTTAACGGCCATGAAAAACTGATGCAAAATGGATGTCAAACGGCCATTAAAAACGGACAGATGGACTTGAAATGGATGAAAATTTAGAGACACACTGATGCAAAATGGCCATGAAAAACTGACAGTTGATCAGTTTTAAATGGACATTTTTTTTCACTGTCGTGTGAATAAGGCCTTATTCTTATATACTTCTAATTACATTGACCATATTTACATGCACATTTTCATGATTTCTTCAATTAAAGATTGACCTTTTTTTTTCCTTAGGTGCATCTGTAAGGCTCTACGCAAAAAGTTATGCATCTTGGTGACCCATCAATTACAGTATCTGAGTGCAGCCAAGCAAATTCTCATCCTGAAAGAGGTACCTTCTATCCTAAAGATGGATGTTACTGCATTTTATTATGTTTAAAAACCTAAACCTAGTGAGGCAAAGCCACGTGAACAAACCCTGTACAATGGCACACGGAGTCCCTACAGTCCTGTATTACAAAGCCATAGGCCCTCTATGTACAGTGCCTCTGTAATATGGCATTTGTTGGAACATGTCACAATTTTTCTTCTCCAAACATTCTGTATGAATCAGAGAAAACACCCGTTTGGTTGTATAAAATATAAGGTACAAAATGGGCCCATAGCGATCTATTAGCCCCGTAATATGAATTCAGTATAAACCCTTTTGTGAAGCAACTCAAGGACCTTTTTGTCTTTTGCCTTTTATATTTCTCTTTTTTCCTACTTTCTTTCTCCATCTATTCTTTCTTTACCAAAGTTAATGCAATGTTCTCAATAGTATTTGTAATATATACTGAATACATTATTCCATATTCATTTTTGATGCATTGTACAGGGTGGGCCATTTATATGGATACACCTAAATAAAATGGGAATGGGTGGTGATATTAACTTCCTGTTTGTGGCACATTAGTATATGGGAGGGGGGAAACTTTTCAAGCTGGGTGTTGACCATGGCGGCCATTTTGAAGTCGGCCATTTTGTATCCAACTTTAGTTTTTTCAATGGGAAGAGGGTCATGTGACACATCAAACTTATCGAGAATTTCACAAGAAAAACAATGGTGTGCTTGGTTTTAACGTTACTTTATTCTTTCATGAGTTATTTACAAGTTTCTGACCACTTCTAAAATGTGTTCAAAGTGCTGCCCATTGTGTTGGATTGTCAATGCAACCCTCTTCTCCCACTCTTCACACACTGATGGCAAGACCGCAGAAGAAATGCTAGCACAGGTTTCCAGTATCCGTAGTTTCCGTTGCTGCACATCTCGTATCTTCACAGCATAGACAATTGCCTTCAGATGACCCCAAAGATAAAAGTCTAAGGGGGTCAGATCGGGAGACCTAGGGGGCCATTCAACTGGCCCACGACGACCAATCCACTTTCCAGGAAACTGTTCATCTAGGAATGCTCGGACCTGACACCCATAATGTGGTATATTTGACACTCTTGCTTTCCAAAATGGGACCGACCAATTTTACAATGATTTACCACAAATTATAGTGCAAATCTGCGACAATCCTGTAGATTTCACTGCATGGAGCGTAGCAAGATAGAGGCCCATTGTTGGACCCCGTACACCCCCCCCCCCCCAATGAGACTTCCCATTCTCATAGAATAAACAAGGGAACTGCTATTTTATGCCTTTGGTGAACTACATTTTAAAGCATACTGTACCTATCATTTTTTATTTCACTAACCTCTAGTCCAGGGGTCAGCAACCTTCGGCCCTCTAGCTGTTATGAAACTACAATCCTCAGCATGCCCCGACAGCGTTTGACTGAAATAAAGACTTTGGCTGCCAGGTTTTACAACATCTGGAGTGCCGAAGGAATATTTGTAATTAGGGGAATTTGGCATCTGTATCAGCAGCATGTAGTTCCCCATCCTCGGTAAAAGTTGAGAAATCCCCTCGATCACCAAATAAAGCCATCTAGTGTAAGACGTATCCATAACCGTATCTCTCCCTCACTATGAGTGAGACTGCATGCTAAGAGAGAGGAGGGGGATCAGCGGAGGGGAGATGTCTGATTGTAAGGGCACACAGCACAAATTTAACATCACACCAGGAAGAGTTTTATTTATTTATTTTTATATATATATATATATTTATTTATTTTCCATTAACTTCTAATGAATTGTTCAGGTTTCCGTCAGCTATCCATTTTTTTTTTTGTGCTGGATGGAATAGCGCACTGTATTACACTATTCTGTCCTTAAATAAAGCAAAGGAAACCTGAAGGAAAATAACTAACGAAGATATAATTGTGATTTTTGGTGGCACTATCAAAATATTTAAAAGCAATATTCTCCTAATCTAGCAGATAAACACTGAAATTGTATTTTCCTACTTACTTGAAGGGCCAGATGGTAGGAAAGGGAACATTTCCAGAGCTTCTACAGTCAGGTATCGATTTTGCTTCTTTACTGAAAAGTGGAGAAGAGGAGCAGTCCCCAACCCAAGATGGGCAGATAAAGTCACCCAGGAACCGAACCTTCTCCCAGTCATCCGCCTGGTCTCAAGACTCTTCAGTACAGTCGCAGAAAGAGGGAGCTGCAGATGTCCTACCAGTAAGTGGAGCCTTGCTCTGTTTCTACTAGAAACTCTATACAGTTGTGTTGTATTGTTATGGGCTACACACAATTACAGCGTGACACTTATGTGATATAATTGCTGTATCCATCCTGACATTTACTTGGTGTCTACAAAATTGTTTCTTCCCTTGACCACATTCAGACAGAACCTGTTCTGTCTGCAGTTCAGGAGGAGAGTCGCTCAGAGGGAACTGTTGGTTTCAAGGTGTACAAGAAATACTTCCTTTCTGGATCTAGCTACTTGATGATGTTCCTCCTTATCCTGTTGAATATATTATCACAGGTATGTCCTTGTCTTTTTTTAAAAGAATTGACAAACTCTTATGTTCAGGAAATTGTGCTGTGAGATGATGCAGTAAACTATTGAATGGTCATAATCCGCCTCCTGATTTTTTGTTTTCATTTTGTTTTTATTACCCCCCCCCCCCACTCCATTACCATCATTTTATTATTGAGTCTTGCCTAGGGCTTGCAATTATGACCTAAATCAAAATCACGATTAATTGAACATGTAACCTCAATTACGATTATTGAACGATTATTTAGGCCACAACCCTTATTGTATGCCACGCCCCCTATTTGCATGCTACACCATTGAGTTAATATTTATCCCCTGACCCTGCTGTATACTACTAGTATATGATATACTTCCGGAGTCTGCTATATACTACTAGTATACAGAAGGTTTAGAGCCAGGGGGTATACATACAGCATATAAATTATACAGTAGGCAGGCTCAGGGGGTATATATTATATACAGTAGTAGACCATTCCACTAACACTTGGCTGAGGCATCTCAGTCAGCTCACCCCCCCACCCCCGGACAGTCCCCACGCTTTTTGCTTTGTTTTGTAAACAAAGCAGAAAGCATGGGGACCGTCGGGGGGGTTTGAGTGGCGACTGCAGCAGAGAGTTAGCTGACGGAACAAGGCAGAAAGTATGGGGACTGTCCGGAGGGATGAGTGGCGACGACTGACCAAAACAATGTGGACTAGCTGTAAATAGTGCAGCACTGCTCGTGCGGGGGGTGGGGGACCACTTTTGGCTTAGGCAGGGCCCACTGGCTGATTTGGTGTGTCTGCTTGTGCCTCAGCAGCCAGCCTGAAGGTGCTGTAACTGATAATCCCTGCACTCCAGGCAGCCATACCTTCGACGTTCTGGAGGAGTAGCGTCGATGCCATCATATTGAGCCTGCTCTGCCATTGGCTATCCCAAACGTCCGTAACTGTCTGCTATCCAATCAGAATCGCTGATGTGTTAATCACATATCAGCAAATCTAATTGGATAGCATACAGTTACTGACAGCAGAGGCTGGGCTTCATGTAATCAAACCGAACCGAAAAAAACAAAATGCAAAGATGACGTCAGTTATCGGCGCTGATTTTCGGTTTCTGTTATTTTTCAATTAATTGCCCAGCCCTAGTCTTGCCCCCTAAAAACACGTGCAACAAAGAATACCGTGTCAGGTTAGTAGTCCGATGGGAAATGGAGCAGATAGAGGTTTATGTCTCCCCCAGCATCATACCCTGTCTCTTTGCAATTTTACTTATTGCAATTCCAATAATGTAATGTATATAATAAACACCGCAACTTACTATATATCCTATACTGCATATATACATCGACTATGCACAGCATTGTTGGAATACTGTAATAATCTCTTGGACTATAGATGTTTTTATTGCTGTATGCCTTGTTACATTGTACTGTATATCTGCCCTTAGGTTGCATATGTTTTGCAAGACTGGTGGCTTTCTTACTGGTAAGTTTTTTTTTTGTTTTTTTTTTTGTTTGTTTTTTTATTTTATTATAAAATAAATAAATAACCTATTTGATTCATTAAAATAGTTTATTTTTGAATGCAGTTGTATGGAGTTTCATGTCAAATTTACTTTTATTAATCTACTTTAAAATAGTTTTCTTTTTTAGTTACAATTAAAAATACATCACCTGCAGGATTGTAGCTATTATTGTATGTTAGCCCAAGGGATGAGTGGGCTGGATGTCCCCAGTGTTATTAACCACATTAAGTCACTTCATTCAGTATGTTTCTCTTTTATTTATTAAGTATAGAATTTTAATCAGTGCGTTTGTCACTGTATAACCATAGGAACAGGTCTACGCATTAGATGCCAAACATAAACATCAACCGTATTTTCACTATGTGAAAATCTGCAAAAATCACAAAAGTAAAAAAAAAAACAAAAAAACATTTTTTTCCTGTTTCAATTTAATTAAAAAGTCTATACTTATTTCCCTGCCATTGCCATAGCGGCAACTACTTATTCCTCTGGTTGTTCTACGTGCTGCTGGCCTCCTTAAATTACGTTTCATTCCATGTGACTACTGTAGACGATCACAGGGGGAGAGCAGGGATGTGTCACTATGGCAACGCTAGTGAGCCAAGTATTGATTTTATTTTTTATACTCTGTTTTCCACAGCGGCTATTTTGGCCAAAAAACGGCACCATAATATGGTGCGGTTTTTCGGACGGAATTCCCTACGAGTTCTTTGTCTGGTACGCGCGGTGTACTTTTTCATAGCGTATCCAACCTGTGTGAATCTACCCTACAGCAGGGGTCTGAAGCACGCGGCCCGCTACGGAACTCCAGCTCTGGGCAAGCCCCTGACATCACTGTCCATATATGGACACTGATGTCAGTTGCTTCCCCAGAGTTCCGGAGCTGAGCCTATACTAGTGCTCCGCTCTGGGACACCGGCTCTGGGGTTGCCCCTGACATCACATTCCGGTCCAGGAGGATCCCCTGACGTCACGGTGTGTGGACAGTGACATCAGGGGCTCCTCCAGCAGAGGAATCCCTGGCCAAAGCATCGGCAACGCTCTGCCTGGGGATTTCACTCCTAGAGGGAGCCCCAGAGGGCCCTGTGGCAGCATCTACAGAGGGCCCTGTGGCAGCATCTACAGAGGGCCCTGTGGCAGCATCTACAGAGGGCCCTGTGGCAGCATCTACAGAGGGCCCTGTGGCATGATCTTAAAAGGGGCTGCCTAATTTTGACATTTGTGTGCCTGCCAAATGCTGCCAACTGAGCTGCCGGACTGCATTTAGCGACACTTAAAGAGGCTCTGTCACCAGATTTTGCAGCCCCTATCTGCTATTGCAGCAGATAGGCGCTGCAATGTAGATTACAGTAACGTTTTTATTTTTAAAAAACGAGCATTTTTGGCCAAGTTATGACCATTTTCGTATTTATGCAAATGAGGCTTGCAAAAGTACAACTGGGCGTGTATTATGTGCGTACATCGGGGCGTGTTTACTACTTTTACTAGCTGGGCATTGTGTATAGAAGTATCATCCACTTCTCTTCACAACGCCCAGCTTCTGGCAGTGCAGATCTGTGACGTCACTCACAGGTCCTGCATCGTGTCGGCACCAGAGGCTACAGTTGATTCTGCAGCAGCATCAGTGTTTGCAGGTAAGTAGCTACATCGACTTACCTGCAAACGCTGATGCTGCTGCAGAATCATCTGTAGCCTCTGGTGCCGACACGATGCAGGACCTGTGAGTGACGTCACAGATCTGCACTGCCAGAAGCTGGGCGTTGTGAAGAGAAGTGGATGATACTTCTATACACAACGCCCAGCTAGTAAAAGTAGTAAACACGCCCCGATGTACGCACATAATACACGCCCAGTTGTACTTTTACTTTTCAACACGCCCAGTTGTACTTTTGCAAGCCTCATTTGCATAAATACGAAAATGGTCATAACTTGGCCAAAAATGGTCGTTTTTTAAAAATAAAAACGTTACTGTAATCTACATTGCAGCGCCGATCTGCTGCAATAGCAGATAGGGGCTGCAAAATCTGGTGACAGAGCCTCTTTAAACTGTAAAACTGGATTGTTTAAATAAGCACGTGGAGAATGCTCTCAAATTTCCGGTAAGTTTAAACCTAGCGGTTTTATTATAGTATTGTAGTATTGTTATAGTAGTTCAAATAACTAATAAATTAACAATAATTTTGTAATGTATCAAATTTGAAAGTAATGCGGTCAGTCAACTTCACATTTTTTGTATATGTGGCCCACTTACCCGGCCGAGTTTGAGACCCCTGACCTACAGGTATATTAATAAAAGTAAACATTTTTCTTCTTACAGCGCTTTCTCAAGATACTTTATTCCCCCCTCCTCTGCATAGAACATATTACTAGGGTGTGCCATCACGTTCTGATCGGGGGTACGGGGTTACGCCTGCTGGGACGATCATGATGGCACTTATTCTTAACATTTCTGACTTCTATGTTAGGGCAACGGAACAGGAAAAACTGAATGCTAATGGGACCAATAGCAACGTCACAGCGCCAGAGAAGTTAGATCTCAACTTATACCTGGGAGTATATGCCGGTAAGGTACATTTAAAAATATTTTCTATAGTTGAGAACTTTTAAAGTGTTTTTTTTATTTTATTTAAGGAGTCTTCCAGTTTGAGCAGCGTTTTTTTTTAACATTATAGGTATAGTACAAGCAGGTTTTTTTTCATGGGAGGGGGTCTCGTTCCTGAAAGGTCCTGCAATCATCTGGTATCTGCAGATGAATCGCAGTATAAATTCTCATCTCCCTGCAGGGAAAACCAAGCATTGAAATTAATGGGCTACTAGTTTCAGTGGGAGCCTGTGGTTCTCCATAGCAAAGAACTGCATAATTATTATTTTTATATATATATATATATATATATACTTTTTTTTTTTTTACACTTTTTTTTTCAACCACCCATGCTCATAAGTCATAATTAAGTAGTTGTACTGGCCCCATCCATGTAACACAACTGAATAGAAAAGTATTTATTTTTTTATAAAAATGGTGTCAAATTTACAGTTTTGGAAAAAGTATAGTTGATTTAATAGAGTATATGATTAAGGGAATGTCCATTCCCAGTTGGAGATTTGGGAGCAGTCTCTATAAATTATCTTCTGGATGAGGGCATCTCTTTAGTACTATAACATAATAATAATAATAATAATAATAATAATCTTTATTTATATAGCGCCAACATATTACGCAGCACTTTACAATTTAGAGGGAACATGAAACAAACAATATCAGACATTACATAGTGACAAAGTTCATTTACAATTCAAACCTGGGGAGTGAGGACCCTGCTCGCAAGAGCTTACAATCTATGAGGACATAAGGGAGACACAAAGTGTAATAGTGTTTGTTCTGTACAATGGTCTGGCCATTTTTATACACATGCGGTGGTAACATAAAGCTGCATGAGCCGGTCACCAGCCAGTATCCGTGTATGACGGACATGAAGAGAAGGAGTGTGAGGGAATCTTATTCTGATGACTAATCTAAATGGAGGGCCATGGAAAGGAGTCAGATTAGGGAATGTTATAGGCCTGTCTAAATAGATGTGTTTTCAGGGCACGTTTAAAACTGTGGATATTGGGAATTAATCTGATTGTCTGGGGTAGCATATTCCAGAGGACGGGTGCAGCACGAGAGAAATCCTGGAGACGGTAGTGGGAGGTTCGGATTATGGAGGATTTTAATCTAAGGTCGTTGGCAGAACGTAGAGCCCGAGTAGGGTGGTAGACAGAGATGAGGGAGGAGATGTAAGGAGGTGCAGCACTGTGGAGAGCTTTGTGGGTGAGAGTAATAAGTTTGAATTTTATTCGGAAGGGGATGGGCAACCAGTGCAGTGACTGGCACAGATTAGAGGCGTTGGTGTAGCGGTTGGTCATAAAGATGAGCCTGGCTGCTGCATTGAGGATAGATTGGAGAGGGGAGAGTTTAGTGAGGGGAAGACCGACTAGTAATGAGTTACAGTAGTCAAGACGAGAGTGAATCAGAGCAACAATGAGAGTTTTGGCGGTTTCCTCCGTAAGAAAAGAGCGGATTCTGGAGATGTTTTTGAGGTGAAAATGACAGGAGCGTGAAAGTGATTGTATGTGAGGAGTAAAGGAAAGATCTGAGTCAAAAATAACCCCGAGACAGCGGGCGTGCTGCTTAGGAGTTATGATAGTGCCACACACAGAGATGGAGACATCAGGTTGAGGGAGGTTAGTAGATGGTGGGAACACAAGGAGCTCAGTTTTAGAAAGATTCAGTTTCAGATAGAGAGAGGACATGATGTTAGAGACAGCGGACAGACAATCACTGGTGTTCTGTATTAGAGCAGGGGTGATGTCACGGAAAGAGGTATATAATTGGGTGTCATCAGCGTAGAGATGGTACTGGAAGCCAAATCTGCTGATGGTTTGTCCAATAGGAGCTGTGTAGAGAGAAAAGAGGAGCGGACCTAGGACTGATCCCTGAGGAACCCCGATATCAAGGGGAAGAGGAGAAGAAGTGGAACCAGCAAATGACACACTGAATGAGCGGTCAGAGAGATAGGAGGAAAACCAAGAGAGAGCCGCGTCCTTGAGGCCAATAGAGTGGAGCATGTTAAGTAGGAGTTTGTGGTCTACAGTGTCAAAGGCTGCAGAGAGATCCAAAAGAATCAGGAGAGAGGATTTACCGTCCGATTTAGCCGCCAAGAGATCATTTGAGACTTTAGTAAGGGCAGTTTCTGTGGAGTGTAGAGTGCGGAAACCAGATTGTAAGGGGTCAAGAATGGAGTTAGCAGAGAGATAGCGGATAAGGCGAGAATAGACCAAGCGTTCCAGGAGTTTGGAGATGAAGGGCAGATTAGAGACTGGTCGGTAGTTGGCAGCGCTGGATGGGTCAAGTGTTGGTTTTTTCAATAATGGGTTTATAATGGCATGTTTAAAAGCGGAGGGAAAGATACCAGAGGAAAGAGAGAGGTTAAATATTTTAGTCAGGTGACTAGTGACAGCTGGGGAGAGGGACTGGAGGAGGTGTGAGGGGACAGGATCACTAGGGCAGGTAGTAGGACGAGAAGAAGAGAGGAGCCTCGAGACTTCTTCTTCAGTTATTGGGTCAAATGCTGAGAGTGAAGAAGAGCGAGTGCGGGGGGGAAGGGGATCGATGTTACTAGGGGACTGGGAGAGAATATCATGCCGGATGTTGTCAATTTTAACTTTAAAATAATTGGCCAGGTCTTCAGCACTGAGATCTGTGATTGGCGTCTGCACTTTAGGACTAAGGAGGGAGTGAAAAGTATCAAAGAGGCGTTTTGGATTATTAGATAGTGTGGAGATGAGAGAAGTGAAGTAGACTTGTTTGGCGCGGTGAAGGGCAGAGTTGTAAGTTTTGAGCATAAATTTGTAATGGAGGAAATCTGCATCCAAATGCGATTTTCTCCACAGTCGTTCGGCACATCTCAAGCACCGCTGAAGAAAGCGGGATTGAGGCGTGTGCCAGGGTTGTCGTCGTCGTCTTTGTCGGGTGGTTCGGAGTGTAGGTGGGGCTGCTTCATCCAATGCATTTTTGAGAGTGTTATTATAAAGTTTGGCAGCCAGATTGGGACAGGAGAGGGAAGAGATAGGGGACAATGAGGACTGTAGACTGTCTATGAGTTTCACAGTGTTAATGGCATGTAGATTTCTGTATGTCTGATACGTAGGGATGACCTGAGGAGGCAGAGAATATTTGATAGTAAAGGAGAGAAGATTGTGGTCAGAAAGCGGGAGAGGAGAGTTAATAAAGTCAGAAACTGAGCAGAGCCGGAAGAAGACCAGGTCAAGTGAATGCCCGTCTTCATGTGTAGGAGAGTTAGTAAGTTGTGACAGACCGAGGGACGAGGTTAAAGATAGAAACTGGGAGGCAGATGAGGAGATTGGGTTATCAATGGGGATGTTGAAGTCACCCATGATGAGAGTGGGTGTTTCAGAGGATAGAAACTGTGGAAGCCAGGCAGCAAAATGATCCAGGAATTGGCGGGGTGAGCCCGGTGGGCGGTAGACAACTGCCACTCGGAGGGGAAAAGGGTGAAAGAGTCTGAGGGTGTGGACTTCAAAAGAGGGAAATGTGAGTGAGGGGACCGGGGGAATGACCTGGAAAGTGCAGTGTGGGGAAAGAAGTATACCTACTCCTCCACCCTGCCTGTTCTCAGTTCTGGGGGCATGAGACTAGGAATGTAATTTATTGTGACATGTAGAAATACACAATTAACATTCAATTCCTAGATTAACCTTTTTTAGACAACTGTATCTTTAAAACATTTAATCCTTAGATCGAGGGCTGAGATCATTTTTTTTTTAAAGTATGTCAGATTAGATAACCACACCAATACAAATTCACAGTATAGAGAACGTTATTCCGAAAACATTATTTTTAGACTATGGCTATGCAGTGACATTTGTGATGTCACTCAGTGATACTTCTGTTAACAAGGGTTGTCGAAGATTTAAAAAAAAAGAAACACTGCGCGCCAATCATGTCGATGGACTGTGGTATTGCAGTTTTAATACCAGACACAGCCCATGGACAGGAGTGGCGCTGTTCTTGGAGAATAGGCAGAACCTTTTTTTTCCAATCTCAAACCTTTAAGTGGTGCTGTGCTATTCAGCTGGACAGCTGTGAGGTGGATGCAGCACTGTCACAATGTTACAAGACAGACTATTAGAAGCAGCAGTGTGTTCTACTTCTCATCATGTTGTTTTTCAGGTTATTACTGAAGATGTAGAGAACACTGCTACTTATTATGCTCCTCCTGCTGCACCCAAGGGAACATTCTATTCTTTTAGATTGATTAATCTTTTATAGGAAGGAAACTATTCTTATATTTACCTTTTTTTTTTTATTATTTCATTTATTATGTGATTAAAAGTTAAAGGATAGGTTTTTAAAGGGAGTTTGTCAGTAGATTTCAACTAACTGTTGAAGCAACTGCATAGTAGAGAGGAGGGGCTGGAATTGTTAACCAAAATCGACCTAGCAGTGTCAATCAACTGAAAAGGAGAGGGGAGGGGTTGGATCGCCAGTTGCCGGACTCTTTCTGGTTCGGCGGGCATGGGAATACAACTTATTTTTTCCACTAATGCAGGCAGTAATCGTAGGAACACGGGTATGTCCCTAATCCATTTACCTGATATATACCTAACGGTGTCAGACGTTTGGTAGCGTAAAATCTACTGACAGACTCCCTTTAAATGGATTCTCTGATGTTCATGCATTTTTATTCTATGACTTTGCATTATTAGCATTTCCTTAATAGAAAAGTGTTATGAGAATTACTTTGTTTACAAAGGGAGCAATTTTGAGTGTAACATTAACTTTATGAGAGAATTACTTTGCGAGCAATTCTCTAATATAAAGTTGCCACAAGAGGTTAACTTGGACAGTCAATTATTTTGCTGTTCTTTCTATATGAAATATGAAGTGAAAACTTTAAAACTCCGCTTTTATTAATGTTTCAGGTCTGACATTGGCTACCATCGTGTTCGGTTTCCTGCGGAGTTTGCTTGTGTTTCACGTGCTCGTTTCTGCTGCCCAGGCATTGCACAACCAAATGTTCCAGTCACTCTTGCGGGCACCAGTATTGTTTTTCGACAGGAACCCGATTGGTAAGTGTGATTGTTAAACGATTCAAGTTTTGTTCTCTGAATGAATCTAACGTAAAGTATCAGCATAATAGCATAAAAGATCCTGTTCTTATTGTTGGTGTTACTTATTACACGCTGCTGCAGTTTTTGAAGATGGAATTTAAAAGCTGTGGACACCTTTTGAGGGCATTTTTTTTTTTAAATAAATGTCAGTGTGTTTAGTGTAACTTTGTAATTAGTCTTTATTAAAAAAAAATCTTTTTACTTTTGTAGATACAGCTGTTCTGTGTCGCTCATTTTACACTGAATCCGTCAGTCCCACGGACCTGACTAGTTCAGTGTCGGCGGTTGCTGCATGTCTCTGGCGTGTTCATAACTTATATGTGATCGATTACAGGTGTATCCTGCTTGTCACAGACACGCAGGAACCACCAACACTGAACCTGCTCGGGACCGCGGGACTGACTAATTCAGTGTAAGTTCTGTGTCCCTGCCTCCTCGTGGAAGTCCTGTTCCGTACTGAAAACATTATTACAGTACGGGACCGTTTTCTCGCAGTGAGGCAGGGACTCCTAGCGTCATAGATAACTATGATGCTAGGAGCCCGGCTCCGCGCACTGTGTACGGGCCGGAAAATGTGGCCGACAACGGACCGTATATCACGGACCGAACACGCTCGTGTGAATCCGGCCTTAAACGAGAGATACAGCTGTTCTGTATAGAGAATACAAAACTGCTGTATCTCCAAAAGCAAAAATATTTTTTTAATAAAGACTAAATACAAAGTTACACTAAACGCACTGAGTGCATTTTCATTTTTTAATAAATGGATTAGTCTTTATTAAAAAAATGTTTGACACTGGGCAACCAAGCACTGAGAAAAAATAAATATTGTCCCTAATTTTAGTTGTACAGACGAATTGACAGCTAAAGCAGTGCAAAGACCCTGGAATCCGCAGCACAGATCTCAGCTCGGAATGTGACCTAAGACCATTTTGCACAGGCCGGTGATCGGGGGAACGGAATGCTCGTTCCCCGGTCATTGGCCCCTATATGAGGGCCCAGCGATCAGCCGACAACCGCGCAAATGCTTGTCTGTCGGCTGATCGCATCTCTTACGCGGCCGTTAAGATCATTGTGGTCTTCAGCGCATTTCTCCTTAACGGGATGTGCTGCGAGAATGAGAGAATGATGCAAACTGAATGGGAACTAACGCTCTTGTTAATCCCCATACAGTACAATGATTGCACCATGTTAATGAGTGCTGATCGACGTGCTATATTACTGGCAGCAATCTGCTATTGTGAAGGACTCTCTTAGATGGTGTGGGAGTGAATGGCCCCACAGAACAGGATGCGGCTGAAAGCCGTGCAGGCACTCGGTTTTGTGCAGTTGTCAAGTTTCTCGTTAATGGCTGCGAGTTGTTGCGGGTAGGTAAAACAACCGGTTTCCTGCAAAATCGGCGTTCATAAAGGGTGTATTCATTAATGGTTTTGCAGGTAAACGGCAGTTTCACCCGCAACAACGCGTAGCCATTAAAGAGGAGCTTGACAACCGCACCGAACAGCATGCTGGAGAAGATTTCGGGTGCATTACGACTGTAAATGCTGCACCATGGGGCCTTACCCTTTTTGCACTCAAACTTGAAGTTGCAGGATGATGAGTTGCCCCTTAAAGGAGAATTCTAGTCAAAGCAAATAAAATAAATTGAATCACCTATATTGAAATATAGTGAAACACATATTTTTTTTCTAATCTGTTTGAATTTTTTAACTGTAGATTTTTTGTATTCTCTTTTCTGTATGTGATTATGGAGGTGTCGGAGCATCTGCTCTGCTTTAACAGCAAATAGTGATATGCTTTACAGCAGCCACATGGACCATAGGAACCTGTAGACGAGATGACTCATTGACCTCTATGGGAGAATATTATAGGCATGTTCTGTGACCTGTGTAGAGGTCATTGTGCAGGAAGGGATAGGAGGGGAGCTGTGTCCATCACCTATTGTCAATGGTGGATCCTGTGTTATCTATATAGAGGTGTTACCATTCATTGTAATCCTGCGTGTGATGATAATGAGATGAATGCTGAGAAGTGATCTCTACAGAACAGGAAGTTAGCGTCTTATTACATGGCCAGACGAGGGCCGTGTAAACTAACACCAATCAACGAGACCGCTCGCTGATCCGCGCTCATTTGCTCCTTTCACAAGTATTGTATTGAGACGATTGCTCATTACTTCGATCGCTTGTCCTCATACATTTCTATCATATCGGCAGCACATCTCCCGGTTTACACAGGGAGATGTGCTGCTGACGATAGTATTTTAGGCTCTGTAAACTATACAATCAGCTGATGAACGAGCATTTGCGCGTTCATCGGCTGATCGTTGCACTGTTTACACAGGGCAGATATCGGGAATGAGCGTTTTGTTAACGCTAGTTTATCCTATAATTAGCCGGTGTAAAAGGGCCCTTACAGTCTATTGTGAGGTTGAATGGCCAAAGTCGAAATTGCAAGATGTTTGTATTTTTTATATAGGTAATGACATAGAAAAAAAAAATCACCAAAAAGTCATAAATATGTTTAGCATTACAACTTGATTTAAACAATAGGAATTTTTCTGATGCCACATTCCCTCTAAGGTTATTCTTTCTATAATAGACCGTTACACAATTCTCCCAATATACTTTCTGTATCGATTCCTCATGTTTTTCAAGATCTCTGCTTGCTGTCATTCAACAGAAACCTTTGTTGTTTACTTACAGGTGCATGGCTCGATACAAGCAGAGATCTTGAAAACCTTGAGTAATTAATCAGAAAGTGTATTGAAAAATTGTTAAACTTAACATTGTACAAAAAAAATAAACCTTTTATTTGCTAAATCTCCTTTTAATCTATTGAGCATCTTATAACAAAAAATGTGTTTGCAGGTTTGTTTTTAACATTTCTCGTTCTCTGAATGAACGTATTTGGTCTGCAAATAAAGTTCAATCCCGGAAGCTCCTGCTGCGTTCATGTATCACATGCTGCTGCAGCCAATAGCTGGCCTCGAAGGTGATGAACGGCATTTTACCACCGAGGCCGGCGATTGGATGCAGCGGCACATGACCGCTGCAGGAGCGTCTGGCACTGTAGCGGTGGCAACAGGTATGTCCGCCTGGAGCGGGGGACATTTCAAGTACCTGTTAGTTTATTATTTTATACCTTGCTATGTCTTCCTACAAACTTTTCACAATGTATCCGGGGTAAACTCATTATAATCAGCCCATACATTTTTATTTTTTGACGAATTGCCCTAGTGGGTAACAGCCTATAACACAATTATAGTGGTAGTCATAGTGATGGATGTGACCATAACCTATCCTTTTCCCATATGGGCCATAAGGGGTCTAAACTGCCTCCACAGACTGTTCTCGCTCCTATTATTAGTTATCAGCTTAGACCCCATTCACACTTCGCTTTGAAACAACGCACAGCACACGGACCCATTGATTTCAATGGGGCCGTTCACACATGCGTGATTTTTCACGCAGGAGAGTCCGCTGCATGAAAGATACGGCATATCCTATATTGGTGCGTTATCACGCACCTACGCGCCCATTGAGGTCAATGGGTGAGTGAAAACCACGTACCGCACACGTATATGCATCAATTCAGTTGAACGTAAAAAAAAAATAAAGATGTGCTTTGCGAGTGCGTGAATAACGCATGCCACTCACAAAGCACACTGATTCATAACGCCTCACGCGCGGGAATCGGACACGCTCGTGTGCATGAGGCCTTAGTCTGAGGCATTGGTTAGAGAAATGTGACGTCTGATCCGCCTGTCCTCCCGCTGCAGAGGATCGCGCTATAAGGCAGAAGTACCTGATGACGGAGATCTGTGCTTTACAAGGTACATATGTTTTTGTTTTTTTTCCACCCTCATGATAAATTCAGGTCTGGTGTTGCTCTTTTAGAATGCCTGTTGACCTTTCTCTAGACCTTTTTTAAACCCTGACGCATTGTTAATCTTCTTTTCCGTCTCCTTTGTTTTGGAGCCTTTGTTGCGGGAAGTGTAACATGTAAATCTACCTTTATCTGCTTTGTTTATTCTACGTGCCGCCATTTTGAGTTCTAAAGTGTCAACAGAATCGAATATCAAAAATAGTTTTCCCACCTCTGACCTCTGTCATTTCTTTCTTTGCTCAGCGTGCTTGGCTGTCATTTTCCTCTCCTCACCTGAATCCCTCTAGGGTAGAACAGTCTAAATATAGACTTCTGACAGTCCGAGACGCTTCTTGTCTTGGCTTGCTCGTGTGCTTCATGAGAACATTAGCAACATTTATTCCACACTTTGTTTTGCAATGGTCACTTCTCTAACCAGACCCCACACGCTGCGTCAGGAACTTGTCATTGTGTTCCCCCTATTACCACGTACAGCATGCTTTACACGGTTATATTGCCGCTTTCATTACTGGAATTGGTATCATTTACAGGTTTTTTTTCTCCTCCTGATCTTACAGGAAATAAGTGGTTAACATGTTTTTCCATCTGTGTAGGATATCATGGAATTCATCGATGTAAAATGTAGTTACATGAACGCTTTGATGAGTCAATATCACAAAATGAAGGCTGCCCTGTATCTCTGCTACTTTTTAATATATCTTTAGAAACTCTTTCTTGGTATAAGCAGGCTACTTTGGAGACGGCATCCGAGTAGGTGAAGTACAGAGAACAGTCCAAGATAAATTAGGGATTGGTGTTTATTCTTGGGTATTGGCATTGTTAAAAAAAAATAATAATAATTGTGTGTGTGTAAAAAGGTCCACATTTTTTTCATTTAAACTGATGTTCGTTTTGCATTGCTGTCACTGGTTTTGCTACCTTTTGGACACAAGAGGGCAGCATAGTTTAGGTATCTTGACATACGCTTCTGACTGCACCTTTTATAAAGCCCACCAATCTATATTATGCCTTGTTTTTACGTGACCGGAGGATAATACACACCAACTCTGAGACAAAAACTTCATTCCCAATGCTTCGGCTACATTGACACGAGCGTATCAGATTCACGCGCGTGTATCCGGTCTGTGTGTGTTGTGTTATGCATCAGTGTGCTTTGCGAGGGGCATGCGTTATTCGCGCTCTCGCAGAGCACATCTATTTTTTTTTTTCAATCACATTGATTCGCAAATCACGCACCGCACACGGATATGGATCCTTGTGCAGTTCGTGCTTTTCACTCAACCATTGACTTCAAACGCACCAATATAGGACATGCAGTGAGTTTCACGCAGCGGACTCTCGCTACGTGAAAACTCAATGGGTCTATGGGTCCATGTGCCGCGCGTGATTTCCATGCGCTGCACACCGATGTTATTCACGCTGGTGTGAATGGGCGCTTAGTCTTTGTATTATTTTATAAGCAAGTATTGAGGTGGAGTCGTGCTTGTGTGTCAGCCATAGGTTAATTTATAGAAGAGTTGTAGTTTTAGCTCCGTGTAATTGTAGAGTAATAACATTGCATTACGTTTTAGCTCGTGTAGATGCAACTTCTGACACCGCGTTTAATGACGTTAAGCTACTTTTCTCTTTTGTAGTTGTCTTTTAAAATAATGAAATGACATTTACCACGATTGTTGTTATTTTTATTATTATTCTCATCATCCAACATAAAGATATTAATATCTTACATAGTATTTCTCGAAGTTAGTTCCTTCCCTCGTAGAGCCTACAGTCTGATTTCAGCACTGCATAACAGATTTCAGGACAATTTTTGGGGTAATAAGGAAGTCTTACGAACAGGCCTGATTATACAAACTAGCCCTTTTTTTTTTTTTCATAGCGAACCGTTTTGTATTTTTTTTTTTTAGTTTTTTTTTTGTTTTTTTTTATTTAGTTTTTTTAATTCTTTTTTGCCAAACTAAGCTGAAGTTAAAATGCTGGTATTGCGACTTTTTATTGTGACTTTTCTTTATGCCACCCTCTGTACATTGCTATTTCCTATGCTGACTGAAGCTTGCCTTATTATAGAACCTACGCAGCGTATTCCCGAGCTGAAAACGTTGGCAGCGGATCTTGTGGTTCTAACACTACACACATTCTCTGACCTGAGCCTGCTGACATTATAATTGCAAGTGACTGAAATATTCCAAGACAAAAGGTTGCATCAGTCTCCTTTATTTGGTGCAGCCGCATAATAACACCCTAAATATTATTTTTGGGTGTTTGAATGGAACAGCTAATAACTCGGGAAGGTGTGTCAAAGGAAGGCTGTATGACTTTGCATGTTTGACAAACATCATAATGTTTTCCTACATAAGCGGTTCTGTGTATTCCAGCCCTTTATCAGGGTGTGATATTAAATGATATTTTAGTGGGAGTTGTTCATTTGCACCTCGTAGAACCATAAAAGCCCTTGTTCCATTTCCATAGCTTTCCAGTGGCCCAACAGTAGATAACCCATTGTATTCACGCTGCTAACCTTTCTACAAACGGATTACTTTAGTAGAGTCAACACTGCGTTAGATTGTTTTGTTTGCACGTGTTATCTGCTAGGATAACCTAATGCATCTTTTACATTTGTGTCACTTTGTCGCATTCATTACAGACATTGACCTGATTAGACCAAATACATGATCTTTTAAGTGTGGATAAGTTCCCGGGGTTTATTTTGTTGCTGTTGAGAAGGACTTTTGTGCAATTCTTTGGCCGGTCCTACATGCCAAGGTCCCTCTTCACAATCAGGACTTTTACGTAATCTGTATGGATATCGGTCTGAGCGCTTTATTTTTGGAAACGGGAACGTTTTTCTTATCCTAGCAAAATAAAACACTGCCGTTTCCCTTCTGATGACAGTGATACAAATGCAAATACTATAAAGCTCAGACACTGACTGGATTAAATGGTTTCTATATATATATTTTTTTGACAATCGATACAGCAATTATTGATAGGGTCTGATATTCTGTCTATGATCTTAGCAAAATTTGCCATGTGTAAAGCCAAAAAACACTTTGCAAACTGACAGACGGTGTCGAACATGAAAGCCTGGCTTTATATTGTATGTTTTATTTATTACTATTATTACTCTTTTTGGCAAGATAGAAATCTCCATGTATGTACCATTAACTCACAAATGTCAGTGACTTGATTTATGTAAAATCACACATTGCATGTCGGGGGTATATTAAATGATATATATTTTACATTATTATAGTATTTTTTTTTTGTAGTGTTGTAGTCATGAAAAATTGTATTTTACCATTTTTGACCTGGTGCGTAAAAATACATTGTACACTTTATACTCATTTATGACTTTGCAGTAGATTTTTTTTAGTGTTCCTCCCCATAGGATTTTTCTATAGCTAAGCTTCCATGAATACCTGAGCTATATTCTTATATATGAATGATCCGTAAAATGTAATTTTCCCCATAAAAAAACCAAAACATAAATGATCTTTTAATTTTGGTTGATTTCACCAATGATCACAAATTGTCTTTACATAGAACCAGCGCCTCACCACTATTTGTAGCATATGATAAAATAAATAGTTTTAGGTTATTTATACACTTGTATTAAGAGGCCTCCTCGCCACTGATTTGACACATTAAAATGTTCTACATACTTTGAAGGCGTAATACCGGCACAAGCATTGCATGTATGTTACACGTACGGGGTAATCTGTGCCGGGGGAGCACAGTGGCTAATAGCTTGAGGTGCTACAGAAGATCCAAATATTTTCTGTCTTGTCTTTTTACCAAATCATCATTACAATTCTCTTCTCTTTTCATCGTGATTTTGCCCTGATCCTATAATTGACTCCTTTATCTGAGGCACACAATATTGCTAGAGGATATGAAGAGAAAAATATTTTGAGCTTTTAGTCTCAATATTATTTCCCAAGAATCAACTAATAATAAAAGCATAAAGAGAATAATAATGACAAAACATAATCATTTTAGTAGTAATAATAATGAATGTATATATGTGTGTGTGTGTGTATGTGTGTATATATATATATGTGTGTGTGTGTGTGTGTGTGTGTGTGTGTGTGTGTGTGTGTGTGTGTGTGTATATATATATATATATATCAGTAAACACACATATATGTATATAATCTCTATATTCTCTATCCTGTATAATCTCGCTAGTTTCTGCATTGCTGTGTACATTTTTCTGCTGATCAGTTGTATAGACATTGCGTGTATGCCATACTGTAACTGAGCCTCGTGTGCTGCAGCTTTCCTTTTTGCTACGTCTAGTGAAGTTAGATTTCTTGTCATTTATTACATAAAGGCCGGACCGTAATGGCATTCAATATGAATTGTATTAGAATGAAATTGCACTAGATGGTCAGTACTGAAAACGTTCTTTCCAGCAGCAAGAAATCCACATGTGTAGTCCTGGGACTGTACTTGGAGTGTGAGCTGTAAAGTCTGGCGTGGCCCAGGGAAATTGCCATATTGATTTTTTGGGGTTTTAATGCTATGTGCTGCTCACAAAATCTTGCACGTGTTCTAAGTTAAAAGTTATTCTGATCTAAAGTTACTCATTAAAGCAGAAAGTTCAGCTTTTTGGAAGTCAAACGGATTTGAGACCCTTGTTTTTAGGACAGTCTCTCTTTAGATGAGGAGATCTGTGTCATGTACTAGTGAGTACAATAACACTTAGAGAGCCTTGCCCATGCCTAAGACCTCCTGCACACGGGATGGAAATGGTGCAGAATTTCCGTCTGGAGGTTCTGCAGTGTTCACGCTGAATAAATGAACGTGCTGCAGACAGGAGCCGGGGAATGCCCCTTTATCCGCTTATTTTTTGGTGGGTAATTAGACCCTCTAGTTCATGATGAACATATGTAGAGGTACTGGTTCTCTTTAAAGATGCGTGTGTATATATAGAAACGTCCGTGTACTTACTAATACAGAGGTAAGCTTGAAAGCACCTGGATTTTAGTTGTGGTGCTAATTGACAAGGCAGGAGATGGGGCAATCTTATTACATTTATCTAAAGACAGAATCCCGACGAGCCCGGGGTCAGAGAATAGGGAAACGTGCCCCTGCTATTTAGTTTAGTCAGTGTTCTGTCTGTCCTGTAAAGTTTAGAAGTGGCTTGCATGTCTTGAAGTTGGGTCCTTTTTGGGAAATCATTTTACTCCTATTGGGTTCCTGTCATGAGGGCTTAGATAAAGAGCTTAGTCTAAAATCTCTTAAAGTTCAAGTGTCTGCCACTAGGGGCAATAAATAATTTCCTCATAGGCAATCGCCTTCTGTATTGTGCTCCTTAATCTAATTTAAACCTCCCCGATGATTCATCACACCTCAGTGGGATTTATACCTCGTATTAAATTCTCCCGTGTCAGGAGCTCTCAAACATTCCAGCTGCCATGGCTGTATATTTATTGGCACAACGATTGGCATGTTTATTTTGAGGTCCTCTAAAGGAAAGCTGATGACTCCTGTATTCATATAAGCGCTTTACACACGGTAGATTGTAGCTCCTTCTATTACGGAGCGTTTATATTAAAACACGCCATTCATAAGACTGAGGCCGCGTAACTTCAACAATTAGGACTGTCCTATAATACAGATTTGTTTTGTCTGATTTAACTAGCCTACTCGAGACGTCTTCCCTTCAGAAATAACCAGCACCTTCATTTAGATCTTATCCCCGGGAGGCTTTCTGTCATTATCGTTTACATTTCATTTTGCATAGTGATGCTGGAGCTCAGATGTCTTGTATGAAGATTATTTTGCATCATGCTAATGTGAAATCCTCCACGGCTGCTTCTCAACAAGAAATGTCAGATTACAATTCACCGCTATCACAATCTGACGACTTCCAGCATTAGATTGTGTAAATTCTAATTTATTCCAACAGTCGTCCAAAGAACATTTGTCTGACTTTGTGAAAGTATAGAATAGTTCTGCTGGTATATTGTCGTCACTGGCGACCTTACAGGCCATATACATAAGTTTTGTCTATGTTCATAGTCAGTCTGCTGAGTTCAGAGTATAATATAGATATTAGCTTGACAAGTACGGAATGTAATGTTTTATTGTGATGCACATCCTCGGCCACCGCTTCAATATAGAAAGTATTACTGCTGCTCTCATTTGCCTTTTTTTTTTTTTTATCTTTGACGCTTTTTTTTCTATATTACATTTTAATTCTGTGAACGTCACATGGGAATATTACTGTGTGTATAATTTTCGGTTCAATTAAAATGTAATATGTATTCTTATGTTTTTTAAAAAGATTTATGGGATTTTATATTTTTCAAAGCCAACCTATCTTTGGTTTCCATACTCTAAATAATCTGTGTATTGATGCGGATGTATGCATACAATTTTTATTATTTATTGACCATGTATAATCTTTGAAATCTAGTTTAATTGATGGCGTGTGCTTGCAAAAACGAGGACAGACACTAGGGGGAGTAGCTTGTTAGGACAATGTTCTCCACTTACTTCAGTTATCAAGTGCGGTGCTCGGTGAATCCAACACTTCTTTTTTACAGAGCGCAGACAAAGAGAGAGTAGGTTTTATTGCAGGGTACAAGATAAAGTAAAACTGGAAGAAGCTCACGAGAAAACATTTGATAACTCTTCCAGTCTTATTGAATAGTCGGTGCCATCCGTATATTTAAAAGACGTAAATTAGAAGGACTTTGTTGTAAATGGATATTATGACTTGTCCCTTCTCTTTTCTTCTAAGCGGACACTTGTAACATAAATTTAATGCCGAATAAGATTAAAATAAGATAGAATATTGCAGCAAAAATCACAGTTCTTAAGTCCTGCTACATCAATATTGGCTACCGGAGCCTCTAGTTATGGCACATTTATGAGCTACATCTGAAGGCTATGTTTACCTTGCAAAAAAAAAATTAAAAAGACCCCCCAAAAAACGACCGTATTGTGTGATCTCTTTTCAGTATTGAAAAGCCCAGTATACCAGGCTGTCCAATACCGCAAAACAAACGCCGACGTCCGTTCATGTATTGATATACAGTTGCATACATTTTTGCACACAGTTGAACTTTTTTTTTTTTTAGCCGCTTGTTTCTGTTAATACAACCTAAGGTCACCTTCACATGGATGTATTTTCAGTATTTGGAAGCTAAAACCAGGAGTAGAAACTACACAGAGAAAAAGTGTAATGGAAAGATTTGCACCCCTTTCGTATTTTGGACCCACTCCTCGTTTTGATTTATTAATACTTCTCCTCCAGAATGCTGACTAAAATCCTGCTGTGTAAGGGTATGTTCACACAGATTTTTCTGCAGGCAGAAATTTCTGCCTAGAAAAATCAGCTCCGGTTTTTTTGAATTGGTTTTGCACCACAGGTGTTTTTTGACGCTTTTTTATTTATTTATTTATTTTTTAACCTATTTCTTCAACAGACAAATTGAAAAACAAGTAAAAAAACGTTGGCCGCTCGTGGCGGTTTTCCCGTCTCCCATTGATTTCAATGGGGTTTTTAAGGCGCATGTCGCTTCTTTTTCCCGCTAGCCTTTTTTTTTCCCGCTCACCGGAAAAAGCCGCCTCCACCTCCCATTGAAAACAATGGGAGGCAATTGTGGCCGTTTTTTGTCGTGGTTTCCGTGGCATAAAACATGTAAAAAAAAACAAACTGTGTGAAGAGGGCCTAATAGTTATGTTTTCATATCCAATTATGACTGCTTTCACTCAGTGTATAATCGTAACGAAAGTCCTCATAAAGTTACATATTATTTATTGAATAACTTTTATTTAAAAAAAATTATGTTAAAAAAAGGCAAATCCAAAATTTTTTGGGGGGATGTGGTGCAGTATAAATAACTCTGTTCTATGTCTTGTTATGATTGCGGTGGAGCCCTATATGTATTTTTTAAAATTTATTTTTAAATGTTTTTTTTAATCCCGTAGTGACACGCATTTAGCGATTTTTATTTTTTTATTTTTTATTATTTATTATTTTTTGTCTTTTCATTGATGCATTTTAAAGTAATAACTATTTTATTTTTCCGTCAACATAGCCGGGTGTGGGACTCCTGTTTTTTATTGACACCGTATTTGGATACTTAGAATTTATTATTTAACCGTACTTTGGGGGTTTTGTTTTTACAGCGTTCACAGTGTGCTATAAATAACATGAGAACAATTAAAATAAACTAAAAACAATACACATTTTGATGTGTAAGAGGTCCTAAAGAGAGGAGCTGCTGTTAATGAAGAGAATGATGATGACAAGTAGTTAGCAATAAATAACTAGTTTTAATGGAGATAAGCAGGCAACGCGTTTCAACGTTGAACTAACGTCTTCATCAGGCCAATCAATATATATTATATAGTTTGCGCGATAAATCTTTTTCCCCCAAATAAAATGTGTTTTTCTGACACTGCATTCCCATACAATTTTATTTTTCCATCGATGGAGCTGTATGAGGGCTATTTTTTTTTGTTGGGACAAGCTGTAGTGTTCATTGGTACCATTTTGGGGTGCATCTAGTTTTTTAATTGCTGGTGGATAATAAAAAAAAACTACAATTTTGCCCTAATTTTTTTATTTTTATTTTTTTGGGTATTTTTTTACAGTTTACCATTAAGTTTACCATTTGGGTCTTTATATATATATATATATATATATATATATATATAGCAGAAAAAGAGATGGCGATGGCACACTGCGAACACTAATGCCACCTAAGCCACTAAAGATAAATAAATATGCATTACTGCTAAATCTACTTACAAATAGGGAGGTTCTTAGTGCACATTTTGATCAAAAAGTGTTTGCCCACCTGCCACGACAAGGCGACCACTGTAAGGTGGGGACCTACTCTGCACATACACCCAGAACTGGGACTTAGCCTATATATATATATATCTGGGGATGGTAGGAACCAGCACTAAACTAATTAAAATCACCCAGGGCAGAATGGGAGGAGTGCAAGATAAAAAATGGAGGCAGTCACTAACCCCACATATATGGATCCCATAAACACAACAAAAATTTGAACACAGTCCAACAAAATGTTACAAAACGTGTATACAGGTGCAAGAACACCTGTGACTGCTAATATACAGCAGACAAAGAAATGGCGACCGCACACTGCGACACTAATGCCACCTAAGCCACTAATATAAGTAAATATGCATTACTGCTAAATCTACCTAGTTTAGTGCTGGTTCCTACCATCCCCAGATATATATGTGGGCTTAGTCCCAGTTCTGGGTGTATGTGCAGCGTAGGTCCCCACCTTACAGAGGTCGCCTTGTCGTGGCAGGTGGGCTAACACTTTTTGATCAAAATGTTCACTAAGAACCTCCCTATTTGTAGGTAGATTTAGCAGTAATGCATATTTATTTATATTTAGTGGCATTAGTGTTCGCAGCGTCGTGCTGTCGCCATTTCTCTTTCTACCAATATAATATATGTATATATGTATGTGTATATGTATGTATATATATATATATGCCTGGCCTGAAAAAAGTTCCATGGTGGAACTGAAACATCGTTTGGCTTTAAACATGGGCAAATAAAACCACAGATCTTCTTCTTACTGGACCTTGCTCAAGTTCTGTAATAATTTTTTCTCGTATCATGAGCTGTGGATTAAGCTCTAGTTGCTTTGCACCCACTGCTTTACTACTAAAGTGCGGTTTCATTTGAATATTTTTGATGTGTGTGTGGCTGTGTACTCCTCAACATTGAAATTGCAACACCAAGAAGGACAAGCCGCATGGTTATTCAAATCGAAGTAGCAGCAGGTGTATATATGTATTTTTTTATTTTTTTCTATAAAAAAAAAAAAAAAAAAAAGGCATTTCTTAAGGGATGAGAGAGGGGGGCCCCCCTCCCTCCAATACCACTTAGATGTTGTGGTGGCTATTGACTGCATCATCTAAGAGTTTAAACTTCTGGGATCTGAAATTTCGCCAATCCCGGCTGTTAGATCAGGAGCCTGCGTGTCAATAGACAGCTGAGCACCTGATATACCTGACACGGGATAGTCGCTGTTGACCGTGACATATAAGGGTTAATGGCCAGGAGCGGTGTTTCCATTTCTTAGCATTTTCTGTAAGTGAATGGAAACTTCCTTGTTTATGTCCAAACATAGAAAACTAGTTCTGATGGTACAATTTTTACAGCTGACATCTTGCTAAAATAGTATTTTAGTCTACAAAATTTATTAAATACATCGTCAACCGCACAAATCTCTGCCCGGTCCTGATAGTTTGTTACAACAATTTTATCTATTCCCTTGTGAGTTAGAGAGCCTGATACATTGTAATGCACAGCTGTGAGAAGCAGAGGGTCTGAACAGGATTCCAGCGTCTGGATTTAAACAAGAATGTCTCCGTTCACTGATGACAAGCAGAGATCTTGAAAATGTTGAGGAACTGATACACAAAGTATATTAGAAAGTTGCAGAATTTTTCATTAGTTATAAGTGGCGTTACACTTTCAAGCAAACAACGCTAAATAATATGGCATCAAATGACCCACTTGTTATACCCCGCACGGTTATTTAGTTTACAACTCTTGGGAACTTTAATAACCACCATACTGAAGTTTCTGCTAGCTAAACAAAGTGTGTTTTCTGGTGTCTCTTTTTAGGTAATTAATTTGAAAATGGCAGACAAAAGGGAGATTCTAGAGTTCAATCAGTTTGTTAGCGGCGTATTGTTCGGATAAAAATGACATGGCATCAGGCCAGACCTGCATAAAGGATGACTGTAACTGCATCCTCCTGAGCTCAAAGGACTATCTCCCAAGAAATGTGAGTTGTAAGATGCGCAGGACAATTTACCTAATGTGAAGTTAAATCCCAGAGGCTGTGGCACATGATTTTGGGTTAGATGAACTACAATATGCCATTGTCTGGCTATATTTTCACTTCTCGCCATTTTGCGTTCAGTTTTATTTGCTTCATTGCTTGTCACTATATTACAAAACCCTCCGGAAAGGGTAAACGTTCGAAGCTCCAGGATATTAACCTGGGCATGTTCTAAAGATTCTCATGAAACATTGAATTAGATAATTACGCATATGTTTAGGTCTGAGGAATAGTAATAAAAATATACAGTATTCACTCCAGCTTTACAACTTTATTGCTGGTTTATGTTCATGAATTTTGTGTATTGTAGTGTACACTGAGATATTTGTATTGGCTTTACAGTTCATATTTTATCCTAGGGTTTTTTGTATGTCATCCTTTTTTTTTTTTTTTTTTCTCCCCCTTTTTTACTTTCTCTTGTAGCTGAGATTTTATGCTATTGTTTTAGTTATTTGAACAGCACTAAATCACGTCCTGCTTGTATTCAGGTGATCTTTTGTGTTAAATGTTCATTATATTTATAGTGATTATCATTTCAATGTGATAAAATCTGTTTGTTTAGCCAAGAACTTGAATTTACACATCTGTGTTTGCTTTCAGGCTTCCAAATCAAACCTGTTTAGTTTACCAAGCCTTTTTGTAAGTTATGATGGCGGTAATATCCCTTGTGACGGCCTTTACCTTTTCTCCCTGTTCGGATGTCACAGAATTAAGGGACGAGATCTTGATGGGACACCTTTGTCTTTAGGAAACATGTTAGCACCCCTATGGCAGCGCCAGAAGATGTAATGCTTGTGTAGTTCCGTTCATGAAATACTCTTCGTGTATTATCTATTTGAAGTTTATTTATATTTTCTGGAAATACCTTAAATTGGGATCCTTCTGAATTTGATGTGTGTATTATTTAAAATGGCTACTCGTGAACGTTTACAATTTTTCAGCCCTCTAACAGTACTGGACGTCTGCTTCCTCTACATGCTGACGTCTGACTAGATTGTCAGAATGTCCTCCTGTTACCTGGTGACCAGTCGTGAATGTGATTGGTTAAATTCTTGCTCTTTAACCAGTTAAGGCATCGTTTACATCGGTGTTGGGGGCTCCGTTAGGTAGATCCGGTTGAGACTATTGCTGCGCTATTGTCTGGTAAAATCACGGACACCCCAACGCAAAGCCGGCGGAACCTATTGAAGTCAATTGGTTCTGTCAGCCGCCGGTGGTGTCCATTGTGCAACGGAATTGTTGCTTCCATCGTTCCCTTGTTCTGCTCCTCTTACGGAGCAGAACTATGGAACACACAGACGCAGGTGTGTACTAATCCTAAGCAGTGTTTATCTGCTGGTGCTCAGGTAGTAGTGGCCTTTTAGTGCTACCACGCTTTATTAGAAAGTTCCATAGAATTAGAATTGTACTTGGAACATATAATGGACAATAATTTATTTCTGTGGCAAGTTCTAAAAAGCTTAGGATAAAAGTGGAAGCCCTGTATAACTATAGTCAGACACTCCTAGTTGCAGAACCGTCTGTTTCCGAATCCTCCACTGATTAAAGTGGATTTGTCACCATGCGTCCCTTATAAGTAAGAGACCGCTCTATTCTCCTATTAACGGGCTAATATGAGCAATTAAAGAATAGACATGAGTACAGCGTATTCATTAGGGTGGGTCTCCCCCCCCCCCCCCAGCCCTCCTCACTATGATTGACGGCTGGCTGCTGTGTATCTGCATACACCGTAGCCTGTCAATCACCACCGAGAGTCCGGTCTATTCTTTGATCTCTCCTATTGGCCAAATAGCAATATATTTTTTTTGTGTGCCATTTTGGATAATAGGAGGACAGACCTGCACCTGTAATATGCTGCTCTTACCTAAAACAGCATATTGATGTGACCGATCCACTGTAATATAAAGTAACCCTGCATGCGTTGCCACTATAACTTGAAGGGGGGGTTCTAGCAGTCGACACAGGGGGTACACTTGCTTCAGCAAAACTGACAATATATGCTTGTGGGGAAGTGAAATATGTGAGTGGCTGATACCCATGTAATGTATTCTGCAATACAAGTATAAAATAACACAATGTTGCTGTAAATGGTCTGTAGCTTTTCAACAAACTTTGCATAAATCAATAGTACAAGCGAATAAAATAAACTTTGTATTATATTTTATTAGAGAAAATGTGCTTTCTCCACCGACCCCGCCTAACTGTTCATGCAAACTGAATTTACTGCTAAATCTGTCTCCTCAAGACGAGACAGACTATCGGCTCACTGAGAGATCATATTGCAGTTGCCTATAAAAGTCTATGGAGCGGGGAGGATAACGGCAGAGTGAGAGAGACAGAGGAGGGACACTCAGATGCTGCTTCAGCTTCTAGTAAGTGTTATGTCTCACGCCAATGCTGGATTCACAGCTACACTGCACATTACTGCTTTATAATCTCCTCCATGCTGCTACTTTTATATATGTGAAAGAAAGCGATCGGAGAACAGGATTATCCCCTTCTATGTGTGCAGTGTATGGAGGGAATGATAGCAGATAGGCTCCACTATCTCAGGGTAAACTGAGAATGATAGAACCTGCAGAGGTGAAAACTGCTAATAAAAAAACACAAAATTGCACGATACAAGTCATACAGTGGCCAGAATTAGTTATTCCCCATGTACACACATGACAGCTTATCTGAAAAGTCACCTGAAAGGTTAGGTACCCTTTAAATGTGTTAGAATAAGTAATTGCATTTTACCATTGTTTCCCTTTACAGTAAACTGACATCTTTATGTATGACCTTTAACCCCTTAAACGGGTTATCCTTGGAGCAAATGAAGAAGAAAAAATGTCTGAACATATTTATATAACGATATTCCCTGCAGTAAATCACACTTCTTCGTCATACACCAATCCCCTATATAGAGCTGCAGCCATGGACAGTCTTCTGAATAATAGGCTCTACTTGTCATTTTAGCATGCTCCGTAAGCTACAAGTACCATCATGCATTTCGCTCCTCGTGATGTGTATCCCCGCCCACCCCAAGTACCGATCACTAGTGCATGTGTATACTCCACATTCCCGGCACTATGTGTCTTACAGCGGTCCCCACACAATGACCACAAGTGCCCCCAATAACAAAGCTTTTTTTTTTTCATTCGTGGATCAGTATGGTGCATGCTCTATGGAATAGCCAGTGACATATTATTATTCAGGTCTGCTAGCTATTACAATGTCCGAGACGCCACTGTTAAAGAAGGGGTCTGGCTTACTACTGCATGGACTTCACGGAGCCAGCCCACTAGCGGTCACGTGAAATGATGACATGCCTTAACTATGAAAAAAGGACTTCTGGAAACCCAGTAATGTATTGTCAAACTGAGAAACCGCGCAGTTATGCAAAAACATGCACATTAGTAAGTGTGCCCATGTTCAGCATTTATTTTATTTGGAGAACATTTTTTCTCCCTGGATAAACCCTTTGAGGACTGAGCCAATTTGTCAATTTTCTTGTTTTTTTGCCTGTCAGACATAACTTTTATATCTTTTGAGCTGTTGTTTAAGTTCTAGGTTTCTTGGACATTATATTGGGGTACATATAAGTTAACGTGTAATTTATGTACATTTTTTTTTTTTTTTTAACAATAGCTTAATGCATAAAAAATAACTTCTGCCATTTTGTTTTTTGTATTAAAATTCACATTAATTGACCAAATACGTATGTTTTTTGTTTTTTAATGTTTAACAATTTTGTTCAATAAGAATATTATTTTATTATTTTAATAATTTAACACTTTTCGAACATTTTGTAAACCTATAATATGTTCGTGTTATACACTGTGAATGGAGCGGCAGGGTGCCTTGCTGCCTCTCCATTAAAACTCCTCCTAGCTGTCGTTTTGTGGCTGGCGGAAACTAGGACCGGGGTCCCCGTTCTGGCGATGGGTGGGGGCGCCGGCATTCCGACCCCCACCTATCTAGCATTTATCACCTATCCAGTGGGTAGATAAAAAAATGCTTTAAAGTGGCTCTGTCACCAGATTATAAGTGCCCTATCTCCTACATAATCTGATCGGCGCTGTAATGTAGATTACAACAGTGTTTTTTATTTTGAAAAACAATCATTTTTGAGCAAGTTATGAGCTAGTTTAGATTTATGCTAATGAGTTTCTCAATGGACAACTGGGCTTGTTTTTACTTTTTACCAACTGGGCGTTGTGAAGAGAAGCGTATGAGGTTGACCAATCAGTGACTAATCAGGTCAGGGCTGGAACAATCAGAAGTGTGGGACACTAATTAGTCACTGATTGGTCAACCTCATACACTTCTTTTCACAACGCCCAGTTGGTAAAAAGTAAAAACACGCCCAGTTGTCCATTGAGAAACTAATTAGCATAAATCTAAACTAGCTCATAACTTTCTCAAAAATGATCGTCTTTAAAGAGGCTCTGTCACCAGATTATCAAATCCCTATCTCCTATTGAATGTGATGGGCGATGCAATGTAGATAACAGCAACGTTTTTTTCTTTTTTTTAAAACTATAATTTGTGCCCAAGTTATGAGCAATTTTATATTTATGCAAATGAGCTTTTCAATGGACAACTGGGCGTGTTTTCTCGTTTTACCAACTGGGCGTGTATTGTGTTTTTACCAACTGCTCCTTGTGAATAGAAGTGTATGATGCTGACAAATCAGCATCATACACTTCTCATCGCTCCCACCCAGCTTCTTTCACAGCAGACACAGCGTGACGTCACCCACAGGTCCTTCAACCTTGTCGTCGGACAAAAAAGATACATCGGCTCCAGGCGTCCAAAAGGTTAATATGCTCGTCTCTAGGGAGTTTGCTATGCTTATCTGCACATGGTGATGCTGCTGCAAATTCAACTATACTCTCTGACGCCTGGAGCGGATTTGTCTTCTCTCTTCCGACGCCAAGGTTGAAGGACCTGTGGGTGACGTCACGCTGTGTCTGCAGTGAAAGAAGCTGGCTGGGTATGATGACGTCACCCACAGGTCCTTCAACCTTGGCGTCGGAAGAGAGAAGACACATCAGCTCCAGGCGTCAGACAGTACAGTGCAGGGTATGTGCAGGTAAGCATAGCAAAGTCCCTAGAGACGAGCATATTAACCTTTTGGACGCCTGGAGCCGATGTATCATCTTTGTCCGACGACAAGGTTGAAGGACCTGTGGGTGACGTCACGCTGTGTCTGCTGTGAAAGAAGCTGGGTAGGAGCGATGAAAAGTGTATGATGCTGATTTGTCAGCGTCATACACTTCTATTCACAACGCCCAGTTGGTAAAAACACAATACACGCCCAGTTGGTAAAACGAGAAAACACGCCCAGTTGTCCATTGAAAAGCTAAATTGCATAAATATAAAATTGCTCATAACTTGGACAAAAATTATAGTTTTTCAAAAAAACAAAACAACTTTGCTGTTATCTACATTGCAGCGCCCATCACATTCAATAGGAGATAGGGATTTGATAATCTGGTGACAGAGCCTCTTTAAATTGGAATAATTCTTTATGCCTGAGGCAGCCACTGACCTATGAATTCTGGGACTCCATTACACATTGATTTCTGAATTTTACTAGATTATTCTACAACCTAAAACCGCTTTTAGACCATTGTATTCTAGCATAGGGTTCTAAAATTGCCCATATACGGTGCTGAAACCGACCTAAGTCTACATTGGAACCAACAGAAAACAAACGCTTCCCAAGCTTTGGACTACATTACAAAGTAAGGGTCTGTTCACATCAGAGTTGGTTTCAGTTGAGAAACCCCTCAACGGAAGGCAAATGTAAACCATAGGTTCGGTTTGCATTACTATTGTTTCAATGGTAAGGCTTCAGTTGCTTATGGTTTCTGTTTGCCACCATTGTGTAAGGTTTCCGTTTTTGAGGGGAATCAATAGCCCAGTCGACTGTGCTTTTGATTTAGGCAAAAAAACTGAAGCCTTACACAACGCTGATAAACGGAAACCATAAGCAACTGAAGCCTTACCATTGAAACAATAGTAATGCAAACCGAACCTATGGTTTACGTTTGCTTTTCCGGTGAGGGGGTACCTTCAAAGGAAAGGTCCGACGGATCCCATCAATGGAAAGCAACGCTGATGTGAACACCGCCTTAGCCTTGGCTTTATGAAGTATAAAAAGCACAGGTGTGGTACAATGTCAAGTATTTTCATACCTGGATCAAAAGATTTTAACAAAATGACTGCAAATGACTGAAAACACCTGCGAGAGTAAAAATGGATAGTGAGCACCTGAACACATTTCAGTTCACGCAATTAAAGTATTTTACAGCGTGAGCATGGAAAGAATAATACACTCTGTGGTTTGATGTCTTTTATTAAGAAACAAAAGATTTTCGAGTTATTCACTTCAGGTTTAGCCTCACCATTGTGTAGCAAGGGAGGTTTAATGAATCATTGTGTAGCTTAGATAGTGAAAAGTATTTGCGGATTAAATAGTCTTAGATGTGTACATAGCACGTCTTTCACAGGTCTTGTATTTAACAGTGATTAATTGGCATTCAGTGGTTATGTAATTACTTGCGGAGAAATCCAAGAACAGTGTGTATTCCGATTACAATATTTAATGTTACAGGATACACATTTCTGTTGTGCGTGTGCGGGCAATGGATATTGCATAGAGTACTGAAATTTGTCTCTCACTGGGGTTAAGTTAAACCTAATATAATAGTCCCGGAACTATAAGTAATTTTTCTCAAATGAGAAAATGCAGCTTGTTTAATGCTGCTCTTGCACACCCCACGAATATTAGGTGAACATCTCGAATACACCTTCCTGCCTGTAGGGGACATCCAATAGAAGACATGCAAAGATAAAGACTGCACTCCTTAGATTATGCTTCATGATTATAATATTTTTTTTTTATAAAGTGACATTTTCAGCAGCTCTGTACAATGAGTTACAGGGTACAGTGACATAGTTACAGTCTGATATATTGTTACAATATAAACATTAGGAGAGACGGCGCTGCCCACATGATTACAATCTTCATGGAAAAGGGATGATACAAAAGGAACAAGGACACTACTGAACCAGCCAGTATCAACAAACCAGATTCAATTTAAGTGGGTATTTCAGTTTCAGGATTTTTTTATTTTTATTGAAAGGTTAGCAAGGAATAAGAAATGTACATTCCAAATCTACATGGTTTTCAAGATCTCTGCTTGCAATCATTCAATAAGAACTTTTTGATTGTTTACGCCAGGGGCTAAAAATCTGTTCATGGTCATGTAGTAATCAGACGGGTGCATGGCTTTTTAATTGTACTGTAACTGCAACGAGTGGATCACCTGGACAGATTTTTATCCACTGAAAGTAAACAATGAAGCTTCTTATAGAATGACAGCAATTCGAGATCTTGAGAACCGTGAGGAATTCATACAGAAAGCATAATAGGAGATTGTATATCTTTTCATTATACAAATAATTACAATTATTTGCTGAAGCTTGAATTCCCCTTTAACCTGTATACATAAGTACATACTCCATGGTGTTCTACCATTGAGTTGTGTTCTATGAATGGAAGTAAAATGAGTGGATATATTGGCAAGGAGAAGTGGAGACCACTATAGGATAAAAAAGTAATATAGTTTATTTACTATATATAGTTTGCGGTGGGGTTTTAGAGTCCTCTTAAAGCCTACTTAAGGGAGATATTTATTAAGCCAACTCCATATACATGTGACTTTAACATGCAATGTTTTGGGCTATGTACCTCTTCAAGCATGGATTAATTTGGCCGGATTCAGTATGGCAGTGTCAAGATTTTAACCCAGAGACTTCTGTGTAAAGGCAGTGGTTCTTCTCATTGACTCATCTGAAATATTAGACATCTCCACTGCTGAATCTCTTGTTTCCTGCCTCTGGATTCCTTGCCTTAATTTGGTTTTACCTTTTTGGCTTGTTAAGTCTGGGTTTCACTTTTTCCATTCCCGACTATTAAGCTTCTTGCCTGTAGTCTAGTTCCTTGCTGACATTATACAACCTATTGGCGCTTATCTGTGTACTGAACTTGGACGGTTTCCGGACTACGTCCCTGTCTCTTGCTACAACCTGTTGCCGCTTATCAGTCTGCCAAACTTGGACTGTTGCTGGACTACTTTTGCGATGATCACTCTCCCACACTATTAAGCTTTCCCCCACAGCACCGTTGTGATGCTGCATGCGTGGTGCGTATTTCCAGAGAGGTAGCTCAGCAGCTGTTAGCCATGTCATCACTCTCCAAGTTGTATGCTTTTATTTAGCCTTTTTATCCATGGGAGTACCCACCGATGTTTAAAAGTCTCCCCCCCCCCCCCTACAGTGTCCGCTGACCAGAGGGTCACTATATGTAATCACTGCATCGGTGCTCAGGTCTGTACATGGCCACCGTCTGCGTACAATGTACAGGTGTCCCGTGCATTGCGCAAACTGCAATGGTGACACAGCCGCAGTAATATACGAGTGTCCAATATATTACTTGCGGGCTTCCTACTCCCATCAGTTATGATAGCAGTTTCTTTGCTATAGTTAATAATTGCCGGTTGGCGGGACTGGGACGCTTGCATCAAATATATTTGACTCTGTACGGCGCCTGCTCAATTAACTTTTATTCCGTTTCTTTTAGCAAAAACATAAGCGAATCGAGGTTAAAATTGAAAACGTTACCATAAACAGATTTTATTTTTAGGCCATATCCCCAAGTTCTACTCCTACCTATTTTTTATTTTTTTTCAGCCACTGGACAGGGTGTGTGACACTTTCTGCAGGACGCTTAGTAAGTGTGGTACCTTCTGCAGGGCGACTCAGTGTGTGTGGCACTTTTTTATGGGGGCACAGTGTGTTTGGCATGTTTTAAAGGGTACACTGTATGTGTGTGGCATGATCTCCAGGGGTTTGTGTGACAATTTCTACGGGGGCACTACCTGATCTTTTCAGCACTGGACAGTGTGTGTCACTTTCCACGGGGGGGCGGGGGGGGGCAATTTTTTCCAGGGGTATGTTCAGGGTGTGTATGTGAAAATTTCTACAGGGGCAACTTTGTATGTGGCACATTGTATTTGACACTTTCTACAGGAGGCACAATGTGTGATACAATTGTATTCGGGGCACAGTGTATGGTGCTATGAAGATTTTTTGTTTAGTATAGAGGTTACCGATGTGCTGTAAAAGTAAGGAGCCAAAGACATCTGCGTGACAAACTCTTCAGAGGCGAGACCTAGCTGGAAGATGTCATCATGGAGGTCTGGGTTGAATGGAGGGAAAAAAGGAAAGAGAACGACTCCAGTCAGAGGACGTCCCCTGTAAGTCACTAAATTTAAATGTTTATTCTGCCCCTGACTGATCAGTACTGATTCACTGTATGATCTCAAGCGAGGTGGTTGGTGGTACCGTTTTCTTTTGTGAAACCGTAACTCCTAGCCTAACCTTACCATTATTTAGGTCATACTGAATGCTGTAGTTTTACATGGTACAAAATTCTATAGCAGGGGTTAACCTTACTTTGAAAATTATCTCTGTACTGAGCTTGGTTTTGGTGATGTATTTATGTGCTGAGCTTGGTTTTGATACTAGACTTCTGTACTGAGCTTCGTTCTGGTGCTGTATTTATATATACTATATTTGACTCCATTAGGGAAACACCACCTATTGAGGAATTCTTCTAGGGGTGTAGTAAGGATTTAGACCACACAGGTTTTTTTGTATGAATTGATCATCATTGGGCGTTGAAAATTGTAAATTAAATTTTTCTTAATAAGATGTTGTTTTAGCTCCAGTTTTTTTTTGTTTTTTTTACGAGGAATAAAGAAGGAAAAGCACCGCATTTGTAAAGAAATTTCTTCCGAATACAGCAACCCCCCATATGTGGTCATTAACTGCTGTTTGGTGACACTGGAGGGCTCAGAAGGGTAGGAGCGCCATTTAGCTTTTGGAGCGTAGATTTTGCTGGGAAGGTTTGCTGACACCATGTCACATTTCCAAAACCCCTGGTGTACCAAAACAAGTGACCCTAGTTTGGAAACTACACCCCTCAAGGCATCCATCTAGGGGTGTAGTGATCATGTAGACCCCACAGATGTAAGTTAGTGTGCACTGAATTTTGCAGAGTGAAAATGGCAATTTTTCAATAGCTTTGCTATTTCAATGCCCAATATGTTGTGCCAATGTGAAAAGACTGCTTTCTAAGTATTGTTTTTTGGTTTTGTAAACGCTCTATATGTGGCCCTAATAGTTTGCCTGGATATACGACCGGGCTCAGGAGTGCAAAAGCATCATGCGCATTTGAGGCCTAATTTGGTGATTTACACTGCATTGGTTCACAATTGCAGGGCTCTCATGTGAAATAATAAGAGACCCCCAAAAGGTGTTGCAGTGCGCCTTTAGACTACAGGTGTTTTTCAAAAATTAATACGCAGCGGATGATTCAAAGTGAAAACTGCAATTTTTCTACAAATCTGCCATTTCAGTTTGCAATATGTTGTGTCCAGCTTGTGCCATCTAAGGAGTCCTACCCCACTAAATTGTTACGTAAGTTCTCCCAGGTATGGCAGTGTCATATATGTGGACGTAAACTGCTGTTTGGGCACACTGCAGGGCATAGAAGGGTTGGAGTGCCATAAGGCATTTGGAGCGTAGATTTTGCTTGGTAGAATTTTTTTTTTATCTGGGGATTTTACTGGTATTTCAGTTTATAATATGGGGGCATATGTAAGCTGTGTGAGTACATCAGGGTATAATAAGAGTATAATAATGGGGTAAATAATTATACACAGCAATCCTTCATGCACAAGCCAGTGTCGCACTGATAGATGGTGTTTATTCTTATCCCCATTTTGGAACACACTGCACCTTTTTTGGGACCTTTCCTCCTTTGTAGTTTGGGAAACTTTGCTGGTAAAGTGTTGCCCTGGTATTATGGGCACCCTTGCTTCCAGCAGATATATTCTTGAGCCCTCCCCATCCTGGTTTTGAATTATTAGGGCCTTGATAACCACTTCTTAATACTGACGGGATGTTCCCCTCTGACCTACACATCAGGTTTTTTCACCCCTGCCTTACTAGTGCCATAACGGTTTTTTTTCCATATACGTAACCGCATGAGGGCTTTTTTTTTTTTGTGAGACGAGCTATCGTTTTTATTGGTACAGTTTTCGGGGACATGTAACTTTTTTTTGTTCACTTTGTGATGCAAGATGAACAAAAAAAACAGCGATTCTATCATTATTTTTTATGTCATTTTTTTTACATTGGTCACCGTGCAGTATAGATTACACTTTAATTGTATTCAGCGGGTCAGTACGATTATGGCGAAACTAAAATGATATAGTTCTGTTTTTTGTTTTGTTTTACTACAGAAAGGAATGTTTTCCTCCAGGCTTGCACATCAGGATGTATTTTCATTCTCGCTTTACTAGAGCCTTCACTCCATAGACCGAAAAATAAAAAAGTTGTGTGAGGGCTTTTTTTTGTGGGATAAGCAGTAGATTTTATTCATACCAGTTTTCTGCCACTTGCAAATGTGTTATCACATTTTCTTGATTAATTTTTTGGGAAGAACGCATGGCCAAAAAACATCAATTCTGGAATTTGTATATTTTTTATTTATTTTATTTTTTTAGTCCCATTAGGGGACTAGAAGGCTTGCACCCCTGATCGCTAGTCTAATATATTGCACTACCTATGTAGTGCAGTGTATTAGATCTGTCGGTTTTACACTGTCAGGACGTCTATTAGGCCCCGACTCAGACGGGGCCTTATAGTGTTCCATACTTGGCAGACCAGGTGGCCGTTGTCGGGCTTCCTTTTGCCATAACAACCCCCGCAATCGTGTCGTGTGGGTGCCGATGGGCTACAAACTACTTAGATGCTGCAGTTGCATATCACTCAAACACTTAATGGGAATCTGTCATGAGTTTTGCTCCGTCCCCCATTATCCTAACACCACTAGATAGGGGTAGAGGAGAGACGTTTAATCAGATCTATGACGTCCGTCATGCTGAAACCAACACTTGGCAAATAGACTTTTAATATTCACACGCCAAATGAGAAGTGTCTCCGGCTGCTTTGCTGCCACCCCTCCCCTCTACACTTGAGTGAAGGCCCTACATGTCCTCCGTTATACGCCGTGCGATCCAGGAGCAGAGGGGCTGCAGCAGAGAAGCCGGACACTTCACATTCGGTGCATAAATATTAAAAGTAAACTTTCCTAGTATGGCTTGCAGCATTGCCTCCGAGATAGGTATGATTAACCCAACTAGATAGGGGCAGAGGAGACAAGTTGACTGATGTGGGAAGGAAAGGGGAGAGGCAAAAGTTGTGACACTCACTTTAAATATATTCAATGTACAAAAATAATGCACGTGACCATTGAGAGCACATATTCAATGATACATAGGCCGACTTCCAGTTCCCCAGTTAAGTAGAAAAACATGTTGGGCAATGTAGTTCTTTGATATCATTGAGGGAGAAAATGACTGCATGCATGAGATTCAGACCCCTCTTATAGAAGTCAATGAAGTGTGCAGCATATGTGTAGCCTAGTGCACTAGACATTGAAAAACAAACCAAAAATATATAGCACTTTTATGTAGACACTTTGACACATACCCAAAATATTTTTCTCTGATTTCTGGAAATACACTTTAAAATTGAAATAAATGCTTTTTTTTTATTTCTCCCTGGCTATCTTTATGGGGAAAAAATATTTTAAATGTTTAATCCAGCCATGATCACATAGAAAATTTTGTAAAGGTTTTATTGTTTTATACTACAAGTGATGGTCACGTATAAATTTTCACCTAAGGAAATGCTGGCATTGTACAGTCCTAGGGGGCTTGCAGGAGGTTTGGGCATTTCCTTAATGCTCGTTTTACCCACACTAGTTATTTGTCTTTGCACGAGGGGAGTTGGAATTGTTAACATTGCTTTTGATCTTCTGCTTATCAGAAGATGAAGAATATTTTGGAATGCAATTTTATTCAGAGGCTAATGTTCATTAGAATATAGCTTAAATGCTCTAAAGGCCTAATCACATCTCTGTTTCTCTTTTTAAAACGAGTCTTCTCCTCCCCGCGGGTATTCTCTTTAATCCCAGTACATTTCTGATAGGTACAACTGTAAATTACATTCTGAAGGTTTAAGCTCCATCCTCAAGTTTGTGGCATTCAATTAGTAATTCCAGTACCCTGAAGAAATATCACGATCCGCCACTTGATTTTTATTAAACTTATCTTATTCTGGTAGTCTTTCTTTTTTTTTTTACCTGATAAATGTACTTGAAAAGAAACATTTAATTCTGCAGCTCTAATTCAGCTTAGTCCTATAGCTTACTGTTAGTATTGGCCGGTATGTCTATGTTTCATGGAAAAGACACCATCAATTCAAAGATTTCAAGTCTTCGATTATAGAAATAATAATAATTAGTAAAGAAAAAAAAAAAACGACTGTAAAAAAGGTATATCACTAAAAACAGAAGGTGAACTTATTGAGAAAGGTCCTGTTGGACTGAAACGTCGCATTTGTGGGTAAATGAATTCCTGTTATTTTGGATGTGCTGCCTTGTCTCTTGTATTTTGCGGTCAACTTATTAAACCAGTCTGTAATTTTATCCATTTCTACTGAAGCTGATTTGTAATAGATTAAAGGGGTTTTTCCACTCTCTTTTCGGAAGCCCCATAAACTTTGAATGGAGCACCACTCCTTTCAATCTCCTCCTCACAGCGGTCGTGCCATGAGGAGCAACAGGGACTTGGAACTCTAATTTTGATGATTTAGGGGTTTGAGGTGGAAATCCCCAGCAAACATACATTCAATCAATCACATACAATCACCTGTCTTGTGAAAACCCCTTAAACTAAAAATCTGCATACACGTCTACTGATGTGGTACATAGGTTGGCAGTCTTGGATACAAACCAAAATGCCTATTTGACAACTGGTTGGCAGTGTCTCTCAAAACTAACAGTATGCCCCACATTAGGGTATGTTCACATGCAACACATTTTTTGCAGAAATTTCTTCGACTTTTACATACGTCTGAACGGGGTTTGTAAAAATCCATGCACATGAACTGTCCCGTTTGGGTGTATGGAACAGATTTAGAGTTCAAAACATTTTAGAGAATCCAAACCCATGGCGATGAGCTGATTGCTGGGGAATTTTTATGCTGAGAAGGGGTTGTCCAGTTAAGAAAACGCCATTAATTGGTGCAATCTGTGATTTTTTTTTTTGATTTTTTTTTTCCCTTTACCCCCATTGGAAATTGGAGGGAACAAGGTATAGATTTTTAGCTTTTGCTAATTTTGAGGTAGGTCTTTCTTGAACATTTATTGTTTCTCCTCTCCTCATCAACTGGAAATGTAAACTCGTGTAGTGTGTTATTTTATTGCTAAACCTTTTGATATTGAAGACCCATTCATTTTAAGCACTCATCAATGTAAGTAAATTTATATGTCCTTTTTTTTTTTCAGGAAGGATTCTGAATCGGTTTTCCAAAGATATTGGTCACCTTGATGACTTGTTACCTTTTACGTTTTTGGACTTCATGCAGGTAACAAACTTATTTGCACTAAACGGAAGGTGTCGTCATGATTTTTTTTTTTTTTTCATTATATTGCTTTTAATATAATGTAAACAAGAATTGTATTTATTTGTCTTGTCACTTTCTACTTTTTAACTCCTTCCCCCTGCTTGCATTCTGGGCCCTAATGACCAAGCCATTTTCTAAATTTTTCCATTGTCACATTCGAAGAGCTATAACTTTTTTATTTTTGCGTCGACATAGCTGTATAAGGTCTTGTTTTTTGTGGGACGACTTGTAGTTTTTATTGGTACCATTTGAGAGTAGATGCGACTTTTTGATCACTTTTTATCACATTTTTTTTAAAGTCAGGATTAACAGAAACCAGCAATTCTTCCATTCACAGTGCGAGTTAAATAATGTAATCGATTTATAGTCGGGGTCGTTACGGACGTTACGTTTTTTTTTTAATAGTAAATCTGTTTGTAAGGGGAAAAAGTGGGTTTTTCTTTTTTTTCACGTTTTTTTAAATTAACTTTATTCAACTTTTTTTAACTTTTATACTAGTCCCACTAGGGGACTTCACAATGCGATCCTCCGATCGCTATTATAATACACTGCAATACTTTTGAATTGCAGTGTATTATTGAATGTCCTTTTAAAACGGACAGGCATCTGCTAGGTCATGCCTCCGGCATGACCTAGCAGGCATTCATTACAGGCAGACCTGGGGGCCTTTATTAGGCCCCCGGCTGCCGTTGGAGACACAGACACTCGGCGATCTTATCGCCGGGTGTCAGTGGGATGAGAGGGAGCTCTCTCCCTCTCTCCAAAACCACTCAGATGCGGTGCACGCTATTGTGCACCGCATCTGAGGGGTTAAACGGGTGAGATCGATACTTATATCGATCTCACTCGGCAGAGCAGGGACGCTCCCAGCCCTCAGCTACCTCTGAGAGCAGGGAGATTTGACAGCTCCTTGCTCTGTTTACTTTATTCTAATGCAGCGCCGTGGAATAGCGGCGCTGTAGAATAAAGCCCATTAATGACCGCCGTGAAAAGGCTTATCGGCGGTCATTAAGGGGTTAATATATTCATACTTTTACTTCTCTATGGAGGCTGGCATTTTTTTTCATCTCTGTATGTGTCGATTAACGACACATACACAGATGGAATACGGCAGCTACAGGGCATAGGGCACAATGAACGTGAGCCGTTCATTGCCTCTGCTATCTGGCTCTGTACTGTCCGTCACACAGCAGAGAAGCCGGTTGGTAGGGAGATAGCAGGCGCCATTATGAAGACCAGCTGCTTTCCAGGTAAGGTGTGTGTCTCTGTCTGTCCCTCTCTTTCTCTCACAGACCCCCACTGTCGTGGCCCCAAACGGGCCCCCTCCCCTGTCGCTAGATGTATTCAGTGTGGACGGTGTGCGGAGCTAAGCTTGTCAGATGTAGTAAAGCTGAGTGTGTGTGTGTATGGGGACGATGGAGGAGACTGTAAGCAGTATTGGGTGGTGATCCTGGAGGAGACTGTCAGCAGGATGGAGGGATAAAGACATTTAGCAGGAGAGGCATGTAAAATGCTCAAAAAACAATGTGTCAAATACATGCTGTGTGAACCTGTCAACTGAAAAGTCAGTCACTTCACTTTCATCATTCTCAGGGTATGTTCACACGCAGTGTTTTCAGCCATTTTTCGGACCGTAAACGTCCCGAAAAACGGCTGAAAAATCGGAAACCTAACGCCTCCAAACATGTGCCCATTGGTTTCAATGGGAAATACGGCGCTCTGTTCCGACGTTTTTACGCGGCCATTTTCCAAAAACGGCACGTAAAAAGACGCCTGCCAAAAAGAAGTGCATGTCACTTCTAGGAACGTTTTTGTAGCTGGTTTTCATTGACTCTATAGAAAAACATCTCCAAACATGGCCGTAAAAAACGCCACCAAAAACTCGAGTTTGATTAAAAAATGGCTGAAAATCAGGAGCTGTTTTCCCTTTGTTTAGTGAGCGTGTGAACATACCCTTAGCCTTTTGGTGTGTCCTATAGCTTCTGCAAGCTGCATTTCAACAATCACACCCAAAATGGCAGCCGGACACTGCTTAGCAATTTGAAGACACCTTTTCCTGGCTTGTAGGATTCCCTCCCACATTTACAGCAGCTGTGAGTCAGGTTGCTTTGCCTTATTCACCTTTCTGTAATTCTGGGAAGTGCTCTCTCTGGAGGCCAACATAGGAAAACATGTCAAATTATTATTTAATTTTTAATACCTTCCACCATGTGGAAGAAAAAAAAAAAATACAAGAAAAAACGTAAAAAATATAATAGAAATAAGTAACTTACTTAAAAAAAAAAAAAAGTTTAATTCGCGACACATTCCCTTTGACATTTTCGTAGCTTTATAAAGAGAAAATATGGTGAGCTTTTGTCAGACAATATGATCGTAGAGTCATAATAAAACAATTTACTAATTTACTACAACATAATACAATAAGCACTTGCCAGAACTTTACGCCTTGTGTCGTCTCTCTTACACAGGACAGTAGGAGAGGCTACTATGCTGCATTCGCTTACGTTCTATGTATTTTCTCCTACAAATGAAACGCCTCGCTCTATATTCAATTTTTATTTAGCCTCTTCGTTCACCTGGTCTCTGCCGGGTCTGGAACCCAGGACCTACTGTATGGGAGTCAGAACCACTAGCAGTGAGCGAATATGAGAGGATTTTATCTGCCTAAAAATAACAATATTCTTCTTCACAGGGATAATATACTGGTATATAAATAAATATATATTTCTATATGCAAGTTAATTTTAATAAAAAAATAGGTAATGCGTTCAAGTGAAATGTTCTTCAGTAAAAAAATATCACAAAATTGTAAATAACAGACATATTTAGAATCCCCGCAATCGTAAAAACCCATACAATACAGTGAACACAACATTTATGGTAATCGGTAAATGGCGTAAATAAAAATTACATTGCATTTAACCCATAATAAAAGTTAATGTCAATTAAACGCTTATGTTTATGGCAAAATGGCTGCTTAGAAAAAAAATACAACTTGTCTCGGAAAAAACAAAACCTGATACAGCTATGAAGATGTATTAGTAGTGGCTGTTATGGCTATCAATGTGGGAAGGAAAAAACATCTGTACAGCATCCTCGTTTTCTGGGAGTAAAAGAGTTAAATGAAAAAACTTTATGGCATATAAGTGCATCTCTCCTTCTTAGGGTATGTTAACATGTGGCATTTGTTTTTTTGCGTCGTTCTGTAAAAATTACCGGAACATTTATTTATGTAATTTTTACCAAAAAACACACGCAATAAAAATGTACCAAACAATATCCAAAAAACATTACTGGCAACATTACTGGTGTGTAATATATGATGTGGATGAAAGACGTTGAGGCATTAGGGGCCCAATGTGAATCTATCTCCTAGGGGCTCGCCTAAACCTGGAGCCTGCCCTGATAGAGATAACAGACCTGCGGCCCATGTAAACCATATTCTGCAATATTATAACCTACAGTTCTCATATGACATCAAAAGCTCAAAAACAAACAAAAAAATTAACAAAGGAGGTGATGCAAGAGTGGGTTACAGGGAGAAGGCTTTATTTAGTCAAGCCGAACAAGAAGACAGTAGATATTCGATCCATGGTTAAGATTCCTTGGTATTGTGGAATATGCTATATCAGTTGTGTCCGGTCAGATGTTTTATGCTGAGCCGGACATAACTAATGGCCTTTTTGTGAACTTTGAACATCAGTCTGGCTACATGCAATGGTTTTTTTTCCTGTCCGCTGCAGGTAGAGATCCAGCATTACAACGGAGGCCAAAACTGCCCTCATAGGAAAGCATTGAATCCGTTCTGGCATCTGTTTGCCTCTGACGTTTCTGTACCACGTCAGAGGGAAACAAAACAGAACCCTTGACATATGTGAAAGGGTGACGGTTAAGGTGCTGATCTTGAGGTAACTGGCCTGTGTACAGGGGACAGAAAAATGGCAGGTTATATTTTTAAATGGAAAATGTAATGTAATGTGAGATGTACTAAAAATACCCAAACGTATAGTACCATCAATATAGTTCCAATACATATAGTACCATCCCGAAGTCTGACTTTTGGTGTTTTTTCTGTAAATAAGGTTTAGTTCTAGTCGTGGTTCATTATGTATGCAGTTGTGTTTTATCTAATGGTTGTTCGCTTTTATCTGATCGTAACTTCTATTTACACAAATGGGAGGGTACTCCGTTTTAACAACCATTGGTAAATAATGACTGAAGCCATTGCTTCTTGCTAGAGTTATACAGTTTAGAATATTTTTCCATTCTAAGTATACAATGGCTTTAGAGATACATAGGCTCAATATTTTGTTAATGCAGTCTGAATTGAGACCTTGGTGACCGGAGCTTTGTGGTCTTGCTGAATTTACAGCATATCACCTTTGGACACAGTGATTCAATAGCGACCTTACCCCTAAACTATTCAGAAATCTAGTCCTTGCATGAAATTGCAGACAGAGACTTTGTGCAGTGCTGACAATTTGCTCAAACACTAGGATCAGGAGGATGACGCGTAGAACTGACTCTCTTCTGTAATTCAAGGACTGAAATCGTATCCTCCGATTCTTTATCGTCATAGTTGCAATTCTAATACCATCTGTTATTATGCGACATATGTTTGGAGCTAATGATTTGAATAATTTATGAGAAGTGCTCAAACTAACCCAACAGAGTAAGGGCCTTAAATTAATGTACATGCTCCTGAATGGATGGCATGACCTACTTTTCACCACTTCAACCCTTCAACAGTAAGACTCTGTTCACACTAGAAATAAAAAATAGATCTTGTGTATTTCCTTATAGCACAGTACAGTGGGTACATTGCCTCCCTAGTATTAAATAAGGTAATGGGGAGAGAAAATAGGATAATGGTAGAAAAGGGAGAATGGCAAGTGGTTGGAGTAAGAGTAAGAAGTAAAGAAATGTATTATATCTAGATATTAAAATGTCACGTTACATCAGGCGATCCTGCAGCAAACTGACGTCACAAACCTAAACCGGTAATGACCTGGTCTAGTGGGCCCAGAGCTATAGCTTACAAATTCTCTAAATTAAATAGTTTATTGCAGATAAAATACCAAATATAAGCACGTAAAAAACTGCAAAACCACACAGTAAATCATCACACACTAAAGATCATATAATAATGTCCCATTCTAATGCCTGGTAGGCTCCGTGAAAGAGTCAAAGGAGGTGCTCAGCTCAAAGGTAAAGTCTTCAAATAATCCAATAGTAAAAGAAGGAATAGCGGGTAGAGACCATGATTTTCACAGGCCTGTCAAGTTCACTGTCTCTACCCACTTATTATTGCTATTGAGCAATAAAGGAAAGAGAAAGTTGATTTGGGTGCCGCTATTTCTTCTTTTACTAGTGGAACACGCAGTAAATAAGATCAAAGTGTAAAACACCTGCATAAAGTATATTACAAATTCCCAACATATGCAGGCATATAATATATTGCAAAGTCCCAGCATATGGCCATTTTGTGGCCTAGGGGATGCAATCTAAGGGTATGTGCACACGACCATTTTTCAGGCGTAATGGATGCGTTTTACGCCTCGAATTATGCCTGAAAAGACGGCTCCAATACGTCAGCAAACATCTGCCCATTGCTTGCAATGGGTCTTACGATGTTCTGTGCAGACGAGCTGTCATTTTACGCGTCGCTGTCAAAAGACGGCGCGTAAAATTCCGGCCGCGTCAAAGAAGTGCAGGACACTTCTTGGGACGTAATTGGAGCCGTTTTTCATTGACTCCAATGAAGAACAGCTCCAATTACGTCCCTAAAAGACGCTGCGAAAAACGCGAGTACGTGCAATTACGTCTGAAATTCAGGAGCTGTTTTCTCCTGAAAACGGCTCCGTAATTTCAGACGTATTTGCCGTTGTCGTGTGCACATATCCTAATGGTATGGCTCCTAGCGAACATTAAAAAAGCATCAATTAGCAGTATTGGACACATCCAGAGCATATAGTCAACAGACGACTGTCCAAGTAATTGGCAATAATAGGCCAAGGCTGACTCTCCTCATTTAGTGCACTACATCAGTTCGTCAACATGAAAGAGGCTGGTACCAGTCTGAGAAGAAAATGGGGAAAAAAGTAAGAAGATACTCATCCACATAGTAGGTCTGTGGTCATTGTATTTCCATTGGACAGCAGCCATAAGTGATCAATCTGAGGGTATGTTCACATGGAGTGTCTTCAGGCGTATTTCGGGGCGTTTACGCCTCAAAAAACGCTTGAAAAAAACGGAAGCAGAAGCCTATTAACATCTGATTGACTTTACTGGGTTCCATCGGGGTTTTGGTATTTTCAACCGCAAGAATATTGCCGAAAACTGCAGTTTTTGTCCTCCAACAAAAAATTCTTGAAAACCTGGCAGTAAACCTGAGGGACCCAACTAATGCTATTGTGAAAAGAGCCTAACAAATAGACATTGTAATAGAACAGTGAGTAGATGGGATCCAGCGCAATGAAATAATTTCCAAAAGGTTATATTTAAAATGGAAACTTGTTCCAATTTTATTTAGTGACAGAGTAAAAACGGGAGTCAATGTCCCACAGAGGAAAGGTGGATGTGTGGAAAAATATGCTGCCTACGCGTTTCAGACGATCTCCTCGTCCTTAATCATAGCTGATTCTATACTAAATAGACATTGTACTCTGCCCCTTAATGACCACCAATACACATTTCCATGGCCTAATCAAGGCCTCCAGGTCTGCCTTTAATTTATGCCTATTAGGTCCTGCCAAAGGCAATACAATACAGAAGTATTGCAGTGAATTATGAAAGCAGTCAAATGGATGCATTGTAAAGTCCCCTAGTGGGACTAGAAAAAAAAAAGTTAAAAATAATTTCATAAAGTTACTAATAGAGAACTGAAAAATCCCAAGTAAAAAAATTAACTTTTTGTCATAATAAAGTATTTTGTAAAGGGAGAAACCTTTACAAAATGCTATTATTAGGACAAAAATGTGTGTGTATATGTATGTGTATGTATGTATGTGTGTGTATATATATATATATATATATATATATATATATATATATACAGTGAAGGAAATAAGTATTTGATCCCTTGCTGATTTTGTAAGTTTGCCCACTGTCAAAGACATGAACAGTCTAGAATTTTTAGGCTAGGTTAATTTTACCAGTGAGAGATAGATTATATTGATAAAAGAAAATCACATAGTCAAAATTATATATATTTATTTGCATTGTGCACAGAGAAATAAGTATTTGATCCCTTTGGCAAACAAGACTTAATACTTGGTGGCAAAACCCTTGTTGGCAAGCACAGCAGTCAGACGTTTTTTGTAGTTGATGATGAGCTTTGCACACATGTTAGATGGAATTTTGGCCCACTCCTCTTTGCAGATCATCTGTAAATCATTAAGATTCGAGGCTGTCGCTTGGCAACTCGGATCTTCAGCTCCCTCCATAAGTTTTCGATGGGATTAAGGTCTGGAGACTGGCTAGGCCACTCCATGACCTTAATGTGCTTCTTTTTGAGCCACTCCTTTGTTGCCTTGGCTGTATGTTTCGGGTCATTGTCGTGCTGGAAGACCCAGCCACGAGCCATTTTTAATTTCCTGGTGGAGGGAAGGAGGTTGTCACTCAGGATTTGACGGTACATGGCTCCATCCATTCTCCCATTGATGCGGTGAAGTAGTCCTGTGCCCTTAGCAGAGAAACATCCCCAAAACATAATGTTTCCACCTCCATGCTTGACAGTGGGGATGGTGTTCTTTGGGTCATAGGCAGCATTTCTCTACCTCCAAACACGGCGAGTTGAGTTAATGCCAAAGAGCTCAATTTTAGTCTCATCTGACCACAGCACCTTCTCCCAATCACTCTCAGAATCATCCAGATGTTCATTTGCAAACTTCAGACGGGCCTGTACATGTGCCTTCTTCAGCAGGGGGACCTTGCGGGCACTGCAGGATTTTAATCCATTACGGCATAATGTGTTACCAATGGTTTTCTTGGTGACTGTAGTCCCAGCTGCCTTGAGATCATTAACAAGTTCCCCCCGTGTAGTTTTCGGCTGAGCTCTCACCTTCCTCAGGATCAAGGATACCCCACGAGGTGAGATTTTGCATGGAGCCCCAGATCGATGTCGATTGACAGTCATTTTGTATGTCTTCCATTTTCTTACTATTGCACCAACAGTTGTGTCCTTCTCACCCAGCGTCTTACTTATGGTTTTGTAGCCAATTCCAGCCTAGTGCAGGTCTATGATCTTGTCCCTGACATCCTTAGAAAGCTCTTTGGTCTTGCCCATGTTGTAGAGGTTAGAGTCAGACTGATTAATTGAGTCTGTGGACAGGAGTCTTTTATACAGGTGACCATGTAAGACAGCTGTCTTTAATGCAGGCACCAAGTTGATTTGGAGCGTGTAACTGGTCTGGAGGAGGCTGAACTCTTAATGGTTGGTATGGGATCAAATACTTATTTCTCTATGCACAATGCAAATAAATATATATAATTTTGACTATGTGATTTTCTGTTTTTTTTTTTCAAAATATAATCTATCTCTCACTGGTAAAATTAACCTAGCCTAAAAATTCTAGACTGTTCATGTCTTTGACAGTGGGCAAACTTACAAAATCAGCAAGGGATCAAATACTTATTTCCTTCACTGTATATATATATATATATATATATATATATATATATATATATATATATACACACACACAGGGTGGGCCATTTATATGGATACACCTAAATAAAATGGGAATGGTTGGTGATATTAACTTCCTGTTTGTGGCACATTCGTATATGGGAGGGGGGAAACTTTTCAAGCTGGGTTTTGACCATGGCGGCCATTTTGAAGTCGGACATTTTGTATCCAGCTTTAGTTTTTTCAATGGGAAGAGGGTCATGTGACACATCAAACTTATCGAGAATTTCACAAGAAAAACAATGGTGTGCTTGGTTTTAACGTTACTTTATTCTTTCATGAGTTATTTACAAGTTTCTGACCACTTATAAAATGTGTTCAAAGTGCTGCCCATTGTGTTGGATTGTCAATGCAACCCTCTTCTCCCACTCTTCACACACTGATAGCAACACCGCAGAAGAAATGCTAGCACAGGCTTCCAGTATCCGTAGTTTCAGTTGCTGCACATCTCGTATCTTCACAGCATAGACAGCATAGCGAGATGTGCAGCAACTGAAACTACGGATACTGGAAGCCTGTGCTAGCATTTCTTCTGCGGTGTTGCTATCAGTGTGTGAAGAGTGGGAGAAGAGGGTTGCATTGACAATCCAACACAATGGGCAGCACTTTGAATACATTTTATAAGTGGTCAGAAACTTGTAAATAACTCATGAAAGAATAAAGTAACGTTAAAACCAAGCACACCATTGTTTTTCTTGTGAAATTCTCGATAAGTTTGATGTGTCACATGACCCTCTTCCCATTGAAAAAACTAAAGTTGGATACAAAATGTCCGACTTCAAAATGGCCGCCATGGTCAACACCCAGCTTGAAAAGTTTCCCCCCTCCCATATACGAATGTGCCACAAACAGGAAGTTAATATCACCAACCATTCCCATTTTATTTAGGTGTATCCATATAAATGGCCCACCCTGTATGTGTGTGCGTGTGTGTGTGTGTGTGTATATGTATATGTGTATATATATATATATATATATATATATATATATATATATATATATATATATATATATATATATATATATATATATAATTTTTTTATTTATTTTTTAAATAAACTACACATAAATGGTATTGTCCTATCTGTAACGCCCCAAACTTTTATGTTATTAAACCTGCATGGTGAACGCCATAAGAAATGAAATAACAATGCCAGAATTGCTGTTCATCCTGCCTTCCAAAAAATGCAATCAAAAAGTCGTATGTACCCCAAAAAGGTAGCGATAAAAACGACACGTTATCTCGCAAATATGCCCTCAAGCAACTGCGTTGGAGGCAAAAAAAAGTTTTAGCTGTTGGATATGGCGACACAAATACGTTGCAAAGGAAAAGTGTTTTTATTGTGTCAAAGTAGTAAAACATAAAAGATATAATTTTGGTATCACCATAAACGTAGCGACCTGCAGAATAAAGTTATTATATTATTTACACCAGATGGTAAATGTAAACTTAAGATGAAAAGAGAATGGCGAAATCTCAGTTTCTTTTCCATTAGACCCCCAAAAACAGCTAATAATAATTTATATGTGCCCCATAATGGTGCAATTAAAAAACACAAATTGTCCTGCAAAAACAAGCTAAAATTGCTTGAATTAGAGAATAGGCTGTAAAATAAATGGCATAATAATATGCAAATGGAGTGTCATGGCAGTTCCATCCAGATGTTTTATGCACAGACCTGTATTAGGGTTATCTGCTAATTAATAATGCTTGTTCATTGCAGACCGTGAAAATGCCACGTTTCTGTCATATTCGTGCTAATCTTCTTGAAAAGAGGTGCTTTCTTTATTACAATCTTCAGATAAGACTGGGCCAGTTACTTTAGAGCCTGTACTTCCACTGTAAGACATGTCACACCTTTTAGCAAGTGTTAGGGTATGTTCACACGACAGCGCAAAATACGTCTGAAATTACGGAGCGGTTTTCAGGCGAAAACCGCTCCTGAATTTCAGACGTTTTGACAAGTGCACGCGTTTTTCGCGACGTCCATTATGGACTTTATTGGAGCTGTTTTTCAATGGCGTCAATGAAAAAACGCTCCAATTACGTCCCAAGAAGTGACATGCACTTCTTTGAGGCGGGTGTCTTTACGCGCCGTCTTTTGACAGCAGAGCGTAAAATACACCTGAACAGAACACCATAAGACCCATTGAATTCAATGGGCAGATGTTTGGAGAAGTTTTTTCCGGCGTAATTCGAGGAGTAAAACGCCTGAATTATGTCAGTAAATAGGGCATGTGAACATACCTTTACGGTTTGGTTCCTGTAGTCCGGTTCCTCAGGAGCTCGGTTAGGGTGGAGGTACTCATCTGGCACCAGGGCTTCAGTGCCTCTAATTAGCCCAGTTGTAGATTTTCTAGATTGCTTCAGTGGAAGGGGAAACCAATAATGAGGAGGTTGGAGATAGTTTCTACAGGTTACAGCAGTAAAAGGCTATAACACGTACCAGAACAATTTTGAAACCTATTCAAGCAGGTTCGGTAATGGTGATCTAGTAGTACTGAGCTTGCAGTACATGGGATTATCCAAGGGAGTAGTCAAGGACCGCAACAGGTCACAAACATAAAGTTCAAGATCAGAATATAGCAAAACCACTTTAGGGAGCCAAAACCCCTTGGCGCTGCAGCCATTGTTCAGTTTTTATTCATTTTAGTTTTTTTTCTCTCTCACTTTCCAAAAGCCATACTTTTATTTATTTTTATTTTTTTTAAAGGTCGGCATAGCCGTATGAGGGCTTGTTTTTTGCAGGATGAGTTGAAGTTTTTAAATGGGTTGTCTGACAACAGAAAATGTTCCTAATTGGTTAAGAAATGTAAAATGGAGACATTTACTAATATATACTTTCACTTTCAAAACTGCAAGGATGTCCAGATTTCCCTGTTCTGTGAAGTGGTCCTGAAAGTGGAGCTTCTCTCCTTAGTTGTGACGTGCTGACAGGGCTTCAGAATGCAGAGAGCTCCCCCCTCCTCCCAGTGTCGGTGACGTGATGATGGGCCTGGCTGCCTGGCTCTGTTAATTAGATAAGCCAGCCCCTCCTCTGTCCCGGCTAATACACCGTAGCTTTATGTCCAGTCTGCAATTGATCCTTTTCCTCCTACTCTCCCCATTATCTGTTAGCCCCCCCCCCCTTTGACTGTCAAAACAGAGCTATCTGCTTTCAGTGTGAGACATACACATAAATAATAATAATAAAGATGGCACACACTGAAAACAGATAGCTACGTTCTATGCTCGGAGATCCATAACTTTTTTTTATTTTTCCTTCGATAGAGCGATGTTAGGGCTTGTTTTTAGTGGGGTAGCTGCAGTTTTAATCTGTACCATTTTTGGGGTTTGGGATACATACAACTTTTTTGCTCACTTTGTTTTTTGTTTTTTTTAAATTTTTGGGGAAGCAAGGTGATCAAAAAGCTGAAATTTTGGTATGGTGATTTTATTATTTTTCTATGGTCCTCATCTGGCGGGTTCAATAACGTGAAAAATTCTTACTTTTTTTCGATGGCAGTTAAATTTAACTTTTTATTTTTTGCATTACTTCAGGGGAAAAATGGGAAAAGGGTTTTTTGTTTTTTTTTCTTTGTTTTTTTTTTTTAACTGGGCTGAATTGGAGCAGAAAAAATGGCAGACCTGGGGGCTCACTATTGACTGCAGCACCTGAGTGGTTAAATAGCCAGGATTGGAGTCCTGTAATCTCGGCCGCTGCAGTGAGGTGTCAACTGTAACATACAACCGACAACCGTTAAGTATGGGTTGGGCACAGCCCATGATCCAGCACCATACATCCTCCCCCCCCCCCCTTGGCGGCTGTGACGTACAGTTACGTCACATGTCACCAAAGGATTAAGTAGAGCGCCACCCGCCTGACCACACTGCCAGACCTGTTGAGAGACTCGTGGCGGTGGTGGCCAGCAGGGAGAGACTCTGCTGGACCACAGTGAGGTGAGTACATTACATTGAGTTAATCCTATACTAGAAATATTAATATAAAGGTAAGGCATTGGTCTAAAGGCAAATAAGTAGCTTGACAGATGGGTGGGTCTAAAAAGGAATGAGAGGGAAAAAGATGTGGGATAGGAGTGGTCATATGCTGGCTTGATTTTACCTCCGTGTAGATTGTAACGCTGTAGTTATTTCTCCTTCTCTATCACTTTGCATTCTGTTGGATTGCCTTGCAGCGGTCTGGCAAGAAAAGAAATGCATTGTGAAATGTCGGAGCCTTGTAGAAACAATCTGCTCTCACGGAATGATAACAAAGATTAAGCAAATTCTAAATGTGTGTTGGCTTTGCAAAGCCCATGTTTACTGCACCTATTGAACAAAACCAGGAGTGGTTATTTGTAAAGAATGAACAGATTAGCCATAATAAGGTAAAAATAATGATGTCTTAGTAAGAATAAAAGAAAAAACTGTAACTCAAGATAATAATCTCCAAAGACACAAAAGATTTATGTGCCAGGAAGATTGTAAAAGATCAAAGGTATTACAATATAATGCTATTGGCTACTGCTTCAGTTCCAACTTTTATACATACAACATATGTATTATTAACCTGTACGACTAGATTTTTTAACAATTAGAATGTAAATACCTGTGCACTGTAAGCTTGTATTCAGACCTTGATCATGATGGCTGTTAAGCCCCTTAGCCTTGCCTGTAGTCAAGGCAGAGTTGTGCTGTCAGGTCAAATCACTGTGGCAGCAAAAGGGTTACATTTAGTGTACATGGGGTTGGGCCCTGTGTGCGTGCAGTAAATCCACTGCTAATTACGCATTCTAAGGAGTGATAGGTTTCAGAGGTGTTATGGTTTAAGAGCTAAACAGGTGGGGAGGATGTTAGTTTATTATACTTGCAATTTAATAAAGCCCATAAATCACACATCACTGTACTGATGACGTGGTCTTCTCACGCTTCTCACTCATCTTTGTTTTAGTTCGAATTAAGACGTAAAAGACCTATAGGATGAAGTATTCTTTTATGTATTGCACACCTGGTATGAGTGATTGTAAAAACTATATCTATCTATCTATCTATCTATCTATCTATCTATCTATCTATCTATCTATCTATCTATCTATCTATCTATCTATCTATCGACAGCACTCCAATTCAAAAGTAGACAGCACTCCAATTCAAAAGTAGACAGCACTCCAATTCAAAACTGAAAAATGGGTCTTTTTATTAGCCCTCGTGCAACGTTTCGGCCCTCCAAACTGAGTCATTTTCAAGCATACTGGCAGTGTACACAGCAACGGTATATATGGGGACCAAACATTGTCGCATTTACATGTGATTAAAGCAAATATTCAAACAGTAATAAATTCATTGTATTAACATCTTGTTGTAAATTGTGTATCATAGCAAAAATGATTGTTCTACACAATAGTGCTTAAAAACATTTTCAAATACATAAAGTGCATAGAGTAATTATGCATGCACTAATAAAGCAAACAAGTACATGTGAAAGAAATTAATATTTGCTTTAATCACATGTAAATGCGACAATGTTTGGTCCCCATATATACCGTTGCTGTGTACACTGTCCGTATGCTTGAAAATGACTCAGTTTGGAGGGCCGAAACATTGCACGAGGGCTAATAAAGAGACCCATTGTTCACTTTTGAATTGGAGTGGAGTCTACTTTTGGAAATCTATCTTTTACAGATGTAAACACACATTAGAGGATCAACTCATACAAGTGTTTTATGGTATAAAGTAATAACGTACGTTCTTATGATTAAGAATCTAAACTTTAGTCTAGAAAATGTCAAATAGATTAAGGAATTTGAAGAAGCTTCTTTAAATTTAAAGGGAATTTATCAACACAAAATGATATTAACTAAGTCAGTCTTTTTTTTTATGTTGGAGGTGCTTTTATTTTTTTGTGGCAACAAATGTGTGTGTGTGTGTGTGTGTGTGTGTGTGTGTATGTAATTGAATGGAGAAAGAGAAGGCTGGCACTGCCCTATTTCAGACACAATACAATCACTGCACAAAGTTCCTTGTTGGTTAGCATATGTGGAGTACACCTGTCAAATTGCCTTGATAAAGCGCTTGTAGCGTGAAACGGTCGTAGGCTATTCCACATCTAACAGAGCGAGATCATTTTTCAATAAAAATCTTTTTATTGCCACAGACGGTGAGTGCCTCGTACTTCTACTATCTTCGTGTGTGTGTGTGTGTGTGTGTGTGTGTGTGTGTGTGTGTATATATATATAGATAGATATAATATTTTTTTTTTATTTATTACAGTGTGATTCAAAAAAGATGGTGCAAAAGTAAAGGCCTGTAGTTAAAGTAACATCAATGGTAAAGCTGGTTAGTGCCCATAGCAAACAATCACAGCACAGCTTTAATTTTCAAGAGCCAAATTTGAAATGTTCTTACATATTGTGACATAAGATGGTGACATTGAAGCAAGAAAAAGCTTTTTGCGTGTTGGAATTTGCAAGAACTGGGTCAGTTGTGACAGTACAGCGAAACTTTCAGAATAAATTTGGTAAATGTGCTCCGCAAAGTAACTGCATTTCGCGTTGGGTTAAGCAATTCGAAACCACTGGGTGTTTATGTCATTGGAAAAGTCCGGGCCGCCCAAAGACTTCGGAAAAGACAGTGAACAGGATTCGAGCCGTGTACGAGCGTACTCCTAGAAAGTTGACCAGGCTGACTAGTATGGAACTACAAGTGCCACAAACCACAGTATGGCGTATCTCAGGAAAACCATGTGCCCTTATAGAGCACATGCGGGACTCCCCCAAATGAAACATGTTCTGTGAAATGAGCAGGCGCAAAGTCTGCGGTCCCTTTTTTTGCTGAGGATACTATCACTGGTCACTCCTACCTGGACATGTTAAAGAAATGGCTTATGCCACAAACTACATTTGGCAGATTTCCCCTATCAGCAGGGTGGTGCACCTCCAAATTTCCATTTTTGATGTTCGTGATACCTTAAAGGCATGGTGTTGCCCTAAAAACATGTTTTTTTTTTTAAAAAATTAAACATTTAGTGTGTGGGTGATTAAACATTGTTCAAATTTTTTTTTTTTTTTTGCACGAGTCCAGGAAATATTATAAATTATTTCTAATTTATAATACTACCCATTTTTGGTCACTAGATGGAGCTGTTCCCAATGTTGCAGCATTGCAACATTGGGTTAAAAGCCCTCGCTCTAGTGAGCTCTCAGCATCCCCCCCTCCTTTATCCTGGCTAGTGCCGGGATAAACGAGGGGTTTGAAAGGTTTAACCTCCTACACTGTGTGTCGCCATTTTTTGAGGTAACCCACAGTGTAGTAGGTTTACATACAGTAGTAAACACACACAAACACTAACATACATTGAAATGTCTTACCTGCTCCTGCCGCCGCGGCTCCCTCCGGCCCGTCCGCTCCCTTTGCTGCCGCTGTTCCATGTGCACAAGTCCGGAAGCCGCGACCGGAAGTAGTAATATTACAGTCCGGCCGCGACTTCCGGTCCACAGGAAAATGGCGCCGGACGGCGCCAATTTCGAATAGGACTGTGTGGGAGCGGCGCATGCGCAGTTCCCACACAGACGCCGTACACGGACGTGAATGGGACGGGAGCCGTTCACAGTCCCTATGGGACTGTGGCTGCCGTACTCCATGTCTGTGTGTGTCGTTAATCGACACACACAGAAATGGAACAAAAAATGGCAGCCCCCATAGGGAAGAAAAAGTGTAAAAATAAGAAACAGTAAAACACAAACACACAAATGAATATAAACGTTTTTATTACAGCACTAACATCTTTAACATATAAAAAAATTATTTGCCATGACACTGTTCCTTTAATGAAACGCTGGTTAGCCGCACCAGAAATAACGATTCACCAATGTTGCGCTGGCCTCCACAATTGCCAGATCTAAAAAGGACTCGATGTATCTGCCCCCCAGCCACAGGATCTGAATGACCTGAGACAAGGTATCACTGAAACAGTGGTGTCCATATCCGGTTCTGTCCAGACGCGCCCGCATATACTCGGACTACTGCCTAGACATCTGCTGTGTCACTAATGGAAATCACTTTGAACATTTGTAGAAAATTAGGTTTGTGGCACATGTAGTTCAATACTAGTCAGCCTGGTCGACTTTCTGGGACTATGCTGGTACCCGGCTCGAATCCTGTTCACTGTCTCTTCCGAAGTCTTTTCCCATGACATAAGACCTAGTGGTTTCGAATTGCTTCACCCAACGCGAAAGGCAGTTTCTACGCGGAGCACGTTTACCTAATTTATTCTGAAAGTTTCGGCCACTAGAGCACTCAGAATAAGCTGATGTTTTCTGCAACTCACAGCTTTGTTGTGTAGACTGCGATAGAGTCAGCGGAGGGTGGGTGAGAGATTTAATTACCGCTCTGTTGTACTACTGGAAGCCTAGATATGGCAAGATTGCCACAATATACACATGCAGGGATGGCTCTGTATGTGCCTTCCCTATCACTCTATCGGGAAGGGGACTGTATTTCATCACTTTTTGGAGGCCAATAATCTATTTACATTTCTCAGTCAATTATCTCCCATTCATAGCAATTGCCATAAAGTCCACAGACTTTGCTGCACTGTCTAAACAGACAATACAGGAAATAAGTGTTGTAGGAAGAAATGTGGCAGATAAGGCTGGGTTCGCGTTTTAACCTCGAATTACGTCCGAAAATACGGCTCCAATGCGCCGGCAAACATCTGCCCATTCGTTTGAATGAGCTTTACGATGTTCTGTGCCGACGGTCATTTTTTTTACGCGTAAAAAAGACGCCCGCGTCAAAGAAGTGCCTGTCACTTCTTGGGACGTAATTGGAGCCGTTTTCCATTGACTCCATAGAAAAACAGCTCCAATTACGTCCGTAATGGACGCTGCGAAAAACGCCTGCACTTGCCTTTACGTCTGAAATTCCGGAGCTGTTTTCTCCTGAAAACAGCTCCGTAATTTCAGGCGTATCGGACGTGTACATGCGAACATACCCTAAGGATGACGATAAGAGCCCAGCTCCCTGCAGTGTGCTCAGTCCGGGAAATGCGGCCGACCTGCGGACCGTATATCACGGACTGAACACCCTCGTGTGAATCCGGCCTCAGTGTATAAAAAAAGAAAGACTGCTCATAAAGAAAAGCACCTGATGTCAAATATGGTTGTGGATCATTGATGCTTTGGGGCTGTTTTGCTGCTAGAAGTCTAGTTATTAGAAGGCTTAAACGGGGGTGTGGATAGCTTTTTCAGTAAGATCATGATGACTCTACATCAAAATCCACTCACATGGTTATGGGAACACAAAATACAAGTTTTGACGTTCACGCTCTAAGGCCTTGTTCACACGGTGCACATTTGATGCAGATTTTGAATGCGTTATTTTAAGCCATAACCAGATCTGTAAGCCCTTTTATATTTTTCTTCTGTTTTTAGGTTCCGTTCCTGGTCCAAGTTTAAAAAATGCATTCAAACTGCGGCAGTGGCAGATTTTGATGCAGAAATTTCTGTAGAACTGATTTTCAGTCATTCATGAGAATGGGGTTGTTTCTGCAGCCAGTGCATGGATTTCTGCAAGTTCCATTCAGATGAATAGAACTGATTTTCAGTCGCAGAAATTTTTGCAACAAATGCCACATGTGAATCCATCCTTAGGCCCTGTTCACACTGAGTTTTTTGCAGGCAGAAAATTCTGCCTCAAAATTCAGTTTGGAATTTTGAGGCAGATTTTGATCAGCATGCACGCCGTTTGCCGAGTTTTTCGCGACATTTTGAGCTCAAGCAAATTTACCCCCACGGGCAAAAACGCCACAAAATACGCTTTCTCTGCCTCCCATTGATGTCAGGGAGAGGTCAGAGACGTAAACGCCCGAAGATAGGGCATGTCTCGGGAAAAATGCTCGCGGGAAGAAACTCCTTTGCCTGGCCATTGAAATCAATGGGAGGCGTTTTCGGAAGTTTTTTGGCGTATTTTCCGACGCGATTTCCGCGTCAAAAAACCGTGTCACAGAAACTGTGTGAACAGGGCCTTGGAGTAAGTCCACTCAAAGTATAAACACTTCAAAATTTCAGAGCGGAAATTCCACAGTAATTTACATTCTGCAGAATGAGAATCCGCAGCACCGGTTAATCTCCGCACGTGTGTTCTGGATTTTTTTTCCTGCAGCATGTGGATGAGATTTGTTCACATCTCATCACCTGTAGTACACTGTAGAGTTTCCGCGCTGAAAATCCAGGTATAAATTCTGCAGTGTTTTAAATGTATGTGGACGTACCCTTTGTCTCCGGATTTAAAATGTGCCAAATTGCGCTAAAATTTGGCGCAAATTAACACTCCTAAACTAAGGCAACCAAGAGGTGGTCTAAACAAAAAGTATCTAACGTGTCTAGCAAAATGGGCCAAATTTATCATACACTGTACGCCACTGTGATGGACCTGGCAGTCAGAAGATGTGCCAAATTTAAGTTTACACTATCTAAATCTTATACAGCTTAGTAAATCTGCCCCAGTGTTCTCAATAAAAAAAGTATATACAGTTTTGAACAAATTTGATATAGATTGAATATTTATATATTCAATTTTGAGTAAGCTAGATCTGTTTTGAATGTTAAAGTAATTCTTCACACATGCATATATATATATCAAATAACAGCGCTAAATGTACTTTAATTTCTGATTTACATAAAAATTTGTATCCTTAGGCTCTGTGGTTGCAAGAGTAAATTGTTTACTTTAGACAAAATTTTGAATGATAAACATCGATAAATTGTAACTTCTTGCATATCTATTTTGCTTATTTTCTTTACTGTTTGTGATTTCCTCATAAAAAGACAAGGTAAGCAGTAATACTTAATGTGGTTGCAATTTTATAAGTCCGGTTGCTTGCTAAATCTGAGTTTCATTGCAGATCTGCATTTCAACAACAGCAATATCAATTATGATAAAGATCTTTTGACACTTGTTTTGTTTGCAGGTGTCTTTTATAAGACGACCTCTAATCCCTTCAGGAAGAAATAGTTTCTCTCTTTTTAAAGAGTATTAAGTAAATATAAAGGCTCTCTGATCCTTGCCTTTTGTTGCTGATTCTTTGAGGGATATTTCCCAACATTCATTGTTTAAATGGTTGTCAGGAGGAATCAAGTGAGACTTGATAAACAATGCAGTAACTGGTTCATCTCATTCTTTGTACTGGAGCATTTTTTAAAGGATTTGCATTGAAGAAGGGCTTTTTGGTGGAGGTACACTCAGGGTCACTTTCAGCCTTCAAAACCTTTACTGTTTTTGTGACTTTTTAATACAGACTTGGTGTACAAATCCAGAGCCTGGAGTAGCTTGACACGGTATAGTGCACCATGTCCTTGGGATAGGGAGAACGCAAAAAATCTTTAACTTGTATATTTTCAATTACGTATAATAATTATGTATGTTTGATCACGTAGGTATTTTCTTTGTGAGCCTGATTAACCTTTTCAGGACCAAGGGTCATCGATACCTCAATGACCAGCCCCATTTTTTCAAATCTGACCTGTCATTTTATGTGGTAATAACTCTGGAATGCTTTTGCCTATCCAAACGATTCAGAGATTGTTTTCTTGTGACATATTGTACTTTTGTTAATGGAAAAATTTGGTCAATAAATTCATAGCTTATTTGGGAATAACACCAAAATGTAAAGAATTTTCAAAAATTATAATTTTTCTAGTTTAAAATGTCATCTACTTGTAAAACAGATATGAATACCACGCAAAATTGTTGCTAATTAACATCCCCATATGTCTACTTTATATTTGCATTGGTTTTTGAACATTATTTTATTTTTCTAGGACGTTACAAGGCTTAGAACTTTAGCAGCAATTCCTCACATTTTCAAGAAAATTTCAAAAGACTATTTGGTCAAGGACCAGTTCAGTTCTGAAGTGGCTTTGAGGGCCTTATCTACTACATAGAACCCATAAATCACCCCATTTTAAAAACTGCACCCCTCAAAGTATTAAAAACAGCATTCGGAAAGTTTATTAACCCTTTAGGCATTTCACAGGAATTAAAGCAAAGTAGAGGTGAAATTTACAAAGTTCATTTTTTTTGCCAAAATTCATTTGTAATACATTTTTTTTTATGTAACACAGAAGGTTTTACCAGAGAAATGCAACTTAATATTTATTGGCCAGACTCTTCAGTTTTTAGAAATATCCCGCATGTGGCTCTAGTGTGATAATGGCATGAAGCCGCAGCCTCAGAAGCAAAGGAGCACCTAGAGGATTTTGGGGCCTCCTTTTTAAAAAATATATTTTAGGCACCATGTCAGGTTTGAAGAGGTCTTGTGGTGCCAAAACAGTGGAATCTCCCCAAAAGTGGTTTTGGAAACTACACACCTCAAGGAATTTATCTAGGGGTATAGTTAGCATCGTGACCCGACAGGTATTTTGCTATATTTATTGGAATATGTCTGTGAAAATGAAAATCTACTTTTTTTTTTTCTTAAATATAATTTTTTTATTTTTTACAAGGAATAAAGAATAAAAAGCACCCCAAAACTTGTAAAGCTATTTTTCACGATTACGTCAATACCCCATATGTGGTAATAAACTGCTGTTTGGACCCATGGCAGAGCTCAGAAGGGAGGGAGCGCCATTTGGCTTTTGGAGCACAGATTTTGCTTGGTAATAGTTCTGTTTGGGGTTTTGCTGGTATTTGAGTTTATAATGTGATGGCATATCTAAGCTGGGCAGAGTACATCAGGTTATAATAAGAGGGTATAATAATGGGGTAAATAAATAATTCATAGATGTGTGGCCGGTGTCGCACTGATAAATGGTGCCCAATCTTATCCGCTTTTGGACAATCGGCACAATTTCTGTCGCTATATTCTGAGCGCCAGAACTTTTTTTTTTCTCTCGTCACCGGAGCCGTGCCAGGGCTTATTTGTTACTTTACAATCTGTAGTTTTCATTGGTACCATTTTAGGGTACATGTGATATTTTTTTTTTATCACTCTTTATTTGATTTTTTTTGGCAAGCAAAGTGACAAAAAAAAAAAACATAAATTTTGACAAGGTTTTTTTGTCTTTTTTTTTTTTTACAGTAATCACTGTGCTCTATAAATGACATTTTATTTTATTCTGCAGGTCGGTACGATTACGGCGATACCATATTTAGAGTGTTTTTTTAATGTTTTGTGGTGTTTGCGCAATAAAATTGCTTTTCTATAAAATTATTTATTTTTTGTGTCACCATATTCTGAGAGCCATAATTTTTTTATTTTTCAGTCAAAAAAGCTGTGTAAGGGCTTGTTTTTTGCGGGACGGGTTGTAGTTTTTATTGGTAATATTTTGGGGTGCATTCAAATTTTTGATCACTTTTTATTCTATATTTTGGGAGGGGTGATGACCAAAAAATAGTGATGCTAGTATTGGTTTTTAATTATTTTGTTGCGGTGTTCACCGTGCGGGAAAAATAATATTATAGTTTTTATAGTTGGGGTCGTTACGAACGCGGTGATACCAAATATGTGTATGTTTTTAACGGTTTAATTTTTTTCCTATAATAAAAGACTTGGGGTATGTGCACACACACTAATTACGTCCGTAATTGACGGACGTATTTCGGCCGCAAGTCCCGGACCGAACACAGTGCAGGGAGCCGGACTCCTAGCATCATCGTTATGTACGATGCTAGGAGTCCCTGCCTCTCTGCAGGACAACTGTCCCGTACTGTAATCATGTTTTCAGTACGGGACAGCAGTTCCACGGAGTAGCAGGGACTCCTAGCATCGTACATAAGTATGATGCTAGGCCCCCCGGCTCCCTGCACTGTGGTCGGTCCGGTACTTGCGGCCGAAATACGTCCGTCAATTACGGACGTAATTAGTGTGTGTGCACATACCCTTATAGGAAAAAAAGCATTTTTTGTTTTTTAAACTTAGAACTTGTTTTTACACTTTTATAAAACATTTTTATTACTTTTTTTATTTTTTTACTTGTTTTACTTGAAGACCTGTAGCACTGATGGCTGCTATAATTCATTACACTAGCTAGGTAGTGTAACGTGTTATAAACTGGCAGTGTGACGTTGACCGCCACACTGACAGGAAGCCTATGAGGACCAGCTGGTCCTCATAGGCTTCCGTGAATGGCAGACCGGAGGCCGTTGTATGGCCTCCGGTTTTGCCACGCAACCGACGGCAGCACCCGCAATCGGTCCTCGGGAAAGTTCGTTGTAGCAACAAACTTTCCAGTTTGTTGCTACAACAAACTTTCCCTGCGATCACATGATCGGGACCTGAACCAATACGGTCCCGATCAGGTCTCCGGGTCCAGAGGCAGGGGTTAACAGAGCGATCCGGGTGTCGGCACTACTCTGAGACACCCAGATCGCGCTTTTAACACCCACTGTGAATTCACGTCGGCGCTGCACAGAGCCCAGCAAGCGCCGACGTGAATTTACTGTGGGCGGTCAAGAAGCAGTTAATAACGGTGATCATATTCTCTGTAGCCGAACCAATCGGTTTGGCTGTCAGTGAGCAGGTTGCTTGGAAGCCGGGGACACTGACACAGCCGGCGTTCGAGCGCTTTTCACCATGCTATGCCGGCTGGAACAGAAATCTGTATATTCACGCCCTGGCAGCACGGGGTATGTGCGAAAAGGATGTGAATCTACAGATTGTCGGCATGAAAGTGTTAATATGTAAAACATGTTCAGTTTGTTTAGATTGTGCAATAAAACCGGTATGTCATAAAAGAAGTCAAAAAGCTGAAACGTAGCTAACGTGTTTATATGTTTCAGGTACTGCTGTTATTTATAACGCTTTCTTAAGTATCTATAGAAAGCTTCCTTTTTCCTCTAGGGTATGTTCACACGCAAGCTCAAAAACGGCTGGAAATTACGGAGCTATTTTCAGAGAAAACAGCCTCTGGTTTTCAGACTTTTTTGAAGCTGATTACGTTTTTTGAGGCGTTTCTTCTAGACCTTTTTAGAGCTCTTTTTTCATTGATACAATGAAAAACGTCTCAAGAAATTACAACCTCCTTTTTACGGGACATATTTTTACGTAAAGAACCGCCCCGTCTAAACGAAACACAGTTTTTCCTATTTTATTCAATAGTAGATATTTGTAGGCGTTTAGCTACCGTTTTCTCGGGCATATTTCTGGGCGTTTACGCCCCAAAATACGCCTGAAAACACAGCGTGTGAACATTGGTAGCAGTTTTTGTTTGGGGTATTGTTGGTATTTCAGTTTAAACTGTGGGGGCATATGTAAGCTGGGCAGAGTACATCAGGGCATAATTAGGTGGTATAGTAATGAGGTAAAAAATTTTTTATATAATAATCCATAGATGTGTGATTCACTTTGGCCTGTGCATAAAGGATTGCTTCAGTGTCGCACTGATAAATGGTGTCGTTTCTTATCCCCCTTTTGGTATGCATGCTGCACCTTTGCAGTTTGGGAATTTTGCTGGGAAAGTGTTGTCTCCTGGTATAATACAGCACCCTCGCTTTCAGCAGATATGTCTGGGCCCTCCCCTTCCTGGTTCCCTAAAATTATAGGGCCTTGATAAATCGCCTCTTGAAACAGAAGAATTGATCCCCTCTGTGTGCACAACTACATATTTTTTCTTTCCTGACTTATTGGAGCCTTAGCGTATTATATTTTTTCATAGACGTAGTACTGTGAGGGCTGTTTTCTTTGGGTGGTACCATTTTGGGGTACATGCGACTTTTTGATCACTTTTCATCCTATTTTTTTTTTTTTGAGGCAAGGTGACCAAAAAACAGCAATTATGGCATAGTGTGTTATATATATATATATATATATATATATATATATATATATATTACACAGCGTACACCATGCGTTATAAATTACATACTCACTTTATTCTTTATTTTACGGCGTTCACTGCACGGGATAAATAACATAAGATTTTTATAGTTCGGGCCGTAACTGACACGGCGATACCAATTATGTATGGTTTTATTTTTTCAATAATAAAGGTCTTGATAAGGGAAAAAGGGCAATTATTTTATTTTATTACTTGAAACTTTTTTTTTTTTATTCTTTTTTTTTTTTTTAGTCCCACTAGAGGACTTGAAGGTTCAACTGTCTGATTGCTGTTCTAATACTTTGAACTACCTATGTAGTGCACTGCATTAGAACTGTCAGTCGTTCAGTAACAGCAAGCCGATTGGTCTCCGCCTCTGGGCTGGGCCTAATCTGCTTCTGTAATTGGCAGACCAGAACGCCATAGTTAGGCCTCCTATTGCGACATAGCAGTCTTCGTCAACCCCACGATCGCATCGCTGGAGTGCCAATTGGCCACAAACCACTTAGATGCAGCGATCACTTTTGATCGCTACATCTAAAATGTTAATGGCAGGGATAGGAACTTTCTCTGGTTCCTGCCATTACAGCATGGTGTCAGCTGTAACATACTGTTCTATAATATGCTGGTAGATTGGCAAACATTTTCAATGTGACCGGTTCTCTTTAACTACTTATTTAATGACTCCATATCCATAGGATACGCTCTCCTCTTCAAACATCGAGGATTTGAGTGGTTTAAACTCTTATCTCTTCTTTTATAAGCCTCTTGTCACTGAACCACATCTTACTTGCATGATCCTGTTTCAGTATAAATACCATGACTGCTCCATAAAAGCCACATTATTATGATCATTCAGAAGACCTGTTTCATATCCTATTTTCCATTTTTTTGTGCGGTTAGTACATTTAAATTAGGAACAGTCGGAACGCTGAACCGCTGACATGTGTAAGTTCCTGGGCAGTCTGGTGAAGTACCTCCACTATCATCCCATACAGCAGATAATCGAGAAGAACATTCCGAGACACTGGGATGCAATATCGTGGTTTAGCTTGAAAACATTGCCGCCTTGTATATGATTCCTTTAGAATAATATCACTGCATTCCTATGTCTCGCATTTTCTTCTCAATTAGTGAAGTGTAACTCTGCATTTCAGCTAGAATTTAAAATACTCTTAAATGCACATCTGACGATTTTACAGAAATTACTTAATTTCCAAGGTCTTAAGGGGGTTTTACACAGGACGATTATCGGGCAGACGAGCGTTCATAGTTCCCGATAATTGCCTTATGTAAACAGGGGAACGATCAGCAGATCAACGAGCAAACGCTCGTTCATCTGCTGGTCATATCGTTTTAAAAAGTAAAATATCGTTGTCGGCAGCACATCCATCTTCCTTTGTAAACCGGGAGACGCGCTGCCGACATGATGATAATGGATGGGGACGAGCGATCGGAGTAAAGACCGCTCGTCCCCATCCATAGCTCCGTGTGACCGGAGCAAGCGAGAGCCGATCAACGATGTCTCCTTGATCGGCGCTCGCTGCACCTGCCGCTTATCTGCTGGTTTTATAGGGCCTTGAGAGTCATTCTTGTATCTGTAATGGATTCATTGACCTCATTAGTTAGAATTCTATTATTTAAAGTGGACTTGTCAGCAGGATTATGCTGCCTTATCTGCAGGATATGATTGACCGCCTACCTTTTATGCACTCTCATATAGGCAAGGCTGTCACTCACTGAGTGAGGGCGGGGGGAATACTCAGGACTTGCTGAGCGCTGAGAAACCTAGCTTTAGTGAGTAATACAGTAATTACAGTCTTCTACATTGAATTCTAGAAAGCAATATATCAATGTGCTCTGCTTCTCCTCTTTGAAGTGCTGCCTTCGCTGACAGATCTGCTTTGAACATTTAATACTTGTGTTACGGCTTCTTACTTTTTACATACTACAAACGTTAGAGTTACTACAGAGTACACGTGTTATTGTGTTAAAAAAAACATTTTGTCAAATGTGTATTCCGCTTTTGAAAGCAATCACTTTCTGTAACAGACTAAGAAACCTTTCTAGAGCAGCTTGCTTTGTATACACCATACTTCCTGTGGCGCACCTCTCCCCTGGAAGATCTTATTATGCGTTGAGCAGATTACTCTTTCCTGTAAGAACAGTCTCTTCCACTGCTGAGACCTGCCATTGGCACTGCTGAGACCTGGCTTAGGGTATGTTCACACGAGGTCATTACGTCCGTAATTGACGGACGTATTTCGGCCGCAAGTACCGGACCGAACAGTGCATGGAGCCGGGCTCCTAGCATCATAGTTATGTACGACGCTAGGAGTCCCTGCCTCGCTGCAGGACAACTGTCTCGTACTGAAAACATGATTACAGTACGGAACAGTTGTCCGACATAAGTATGATGCTAGGAGCCCGGCTCCCTGCACTGTGTTCGGTCCGGTACTTACGGCCGAAATACGTCCGTCAATTACGGACGTAATGACCTCGTGTGAACATACCCTAACTCTAATAGGTGCTCATATGAGTATTCAACCTCAGACAGGTAGGGCCTATACTTGGGAGGCACTTATCTGCTGATCTCTGAGAGCGATTTGTCCTCCTAGGAGACTAGGACATAATGCCCTGTTCACAAAGCAAATCAATCAAAGTAGGGGCCCTGCTGACCGCTTACCTTCACTGCCTATAGAAACAAATTGGACATCTGCCTTCTATGGTTGAGCACCTCTAGAGCAGTATTTCTTAAGCTTTCTAAGCCAAGTACCCCTTACCTCAACTAAATACCATCAAAGTACCCCCAAGGCTAAGATTCTACACTGTGCTGCTGCCTATTAAAAGCAAAGCATTAGGACAGTGCAGAAACCCTCTAGTGAAATAGCATATAACCCATGGGTTTCAAGTACTAGAGGTTAAGATCTTGGGCTATAGAGTAAGTAAGAACTCGATTCTGATAGTTTGCCTTCCCAACGCTAACGTTTTATTTTCTAAAGGGTCTCATTAGTTTGAAAAGTTTTCCATCTTGGAAACTTATTTTGTTCACCATGAGGACACGTCTGTAATTGTATTAGGCATAATTATTCTTTGACGTTAGCTGAAGATGTTTAGTGATGACTAGTTTAAAGGTCTCAATATGCATTGGAAATCTGCATTGGACAATGCTGTTTTAAAAAAATAAAATGCTTGTTTGTTTTAATTTTGGGCGATTTTATCGTAGTTTTAGAAAGATGTTGCATTTAACTTTTTTTCAAATGACTAAAATTGGTTCAAGTTGTGATTTAATGGGAGCAGAAAACGAAAAGAAAAAATAACCTGGGAGGAAGTTCATGGAGGATGTGCGGTGTCCTGCAGCTGCCCTCAGAAGAATCGAGTGATTTATTAAAGAAAGCCGATCTAAAAAGCCTTTATTTTAAAATCAACAGCTTGACTAATTTTAAATAACTGACTTTTCAATTGCTTTCATCGCAAACAAAGGCGTAATCCTGGGACTACTTGAGCCAGCAATGAAGGGTATGGTGAAGACCACCAGTGAATGTGCTTTTTCCCCTCCCTCTCTGTCCCCACCACACACAAAATGCATTGACTGCAGCTTTATGAAGTGAAAACACTGAGGAAAAGGGAAATCTGGAGACGCTGTCCACAGTTATTTCTTTGAAAGAATAGCTCTTGCATCTGGACATTGAGAACAAAAAGTGCTTAAGACAGAAATAATAGCTGAGGTCATTCACTTGCATGGAAGCAAAAGACTGGAACTGCCGTGCCTTGTTTCACTACCACTGACCCTTGCATTTTATTGTGTGGAAATGTCAGAGAAAGCGTGTAGAAAGAATTTTGTCGTTACAGCGACTTTGTCATTTTTCTTTCCTTATTATGATCTTTTGTGTTTTTCCATTTTTGTCTTTTTTTTTTTTTTTTAACTACATCACTGAGTGCGTAATGCACAGAACGTACGTAACTTGAGGTTATGGGTAGAGTTAGGCTTTACGTTATTATGGCAAAAACTATTTCTTTGAGATTTGCTAAACTAGCATGGAATGTTAAAGTAGAAACTAAAAATGTCTTTAAAGGTATTCCCCCCCCCCAAAAAAAAATTACCCACCCATTCGAAACATAAAAAATGCAGTCGATTTTGATGTGTACTTGTGTTTCGGAAGCTACTGACATTCCTGGGTTCGGACGCAAGTTACGTGATGACTGCTACATTGTGTATTTCCTCTTCTGCTGACATCCTGTGCCATGGTGCCATTGTCAGCTTCTTGCATTCCACTCCCTTAAATAATGTTTATGGGAAAACCTCTTAATCACCTATCCACAAGATAGGTGAGAAATATCTGATCGGTGGGACTCTCCAATCACAAGAATGGGCTTATCTTGCGGTAGTGTGCATGCTGGACCACTGCTCTATTAATTTCTATGGGGCTGCCAAGCACTATCTTTGGCAGCCTTATAGAAATGAATGGAGCGGTGGCCGAGCATGCACAGTACCACTTCATTCCTATGGGGCTCCCAGGAACGGCAAGATAAGCCCGTTCTGGATAGGTGATCAATATTGATTATGGTAAAAACCCCTTTACACGCACCAAAGAACGGCCGAAAATGCCTCTCATTGATTTCAATGGGAGGCGGAGGCATTTTTTTCCTGCGAGCGGAAAAACTGTCTCGCGGGAAAAAGATATGACATGCCCTATCTTCAGGCGTTTACGTCTCTGACCTCCCATTGACATCAATGGGAGGCAGAGAAAGTGTATTTCGCGTCGTTTTTGCCCACGGCGCTCAATGCTTGCGGGCGAAGCGCTGTGAAAATCGCGGCAAACGGCGTGCAGGCAGATCAAAAATCCGAATTTTCTGCCTGCAAAAAAACTGTGTGAGAACAGGGCCTTAATGTACGGGATGTCGTCAGTGACATGACGTATGGGGGGCTGGAAATTTGAATGGCGGCAACAAGCATGCGTGTGTCAACCACCCTGTTCATGCGCAGTATCAGAATGAAGAAGTTGGCGAAAGGAGTTTACTGTGCAGATCGCTCCTGGTATGTTGCATTCCAGGGATTGTAGTCTCCAGTGTCATGGTTGACCGAAACTAAGAATTTTGCTACAAACTGCTTCAACTGATACTGTTTAAACTGTTTTGGGAGTTGTTGTTTTTTTATGACACATGGAAAACCCCTTTTAAATGCGGAGTTAGAGCAGAAAGTCACATAAATACTGACCAAAGAAAATGTTTGTACTACATCTGCCTTCCAAATACATATTTTATTTTTTTGCCAATATACATGAAAATGATTGGGCCAAGATTTCCTACATGACAAGTTTACCCAAAAATTGAGACTACAAAGGAGAGAAGAGCAGAGGCAGTTAATCAGGTTGAAATCCTTGGAGTCTGCTCTGCTTGTAGTCAAAGACCTAATTTGTCATTCTCAGCATGAGAGCGACGATGCTGCCATTAAGCGTTAACAAAAGGCTAATCGAGGCACTTGAGGACTAAATAAGCCTATCATTTTAACACGTTGAATGCAATATTTTAGTTCATTCCCAAACAAAGATTGATAGGTTTAAATTAATGCAGTAATTTAGGCATGAAACCTTGTTATTAGCAGAAGTAAAGGGACATCATTTTGACAATACAGTCCACATTTTGTATGACCATGAACTGATGGCAGCCTGGTGCCTAAATTAATATAAAAATCGAGTTATGAATACCACAGTACACTTGAATGGTAAATGTATATCTTAATATTTAGTGCATCTCTAACATAAACACCATGGCGGATTAGTATATAGAATAGAATTATAAGTGTATTAGTAAAAAAAAAAAAAAAATCTATACTTTGCCAAGGACTACCTTACTTTTCTTGACATCGTACAATGCACTTATTTGTGTTCAACATCAGTGGCTATTAATTTTGATATAAGACTTCGCTGAATTGCAGGAATTACTAAGGCAATCTTTAGTTATTATTCTTATTCTAGTGTGTACCTTAGAAAGGACTGTATTATATTATAATTGGAGGCACCATTAAGGGCAGCAACACTTACTGACTGCTGTGTATATAATGTAGAAGATAGAAGCATTTAAAACGACTTTTGTCTTCTCTGGTTGGGGCACGCCAGTCTCAACTTTTGGGCGCTATTAACAATGGCGTAGTTACAGAGACTGGTAAAGCAGACCTACAGTGCATGAGTACACTACCAATCAGCTCTTTAAATTTCCGCTTCCCGGACTGGACTGTTAGTGAGATCTAAGTATTGGAGATGTGGAGTATTGGGGTTCTCTGCCGTCACATTTAAATTCTTAGGTGTGGAGTGGGTCTTCCCTTTATTATGATGGTTTTGTTATTGGATGCAGGCAATAAAAGGCTAGGATAATACCGCTTATTATGTGGGGTTTAATGTAGTGTACATAATCATACAGTCATGGTCATTTTGTTTCTTTCAGGTGTTTCTCCAGATTTTAGGGGTAATTGCTGTGGCAGTTGCTGTTATTCCGTGGATTTTAATTCCATTGCTTCCTCTTGTGATCGTTTTCTATTTCCTGAGGAGGTATTTTCTGGAAACATCTCGAGATATCAAACGACTTGAGTCAACAAGTAAGTATTGTATAAATAATTAGAACCTTTCAGCATATAATTTAGCACATGTCTAACAAGGTGTACTTGGGCTTTTAATGAATCCAGGACACAGGCTGGTCAACAATTATAATGGCCATTGCAGCACCGCATGTTTCTAGCCACAGACGCTTTGCTTTTCTTCCATAATGTAGCCCCAAAGGGAATAAGACCCTGTTTCAGTGTTCTAAAATAAGTTCTTCAGAGTATAAAGTTTGAAATCTGTATGTGATATTCTCCGTGTAAGAAAAACATTTTACATTGTTTTGTGTATCTACAGTGCCTTGCATCCCCCTTGTTGGTTTTCCTGTTTTGTTGCATTACAACATGGAATTAAAATGGATTTTATATTTGATTTTATGTAATTGAACGGAAAAAAATCCTTGTTAAAAGAAAAAAAATAATAAACTGGAAAGTTGGGATGCATATGTAAGCACACCCATTGCTATGAAAGCCATAAATATCTTCAGAAGTCACATAATTAGTTGCATAAGGCTCGTCTGTGTGCAATCAAATTGTCACGTGATCTGCCACATGTCCGTATAAATACACCTGTTCTGAAATAAGTCTGCGACATCACTGAGCAAGCAACATGTAGACCAGGGAGCTCTGCAAACAGGTCAGAGACAAAGGTGTGGAGAAGTACTGGTCCTTCTCAATGAATTAGAATATAATCAAAAAGTTAATTTATTTCAGTAATTCAATTCAAAAAGTGAAACTCATATTATATAGATTCATTACACACAGAGTGATCTATTTCCAGCATTTTTTTGTTTTAATGTTAACGATTATGGCTAACAGTTAATGAAAACCCAAAATTTAGTGTCTCAGAAAATTAGAATATTATATAAACCCAATTTCAAAAAATTTTAATACCGAATTTTTGGCCTACTGAAAAGTATATGCAGTATATGCCCTCAATACTTGGTCGGGGCTCCATTCGCATGTATTACTGCATCAATGCGTGGTGGCATGGTGGTGATCAGCCTGTGGCACTGCTGAGATGTTATGGAAGCCCAGGGTTCTTTGATAGCGGTCTTCAACTCGTCTGCATCATTAGGTCTGGTGTCTCATCTTCCTCTTGACAATACCCTATAGATTCTCTACGGGGTTTAGGTCAAGCGAGTTTGCTGGCCAATCAAGCACAGTGATACTGTGGTTATTAAACCAGGTATTGATACTTTTGGCAGTGTGGGCAGGTGCCAAGTTCTGCTGGAAAATAAAATCAGCATCTCCATAAAGCTCGTCAGCAGAGGGAAGCATGAAGTACTCTAAAATTTCCTGGTAGACGGCTGCGTTGACTCAGGACTTGATATACTCCTACCAAGAAAAATCTGCGCTCTAAAATCCGAATGAAACCCCTTAAAGGGAATGTGTTGCCAGCAAAACATGTATTTTTTTTTTTAGTTAAACATTTAGTGTGTAGGTGATTAAACATTGTTCAAATTTTTTTTATTTTTTTCACGAGTCAGGAAATATTATAAATTAGATTCTAATTTATAATATTTCCCAGTGCTGGTCACTAGATGGAGCTATTCCCAAAATTGCAGCATTGCATGTGGTAAAGCAACCACATTGCTTTTTGCTGCAAAATTTGGAAAAAAGCACTCGCTCTAGTGAGCTCTGAGAATCCCCCCCTCCTTTATCCTGGCTAGTGCCGGGATAAACGAGGGGATTGAACGGTCTAGCCTCCTACACTGTGTGTCGCCATTTTTTGAGCTAACACACAGTGTAGTAGGTTTACATACAGTAGTAAACACGAACATACATAGAAATCTCTTACCTGCTCCTGCCGCCGCGGCTCCCTCCGGCCCGTCCGCTCCGTCTGCTGCCGCTGGTCCAAGTGCACAAGTCCGGAAGCCGCGACCGGAAGTAGTAATCTTACTGTCCGGCCGCGACTTCCGGTCCACAGGAAAATGGCACCGGACGGCGCGCATTTCAAATTGGACTGTGTGGGAGCGGCGCATGCGCCGTTCCCACACAGACGGCGTACACAGAAGTGGATGGGACGGGACCCGTTCGCAGTCCCTATGGGACTGTGGCTGCCGTATTCCATGTCTGTATGTGTCGTTAATCGACACATACAGAAATGGAAAAAAAAATGGCAGCCCCCATAGGGAAGAAAAAGTGTAAAAATAAGAAAAAGTAACACACAACACACAAATTAATCCAAACGTTTTTAATAAAGCACTAACATCTTTAACATATTAAAAAAAAAATTGTGATGACACTGTTCCTTTAACAATTTGACGTTTTTTTCTTCAGTGGCACAAACTGAAAATAACATCATATTGTGCACTAAAATGGCATGAGTGGAAAATTGTAATTTACACTTTGCACCATCCGCTGCGCATTCATTTCTAATGAAATAAAAAAAAACTGTGGGGTCAAATTGCTAACTACACCCCTTAAAATGGCTTAAGGGTTGTAGTTTCCAAAATCGGTGTCACTACTTGGGGGTTTGTTTTGCAATTTGACCTCCAAGCCCTGCAATTGTGGCCAATGCTGTGAAAACTGTTAGAATAGGCCTCAAATTCGCATTGTGCTTTTTCACTCCTATGTCCTGTCGTATGTCCAGACAATTGATAAATGCCTTGAGGGGTGTAGTTTCCAAAATTGGGTCACTACTCGTGGCTTTCCACTCTACTTGTGCAAAAAAATTGTGACATAGAATGTAATTAAAACCATAGAAAAGGCCATACTCACAAATTAGGAGGAGGGTAAAAACCCGTTCCAAACAGGACGCGGCCAGGTCAGAGAATTCTGCTGAAGGGAAGTGCCCAGGTGTGTTTAAATAATGATAGCCACTCCCACTTGTAGCTGCAAATCAGATTTGCACAACGTTGAGGAGTTTTTGACCATACTAACTTCAAATGTGTTTTAGTTCATCAATGTTTCTGGGATGCCTTGCATGCAGAGCCCTATTCAGGTCATACCACCGCATCCCTATAGGGTTAAGGTCAGGACTCCTAACTTTGCCATGAAGATTTTGGTATTGGTGTGCTGTGTTCTTTTTGGTCCAAACATAGCGTTGTGCATTTGTGCCAAAAAGGTCCACTTTTGTCTCATCTGTCCATTGAACATTTTCCCAGAAGCATTGAGGAACATCCAGGTGGCTTGGGGAAAACTTAAAGACTAACTGTAGTTTCAAAGAACTTTTGATATTCCATGTAGACCTATCAGAAGGTTTGATTGTTGGGAGTCCGGGTGCTCAGACCGCCACAGTCGCTGAAACAAAGGTGAAAAAGTGCTAAGCTGAGAGCCATGCACCTTCGGCTGTGATCGGCGCTCCTTGTCAGGTTGAAGATGGCTCGCATATACGGGCAGATCAGCTTTGTCAGTAACCTGGCTTTGTGTGCCTTTTATTTAACCCCTTGTCAGAGTCCTCTCTGATCCTGGCCGTTGCAGTGAGGTGTCGGCTGTAACATACAGCCGACACTTGCTGAGTATGGCACAGGCTCAGGCAGTGAGCCCGCTCCATGCTCCCCCCCCCATGGCGACATTGAAGTAAGAAATGTCAAATGGTTTCCGTTCTGTAAGGTTTTAGTTTTTTTAGCGGAAACAATAGCGTAGTCGACTGCGCTATTTCCGCTAAAAAAAGGAAACCTTATAGAACGGAAACCAATTGCAATGGAGGCATTGCCATTAAAATTGATGGAAATGGAAGCTATGGTTTCCGTTTGTCTTTCTGTTCATGGGTTCCTCCGTCAGAAAGGTCTGACGGAACCCATGAACTGAAGGCTGATGCTGATGTGAACAGGCCTTAACCTTGCTAAATAAATCCGATTGTATAAAGCTATTTTATTAGCGCTAGTGCAGTGAATTGATACTTGTGAATATACCAGACATGGATATACTGTAGATCCTGATAGGTCCGGCACTGCATTTTTAAAGTCCCAATAGGATCACTTCAAGTGGATTTAATTAACTTGAAATAAAAGTTTTATTTATTTAGTAGTGTGAAATTAGGTCTAACTTGCCTTTGTGAAAAATTATTAAATATAATTATTTTACCTTCCTACCTAGTAGGGTCTTTTTGATTTGACGTGACCCTCCCTACTGGGGCCCCATAGCCAGCCACATGAACTGCCTCTGCAATGTATGCCCTTGTTTGTGGTTTCACTTGAAATCTAGATATATAAATAAATAAACTATTTCCAGTACCAAGGCTATGACCGCTACAATTGACCACAAACAATGTCATTTTACTGCCTGATTTATCAATTGGACCATGTATGGCTACATATCAACATTTTCTGTTTATTTTTCTTATTGTTTATGCTGATAGACATTTACTGAATTACTGCATAAGTGTATATGCACTTAATACTACTTTGGTTGTTTATAATGTGTAAAATGTAAAAAAAACACTAAACAACCAAAATACAGCAGTGATAATCTCTAATATTCTGTAAATATTGACATTTGGGTGTCCTAGTCGTCCTTACTACTAAAGTGACTGGTAGTAAAAAATGTGAGTGTTTTTTATCAGTATAATACATAAATACATATAATAATGTAGTATGCTAGTATATACTTGGAAATTATTCAATTGTATGCACACCATAGACAAATGCTTATTATTTTGTACATGGGCTATCGAACTCAAAATTCATGTATCCTAGGTTTAGAGCTTGACATAAGCAGCATGTGACACAATCTATTAAATTTCATGGTAATGTACTAATGAGGCCCAAATACATCCTATATATTTACTTCTATTGATGTACAGTATGTGCAGGTATTCACCATACCTCTGATGACAGGTATAGAGTGCTAATATATATATAAATAATTCATTAGGTACACGTTCTTCCATCCAATGTTTGAATAGAATGCTAAATTTCTATTTTATTACAATTGCTTACTCTGACTAATTCTTTTTCTTCTTTATCATTTTTCTTTTACTTTTTTTCTTTTTTTTTCTCTCCTTTTTTTTTTCTTTTACTTTTTCCTTTTCTTTTTTTACTATTTTTATTCTAATTTATTAGGGTTAGAATTATTTATTTTTTTCATGCTAATTAATGATGTTGATTTTCAATGTGTGTGCCGGTGGTCAATTGCTCTATGTTTTTTGATCATAACACCTTTAAGAGTTATTCAGATTGTAATGTTTTGTCTTTTTAAAAGTGGAATGATTGACATGTCTTCTGTTGTCTAGATCATGTTAGGTGACATTTATTTTCTATGAGAATGTGACCACTCAACAAAAGGAAATGAAAAAAAAATATGAAAGCGAGAGGGAGCTACTATAGCTTGAAAGCGCTTTATAATGCCTCCATTGTAAAACTGTCTTACCTGCTGACAGGCACAACCAGTTGCTGTCACTTTATATTCCATTAATAAGCGGTCATTGTAGTCTCAGTGTATGAGGGAGGTGGACTGAGACCATCTCGGATGATGCTGTTCTCAATTTCATTCTATAGTTCCTGCTAACAGGAGCTAGTATGTTTGTTTCATAGGTACGCTGGAAGTACAATGCTTTCTTAACCGTAAATGTACAATGCTCATTAAATAAGAGCATTCTTTGTGCATATTGTCAAAAATAAATGCTATTCGAAGTACATAAATTCAAACTTTGCCCCTTATTCATTTTTACAAAAACATGGAGAAAATGTACTTCTGTATTTTTCTCTTTTTGAGACATAACTTGTCCACTGTTCAGTCCCATTTAGTTTTTCTATGTAATTCCCATTAGAATAATACATGGTTGTCATCAGTTGTTTTTTTAAGTACTTTTCTTATGGTAAATCTTTACTAAATAACTAATGTATTTCAGTTTTACGTAGTGCTTAATTTAAAGGGATTTTCCGGGCTTTAAAAAAATAAACTTGCAGCTGCATACGGTATAACATAAGAAAAAAAAAAAACATTCTCCTTTTTAAATCCTCTCCGGTCCAGTACCACTGGCCCATAGTTCCCTCTGGTCTGTTTTGACATTGCTGATGTGGTGATGTCAGTATGTATGGCACATGACCGCTGCGGCCAGTGATTGGACCTTCAGCAATCTAAACTCAGACTGGCGGATGGACCAGTAGGGAATTTAAAAGGTAAGTAAGACATCTACCCTTATGTTATACCATATGCAGCTGCAAGTTTATACATTTTTTTATTTTTTTTAGAGCCTGGAAAACTTCTTTAAATACTTTGCAATATCCACCATACATTTACGGTGCTGGTCATATGTAGTGAGCGTCAAGTGCCGCAAATATATGATGCAGGCACAAATATATGCTGTGCCCGCACCATCTGTGGCATGTGTAGGCTGTGTTTAACTCCGACCCCAGCTGTTTAACCCCTCAGATGCCACGGTCAAGAGCAACCGTCGCATTTAGTTAGTTAAACAGAGGTGTGATTCTGGTTTAGAAAAAAAAAACATTAGAAAAACGAAGGTAAAATAAAAAAAGAACGTAAATTTGCAATTACAAGATGCTCTGTTATGGAAAGAAAAATCTAATAATATAATAACTACACAATTGTTATCTTTGGAACCTGCTTAGACTATAAAACTATTATTTTATTTATTCTTCAAAAAAGAGGAATAAAAGTTAATCAATAAGTCCCATGTCTAAAATGGTACCAATGAAAACTACAACTCGACCCTCAAAATACAAGCCCTCATAAAGGTCCGTCGATAGAAAAATAAAGTTATTGCTCTCACTCGAACCATATAATTTATTCTGCATGGAGGACGCAGTAAAAACAAAACCACAAATAGTGGCAAAGCACATACACGGAAAAAAATTCTCACGATTTGAGCAATTTATCCCATGCAAAATCGTTTGTATAGTGTATTTGCATTGCCAAACGTTTTCCAGACAATACCTAACTAAATGCTACATTTGTATTAGAAATATGAACAATAAGGGTATGTTCACACAGGGTGGATACGCTGCGTAAAAGTATACAGCGTATCTGCCCTGGCCTCCGCAGGGAATTCCGGACGAAAAACTGCAACAAACTGTCCACTGCAGAAAATAGCAGGTAAAAAAAATAAAAAGCCCATACTTACCCGTAGTCATGGCGATTCGTGTCTCTGACGTCCTGCAGCCCGGCCTCCAGGGATGACGTTTCATCGCATGTAACTGATTCAGCCTGTGATTGGCTGCAGAAGTTACATGGGATAAAACTTGGGCTGTACTTACTGGGTTTTTAGTTGCGATTTTTGCAGCGGAATCGCAGCTTTTCTGCCACAAATATCGCAATATCTGCGATTTGTTGCAGGTTTTACCTCCCCATTCAATTCAATGTGGAAAACCCGCAACATAAAAGCAACAATTCAGAATCATGAATGGTCATGCTGCGGATTTAAAAAAGTGTACCGCAGGTCAATTTATAAACAGTTTTTCAACATATTTTTTACTCGGTTTGTGGATGAGATTATCTCAAATCTCATCCACTCTACTGCTACTGTATTATGTTGCGGTTTTTCCGCAATTAAATCCATTGCGGAAAATCTGCAGTGTTTACGCTGTGTGTGGACATACCCTAAGGCCTCATGCACACGACCGTAGCCATGTGCACGGCCGTGATTTCCGGGTTGGCCGGCCACGGAGTGACAGCCGCGAGCTTCCCGCAAATCGCGGGCCGTGCACATGGCCGCGGCCATTATTTTCAATGAGCCCGGACCACAGAACACGGCTGTAATAAGGCTTTTTCGTTCTTTCTGTGGTCCGGGATCCTGGGCCATACACCGACCATGAAAACCACGGTCGTGTGCATGGGCCCCTAGGAATGAATGGGGCCGCAATCCTCCCGTGGATTTTCGGGGGAATTGCGGCCATGTGTGCATGGGGCCTTAGTGTTCCGACCAACGGATCATTAACAATATTTATTAGGTTTGTAGCCAGTTTTACAAGCACCTTCACCTAACATGAAGATTGTTTTATAGATAACCCTTTTATGGCCTTATTTTAAATCTAATCCAATGTTGAAGCTTGGTATAGGATTTATTTATTTTATGGGTGAATCATGAATTTTAGGGTATTACATTGATTATTTGTGTAGTATTTTATTGTATTCGCATACATGGTTTTGTATAAATGTTGCTAAATAAATGAGGCACATTGCACTCAACTTACGCTGGGTGCTTAAAACCCAAAAATGTCGCCAGCACAAAAAAAACTAGGACTCCAAACATTTATGTTCCAGTAACCAGTGATTTTTAAGAAATAAAAAGATTGGCACACCGCTTTCTGAGCAAAAGACACCTAAGGCCCCATGCACACGAACGTGCTTTTGTGGCCGCAATTCCCCCCGAAAATCCACGGGAGAATTGCGGCCCCATTCATTCCTATGGGGCCATGCACACGACCGTGGTTTTCACAGTCCGTGCATGGCCCAGGAGCCCGGACCGCAGAAAGAACGGGCAAGTCTTTTTACAGCCGTGTTCTGCGGTCCAGGCTCATAGCAAATAATGGCCGCGGCCATGTGCACGGCTAGCGATTTGCGGGCGGCTTGAGGGTGACATTCCGCCACCCGGCCGACCCGAAAATCACCGACGTGCACATGGCTACGGTAGTGTGCATGAGGCCTAAAACTTTTGATTCTTTCCCTACTTCGAACTTCCTTGACCATCCTACCCTACCTGAACTTACTATGTTTGCCTCTTTGTTTCCAAATAACCCTATGTTACAAAATAATGTTTTGTTTTGGGATGTCAATTTTTGTAAATTAACGCCTATGTACGCCTTTGAAAACATTTTTTTGAAATAAAAATGTGTAACTTTGTAATTCCTTTTTTTGAAAAAATTATTTTTACTTTTTCAGATAGAGCAGCGGTCTTGCGCTGAAACCTGTATCCATCAGGCCAGTGGCACAGACGGTTTCAATGACAGCAGGTCCTGCGTGTCTCGAACACGCAGGATCCAGCTGTTATCTATCACAGCTGTCACTGAACAGTCAGTCCGGCTGACCTGACAGATTCAGGTCTTGGCGCACGATAAATAAAAATAATTTTTAATAAAAAGTAATTACAAAGTTGTAATATAATATATATAATAGTTTTCAAAGGTGTACATAGCCTTTAACTGGTTCAGCTTTGGTTACATTACCGTTCTGTGTACCATTCAGGGGTTCGTCTGGTAGTTCCATCCCTATTGACACAAGGATAGCGCATCATGCAGTGAATGGGGACACTCCGGTGCCGTATGGTACTGTCATACGACTGATCTGGCATGGTGCAGATATGTAATTCAAATAAATCTAATTTCCCATGTGTGAAGTTTGTGTGAATTGCATATGTACGAAGTGTTATACATGTTTAATTCTTGTACAGAAACTCTATTGTAGGCTAGATGGAGTGGCATGACACTCTGGGTAACCTCAATCTGCTTTTATTTGGTGAGCATGCAAGAAACCGTGCGTCTTAAATTACGGGAGAACACATCTGTACATATTATCTCTTAGGCACTGTTCACATCTGCATTAGAGTCCTCCGTCAAAGAGTCGTCATTTTTGTTGGACATGCAATTTCAATGTTGAGTGTAACACCAAGAATGAAAAGTTTTTGGAATTGTAGAAATCACAGGATCGATAGACCTGTTAATGATATGCAAATGATAAAAAAAAATGGAAACAAAATATTCCAAATATCTTTATTTATTCAGCATAGAGTATGAGCGCCACGTGCAGAAATACACGCACTTACACGCCTTGGCATCCTATCAATGATATTGTTAATGGTTGTCTGAGGAATGTTATGCCACGCTGAATGCACTTAGACATGCAAATCATCAAGATTGGCTGCTGCCAGCTCCCTTTTCAATTGCCTACCAATGACGTCCCAGATATGCCCGATGAGAGACCAGTCCGTTGACGCTGCACGCCATGCTAGCACGTTTAGGGGACACGGGCTGCTCACAGTAGCACGAGCAACATGTGACCTGGCATTGTCCTGTTGAAAAACCGCTTCTGGAACACTTTGGAGAAATGGCCGTACCACTGGTTGCACGACCAAATCAATGTAACGTTGAGCTGTTAGTGCACCTGAAATGAAGTCCGGCTACTGTACATTATGCCACCTCACGTCACAATCCTGGGAGTAGGACCGGTGTGACATTCCCTTGTGAAGGCCTCTTCATGGTGTTGCCCGCGTGGTCTCCAGACCAATCGCCAGCTATCATTGCGTCCGAGACAAAGCGGGACTCATTGCTGAAGAGAATAGACCCCCATTTCAGCCTCCATTGCCATCTTACTGTGCACCATGATGGCCTTTGAGATCGGTGGCGTATGGTCAGTGGAACACCTGTTGCTGGACGTCTGACTCGTAGCCCAATGTCTTGCAAATGCCTTCTGATCGTTGTGCTGACATCTCGGCCTAGGCGTGTAGTGATCTGCCGGGGTGATAAACTGAGGTCTCTCAGTTCAAGGATTCTGTCTCCCTCAGTATGCGACAAGTGGCGATAACTGGCACGTCGACAAACAGGAGGCATCATCACAATCATCCCACACCACTTGATCTGATTGTTGAAGTTTCATGTGGCTAAAAAACTTTGCTTTCAATCTGGCTTTTATGTCCCTCCCACATGCCACAGATTGGAGCTAGTTGCTTAAAATTTTTATCATTTACAGATCTTAGCGACACCTGCTACTTCCTCGATTTGCATAACCAAACTGCTTGCCCTTCTTGGTGTTGCAATTTCAATGTTGAGTGTAGCTGGAATAGCATGTAGCACTACTTTTGTCTTCTAAAATTAAGAAAGCCATGACAGAAACCCGACCGAACCGATTAAAGTCCATGGGTTCCATCGGGCGCCGTTTGGTTTCTGGCATGCGAAGAACTCGGCACTTTCGTTTTTCTCATTGTTCCGCTCCTATTTTGGAGCAGTAAAACGGAAAACAAAACGTTGATGTGAACATAGCCAAAACTTGACATATCCTGAGATGTGTGTCACGTGATTTTAACCCCTTCCCGACATCCGTGGTGTGTGGTATGTATGTATATATATATGTGTGTGTATGTATGTATGTATATGTGTGTGTGTATATATATATATATATATATATATATATATATATATATATATATATAGCGCGTGCGTGCCTGGTGGGGGAATATGAAGCGGGCTCACGTACTGAGCCCGCTTCATAGAACGAGCATGTCGACTGTGTTTCAGGGTAACCGTGACGTGATTGGGGGGTGCCGTTGGTTGGCATGGCCGTCTAGGGGCCTGATGAAGGCCCCCAGGTCCGCCACCTTTGTACTCCTGCCTCTGGCAGGGCTTAATAGGAGACTGTCAGTATATCGTGCAAGCGATTCAATGATCACTGGTTCAAGTCCCCTAGGGGGACAAGTGAAAAAAGTAAAAAAAATAAAATAAAGTATTGGGTTATTTTTGAATAAATTCAAAAATAATACAAAAGTTAAAAAAAAAACCGGAAAAGTTTTTTTTTTTTTTTTTAAATTCCCTCAAGCACAATGTAAAAAAATTAACATAACTGGTATCGATGCGTCTGTAAAAGTCTGAACTATCACAATATTTATTATTTAGTCCGCACGGTGAACGCCATAAAAAATTAAAATCCCCCAGAATCGCTGTTTTTTGGTCACTTCATCTCCTAGAATTTTTTTTACAAGAAGTCTCATGTAGTTCAACATGGTACCATGGTACAGCTCGCCCCGCCAAAAATAAGCCCCCCTCCTGCTCAATCGGCGTAAAAATAAAAGTTATTGCTCCCTGAATATGGCGACCAAACTCAAATTTTATTTTTAACAATCAGTCTTTTCCTTGTAAAAGTAGTAAAACCTAAAAAAAAAGTTAAATGTTAATTTGGTATCGCTGTAATCGTATTGACCCGCAGAATAAAGTTAATATGCCGTTTTTACCGCACGGTGAACGCCGTAAATACAAAACTAAAGATTGAGGAATCCGTTTTTTTCCTATTCCACCCTACCACAAATTATTTTTTTACAGTTTCCCACTACATTATATGGTACAATAAATGATGCCTGAAAAATCTACAACTCGTCTGCAAAAAACAAGCCCTCACACGGCAATATTGATGGAAAAATAATAAAGTTAAGGATTTTGGAAGGTGGGGAGGAAAAAACAAAAGTGAAAATCTTAGAAATGGCTGTGGCGGGAAAGGGTTAAATGTTTTAAGAAAAATGTATACCTCAGACAATCTGTCAGCCATCCGTTGCCCATAGACTCCCATGTTAAAAACGTATACGTTTTATGTATAGGTTTTTCTTACTGGATCGGTCTAATGGATGCCGTCCGTAGCCCTTAGACTTCGATGTTAAGAAAACTTCTATAGTTTAATGTGTACGTTTTTACTGCAAGGTGCAAGATTGTATTAATTTGGTATAATGACAAATTGTATAATTTAATGGAATTCAAGAAAAGTTAAGTGTGAACACATCTGTGTCTTTTAGGTCCTTACAAGAAATGATCCCATATAAATGACTTATTCTCTTCCAGCTCGAAGTCCAGTGTTCTCCCACCTATCATCTTCCCTTCAGGGACTTTGGACAATACGGGCCTTTAAAGCAGAGGAACGTTTCCAAGATATATTTGATGCGCAACAAGATCTCCATTCTGGTTTGTGCAACTGTTATTGTTCTCAGAGTATTTGGGGAAATCTATATGGAAGAGTGCTAACCAGCTAATGTTTTTTGTGAATCGATTTTGAAGATACAGGCATCAACAGTGTATCTGAGTAGCCAGGTGGTTAAAGAAAACATTATAATGAACAAGACTATACAAATAATTTTTGTTTACAGATATTCTGTTAATACAGTACATACTGGGCCCAAACCTTAGATCATGTCATGGACTGGAGCCTATGGTTAGATCACAAGACTGTTTTAGCTGCTAGTTGGGCGATAATAATGTTATATCAGTGGGCTGAAATTTAAATGGACACTTTTCAAACAACTTATGCGGATCTACTAGTATACCTGATACCAAACAACTTTGTAATTCACTTACTGTTAAAATTGAGTTGTTTTATCCATGCAAATTTTGTGTGAAGTTACTGCCACTAGGTGTCTCCTTTCCTGTAATCTGCTGTCCACCTCCTGTTGTCAAGCATTGGGCGACCCTGGTTACAGAGCAGAAGATATGGGCTGCAGAAGGTGGGGATGTGTCACTTCACTGCTGGCCATAAGTCTATGAAGGGAGGAGGAGGTGCAGGAGGAGGGAGCAGAGAGAGTGTGTCTCCGTAACACACAGTTCATGGAAGTCTATGGAAGGGGGAGGGGTTGGCAGTAGGAGCAGAGAGAAACACTCAGATGTGATGGAAGATCTCTGTCACCCCAGTGCTGGAATTTCAGCTACACTGCCCATTACTGCTGTATGAACTTAACCATGCTGCTGCAGCTTCTATAAATGGGATAAAGATAGGAGAGCAGGATTCTCCTCTTCTATATGTGCAGTGTATAGACCACATGATAGCAGTTAGGCTCCACCCACTAGCGTTGTGACAACTGAGAATTAGAGAGACCGCCTGCAGAGGCCATATACATGTCCTATAATGGCCAGAATTAGTGTTATTCCTCATGTACACACACCAGCTTATTCTGAAAAGTAAGGCATGCTTTAAGCCTTTACAGCAGTGCTGTTTCAGAGAAAGCAGTCAGTGCTCTCCTCACGCTATTTTGCCCTGCTGTGTAATCCAGATGAATGGTAGAAGTAGCATACACTACACTAGAACTCCTGTTCCAGTGCACTTGTGTGAAGTGGAGCTTCGAGTTGACCGTCAATGAGAATTAAAGGCAATTTGTTGCATTTTTTCTTCTTAAAATGAGATTTGAACCCTGTCAGTCTTTACTATGGCACCTGTTGGTTTGCTGTGATACAACCTCATGCTATCACCCCATCACCACATCTGTTTCTAGTGGTGTTTGGAAGAATTACTGGCCTACAAATACTTGAGAATTAGTATAGATTGGGCTTATTTTTAGGGTGGTTGCATTTTTTACAGAAACTGCACCATAGGCTGTGTGTGGTATTGCAGCACAGCCCCATTTACTGGAATGTAATCTCTTACAACCACTTTAGGTATAGTCATATGTTCTTTATATATTCTATATGTTTGAGGGCACAAAATACCTTTTTCGGGTGTTTTTTTTAATTTTTATAAACCATATTAAACTGTTTTTCCGTCCCTTGTTGTGGTATATTTTAAATTTGATCCTACTCCTCTCTTTTCTAATAGAGGCCTGGTTTTTGTTCCTGACAACATCGCGTTGGCTTGCAGTGCGTCTGGATGCCATATGCGCACTGTTTGTAATAGCCATTGCCTTTGGTTCTTTAATCCTTTCAAAAAGTAAGTTTGGTCTTCAATCTATATGACACTAATATTTGCCTATGTTATTTGTGTTACTTGGAACTGAGACAAAATAGACTTGGTCAAGAAACACAGCATAACCTAAACTGTTTGTCACACAAGTCATGCTGATGTGGATGGATGGTTTACACCATAGTTACTATCTAGAAAGCTTGGTGGTATTAAAATAGTTAATTATAAAGTCAAAATTCAGTACAGCCAAATCCTTCACCTGCATAGTTTAGCTTTATTCCTGGATCACTGAATTAAGTGATGCTCACTGACTGTGAGTTTTTTCTTTCCTAATCTAATCTGAATTCCTAGCTTTATGGATGAATCTGTATTCAGTTTATTTGACGTGATGTTAATGATGTATGTACCTGTAAGCTATGGCTGAATTTCCTCTATTATCTATATTTTATCTTGTGCTTCTGCTTTTGTCACAACAGCAAGTTTAATACTGGCATTTGAGTTCTAACTACTGTTCTCTGTTTTATATTGTTCCGCACTTGATAAACCATAATTTTGTGAGTTTAGGCCTATAAATAATCTGCCTTTTGATGTTCAATCCCCTTATTAATCGGTTTGTCTCCTAAAGATAACCAGAGTGTAATAAATCTGGCGTAAAAAACGAGATTGTATCAAAAAATCTCTTCCACTCACTACAGAATCGAAAAAGGAAGGTCCTACTTCCCTCCACTCCTCTGTCAGATCAGGAATATGTCCATGCCACCCAGAGAATGAAAGGGTCTATGCCCAGAAGATTGGAGTAGGGTATAAGTTTGTGAAAGGGGCTTAGAAGGGTCCGGGGCACCAAGAGAAACCCACATCTCTGGAGTGAGAGAGCCAAATTGGGTTACACAGGCATGACGCAACTGGAGATAGTGGGGAAAAATTCACTCCTCGAGATCTCATAACTATCCACAAGTTCAGAGAAGGATACAAAGCTGGTGTCAGTAGAGTAGAGCTGACCCAAAAACATAATCCCAGCCCACAGCACCGTGCCCAGCAGAGACTCCAGGTGGGATAAACACGGGTTAGGGTATGTGCACACACACTAATTACGTCCGTAATTTACGGACGTAATTCGGCCGCAAGTCCCGGACCGAACACAGTGCGGGGAGCCGGGCTCCTAGCATCATACTTATGTACGATGCTAGGAGTCCCTGCCTCGCTGCAGGACAACTGTCCCGTACTGAAAACATGATTACACTACGGGACAGTTGTCCTGCAGCGAGGCAGGGACTCCTAGCATCGTACATAAGTATGATGCTAGGAGCCCGGCTCCCTGCACTGTGTTCGGTCCGGGACTTGCGGCCGAATTACGTCCGTAAATTACGGACGTAATTAGTGTGTGTGCACATACCCTTAGACTTCAATGGGATTCTAGGTGAGTATGGAGAGCTGATATTAACCTGAAGCACAACCTGCGTGATCTTTCGGACCGAGCCACAGTTTGGAGTAGAAAAACCGCTGAGCAGGGGGATTTATATCTATATAAAAAATTTGCAGGGCTCTCCTAACCGTTCCTGCAAGTGCAGTGGCCGCATTACTCAAATCTATCAATCCACCAGCGTGCAAAAACTAGTTGAGGCTATGTAGTACTGGTAAAGATTAAGCGGAGCCACCCCCTGAAAAGCTTAAGGGCCTACAAAAGACTAAAGCTAAATCTAGGAGTACCACCCTGCCGATTGAAAGCGCGCAACACACCATCTAGATGTCTGAAGAATTTTTTAGGTAATAATATTGGGCACTTGTGAAATAAGTAAAGGAATTTAGGGAGGTTTATCATCTTAAACTGATTAATTCTGCAGTATTTGTAGACATATTTATGAGTTTAATTTTCTCTCAATAGAAGCTACTAAGGGGTCTAAGTTACGTTTCGGGTATTTCAGTAAATTGAGAGAAACCACAACCCAGAGGAATGTAAACTGGGTAGCTACTTGTATGGGAGCAGGGAGGCTCTGCCGAGAGCAATACCGAGGAGAAAGGGAGAAAATAACTAACTTAAACCTGTTCACTAATGGAACTGAAAATGTGCCAAAGACTTTAATAAGAAGCAAAAGAGAAGCCAGGGAAGAACCATCATCCACCAAATATACCAGGGTATCATCAACGTATAAAGACACTTATTCAACTATGGAACCCCTAGAGATACCTTTTATAGAAGAGGACTGGCGGATAGCTAGCGCAAGTGGTTCAATAGCAAGGGCAAATAAAAGTAAGCATAACGGACATCCCTGTTAGGTACCATGTCCAAGAGGAAAGGAATCAGAAATCAGATTTATTCGGACTCTAGCACTAGGTGCCTTATATAACAGGCGAACAAAAGCATTAAATCTAGGGCAAAAGTTCAGCCAGGAAGAAAGCTTCCACAGGTACTGCTATTCAATCGTATCAAAAGCTTTACATGTGTCAAAAGAGAGAACAAATCCCAGAGAAGGTTCATGGTGTGCATTAGCAATATTAAGGAATAACCATAGTATATTAATATATATGCCCTTCCCAGGCATAAAGCCGGTCTTATCAGGGTGTATTAGGGGCAAAATAATCCTATTCAATCTTGTAGCAAGAATCTTAGCAAGAATTTTTATGTCTGAATTAAGAAGGGAAATAGGGTGGTAATAATCAAAAAGAGTAGGGTCCTTCCCTGGCTTTCAACAAGACTACAATAAGAGCGTCAAGCATTGAATCGTTTAAAATCCCCTTCTCAAGGGCATGAGAGTATAATTATTGAAGCCTAGGCACTAGACTATTTACAACTATTTTTATACCATTCACCCTCTAAACCAGGGGTGGGCAAACTTTTTGACTCTCGGGCCACAATGGGTTCTAAAATTTGACAGAGGGGCCGGGCCAGGAGCATTTGGAGGGAGTGTTTGGGCCGGATATACTAAAGCATTAAATGTAGTGTGTGCAAACCTCATAGCACAGTAAGAACACTACAACCCAATTTATTAACTGTCTTTCAAATGTGAAAAATAGCCCTTATCAGTTAATAAATTTGTCTCAAGGAATATGCAAGATATGGCATTTACATACTATTTCGCAGATACTGGGAGGAGGAAATGTAAATAGATTAAAATAACATACGCACTGTGATTTATCAAGATTGCGTCTGTTTTAATAAGTTTCAATCGAAGGTGCAAAGTTAAAGAAATCAACATTTATTGAAAAATGGAATCACTTTCAACATTCAAAACATATTATTACACAACGAAATACTCAAGCTCAATAATATCTACTTGTGTTAAACTCCGCAAAATCATGGATGGATTGTCCTGACCGCGCGCTCTACAAACTCGCCACGGACACCCTCGCCTTCACGCGCAAACAGTACACGTGTATCGTTGCCAAGCACACAGACATAGGCTGTATTAAATATCCTACCTGCAGCTGAAGGGCTTAATGGTGACGTGAAACGAAGTGAAAATTAAAGTGAAATAAAGAGAAATACGCGCCACATTAACAACGGTCAATGTGTTTTGAGTGCGCCATCTATTGGGAAAACGTGGGCATTGCAGGGAAAGGGGAAAAAAAAGGAGGTTTTTACTATAATTTGGACAAGTTCGGCGGGCCGGATTAAAAAGCCTAACGGGCCGTATGTGGCCCGCGGGCCGTAGTTTGCCCATGTCTGCTCTAAACCATCGAGACCTCTTGTCTTACCAGACAGTAGGGATTGAATTGCGCTTTCAATGTTACGATCTGTGAGTGAGGCATCCAATTCAATTGCCTGAGCAGCAGAAAGACGCCAAAAAGGAAGCCTGTCCAAGAAAATCTGAATCATCCGTTGGGGAACACAACACTTAGGGTATTTTGTAACTTTTATAATTCACTATACAGCTCTGTTTATATCCTTCGGAGTAGTATAGATAACCCTCTCAGGGGATACTATAGACAGGATAGAGGCATACGGGCGCTCCGATAATTTGCAATTTTTGTCTCCAAACTCAAATATTGATGCCTCGGTAAACAACATATGTTTTAGTCTGCTCTGTGGGTATATTTGTATCTTTTCTCTCAAAGCTTCTTGCGGGTTTCTGTGAACTGGACACGCTGCTTTTGTATAGTAAGAGAGAAGTCCTGGTAGAAGGAGACCCACTGATTGTTGTAGAGGATATCCCCTTTTCTTCTAGGAGCTTGTAAGATGGTATCTCTATCCCGGAAGTGTATCAGGCGAGCAAGTAACGATCGAGAAGAGACCCCCAGGTGGACCAGGGAGAACAGGAACACTATGTGCCCCTTCAATAGTAAAAAATGGAGAGAATGCAGTGGCATCAAGGGTCTCCTTGAGCCACAATTCCAGGAAATCCACAGGGTTTGAGCCCTTTCAGGCAGTCAGACAATATGGACCTTGTTATATCGTAGAAGTCCTTTGCTCGTTCAACCGAGGCCTTCATCTGCCTCTGCAAATCAGCAATTTGAGTAAGAATAGGTGCAGAGTATCCTCCACATCAGAAATCCTATGTGCCGTCTCCGCAGCGCGTTCCCATATTTTATACTGTATGTCAGGTCTCCAATAACAAGTCCTGCTGTAGTTCATCAACTTTAGGGACCAGCATAGAGTGACACAAATGAATGGCACCCAGCAGTTCCGCAAACTTTGCATCCATGTGAGAGGAGGAGGCCAGCTGGTCCTGCAGGGATAGTGATAGTGGAGGGCTTAAAGATCCATCAAATAGTGATAAAGACTGGTCAGGAAAGGCAGGGGGAGGCAGCGGCTGTGGGCTAGAAAATGTATCAAGTTTATTTGCTGCATTACCTTGTATCTTAGAACAGTGAAAGAGGCATCCTCATCCAAATAATTCAATGGTTCAAATTTGGGATCGTCCATTACAGATTCATCATCAGAGATGGGCCCCGAGTTCCCAGCCAGGGATTTCTCCTTCCCTCTTTGTCTATTAACCTTCAAGTCAATAAATTCAGGGACTAGATACCCCACTGAAGTCCATTATACAGTTGGAAATGTAGAAGTGGGGGGGGGGGGGGGCAGCAATCAGCAAGGTGATGTATTACAGAGATAGGTAAACGAGAGTCCAAAGCAAAATAGTTGTGAAAGCAAGTGATCCAGGTAACCAGAACTCCTGTGTGGGGTCCGGATATCTGGTTTTAGTTCTAATAACATAGTCCCAACAATATCCACCACCTCCAAACCACTATGGGGTTATCAGAGGGGAAATATACAGAAAATCTGATGGCCGCTGCTCTCCAGATATATGCAGTTACGGGCAGGGAGAGGGATTCAAGCAGAGCACCTACCTCATGCCACACCACACATGGCTCGGATTGTAAAATGCCACCACTGGTAAGGGCAGGAGTCCTTTAGCCTCAAGCAATGTACATGCGGCCTAGGGCGCTGAGGGTCGAATAATGCCATACAGGACCAGGAGACCAAAGATATCTGGAAAGGCGGGTGGGGAGAAAAGCAGGCACTCGCTGATGTTGTTTAAGGCACAAAAGAGCAGGATGGTCGAGATCGATCCAGGGAGCTCAGTAAAGCACGTCTGCTCAGGCAGGCATCTGGCCATGCCCCCCCCCTTTTTGGGCAGCTTCTTTATCTGTGCCCGATTCCTACATATTGGAATCTTCCTACAGCTAATTTTGTATTTCATAGTCCACAGAATTTATTGTGCCATTTGCCAAGCTACATTGTAACACAAAATATTATTGAAATTTCATTGTGATACAAAATGAAACAGAATTTAAAAAAAGCTTGAAAATACTTTTGTTTAAAAAAAAAAAAATCACATTGGAAGTGATTGTCTGTGCCAATGTCCGCAATCTGGTTAGAAATGTATTTGGATAACTTTTCATTATCCTATGAATGAGCTGTTCTTATATAAAAGCAGAAAACATTTCACAGCCTTGGCCCTTGTAGTGTGTGTGAGGACAGAGTATGATAATGTCTGTTAATGAGGAAATACAGATTTATGGACTGAATGCCCATCTTGGTTTTTATTTTGCTACAGCTCTTGATGCCGGACAGGTTGGTTTGGCGCTGTCTTATGCCATTACAATCATGGGATCTTTCCAGTGGGGAGTAAGGCAAAGTGCAGAAGTGGAAAATCTGGTAACTTTTTTATTTATTTATTTTTTTTCTTTCATTTTCTTTTATCCGTTTGCAGCTTCTTAATCATGTATGTTTAAAATGTTACACATATGAATATTCTAAACCTGTATGGTAATGTGCTTCTGGATAGATCTGTTTGCTTTGGATTTGATGTCTGCTGCATGTTTTATTTAGAGATACAGAAAACTACTAAATAAAAGTGGAAATGTGAATCCTGGAACTTCTGGTTTAATAATATTTTACAGTTTTCAGTTAAAGGGTTAATCCCACATTAGACATTTATGGCACATCCACAGGTTATGCCATAAATGTGTGATCTATACCATGGGCCCCGGCAGTTCACAAAGTCTGGGCCCCCCTTCCCCGAACCCTGAAGGTGCTGTACCGTATATATTTGCAGATTTCTGTTTAGGCAGCCACAGATCTGGCACGGTTGTAAATTTGCTGTAAACGCAGAATAAGCCATACGGAAGAGAAAAAGCAGAATACTGGGACCCAAAAGAGGTCAGCAGCTTTAAAGAGGCTCTGTCACCAGATTCTCAAATCCCTATTGCATGTGATCAGCGCTGCAATGTAGATAACAGCAAAGTTTTTTTTTTTAAATGTTCATTTTTATCCAAGTTATGAGCTATTTTATATATATATGCAAATGAGCTTTGAAATGGACAACTGGGCGTTTTTTTTTCGTTATTTCCAACTGGGCGTGTATTGTGTTTTTAACTGGGCGTGTTTATGTGTATGACGCTGACCAATAAGTGACCCGTCAGCATCATACACTCCTCAACTTCTGCAAGCTCCTCTCCTGAAATATTCTGTGCTGCTGTGAACTCTGCTCTTACCATTACGTAGCTCTCAGTCTGTTACCTCTCCTCCACTCCTGTCCTCAATAACACCTTCACATGATTGGCAAGTCACCACCCCGCACAAGATCCTACTGCACGGCTGACAGCCGTCAGCTGTATAGCTAACAGCACGGTTGTGTTGGAAGCGCGCCCTGCTGTGTCTCACTTAGCAGCTGGGTGTGTTCCCCTCATCTAGCTGCTACGTTCTATCCTGACCGCCGGTGAATTCTCCGTGCGGTCTTCGCAGTGCTGCTACCCCGTTTACCTACGGGAGCAGAACGCGGCTCCTGAAATACTCTGTGTTGCCTTAAACTCTGTGGACAGGTCAGGATCCTGTTTTTTTTTAAATGCTGCTGGGGAACCCGCTCGATCCACAATATAAGGCTGCGCCTCCATCCTCTTCTGCCCCAGTCACTTATTCCCAAGCACTGTAAACTTTCAGATTGGTTGCTCTGTGAATATTCGGAGAACGTGATTGGTTTATGTGCAGGGTAATGAACATACAGACAAGCAGTAGAAGACTGACTAAGGGCTGAGCATTTCATTGAATTCAGAACTTTTTAAAAAAACAAAACGTTACTGTTATCTACATTGCAGCGCCGATCACATGCAATAGGAGATAGGGGTTTGAGAATCTGGTGACAAAGCCTCTTTAAATTGTTAGTAGTTTCCGGAAAAAAACCATCTGCTGTGCGTAAATATAAAGAACCAGTTTGTTTAACCCCTTCCCGCACCTTGGCATACATGAACGCCCAGGTGAGCAGTAACTTCGTGCACCTGTGTGTGCAGTTACGTCCGCGCTTTAACAGTTAACTGCCGCAGAGGCCGTTAACTGTGCAGGGTGTCTGCCCTGCTCTCCCCATTGCCGATCAGCGGCCTGTCGATGCGGTGGTCGATTGCGATCACCACATTGAAGAGGTTTAGAGCAGATTGGCAGCCCCCCACATGCATTTGTGGAGGCTGGCGATCCTTATCACGGCAACCAGAGGCCAGACAATGACCTCCGGGTTGCCATGTATGGAAGCCTCGGAGAAGCAGCCTCCAGCCGATCTTCCGAGGCTTTCTGTCAGTGTGACTGTCACGTTACAATGACAGAACACATTACACTACGCAGGTAGTGTAATGTGTTCTAGCAGCGATCAGAGCTGCAAGTCTAAATGTCCCCTAGTGGGACAAGTAAAAAAAGTTTTAAAAAAAAAAGCTAATAAAAAATGTTTTTAAAAAGTGTAAAAATAAAAGTTAGAAGTGACATAAACAATGCTTTTATTTCCTATAATAAGTATTTTATTATAGGGAAAAAATTGACCCGTACACATATTTGGTATCACCACGTTCGTAACGACCCCAACTATAAAACGAATATTTTTCCCGCACGGTGAACACCGCAAAGAAAAAAAAAAAGAAAAACAATGCCAGAATCACAATTTTTTTGTCACCACCACTCCCAAAATATACAATAAAAAGTGATCAAAAAGTCGTATGTACGCCAAAATGGTACCAATACAAACTACAACCCGTCCCGCAAAAAACAAGCCCTTACACAGCTTTTTTTAATTGAAAAATAAAAAAGTTATCGCTCTCAGAATATGGGGACACAAAAAATTATTTATTTTATAAATAAGTGATTTTATTGCACAAACGCTGCAAAACATAAAAAAAATTATATACATCTGGTATCGCAGTAATCGTATCGACCCGCAGAATAAAGTGAAATTGGCATTTATAGCCCAGGGTGAATGCCATAAAAAAAAAGAATAAAAAATGTTGTCAGAATTGATGGTTTTTGATCACCTTGCTTGCCAAAAAATTGAATAAAAAGTGATCAAAATAATTTTTGGTAACCCAAAATGGTACCAATGAAAACTACAGATTGTCCCGCAAAGAATAAGCCCTCACACCGCTCCGGTGGAGAAAAAATAAAACCGTTCTGGCTCTAAGAATATGGCGATGCAAAATGTGCAGTGTTCCAAAAGCAGATAAGATTGGGTGCCATTTATCAGTGCAACACCGGCCACACATCGGTGGATTTTTATTTATTTACCCCATTATTATACCCTCTTATTATGCCCTGATGTTCTCCGCGCAGATTACATATGCCCCCACATTATAAACTGAAATACCAGTAAAACGCCAAACAGAACTAACATGCTAAATCTGCGCATCAAATTCCGCTCCCTCCCTTCTGAGCCCTACAGCGTGCCCAAACAGCAGTCTACGTTCACTGATATGGCATCGCCATACCCAGGAGAACCCGGTTAATATTTTATGAGGTATTTGTCTTCAGTGGCACAAACTTGGCATAACATGTAGTTTACTAAAATGGCATATCAGTGGAAAATTTTAATTTTCACTCTGCACCATCCGCTGCACATTAACCCCTTCGCGCACCACGACATAGCATGTCGTAGTGTGGGGGGTGATGTATGGAGCGTCTCCCATGAAAAATAAAGAATTTAAAACGCCAAAATCGCTGTATTTTGGTCACCTTGGCTCTACCAAAAAATGTAATAAAAAGTGCTCAAAAAGTTGTATGTACCAAAAAATGGTACCAATAAAAACGACCGCTCGTCCCTCAATAAATAAGCCCTCACACCACTCTAGTGACGGAAACATAAAAAATTATGGCTCTTGGAAAGCGGAGAGGGAAAAACTAAAAAGGAAAATAAAAAAATGGTTCAGTCCGGAAAGGGTTAATTACTTTATAATGAAAAAACATTTATGACCACATGTGGGATATTGCCGTACTCGGGAGAAATTGCTTTACAAATGTTGGCGGCTTTTTTCTCCTTTATCCTTTGAAATTGAAAATATTCAACATTTTAGTGGAAGAAATGTTGATATTAATTTTCATGGCCTAATTCTAATAAATCCTGAAAAAAGACTTGTGGGTCTAAATGCTCACTATACCCCTAGATAGATTCTTTAAGTGGTGTTATTTCCAAAATGTGGGTCACTTTGGGGGGTTTCCACTGTTTTGGCCTGTCAGGGGCTTTCAAATGCGACATGGCACCCAAAAACCATTTCAGCTAAATTTGAGCTCCAAAAGCCAAATAGCGCTCCTTTCCTTCTTTGCCCTGTTGTGGGTCCAAACAGCAGTTTATTACCACATATGGCATATTTCCGTAATCGGGAGAAATTGTTTTACAAATGTTGGGGTGCTTTTTCTCCTTTTATTCCTTGTAAAAGTTAAAAATGGCTACCTTTTTTCAGAAAAAAAGTTAATTTTTACCTTTACAGAATAATTCCAATGAATTCAGCAAAACAACTGTGGGGTCAAAATGCTATCTTTACACCTAGAAAAATTCCTTGATGAGTGTAGTTTCCAAAATGGGGTCACTTTTCGGGAGTTTCCACTATTTTGTTCCCTCCAGTGCATTGCAAACGCGACACGGCACTGAAAACTGTTCCAGCAAAATCAGAATTTCAAAATCCAAATGGTGCTCCTTCTCTTAGGAGTCCTGCTGTGGGTCCAAACAGCAGTTTATTACCACATATGGGGTATTGCTATAATCGTGAGAAATTGCTTTACATATGTTGGGGTATTTTTTCTCTTTTATTCTTCGAATTTTTTTATTTTTTCAAAGTTTTTTCAGAAAAAAAGTAGATTTTCATCTTCACATACTAATTCAAATAAATTTACCAAAAGAAATGTGGGTTGAAAATGCTAACTATACCCCTAGATATATTCCCTGAGGGGTGTAGTTTCCAAAATGAGGCCACTTTTGGGGGTCTTTATTGTTTTGGCCCCACAAGACCTCGTCAAACCTGACATGGTACCTAAAATATATTCTAAAAAAAAGGAGGCCCCAAAATCCACCAGGTTTTCCTTTGATTATGAGGCCTGTATTTCAGTAAATTAGCGCACTAGGATCACATGTGGGATATTTCTAAAAACTGCAGAATCTGGGCAATAAATAATGAGTTACATTTCTCGGGTAAAACTTTGTGTGGTATAAATTTTTTTTTATTACAAATGAATTTTGGCAAAAAAAAATGACATTTGTAAATTTCACCTATACTTTGCTTTAATTCCTGTGAAACGCCTAAAGGGTTAAAACACTTTTTGAATGCGGTTTTGAATACTTTGAGGGGTGCAGTTTTCAAAATGGGGTGATTTATGGGGACTTTCTAATATATAAGGCCCTCAAAGCCACTTCAGAACTGAACTGGTCCATGAAAAAATCGGCTTTTGAAATTTTCTTAGAACTTTAGCGGCGATTTCTCATATTTTTAAGTCTTGTAACGTCCTAGAAAAATATAAGTATGTTCAAAAAACGATGCAAACCTAAAGTAGACATATGGGAAATGTAAAGTAGTAACTATTTTGTGTGGTATTAATATCGGTTTTACAAGTAGATACATTTAAATTTAGAAAAATGCAAATTTTCTCCAAATCTTGGTGTTTTTTACAAATAAATATTGAATTTATCGACCAAAGTTTTTCACTAACATAAAGTACAATATGTCACGAGAAAAAAAATCTCAGAATCACTTGGATAGGTAAAAGCATTCCAGAGTTATTACCACATAAAGTGACACATGTCAGAGTTGAAAAATCGTCTTCGTCCTGAAGGCCAAAACAGGCTCAGGCCTGAAGGGTTTAACCCCTTAAAGTCCAAGCCATTTTTGTATTTGTGTTTCATTTTCTCTCGCCGCCTTACTAGAGCCATAACTTTTTTTTTTTTTTTTAATGTCAATGGAGTGGAGTGTGAAGGATTATTTTTCGCAGGAGGAGCTGTAGTTTTTATTGGCACCATTTAAGGTACCATATAATGGGTGAATTGTAAAAAATTGCGGTTTTTTGGGGTTTAGTTTTTACTGCATGTATATATTTACCTTATCTTAAGGTAAAAGTAGATTTAACGTCTAATTTTATCTTCAGATAAGGTAAATTTATACAGCCACAGAATCAAGCTCTGTACATAAATATACAGCCCCAGAACCATTCTCAGTACATGTATACAGCACCAGAACCAAGCTCAGTACATATATACAGCACCTGAACAAAGCACAATACATCTATACAGCACCAGAACAAAGCTCACTACATAAATACAGCACCAGAACCAAGCTCACTACATATATACAACACCAGCACAAATACAGCTCCGTACAGAGATCATTTGCAAATTCACTTTAACCCCCGCCATTTAAGTTTGTACGACATAAAACGTCCGCTCCCAGTATAGCCTGAACAATGGTAAGGAGATGCTGGGAGTTGCTGTTTCACAAAAAAGAATGCTGCCATCCGTCATCTCGCTGCAGATCATACAGTGACTACAGTACTGATCAGTCACAGGGAGGATAAACATTTACATTGAGTGACTCTCGGGTGACGTCTCCGATTATTTTTCTCTTTTCAACTCCGTCCAGTCCAGACTTCTATGATTACTTCTCCCGGCCATGGCCCATTTCTGCAGCGTTTGCCGCTCAGCTGTCTTCGGCTCCTCACTTTTCCAACATTTCCACACCTATAAACGAAGATAAAATTCTCATGGTGCCCGCACACTATGCCCCTAAATATAATCGTATCACACACTGCGCCCCTGATACTGCCAGTCACGATGCCCCCTGTAGATAGCGCCTGTCACACTGCCCCCTGTAGATAGCGCCAGTCACACTGCCCCCTGTAGATGGTGCTGCGTCGTTAATAAAGCGCAAAATGGGAGGAAGGGAACGGATAGGTCCCTGTCTCGCCAGCACTAATGTAAGCAATTGTATCCGTGTCCTAAGGACGCGGATACAATTGGCTGAGAGGTCCTGCTTCGCCCGGGTTCTCTGAACCAGCTGTAATTTTAACAGCCGGTACAGGAGAACCAGGACAAACTGGGCCTCCTTTGAGCCTCGGCCCTGGTCACTTGCCCAGATTGCCCTCATTATAATCCGCTCCCGGATGTATGTGGGTTTCAGCTCTGAGACCCACACCTATCTCCAGAATGAAGCTCCAAGTGATCACATATTTTAATACTTTTTATAATATTCAATAATGTTTTATAAGCGATCAATAGGCTAGATCACAAGACATTGATGGTTTGGGGTCCGACTAATGTTACACCATACCACATTGTAACTGATTTATTTTTTTATTTTTTTCATTTTGGTCAACTTTCGCCAAGGATACTGCCTGAAGTTTCTGTTATGACTATAGTAGTGAATAGCCTCCATATTCTGGTATGATTTCCTGAAAGTAAAGAAATTATGGACTAAGGGCCTTTTTACATTAAGTAATGTCCAATAGGTAGTCACCCAGTAGGTATATATCATTCTGATTCGATGACTGCACGCAAAACGACTACGTCTTGAGAGGTCATTCAGATCTTTATGTATGAATCCTCAATGATGAACAGTATTTTTTATCATACTTTTGTTGAATGTTTTTCATTTGTTGCCATTTGAATCCGAATATTAATCGCTGTCTGTACAGTTGGCAGTGAGTAAACACATGGTCTTCTGTCTTTCTCATTATTTCCACTGACTCTCACACCTCTTTGTGTTTAGTGAGGATGTCCCTTGGGAAATAATGTTCCCTTTGTCTTTATTATTACAAAATGGTGTGCTGTAGTTAATTTCCCTTTTAGTTTCTTTATTGTCCTTGTTGTGGTTGTTATCGGATTAATTAATTCAACTATAAGAATATTTAAAGAAACAAGTCAGTTGATAGATTTATTTATTTCTAGATGATTTCTGTGGAGAGAGTCATGGAGTACACTCAACTTGAAAAAGAAGCCGAATGGGAGTCTAAAAAGCGCCCACCGCCAGAGTGGCCTAGTAAGGGCATGATAGCCTTTGAAAATGTCAACTTTTCATACAGCCTAGATGGACCACTGGTTCTAAGACATTTAACTGCTCTAATCCGGCCAAAGGAAAAGGTATTTCTAACTGAATATTATCAGTTTCATATTTTTTCTGACATGGAATTGGATGTCTTCTCTGTCAATCTCTTGTTTTTCACATCTTCCTTTTCTCAACTATGGTGACATGCTCCCTACATGCTTAATAATACCCTTTAGTAACTGGATGCCTTCATTAATCTCTATGAAGGTATCCCAGCTGGTATTTGCGACCGCACATTAAGTGCATGTAAAAAAAAAACTGCCGTTTCTTCTGCTGCAGTCCCAATATATGTGATTTGGTGACTGAATTTTAGCTGAAATGCTGTTTATTAGTTACAGGGGTTATCTATTTTCAGCAAATAAAACGTTTAACATTTCGTTATACAATGCATAGGATGTAATATATTTTGTGTATCAGTTCATCAGTTCTTAAGATCCCTACTTGCATTCATTGAATGCGAGGTTTTATTTTTTACATAGATGCATAGTTTGTTACACGCGTCATGGTCAATTCGCGTTTTTTGGCATGATGTTCGTAAAATCGCGAAAAATGTTTTGAGGTTTTTCCGCGATTTAGCAAAAATTGCAAATTGGCTGCGACATGTGAGCACACAGCCTAAAGTGGCACCTGTGTGATCATCAGATGACCAGGACTGATTATCAACCTTTGGAATTAAAAAAAAAAAAAAAAAAGTGAAGGTTTTTATTAAATCTCTACAAGCTTCCAGATTTTAGATACCTTAAGTAATTGAAATGTAAAGCACTACATGTAATCCGTTCTGTTCCTCATTTTTACATAAGCTAGAACCACTGTCATATAGGTATTTGGAACAAATTTTGTAGGTCTTATAAAGGGAAAAAAGGTGCAGAAGCCAGGAATAATAAATTTTGTTTACATTTTATTTTCAAATTCAGCTATAGGGTAATAATGTTTACCTAAAAAAATAATCCTCTAATTTTCTCATGCATAGAGATTTCAAGTAGGTGTACAATGTGTACCAGATGTCGCTATAGCACCAAGAACAAAGACTCTATTTACATTTTAGATGTATTTCCCTTCCTTTTACAAAGCTTCTGCACATAAATGATTATTCAGATAGGGAAACTTTTTTTTAGTGATGGTTAAAAAGAAAATAGGGCTGTGGTATAACTGCTGTAAATTGGTGGCTGTGGGTAATTATTGCATATTTGTGATAATATACATTCTGCGTGATACAAACGTATTTTTCCCATCCCTTGGTTGAACTTGATGGACATATGTATTTTTTCAACCGTACTATGTATTAATGCATGATCACTGGACACCCAATGTAAATTGCGTCCATGTCACTCAAGATGTCTAATACCTATACATGTGGGTTTATAGAATTGTGAGTATAGAGTTGTTTTGGTTTTTTTTGACCCCCTTTTTTCACTATTGGGTCTAGGATAATGGGGTATTACGTTCTTTGGCTAATGATCCTATCTGCCTACAGGTTGGAATAGTTGGAAGAACTGGAGCTGGAAAGAGTTCCCTCATTTCTGCTCTATTCCGTCTTGCTGAACCTGAAGGAAAAATTTGGATTGATAAACTTTTGACATCAAGCTTAGGCCTACATGATTTGCGGAAGAGGATGTCCATTATACCACAGGTATGTTTTCATTGTGACATGTAAGACTTGTCATTTCAGTTTTTGCCTGTTAAGGAAGGGGGCATCCAGTATGTTGTCTTGGCGAATATTCATGTAAAGCACTATCTTATGAATAGCCATGAAAAACACTGATGTCACACAAACTTCGGGCCTTCTTTCTCCTGAACATTGGTTTAGTCTACAAAATGGCTTCCTCTGGTTTATAAAGACAGAATTTTCACTTAAAGCCATATTCTCATAAGATCATTTTTACATAACTGGCCATACAATCTCGAGTGCAGGGAAGTGGTGAAACCCGGATAACGTAATGCTACATTCAGAAAATTTGAGTGGCTTGACCTTGCTCAGCTAGAGTTGCACTACAATAGAAGTATATGGTACATAGTTGTCAGCAGTTACATGGCTTCCACAAGTCCCAATTTAACTCTATTGATGTTTTAAGCTGTGCAGTCAACGGCAACTTTGATGCAAGACGTTCATGCAATTTACAATGGTAGCATGGCCATGCACAACTAAAGGCCGGGCCCCATGGGATGGTCTAACGTAAAAGTAGATTCTCTCATTGATGTTGTTGCTTTATCTGCAGACAGCATAAAGCAGGGGGAGCTCATCAGATTGATGTAAAGTTTTGTAGAAACATTCCCTATGGCTTGTATGACACTATTCTCTGTGTGTATACCTAGAAAAGGTATCCTGTTCAATGTGATTGATACTTATGCATACCTGCGTAACCCCTTAACGCACATTGACGCAACTGTACATCATGGTTTGCACTGCTTTAAGGCACCATGAAGTACAGTTACGTCATTGTGCTTTTCTGTCACCATGTCAAAAGACACGCTGACAAGGCTTCCGGCCGCAGATGAAAGATGGCGGCGAGCTCAGAAACTGAGCCTGCGCTATCAGCCGAAGTATGTCAGCTATATGTTACAGTTGACATCCTGCTGTAACGGCAGGGAATGGGGCTGGCTCCGCTCCCTGCCATAAACACCTTCGGTGCCGCGATCAAAAGCGATCGCGGAATCTTAGTGGTTTCCACGGATGCCGATCGTTGCTATGGGAGCCGGTGGCCAACAGTGGCTTCCTGGTCTGCCACGTACGGAAGCCTATTAGGCCCGCCCAGAGGCGGAGCCTAATAGGCTTGCTGTTAGTGAATAGCTGATAGCTCTAATGCATTGCATTACGTGTCTAGTGCAATGTATTAGAATAAAGATGAGAGGTGCTGGTCTTCAAGTCCCCTAGTGGGACAGAAAAAAGTTAGCAAAAAGTTCAGCTAAAGTGTAAAAATTAATTTGGCACCACAAGACCTCTTCAAACCGGACATGGTGCCTAAAATATATTCTTATAAAAATAAGGCCCCATTATCCACTAGGTGCTCCTTTGCTTTTGAGGCCTGTGTTTCCGTCCAGTAGCACGATAGGGCCAAATGTGGGATATTTCTAAACACTGCAGAATCTGGGCAATAAATATTGAGTTGCGTTTCACTGGTAAAACCTTCTGTTACAGAAAAAAAATTATCAAAACTGATTTTCTGCAAAAAAAAATGACGTTTGTAAATTTCACCTTTATATTTCTTTAATTCTTGTGAAATGCCTAAAGGGTTAAACTTTCTAAATGCTGTTTTGAATACTTTTAGGGGTTCAGTTTTTAAAATGGTGTGGTTTCATAGGGGGTTTATAGTATATAAGGCCCTCAAAACCAGTTCAGAACAGAACTGGTCCCTAAAATAAGGCATTTGAAATTTTCTTGGAAATGTGAGACATTTTTTTCTAAAGTTCTAAGCCTTGTAACGTCCTAGAAAAATAAAAGGACGTTAAAAAAACAATGGCAACATAAAGTAGACATATGGGAAATGTGAAATAGTAGCTATTTTGTGTGGTATTACTATGTCTTACAAGCAGACACATTTAAATTAATAAAAATGCTAATTTTTTAAATTTTTCTCAAAATGTGGGTGTTTTTCATAAATACTGAATGTGTCGACCACTTTTTACCACTAACTTAAAGTCCAATGTGTCACGAGAAAACAATCTCAGAATCGCATGGGAAAATAAGAGCATTTCAAAGTTATTACCACTTTAAAGAGGCTCTGTCACCAGATTTTGCAACCCCTATCTCGTATTGCAGCAGATCGGCGCTGCAATGTAGATAAGAGTAACGTTTTTGTTTTTTTAAAACGAGCATTTTTGGCCAAGTTATGACCATTTTTATATTTATGCAAATGAGGCTTTCTAAAGTACAACTGGGCGTGTATTGTGTATGTACATCTGGGCGTTATTCCTTTTTTTACTAGCTGGGCGTTGTGAATAGAAGTTTATGATGCTGACGAATCAGCATCATCCACTTCTCTTCGTTACCACCCAGCTTCTGGCAGTGCACAGACACACAGCGTGTTCTCGAGAGATCACGCTGTGACGTCACTCACTTCCTGCCCCAGGTCCTGCATCGTGTCGGACGAGCGAGGACACATCGGCACCAGAGGCTACAGTTGATTCTGCAGCAGCATTAGCGTTTGCAGGTAAGTAGCTACATCGACTTACCTGCAAACGCCGATGCTGCTGCAGAATCAAATGTAGCCTCTGGTGCCGATGTGTCCTCACTCGTCCGACACGATGCAGGACCTGGGGCAGGAAGTGAGTGACGTCACAGCGTGATCTCTCGAGAACACGCTGTGTGTCTGTGCACTGCCAGAATCTGGGTGGTAACGAAGAGAAGTGGATGATGCTGATTCGTCAGCATCATAAACTTCTATTCACAACGCCCAGCTAGTAAAAGAAGTAAAAACGCCCAGATGTACATACACAATACACGCCCAGTTGTACTTTAGAAAGCCTCATTTGCATAAATATAAAAATGGTCATAACTTGGCCAAAAATGCTCGTTTTAAAAAAACAAAAACGTTACTCTTATCTACATTGCAGCGCCGATCTGCTGCAATACGAGATAGGGGTTGCAAAATCTGGTGACAGAGCCTCTTTAAGTGATACATGTCAGATTTGAAAAAAATGTTCTGGTCCTTAATGCCAAAACAGGCTTAGTCACTAAGGGGTTAAAGGGGAGGGAAAAGTAAGCGAAATTAGAGGCACTACTATATATCTGTTTACTTCAACACATCTTTTGCTGGGGTTATATAATTTATGCAGTGCCATCAATTTATTAACCCCTTCCCGACCAGCCCACTTATATTAACAAGCTGCAGCGCTGGTCTTTGTGCCTGCAGCCTGTTAATCTACGTGTGCTCCTGGCGGAGCGCACAAGCATTCCCCGCAACCTGGCATCTCTCAGTACTGGCTGCTACTAGCAACCTTAGTACTGGGGGGAAGACACCGATTAACCCATTAAATGCGGCAGTCAATAGCGTTCGATGCATTTAAGGATTTACAACAACATTGTCACCTGCGACTCAATTTTGGGGTGCCGATGGTTGCTAGGGCAACCAGAGGCCTAAGAAAGGCCGCCGGGTCTGCCATCTACGGAAGGCGATTAGGTCTTGCCAGATGCAGGACCTAATACACTGCCTGTCAGTGTGAAACTGACAAGTATAATATCCTGCATTACATAAGCATTGTAGCGTATTATAACAACGATCCAACAGTTGGATCGTTAATAAAAAAAAATTTACAAAAATAAAAAAGTCAAAGTTACAAGTAATAAAAATAACCGCCCTTTTCCCCTTACAAAGTACTTTATTATTAGAAAAAATAAACTATGCATAATTGGTATCGCCGCGTCCGTAACGGCCTGAACTATAAAGATGTTATTTATCCCACACCGTGAACATCGTAAAAAAACAGTACCAGAATCGCTATTTTTTTTGTCACTTCAGCTCCAAAAAAAACTTAAATAGGGATCAAAAAGTCACATGTACCCAAAAATAGACCAATAAAAACGGCAGCTTGTTCCGCAAAAAGCAAGCTCTCACACCGCTTTCTTGATGGAAAAATAGTTATGGCTTTGAGAATATGGCGACACAAAAACCAGATCATTTTTTTTTAAATCGGGATTTTATCGTGCAAACTGTAAAACATAAAAAAAAACTAGATACATATCGTATCGCTGTAATTGCATCGACCTGCAGAATAAATTAAATATGTCATTTATAGTGCACGGTGAACGCCATAAAAAAAAAAAGAATATGTAATAGACGTTTTCGTAGCCTAACTCCACTGAATTCCGCAGAAAACCTGTAGGATCACAATGCCGACTATACCCGTAGATAAATTCTTTTGGGGCTGTAGTTTCCCAAATGAGGTCATTTTTGGAGGGTTTCCACTGTTTTGGTCCCTCGGGCTTTGCAAATGAGACATGGCACCTGAAAAATAATCCAGCAGAGTTGAGCTCCAAAAGCCAAATGACACTCCTTACCTTCTGAGCCCTGCCGTGTGTCCAAACAGCCGTTTATTACCACATATGGGGTATTGCCGTAATCAGGAGAAATTGGTTTTCAAATATTGGGGTGTTTTTTCTTTATGCTTTGTAAATTTTATAATTTCTACATTTTATTGGAAATTATTAAAATTTTAATTTTCACAGTCTAATTCCACGAAGTTCAGCAAAAAACCTGTGCTGTCAAAATGCTCACTATACCCTTCTATAAATTGAGGGGTGTAGTTTGCTAAATTGTGTTGTTTTTTTGGTGTTTCCACTGTTTTGGCACCACAAGACTTCTTCAAACCCACCATGGTGCCGAAAATATATTTTAATAAAATGGAGGCCCCAAAATCCACTAGGTGATCCTTTGCTTCTGAGGCCGTTGTTTCAGTCCATAAGCACAGATGTGGGATAGTTCTAAAAGCTGCAGAATCTGGGCAATAAAGATTGAGTTGCGTTTCTCTGGTAAAACCTTTAGCGTTACAGAAAAATATTGGATTTTCTAAAATAGAAAAAATTTATACATTTCACCTCCACTTTGCTTTAATTCCTGTGAAACACAAAAAGGGTTAAGAAACCTACTAAATTCTGTTTTAAAACTTTGAGGGGTGCAGTTTTTAAAATTCGGTGACCTATGGGGGTTTCTAATATAGAAATCCCTTAAAGCCACTTCAGAAGTGAACTGGTCCACAAAAAAATAGGTTTTGGAAATTTTCTTGAAAATGTGAGAAAATGCTGCTGAAGTTCTAAGCCTTGTAAAGTCCTAGAAAAATAAAAGGGTGTTCAAAAAAACGATGCCAACATAAAGTAGACATATGGGAAAAGTTAATTATTAACTATTTTGTGTAGTATTACTATCTGTTTTACAAGCCAATACATTTAAATTGAGAAAAATACTAGTTTTTGCAAATTTTCCCACAATTTTGGTGTTTTTCACAAATGAATACTAAATTTGTTGACCAAATTTTTCCACTAACATAAAGTACAATATGTCACGAGAAAATAGTCTCCGAATCGCTTGGATAGGTAAAAGCATTCCCAAGATATTACCACATAAAGTGAGACATATCAGATTTGAAAAAATGGGTTGCGTCCACAAGGCCAAAACAGGCTGTGTCCTGAAGAGGTTAAGGATTATAAATACAGTTATCAATTAGCAATATTATTATCATTACCTCTCTTCATAAAAACGACTTGCTCACATATTGCTCGTATAAATCGAATGCCTCGTGCACACGACAATGTTCGGTCCGTGGTATATGGACCGCATGTCGGCCGCATTTTCCGGACAGAACACCGTTCAGGGAGCCGGGCTCCTAGCATCATAGTTATTTATGATGCTAGGTGTCCCTGCCTCCCCGTGGGAATACTGTCCCGCACTGAAACATGTTTTCAGTACGGGACAGTATTGCCGCGGTGAGGCAGTGACTAACATCGTCATACATAACTATGATGCTAGGAGCCCGGCTCGCTAAACTGTGTTCGGTCCGGGAAATGCTGCCGACATGCGGTCCATATATCACGGACTGAACATGGTCTTGTGCGTGGGGCCTAAATAAATTTAGTTCATTAAATTATTTGTTGCTAGTCCAAAATTTAAACCGTTTTTCTACATGCTGGATTAAATAAGACATTTAGAACATCATATTTATAATTCGGGTAAGTTCACACAGGGCGGATACGCTGTGTAAAAGCACACCGCGAATCCGCCCCGGGCGCCGCAGTGAATTCAGTCTGAAAAGCAGAACCAAATTGTGGTGCAGGTTTTCCGCCAGCATGTCCGCTGCTGAAAACTGCACGGAAAAATAATATTTTTTTTTTGCTTAGTTGCGATTTATGCGGCGGATTTGCAGCTTTTCCGCCTCAAAAATCGCAACATTTGCTATTTTTTTGCGGGTTTTACCTCCCATTGAATTCAATGGAGTAAACCCGCAACAAAAATGCAGCGATTTACGCAAATACAATTGACATGCTGCGGATTAAAAAACAGGTCAATTTCTAAGCGTTTTTCCGCCTAACCTTTACACAGCCTGTGGATGAGATTTGTTCAGATCTCATCCACTCTGCTGCTACTGTATTAGGCCTCATGCACACGAACGTATTTTTTCCTCCGGTAAATACTGGCGTAAATACGGGTCCTTGGTCACACGTATTCGACCCGTATTGCACCAGTATTTACGGACCCGTGCCCGTACATACGGGTCCGGTGTCACCAGTATTCCACCCCTATTTACGGGCACATTTTCGCTGCAAAATTGCACTGCACTAATCGGCAGCCCCTTCTCTCTATCCGTGCAGGGTAGAGAGAAGGGGCAGCCCTTTCCGAGGTAAAAGTAAAAGAAATTCATACTTACCCGGCCGATGCCTTGGTAACGCGTCCGTCTCTTGACATCCAGCCCGACCTCCCTGGATGACGCTGCAGTCCATGTGACTGCTGCAGCCTGTGATTGGCTGCAGCGGTCACATGGGCTGAAACGTCATTCCGGGAGGCCGGACTGGAGGAAGAAGCAGGGAGTTCTGGGTAAGTATGAATGTCTTATTTTTTTTTTTTTTTTACAGGTTGATCTATATTGTGATCGGTAGTTTCTGTCCAGGGTGCTGAAAGAGTTACGGCCGATCGTTTAACTCTTTCAGCACCCTGGACAGTGACTATTTACTGACGTAGCCTAGCAACGCTCCCGTAATTACGGATGCACACACGTAGTCGCCCGTAATTACGGGAGCCCCATAGACTTCTATGGGCCTGCCCGTGCCGTAATTACGGCCTAAAATAGGACATGTTCTATATTTTTTAACGGCCCGGGCACCTTCCCGTAAGCATACGGGGAGGTATCGGTGGCCAATAGAAGTCTATGGGCCCGTAATTACGGCCCGTGATTACGGGCGTTTTTACGTTCGTGTGCATGGGGCCTTATTCTTCTACTGTATTTGACTGTGCTTTTCAATACAAAGGGATCCTGCTACAAAACGTATACCACCGGGTATACATGCTTTTACAATAGGAGTCGTTGGATGACAAACACAACTGTATAGAATACAGTTGCACATGTGTCAATATGTTCGCCGCACACGTCACACACCATATACGTGTAAACAGAACTTTACTGAACATAATTTTCTGCTACTGTGAGCTTGAGCATGGGGTTGAAAATGGAAGTAAAATTACAAAATACATTTGTTTTAGATTTGTATTTATTAATGTTCAGCTAATCACCCTGGGTGTTAGTGAATATTGTATTTATGTTGTAATGTTGATATGGTTGAAAAATACACTTGTTCATCAAGTCCAACCTATAATCCTATTGTGTTGATATAGGAGAAGGCAAAAACCATTATTAGACGGGTGCGAATTACCCCATTTAAGAGGGAAAAATAATTTTCCAACTCTTACCATAGACTTTCTATTGAGCCTGTACACCGCTACATCGATTTCCCGAAAAAGCCAAACTAACTAAGCGACTCAGCGCTCACACAAGCGCTTCTGCCACTTCGCTTTAGCGATTGGTGGGGGTCTCAGTGCTTGGACCCCCACCAATCAAACCTTCTGACATGCCACTATGACATGTCAGAAGTTTGTTTGAACGTTTAGTTACCCTTTAAAATATTTGAGTTACATGGATAGTGCAACCTGTGTAAATTTGACATCACTTTCATTTCATGTTCTAGTTTATAACCATGCTGCTGTTGGTTCTCCCAGGTATGGTATAACCGGGCTATCTGTATCAGAGAGAGAGTAAGTTACTATCTCTCTAACCTGATGGGCACTGGTTCACAGTGAAGAATGTTGACTATTAACCTTAGTGTAGTGCAAGACTGTTCTTCGAATTTCCTTCGGCTGAACTAATTCTTGTGGTATCAAATAGCACGATTAGCATTACACAGCATTACATGACAAAGGCACACCATTACTTACCTATGCTCTTTGCTTATAAATATTATCCACATGTTATATTTTTTAAAACCAGACTACAGTGTATAGGATGATGACCCAAATAAATAAATATATATATATATATGTATTGTGCTGTAGCTGTATAGCAGGTGCTTTTTAGGTGTTTTGTTTCATTCCTCTGATTTATGGTGATGTGAGGTGTATATTAGAAACAAAAGGATTTAAGAGCGCTGATTAATTACCCCTTTTTGCATAGCCAAAGCAGAAGTCAATGGGCAGAGTTGTGTGGAGAAGTACAATTGCTTTGTAGCCTAATACAGAGCTTTGTTTCTGCACATTGAAGGCTTCATTAACACACATTGCAGCTGCTCACCAGAGCTAGTGACCTTTTCATTTCCAAAGAAGACCCTACACGGACTTAATTTTTTTTTTTCCTTTTGTTGGTGAACAATATGCTTTTTGTGCCGAAAATAAATGCTGTTAGTTTTCCCTTTATGTCTTCGGTTCAGACGGACTGTTTAGAGGTCTTGGCATCTGGATGTGTTAGTAATTACTTGAGAAGGAAACTTACAAGAAGAGTCTGCACCTTTTGGGTTTGTTTTTTTTTTCTACACACCTGCCCAATTATGACTGTTTAGTGTAGTTTTTTTTCTTTTTAAATGCCCCTTTGAACCTTTAATAAAGTTATTTTTGAGGATTAATTTTCTATTGTGAACCCTCCATCTGCCTTTCATTCTCATTAAAAACCCAGGTTCAAGAAGTGTAGCTCAGAATTCTTGCTTTTTACTTCAAAATAGTTGACTTAAGGACTGAGATGAAGAAAAAGGTACATCCACAGAGAACATGGTCACTAAAGGTTTATCAGAGTACATTATGGGTTCCTGCAATTATACATCAGTAGTGTTACAGAAGCAGATTCCATCTGGGGTTCGATGGAACTCAAGGTCTCCACAGAATGCTATCCGAGGATAGGCACAAATAAAGTGAGCAACAACCATTCAAGTCACCCACTTTGTCATATGCTGCTGCCCCCAAGAACTTTTTTTTACAGCATGTTAAGCGACTCCCAATAACCATGTGTATATATACACCATTCAGCCATAACATTAGAACCAGTGAAGTGAATAACATTGATTAGCTCGTTAGTGTCACCTTTCAAGGGTTGGGATATATTAGGCAGCAAGCAAACAGTCAGTTTTTGAAGTTGATGTGTTGGAAGCAGGAAAAATGGGCAAGTGTAAGTATCTGTGCGACTTTGACAAGAGCCAAATTGTAATGACTGGACGACTGGTTCAGAGCAAGCTTAAAATGGCAGGCATTGTGGGGTCTTCTCAATGTGCAGTGATTAGTACCTACCAAAAGTGGTCCAAGGAAGAACAATCTGTGTAGTGACAAATTCATGGGCGTCCAAGGCTCATTGATTCGCGTGGGAATCATCTTGTCCAAGCTCAGTTACTGTAGAACAAAGTGCTGAAAATGCTGGCTAAGAAAGATGTCTGAATATACAGTGCATCACAGCTTGCTGTGTTTAGGGCTTTATAGCCGCAGATCGGTCAGAGTGCCCATGCTGACCCCTGTCCAACAACGTAAGTGTTTACAATGGGCACTTAGAATCAGAACTGGACCATAAGACAATGGAAAAACGTAGCCTGGTCTGATAAGTCATGTTTTCTTTTACATCATATGGGCTGCGGTGTGTGTGCCACTTACCTGGGGAAGAGATGGCACCAGGATGCACTATGGAAAAAAGGCAAGCCAGCGGAGGCAGTATGATACTCTATGTAATGATTTGCTGTGAATTCTTGGGTCCTGGCATTCATGTCGAAGGTCTGCAACAAGTTTTAGGTAGGTGTTACGTGTCAAAGTAACAACTACACCTCCTTGTGGCAACGGTATTTCCTAATGGCAGTAGCCTCTTTCTGTAGGATTATGAATCCTGTCACTGCAAAAATTGTTCAGGAATGGTTTGAAAACATGAGAGTTTAAAATATTGACTTGGCCTCCAAATTCCCCAATCTCAATCTGGGGGATGTGCTGGAAAAATAAGTTCGATCTATGGAGGCCCCACTTGCAACTTACAGAACTTAAAGGAAATTAGTCAGCAGTTTTGAGCCCTCAATACTGCTGACAGCCCTAAATACAGGGTGGAGAGTGCAGCATAACCGATAAATCAATGTTTTAATGTCTTTAGCGCTGCGATCGCAAGCGCTTTAATGTTTTATGTGCTCCAGGCTCTCCGTACTGAATGCTGCCTGCCCCTCTTCTTTAAATTAAATCTCTAGCTATCTCCTGATTAGACATCACTCAGAACAGAGGAGGGAAACAACACAGAGTTTAAAGAGGATCTGTCACTAGTTTATTAATTCCCTATCTCCTAACTAATCTTATAGGCGCTATGATGCTGATAACTACAGTGTGATTTTGTTTTCAAAAACTTTTATTATTTGCAAAGTTATGAGCATTTTTCTAAATATGCTAATTTGGCCATAATAGCCAAATAGGAGGTGACTCTTTCTTTTCACTCTGGGCATGTAATGTTTTCTGTATGATGCTGTCCAATCAGCATGCAGTTTCTCCCCCTTCCCTACCCAGCAACACAGTGTGATCATGTAGTATACAGCTTCCATTCCTGACTGTGTTTTCAACTGGTGCCATATGAAAGATTAGAACCTCATCTTTCATATGCCACCAGAAGCACTATTCTAGGTTGTCCACAGCCGGAGATATGGCTGTTTGAAGTGATCCCCTTCCCTCCAGCTTTAGACACTTACACTGTGTGAAGCAGCTTCATGCTGATAGGACAGCGTCAGAGGCTGAGGTAGCTCCACCTCAGGAAAATTGCTGGTGTTGACACCCACTTGTCTAGTATAGCCTCATTTGCATATTTAGAAAAACGTATGTATGTATAGATGTGTGTATGTATATATGCATGTGTATATGTATGTTTGTGTATGTACATATGCATGTATGTACACTACCGTTCAAAAGTTTAGAGTCATTTATCTTATTTTTGAAAAAAAATAATTTTTTTTTCAATGAAGATAACATAAAATTAATCAGAAATACACTCTATACATTGTTAATGTGCTAAATGACTATTCTAGCTGCAAACGTCCTGGTTTTTAATGCAATATCTACATAGGTGTATAGAGGCCCATTTCCAGCAACCATCACTCCAGTGTTCTAATGGTACATTGTGTTTGCTAACTGTGTTAGAAGGCTAATGGATGATTAGAAATCACTTGAAAACCCTTGTGCAATTATGTTAGCACCGCTGTAGAGAGTTTTGCTGTTTAGAGGAGCTATAAAACTGACCTTCCTTTGAGTTAGTTGAGAATCTGGAACAATACATTTTTGGGTTCGATTAAACTCCCAAAATGGCTAGAAAAAGAGAGCTTTCATGTGAAACTCGACAGTCTATTCTTGTTCTTGGCAATTTCTCGCATGGAATAGCCATCATTTCTAAGAAACTGAAGATTTCCTACAACGGTGTGTACTACTCCCTTCGGAGGACAGCACAAACAGGCTCTAACCAGAGTAGAAAGAGAAGTGGGAGGCCCCGCTGCACACCTGAGCAACAAGACAAGTACATTAGAGTCTCTAGTTTGAGAAATACACGCCTCACAGGTCCTCCACTGGCAGCTTCATTAAATAGTACCCGCAAAACGCCAGTGTCAACATCTACAGTGAAGAGGCGACTCCGGGATGCTGGCCTTCAGGGCAGAGTGGCAAAGAAAAAGCCATATCTGAGACTGGCTAATAAAAGGAAAAGATTAATATGGGCAAAAGCACACAGACATTGGACAGAGGAAGATTGGAAAAAAGTGTTATGGACAGACGAATCGAAGTTTGAGGTGCTTGGATCACACACAAGAACTGAAAAGATGCTGGAAGAGTGCCTGACGCCATCTGTCAAGCATGGTGGAGGTAAGGTGATGGTCTGGGGTTGCTTTGGTGCTGGTAAAGTGGGAGATTTGTACAAGGTAAAAGGGATTTTGAATAAGGAAGGCTATCACTCCATTTTGCAACGCCATTCCATACCCTGTGGACAGCGCTTGATTGGAGCCAATTTCATCCTACAACAGGACAATGACCCAAAGCACACCTCCAAATTATGCAAGAACTATTTAGGGAAGAAGCAGGCAGCTGGTATTCTATCTGTAATGGAGTGACCAGCGCAGTCACCAGATCTCAACTCCATAGAGCTGTTGTGGGAGCAGCTTGACCGTATGGTACGCAAGAAGTGCCCATCAAGCCAATCCAACTTGTGGGAGGGGCTTCTGGAAGCATGGGCTGAAATTTCTCCCGATTTATTTCAGCAAATTAACAGCTAGAATGCCAAAGGTCTGCAATTATTATTTCAAATAAAAATCATTATTTCTAACCTTGTCAATGTCTTGACTATATTTTCTAGTCATTTTGCAACTCATTTGATAAATATAAGTGTGAGTTTTCATGGAAAACACAAAATTGTTTGGGTGACGCCAAACTTTTGAACGGTAGTGTATGTATATGTATGTATGTCACGAAGGGTTTGTGGACCCACTGCGCCTTACCGCCTTGGCGGTGTCTCCTTGGCGCAGGTTAATCAAAGAGGCCGCTGCAGATGAGACCCGTCCAGGCTCCTCAAACACCATTAGAAAAGTCCAGAGGAAGGCAGGGAAGTCGTGGGTCTCTGGTCCTTGTCTCTCCCAGATAGGGTTTGCCCATGCAAGAGCCTTACTGGTGAGGAGAGAAATGACAAAAGCGACACTGGCACCATCAGATGAAAATGTCCTAGCATACAGGCTGAAATGGATCTGGCATTGATTAAGAAAACCACGACAGGTACTTGCTTCTCCATCATAGCGATAAGGAAGTGGCAAACAAACACATGGGTCAAAACTGCCAAGAGGTGTAGTCTGAGAATCCACATTGCCAGGCGGTGTAGTAGGAGGAACGGCAGCTTGTGCCTCCTGCCGACATGCAAGAATGTTCAATGCCTGGAGGAGTTGGTCCTTTTGAGACTGGAGGTCCAGCATATCCGCTCGCATCTCCTGTGACGTCGTCATAGTCTTGAATCGACCAGCGGGGTCCATGGCCTGAGCGTACTGTCACGAAGGGTCTGTGGACCCACTTGGCTGTACCGCCTTGGCGGTAAGGCAGCTGGCCAACAGGGAGAAGGTGAGGGTCTATAGTTCTATAGGTACCTATGGCAGCTCAGAGAGCAGCAGGGCAGGCTCGGCTGGGACTAAGTAGCAGGCGGAGCTCAGGCGAGGTGAATCAGGTCAAACGTGGATACAGCAGGGCACGACTTTGGCACAGCACAGTGCTAGACCAGGAAGGTATGGATTGCTAGGAACAGGAACTGGAAACCGGTATAGGTACAGGGACTGGAACAGGAAAAACACTAGGAGGCTATCACATAGACAAACTAGGGAACACAACAACGCTCAGGCATAGAACTAGGGGGCTGGACCCCTCTTATAGTCCAGGGTACTCACGGGTCAAAGTTCATCAACACCCTACGGGATCCGGCTGAGGTGCGTGGACGCGAGCGCTGGCGTCTCCTGAGGAGGTGCTGGGGCCAGCGCTTGCCGACACGTGGCTGCGGCTGTCGGGGAGGTTGGACCTGACAGCCCGCAGTCACGGACATTACAGTATCCCGCCTCTTACACCCCCTCTTTTTGGGAACAGAGCGAGAGAGAAACTTCTTCAGAAGGGTAGGGGCATTGTGGTTCTCCTCTGGCTTCCAGGGCCTCTCTTCAGCTCCAAACCCCCTCCAATCCACCAAATAAAAGGTCTTTCCTCTCACTCTCTTGGTGTCCAAAATCTCCTAGACCTCAAAGAAGTCTGAAGGGGCGCTGGAGGCAACCGCAGGGCTGAGAGTCTTGGAATAGCGATTTCAGGATCACTGGTTTCAGGAGGGAGACATGGAAGGAGTTGGGAATCGTGAGGGTAGGAGGCAGCCGAAGCTTGTAGGCGACAGGGTTGATCTGCTGCAGGACCTTGAATGGTCCGAGGAACCTGGGGGCAAAGTTACATGATGGCACCCTCAGTCGGATATTCCTGGACAACAGCCAGACCTTAGTGCCAGGAAGAAACCGAGGAGGCTCTCTTCTCTTTGTGTCAGCCTTCCGTTTCATGCGGTCCACTGCCATTAGGATGGAGGATCGTGTCTGCTGCCAGATCTGCAAAAAGTCTCTAAACGTGGAGTCAGCAGCAGGTATTTGTGCCATAGACAATGCAGAACGGTGTATTCCTAGTAGATTCACTGGTTTGATTATTGTAGGAGAACTACGCCCAAGGGAGCAGCTGCACCCAGTCATCATGCTTCTTGGAGATGAAGTGGCGTCGGTAGTTCTCCAAAATCTGGTTGATCCTCTCAACCTGACCATTAGACTGAGGATGGTAGGCAGTAGAAAAGTCCAACTTCACGCCAAGAAGTCTGCAGAGGACTCTCCTGAACCTCGAAGTAAACTGAACCCCCCGATCAGACAATATGCTGTGGCAAGCTGTGCAGGCGGAAGATGTGTTGGATAAATAACTTGGCCAACTGAGGAGCAGAAAGAAGACCGGTCAGAGGAACAAAGTGGGCCATCTTCGAAAATCGGTCCACCACCACCCAGACAGCACTGCATCCAGCAGAGAGAGGCAGGTCCGTAATAAAGTCCATAGCTATATGCTGCCAGGGAGCATTGGGCACAGGCAATGGCTGGAGCAGACCAGCAGGTCTGGAGTGGGTGGCCTTGTTGGCTGCACATACAGCACAGGAAGAAACGAAATCCACAATATCCTTGAGCAGAGTAGGCCACCAGAAATGACGAGCAATCAAATCCTGGGTCTTGCCTAACCCCGCGTGACCTGCCAGTCTAGAGGAGTGTCCCCAGCGGAGGATTCTTCCACGATCAGCCAGGCGCACAAAAGTCCTCCTTGGAGGAATGTCCCCAATTTGCAGGGGATTGACCGAGACAATGCAAGATGGGACATTAATGTTCTGTGGACTCTCAATGGAGTCTTCTGTCTCGAAAGACCTGGACAAGGCATCGACCCTCACATTCTTGTCGGCCGGGCGATTAATGTAGCTCAAACTGAAACCTTACAAAGAACAGTGACCACCTGACCTGATGAGGGTTCAGCCGTTGGGCCGTCTGGAGGTAGGTCAGATTCTTGTGGTCCTTAAAAATCAAGATCGGATGAGCTGTGCCCTCTAGTAAATGTTTCCACTCCTCCAGAGCCAATTTGATGGCCAGTAACTCCCGATCCCCAATCGAGTAGTTGCGTTCTGCAGAAGAGAAGAGCTTGGAAAAGTATCCACATACCCTTGACTTGCCCTTGGGACCTCTCTGGAACAGGAGTGCACCAGCACCGACAGAGGATGCGTCCACCTCCAACGAGAACTGCAGAGAGACATCCGGATGATGGAGGATAGAGGCTGACGTGAAGGCACTCTTCAGGCTATTGAATGCGGACTTTGCCTCAGGTGTCCCCACCTTGGCGTTCATACCCTTCTTAGTAAGGTTAGAGATGGGAGAAGTCAATGAGGAGAAGTTCGTAATAAACTGCCTGTAAAAATTAGCAAATCCCAAAAAGTGCTGTATGGCCTTCAAGTCTTGAGGGCGTGGCCACTCCAGGACAGACTTTACCTTTTCAGAATCCATCTCGAGACCATGATTCGAGACGATGTAGCTCAGGAAGGGTAGAGCATCCTTGTTAAATACGCACTTCTCCAACTTGGCGCACAGACGATTCTCCCTTAATCGTAGCAGAACCTGACGGACATGTCTCTGGTGCGTCATAGGATCTGGAGAAAAATAAAGATGTCATCAAGGTAGACTACTACACAAACATAGAGGAGGTCACGGAAAATGTCAGTCACAAACTCCTGGAAGACCATGGGAGCATTACACAGGCCAAAGGGCATTACTAGATATTCATAGTGTCTATCACGGGTGTTAAATGCAGTCGTCCATTCATCACCCTGGCGAATCCGGACTAGGTTTTAAGCCCCACGCAGGTCTAGTTTAGAAAAAAAATTGCACCACGTATACGATCAATCCGTTCAGAGATCAGTGGCAGCGGATATTTATTCTTCACCGTGATCTGGTTGAGACCACGGTAGTCGATGCAAGGATGAAGAGAGCCATCTTTCTTTTTGACGAAGAAGAATCCGGCTCCTGCCGGGGAGGAAGACCTTCGTATGAAGCCCCTTTCTAAGTTCTCTTTCACATAGGAGGACATGGACAGAGTGTCTGGCAAGGAGAGGGGATATACCCTACCACAGGGAAGGGATGCACCAGGAATCCGTTCAATTGGGCAGTCATACGCCCGATGTGGGGGCAATGTCTCCGCCTCCTTCTTGCTGAAGACGTCCAAAAAGACAGCATAATGGCCCGGCAATCCTGCCAATGACCATGGCAGTGAAGGCTGAGCCAAACGAATCCGCACCAGGCAACGACCTTGACAACTCAGGGCCCCACTGGACAACCTCTCCAGAATTCCAGTCCAGAACTGGGGCATGCAGTCGGAGCCAAGGCAGGCCCAGCAACACAGGGTTAACCGCTTTGGGCAGGACATAGAACGGCAGAAGTTCGGAGTGAAGGGCTCCCACTTGGAGCCTCAGCGGCTTTGTCACAGCTATAACTGGGTCTGACAGAGGTAGTCCATTCACTGAGGCAACTGTCAATGGGCTCTCCAGAGAGGTGGTGGGTAATTGCAGAAGGTCCACCGGATCTCTGCGGATGAAATTGGCAGCGGATCCAGAGTCCAACAACGCAGAGACCTTATGCATTTTCTCGCCGGACACTATGGTCACAGGTATGGACAATTTAGATGGAAGTCCATCTTTACCCAAGGAAGTCACTCCAAGCATCCCTAGGTTTTGGGATTTTTGGGGGCACAGGCGCACAAGATGGCCATCGAGGCCGCAATAAAGAGAGTCCAGATGTGCGTCTTCGTTGTCTCTTGGGTAGATAATTTATACTGGTCCGTTAAAACCGACTTCTTAGGAGGGTCGACATCTGAGGACAGCAGGGGTTGCTGCAAAGTAGGAACCAGAATAGGAAGGGCTCCCTCCCGTTGAACCTCTTGGAGGCATTCACGGATCCGTATATCAATTCGGGCAGACAGAAGGAGGAGGTCATCCATGGTAGAAGGCAGATCCCGGGCGGCAAGTTTGTCTTTAATTCTGGAAGATAGTCCATGCCAGAATGCAGCCACCAGGGCCTCATCGTTCCATAACCGTTCTCCCGCCAGGGTGCGGAAGAGGATGGCGTACTCACTCACGGAGGTGTCTCCTTGGCGCAGGTTAATCAAAGAGGCCGCTGCAGATGAGACCCGTCCAGGCTCCTCAAACACCATTAGAAAAGTCCAGAGGAAGGCAGGGAAGTCGCGGGTCTCTGGTCCTTGTCTCTCCCAGATAGGGTTTGCCCATGCAAGAGCCTTACTGGTGAGGAGAGAAATGACAAAAGCGACACTGGCACCATCAGATGAAAATGTCCTAGCATACAGGCTGAAATGGATCTGGCATTGATTAAGAAAACCACGACAGGTACTTGCTTCTCCATCATAGCGATCAGGAAGTGGCAAACAAACACATGGGTCAAAACTGCCAAGAGGTGTAGTCTGAGAATCCACATTGCCAGGCGGTGTAGTAGGAGGAACGGCAGCTTGTGCCTCCTGCCGACATGCAAGAATGTTCAACGCCTGGAGGAGTTGGTCCTTTTGAGACTGGAGGTCCAGCATATCCGTTCGCATCTCCTGTGACTTCGTCATAGTCTTGAATCGACCATGGCCTGAGCGTACTGTCACGAAGGGTCTGTGGACCCACTTGGCTGTACCGCCTTGGCGGTAAGGCAGCTGGCCAACAGGGAGCAGGTGAGGGTCTTTAGTTCTATAGGTACCTGTGGCAGCTCAGACAGCAGCAGGGCAGGCTTGGCTGGGACTAGGTAGCAGGCGAACGTCAGGCGAGGTGAAGCAGGTCAGACGTCGATACAGCACGGCACGACTTTGGCACAGCACAATGCTAGACCAGGAAGGTATGGATTGCTAGGAACAGGAACTGGAAACCGGTCTAGGGACAGGGACTGGAACAGGAAACGCACTAGGAGGCCATCACATAGACAAACTAGGGAACACAACAACGCTCGGGCATAGAACTAGGAGGCTGGACCCCTCTTATAGTCCAGGGTACTCACGGGTCAAAGTTTATAAACACCCTACGGGATCCGGCTGAGGTGAATGGACGCGAGCGCTGGCGTCTCCTGAGGAGGAGGCTGGGGCCAGCGCTTGCTGACTCGTGGCTGCGGCTGTCAGGGGGTGGCTGGATATGACAGCCCGCAGCCACGGACATTACAATGTATATGTACATCTATATATACATGTGTATATGCGTGTGTATATCTATATATACATGTTTATATGCGTGTGTATATCTATATATACATGTGTATATGCGTGTGTGTATATCTATATATACATGTGTATATGTGTGTGTATATCTATATATACATGTGTATATGTGTGTGTATATCTATATATGCATGTGTATATTCGTGTGTGTATATCTATATATGCATGTGTATATCTGTGTGTATATATGTGTGTGTGTGTGTGTATATGCATATCTATGCGTGTGTGTGTGTGTGTGTGTGTGTATATATGCGTGTGTGTGTGTATATATAGCTATATATGCATATGTGTATGTGTGTACCTACGTATGCGCGTATGCATGCACACATGTATACGTATGCATGCATACACGTATACGTATGCATGCATACGTATGCATGCCTGTATACGTATGCATGCATGTATATGTTTGTGTGATTATAATAGTTGTTCCATCAGTGTGTATAGCTGATTTTCTTTAACTCCTTGTACAGATGTGACGTCACAGCCGTCAAGGGAGTTTATGGAACAGGCACACGGGCTGAGCCTGCTCTATACTCAGTGGGTGTCGGCTCTATTACAGCCAACACCTCACTGCAACGGCCTGAAAGTGGAGATAACTCAGATCCTGGTTTTTAACCACTTAGTTGCTATTGACCACGGCATCTATGTAAACAGTGAGAGGATGGCAGCCCCCTCATTCAGGTATCTCCCCCCCCCCCTTGCGTCATGATCGCAGGGTGTCATAGGAGCCTGGGGACCTAATAAAAGTATTTTTGCTCTGGCCTGGGCTTAGAAGGGCTTGTCCGAGTATTACATTTTATTGCAATATAAGTCCGTATTAAAATTTTTATTCGTCTTGTAATTTACCTTAAAGAGAACCTTTCACTAGCCCATACATGTGCAGCTGAGGGCACCATGTAATAGACGCTGCTGCACAAACCTTGTGTTACTTTAAACGCTGTTTCTAGCCTCCTCCGTTATATAGATATCTGTGCCATTATATTTGGTGTCCGATATGTAAATAACCCCCTGAACTGTCAAGGGGGCGTTTTTTTTAATTTATTGTAAACCGCAGGGGGACGTGATACTCAGCGCTCTGACACTGTCCAATAAGCTGTGGACAGTGTCAGAGCAGGTTGTGCTATGTGATCTCTCTCGCGAGATCAGTCTTGTCGTCCTTGTCTGCCGAGCGCTTGAGAGAATGAGAGCACACACAGCTCCAACGTCGCCGCTGCCGACGATACTCCTGCCGCCACGGAACAGAAGAGGAGAAGAAGAATTCACATTCTTCTCCTCTTTGGTTCCATGGTGGAGCTGTTTGTGCGTGCACGCTCTCCTCTCTCCAGCTCCTGTCAGACAGTGAAGAAAAGACTGTGTGATCTCGCGAGAGAGATCACACAGCACATGCCGTTCCCACACTGTCTGTAGCTGATTGGACAGTGTCAGAGCACTAAGTATCATGCCCCCCTGCCCTTTCCAAGAAAAACACCCCATTGATAGTACAGGGGGTAATTTACACATCAGGCGCCAAATATAACGGCACTGATATCTAAAAAACCGAGGAGGCTAGAAACATGGTTTTAAGTGACACAAGGTCTGTGCAGCAGTGCCTGTTACATGGTGCACTCAACTGCACATGTATGGACTAGTGAATGGTTCCCTTTAAGTTAGAAAATTGAATTAGTTTCAAGATATTACCTTAACTTTATTGTAATGGCACCCCCTGGTGTTCAATATGTATAGTACTTCTACTGTGCTGAAAAAGGAAGGATGCACATTCTCAACTCCCCTCTCCACCAACCAATAGAAAATGCCTCACTTTGATTGTTAGTAGAGAAACACAGCTTGTAGTGTGAATGGAGACTCGCACAGTAAGAACTCACAGGAGAGCCAGCAGTTTGCTTAGATGGAGAGAACCTGCATATAGCACTGCTTACATACAGAATTCAGCCCTCCCCTCTCCCCGCTGATCCTCTTACTATGTGTAAGCTGCAGGCTCTCCCTCGTCTTGAGTTACATAGGTCTGGGCTCTCCCTTTAAAAAGAGATGTAATAGGGGGCATTTCTAAAGCCTCTTCTAGAGAGGTGGTAGAGGCAGGTAAACAGAACTATCTGCTGATACAAGCTCTAACAGGGAGGGGGAGGAGCTGCAGCATAAAGGACATGCCCACTGAGCTGCCAGCTTGAAGAAAATCTAGCAGAGCAATGAATGGGGAGATCTCTGGATCCATGTAACCTACAGGGCTGGTTCTAGCTTTGTTAGAAAGAGATTGTTATGCACCATATGATGTCTGATTTGCTTTTTTTTTTTTTATTAATTCTGGGACAACCCTTTTATTACAAGCCGATAAATAGCAAAATACACTGCAATACTCAGGTATTGCAGTGTATTATACCAGCAGTCAAATGATTGCTTGTTCAAGTCCACTACGGTACAGTAAGTTAAACGGTTATATAACATTTTTAATACTGAAGAAATAATAAGAAAAGTAAATAAAATGTATCGCCACGTCCATAAGTCAGAACTATGTAACTACGAAACTCAAAAAATTATCAAGGAATCAGTCTTTTTCCAATTCCACCTTTTTAACACCTTCCCGCTTTGGCCACTTTTGACCTTTCTGACAGAGCCTTATTTTTCAAATCTGACATGTTTCACTTTATGCGGTAATAACTTCGAAATGCTTTTACCTATCCTTGCGATTCTGAGATTGTTTTCTTGTGATACTTTGGACTTTGTTACTGGCAAAATTTGCTCGATACATTCAGTATTTAATTGTGAAAAAATCCAAAATTTTGCGAAAAATTAGCATTTTTCTAAATTTAAATGTATCTGCTTGTAAGACAAGCAGTTATAACACACAATTGTTGCTAATTAACATCCCCCATATGTCTACTTTTAGATTGGCATCGTGTTTTGAACATCCTTTTATTTTTTTAGAATATTACAAGGCTTAACTTTAGAAGCAATTTCTCACATTTTCAAGAAAATTCCAAAAGGCTATTTTTACAGGGGCCAGTTCAGTTGTGAAGCAGATTTTGGGGCCTTGTATATTACAAACCACAAATAAGTGACCCCATTTTAAAAACATCACCCCTCAAAGTATTTAGAAAGTTTCTTAACCCTTTAGACGTTTCACAGGAATTAAGGCAAAGTAGAGGTGAAATTTACCAATTATTTTATTTAAAAAATCCATCTTTTTTGTAATACAAAGTTTTATCGGAGAAATGCATCTCAATATTTTATTGCCCCGATTCTGCAGTTTTTAGAACTATCCCATATGTGTTCCTAGTGTGATTATGGACTGAAGCACAGGCCTCAGAAGCAAAGGTGCACCTAGTGGATTTTGGGGCCTCCTTTTTATTAGAAAATATTTTAGGCACCATGTCCGGTTTGAAGGGTACTTGCGGTGCCAAAACAGAGGAAATCCCCCCAAAAGTAACCCAATTTGGAAAACTACACCCTTAAGGAAATTATCTAGGGGTATAGTGAGCATTTTGACCCCTGCAACGTTTGTAAAGCAATTTCTCCCGAGTAAAACAATACCCCATATGTGGTCATAAACTGCTGTTTGGGCACACAGTAGGGCTCAGAAGGGAAGGAGCGCCTTTTGGATTTTGAAGTACAGATTTTGCTAGATCAGTTTCTGGGTGCTATATAACAGAAGTGACCCCATTTTGGAAACTACACCCCTCAAGGTATTCACCTAGGGGCATGTTAACCCCGCAGGTTTTTTGCAGAAATTAGTGGGCACTTGATGTTGCAGAGGGATTTTCTCCATTCATATGTCAATATATGGTGCCCAGCTTGTGCCACCATAACAAGACAGCTCTCTAATTATTATGCCGTGTTTCCCGGTTTTTGAAACACCCTACATGTGGCCCTAATCTTTTGCCTGGACATTCGACCAGGCTCAGGAGTGAAAGAGTACCATGCAAAGTTGAGGCCTAATTTGGCAACTTACACAGTATTGGTTCACAATTGCAGGGCTCGGATGTGAAATAATAATTAAAAAAAACCCTGAGAAGTGACCCCATTTTGGAAACTGCACCCATCAAGGCATTTATTAAGGGGTGTAGTAACATTTTCACCCCACAGGTCTTTTTCATAAATGATTGCGCTGCGGATGGTAAAAATGTTACATTTTCCCTAGATAATAGATAATAAATATATCTTGCCCAGCTTGTGCCACTGGAGACACACACCCCAAAAATTGTTAAAAGGGTTCTCCAGGGTATCGCAATGCCATATATGTGGAAGTAAACTGCTGTTTGGGCATACTGTTGGGTTCAGAAGGGAGAGATCGCCGTTTTGCTTTTGGAGCATGGATTTTGCTTGGTAGTAGTTTTTGTTTGGAGTATTACTGGTATTTTAGTTTATAATGTGGGGGCATGTGTAAGCTGGGCAGAGTACATCAGGGGCATAGTCAGGTGGTATAATAATGGGGTAAAAAAAAGAATAAAATAATCCATAGATATGTGTTACACTGTGAAGCAATCTTTTCTGCACAGGCCAGTGTCGCACTGATAAATATCCTTACTTATCCCCCTTTTGGTCCACATTCTGCACCTTTGCAGTTTGGGGAATTTTGCTGGGAAAGCATTGTCCTGGTATAATACGGGCACCCTCGCTTCCGGCAGATATGTTTGGGTCCTCCCCTTCCTGGTACCCAGGGGCGTAGCTAAAGGCTCATGGGCCCCGGTGCAAATGTTCTTCTTGGGGCTCCCCAAATTTCTCAGGGCCGATGGCCTGCAGCTTTCAGTTGCATCGCTGGGTCTCCTAAGTGACCCAACAATGCAGCACTAGCTGCCAGGGGTGTCACTAAGGACTTAAAACATCAGGGGGAGTAGCCCAATACATATGAGCCCCCCCCCCAAAAAATGTGTGTGTATGAATATGTGCATATATATATATATATATATATATATATATATAGAGACAGCATATCTATAGCACTACGACCCTAAATCTATGGGTAAGATTAGATACAGTATCACACATGATAGGATTAGATATAGTGCCCAGCAGACAATATCACACATGATAGGATTAGACACAGTGGCTCAGCAGACCGTATCACACATGATAGGATTAGACACAGTGGCTCAGCAGACCGTATCACACATGATGGGATTAGATATAGGGCCCAGCAGACAGTATCACACATGATGGGATTAGATATAGGGCCCAGCAGACAGTATCACACATGATTAGATATAGGGCCCAGCAGACAGTATCACACATGATTGGATTAGATATAGGGCCCAGCTCGCTGACATTGCAGCTCCAGCGCTGGACCCAGGAAAGGTAAGAATAATAATTATTTTCCTTTTTGACGTGATACTAATTATTTTTGTGTGTTTTTTGTTTTTTTACAAGTTCGGTTGTTGGACTTCTTCAGATTCGAGGACTACTTCGATAACTTCGTTTTTTTTATTCTCAATAAAATGGATAACGAGGGTTGTGTGTAATTTTTATTTCAATAAAATATTTTATCTATGTCTTTGTATTGGTTTAAACTTTATAACTACCACCCTAGTATTTGTCGCTGGCTGATTCACAACGCCTATTACTAAGGGGGGGACTTAATGTTAGACATGAAGAGGTTAACACTAATCCCCATTATTACCCTGGTACCCAGTGCCACCAGGAAGAGCCGGGTATGATCTAGTACCCGACCATCTGTAGTAACGGAGGGGCACTGGGGCGGCCGCAGTCTGGTATTATTAGGCTGGGAAAGGCCAAAAACTGTGACCCTTCCCACCCTGGTAATGCTAGGCTGCTGCTGCTATGCTGTATCTGGCTGGTTATAAAAATGGGGGAACCCCACATCGTGCTGTCCAATTAGTTATAAAAAAAAATTACGTGGGTTCCCCCCATTTTTCATAACCAGCCAGATACAACACAGCAGCAGCAGGCTAGCATTACCAGGGTGGGAAGGGCCACTGTTTTTGGCCTTTCCCAGCCTAATAATACCAGCCTGCGGTCACCCCAGTGCCCGACCATCACTACAGATAGTCAGGTACTGGATCGTACCCGGCTCTTCCTGGCACCCCCGGAGGCGGTGGGTACCGGGGTAATAATGGAGGTTAGTGTTAGCCTTTTCACCGACTATCACTAAGCCCCGCCTTAGTAATGGACGCTGTCAATCTGTCAGCGGCCATTACTAAGTTGACAGCGATAAAGTAAAAAAAAAAATACAAAGATATAGAAAAAATAATTTTATTGAAATAAAACACCCCCACACAATCCTCATTAACCATTTTATTGAGAATAAAAAAGCCGTCATCGAAGTAGTCCTCGAATCCGACGTAGTCCAACAACCGAACCTGTAAAAAAACACAAAAAAATAAATTTGTAAGGGCCTGTTCACATCACCGCTGCCCTTCCGTTGATGGGTTAACCCCTCAACAGAAAGGCAAACTGAAACCTCTGTTTCAGTTTCCCTCACCATTGATCTCAATGGTAACGGAAACGTTGCTAAAGATTTCCGCTTGTCACCGTTGTGGCAGGGTTCCGTTGTTTTGCATTGTCGACTGCAGTATTGATTCCGCCAAAACAACGGAACCCGTTCACAACGGTGACAAACGGAAACCATTAGCAAAGTTTCCATCACCATTGAGATCAATGGTGATGCAAACGGAAGCTAAGGTTTCCGTTTGCCTTTACGTTGAGGGGTTAACCAGACGGAACCCCTCAACAAAAGGGCAGCAGTGATATGAACAGGGCCCATGTGCATGTGTGATACTGTTTGGACCCTGTATCTAAGCCTAATGTAGGCTTAGATACAGGGTCCAGCAAACAGTATTCTTAAGCTGGGGCCCTGTATCGAAGCCTAACACAAGGTAGGCTTTAAAGGTTGTCCAGTCCCTAAATATTGATGGCCTATCTTCAGTATAGGCCATCAATAGCTGATGGGTTGGGGTCCCACTCCCGGGAGCACCGCCAATCAGCTATCTTGTAGGGGGTGCAGAGCTCGTACGAGTGCTGCTTCCCCTTAATTTCCCCGTGTAGTTTATTACATAGGCCCCTGTTACTATAGTAACTTTTCATTGATGTGGTGCGGGGGGCTGCGGGCCCCCCTGGCTTCTGGGCCAGGTCGCAATAGCGACCGCTGCGAACCCTATAGCTACACCACTGCTGGTACCCTAATTTTAGGGCCTTGATCGCCTCTTGAAACAAAAATGTTCCCCTCTGATCTGCACAACTGCATATTTTTTATTTCCTCATTTATTGGAGCCTTAACTTTATTTTATTTTTTCATAGACGTAGTGGCATGAGGGCTGTTTTTTTGCAGGATGAGCTGTAGTTATTATTGGTACCATTTTGAGGTACATGCGATTTTTTTTGATCACATTTTATCTTTTTTCTTTTTGGGAGGCAAGGTGACCAAAAAAACGCAATTCTGGCATAGTTTTTTAGTTCTTTTTATATAGTGTTCAGCATGCGTTATAAATTACATGTTAACTTTATTCTGCGGGTCAGTACGATTCCGGTGATACCAAATTTATAGCACTTTTTCTATGTTTTACAAGTTTTTGCACAAAAAAATTACTTTTGTAAAAAGAATGTGGTTTTTTTCTGTCGGCATGTTGTAAGAGCCATAACTTTTTTAATTTTTTAGTCGAGGGAGCTGTATGAGGGCTTGTTTTTTGCCAGACAAGCTATAGTTTTTATAGGTACCATTTTTGGATACATTCTTTTTTGATCACTTTTTATTTCAATTTTTGGAAGACAAAGTGACCAAAAAAACAGCAAATCTGGCAGTATTTTTTTTTTTTTTTTTACAGAGTTTACTGCGCTGGATAAATAACATAATAATAAATAACAATATTTTTATAGTTCAGGTCGTTACGGTCGCAGCGATACCAAATTTGTATTAATAATAAATGACTTGATAAGGGAAAAAGGGCGATTGTAAAAAATACAATAAGAGTTTCAAGTAATAAAATAAAACACAACTTTTATTTTTACTTTTTTTTACACTTTTTTTTACACTTTTCATTAGTCCCACTAGGGGACTTGAAGCTCCAACTGTTTGTTTGATCTTCTAATACATTGCACTACCTATGTTTTGCAATGTATTAGAACTGTCAGTTGTTCACTTACAGCAAGTCGATCAGGCTCCGTCTCTGGTCGGGGGCCTAATTGGCTTCCGTAATGGCAGACAAAACAGATAAAAACAAGGACATTTATGCAAAAACACCGAAAAAGGCCATACTTACAAATGGACACAGCCAGGTCTGAAACGCTGATGAAGGCGAGTGAGCAGGTGCTTTAAATAATAATAGCCACTCCCACTAGTCTTGAGGGGAGTGGTATGTGGTGCATGGGATGTGTAGTAAGAAATAATAAATGAATAGTGTATATGCAAGTGTAATAATGTAAGTGAAATATAGGGGGCAGTAATGAGTAAAGTGCCTAAAAAATAAATGAATAATGGGATGCAAGTGTGTGAAACATGGAGGGATAGTGTGTAGGTCATGAGGCGCAACGTGACTAGCCAGGTAGAAGCCTATTTGTGACGCCTTGATAATTCATAGAGCGGGCTACCCTGCTTGCTAGGCCAAACAACAACACACCGTAATGGCAGACAGGAGGCCATTGTTAGGCCTCCTGTTGCCGTAGTAGCGGTCGACAGCCTTGCCATTGCATGGCAGAGTTGCCGATCTCTTTTCAAACCACTAAGATGCAGCGATTGCATTTGATCCCTGCATCTAAGGGGTTAATGGCAGGAATCTGAACTACCTCCGGTTCCTGCTGCTTTAGCAGGGTATCCCATGTAATATACAGCGGACACCCACTGCTGATGACGCCGCCTCAGCTTTTGAGCCGGAAGCTGAGCCAGCGCCATCTTGCCGATGGTACGGAAGCCTTTTTAGGCCCCGTCTCCAAGCGGTGCATAGGAGGCTTCAGTTACTGGCAGATCAGGAGGCGAGTATTAGGCTTCCGGTTACCATTGCAGCCACTGGCAACCCAGCGATCACGTTACTGGGGTGCCGGTGGCTAAAAACCCCTGACATGGTGAGATCTTTGAACGCAGCATCTAAGGGGTTAATCGGCCAGATCGGAGGCTAGTTATTGTTCTGGCAGTTACATCAGGGTGCCAGCTGTAACATACAGCTGGCACCCGGCGGTGATTGTTCAGTCTCAGCTTCTGAGCTAGCTCCATCATGTACAGTTACGTGGGAATGCGCTAACACACTAGCGCCCATCATGTAACTGTACATGATTTTGCGGGAAGGGGTTAAAGAATATTTTTTCAGTTTCCTAGTACATCTTATGTTACCTTAAATAGTGACATGAAAAACTATAACTTGTCCCACAAAAAGCAAGTCCTCATAGAGCTCTGTCGACGGAAAATAAAAAGTTAGGAATTTTGAAAGTGGGGAGGAAAAAAGCAAAAGCTAAAAATGACTGTGATGCCAAGGGGTTAAAGCGATGGACTTGGTCATATATGTCAAAATTGTGAACAGTTAACAGAAAAATATTATTGCAAACAAATCTCTGCTAAGTTATCTTGATTCATTATCTGTAACTGAATACATAACTATTGGCATCTGTGTTAGTATTTAGTATAGGCATCTTTGTCAGTATTTACAGCCTTGAGTCTCAATCAGTTTTCGAAATCTGCAATTTTTCCTTATTTCTTCTTTATAAATTTCTGCCAGTTCATTCAATTTGCACAAGAACGAGTGTTGAGCTGTTTTCCAACCAAGTCACAAATTCTCATTTGGGTTAAGTACTGGACTTGGCTATTATAAGCCATTCCTGTATAGCTTTGACATGAAGGTTTTTTTCCAGCAAGATCAAGCAAAATATTAAACCAAATTTTGCTTTGTAATGATTGAATAAACTACTTATTTTATTCATCGCCTGATAGTTACTTCACCTTGTCATGATAATGTTTGGGGTGCTCTTTTGTCTCCATGGTTGTTTTTGTCTGGAAACCTTTATTCATCAACATTCATAAAAACCACATCATCACTTAACTTTTTTTTATAACAGAAGATCAAAACATGCACTGTGCATAATGCTAAATGATTGTTATATGTACAATATGCATGTACTGGAATAAACAAGACCAAGTCATGGGTAGGTAGGCACGTGTTAAAGGAGCAGTTAATACAGAAATTAATGCTTAACGTAAACAGATGAGGCACTTGCCCACAGTATTTCTCAGTTCGCAGAATGTTCTGCTCCAGAAAACAACAGTCTTATTAGAAATAGAAATATTGAAGAGAACGTATGTTTTAATTTCCTCCTGATCCCTACTATTTTGAGCTGGCAGATGTCTAAAGGGCTGGAATTTGCTATGGGGTGGGGCTTATGGTGCCTTGTCTCCTACTGCAGACAGGAGTGAGATCTCCTTGTGCATCGAAGTGCCCTAAAACAAGAGACAGAAGTGAAGTCTGAAGTTTGTGAGCAGGAATGGGGAAGAGTGGGGAAATGCTTGATCTCCTGGGACATATCAAAGAATTCTTTATATATTTTTTCAGTTTTTATAACTGCATATGATCAAAGGAAAGCATGGTGATATGTTTATTTTTTATGTATTTTATATATTTAGTGTTCCTTTAAAACCAGTGGCAAACATTTGAAAACCACTTAATTATATCGATTGATGGCTTCGGATCTTGTTTATGAGATATATCCAAGTATAACATTTTGGGATGTTGAATGGCATGTTGTTTCTCACAGTAATAAATCAGTGTAAGTGAAATGGAAGAGGCCGGTGTTGTAAACACATTGTGTTAATATGACTCATTTACAGGACTGATTATATTGTAAACTATTAATGCCACTTCTCATGCTGCGTGCACACATCCTACAGTATGAAATCGAAAAACCTAATCATCTGTTGGCTGCATTGTTAGTATTTCAGCACATCTGTATGTGTTCTAGTTTTTAATTAAAGACCCACCAGCATTATTCATTTACCCATTGTACACATTGCTTTAAAGGGGTTGTAAACAGGGAAATTATAAAATGGTATTTTAGGATGGGGCAAATTGTCATCACTACAAGAAGATGGAATATATATATATTTATTTACATTTAGCGACTTAGGTGACATTGGTGTTCGCAGTGTCACTATATATATATATATATATATATATATATATATATATAATATATATACACACACACACACGCAGTGAAGGAAATTAGTATTTGATCCCTTGCTGATTTTGTAAGTTTGCCCACTGTCAAAGTCATGAACAGTCTAGAATTTTTAGGCTAGGTTAATTTTACCAGTGAGAGATAGGTTATATATTAAAAAAACAAAAAAACAGAAAATCACATAGTCAAAATTATATATATTTATTTGCATTGTGCACAGAGAAATAAGTATTTGATCCCCTACCAACCATTAAGAGTTCAGCCTCCTCCAGACCAGTTACAAGCTCCAAATCAACTTGGTGCCTGCATTAAAGACAGCTGTCTTAAATGGTCACCTGTATAAAAGACTCCTGTCCACAGACTCAATTAATCAGTCTGACTCTAACCTCTACAACATGGGCAAGACCAAAGAGCTTTCTAAAGATGTCAGGGACAAGATCATAGACCTGCACAAGGCTGGAATGGGCTACAAAACCATAAGTAAGACGCTGGGTGAGAAGGAGACAACTGTTGGTGCAATAGTAAGAAAATGGAAGACATTCAAAATGACTGTCAATCGACATCGATCTGGGGCTCCATGCAAAATCTCACCTCGTGGGGTATCCTTGATCCTGAGGAAGGTGAGAGCTCAGCCGAAAACGACACGGGGGGAACTTGTTAATGATCTCAAGGCAGCTGGGACCACAGTCACCAAGAAAACCATTGGTAACACATTACGCCGTAATGGATTAAAATCCTGCAGTGCCCGCAAGGTCCCCCTGCTCAAGAAGGCACATGTAGAGGCCCGTCTGAAGTTTGCAAATGAACATCTGGATGATTCTGAGAGTGATTGGGAGAAGGTGCTGTGGTCAGATGAGACTAAAATTGAGCTCTTTGGCATTAACTCAACTGGCCGTGTTTGGAGGAAGAGAAATGCTGCCTATGACCCAAAGAACACCGTCCCCACTGTCAAGCATGGAGGTGGAAACATTATGTTTTGGGGGTGTTTCTCTGCTAAGGGCACAGGACTACTTCACCACATCAATGGGAGAATGGATGGAGCCATGTACCGTCAAATCCTGAGTGACAACCTCCTTCCCTCCACCAGGACATTAAAAATTGCTCGTGCCTGTGTCTTCCAGCACGACAATTACCCGAAACATACAGTCAAGGCAATAAAGGAGTGGCTCAAAAAGAAGCACATTAAGGGCATGGAGTGGCCTAGCCAGTCTCCAGACCTTAATCCCATCGAAAACTTATGGAGGGAGCTGAAGATCTGAGTTGCCAAGCGACAGCCTCGAAATCTTAATGATTTACAGATGATCTGCAAAGAGGAGTGGGACAAAATTCCATCTAACATGTGTGCAAACCTCATCAACTACAAAAAACGTCTGACTGCTGTGCTTGCCAACAAGGGTTTTGCCACCAAGTATTAAGTCTTGTTTGCCAAAGGGATCAAATACTTATTTCTCTGTGCACAATGCAAATAAATATATATAATTTTGACAATGTGTTTTTTTTTTTAAATATAATCTATCTCTCACTGGTAAAATTAACCTAGTGTAATAATGGGGGTAGGGAAACAGACAAGTGAGCCCTAATCTACCCGCCACTCAGTCCCTGCCTACTTGCAACGACCCGCCCTAGGCAACGGGGTACAACTGGGCGACGGTCCCTACGCTCAATATGTGCACGACAGACAAACAGACAAGGGTACACAGAAGCCAGGGAAAGGGGCAGTTGCCCACGGCAACACCGTGAGCAACAAGAGTGGTGAACGAGCCGAGTCAAACCAGGAGTGTACGAGGTACCAAACGCAGAGCAGGAGAGTAGTCAGTAAGCCAGGGTCAATATGAAGCAGGGTCAAATAGATCAAGAAGCTGCAGCAGGGCCAGGAAACCAAACGAGAAGAATCACAAGCAAGGAGGAACAGGAAAGGCAGGTATAAATAGACAGAGGGCGGGAGCTAGCTCCGTCTGGCCAGGCTGTGATAGGCTCTCCCACTCCTAAGCCTGCCATCCTGAGTGGTGGAAGATGGAATCAGTCTCACAGACATAGAAGCTGTGCCTGACAGATCCTTTACACCTAGCCTAAAAATTCTAGACTGTTCATGTCTTTGACAGTGGGCAAACTTACAAAATCAGCAAGGGATCAAATACTTATTTCCTTCACTGTATGTATATATATATATGTCACACAAGTTAATGGCGACAGCACACTGCGTACACCAATGTCACCTAAGTCGCTAAATGTAAATAAATATGCATTACTGCTAAATCTACTTACAATAGGGAGGTTCTTAGCGCACATTTTGATCAAATATCTCGTTGACCGGTGCTCGATGCATCGGCGAAAATCAGCAGGTGTACTAGAGCCTTAAGAAGGCTATGTTCACACGGAGTATTTTGCCCGAGAACGCCTCCCATTGATTTCAATGGGAGGCGTCGGCGTCTTTTTCCCGCGAGCAGTAAAACTGCCTCGCGGGAAAAAGAAGCGACATGCCCTATCTTCGGGCGCTTCCGCCTCTTACCTCCGATTGACTTCAATGGGAGGCAGAGAGAGCGTATTTCGCGCTGTTTTATGCCCGCGGCGCTCAATGGCCGCGGGCGAAAAAACGGCGCGAAAATCGGCGAGCAGGGAGAGGAAAATCTGCCTCAAAGTTCCTAACGGAATTTTTGAGGCAGATATTCCTCCCCCAAAATACTCCATGTGAACATAGCCTAACTCTCTGAAATTGAATATGACACAAGCAGGAAATCTATTACACCCTATGAAGAATATTCTTGCAACTCAAACTTTGATGGAGTCAACATAAACGCATTATTTGCATATGATCTGTAACCTTTTAACTGCGTGAGTTAGAACCTACAGTCATGTATTCGGGTATGTGCACAAACTTTTGTCGGGAGACAAAATTTGTCTCAAAATTCCTTACGGACAAAACCCACTGGGAAAAATAAAGTCTCTACTCTATCAAATTAAATGAAGGGAAGTTTGGGGCGTTTTTTTACACAGATTTAGACAAGGTTTCCGCTTCAAAATCAGCGTGTCAAAAAATTTCGAGAACAGGTCCTTGCTCCCTTCTCTCTGTCCGACTCTCCTCCTATTGTCTTTATATTAGCAAGGAGAGAGGACAGACAGAGTAACACCAGATCTGTGTGCCTCTGGTTACAGAATATACACAAGTCTACAGGCCAAATTCATACACCGGCCCACAGGCATTTTTTTTTTATTTTTTACTCCAAAATAATGTCTTCTTTGCTGTGACATTTATTAATCATTTGTTTCGGAATTTACAGTCATTTGCACCCTGTATGTCCATTTGTAAAAGTGGAGTGATAAGTGGGCGTAGCTTACTACACTTCTAAAATATTATTTATTTTTATATATATATATATATATATATATATATATATTACACTACCGTTCAAAAGTTTAGGGTCACTTACAAATTTCCTTATTTTGGAAAGAAAAGCACAGTTTTTTTCAATGAAGATAACATTAAATTAATCAGAAATACACTCTATACATTGTTAACGTGCTAAATGACTATTCTAGCTGCAAACGTCTGGTTTTTAATGCAATATCTACATAGGTGTAAAGAGGCCCATTTCCAACAACCATCACTTCAGTGTTCTAATGGTACATTGTGTTTGCTAACTGTTAAAAGGCTAATGGATGATTAGAAAACACTTGAAAACCCTTGTGCAATTATGTTAGCACCGCTGCAAACAGTTTTGCTGTTTAGAGGAGCTATAAAACTGACCTTCCCTTGAGCTAGTTTAGAATCTGGAGCATTACATTTGTGGGTTCGATTAAACTCTCAAAATGGCTAGAAAAAGAGAGCTTTCACGTGAAACTCGACAGTCTGTTCTTGTTCTTAGAAATTAAGGCCATTCCATGCGAGATATTGCCAAGAAACTGAAGATTTCCTACAACGGTGTGTACTACTCCCTTCAGAGGACAGCACAAACAAGCTCTAACCAGAGTAGAAAGAGAAGTGGGATGCCCCGCTGCACAACTGAGCAACAAGACGAGTACATTAGAGTCTCTAGTTTGAGAAATGGATGCCTCACAGGTCCTCAACTGGCAGCTTCATTAAATAGTACCCGCAAAACACCAGTGTCAACGTCTACAGTGAAGAGGCGACTCCGGGATGCTGGCCTTCAGGGCAGAGTGGCAAAGAAAAAGCCATATCTGAGACTGGCTAATAAAAGGAAAAGATTAATATGGGCAAAAGCACACAGACATTGGACAGAGGTAGATTGGAAAAAAGTGTTCTGGACAGACGAATCGAAGTTTGAGGTGTTTGGATTACACAGAAGAACATTTGTGAGACGCAGAACAACTGAAAAGATGCTGGAAGAGTGCCTGACGCCATCTGTCAAGCATGGTGGAGGTAAGGTGATGGTCTGGGGTTGCTTTGGTGCTGGTAAAGTGGGAGATTTGTACAAGGTAAAAGGGATTTTGAATAAGGAAGGCTATCACTCCATTTTGCAACGCCATGCCATACCCTATGGACAGCGCTTGATTGGAGCCAATTTCATCCTACAACAGGACAATGACCCAAAGCACACCTCCAAATTATGCAAGAACTATTTAGGGAAGAAGCAGGCAGCTGGTATTCTATCTGTAATGGACTGGCCAGCGCAGTCACCAGATCTCAACCCCATAGAGCTGTTGTGGGAGCAGCTTGACCGTATGGTACGCAAGAAGTGCCCATCAAGCCAATCCAACTTGTGGGAGGCCTTCTGGAAGCATGGGGTGAAATTTCTCCCGATTACCTCAGCAAATTAACAGCTAGAATGCCAAAGGTCTGCAATACTGTAATTGCTGCAAATGGAGCATTCTTTGACGAAAGCGAAGTTTGAAGGAGAAAATTATTATTTGAAATAAAAATCATTATTTCTAACCTTGTCAATGTCTTGACTATATTTTCTAGTCATTTTGCAACTCATTTGATAAATATAAGTGTGAGTTTTCATGGAAAACACAAAATTGTCTGGGTGACCCCAAATTTTTGAACGGTAGTGTGTGTGTGTGTGTGTGTGTGTGTGTGTGTGTATATGTATATATATATAATGTGTATATATTAGGAAAAAAGTCGCATCTCTACTCCACATAGACCATGGTATTGAAAAATTGGAGTAAATTTTAGTCAATGTAAAAGTTTAAAGGGGTTTTCTGATGTATTCAAAAAGTGGCCAAGGAAGAAGAGATGTATTGAAAAAAATAAAAAGAAACTTTACTCAGCTCAAAGATCCCTGGCATTTCAATGCTGCCGCTCTGGTCCTCCCCACGCTGTTGATTGATATGGCTGCAGCGAGGACGTGCGCTGATTGCAGATAAAGTGTGGACATTGCAGAAGGAACACCTATACTAATGTGCTTCATCATTGACCGAAACTGTGCTAAATAGTAGACTTCTTAGGCCTTTACATGAATGTGCGTCATTCGGCCATGAATAACTGCCATTTTTCACCGCTGATTTGCCTCCATGTGGGACTTGCTTTCACAGATCCCTCATACACTTGAGTCTATTGAGGCATCCGTGAAAACGGGCAAAAATAGGCTGTCCAGAAAAAAAATGACTGTGTGAATAGCCCCATAGAAGTACATTTTTGTTATGCAGCCTTGTAACAGCCGTTAACTAAGATAATAATACATAGATAAAAGTAATCTTAAATTAAGCTGTTACATATAAATGTCAACAAGAATTTTTTTTTAATTGAATGTAAAATATTTCATCCCTAAATTTACATTTACATGCATCCCCATTGTAGCAACTTATACCCCAACCCTCTGCTATAGTGTCTGAGACATCAGCTGCCATGACAGAATTTTAACATTTTGGTATATAAATATGCAAAAACAATTTTTTTTATCTATCATAAACATTAATTTCAAATTTGTCCAAATTATTTGTGCCTATTGTTTTTATATTTTTTTTGCCCACAATTTTTTTTGCCCCACATGGTTTGATTAAATAGATAGCCGTCACATAGCTGTTTTCATTGTTCATGTGAATAAGGGCTTAGGCTAGGTTCACGCCCCGTGTTTGCATCCTGTTGAAATTCTGTTGTACAAAAAACAGGAGCCATCTGGATCCTGTTGATAAACAAGAAAGAAAAGAATAGCCTGCATCCAGGGGTGTAACTAGAATTTATAGGGCCCCATAGTAAAATGAAAGGGGCCCCAACACCAAGTAACAATAATTACAAGTAGGGATAATCACACCATATAGCAGAGAATTCACATAGTAGTACTAGATAGCAAAGCCAACAACTTATTTCCCCACAAAAAGGAACAATGTTCTTGCACCAAAGTGACCCCACTAAACCTTTGGGCCCCTTAGCTGCTGCTATGGCTATGGTAACGCCAAAGCCTGCACAGTACCTTTCAATGGGTACCCAGAATATACTTGACTTTTGCAAATTCAATCCATGAGAACCCTACCTGGAATACATAGTGCAATGTTGATAAGGGTGTTTATTTATCGGTCATGTTTGGCCAGGTTTTCAGAGTTTAGTTCAGTTTTGGTGAATTTTCTTTTTTTCATTTTTTTTTTTAGCCAGGAATGAATGAAAGTATGCAGGAAAGATTTGTATGTTTCATGTTGTATTCACTCCTTGTTTTAGCTAAAACAGGACTATAAATCAAAACCTTAATTAAAAAAACTGTGTGATCCTGGCCTTTTAGCATTTTTAGTAATCCAGTCCTTAAATAAGGTAATATCACACATATTGCATGATATCTATCCAAAAAACTACAGATCCCATCATGCACTAAATTAGAATTACAGCACACCGCCTTCTTATTTTGTGCAAATGGAAGGAGTATTGACTACTATCCAGGATTCAGTATCCATACACGTTGATACAAGACTTTATTTATAGTGCCACCCACCCTTGTAATTGGTCTCCAATATTTACTTATCTAGATAAAGGTGCAGCAGCACCTACGAGGTTGCTTATATTTATTTGTTTATTTTGTTACATTTTATAATCAAGTAGAAGTGGATGTAATCTTCAAACAAATATCTATTATGATTTCTTTAAGAAAACATTCTGTTTACCAGTATTTTTTTTATTAAGTCCTGTTGTTGCTGTTGCTACACAGATTTTGATTGAAGTCGGACTAATTGGAAAAACACTGGAGTGAAAACTTCGGCATGATGTAACAAAGGAAACAAAACAATTGGATTGCTTAATGTGTTTAATATGCAACTAATTCGGGCTGAAAACACTGCAGTGAATTGCAAGATTAAAACAACGATGAACATATTTGTTTTATTTAGAAGTGTCATAGCATACATTCTTACATAACTAAGAACATCTCTTTAAACATGTCATTTTAATACCACAGTATAAAATCTAACTGCACTTAGGAGTGGAGCCATGTAAAGTTGTTTATTTCTTGGCAAGCTCCATCACTTACCATATTGTGTAGATAATCTTCCCTCGAAGCAATGCTCACTCAGGTACTATACGGTGGCACAGAGAGTGTCTATAAATGACACTTCCATTGAGACTTTGTGCTGCAGTATAGGGTATAGGGACTGTGCTGTGTGCATGAGCCCTCACACCCGAATAATATTTCCTCTTGTTAGTTGTTCATTGATTGACTTGCGATATCGTATTAATTGTGTATTGGTACTGTTATATTGTCACTGGAGTTGTGGACACCCCTTCTAATAAGTGGGTTCAAAGACATTCAATGCTAACAGGTGTATAAAGTCAAACATTCAGCTATGCAATATCTAAAGACAAATATTAGCAGTAGAATAGGTCAGGCTGAAGAGCTCAGTGACTTACAGCGTGCCAGTTTTCCAACTTTATATTTGCCATGCCAGAGCTTCCCCCAATTAACTGTAACTGATGTTATTTTGGAAATGGCAAGAAGTTGCAAGAGCTCAGCCGAGAAGTGGTAGACCACCCAATGGGAACTCTGTGCTTCATTGCAATATTATTATATTTAATATTCTATTTAGAGAGAGCTACATGAATTAGGATTCCATAGCTGAATATCCACACAAATACACAATACCACAAGTTGGCTGGACTGGTGGAAAGCACACTACCTTTGGACTATGGATCAGTTCTTAGGAGGTGATAGCTTGTAGTTCTCTCTGCAAGATTCCTGCTAATTTGATTGTTACAGGAAGTCTTGAAGACTTCAAGGGGGTATTGTCTAGCGGTCTACATCTTCGGAACGGATTCTAACAATTAGAGTTTAGGCCCTATTACATCGGCCGATTTTGGCTAGTGCAGAGAGCACCGATCTACGAGACATCGTTGATCGGCGCTCGTTTGCTCCTGTCACACGGAGCTATGGTCGTTTCTCCGATCGCTCGTCCCCATACGTTGTTATCATGTTGGCAGCGCGTCTCCCTGTTTACACAGGGAGATGTGATGCCGACAATGATAATAATTTACTATTTTAAATCGATCCGATCAGCAGATGATCAAGCATTTGCTCGTTCATCTGCTGATCGCTGAACTGTTTACAGAGGATAAATATCCGCAACAATGCGTTCTGTGAACGCTTGTCTGCCCGATAATCTCCAAGTGTAAAACCCCCCTTTAGGGTCCGAAAAATTTATCCCAGTCCCTCCCTATCAGCAAGTCCACAGGGAGGGGGGAGTTGAATGTAAAGGTGGCCAACAAGGAACACTTCTACTCCATTCAACTTTCCACTCCATTCCTTGGCAGAACTTTATGGATATGTCTTTTCTTTTTTTTTTTTAAAGTACTTACTATGTAACTCTAAGGCTGGGTTCACACGAGCACATTAACGTCCGTAATGGACGGACGTATTTCGTCCGGAAGTCCCGGACCGAACTCAGTGCAGGGAGCCGGGCTCCTAGCATCATAGTTATGCACGATGCTAGGAGTCCCTGCCTCGCTGCAGGAGAACTGTCCCGTACTGTAATCATGTTTTCAGTACGGGACAGTAGTTCCACGTAGAGGCAGGGACTCCTAGCGTCGTACATAACTATGATTCTAGGAGCCCGGCTCCCTGCACTGAGTTCGGTCCGGGACTTCCGGCCGAAATACGTCCGTCCATTACGGACGTTAATGTGCTCGTGTGAACCCAGCCTAAGAGAGGGAGCACACTGTAGTGTTAGCTAGGTTTTTTTTTCTCATTCTTTTTTATGTTCGTCCCTTTAACGTTCCTGAATATTTTGTAAGAAGAGGACAAGTGAATGAAATGTTGCATTATAAATGACATTGATAATGCTTTTTGAGATATAATATTTCTTCTGTGCTGCTACCTTTTTGTATTTGCAAACATGGAGTCCTAAATAAGTCTATCAATATATCGATTTATTAAAAGGAGGTGCCCCCTTTAAAGCTGTTCTGCTCCCTAGATACAATCAGGGCAGACAATTATGTACAGCTACAAGATTCTACTTGCAAATACAAATGAAAAGAATATCAATTGAAAAAATATTACCATGACCGTAGAAATCATCAGTAAGAAACATGGATAATGTATACAAAAGAAATGCTTTATTTTTTATAATTTTTTTGTCACCTATTTTATGTTTCCAAAATAACAGGAGCCAGTATTATTCACTGGGACAATGAGGAAAAACCTTGATCCTTTTGACGAGCACACTGACGATGAGCTGTGGGATGTTTTAGAAGAGGTACTGACAACACAAAAAGATGGAATTGTTATTAACTAGAGTATCTCTGTAACATTTCCTTCCATGTGTAGATGTGAACAACGGGCTGCTTTATTACACTTTTTGTCTTTATTTAAAGCCTCTCTGTGGCAGAAAATCCTTGAAACAGTATTAATAAATAACCAAGGTGAATTAGATTTTTTCTTTTTTTTTCTTTCTTTTTCTTTCTTAGGTCCTGTTCACAAAAATCTGCCTCAAATTTCCTTCAGGAATTGAGGCAGATTTTGACCTGCCTTCAAATTCTTGAACAATTTTCACTATGTTCTTTGGCCATTGAGCGCCTGGGCAAAAAAAAACGCAATGAGAAACTATCTCTCTGCCTCCCATTGGTTTCAATGGGAGATCAGAGGCAGAACCGTGTTTTTTTTTATTTTTTTTACTGTGAGCGGAAAAATGCCCGATTTCAACGGGAGGCAGTTTCGGACGTTTTTTGCTGCGGATTCCGACGCGGTTTCAGAGTCCAAATTCGAAAGACTGATATTCCGAAACATTTTCAGCCCATGTTCAGGAAGCCTTACGGCTTGTCCACACGTAACTGAACTGCTGCAGAAAATTTCTGCAGCAATTCCGCAGAGACCAGCTGTGATTCTGCTGCGGAAAAACTGCACAATTTCCTGTGTTTTTTACTGCAGAAAATGGTGCGGCATTTGCAGAGTTCTTTTCAATGCAGGGAGATGGTGACCTCTCCTGAAAAATGCAGGAATTCAGTCCACATACGCAGCGTATGGATGAGATTTGTTAAATCCCACCCACTTTGCTGCTACAGTATTCTGCTGCGTATTTTCCATCCGCAATTACGGACGGAAAATATGCAGCAATTCCGCTTTGTGTGGACAAGCCCTTAAGGGGAATGTGTCGTAAATTATTATTTATTTTTTTGGTGTATTTTTGTTTTTTCTTCCACAAGGTGGGAATTATTTAAAAATTAAATAATAGTTTGACATGTTTTCTTATGTTGGCCACCAGTCGGAAGCACTTCCCAGAATTACAACAAGGTGAATCAGGCAAAGAAACCTGACGTACATCTGCTGTGAATATGGGACGGGGAGACTCACCCCCTCCCTATTTTTGGCTACAAGCCAGGAAGACGTGTCTTCAAAGTTGCTAAGCAGTGTCAAGGTCCATTTTCGGAGTGATTTTACAAATGGTACCTGGCAGCAGCTATAGGACGCTGTGGTGAATGACTTTTCAGTTGAGTGGTTCACATGGCGTGTATTTGACGTGTTTTTTGGCACATTTTACGTGCTGAAAAACGCTTTAAAAACGCTTGATAAAGCTTTTACATCAATGGGGAAGCGAGGCGTTCGTACATACAACGCACTTTTTTTATACAAGCGATTTTTAAATAACGCGTTCCGTAAAAAAATAAGTGTCTAGTTGATTCTTTGGCACGTAAAATGTGCCAAATGTTCCCATAGTCAATGGGAGTCCTAATTATGTGCCAAAAAGCACGCACAAAAAGCATAAAATGTACTGCAAAAAAACACCTATATTTTAAAAAGCTCTTCACACGAAACGTTAGTGTCTTCGACACGTTTACACGTCTTTTTTTTTTTTTTTGTTTTGTTTTTTCGCTCCGTGTGAACATGCCTAAAGGAATTATTTTTCACTGTTTTCTAGTCTCTATTGCGGCACCAGGGAGGAGACAGAAGACTGCTGTATGTGAGATAAGATTTATTTTTATTTTTTTCATATTACTAACCTTATTTTTTGGTTTTGCAGGTTCTGCTGGACCTATTGGACTATTTCATCTTCGATGAAAAATGGGGGGGCCCACGCTTTTGACAATTATAAAAAAAGAAAAAAAAAAGACTTGGGGTCCCCCAATTTTTTATAAAACGCCAGATACAACATAGCAGCAGCAGGCTAGCATTACAAGGGTGGGAATGGCCACCCGGTTTTTGGCCCTTCCCAACCTAATACCAACCTGTGGCCGCCCAAGTGCCGGGCCGTCACTCCAAATGGTCGGGTACTGGATTGTATCCGGCTCTCCCCGTTACACCTGGTGGCGACGGGTACCCTAGCATTTTTACTGGCTAACACTAAGCCCCGCCTTAGTATTGGATGCTGTCAAAAAGACAACTGGCATTACTAAGGCGCTAATAAAGTATTAAAAAAAACAGGCATAAGAAAATATTTTTAGCGAAATAAAAACTCCCCACAAGACCTTCGTTAACCATTTTATTTAAAAAAAACAAGCAAACGTCCACCGAATCTACAACTTCATCCAATAGGTCCAGCGGAATCTGCAAAACAAAAGAAATAAAATTAGTAATATGAAAAATAAAAAAATGTATGCTCACCTACAGCAGTCTTCCGTCTTCTCCCCTGCGCCGCAATAGAAACTAGACGTCCATGAACTGTAGTTTCTATTGTGACGCAGGGGACCTAGAGATGCGCCAGAAATTTTAAGTTATTAATAATTCCAGGGCCTCCAGGAGCTCTCCCCCACACATGCAGCCATTCTGCAAACTCATGCACCCCACAGACCCCCCCCCCCCCCCCCACACACACACACACACACATGCAGCCGCTCTGCATTTTTTTTATGACACCTCTCCTTTAAGGTTACGGAATTAAACGTTTTTGGAGAATAATGTTTACATTTGTATACAACCAAATTTTTACAATTTTTAATACAGAGCAAATGCTAGTTGATTTGAATAGCTTTTCCACCAGGAAGCCTAAGGCCTGTTCACAGAGCGGAATCGATAACATTTTTTAAAATGGTTCTTATGTTTAGAGTTTGCTGAAAAGCTACTTGCTGCCTAAAGGTAGCCATACACATTAGACTGCTGTTAGCTGTATATTGAATGAACTTTCCGCCATCTCCCAATCCTCCGCATAAACACGCATGTTTGGCAGAAATTGCATGTTTATTTCAATGGGGAGAGGTGAGTAAGCAGATGCTAGACACATCTGGCAGTGACTTTTTCCACTGTGGGAACGTAGGATCGGGCATGTTGAAATCAAACATGCATGCTCCTTCTTTCCCTCTACGTCTGACATTGAGGGATTGTCCGGAATCCCCATGCATATTATATGGTTAGCCGTTCTGACCATATAAGTCTAATGTGTGTAGCCAGCTTAAGGCCGGTTTCGGACTGCGGTCATACAGCCGCATTTTAGAGTCTGTATTATGTCTGCAACTCTGGGACCTGTATGGTTCTACTGAACCCAACTCTAATCACCATAGAACTCTATGTTGATCTAAGTCTGGTTAAGTAGAACGGTGTGCAATCCGGATCTTTCAGCTGTGATACGAATGCCATTATGGGGACATAAAACCACCCTGCCAATCCCCGCATTGACAAATTGACCTCAGGCTGGGTTTGCTGCAATAATATAGCCATTGTATTTTTACATGAGCCAAAACTAGGATTAAAACCAAAAAAGGAGCACAGGTATAATGCTTTTATACTCTCTTGGGGAACCCCTCTTGGTTATGGCTATGAAAACTGAAAGGTTTGTCCGAAGCTCCAGGGTCATGGTTTGTGATTTTCCAGTGAGGTAATCATTTTTGTTCAGGTCTTAATTGTGAATATATTTTGTGCCACAGGTACAACTGAAGGAAGCAATTGAAGAATTACCTGGGAAACTCGAAACTCAATTGGCTGAATCCGGTTCCAATTTTAGTGTTGGCCAAAGACAACTAGTGTGCCTTGCCCGGGCAATTTTGAGAAAGAATCGAATACTAATCATAGATGAAGCAACAGCAAATGTAGACCCAAGGTACACTTTAATATATTTTCTGTGCTCATTTCTAAAATTGCATATTTCATGAAAATGTTCTTTGTGAAGTCAATATGGAAAGTGACAACTCTACAAAACTCCAACCTTTACTGAATATAGGGCAGAGTAACGGTATGTGTACATCTATGCAGTGCCAGTTTCGTAAGAATTTTTGCCAGCCGGCTTATCACTAATGTGTAAATAAAATACATCTGTTGTTCCTCTGAAACATGTTGGATTCAAAGTTACCAGTATATTCTAGTATTTTGAACCAATATAATAAATTTCAGCTAATATCTAATTTTATAATAGCATGGCAATCTCTTATGTTTCTTAAGGCCATATTACAACGGCCCATTTTGGCCGATGCAACGAGCGCCATTGATTGAGACCGCTTGTTTGCTCCTGTCACACAAAGCTATGGATGGGGAAGAGCGGTCGTTACTCCGATCGCTCGTCCGAATACATTATTATTATGTCGGCAGCGCGTCTCCCTGTTTACCAAGGGAGATGTGCTGCCGACAAGGATAATATTTAACTTTTTTTAAATGATACGATCAGCAGATAAACGAGCGTTTGCTCGTTCATCTGCTGATCGCTGCCCTGTTTACACAGAGCAATTATCGGGAACGAGCGTTCTATGAACGCTTGTCTGCTTGATAATTGCCCAGTGTAAAAGGGTATTTACTCTTTTGCTCTATATAGAGATGATATCCAGTTTCATGAAGATAATAGATAAAAATATAACGCGAAATAGAATATAAAGCACATAGAAGTGTTTTTCTTTGTTCAATGGCATGCTCACTCTGTACCATAAGGGTGAAAAGAATGCAAACTGTATCATGATTACAAATGTAAATTTAACACTATTTCAGCATTTCCTGCTAAGCATGAAACAATAAATGACAGGCGCATGAAGACTAAAGCTCTGTAAAAGTTACTGTTTCTAAAAGTAGAATTTAATCCCAGACATTTGCATTAAGAGTCGTGAATCACCCTCCTCGGAGCATTACAGCTTAAAATCTCCATTAATTGAGGCATATGAGAAACTTTGTGAGGAATTTACATTTCTTTTGAAGATTAATCTGTTTGATTGACGTTTAAATGGTGGTTTATTAACAGCTGTTTTGTGCTTAGATAAGACACTAGTTTTATTTTGTGAGCGTAAACTATGTTAGGCTAGATCTTGTTGGCGTGTTTTACAACTATATTGTGAAGCCCTGCGTGTGTGAATCTGCTATATTACTGTAGTTGTAAACTCCATTTATAACCGCACAATTTGTGACAGGTCCCTTAAAACACGGTGGCAATCTTTTTTTGTTTTTTTTTCTCCCAGGAAGTACGAAGCTTGGTTTTGCCTATAGCATCAGTTTTTAAAATGGCACTGTTTGCACAAATCTACATGTTCTCTGCTTCTACCCCCTTTTGTAAATCTTTGTGGTCTTGAAAGGATAATCTAATACAACATTTCCATTATATTCAGCACATATGAATTGAATGTGGGCATGTGAAATGTCTCTTACCATAGTCTAACCTCTGAATAGAGAGCAGCCCTTAAAGACAGAGGCAGATGAAAATGTGTAATGATCCAAAACCTTGGGGATGATGTTTATCTTGTTCTGTATTTCAGCGCAACTCATTGTTTTGCTACCCACATTCAATTACTGCCCATTGAAAGTAGCTAAAAATGATAATGAAGTCTTGGGTTATATTAGGCTAACCTCTTCATTTCTGCAGAATGCACACAATAGTCGTCCTTCACAAAGTGTTCTCATTGTTAAACTGAAAGTTATTTTTTTTTATAGGTTTTAGTCTGTTATATGTATTCAGGAGCAAACTCATTGCTTTCAGGCTAGATCATTTAATTAGACTCCGTTTATAAACTTTCTCAACAACATCACATTAAGATGAGGTTTCTTTCTTTGGGAGAGAGAGGTAGCTCTTTGTGAAGTGTTGTATTGTAAACGTGACTTTTCATTACATGTATGTACATTGCTGATACTGTGGCTTAAGCCTAAATGGAACATTAGTCTATACGTAAAGTATTTCAGTGTTATTATTAGTTGCAACATTGATCTCTACTGAAGTTGATGCTACAATATGCCACTTGGACCAAAAAGAGTATAAGATCAATAGAACATTGCTCACTATTTTTTTGTGGTATGAATTTCATTAAGATATTGGAAAGATTCTTAAAAGAATAATACAAATTGTGCCTAACTGAACCCCGCTATCTTTGCAGAAGAGAATACAATGTCAAGTACAAAACTGGAAATAGGAACATCTCAACACTGTGGATATTTACAACGATGTGTAGAAGGATCATACTTGATCCAAGATTGCTGTTACTCATTTCCTCCTTCGGCAGAAATTTTTGCAACCTTAAACTGTGTTTTTATAACATTTTTTTTACTAAATACAAGCTAGAGAAAAACTGCAACAATAAAAATTTCTCAATACAGCAAAAATTTAACATAGGTCTGATAGCTGGTTGTTCAAAGAGATCTCGCAACAGTAAGGCATGATCCTTAGTTCACAATCAAAGTTTTGATAAATACCATATGAATTAAGTTTATATTCAATCTTTGAAGACGTTTACTATTGGCAATATTTAGCCAGCAGCATCTCCCTAAAAATGTAATATAATTTAGCATAGAATATTGGCACCAAGAAATACGAGAGCACATACAACTTCAAAAAATAAATGCTGTGTGAAGGATCAAGGAGGGTAAGCAGTAAAAAAGGAAGAGGAGGTAGGTGAAGCAATTCTTGCAGTAGGGACTACTGGTGGACTTTTCAAGACCATGTAAGAGGTAGGGTAAAGAGATCACTATTGTAGATGGGGGGGGGGGGCAGAGTTTCCAAGCAGTCTTGGGTAGTGTATTAAAACATAAAAATCTAAGGTTTTAGTGACAGGTAAGAGTTTATATCGTTGTTTTTTTTGTTTACATACTGTTAATTTGCATGTCTGGCTATTTTTGTGCAAAAACCTCCTGGGTAATGAGGCCTGTAGTGTACTCCAGTGTCATAAAGAACTATGCACGGCACAATCCTCCATCATAAAATGGTTACTGTGGTTCTCTTTTTGCGGTTGGCTATGGAAAAAGGTGCTTTTCCAGCACCAAATTCATAATTGGATTGTGAGCCCCATTGGGTACCAGGACTGATGTAAATGGTGACAATCGCTTTACAGGGGTACTGAATATGCTGGTACTATATAAGCAACAAGAATAAACAAAGCATGGGCTATAAATTATCTTGCTTCATTTGCATAGTGGGATAAGGAGATGTTTTTACGTAACAATAAGTAATTGTGGAGATTTATAAATACTGGTGCATCATGTGAGCACTGCTTCAATCTCTCTCCCCTTTGCATCATGTGCCGGTTTAGGTTTGGCATAGGCTAAACAATTACATGGAGCTGGCCTGTAGTAGAAAAGTGACAAAAAATTTGCCACTCTGAGCCTTGGCCACTTTTCCGAAATATTTGACCTGAACACCATATTTTTCAATCTATTTATGTCAGGAAGCTGCAGTAAATAAGTTTGCCCCATTGTTCTTTGGTGTCCTCCAATTACTAAAATGAATAACCGAAATACTGAACGAGAGTACATTACACACAGATGTGATATTTTAAATTTTTATTTTTACAGAACGGATGAGCTGATTCAAAAGACAATTCGAGAAAAGTTTGCTGATTGTACAGTGATGACAATTGCGCACAGGCTGAACACCATTATCGACAGCGATAAAATCATGGTAAATTAGATTTTTTTTCCTTGGGTTGACGCTCATGTCTTATGCAGTATTCCTTTGCTTTATGGGTCAGAGACGGATTTGCTTTATTTAGTTTGTCGTAAGCATGCATCTTAGACATTTTTAAGGTAAAGTTGAGGGGTTATGATTAAAATTGGCTCAAAAAAATGCTGCTGTGCTCATTAGATGTCGCTACTAAATAATCGATTATAATAATGTAAAATAATAATATATATTAAATAGTATAAACTATAAGTAGTCATTTACGTAACCCCTTAGTGACCAGCCTATTTTAAACCCCAGCCAGTTTTTGGGGGGTTTTCTATCGTTCTTTCGAAGGGCTATGACTTCTTTTTTATTTTTTTTAGTCGACAAAACCGTATGAGGACTTTTTTTTTTGTTGCAGGGGGGAATATGCGGTTTAAATTTAACCTCTTCCCGACCACCCCACGTAGATTAACGGGCTGCAGCACCGGTCCTTGTGCCTGCAGCCCGTTAATCTACATGCGCTCCTAACAGAGCACACAGGCGGTCCCCGCAGCCCGCCATCTCCCAGTACAGGCTGCTACTAGCAGCCTTAGTACTGGGGGAAAACATTGGGTCGGAACATAGCGGTGATCTGAACCAATTAACCCCTTAAATGCGGCAGTCGATAGCGACCGCCGCAGTTAAGTTGTTATAGCTACGCGATTGCGGGGGCCGATTGTTGCGGGGGGGGCAATTGCTATGGCAACCGGAAGCCTAACAAAGACTTCTGGTCTGCCATCTATGGAAGGCGATTAGGTCCTGACAGGAGGCAGGACCTAATATGCCTCCTGTCAGTGTGAAACTGACAGGTATAATACCCTGCAATACACAAGTATTGCAGGGTATTATAATAACGATCCAACAATTGGGTCTTCAAGTCCCTAGTGGGACTAAAAAAAAAAAGTTAAAAAATGTACAAAAGTAAAATGTCAAAATAATAAAATTTAAAAATCGCCCTTTTTCCCTGAACTATAAATATATAATGTCATTTATCTTGCACGGTGACTGCCATAAAAAAAAATCATAAAAGAAAGATACCATAATCGCTTTTTTTAGTCACTTCAGCTCCCAAATAATTGCATAAATAGGAATCAAAAAGTCGCATGTACCCAAAAATGGTACCAATAAAAACTACAGTTTGTTACGCAAAAAAAAAGCCCTCACACCGCTTTCCTGATAGAAAAATAAAAAAGACGAAATAATTTTTTTTTAAACTGTTATTTTATCGTGCAAACACCGTAAAACATAAAAAACCTATATATATATATATATATATATATATATATATATATATATATATATATATATATATATATATGGTATCGCCGTAATCGCATTGACCCACAGAATAAATTAAATATGTCATTTATAGTGCACGGTGAACGCCATAAAAAACAATAGAAGTTTTGACGGCCTAATCACACTAAATTCAGCAAAAAACCTATGGGATCAAAATGCTCACTATACCCCTAGACAAATTATTTTTAGGGCTGTAGTTTCCCAAATGGGGTCACTTCTGTGGGGTGTCCACTGTTTTGGTCCCTCAGGGGCTTTGCAAATGCAACATGACACTCGAAAATCAATTGAGTAAACTTGAGCTCCCAAAGCCAAATAGCGCTCCTTCCCTTCTGAGCCCTGCTGTGTGTCCAAACAGCCGTTTATTACCACATATGGGTTATTGCCCTAATCAGGAGAAATTGCTTTACAAAATCGTGGTGCGCTTTTTCTTCTTTATTCCTTGTAAAAATTTATAATTTCTACGTTTTATTGGAAAAACTTTAGATTTTAATTTTTACGGAATAATTCCACTAAATTCAGCAATTAAAATGCTCACTATACCCCTTGATGAATTCCTTTAGGGATGTAGTTTGCCAAATGGTATCTTTTTGCTTCAAACTCCAGCCAAACCCAGACATAAGTTTGTTGGTTTTATAACTAGTGAGACATATAATCTTTACTTGAATAGGAGCAGAGCTGCAGGACAGCTGCTATACTGTGACTGGAGCGATCTGCTTCCAGCACCGACCACTGCATAACTTCCGGCACCCGGACGATACCGGTGAGCAGTGGCGGACAAAGACAGCTGAGGGCCCCTGTGCAAGAACAGTATATGGGCCCCTTGTTCTCCAATATTTCATCATAAATCACCCCCTTATGTATCTCTAACAATCCATCAGTAATTGTTAGCCATTAAATTCATCTCAGGCATTTACATAAAATATAACAGACAGAAGAATGGGGCTTTAAGGTGACACTGGGCCCCTTACCTAATGGGCCCTTGTGCAGCTGCACAGGTTGCATCAATGGTTTGTCCGCCCCTGTCGCTGCGGGGTCGGGGTGTTGGACCCCCACCAATGATATACTGATGACCTATACTGTGGATAGGTCATTTGTATAAAGAACAGCCCCGAAACGACACAACCCTAAGGGTATGTGCACACGATGAGAGGCTTTTACGTCTGAAAAGACAGACTGTTTTCAGGAGAAAACAGCTGCGTCGTTTCAGACGTAAATGCTGCTCCTCGTATTATGCGAGGCGTCTTTGACGCCCGTAATCTTGAGCTGCTCTTCATTGACTTCAATGAAGAACGGCTCAAATTACGTTGCAAAGAAGTGTCCTGCACTTCTTTGCCGAGGCAGTCCATTTACGCGTCGTAGTTTGACAGCTGACAAACGACGACGCGTAAATTACAGGTCGTCTGCACAGTATGTCGGCAAACCCATTCAAATGAATGGGCAGATGTTTGCCGACGTATTGTAGCCCTATTTTCAGACGTAAAACGAGGCATAATACGCCTCGTTTACATCTGAAAATAGGTTGTGTGAACCCAGCCTTATACTAAAAATCTTGCATGTTAACTAGGGGGTTTAAGAGCTTGTCTGTATCTGACTGAACATGCTGTTCCACTATTGAACATATAGGGGGGAATATATCAAAAGGTTCACAACAATTTTCTGCTGTAAAAAAGTTGCACATTTTGTCGGAATGCCATAGTTACGTTAAAATTTGCAATTTTTTACTTTTCTAGCCACTTTTTGAAAGTGGCGCGAAAAGGGCTTGTGGTTTGGCATGTGGTTGGGCCTCCATTGGAACAGGTTTCTCATAATTTGCTCCAGAAAGTAGTGTAAGTTATGGTTAAAATTTACACCTGCTCATAGAATACGTAGATTTTGATTTTATGTCGCACAGACCGCCAAAGATGCGCCAAATATTAAGAGGTGTGCACCTCAATATATTCTGTACACTTTCCGCCAATGTAAATTAGTTTAAGACAGGCGCTTGAAATGCCAGTCTTAATATAATTCCCCCATAAGCTTTTAAAGGGAAACCTGCATGGGGAGTTTTTAATCAACCTATATCTCACAGGGAAAGTTATTGGGTAGGTGATTCCTACATAAAGTTAGACACCTCCAAATTTTGAAAAAAGAAACTGCAACATATCATATATTGAAACTGAGAAACATGTTTCTACTTTTATATGATCAATCGTGTCTAAATTATTTCAATGAAGTTGATAGGAGTCAAATAATGAGGGGATATAAAATATACAGAGGATCCAAAACAAGATTTAACTGTATAAGGGCCACATTGGTAAAGGCGTTAATACCACAGCAGTAATAAAGTATTTAATGCACACATACAGGGACCCCTTGAAAAAGCTGTATTGGCGAAACACGCTTCAGGGCGCTTTCCTTCTTCTGGCCCACTTGACTACACTTCATATTTATGGGTAAGGCATGCCATGCAATATACCTCTGTCTGGGACTCTATCTATACTCTCGGCTATTTAGACACTCATTTAGATCTGTCCACTAGTTTAGTTACTTTTGAATATCTTTCAAATGATATTACCATTTTGTCTGTGACAATATTAAGGCTATGTGCTTACTTTTTACCTTTTGTGTACTCACATGGTAACAATTGTCATGCAGCATGCACTGTTTTTCCTTGTGTACACTCAGACAGGGAATTTCCTTTCCCATATTGTTAATATAATGCATCTTTCACTCGGTATGTGTGCATTAAATACTTTATTACTGCTGTGGTATTAACTCCTTTACCAATGTGGCCCTTATACAGTTAAATCTTGTTTTGGATCCTCTGTATATTTTAGATCCCCTCATTGTTTAAATTATTTCAATAAAGTGGATATTTTTCTACTTTTATATGATAAATAGTGTCTTACTCCTGTTTCTCAGTTTCAAAATATAGGGGGCGCGTTTTAGGTGCTCGGGGTCATTTGCCGCTGATCAGACTGAGCGCCTCCCTAGAGGATGAGCAGCATTTATAATAAATAAAGTCGCTCACGCTATAAACGTAAACATCACTTTCAATTTACAATATGCAGTAAATGGCTAAATGTTTTATATTTTCTCATACGAACTGCCTTCTTATTTTTTGTTTTAAGCAGGAATTTACCTGTGTCATCCAAATGTTTTCTTTTTAAGCGTAGACTAAGTGGGTTCTGCCACATTCTTATTTGAAGAGCAGGTTGCAATTCAAATGTTTTATGAATTGCAGATTCCAGCATTTAATAGAGATCAAAGCAAACAAGGATAAGTGCATTGATTTTTGTTTTATTTTGTTTTGTTCACGGACTTAATAATGACGAGAAAATTGAAATACAACACAATATTATGGTACAGTCATGAAGCCAAGATAAAACTCATAATTGTCACTTTGATCTTAGGCAAGCCATCGTCTCCTTTGTTGAGTACTGTAAGCAATTTGCCAATAAAGCTGTTCGGCATTAGCATTGTCATCATAACATCACTTAATTACTATTGTTATACTCATTATAATCCCATTGTTCTTCTCTGGATTATTTCTCCCTTTACAAATACAAGTGGGATGTACTTCTACTTATTGTGATGAAGCCGAACAAAAGAAGTATAAGAAAACATCTGTGAAATAATGACTAGCATTATTGTGACTCTTGTTTACTTGCTAGTTCTCCAAAGGGATTTGATATTAATTCATCATTTTAAAATTCAGTTTATCAGTTTGTTTCTTTCTCATTGTCATTTTTCATGATAATAACTTTTAAAGGGGTTTTCCCATGAGGGACATTTATGACATACCCACAGGATATCCAAAGAAGTAGTAGGACAACAGCACACGTCTTCAAATCATCAAAGTGGTTTTATTGTCAAGACATCCACAAACGACAAGCAACGTTTCGACCCATAGTGAGTGAAGGGTCTTTGTCAAGCCTAACATTATGTCTAAAAACATCGTTATAAATGGGTGAATACAAATAATCACATGGCCCATTCCAACCAGTGAACATCGTGAATCTGGTCTCCCAGGTGAAGCATACATTAGTCTTAATGACATACATCAAATAGTTATATAATCTTCAAAAACGTGAAAAACTACAATGTGTAATACATCTTTAATACATCATCATCAATCATATGTCAATCATTGTTATTACAATAGAAAAATGAAGGAGGAAAGTTCACCACACTCCAGGTTCCAGCTACGATCACAGAGCTCTACTGTGCATGCTCAGCAATCAATCATCTCTGCTGTGCAAAAAATAAATAAAGACCAGCGTTTGATCAAAAATGGTAATCAAAGTATGTATAAATGTAAGACATCCTCAGTCATAACAGGAATCCATCATACTGCAGCTCCATATCTGTATATTTTAAGGCAAAATTAATTCAAAAATTAAAAACGTCTTCACTCTGTATAAGTCACATGTGAACAGGGCAGACGGAGGGAGAAGGGATCAGGTTCATATTACTTCATGATATCAATCACTAGAAGTTAAATATAAGACATCCTCAGTCATAAACAAGAATCCATCATACTGCAGCTCCAAATCTGTATATTTTTGAGGCAAAATTAATTCGATAATTAAAAACGCCTTCACTCTGTTTAAGTCACATGTGAACAGGGCAGACGGAGGGAGAAGGGATCAGGTTCATATTGCTACATGATATCAATCCCTAGGAGTTAATGTCATCAAATACTGTTTAGTGTTAAACCGCCTACATAAATCGGATCACCGAAGTGATTCAAAAACTTTCTAGGGAATGCTTGTAACTTCTGTCCGACAAATCATGTTGGACAATCATACCGCACAAAACACGAGATTTATATAATGATGATAAAAACGCCTTCATTCCGTGATGTTAAGTCACATGTGCACAGGGCAGACGGAAGGAAAAGGGATCAGGTTCATATTACTACATGATATCAATCACTAAAAGTTAGTGTCATCAAATACTCTTTAGTGTTAATTAGCCTACATAAATCGAATCACTCAAAGTGATTAAAAGACTTTCTAGGGAATGCTCGTAATATCTGTCCAACAAATCATGTCGGACACCTATACCGCACAGAACACAAGATTTATATAATGATGATAGAGCATCAACCATAGCCCACCCAATCAAAAAATCACTATACTCAAAAACATTGCATAAAAAATACAGATGGATGCCAACATGAAAGGAACCGCTATAATCTTCGTTCTGATCATAAATCCGCTGGCGTGTGGTGAATAAACCTCCATCACGAACATGCTCAAATCTGTAAGAAATATTCCAAAAATATCAAGACCCTCAGGAATACAAGACGATGCAAAAAATAGATGCTCCACAATGTGTCAGAAATCACCCATCAAGTGTACAATATTAAAATTAAAAAAATGTTAAAAACAGCAATGGGATTTCAGAGTCCAGGAATTATCTTGTATTCTAGATTCAAACCTTTGGGGTATAGGGCATCTAACTCAAAGATCCAACGTAATTCTTTCTTTTTCAATAGCTTCTGTCTATCCCCTCCCCTCCTGAGTATCGGGACACAATCTATTACCCTAAATCTCAATTGATTTAACTGATGATTCTTTTCAACAAAATGCCTTGGTAATGGAAGTTCCATCATTTTCTTTCTGATTGTACTTTTATGCTTATTAATTCTCAATTTAATAGGCATAGTTGTCTCTCCTATGTAAATCAATGAACAAGGACATGTAATCATATATACAACGAAATCTGAATTGCATGTAAATCTGTGTCTGATATTAAAGACCCTCCCCGTATGTGGATGCTGAAAACTATTCCCTTTCACAATATTATTGCAATTGCAGCAATTCAGACAGGGAAAATTACCATTTTTGGGGGGGCAAAGTAGTAATTGTGTATTTTTCTTTCTACTACCCACGTCTGACTTAACCAGAGTGTCTCTGATATTCTTAGTCCTCCGATATGACATAATGGGTGGTATTCTCAACGTGTCAATCTCATTATGTCCCTTGGACACTATAGGCCAATTCTTTCGCAGAATGTTACCTATGCGACCACTCAAATTGCCAAAAGTTGATATAAATGGTATACGTTCACCTTGTACACCCTTAATATTGGATTCCAAACTATTGTGTAGTCTATCCTTATGTTTCTGTACAAGTTTCCTAGGATACCCTCTCTTCTTAAATTTATTACACATCTGAGTCAACCTAATTTGTTTCTGTGTAGTATCTGACACAATCCTATCTACCCTCAATAATTGACTCCATGGTAACGACTCAATCATGTGTCTAGGATGGTTACTACTATATAAAAGGAGATTATTTCTGTCTGTGGGTTTCACAAATAAATCTGTGGAAAATACTCCGTCTTTCCATTGTACCAAAGTGTCCAAAAATTGTAATTCTCGATCAGAACAAACCATGGTAAATTGAAGAGCTGGAATATGAGTGTTAAGTTCTAACGAAAACTGATCAAGACCCAACCTATCACCTTCCCATATGACAAAAATGTCATCAATAAATCTCCACCAGCAGCGGATGTGACCCATATGGGGGGAGGTGTAGACATACTCCTCCTCAAAGGTGGACATGAAGATGTTCGCGTACGTTGGGGCCACGTTGGACCCCATCGCCGTCCCCCTTAGCTGTAAAAAGAACTGGTCACCAAAGAGAAAATAATTCTTCCTTAGTACCAGCTCCAACAGCTGGAGGATGAAGCGTCTACACCCTGGGTCACATCCGGTGCTGGCGAGACATTTCTCTATTGCCCTTAAACCTCTGTTGTGTTCAATGCTAGTATATAGAGATACAATATCAAATGATACAAGTAATATAGGACCACTGGCCTCAATCAGTTGTAATTTATGTAAAAAATCTGTTGTATCTTTAATGTAAGACGAGGCCTTCAAAACATGTTCTCTCAGGATTTTGTCAAGGAAGATAGCAATATTATTAAAAATTGAACCCCTCCCCGACACAATTGGTCTGCCTGGGGGGGCATGGAGATTTTTGTGAATCTTAGGTAGTGTATATAATATCGGAGTAATTGGTTCCTCCACCTTCAGAAACTTCCCCAATTGTTGGTCAATAATACCCTGTTCCACTGCAACATCAATAATACCTTTGATCTCTTTCAATAGCTCTAACTTGGGGTCTCTAGGTAACAATTGATATATCTCACTATCTGCCAATTGACTATAAATCTCTGACTCATATTTACTACTGTCCAAAATGACCGTGGCTCCACCTTTATCGGCCTGCTTTATGGTAATCTCCTTATTATTCATAAGTTCCTTTAAAGCCTTCCTTTCCTTATTTGTAAGATTCAAATTACCCCTTGTATCATGTATAGTACTCTCTTTTAATGATTTAATCTCATCTAACACAATCTTTGAAAACGTATCAATAATCGGGCTAGAGGGAGGCATATATGAGCTAGTCGGTCTAAGACCCAATTTGCTAGACTGAAACATACAATCAGAATCACTTTTCTCACAGACAGTAACATTATCTTTGGAAAACATTACTTTAAGGTTCAGACGTCTAAAAAAACTTTTAAGATCAAGGTCCAATTGGAACCAATCAACATCAGTGTCAAGACAAAATGAAAGACCCTTCTGTAACACCTGAAGTTGGTCATTCGTGAGGTCTATAGATGAGATATTTACCACTATATTTTCGTTCTTGGAGGGTTCCTCCTCATTGGGGGTCTCGATCTCGAACGAAATCGGCCTCTTGCGTTGCCGTTGGTGTTTCCGTCCACCCCTCCTAGACCGTCCATACTTCCAAGTGGACCTTTGTCTAAAAAAGGTGCATGATTGGCGTCATCGGTTGAATCAGAATCACCGGTAGTGTATAACAGGTTGCCACTCCCCAATTTCCTCAGTTTTCTCCGCCTCTGGGAAGGACCATATGAATTCATATTTTGCCAATTGTAGATTTTACCATTGCGATAGTCCTCCAAATCCCGATGCCATTTATCTCTTTTCGTTCTCTCTATCACGGTCTTCACTCTATCCAAATTCATGGAGATTTTCTCCTTTAGAGAACCAAAAATTAGCTCATTGGAAGATTGGACAATTGACACTTCAACTTCCTTCAATTTATTTTCAATCAATGCAATTTCTGATTGTAGATATTCCACATTGAGAAGTATTAAATCGAAGGCATATTTATTAGATATGTGTTCAAACTTCGTACAGAAGTACTCATTATTAGGAAACAGATTCGGGCGTAAATGTGATCTTAAGCCTCTGGGGATTCTCTGTGCCTTGTAGTACTCCAATAATGTGGATAGATGTAACTCCAGTGAAATCTTTCTTTTAGCTTCACTTTCATATTGCCTCTTCAAGGCATCCATTGATGGAGTACTTAAAAACGCTGAATCATAAGTTGCACTCTGTACAATCCTTAACGCATCCTCATTGCTGTATGCGAATGTCTTTGACATACCTTGTAAAGTTGATGCACTAGAAAGTGCGGTAGTATCTCGGGAAATCAAGCCCATAGCACTGGGCGGATTCGGATTCATTCTCCAAAAGTGCACGCCTCTGTGGTTTGATATCAGAAAAAAGGAGATTTTTGAAGCAGCACTAGTCCCGAGTCTACTCGGGACTAGTGCTGCTTCAAAAATCTCCTTTTTTCTGATACCCACAGGATATGTCATAAATGTCAGATAGATGCGGGGTCCCACCTCTGAGGGAACTGGGCCCCCTTATCCCCGTTCTAGCTTTTTGTGCTCTCTCTGCCTCCCTGCCACTTACTGATTACGTGGTCGGGAGTTATGGAAACAGCGTAGCTCGCTGAGATATGCTGTTTCCGGAAGTCCCATAGTAGTGAATGGCAGTTACGGAAGCAGCGTAGCATGTGAGCTACGCTCTCTCTTTAACTGCCATTCTGTTCTATGGTACTTACGGAAACAGCATATCTCAGCGAGTTCTTTTTTTAAGGATCTCTGGAACATTCATTCAGGGAAAGATTTGGATGTCTTGGGGTAATGAGCTTAGATATGATCAGAGAAAGCTCTCTTAATTGCGTTTTCCACAATGTGATCACATGGATTTTGTTCTCAGTTCTGCACAATATGTGTATGCAAAAGTCCGGTCCTTGTATAATGAAACGTTATGCAGCTTTCTAGCATACTTTGTCTTTCAATTCCTCCCACTTTTCAATATTTCTGCTTGCTGTCCGATAATGGGAACATTTAACGTTTTTAAAATAGATGCTCTAAACCTATCCTGGCTTAGTCCTGTAGGTGTTTGTTACAATGGATTGATACTCTCTGAGCTAAACGGAGCAGCAGCACAAATCTCTCTTTGTCTTGGACTCCCAAGGCTGATAGTACTTACCTACATTGATACATTGCAACAAGCTCATCAGCTGTGTAATCTGGACGAGATCCAAAAATCTTTTAATTCTCTGAATGTAAACCATTAATATTTTCATTTACTGAAGAAAAGCAGAGATTTTGAAAGGGTGAGAAATGCATTCTAAAAAAAATAGGCACTATGATGCTAATAACTACAGTGTGATTTGTTTTAAAAAAAACTTTTATTTTTTGCAAAGTTATGAGCATTTTTCTAAATATGCTAATGTGGCTCTAATAGCCAAATAGGAGATGACTTTTCACTCTGGCTAGTGTATTGTTTTCTGTACGACGCTGTATCAGCATACAGCTTCTCCCCCTTCCCTACCCAGCAACACAGCCTGATCATTTAGTATACAGCTTCCAATCCCGACTGTGTATTCAACTGGTGATACCTCTGGTTGTGTCCCTGTGATTAGAATCTCCTCTTTCATATGCCATCAGTGATGCCCCTTCCCTCCAGCCTCAATCTCTCACACTGTGTGAAGCAGCTTCATGCTGATAGGACAGCGTCAGAGGCTGTGAGGTAGCTCCACCTCAGGAGAATCGCTGCTATTGACACCCACTTGTCTAGTATAGGCCCATTTGCATATTTTGAAAAAAGCTCATCACTATTAACCCCTTACCGCACCGGTATGTCCTTTAGGGCACCGGGACGTACCGGTGCGTCCTGGCTATAAACTGTTACCCGACAGGGTGACTGAATTGTGCCGTCAACTGTTTGACAGTTGATCGGCACAGTAAGACGGCAGGGGACCAGTCACAGCGGTCCCCGGCCGTTGATTGCTGTGATTGGTCAGTCACAGCAGACTGACCAATCACAGCTTCCTGAGAAGGTGTATGTGATGGCGCTGGCTCAGAAGCTGAGCCAGTGGCATCACCACCGGGTATCACCTGTCTGACACCCCGCTGTAACGGCCAGGACCGGAGCTAGGCTCTGATCCGGGCGATTAACTCCTTAGATGCAGCAATCAAAGCGATCGCTGAATCGAAGTGTCTTCTAGCCTGTCGGCAACCTTGATGGTTGCCACGGGCGCGTGTGTCAGCTGTTTGTCACAGCTGACATCAAGCTCCAACGCCCAGGACCAGAGCTAGGCTCCGATCCGGCTGATTAACCCCTTAGATGCAGCTATCGCTGCATCAAAGTGATTAGATCGCACCCTATGTTTGCTAATGGCCCCGCCGGGAGGCGAAGCCTAATAGGCTTGCTGTCAGCGAATAGCTGACAGCTCTAATACACTGCACTATGTAGGTAGTGCAGTGTATTAGAGCTATGTAGGTAGTGCAGTGTATTAGAATAGCGATCAGGGATTCAAGTTCCCTAGTGGGACAAAAAAGTTAAAACAAGTTAATAAAAATGTTGTAAAAAAGTAAAACATAAGTTTCATGTTAAAAAATACTTTAACAGCCTTTTTTCCCTATAAGAAGTCTTATAGGAAAAAATGAAAAGCATTAACAAAAGTACACCTATGTGGTATCCCCGCGTCCGTAACGACCCGAACTATAATAATATCACTCTATTTTACCCGCACGGTGAACACCGTAATTTTTTTTTAATAAAAAACAATTCCAGAATCGCTGTTTGTTAGTCACTACCCCTCGCAAAACAGAATAAAAAAAGGGATCTAAAAGTTGCATGTACCCCAAAATTATACCATCAAAAACTGCAGCGTCCCGCAAAAAAACAAGCTCTCACAACCTTTTTGACGGATAAATAAAAAAGTTATGGCTCTCAGAATATGGTGACACAAAAAATAAATTATTTGAAACAAAAGTGATTTTATTGTGCAGACGCTGCAAAACATAAGAAAAACTATATACATCTGGCATCGCCGTAATCGTACCGACCCGCAGAATAAAGTAAAATGGTCATTCATATCGCATGGCGAACGCCGTAAAAAAAAAAGAATAATAAACATCAGAATTTCTTGTTTTTGGTCACCTTGCTTGCCTAAAAAGTGATCAAAAAATCGCATGTACCCCAAAATGGTACCAATGAAATCTACAGATTGCAATGCAACAAATAAGCCCTCACACAGCTCCGGTGAAGAAAAAGTTAAGAAGTTCTGGCTCTCAGAATATAGCAACGCAAAATGTGCAGAGTGTCCAAAAGTGGATAACATCTGGCACCATTTATCAATGCGTCACTGGCAACAGATCTATGAAATATTATTTATTTACCCCATTATTATACCCTCTTATGCCCTGATGTACCCCGCACAGATTACATATGCCCCCACATTATAAACTGAAATACCAGCAAAACCCCAAACAAAATTACCACTAAGCAAAATCTGCGCTCCAAAAGCCAAATGGCTCTCCCGCCCTCCGTTCTGAGCCCTGCAGCGTGCACATATTGTGCACTAAAATGGCATATACCTGTGGAAATTTGCAATTTTCACTTTGCACCATCCACTGAGCAATCATTTCTAATAGCAAAAAAAAACCGGTGTGGTCAAAATGCTCACTACACCCCTTAATAAAATGACTTCAGGGGTGCAGTTTCCAAAATGGGGGTCACTACTTGGGGGTTTGTTTTACTATTTGACCCCAGAGCCCTACCATTGTGGGCTAATGCTGCGAAAATCACCAAAATAGACCTCACATGCGCCTTCCACTCCTAAGCCCTGTCATATGTCCAGGCAAATGATAAATGCCTTGAGGGGTGTAGTTTACAAAATGGGGTCACTTCTCAGGATTTTACACTCTACACTGGTACCTAAGGGAGCTCTGCAAATGCGACATGGCGCACCAGTCCAGCAAATACTGCGCTCTAAAAGCCAAAGCTTCCAATTTGAGCTCTGCCATGTGCCCAAACAGCAGTTTAGGGCCACACATGGGGTATTGCCGTACTCTGGAGAAATTGGGTAACAAATTGTGTTGTTTTTTCTCCTATTACCACTTGTGGGAAAAAAAATTGGGTGCAAAACTACATATTTTTGGAAAAAAAAAATATTTTTCATTTTCACTGCCTCATTCTAATACAATCTTTGAAACACCTATGGGATTAAAATGCTCACTACACCCCTAGATGTTTACCATGAGGGGTATAGTTTCCAAAATGGAGTCACTTCTCAGGTGTTTCTACTGTACTGGTACCTCAGGGGCTCTGCAAATGCGACATGGCGCCCAAAAAACAATCAACCAAAATCTACATGCCAAGTAGCACTGCCGTGTGTCCAAGCAGCAGTTTATGACCACATATGGGGTATTGCCGTACTCGGGAGAAATTGCTATATGATTGTTGGGGTGCTTTTTCTCCTTTATTCCTTGTGAAAATGAAAAAAATGCAACATTTTAGTGGAAAGAATGTAGATTTTCATTTTCACTGAATAATTCCAATAATTCAGCAAAAAAACTGCGGGGTCAGAATGCTCACTATACCGCTAGATAAATTCCACGAGGGGTGCAGTTTCCCAAATGGGGTCACTTTTGCGGGGTTTGCACTATTTTGGCCCCTCAGTGGCTTTGCAAATGTGACATGGGGCCGCAAACCATTCCAGCAAAACTTGAGCTCAAAGTCAAATGGTGCTCCGTCCTTTCTAAGTCCCGCCGTGTGTCCAAAGAGCAGTTTATTACCACATATGGGATATTGCTGTGCTCAGAAGAGTTTGCTTTACAAATGTTTGGCGTGGTTTTTCTCCTGTATCTAATGTAAAAATGAAAAAATCTGAGCTAAACTACATTTTATTAGAAATAATTTAGATTTTCAATTTCATGGCATAATTCCCATAAATTCTGCAAAAACCGTGTGGAGTCAAAATGCTGCTAACTATACCCCTAGAAAATTCCTTGAGGGGTGTAATTTCCAAAATGGGGTCACTTTTGGGGAGTTTCCACTGTTATGGTCCCTCCAGGGCTTTGCAAACACGACATGGCACCGAAAACCATTCCAGCAAAATCTGCGCTCCAAAATCCAAATGGCGCTCGTTCCCTTCTGAGCCCTGCCGTGGGTCCAAACAGCAGTTTATTACCACATATGGGTTATTGCCGTAATCGGGAGACATTGCTTTACAAATGTTGGGGTGCTTTTTCTCCTTTATTCCTTGTAAAAACTAAAACATTGTATGTTTTTTATGAAAAAAAGTAGATTTTCATTTTCACAGACTAGATCCAATAAATTTAGCAAAAAACCTGTGGGCTCAAAATGCTAACTATACCTCTAGAAAAATTCCTTGATCGGTGTAGTTTCCAAAATGGGGTCACTGTTGGGTGGTTTCCACTATTTTGGCACCACGAGACCTCTTCAAACCTGATATGGTGCCTAAAATATATTCTAATAAAATAGAAGCCCAAAAATTCACTAGGGGCTCCTTTGCTTCTGAGGCCTGTGTTTCAGTCCGTTACCACATTAGGGCCACATGTGGGATATTTCTAAGAAATGCAGAATCTGGGCAATAAGTATTGAGTTGCATTTCCATGGTAAAACCTTCTGTGTTACAGAAAAAACTGAATTACAAATGAAATTTGTAAATTTCACCTCTACTTTGCTTTATTTCCTGTGAAACGCCTAAAGGGTTAAAATTATTTCTGAAGGCTGTTTTGAATACTTTGAGGGGTGCTGTTTTTAAAATGGGGTGATTTATGTGGACTTTCTAATATAGAAGGCCCTCAAAGCCACTTCAGAACTGAACTGGTCCCTGAAAAAATAGCCTTTTGAAATTTTCTTGAAAATGTGAGAAATTGCAACTAAAGTTCTAAGCCTTGTAACTTCCTAGAAAAATAAAAGGACATTCAAAAAACGATGCAAACATAAAGTAGACATATGGAAAATGTTAACTAGTAACTATTTTGTGTGGTATTACTATCTGTTTTACAAGCAGATACATTAAAATTTAGAAAAATGCAGATTTTTGCAAATTTTCTCAAAATTGTGGTGTTTTTTACAATTAAATATTGAATTCAACTACAACAATTTTTTCAGTATTATAAAGTACAACATGTCATGAGAAAACAATCTCAGAATCACTTGGATAGGTAAAAGCATTCTAGAGTTATTACCACATAAAGTAACAGATTTGCAAAAATCTTCTGTGTCCTCAAGGCCAAAACAGGCTCAGTCCTTAAGGGGTTAAAATAATAATAATAATCTTTTTGGGACACAATTTTCACTAAAATTACCAGTGTGACAGCGCCTATTAGATTAGCTACAAAATAGGGCATTACTAAACTAGTGACAGCCTCTTTAACCCTTTAATGACTGGTCTATTTTGGCCCTTAATGACCAAGCAATTTTTTCCGTTTTTTTTCATTATCCAAAAGAGCCATAACTTCATTTTTTTGGTCAACATAGCTGTATGACAGCTTGTTTTTTGCAGGATGAGTTGTATTTTTCAATGCAACCATTCAAAAAAAAAATTGTAAACTCTTTATTTGGTAAGAAAAAGACATGAGTAACAAGTGCATTTTCTCACATGCGGGAGTAAGTTTGGCTTTGCGGAACCATAATATCAACAGTAATAATAAACCGGTAAATGTGGATTGAAAGGCAAGTATATGAGCTCATTTATTTTGATGTACTATTGGGTAATCATGTCTAAATAAACAAAAGTCATTATACAAGTACAAGACTGAAAAGAAAACGCTTTAAACCACAGTGCAGCCTACTGTATGGAAATTAGCAAATTCCAGTATGGGGATGTACAGCCTTGTAAAATAGACTACCCAAAGGAAGTCGTCATCTGGACCTGCCTGACCATTGAGAGTTCTACTTTGGGAGCCTATTTTATAACATACTAACTATTTTTTCAAACTGTTGGATCTCTTTAATTTTATTAAGTGTCCTCAAAAATTGAATAACTGGGGATTTCCAGTTTCTTGCTATGGTCCATTTAGCGGCGGATAAAATATGGGAGATTAGCTTTCTATTGTTCTTGGGCACATCAGGGATGTCTGCGTTCAGCATTGCCGACCAGGGAGATAATTAAATTGCACTTGAAAATTCAGAGTTATTTAAGCGCTCTATTCTTTTCCTGTGGGCAGAACCACCATATGTGGGCCATAGTGCCTCCTTTCTCCACAATTTCTAAAGCAAATATGAGGACTTCCTGGGAAAAGTTTGGCCAATCTGTCAGGAGTGAGATACCATCTTGTTAATTTTTTATAAGAAGTTTCCTTAATGTTTTTTGATTGGGAAGCTGTAGCTGTTCTATCTAAAAATGTGTTGCCATGAGGTCGTGTCAGATAACGAACCTAGTTCTCTCTCCCAGGATATCATGTATGATATAGACCCCGTGTATGTTGAGCCTCTAAATTGTGAGTATAGGGCGGATATAAGCCCCTTTTCCCTGGGGGAGCCACGCCTGGTAATTTAGAAGAATGTTAGAGTAGAGTCTTGCTGTACAAAGTTTGGACCGGAAAGGAAATGGTATATTTGTATGTAACGAAAATGTTCCCTAAATGGGATTTGAAGCTCCTGTCAAAGGGAAGAGGCCTACCATCTTCGTATAACTTAGGGAGGGAATGGAGTCCTGATGTGGCACACCAGTGAAAATCCACAGGACGTAATCCAGGCGGAATATCTGGATTATGCAAAAGTGGTTGTAAAGAGGACAGGTGGGAGATGAGCTTAAACTTTTCTCTACCAGAGAGTCAGGGAATGTTTGACAATTTTATTGTTAACCCTAGATATGTAAGACTTTAGGTAAGGAGAACACATCAGTGCTTGAGGGGAAGAAGGGGGTGTAGTAAGTGTTTTAAATAAAACCCATTTAACGGCAGAAGGATTACAATTCCATGCGGCAATTTGATATAATTGTGAAGCGTAATAGTATTAGTATTATTTTAGGTCAGGAAGACTAAGTCCCCCCTCTAGTAGTCGAGCGATACAAAGTGGATTTGCCTACCCTCGGACTTCAGTTCGCCCACACAAATTTATTCACCGGTCTCTGTATATGAGAGATGGCTTGTAAAGGGATTCTTACAGGAAGGGCTCTAAATAAATACATTAGTTTAGGTAAAACTGTCATTCTAATTGCTATGAGTTTGCCCATCCACGATATGTGGTATCTAGACCATTCCTCAAGAAGTTTTCTAATGGATGCAAACATTTTTGGGTAGTTGCTGAGATAGAGCTTGTTTGCGTCTCTAGGAAGTGTAATCCCCAGGTATGTCATGCCGGAGTGCTCCCATTGAAAGCCAAAATTGAGTTTTATTAACTCAATTTGCTGCAGTGTCACATTAATGTGCATATCTGTTGATTTAGGTGGGTTGATAGTAAGACCTGAAAATGATCCAAAACATGTAAGGCTATCCATAAGATATGGCAGAGAGACGAGTAGCGTAGTTACAAATAAAATCAGATCATCAGCATATATGCTTACTTTAAATGTGTGTATCCAAACAGTAACACCTAATATCGTGGTTAAGACGAATGGTTTGCGCAAGAGGCTCCTTGGCGAGTGCGAACAGGAGAGGGGAAAGTGGACAACCTTGACGCATCCTTTTTAATATCTTAAAATAAGGAGAATATTAGCCCAAAAATTTTACTGTATCTTGAGGTGCATGATACAGAGCTCGGATAGCAGTCAGGTAGGGACCCACAATACCGAACTGGTGTAACACTCTATACAAGTATTTTAAGCTAATTGAGTCAAATGCTTTTTGAATGTCTAGGCTCAACACTAATAATTGATGTTTATGTGATGAGGCACGAAGAATGATATTATGAGCTAATCTAATATCTGTTGGTTGTCGCATTGGTATAAAGCCTGTTTGGTGGGGAAATTATTGATGTCATGTATGGAGTCTGGTTGAAAGTATTCTTGTAAACAGCTTGTAGTCGATATTAAATACCGATATAGGACGAAGGTTATTACATTAAGTCTCAACTTTGTCAGGTTTTGGAATCAAGGATATATTCGCCATTCATAAGTGTATTGAAGTATGTAGTTAAGTGAGGAGTCAGAATGTGAGATTTTTTTTATAATACAGGACTGCTTAGCCGTCCGGGCCTGGGCTTTTGGAGAAAGTGAGCGACTTGATACTTTCAGTCACCTCTTCAATTGTAATCTGGGCGTTGATTTATTTAATTTTTTTCATTTTTACATTTTTTATTGAAAAATCAAACGTCCATACATAGAACTAGTATAAATTCCAGTTATACACAATAAAAAAGAAACCTGGGCAGAAATATAGCATTATATACATTTTGCCTAACATTGTTTTAAGCCTCTTTACAAGGATCGCAAGCAAGAACATGCTGTTACATTCATGACATTTCAGTAGAGAATGTCGTGAAAGCCCGGCATAACATATTCTTTATGAAAATACCAAAAAATATCAGTCAGATTGCTGTAAGACTCCCAATGAGCCCTTAAAGTTTTCGGTGTGATACCATGTGGAGAATCGAAGTTTAGACATAATTTCTCTGATCTCGTCTAGAGTAAGATGAGTCGTAACAAATGGTTTCCATATTGCAAAAAATCGCGTTACCTTTTTGTGTGTCTGTCTTTCGGGTTCAAATTTGCAGCATATAAGTAAAATTTCAGCTGAGCTGACACATCAGTTATCGAGGGTAGTTGAGGTGTAATCCATTTATTTAATATACACCTCTTCGCCACTAAAAGAATAATGTGTATTAAGGCGGGTTACATATGTCCCTCCTGAGATTGAGGTGCTATAGGCACTAAAGAATGGAGCAATAACAGCAGAGGCGCCACCTGAATACGGATTCTCCACATGGTGTTTATATAGGTAAGTACACTCCTCCAATATGATTGGATCTGTGGACAAGTCCACATACCGTGGTAAGATCCGTTCTGTGTGTTTGACTTTTCGGACAACTTTTCAATCTTTCTGGATTGTTCAATGTGACAGGTAAGTTAAAGGCATATATAGCTTCGTGTTTTAGTTTAAAATGTGTTTGCCTCCAAGTCTCATTTATAATATGTTTTCGCAATAGTAGTCATCCCTCCAGTATGCGTTCAGAAACTTAGGTGCTTTGTAGTACCTTCTCCCAATAGGGAAACCTGAGTGGCGGCTTATACGTCCCGCATTTATCTCTAATTGCTTGATAAATAGCAGAGATGGAGTTTTTAGTTAATCTCTGATCTAGCAATTTATCAAAGTCATTAACTGAAGTTTCACTAGAAACGTCACGTAAGCTCTTGTCACAGAATGATTTAAGGTTTTGCGGCAGTCTTTATACTCGGTGCAGAATCATGCCGTTTGTGTGCTACAGTATTTATGCCTTTTTGTCTCCAGCTCCTAAAATAATTATTAAGCCTTCCAGCTGGAAAGTCTTTGAACACCTACCCATTTGGAGTGACAGAGAATTGGAAAGAGAGACCAAATCGCTTTCTTAATTCCTTCCATGTTGCAATCGTATCTCGTATGGTGATGGAGTCTTTAGCGGAAGGGATACATAAGTGGTATGCACTAGTGACATCAAGTCAATTGGTTCTACTAATGCAGATTCTAAAATGAAATTAGAATATAAATTAGAGGAGTGAACCCAATCTAAAATGTGTCTGCCCAGGCATGCTATATTATAACTTCTGATGTTTGGAACATTGAAATCCCCCCCCCCCTGTCTCCTACTCAAACACAACTTGGCCACTGATATCCTGGGCCTCTTTCCCCCCCCCCCCATATAACTGTGGTAAATGCTCTGTTTAAATTAGTAACATCAGTATGTTTCAGGAGGAGTGGTATAGTCTGTAATGGGTATAGGAGCTTGGAGAAAGCTTGTGGCGTTCCCATTAAGTTTATTGGAAGTGTTTCCCATCGCTGTATGTCAGACTGTATATTATATAGTAGGGGGGATAGTTAAGACCATATATGGAAGCATGTCTGAAGAGAGAAAAATATACACAGCGCCACATGGTGCAAGACAAACCTTAAAAGATAGGGTACTGAATAGTAAAGGTAAGTGATTAGGCTCACCATAAAAGCTAGTACTGGCAGGTATAGCTTAGTGTAAAAGTCAGTTTGATGTAGCCAGGTTGCAGCTTTCCGTATCCAGGTACCGGCATCAATGTGATTGAGCCGCAGGAAGATAAGGATAGTATATTTCAATGAAATATATAAAAACTGGATATTTTTTGGAGAGCGCTCCTTGATATGAAGAAAAGGCAGATAGGTACTGATAAGCTGATTTATTGTGCAACACAGGATGGGCAACACACGATGGGCAACGCGTTTCAACGCAGAACATGCGTCTTCGTCAGGCCGAGAAATAGGTATAACAGAACAGCACAGTATACAGTTTAAATACACAGAGGAGATTGGGGAGGGGTTAAAAAAACCGCCAAAAAAACAACAACACATAGTAATCAGGTAAATAAAACCAGGTGTGGCTGACCTCATTAGGTAAATGTTCACAGTTATAAAAGGCATTGGATACGTTAAAAAAGTACATGCATAGAAATATATATGTATAAAGAGCAGAGATCGAGATTCAAAGGCAACCCTAACAATGCAGAACAGAGTATTTAAGGAACAAAGTATAATCTGGATGGAAGAAAAAAAGGGAAAGGCTAGTGGACACAATAGCATTTCAAAACCTGGAAGGATCGATATAGCAAAAAGCTTACCGAAATTCAGAAGAGGCAGGGATTCTACCTACTTTTATCCACAGTTATGTTAGGCCATTATTTAGTGGGTCTGAAAATGACTCTCACCTGTCGATCCAAGTGGGCAATGGGGAGTAAATTAAGGAATTTACATTTTTCGGGATTTAATTTTGAATCCTGATATTTTTCCGAAGTCACCGATCTGTTGAAACACATTCTGTAAATGTTTAGCCGGATCCGACATGAGTAGTAAGATATCATCGGCGAACAGGGCAATACGCACCATTTGAGATCCTACTTGTATGCCCTAAAATAGGGAGGTTCTCCCCAGATTATATGCCAAAGGTTCCAGGGCCAAATTAAATAATGGGGGACAAGGGGGAGCCCTGTCTGGTACCTTTCTGCAAAGTGAACAAGGACGGTCTACAGCCCGGGGAGTATATGGCAGCTCGCGGTTCTTTGTAGATTGCTGGGAGGAACGTTCTAAAGCTACCAGTTAGTCTAAATTTGTCGAGGTACTAAATCTAGCCATTTCCAGCTAACATTATCGAATGCCTTTTCGGCATCCAAGGCTATCAAAGCGTATTGTTTAATGCAGAATTTTTGTGGCATCCAAAACTGTCAAAACCCTTCTATTAGATAATGCCGCCCTGCCACATACAAATCCCACTTGGGTTGGATATATTAGGTTAGGGAGTATATGTGAAAATCGTTTGGCAAAGATTTTTGCAATTCGTTTTAGTTTTAGATCTTGATTAATTAAAGACATCGAGCGATAGGATGAGGGTAATAAGAGATCCTTGCTGGGTTTAGGAAGCACTCTTATGTATGACAAATTAGCTTCTGGGGGTGTAGGTGTGCCATGTAAAATAGAATTATAGTAAGCTACTAAAGCAGGCGTAATTTGCTGTCGAAGGGCCTTGTAAAACTTAGCCGAGTATCCATCTGGCCCCGGCGACTTACTGTTTTTAAGGGCTTGTATAGTCTGAATGCATATATCACCGAAGAGGAGGTATTGCAAAGTATATAGCTGTGTGGATGACATAACTGGTAGTTTTAAGGATTGGACGTATTGGCAACCATGGTCTCTATGAAACGGGGTAATATCAGCATATAACTGCTTAAAAGTGTGCTAACTGTGCCAGTGTTATCTTTTTAGTTGGGTTATATGGGAGTAGGGTCTGGTTCCCCTAACCAAGTTGGCAAGCAACCTGCCAGATTTATTACCATATTTAAACAATTCAGCCTCCAGCGCAGAACTATGAAAACGTTCCCTGCGATTGAGCCATAACTCAAATTCCGCCCAAGTGAGTTTCCATTCCTGCAAAGTGACCCATGAAGGTTGTGAAATATAATTATTGTATGCCTTCACTGCTTCCAAGCAGACCGACGCATGATCTGAAATTAAAAGTTGTTCTATAATTGGATTAGATATGCAAGGTAGTGAGGTCCCTGTCAAGATATAGTCAATCCTTGACCAATACCCTTGAGCATGTGAGTGGTGCGTGTATTCTCACTCATCCGAATTGGAAGACCGCCAAGCATCAACTATCTGTAGGTCTGAGGTAAAAGATTGCAATATTTTATCCGATGTTCTCACTGTCAGTGTAGATGTTCTCAAGCATTTCCTATCCTCTATGTGTGACAGTACACTATTGAAGTCTCCCGTAACAATTTTGTTTTGGGTATTGTCGAGCAATTTGGGTCTGCAAGGCCGAATCGAAATGTTTGTTATCCCCGTTCGGTCCATATATATTGTATATGCTCCGTTCCCCGCTGGAGTGTCTAGGAGAGTATGGAGAAGCCTACATTCTGTATCTGCATGTTGATTTTACCTGAAGTGATGGTGACTTACTCAAAGTGTAAGAACTCCCCCTTTTCTATCATCTGAGGCTGAGCCTAGTACCTCCCCTACCCACAATTTTTTCATCCTAAAAAAAATCCCTTTCACGTAAGTGAGACTCTTGGCGAAGGGCAATGACTGCTCTCAGACATTTCAAATGCTTAAGTACTAAGGAGCGTTTGTGAGGAGACCGTAGTCCTTTGACATTCCATGTCACGATCTTCATAGGGAGAATCGTGTGATAAAATATTCAATGCTCATGAGTCTTGTCCACTCCCAACATAGCATGATGCTCAGGCAAAACTATATGAATCTGCGATCCTGATTAACTTGACCATGAATACATACAATCAATTGAACAATAAAATAATAAACATTAACATTTAGTCCACCAAGCTCCAGTAGGAAAAAAATCGTCCTGAATTCACTTCACTTCTTTCCGACATGTGGAGTATCCGTGCGGCCATTTGTACTGGAGAGGGATTCATGCCCGCAATTGCTAGACAAAACACGACATGTTGACCTTGTCAATTACTAATTAAGCATTTAAATAAAGCAGATATGATAATGCTCTAGTGGAATGAAACTACTTGTACATATGTAGAATGAGTAAAGAAGTAAGACACTACAATATCCAACTTGTATGATAACTGTACTCACTCATTCCAGTACCCGATATTAACGATGAGGGGTGGGTGGGCTATCTGTTGCAGATAATGTCACAAGCCAGCATAGCAGCCGAACCAGTCCTCCTGATAGTGGGGGGGGAGAAAGAAAAAATAAGGCGGCGTGAGTTCCTGAAGTCCCGTTGTCAGCTGTGTTTCAGGGTGTCTTCATTGCTCTAATGACGACAGTTGTGAACCCCATTCTGCTAGCTGCAGCCGCAGCATAGTTTCCAGGTGGTGGAGCGGTCACAAAATCCGATAGCAGTGTCTCCGCTTCTTCAGGATCCGTGAAGGTCTGTGTTGTGCCATCAGGTCTGGTGATGCGTAGTGTCGCAGGATATTGAAGTTGGAAGTGCCATTTGTTGTGATGGAGCACTGTACAAATCCTGCTGAACGTTCTGCGTTTGCGTGTGAGCTCAATAGAATAATCTCCAAAAAGAAGTACATTGACCCCCCTCAATGCGCAAGGGCTGTGCCTTTCTTTTATAAGCTCTCAAGATGTTCTCCTTTTCATAGTCGTCTAGATATTTGACGATGACTTGGCGAGGTCTGTCAAGTTGACTCAAGTTGAGGTCTGTGTACGTGCTCAACTTTGAATGGAACTTCTAAGTCGAAAAGAAGATTTATTTGCACAGCACATATGTGGAAAAGTGCACTGGCAGGCACAGATTCCCGGGAGACCTACCAGCCTTAGATTGCAGTGTCTGGACCGGTTTTCTAGGTCATCAAGCTTTTCCAAGATATGGCTCTTTTGCCGTATCAAATGTCTAATATGTGTATGTACTTTCGCCATATCATCTTCAGCGGCTGAAATGCGATGTTCTGCTTCGTCTAGCCTAACTGCATGTACAGTAACCTCTGATTGCAAGGTTTGAAGAGAGTCATTTATAGCCTTAACTAGTGTAAATTGCAAATCTGGAGGGATCCGTCTGGCTACCTTGATAGCCAGTTTTTTTTGTAGTCGATGTGAAGATGTTGTGAACTGGATTTAGAGTCCTCAGACTGCGTCTGAGGAAACTTCTTCTATGTCTTCCTTGCTGGCAGACAAGCGGTGCAGGTCGTCTGAGGCATGGCTCCCTCAAGGATGTATGACCACGCCTTCAATAAGTAGCGTTGTCCTCTGCAGGATTGGGGTAATCCACCCGAGAGTTTATCTCTGCGTTCTATGTCAAAAAAGTTTAAGATTTAGGGTGGCTGCGTCGGAGCACACGTCTCCTTCTTCTTCTTCACATGTCAGCGCCGGAACTGGAAGTCCTGGGCGTTAAGTTTCATCCGAGCCTATTCTGTCAGTAAAGGAAGCGATTGGGCAGTTAGCCAATCGGGCAGGTTGTAAGTAGATAATGAAGGTCAATGCAACCATTTTTAAGGTACATGTAGTTTGATGACATTTTATTAACTTTTTTTTTTGGGTGGTATAGAAAAAAAACGCAATTCCGCCATTATTTTTTGCATTTTAAATTTACGCCATGCAGCGTAAATAACCAGTTACCTTTAATCTATGGGTAGATATGATTACGGCATTACCAAATTTGTAGTTTTTTTTTATGTTTTACTACTTTTTGCACAATAAAAACACTTTGAAAAGAAAATATTCAGTTTTTGCATTGCTGTATTCCAAGAGCCATAACTTTTGTATTTTTTCGGCGCTGTAGCCGTATGAGGGATTGTTTTTTGTGGGACAAGATGTCCTTTTTTGGTACCATTTTGAGATACATAGGACTTTTTGACTAACTTTTATTAAATTTTTTTAGGAAAGGAAGCTAGAAAAGAAAAGCAATTCAGTCGTTTTTTAAATTATTATGGCGTTTATCTTGCGGTTTATATAATGTCTTAACTTTATTGTTTGGGTCATGGCAAAACCTATATGTGTACTTTTTATTTCTGGTTTACACTTTTACAAAATCAAACCTTTTTTTATGGAAAACGTGTCACATAGGGTTCGTGGACCCACTGGGCCTTGGCGGTATGGCAGGCCTAGGAAAAGTCCAACTTTACACCTAGGAGTCCGCAGAGGGCTCTCCAGAACTTCGAGGTGAACTGAACCCCCGATCAGACACAATATGCTACGGCACGCCGTGCAGGGGGAAGATGTGTTGGATGAACAGCTTGGCCAGCAGAGGAGCAGAAGGAAGACCAGTCAGAGGAACGAAGTGGGCCATCTTTGAAAATCCACCACCACCCAGACAGTACTGCATCCGGCAGAGAGAGGCATGTCCGTAATAAAGTCCATGGCTATATGCTGCCAGGGGGCATTGGGCACAGGCAAATGCTGGAGCAGACCAGCTGGTCTGGAGTGAGCGACCGGGCGGTAATGGAGCTCAAACTGGAACCTGGTAAAGAACAGTGACCAGCTGGCCTGACGAGGGTTCAGCTGTTGGGCCGTCTGAAGATAGGTGAGGTTTTTATGGTACGTAAAAATCAGGATGGGATGAGCTGCGCCCTCTAGTAGAGTAACTCCCGATCCCCAATCGAGTAGTTGCATTCTGCGGAAGAGAAGAGCTTAGAAAAATATCCACATACCATTGACTTGCCCTTCGAGCCTTTCTGGAACAGGAGTGCACCAGCACCGACAGAGGATGCGTCCACCTCCAACGAGAACTGTAGAGACACATCTGGATGATGGAGCATAGAGGCTGACGTGAAGGCACTCTTCAGGCTATTGAATGCAGACTCTGCCTCAGGAGTCCACGCCTTGTCGTTCATGCCCTTCTTAGTGAGGTTAGAGATAGGAGATGTTAGTGAAGAGAAGTTTGGGATGAACTGTCTGTAAAAATTGGAGACTAGGTTGTAAGCCCCACGCAGGTCTAGTTTGGAAAAAATCTTGGCACCACATATATACGATCAAACATTTCTGAGATCAGTATCAATTGATATTTATTTTTCACCATGGTCTGGTTGAGGCCTCGGTAGTCAATACAAGGACGAAGAGAACCATCCTTTTTTTTAACGAAGAAGAACCCGGCTACTGCCGGGGATGAAGACTTCCGCATGAAGCCCCTCTCCAAGTTCTCTTTCACATAGGTGGACATGGACAGAGTCTCTGGCAAGGAGAGAGGAGATACCCTACCACGGGGAAGAGATGCACCAGGAATCAGCTCGATAGGGCAGTCATACACCCGATGTGGAGGCAATGTCTCCGCCTCCCTCTTGCAGCATAATGACCCGGCAATCCTTCCAATGACAGAGGCAGCGAAGGCTGAGCCGAACTAATCTGCACCAGGCATCGGCTTTGACACTCGGGGCCCCACTGGAGAACCCCTCGAGAATTCCATTCCAGGACTGGGTCATGTAGTCGGAGCCAAGGCAGGCCCACAACACAGGGTTAACGGCTTTGGATAGGACATAGAACAACAGGAGTTCGGAGTGAAGAGCTCCCACTTGGAGCCTCAGCGGCTTGGTCACCGCTATAACTGGGTCTGGCAGACGTCCATTCACTGATGCAACCGTCAATGGCCTCTCCAGGGGGATGGTGGGTAATTGAAGAAGATGCACCAAGTCTCTACGGATGAAATTCGCAGTGGATCCAGAGTCCAGATACGCAGAGACTTGATGCGTTCTCTCGCCGGACACTAGGGTCACTGGTATGGACAATTTAGACAGAAGTCCTTTCTTACCCGAGGTTGTCTCTCCTAGCAACCCTAGGCTTTGGGATTTTTGGTGACACAGGCTCACAAGATTGCCTCCGAGGCCGCAATATAGTCCCGAAGTGCGTCTGCGTTGTCTCTCCTGGGTGGATAGCTTAAACTGGTCCATCATCACAGACTCTTTAGGAGGATCGACATCTGAGGACAGCAGGGGTTGCTGCAAAGTAGTGACAAGACTAGGAAGGTCACCCTCCCGACTAACCTCTTGGAGCCGTTCTCGGATCTGCATATCAATCCGGGCCGACAGAAGGATGAGGTCATACAGGGTAGATGGCAGGTCTCAAGCGGCAAGTTCGTCCTTAATTTTAGGAGACAGTCCATGCCAGAATGCAGCCACCAGGGCCTCATTATTCCATAACCGTTCTCCCGCCAGGGTGCGGAAGTGGATGGCGTACTCGCTCAAGGAGGTGTTTCCTTGGCGTAGGTTAATCAAGGAAACCGCTGCAGATGAGACCCGTCCAGGCTCCTCAAACACCATGCAGAGAGTCAGGAGGAAGCCCTGGAAGTCACGGGTCTCTGGTCCTGGTCTCTCCCAGATAGGGTTCGCCCATGCAAGGGCCTTGCCAGTGAGGAGAGAGATGATGAAAGCGATCCTTGCACAGTCAGACAAAAATGTCCTAGTATACAGGCTGAAGTGGATCTGGCACTGGTTCAAAAATCCACGTCCGGTACCTGCGTCTCCATCATAGCGGTCTGGAAGTGGCAAAGAAAAACGTGGGTCAACTCTGCCAGGAGGTGTAGTAGGAGGAACGACAGCTCGTGCCTCCCGCCGACGTGCGAGAATGTTCAAGGCCTGGAGGATTTGATCCTGTCGAGACCGGAGGTCTAGCATATCCATCCGCATCTCTTGTGACGTCGTCATGGTCTTGGATAGACCGGAGTGCACTGTCACGTAGGGGTCGTGGACCCACTAGGACGTACCGCCTTGGCGGTATGGCAGCTGGCCAACAGGGCGCAGGTCAGAGTCTATAGTTCATATAGGGTACCTGTGGCAGCTCGGACAGTAGCAAGGCAGGCTTGGCAGGAACTAGGCAGCAGGTAGACGATAGGCGTGGTATACAGCATGGCTACAGCTAAGCACGGCACTAGATCAGGATACAGGAGCAGGGAACACTGGGAGCAGGGAACACTAGGGGACAATTTGCAAGACAAACTATGGAATACGACAACAACGCTCAGGCGTGGGAGGATGGGGCTGGGACCTTCTTGTAGCCCAGGGTGCTCTGGGAGCAATTAGCTCAATCTCCAACTTGCGTGCGCTCTGGCTTAAGTCTGGACTGAGCTTGTGAGCGCACCCTGGTGGACACTGTGGAACAGGATGGCCGTATGTGAAAACATCTCTTGAGAGGAGGGCGTCGACTGGATGGAAGGAGTTTGTGGTCGGTCACCACGGACGTTACAACATGGTTTTGTTTTTTACTGTACACAGATTTTTTAAAATTTTTCACAAGAATAATTTTTTCCAGTGCCACTTGGGGACTACACTATGCGATCTTTTAATCGCTTATTTATTGCTTTGGTTTACTTAGTATACCAAAGCATTTCTGCCTGTCTGTGTAAAACATTTTTTAGGCATATAGCCAGGTTCAGGCCTGGGGGCCTTTTACTAGGACCCTGGCTGCCATGGCAACCCATCGGAGGCCCGCGATTGCATTCAGGGGCCACCGATGGGTGACAGAGGGAGCCCCCTCACTCTATATACCACTTAGATGCAGTGGTCACATCAGACATCCGAGCACCCGCTCCTCCTGGGACGGGACACCTGTGCCGAGCTTATTCTGATGCACTATGAAAAGGCATATGCATCAGGATAAGACCCCTTAGTAACCGCCGTGAAAGGGTGTATTGGCGGTCACTAAGGGGTTATGTGGCACTTTTGTTTTTCAATAACACATGAATGTTATCATGTGTGGTAGTAACATTTTGTAATGGTACGGGGTGGGGAGACGACAGGTGAGCCCTAATCTACCCGCAACTCAGTCCCTGCCTACTTGCACGGCCCGTCCTAAATGACGGCGTACAACTGGGCGACGGTCCCTACGCTCATTAAGTGCAAAGACAGACAACAAGACAAGGGCACACAGAAGCAAAGGGGAGTAAGGGCAGTTCCCACGGAAAACCGTGAGCAACATGCAGTGGTGAACGAGCCAAATCAAACCAGGAGAGTACGTAGTAGCAAAACAGAGCAGGAGAATAGTCAGGCAAGCCAGGGTCAAAAATGATACAGCGGTCAATCAGGTAAATAGCAGGAATAGCAGAGCCAGGAAAACAAGAGAATCACAGGCAAGGAACATGCTGCAAGTGAGGGTATAAATAGACCAAGGGCGGGAGCTAGAACCGTAAGGCCAGGCTGTGATAGGCTTGCAGGCTGAGGAGAGGGAGAACCTGAGTGGTAACAGATCGCGTCACTCTAGCAGACCTTTGAGCTGATGAAGGCTAATTAACCCCGTGCGTCGACACAGAACCTGTTACACATTTCTAACCAAATGTATATGTAGAAAAAACCTGAGAAAATAATCCAATTAAGTAACCTAGAAAAAATGCAAAAAAATATAATATGCACGGTGCCGTCCAAATTTAAGTATGACAAACACTAAAACAAAAAACATCATTGGATACAAACCAGCACACTCTAGGTAGAATATTTGATATTAAAGTAGGTACAAATTTGTTTATTAATTAATTTAAAAAATATAGTCTAATCCGTTCACTATATAGTGAACGGATTCGACCTATATTTTTTTAAATTAATTAACAAATAAGTTTGTACCTACTTTAATATCAAATATTCTACCCAAATGTATATGTAGGTTTATACATTATATACATAAAACATTCACACACAATCTGTTTGAGGATACTTATAAAAAAATAGGAGTGAATTTATGCGTTCCTTTGACTTTGCATAAGTTACAAATCTTCAGAAAGATCCAAAGCCACTGTTGAAAAACTTATTGGGGGCATATGAAATATTGCATGCCTCTGACTATACAGTTACAATTGGAAGATAAAGTAAGTGAACCCTTTGGAATTACCTGGATTTCTGCACTGATTACTAATAAAATGTGGTTTTCTATAAATTTATAGACTAACACAATCTAACTAAATTAATAACGCACAAACCGTTGTACTGTTCATGTCGAGCACATTAAGTAACCATCCGCAGTGCAGGGAGAAAAAGTAAGTGAGCCTTTTGTTTTAATGACTTCTCCCAGAGCTACTTGGCAAAAGGGCACACAGCCTGGTTACTGACAAATCTGTTATTCTCAAGAAAGATTGGTTAGGCCTCTTTCACACGACAGTGAAAAACGGCCATGTGATGGCCGTCCTTTTAACGGCTTTCACATGGCCGTTTTCAGAACAATGATATTCTATGGGTGCATTCACACGGCCGTTTTTTTAACGGCCCGTGAATAATGGCCATCAAAAAATAGGACATGTCCTATTTTTGGCCGTTTTAACGGCCTGACGGCCCCCATAGAAGTCAATGGATCCGTTTTTAACGGCTGTCAATACATGTAACAACCGTTAAAAATGGATCTGTTACATGGGGATTGGCAAGGGAACTACTAGTTCCCTTGCTGGCTATCGTTGGCATACTCACGTTTGCGGCGCTTCTTCTAGTGTGGTCACTCGTCTGTGGTCACTGGGGTTTGAAGGCGCCTCGATGACGTCACCGCCCCGTCGCTCTGCCTTGCCAGATCCCGTGCAGACGAGTGACCACAAGTGAAGAAGAGGAGAGACGGCGCTGCTCTCGTGAGTATGTTGCATGATCTATAGGCAGGCTGGTGTGGCATCTACAGGGAGGCTGGTGTGGCATCTACAGGGAGGCTGGTGTGGCATCTACAGGGAGGCTGGTGTGGCATCTACAGGCAGGCTGGTGTGGCATCTACAGGGAGGCTGGTGTGGCATCTATAGGCAGGCTGGTGTGGCATCTACAGGGAGGCTGGTGTGGCATATACAGGCAGGCTGGTGTGGCATCTACAGGGAGGCTGGTGTGGCATCTACAGGCAGTTTGGTGTGGTATCTACAGGGAGGCTGGTGTGGCATCTACAGGGAGGCTGGTGTGGCATCTACAGGGAGGCTGGTGTGGCATCTACAGGGAGGCTGGTGTGGCATCTACAGGAAGGCTGGTGTGGCATCTACAGGGAGGCTGGTGTGGCATCTACAGGGAGGCTGGTGTGGCATCTACAGGGAGGCTGGTGTGGCATCTACAGGGAGGCTGGTGTGGCACGATCTACAGGGAGGCTGGTGTGGCACGATCTACAGGGAGGCTGGTGTGGCACGATCTACAGGGAGGCGTGTGGCATCATCTACAGGGAGGCGTGTGGCATCATCTACAGGGAGGCGTGTGGCATCTACAGGGAGGCGTGTGGCATCATCTACAGGGAGGCGTGTGGCATCATCTACAGGGAGGCGTGTGGCATCATCTACAGGGAGGCGTGTGGCATCATCTACAGGGAGGCGTGTGGCATCATCTACAGGGAGGCGTGTGGCATCTACAGGGGGCGTGTGGCATCATATACAGGGAGGCATGTGGCATCATCTACAGGGAGGCGTGTGGCATCATATACAGGGAGGCGTGTGGCATCATATACAGGGAGGCGTGTGGCATCATATACAGGGAGGCTGTAAATAGTGTCTAGGTGAACATGTGACCTTCCTTTGGTTCTTTTCAGGGGGTTGGGACAAAAAAAGCCTGACCAATGAAATTCATCAGTTTTTTTAACGGCCATGAAAAACTGATGCAAAATGGATGTCAAACGGCCATTAAAAACGGACAGATGGACTTGAAATGGATGAAAATTTACAGACAAACTGATGCAAAATGGCCATGAAAAGCTGACAGTTGATCAGTTTTAAATGGACATTTTTTTTCACTGTCGTGTGAATAAGGCCTTAGTGTGACCCATGCCTTGAGGCAAACAACTTTCAGAAGACGTGTTATACAGACACCATTAAACGGTAAAAGGCTACGAAAGCAATTCTAAAGACCTGGGTGTACATCAATCTACCGTTAGATAAATTGTCTACAAATCGAGAAAATTCTGGTCTGTGGCTACTGTCCCTAGGAGTCTGTGTCCTGTTTAGATCACTATAAGAGTACATTGGGCAATCCTGATAGAGGTGAGAAAGAAACAAAAGTCCTACTAGGGACCCTACAATATGCAAAAACTCTGTTCGTGTGACTACTATTAGAAAAACACTGAAAAAAATGTTGTACATGGAGGCACACCACGAAGGATTCCGCTGCTGTCCAAAAATATATATATATTGAGACTCGTCTACATTTTCCCTGAGATCATCTGGCTATTACACAGTGCTTCTGGGAGAATGTTCTATAGACAGATGAGACAAAAGTGGGACTTTTTAGCACAAATACACACTGCTTTGTTTTGAAGGATATGAGCACTACACAACCACACCAAAACCTCATCCCAACTGTGAGACCAGGTGGAGGGAGAACCATAGTTTGAGCTGTCTGAGGGCCTGGCTGCCTTGCCATCATTGAAGGGACAATGAATTTAAAGGAGTATAAAAATATTTTACAGGAGAATGTAAGGGCAGCAGTCCATGACCTCAAGCTGAAGAGACGTTGGTGATTCAACAAGACAATGACCCAAAGCACACAAGCAAATCAACTGAAGAATGGTTGAAAAAGATTTGTGTATTGGAATGGCCAAGTCAGAGTCCTGACCTTAACCTTATAGAGATGCTGTGCCATGGTCTGAATGGGGCTGTGAATGCAAGGCATCCCAGAAGCATTGATGATATGCAGGTAGGAATGGTCCAAAGTTCTTCCTCAACGTTGTGCAAATCTTATTTTGCAGCTACAGAAAACGTCTGGTGGAAGTGTTTGTGCTATAAGGGGATCTACAGGTTATTCAATTCAAGTGTTCACCTTCTCTCCCTGCACTATGAATGTTTACTCGATCTGCTCAATAAAAGTCTCTGACACGCAGGATCAAGCTGTTACCGATCACATCTAAGTTCATAACATGGGTGTGATCGATTACAGTTGGACCCGTTGTCACTGAACCAGTCAGTCCCGCTGACCTGACGGATACAGATTTCAGCGCTAGATACAGCTGCTGTGTATCCAGGATACAAAGCAGCTGTATCTGAAAAAGTAAAAATTATTTTTAATAAAATGTAACTACAGAGTTGCACCAATCACACAGCCATTTTTATTTTAAAAAATTCTAAATCTTTTTCAAAGGTGTACATAGCATTTAAGCCATTAAAATAGGTCTGAAATCGTCGTGAAAACTTTTGTCAATCTTCCAGATGATGAATCTGGTGCCCTTACATATATCCACTCATGCATGCACAGTGCAGGGTCACTTTGTGGCCGGATTCCCACTTTGCAGTAAGTGTGCTGTGTGGCCAATAAAAAAATAGCCGCAGTACAAAATGGCAATAAGTTTCTGGCTGCACGGCACACTACCTCATCATGTGAACCCAGCCTTAGAGTAATAGATTGTGTGCTAATTAAAAGCATGGTGCACACTTACGGATAGTGATTAAATTTCTAGATAAGAGCATGTCAGTCAATACATGAAAGAAGGGGGAATGTTTATGGAGACATATACCTATTTTGGACTCTAGTCTTCAATGTCACATCTGCTGGACTTGCTGATTATTAGCAGGTTGGGCATTGAACTTTAAGGCTACACTACCATAGTGGTGATTGTACGTGTATACCAGCAGACAGGTCCACTTCAATAAATGTGTAAGTGTATAAATCAAATTAAATAGCTTGCAACTATTTGAAAGATTGCATTCATTGTGATTTACATTTATGATTTACACATTGCTGTGTTTTTCAGCTTTAACCCATGTCAAAATGGGCTGTAAAACTTGTTGCAATATGGAAAAGGCTCAAAGTGGTTTTGTTGTTTTTCAGTTTTATTTGTGTGTAAAAATGTAAATGAAACGGAGATGTGAATCACAGTTATGGAATTTTATTCCCTCCCTGCCCTACAGCAGCTGTAAACAACTGCAATCATGGCAAATACTTTTTTCCTTACTAACCATGGTCTTAGTTACCTGCTATTAAATTGCTTAGCAGAAAAATGGCCTTGTCAAGATTTTAAGTAATCGACAATATGCCAGACACTTTATATTTTATTGATTAAGCATTCACATCACTATTTATGGAACATAATTGATCCTTAGAATTTGGTGCCATTGCTGGTTATAAGATAGATTTAAAATGAAGATATATCAGGTTTGCTTTTTTTTGCTAAACTTGCTTAATAACCTAAACCCTTTTATTCAGCACACTGAACTGACCACAGGGAGGCACTATCTGCTATTGACTGTGTACATGAATTTCTTAGGGGTTTTACGGAACTAAAGCTTTGATGGACTATTTCTAATGCCAAAAGTTGTGGTAGAAGATTGGTTGTGTATAATAGCGGTGCTCCTGCCGCTGATCTCACTGGTACCGTGGTAGTACCCACAGATCATTCGGATATACAGTACTGTGCAAAACTTTTAGGCGGTTGTGGAAAAATGTTGCATAGTAAGACCGCTTTCAAAAATAGAAGCGTTAATAGATTTTTTTTATAAATTGACAAAATACAAAGTGATCGAACAGAAATCTAAATCAAATCAATATGTGATGTGACCACCCTTTGCCTTCCAAACAGCATCAATTTTTCTAGGTACACTTGCACACCGTTTTTGAAAAAACTCGGCAGGTAGGTTGTTCCAAACATCTTGGAGAACTAACCACAAATTTTCTGTGGATGTAGTCTCTCTTAAATACTTCTATTTCTTCATGTATTCCCAGACACTCGGTGATGTTGAGATTAGGGCTCTGTGGGGGCCATATCACTTACAGGGCTTCTTGTTCTTTACACTGAAGATAGTTATTAATGACATTGGCTGTATGTTTGAGGTCATTCTCCTGCTGCGGTATAAATCTGGAGCCAATCAGACACCTCCCTGATGGTACTGCATGATGGATAAGTATCTGCCTGTATTTCTCAGCATTGAGGACACCATTTGTGCAAGTGTACCTAGAAGAGTTGATGCTGTTTCAAAGGCAGCAAGAATATGAATATACCTATTGCGGTTGTCTAGGGGATAATGTGTATTTGCATAAAAAGCGTGGGTTTTAGTGTGTCATTTTATTATTGGGAGTGGACTAAGGGGCTAGGCAAGTTGTACCTTTAGGCTACTGAGATGTAAATCCGGTAATGGATGGGTATATTTTGTCCTAGATAATTCTTGCCTTTATTAGTAACAGTTGTCATGTTAATACAGGTGCTTGATTCAGGAAGAGTAAAAGAATATGATGAACCCTTCAACTTACTGCAAAATAAAGAAAGTCTTTTTTACAATATGGTCCAACAAGTTGGGAAATCAGAAGCATCTTCTTTGACAGAGACAGCCAGACAGGTGAGTTTTCTGCAGAGAGAAAAAATATAACTGCTACTTCTTGATTCTTTGGATCTATAATGTGGGTGATGTTGGGCAGTTTTAAACTAGCCAAGACATCTGCATATTTGGTAACTTTTAGAAGATATACTATATCTGTGTTTAAGAAAGATATGTAAACTATTTTAACAATCCATGCGAAAAAGAAAATCAAGAAATACAGCTGAAATTCATTTTCTGACTTATGTCATATCATGTTAGAATATCACAACCGTGGGGGACTCCCGTCGGGTCCCAAAATTAAGGGGCTATTGCTCTCTATATAATGATTACCACAATATTTTGCCTAGGATGTTCCATTGAAGATTTGGATAGATCAATTTTAGATTCAAGTAAGTGTAGAAGAAATAAAGAACAAAAACTAAAATGTCCATTGCCTCGATCCTCCGTCATATCCGCTCCTACATACCTTCCCCTCTATAGAAACTAATATCAACAGCTAATTTATGGTGTGATCATCACAGTAGATATGACCCTTTTTTTCAGGTAAAATCCTGCCTCCATATGTTGTCATGCTCAGAATGACTCTACGGACAAACCGCATGTACAGTATACTTGTCAGTTTTATGGTGAATGGATACATGCGTATACCCTCACAGTCCAAACAAGCGAATATTAAGTGGACTTTTCAGCCCTGAAGCTAAATAGCAGGGCTGCCCTGCAGTAAGCCAATGCATCTCCGTTTTGGCCATGTTTACTGCATTATGCAAACGTTAGGCTGCAGAATTTAGTTGCTCCTTAGTGAGGCCATTTCTATTCAGCACCCTTTTAATGCAAACTTTAAAGGACGTATAGAAATCATATTAAACCATGCAATAACGGCTTATTATTGTCAAACAAACATCCGTTTATGGCACTTGTTCTATATGTATATTGTAAACACATTTCCAAGACGCTGTACATTTATTTCTGGCCCAAATCGTGACAGATGTCAGCATTTGAAGATTGCATTTGCTTTTTGAAAGCCTCAAACAAAACTTTTCACATTCATCTGTGAAGTAAAAAAAATTGCATTTGAAGTCCCTTTTCTCCAGCATACACAGTGGCAGATAAGAGCACACAAGTCTTGACATTATTTCATTTTGTTATGCGCATCTGTCAAAGAACAGAGATACCATACAGCTCCTAAAAACTGCCGATTGTGTAACCGTGAAACTTGACAGCATTTCATTCCTTTTATATTCTGATTATACATTTATCAGGGAACCTGTATCTCTTCTAGTTCAGCTGGAAATCGCAGGGATTGAAGCAGTGAAAGGCATGCTGGAAAATATATATATATATCTTCTATTACTTGGGATCATCTTACGTTTTAAAGAAGTTGCTTGGATGAGGCTTTGTCAGAGCCTTAGCCTTCCATTCCATTATTGTGGTGTACTATCCATAGATCACATTTCTATGGGCCTTGTAACTGCTTTTGGTACAAATTAAACACACTGATATTTCAAATATATGTACCTTGAAGTTTCAATGCTTGTCAATCATAGTTTGTAAAATATAGGGATTACAAGCTGATATTAACATCCAAATCCATTGTGTTTTGGTTTTATGTGTGAAAATGAGAAACCTTTTTGCTGACGCTGGGTTCCACACGCCTTTGTCGCCCTGTTTAATTTATCTCCGTGTTTCCAGTGCACAGAGTGACTGTCTTATCAGTATAATGTGGCCGTGGTTGCATCAATACTCAGTGGGATAACAGGCATTCTATCATTTTGGTTTATTGGCAATTAATTCGGGCTATTGTTCAGATGATGTATTGGTGACTGCTGATTTCAACGGAGATTGAATTGTTTATTTTTTGTCAAACAGTTGCTTTTTAAGATTTTTTTATTTTTTTTATTGCATGTCTAAGCCATCTGGTTTTATATACTAACACAATATATTATTTTGTTTTAGGTTTATATGAACAAAATCCAAGAAACAAACAAGCCACTTACTTCCAGGGACCCATCCGAACCATTTATTATTTTTGAAACGGCTCTTTGACACTATTTGTGTAGGTTTATTCCAATGCGGCATTCTAGTACTTTCACAAGTTGCCTTTTGGCAGCCTTTGTTCTATGCCAGGTTTCTCAGTCAGTCCTCGGGCTGTCTTTAAAGTGCCAGCAGTCTGGGTGCATTCATATGTATGGTTAAGTATTGCTATCTGAAATTATTAGATTGTGAGTTAAAGTGGACATTGTGATACTGTAACGGAGAGTATCACTACTTGGCTCATGTGCTCATTTTAATATAAGGGGAACGTTTGTGTTCATGTGTCATCAGAATTTTACAGTACGGCACAGCTTTGTTTTCCTTTAATTGTACTTGGCAGCATTTCCATCCGCCTATGATCATCAGTGGTGTAGCCAAGTTTGTTCCTAACTACTGTATGCAGGCCAGGCATACACACAACTATTCACGTAGAAAAGGGAAAGGTTTTCAAAATAGTAAATTCTAGTCCAGAGTTCCTTCAGTTTCAAAAGAGGCATCTAATGGTTTAGGCATTTTTTATATATATATATATATATATATATATATATATATATATATATATATATATATATATATTATTATTATTTTTTTTATTTTTACATACATATATATTTGCACAATCAAAGTAAATGTTTTATTTTTGAGCATCTCCCATCAAGTAAAATATATTTAGTCGGTAACATTTTATTAAAATTCAGTATTGATGTGTAAGTTAGACATTTTTTGCCTTTAAATAGTTTCAGAATTGGCTGATACACTGACACGTGAACTTATCCAAAGCAAGCACAAAGTGTCCATTCAGGGATCCAGGCGAGTAAATGTTTGTAGGGCTCCTCAGGTAATTTCTACAGCTTCTCATCAGGTTTTTTCCCAAGTTAAAACAGGAATGTCAACATTCCCAGAGCTTTGTCTAACACATTTAAGCGTGCCTTGAACTCTCTGGAAACACTGTGTTAATGTTTACACTGATGTTCTTATTCTCACTGGTATTGTGTTTGTGTTATTAATAGTGACATATAATAAGTCCATCACCCTGCAAAAAGGGGTCTGAAGTGCCGACTAGCAAACATGTTTCCAGCATAATCTCTGTCACTTTCATGCTATATTTAAGCAACAATCAGTTAAAAAGCCATTAATGCAATTAGTATTCATGGTTCTTAGAGTTTCCTTCATTAATGCCAATTTCTATTCATAATCGTCTGCAATTAAGATTCGCACTCAAAAGACACTAGAAAATGCGGGCATTTAATCTAAGTGAATGTCATTTATTCATTTATATCGCATGTATGTGTTTAGCAGTTGATTGTTCCTATTTGTTGTAACCATTGTAGTGTACATGTTGACTTTGCAGAAAAACAAATATGTTTTATTTTTTTCTTGTCTGTTTCTAATTTATGATTCTATGATTTGACTAAAGGGACACCCATTCTTTTGTTAGATGTTGCATCAGTTTTATTTTGTTTTAATTATAAAAAAAATTTTTACTTTATTTGAAAGCTGTCCATACACTGTCTCTAAGTTATGATTGTTGATATAGACAATGGTTTCAGTCTTAACAGTGTATCTGAAAAGTTGAGCTTTTTTTTTATGACCGTAAAAAATTAATATTTGGAACTGTCCATGGTAGAGTACAAAGACATCTGATGATTGATTTCTGCTAAGCAAAATAAAAAAAATTAACATGAGGTTCTTTGGTACACTTTTTGCCCAAGCTGTGTAAGTCCACTTGCCACATCATGACGACCTATTGCGTGTGGGTCCCTAGGATCCTACAGCAACCAATGATACTACAAAAGCAGCTGCGGTTAGAGCAGCACAAACACACCCCTGCTGCCATGTTTAGTCACCTTGGCACTGGGCTACACTATGGTTTCGATGAGTCACCAGTTCTTTAAGATCTTGTATACATTTATATGCCGTGTGGGATTGAACATTATACACTGCACTAATATTAACAATGTATCCACTATATTATCCAGTGTTTTTTTTAGTTTTTTTTTGTTTTTTAAAGGGAACATGTCACTTTAAAAAAGCAGTCCAATCTGTGGGCAGCATGTTATAGAGCAAGAGTAGGTGAGCAGATTGATATAATTTTGTGTCAAAAGATTCAGTTTAACTTGTAATTTATTCATTTAAACTGCTGCTCAATTTGGGCTTAGGAGTCCAGTGGGCGGTCCTAATTACTGATTGCAGCTACCTCTGTATTCACACTCATACAGTGGAAGCTATCAATCACTGCTAAGGACCGTCCACTGGACTCCTAAGCCCAGAATTAGCAGAGGTATAAATTAATAAAATATGTTATACTGAATCCTTTTCTACAAAAATATACATTAATCTGCTTACCTACTCCTGCTCTGACATGTTGCCCGCAGATTTGAATGCATTTTCAACGTAACCGGTAACCTTTAACTAATGTTTGTTTAGATGGTTAGATAAGCTATCTAGTAAAGTATAGTAAAATATAGAATAGAAAATTTGTGACCGAGTAATATTAATGCTCGCAGATTCTTTCATAAAAGAGGTGATGTATTTTAATATATTTCATTGCAGGAGTCTAAACCTTACTTAAAATAAAATCACCAGTACATATTAAAATGGGGATGTTTGATTTAGAAGACACATATTCAAATACCCAATTAGGAAACTGTGAGTTTAGGGAGTTGGGTTCACTGTTAAAGTGGACCTGTTATATAAGTTGAACTGGTTACCTGACCTGAATAGCGCAGTCCCCCTGATTCCAGTCCTATTTTTAAAAAATTCTGGACCCCCTGTTCCAGATATATGGCTTACTGTTTTGTAAGCTCCCTCTATGCTAATTTGCTGTAGTTCGCAAACTGGGTGGAACTAGCTTCTTTGCCTCTGCTGACCAATCCGTGCGGGGTAGTTTGAGGGTAGATTACACCTTGTTGACTAACTACAGCAAATTAGCATATAGGGAGCCAAACCAACAATGGGCCATATCTCATTAATCAGGGGAGTCCAGGAGTGAAAGAAAAATAGCGCTGGAGTCAGGGAGACTGCGCTATTCAGGTCCGTTAACCAGATGAATTTGGTTGACCTAGTGACAGGTCTTCTTAAAGTATCCTCCTCTATTAGCTAGTGTAGAGAACAGCTACAAATAATTTATTTTCTATCTTGAGGACCTGGCACGTTTCTGCATTACGTGAACAGTCCTTTGATTTTAGTGTGCTGCATTGCTTGCCTAATTCCCCCTGTGATGGCGCTGCTGGAGAATTGAACATGTGCTTCAAAGTTTTCCCGCAGATTACAGATGATCAATCAGGGGCCTATCAGCATAACTTCCTCTGCTAGCCTTATCGTCAGGGATCCTTCTGACAAAAAGGAATTGTTATATTACCCCTTTAATATAGCTTCACGTCAGTGTATCCTGGACATAGAATGTTTTTAGTTTAGGTCATGTTAAATTAAAAATGCGAAAGGGTAGGACTGGGTACAGCACCAGTTTTACATCTATAGGGCTGGTTCTCTGGATTGTTAGTTAGATATATGCCTTTTTGTGGTGTTTCTAATAGACTAAGGAAAATAGGTGCGCACTTGTATAGCTGGAGGCTTAAAAGAAGTTGTTCAAATCTGTAAAGCTGGGACCAATTACACAGGTATATAGAGGGTAATTTTATGAGAACGGACCTTGGATTCACGTAAGCATCCGATAATGTACAGTATAGTTACAAAATCTGTAAGTTTCTCATATCTATCTTTTGTGGCTAATACACCACATATCACAAAATAGCTGTGCACTTTGTTCAAAAAAACTTTTGTGATTAAAAGGAATTAACAAGTATCTTTGAAAGGCACCATTTCTTTTCCCTTGAGAAAATACTGTCTCCGCTCGCATTGACACAATTAAAGTAATTCATCTTTTTCTTACTTTTATTGAGCCGTTGATTGCAAGATTTTCAGTAATCGCCTGACACAAGGATCGTAATGTAATCATCTTCATCATTTAAAGAAAGCTATTTTAATCTTTAAAATATATAAAATGTCATAAGTTCATGCGTCATTTGTGTTACTTATTTAAGAGGAAAAGATCGGGTGTGTATTATTATATGGTCACATATTGATTGTTTTTTTTATTAGGCTCTCCATATACTTTAATCCCAAACGACAAAAAAATCTCTTATCTTGACCTGTACAGCAAAGAATGTTTTTAGGGTTTGTATAATAGCCCATCGTTATAATTTCAGGAAACATTTTGAAGCTTATCCTATATCTTGATTACTGCCTGATTTGAATAATCCCTAAAATGTTAATTGTTCTTTTGTGGGCCCTTGAGCGATGTCCTTATGCTGATCACTAATACGTAATGCTGGATAGAATACTTAGTGATGTATACTGTTGAATTGTGATCACATTACTTGGATTTATGCAGTGGTGACTGTTGTACATAGAAGAAGCTATTCAGTTTAAAAGATCTTCACTTTAATAAAAAATAATTCTAAAATCAGTGCCACACCTGTCCATGTGGTATGCCTGGTATTGTTGTTGAGCTACATTGAAGTACATTGGGCTGAGCTGCAATATCACACAAAACCTGTGGACAGGTGTAGTGCTGTTTTTAGAAGAAAGCAGTCATGTTTTTCTAATCCTGGACAAGGGAGTCAGTCTTAACTCAATGCCAAGTCATAACTTCATGCTAAGATATAAGATGTATTCTAGGGTAAAAAGTGGGAGATCAAGCTCACCTGCACCAAGTAGTCTCTTTATGAATATAATGGACCATACAGTTAGGTCCAGAATTATTTGGACTGACACAATTTTGGCGTTTTAGCTGTTTACCAAAACATTGAATGTATAGTTATATAATCAATATGGGTTTAAAATGCAGACTCTGTGCTTTAATTTGAGGGTATTCACAACCTGATTTGAGGAACGGTTTAGGAATTACAGCTCTTTAATATGTAGCTGCCTCGTTTTCAAGGGACCAAAGATAATTGGACAATTATCTCAAAAGCTTTTTAATGGGCTATTCACGCCTTAATCCCTCATCAACTACGTGGATAGATGGTCTGGAGTTGATTCCCGGGGTTGCATTTGGAAGCTGTTGCTGTGAACCCACATCATGAGGTCAATGGAGCTCGCAATGCAAGTGAAACAGACCATCGTAAGGGTATGTGCACATACAAAACAAAAAACATCTGAAAATACGGAGCTGTTTTCAAGGGAAAACAGCTCCTGATTTTCAGACGTTTTTTAAGCCACTCGTGATTTTCACGGCCGTTTTCGGAGCGGTTTTTCACTAGTCAATAAAAACCACTCCAAAAACGTCCCAAGAAGTGACATGCACTACTTCTTCGTGGCAGTTTTTTTATGCAGCTGTTTTTCAATTGCAATCAATAGGCAGATGTTTGGAGGCGTTCTGCTCCCCATTTTTTGGCCATTTTTCGCCTGTTTACGGCCCGAAAAAGGCCGAAAATAAGCCGTGTGAACATACCCTTAGGCTGAAATAAATGAAGAAATCCATCAGACATAGCACAAATGTTAGGAGTGGCCAAATCAACAGTTTGGTACATTCTTGAAAAAAAAAAAAGAGCGCACTGGTGATCTCGTGAACTCCAAAAGGCCTGGACGTTCACGGAAGACAACAGTGGAGGATGATCGCAGAATCCTTTCCCATCACAACATCTACCCAAGTGAAGAACACTCTCTTGGAAGTAGGTGTATCAGCCCCGGACGAAGGCTCCATAGCCAAAACGCGCGTCGGGTTGTGTGGCCAGGCTGCCCTGCTGTTTTCAGTTCCCTTATATCCATGGGTAAGATACATGAATTTTTAGTGCTTTATATGCACATCATACATCTGTAGGATTGTAATTTGCTTCTATATAAGAGCCATTTGTTAAATCTTTTATATAAGGATACATTTAACCCCTTCCCACCGCAGCCATTTTTCAGATTTTTATTTTCGTTTTTACCTCCCCACCTTCCAAAAGCTATAACTTTTTTATTTTTCCGTCGATCTAGTCCTATGAGGGCTTGATTTTTGCAGAATGAGTTGTAGTTTTTCGTAGCACCATTTATTGTGCCATATAATGTACTAAGAAATGGGGAAAAAAATATTTGCCGGGTAGAAAATGAAAAAGCCGCAATCCCTCCATTGTTTTTTCTCTTTGTTTTTACAGAATCACTGTGCAATTAAAACATGTTAACTTTATTCTGTGGGTCAATACAATTACGGGGATACCAAATATAGTTATAGTTTTTTCTATATTTTGTGTTGCCAAATTCTGAGAGCCAGAACTTTTTTATTTTTCTGTCGATTAAGTGGTTTGAGGGCTTATTTTTTGAAGGATAAGCTGTAGTTTTTAATGACCCCATGTTGAGGTACATGCAACGTTATTATCACTTTTTATTTCATTTTTCCGTGCGAGATGAGGTGAAAAATAGCGATTCTGGCGTTTTTACATTTTGTTTTGTTTTTTACGCCGTACACCGGTTAAATAATGATATATTGTAATAGTTCAGACTTTTACGAATGCAGCGATAGCAATTATGTTTATTTATTTATTTGTTTACTATACTTTGGGGGGAAAATGTGAAAAGGTTTTTTTTAACTTTTAATATTTTATTTGTTTTTTTTTTACATTATTTTACAAATTTTACCAGTGAGAGATAGGTTATATTAAAAAAAGAAAATCACATTGTCACAATTATATATATTTATTTGCATTGTGCACAGAGAAATAAGTATTTGATCCCTTTGGCAAACAAGACTTAATACTTGGTGGCAAAACCCTTGTTGGCAAGCACAGCAGTCAGACGGTTTTTGTAGTTGATGATGAGGTTTGCACACGTTAGATGGAATTTTGGCCCACTCCTCTTTGCAGATCATCTGTAAATCATTAAGATTTTGAGGCTGTCGCTTGGCAACTCGGATCTTCAGCTCCCTCCATAAGTTTTCGATGGGATTAAGGTCTGGAGACTGGCTAGGCCACTCCATGACCTTAATGTGCTTCTTTTTGAGCCACTCCTTTGTTGCCTTGGCTGTATGTTTCGAGTCATTGTCGCGCTGGTGGAGGGAAGGAGGTTGTCACTCAGGATTTGACGGTACATGGCTCCATCCATTCTCCCATTGATGCGGTGAAGTAGTCCTGTGCCCTTAGCAGAGAAACACCTTCAAAACATAATGTTTCCACCTCCATGCTTGACATGGGGACAGTGTTCTTTGGGTCATAGGCAGCATTTCTCTTCCTCCAAACACGGCGAGTTGAGTTAATGCCAAAGAGCTCAATTTTAGTCTCCTCTGACCACAGCACCTTCTCCCAATCACTCTCATAATCATCCAGATGTTCATTTGCAAACTTCAGACGGGCCTGTACATGTGCCTTCTTGAGCAGGGGGACCTTGCGGGCACTGCAGGATTTTAATCCATTACGGCGTAATGTGTTACCAATGGTTTTCTTGGTGACTGTGGTCCCAGCTGCCTTGAGATCATTAACAAGTTCCCCCCGTGTAGTTTCGGCTGAGCTCTCACCTTCCTCAGGATCAAGGATAACCCACGAGGTGAGATTTTGCATGGAGCCCTAGATCGATGTCGATTGACAGTCACTTTGTATGTCTTCCATTTTCTTAATATTGCACCAACAGTTGTCTCCTTCTCACCCAGCATCTTACTTATGGTTTTGTAGCCCATTCCAGCCTTGTGCAGGTCTATGATCTTGTCCCTGACATCCTTAGGAAGCTCTTTGGTCTTGCCGATGTTGTAGAGGTTAGAGTCAGACTGATTAATTGAGTCTGTGGACAGGAGTCTTTTATACAGGTGACCATTTAAGACAGCTGTCTTTAATGCAGGCACCAATGTAATGGTGGGGGGGGGTAGGGAAACGGACAAGTGAGCCCTAATCTACCCGCCACTCTGTCCCTGCCTACTTGCAACGACCCGCCCTAGACGACGGGGTACAACTGGGCGGCGGTCCCTGCGCTCAGTAAGTGCATGACAAACACGACAAACAAACAAGGGAACACAAGCAAGGGAAATGGGCAGTTGCTCGCGGAAACACCGTGAGCAACAGAGTAGTGAACGAGCCGAGTCAAGCCAGGAGAGTGCGAGGTACAAAGCGAAAAGCAGAAGAGTAGTCGGTAAGCCAGGGTCTGTATGGAGCAGGATCAAAAAGTAGCAGGAGCTGTAGCTGGGCCAGGAAACCTCAAGGAAAGAATTCACAAGCACAGATGGACAGGAAGAGCAGGCTTAAATAGACCGAGGGCGGGAGCTAGCTGAGTCTGGCCAGGTTGCGATAGGCTCTCCCACTCCTAAGCCTGCCAGCCTGAGTGGAGGAAGCTGGTGTCTGTCTCAGGGATGTACACTCAGGTGTTGACTGATTAATTCTGGGAGTTAACCCTGAAGCAGTGCCTGGCAGATCCTTTACAGTACCCCCCCTTTTATGAGGGGCCACCGGACCCTTTCTAAGTGGACCTGGCTTACTGGGGAAACGCAGGTGGAACCTCCTGACCAATACCCCAGCGTGAACATCCCGGGCGGGTACCCAAGTCCTCTCCTCGGGCCCGTATCCTCTCCAATGGACCAGGTACTGGAGGGAGCCTTGGACCATCTTGCTGTCCACGATCCTGGCCACCTCAAATTCCACCCCCTCAGGGGTGAGGACGGGAACAGGAGGTTTCCTCGAGGGGGCCAAGGACGGGGAGCAGCGTTTCAGGAGGGAGGCATGAAACACGTTGTGTATACGAAAAGACGGGGGTAACTCCAGCCGGAAAGAGACAGGACTGAGGACCTCAATGACCTTATACGGCCCAATAAACCGGGGAGCAAACTTTTTGGACGGAACCTTGAGACGCAAGTTCCTGGATGACAACCACACCAGATCCCCGACCACAAACAGGGGGTTAGCAGAACGTCTTCTATCGGCCTGAGCCTTCTGTATGCTCTGGGACGCCTCTAGGTTCTTCTGAACCTGGGCCCAGACTGTGCACAGATCCCGATGAACGACCTCCACCTCGGGATTGTTGGAACAACCAGGTGAAACGGAGGAGAACCGTGGATTAAACCCAAAATTACAGAAAAAGGGAGAGACCCCTGACGAGTTACTGACCCGGTTATTAAGGGAAAATTCGGCGAGGGGAATGAAAGAAACCCAATCAAATTGACAGTCAGAGACAAAACATCTTAAGTATTGTTCTAGAGACTGATTAGTCCTCTCCGTTTGGCCATTGGTTTCAGGATGGAAGGCAGAGGAGAAGGACAGATCAATCCCCAACTTATTACAGAAGGCTCTCCAAAACAATGAAACAAATTGTACCCCTCTGTCAGAAACAATATTGACGGGGACCCCATGGAGACGCAGGATGTGTTTGATAAACAAGGTAGCCAACGTCTTGGCGTTGGGTAGTTTCTTGAGGGGCACAAAGTGGCACATTTTACTGAAGCGGTCTACCACCACCCACACCACCGACTTGCCTTGGGATGGAGGCAAATCGGTGATAAAATCCATGGAGATATGTGTCCAAGGTCTCTGGGGAATGGGCAACGAACGCAGTAAGCCCGCTGGTCGGGACCTGGGAGTCTTGGACCTGGCACAAACCTCACAGGCGGCGACGTAGGCCTTAACGTCTTTAGGCAAACCAGGCCACCAATAATTTCTGGTAATGAGGTGTTTGGTACCCAGGATGCCTGGATGGCCAGATAGTGCGGAGTCGTGATTTTCCCTAAGTACCCTTAGCCGGAATTGCAGGGGAACAAACAGCTTGTTCTCAGGAAGGTTCCCAGGAGCTGAACCTTGATCAGCAGCAATTTCAGAGACTAAATCGGACTCGATAGAGGAAATGACTATACCTGGAGGCAAAATACAAACAGGATCTTCCTCCGAAGGAGGGCTGGCCATGAAGCTACGCGACAGTGCATCCGCCTTAATATTTTTAGACCCGGCCCTATAGGTAACCAAAAAATTGAATCTGGTAAAAAACAACGCCCATCGAGCTTGTCTCGGGTTTAGCCTCCGGGCAGATTCTAGGAAAACCAGATTCTTGTGGTCGGTAAGGACCGTTACCTGGTGCCTAGCCCCCTCCAGGAAGTGGCGCCACTCTTCAAATGCCCATTTAATGGCTAAAAGTTCGCGGTTGCCAATATCATAGTTACACTCCGTGGGCGAAAACTTCCTAGAAAAGTAAGCACAGGGGCGGAGATGGGTGAGGGAGCTGGTACCCTGGGACAAGACGGCCCCCACTCCCACCTCGGACGCGTCAACCTCCACAATAAATGGCTCCCTTTGGTTGGGCTGAACCAGCACGGGGGCCGAGATAAAGCACTTCTTGAGGGTCTCAAAAGCCTGGACGGCCTCAGGGGGCCAATGGAGGACATCAGCACCCTTGCGAGTGAGGTCCGTAAGAGGCTTAGCGACGACCGAGAAGTTAGCAATAAATCTCCTGTAATAGTTAGCGAACCCCAAAAAACACTGTAGCGCTTTCAGGGAGGCAGGTTGGACCCATTCAGCCACAGCCTGAACCTTGGCAGGGTCCATGCGGAATTCATGAGGAGTGAGGATTTGACCTAAAAATGGTATCTCCTGTACCCCAAATACACATTTTTCGATTTTGGCAAACAGTTTGTTTTCTCGAAGGACCTGGAGCACTTTCCTGACATGCTCTATGTGGGAGGACCAGTCCCTGGAAAACACCAATATGTCATCAAGGTACACTACAAGAAATATCCCCAGGTAATTTCTCAAAATCTCATTTATGAAGTTCTGGAAGACCGCAGGGGCATTGCACAACCCAAAGGGCATGACGAGGTATTCGAAATGGCCTTCGGGCGTGTTAAACGCAGTCTTCCACTCATCCCCCTCTTTGATGCGAATAAGGTTATACGCCCCCCGTAGATCCAATTTAGAGAACCATTGGGCCCCCTGAACCTGATTAAAGAGATCAGGAATCAAAGGAAGGGGATACTGGTTCCTTACCGTGACCTTATTCAGGCCACGGTAGTCAATGCATGGCCTAAGACCCCCATCCTTCTTCCCTACGAAGAAGAAGCCAGCACCTACCGGAGAAGAAGAGGGACGAATGTAACCCTTGGCCAGGGATTCCTGGATATACTCCCTCATGGCTTCACGTTCGGGACAGGAAAGGTTAAATATTCTACCCTTAGGAAGCTTAGCTCCTGGTACCAATTCGATAGCGCAATCGTATTCTCTATGAGGCGGTAATACTTCGGAGGCCTCTTTAGAGAAAACATCAGCGAAGTCCTGAACAAACTCGGGTAGCGTATTCACCTCCTTAGGGGGAGAAATAGAATTAACAGAAAAACATGACGTACAACATTCATTACCCCATTTGGTTAGCTCCCCAGTATTCCAGTCAAACGTGGGATTATGCAACTGCAACCAGGGAAGACCTAGAACCAAATCGTACGATAATCCCTGCATCAATAGTACAGAGCACTGCTCCAAATGCATGGAGCCAACAAGGAGTTCAAAAACAGGGGTATGCTGTGTAAAATAACCATTAGCAAGAGGAGTGGAGTCGATACCCACTACCGGAACAGGTTTAGGCAAATCAATCAGAGGCATAGCAAGAGACATAGCAAATTCCACAGACATGATATTAGTAGAGGACCCTGAATCCACGAAGGCACTGCCGGTAGCAGACCTACCACCAAACGAGACCTGAAAGGGAAGCAATATCTTAGTACGTTTCATATTTACGGGAAATACCTGTGCGCCCAAGTGACCTCCCCGATGATCACTTAGACGCGGGAGCTCTCTGGCAGCATTCTTACGCTTGGGACAGTTGTTTACTTGATGCTTGACATCCCCACAGTAGAAGCAGAGACCATTCTTCCTGCGGAATTCTCTACGTTGTTGAGGGGACACGGAGGCCCCGAGTTGCATAGGTATTTCTGAGTCTTTAGGGGACAAACGAAGCAACGGGACTTCGGGAGGCATCATGGAGGAGTCGGAGGAAAAAACACATAAACGTTCACGTTGTCGTTCCCTGAGACGTCGGTCAAGTCGTACCACTAAAGCCATAACCTGGTCTAGGGAGTCAGAAGAGGGATAGCTAACTAGCAGGTCTTTCAGGGCGTTCGACAGACCCAACCTAAACTGGCACCTTAAGGCAGGGTCATTCCACCGAGAAGCTACGCACCACTTCCGAAAGTCAGAGCAATACTCCTCAACAGGTCTCTTACCCTGACGTAAGGTCACCAGCTGACTCTCGGCAAAGGCAGTTCTGTCAGTCTCGTCATAAATAAGTCCGAGGGCAGAAAAGAAACAATCAACGGAGGAAAGTTCAGGGGCGCCAGGAGCCAAGGAGAAGGCCCACTCTTGGGGCCCTTCCTGGAGCCGGGACATAATTATACCCACCCGCTGGCTCTCAGAACCTGAGGAGTGAGGCTTTAAGCGAAAGTAAAGCTTACAACTCTCCCGAAAGGAGAGAAAAGCCCTCCGGTCACCTGAGAACCGGTCGGGCAACTTGAGGTGGGGTTCAAGGGGTGCGGTGAGGGGAACTACCAAGGTAGCATCAGGCTGGTTGACCCTCTGAGCCAGGGCCTGGACCTGTAGGGAGAGACCCTGCATTTGCTGAGCCAGGGTTTCACGGGGTTCCATAATGGTGTCAGGGACCAGGGTAGACTAGGTATAGGGCTTGTGAATTTGTAATGGTGGGGGGGGGTAGGGAAACGGACAAGTGAGCCCTAATCTACCCGCCACTCTGTCCCTGCCTACTTGCAACGACCCGCCCTAGACGACGGGGTACAACTGGGCGGCGGTCCCTGCGCTCAGTAAGTGCATGACAAACACGACAAACAAACAAGGGAACACAAGCAAGGGAAATGGGCAGTTGCTCGCGGAAACACCGTGAGCAACAGAGTAGTGAACGAGCCGAGTCAAGCCAGGAGAGTGCGAGGTACAAAGCGAAAAGCAGAAGAGTAGTCGGTAAGCCAGGGTCTGTATGGAGCAGGATCAAAAAGTAGCAGGAGCTGTAGCTGGGCCAGGAAACCTCAAGGAAAGAATTCACAAGCACAGATGGACAGGAAGAGCAGGCTTAAATAGACCGAGGGCGGGAGCTAGCTGAGTCTGGCCAGGTTGCGATAGGCTCTCCCACTCCTAAGCCTGCCAGCCTGAGTGGAGGAAGCTGGTGTCTGTCTCAGGGATGTACACTCAGGTGTTGACTGATTAATTCTGGGAGTTAACCCTGAAGCAGTGCCTGGCAGATCCTTTACAACCAAGTTGATTTGGAGCGTGTAACTGGTCTGGGGGAGGCTGAACTCTTAATGGTTGGTAGGGGATCAAATACTTATTTCTCTGTGCACAATGCAAATAAATATATATAATTTTGACTGTGATTTTCTTTTTTTTTTTTTTTATATAATCTATCTCTCACTGGTAAAATTAACCTAAAATTCTAGACTGTTCATGTCTTTGACAGTGGGCAAACTTACAAAATCAGCAAGGGATCAAATACTTATTTCCTTCACTGTATATACTGCAGTACTAATGTATTGCAGTATACCGTGATTCCGACAGGCTTCTATTAAGCCCTGCCGGAGGCAGTACTTAATAGGAGCACAAAGGTGGCGGACCTGTGGGCTTTAATTAGGCCCCCAGGCAGTCATAGCAACCATAGCCACCCCGCGATTGCATTGCGGGGGGCGCGATGCACTGTTAGAGGTGGTTGCCCCCCTCTTTCTAATGATTTAAATGCTGCGGTCGTTACTCTGAAGTGTCGGCTGTAACATACAGCCAACACCTGCATCGTATGGAGCGGGTTCACTCCGTGAGCCCTTTCCATTCTTCCCTCTACCCGACTATGACGTATGGATACGTCAAATGTCGGGAAGGGGTTAATGTTACGATTGCACAATTATAGTACCATAGCACAGCATATTTTATGATGAATGGCAATTTGTATCTTAATGCTGGAGTTTGTTATTATTCAATGCACATTTATGCCTATACTTTCTCTACTTGTTGCCTGGTCTACATTCTACCACATGTTGTGGTTATCATCTCTGCTTTTTACGTGTTTTTAGATTGATATCAATATAAAATGTATGAATTTTATTAATGTATCGGTGGAATCAGATGCGTTTCTTTATAGGTTTAGTGGTGTATTAGTATCTAAGTCTACCATAAAGAGAAGACTTCGTGAGAGCAAATACAGAGGGTTCACCACAAGGTGCAAACCATTAATCAGCCTCAAAAAGAGAAAGGCCAGGTTAGACTTTGCCAAACAACATGTAAAGAAGCCAGCCCAGTTCTGGAACAGTATTCTTTGGACAGATGAAACGAAGATCAACTTGTACCAGAATGATGGGAGGAAGAAAGTATGGAGAAGGCTTGGAACGGCTCATGATCCAAAGCACACCACATTCTCTCTAAAACATGGTGGAGGCAGTGTGGTGGCATGGGCATTCATGGCTGCCAAAGGCACTGGGTCACTAGTGTTTATTGATGATGGGACAGAAGCAGCCGGATGAATTCTGAAGTGTTCAGGGATATACTTTCTGCTCGGATTCAACCAAATGCAGCTGTAAGGCTGGGTTCACACGACCTATTTTCAGACGTAAACAAGGCGTATTATGCCTCGTTTTAAGTCTGAAAATAAGGCTACAATACGTCGGCAAACATCTGCCCATTCATTTGAATGGGTTTGCCGACGTACTGTGCAGACGACCTGTCATTTACGTGTCGTCGTTTGACAGCTGTCAAACGACGACGCGTAAAAATACAGCCTCGTCAAAAGAAGTGCAGGACACTTCTTTGGACCTTTTTGGAGCTGTTTTCTCATAGACTCCAATGAAAACGGCTCCAAAAATGGACGTAAAAAATGCAGCGAAAAACGCGAGTTGCTCTAAAAATGTCTGAAAAGCAGGGGCTGTTTTCCCTTGAAAACAGCTCTGTATTTTCAGACGTTTTTGGTCACTACGTGTGCACATACCCTAAAGGGTTTGCCTGACACAGGTTCTGTGTCAACGCCCGGGGTTAATCAGCCTTCATCAGCTCCAAGGTCTGCTAGAGTGACGCGATCTGTTACCACTTAGGCTTGCAGGCTGAGGAGCGGGAGAACCTATCACAGCCTGGCCTGACGGTTCTAGCACCTGCCCTTGGTCTATTTATACCCTGACTAGCAGCATGTTCCTTGCCTGTGATTCTCTTGTTTTCCTGGCTCTGCTATTCCTGCTATTTACCTGATTGACCGCTGTAACTTTTTGACCCTGGCTTGCCTGACTATTCTCCTGCTCTGTTTTGCTACTACGTACCCTCCTGGTTTGATTTGGCTCGTTCACCACTGCCTGTTGGTCACAGTTTTCCATGGGCAACTGCCCTTACTCCTCTTTACTTCTATGTGCCCTTGTCTTGTGTTGTCTGTCTTTGCACTTACTGAGCGTAGGGACCGCCCAGTTGTACGCCGTCATTTAGGACGGGCCGTGCAAGTAGGCAGGGACTGAGTTGCGGGTAGATTAGGGCTCACCTGTCGTCTCCCCACCCCGTACCATTACAGCAGCAAGGTTGATTGGACGTCGCTTCACAGAACAGATGGACAATGACCCAAAACATACTGCAAAAGCAACCTAGGCGTTTTTTAAGGCAAAGAAGTGGAATATTCTGCAATGGCCAAGTCAATCACCAGATCTCAACCCAATCGAGCTGCATTTCACTTCCGAGAGAGAAAACTTAAGGCAGAAAGACCCACAAACAAGCAACAACTGAAGACAGCTGCAGTAAAGGCCTGGCAAAGCATCACAAAAGAGGAAACCCAGCATTTGGTGATGTCCATGGGTTCCAGACTTCAGGCAGTCATTGCCTACAAAGGATTCTCTACAAAGTATTTTTTTTTAAAAACATTTTATTTATGGTAACGTTAATTTGTCCAATTACTTTTGAGCCCCTGAAAGAGGAGGCTGTGTACAAAAATAGTTGCAATTCCTAAACGTTTCACAGGATATTTTTGTTCAACCCCTTGAATTAAACCTGAAAGTCTACACTTCAATTGCATCTCCATTGTTTCTTTTAAAATCCAATGTGGTGGCATGCAGAGCCCAAATCATGAAGATTGTGCCACTGTCAAAATAATTCTGGTCCTAACTATATATAGGTAATATCTTTACGAATGTTTTGCTAAATTTTGTTATAATACAAACACCTGTATTACTAATAATCCGATATGTAATGCTATCCTTAGTTATCCTAGTGGCAGGTGTTAATGCTCAGACTGCCATACTTGCAAGATCCACAACTGATGACAGGAGTGTTTCAGACACAAGTAATTTTTTCCACAACTGGAAAGACTTTAGGAAAAATGTTTCCCATTAAAAGTGCAGTATAATTCCGTTAATAGTGCATAATTGACTGGAGTTTTTGCAGATTTTCTGGATGAGCAGATTTGTGGAGGTACGACACCCATTTATTTCTTATTGTTTTCTAGGGCTTATTTACCTCTGTTTATGTTTGGCAATTACCTGCTAATATTTTTCTCACTGTTGATTTAGTAATCTGTACTTTGTAATCATTCAGCCCTTGCTGTAATATAAATCCGCTCTCCAAACACTGACGCCAAGTGATTCTGTGATAGACTTGTGTGTATTCACCGCATCCAATCTGAGGAGGCAGAGCTGCAGTGGGGAGGGAAAGAGCAGCAACCTAACCAATGATGGCTTTGACAAGACTAGTACCGATTTACTTTAGGCACTGTAGATAAATTGTTCCGTTCACGACTGGACAGTTGATTTTGAATAAAGATAGAATCAAAGTCCTGGCAAATAAGTAAAGTTTGAAAAAATTGATATATAAAATAATATATAAGCTCCCCAACAGGTCTTTTCTGACCTTCAAGGGTACATTCTGTAATAATAGTAATAATAATCTAAAAAAAATAATGTATAAACAAAATAACTCCCTCTATTGCGGTAGGGCTAACCACGATCCAATTAAGCAACATCGTACATGTTATACATCAAAATTAATGTTATAAGATGGTGAACACAAATATTAAAGGGATTGTCCGGGCATGGGCGTTTTTTCTTCCTGAGGATTTATTCACAGGATAGGTCATCAGTATATGATCAATGGATGTTCGACACCAGGACCCTGCATCGATCAGCTGCTTCCGGGCATCGGATGTCCATGCCGGAATCAGATGGCACCAGTCACAGTATAGCAACCGTGTTGCAGTACTGCAGCTCTGCTGCTATTGAAGTGAAAAGGAGCAAAGTTACAGTACTGCAGCATGGCCGCTATGCGGTTTACATAGCCATCTCCTTCCAACACTGGCCACTACATAACATCCGGTGCCTGGAGGCAGCCAGAGAATTCGATCGGTCTGGATGTCGGACCCCCGACCAATAATATACTGATGACCTAACCTGTGGACAGGTCATCTGTATGAAAAACCTCCCAGTGCCCAGACAAACCCTTTAATTAAGTCTATCTAACTTAGGCATTGTTCACACAGTGCAGATTTGATGCCGATTTTGCATGTATTGTTTTTTTTTTTAAACCAAAACCAGGAACAGAACCTAAGCAGAAGAAACCTATAAACGCTCCTGGATCGAATTATGGTTTTCACTTAAAAAATGAATGCAAAATCTGCACTGTGTGAACAAGGCTTTAGGGTTGCACTATATGACGACAAAAACAGTGAACTAGAATTTAAAACAAAACCTGTTTTCATTATATTGGTCGCAGAAGCAAGCCCCAAAAGTTAGGTCTATAGTAAAAAAGAAAAAAAAATTTAGTTCAACTAACCTGTACTAAAAATGGGTGAACTGTCTAGTCGTGCAGTGCTCCAAAAAAATGCACTGGACTGTCACTGGTTAACATGTTTCCCTAGGCAAATTGTACTTTCTTAAGTAATTTAGGTGCAGGAGGAATTCTGTGAACTTTTGTTCTTTGGTCCTTTTTTCCATATTTTGTCTTGTTACACTGTAAAATCAGCATCATTTTTTAACAGCCTGTTTTGGCATTAAGGCCTGCAGTAATTTTTTTGCTTTTGTGTTGCTGAATTCTGAGTGTAACTTTTTCTTTTTTCTTTTTTTTGCGGGATGAGTCATATTTGAATTATTTTTTTTTGCATTTCAAAATCGCACCATTTCCCGTGGCGTGTTAATAAAATGTTATCTTTATCTTGTGAGTCTGTATGATTACAGCGATACTAAATATGTATAGGTCTTATTTATGTTTTACTACGTTTGCGCAATAAAAACGGTTTGTTGTTTTTTTTAAATATTTTTGCATCATGGCATTCCAAGAGCCATAGCTTTGTATTTTTCCGTCGATGTAGCCATATGTAAACTATTTTGTTGCGAGATGAGATGTAGTTTTTATTGGAATAATTTTGGGGTACATTTTTAACGTTTTATTATTTTTTAGGAGGATGAATGGAAAAGAAAGCAATTCCGCCGTTTTTTTATGTATTTCATCCTGCGGTTTAAATGTGTTAACTCGGGTCGAAACTATAGCAGCGATACCATGTGTATGTATTTTTTATATATTTTGTTTCCATTTTTACAAAATATGCTTTATTTTCTTTTTTCACTGTGTGTATATATAATTTTTTTTTTAACAAACTTTATTTCACTTTTCTAAACCATCGTTTTAGTCCTACTAGGGGATTTCACAATTCAATCTTCGGAATGCTTGTACAGTGCATTTGGAAAGTCTTCAGACGCTTTCACTTTTTCCACGTTGTGTTGAGGCCTTGTGCTAAAATAAAAATACAAACATCACATTTTTCCTCATCCATTCTGCACTCAATACACCATAATGACCAGTTGAAAACAGTATTTTAGACCTTTTTTCAAATTTATTAAAAATTACAAATTTTTTGCATGGACATAACTATTCAGACCATTTGCCATTGCACTTGAAATTTAGCTCTGGGGGCTTCCAATTTCTTCTTTAAAATGTTTTTACACCTCGATTTGGATTCCACCTGTGGTGAATTCATTTGATTGGACGTTATTTGAAAAGACACACCCCTGTCTGTATAAGATCTCACAGCTGACCATGCATATCAGCGCAAAATCCAAGCCATGAGGAGGAAAGAAATGCCTGTAGAGCTCAGAGACAGGATTGTGTGGAAGCACAGATCTGGAGAAGGGTACAAAAAAATTTCTGCTGCACTGAAAGTTCCCAAGAGCACAGTGGCCTTCATGGAAGAAGTTTGGAACAACCAGGACTCTTCCTAGAGCTGGCCGCCCCATCAAACTACGTAAGGGCCTTGGTAAGAAAGGTCTACAGGAAAAAAGAGAATGCTTTGCGCACATAGTGCACCTCATGTTGCTTTTAGAGGGGGTTAAGTTGTACGCAGTTGTGCTTACCTTGTGGTGTTTTGCTAGGAGCGCAAAAACCTAGTGTGCCTGTCAAATATTAGGACTGCAGCTGGCAGATCTGTTCAGGGGCCACTCGGCCAAAAACGGATTGGTGTCCCAGCGCTGTCACTTATGAATCCCAGGTAGTGATGAGGTTCAGGAAATCAATCCAAAGGAGGATGGTAGATGAGAACTATAGTATAACATATGTTTGTTTTGCACAACCGCTACGTGTTACGAGATCGGACCTATCTCTTCATCAGGCTAAAACATACATGTTGCCAGGAGAGCCCAGCAGGGTTTAAATAGTTTCAAAAGACTGCCAAATCAAAGAAAACAAAATTGGGGTCAAGGGTTTTGACCTTGACACCATTCAGTTTTTGTTTTTTTCCTTACCCCAATTGGAAAGAAAGGTGACAAAGAACCCAATGATCACTCTGGCTGAGCTCCAAAGATCCTGTCTGCTGATGGGAGAAACTTCCAGAAGGTCAACCATCACTGCAGCATTCCACCAATCTGGGCTTTATGGCAGAGTGGCCAGAAAGAAGCCTCTCCTCCGTAAAAGAAACCCGAAAGCCCGTCTGGAGTTAGCAAAAAAGCACCTAAAGGACTCTCGGACTGTGAGGAACAAGATTCTGTGGTCTGATTAAACCAAGATTTAACTTTTTGGCCTCCATTCTAAGTGTCATGGCTGGAGTAAACCAGGCACTTCCCATCACTTATCCAATACCATCCCCACAGTGAAGCATGGTGGAGGCAGCATCATGCTGTTGGGGTGTTTTTCAGCGGCTGGGACAGGGAAACTGGTCAGGGTTGAGGAAAAGATGAATGGAGCAAAGTACAGAGATATTCTTAATGTAAACCTGATCTAGAGTTCTCTGAACCTCCGACTGTGCCGAAGGTTCACCTTCCAACAAGACAATGACCCTAACCACACAGCCAAGACCACACAGGAGTGGCTTAGGGACAACTCTGTGAATGTGCTTGAGTAGCCCAGCCAGAGCCCTGACTTGTACACAATCGAACAACTCTGGAGGGACCTGAAAATGGCTGACGGTCCCCATGCAACCTGACAGAGCTTGAGAGGATCTGCAGATACGAATGGCAGAAAATCCCCAAATCCAGGTGTGAAAATCTTGTGGCATCAAACTCAAGAAGACTGGAGGCTGTTATCACTGTCAAAGGTTGTTTAACCCCTTCCCGACATCCGCCGTATATATACGGCGCTGTCGGGAGGTGCTTCCCGCAAAGCGCCGTATATGTATATGTACGGCGCAGTGATGGTGCGGGCTCAGAAGCAGAGCCGGCACCATCACCGCGGGGTGACAGCTGCATTATACAGCTGGCACCCTCCTGTAACTGCCAGGACCGGAGCTATTCTCCGATCCGGCAGATTAACCCCTCAGATGCTGCGCTCAATAGAGCGCAGCATATGATAGGTTTTCACCCGATCGGCAACCCAGTGATGCAATCGCTGGGTTGCTGTGGCAATCGGACGCCAGAAAATGGCGTCCGAGTCTGCCTTGTACGGGAGCCGATGAGGACCCGCCTGCGGCGTGTCCTCATAGGCTTGCTGTCAGTGAATAACTGACAGTGCTAATACACTGCACTACGTATGTAGTGCAGTGTATTAGAGTAGCGATCGGGGCATCAGGCCCTCATGTCCCCTAGTGGGACAAGTAAAAAAAGTTAATAAAAATGTGGTAAAACAATAAAAACATACACATTTCAAATAAAAATAAAGCTAAATTGACTTTTTTCCCATAGTAAGTCTTATATTATGGGAAAACCGTAAAAATAAAAAAAACTATACATAATTGGAATCGCCGCGTACGTAACGACCAAAACTACAAAACAATTATGTACTTTATCCCGCACGGTGTCGCCGTAAAAAAAAACCATGAAAAACAACGCCAGAATCTTTGTTTTTAGGTCACATCTCCTTCCAAAAAATGCTATAAAAAGTGATCAAAAAGTCACATTTACTCCAAAATGTACTAATAAAAAATGACAATCCGTGCCGCAAAAAATAATCCCTGACACCGCTTTGTGCACTCAAAAATAATAAAGTTATGGGTCTTAGAATGGCGACACAGAAAACAAATGATTTTATAAAAAAAGTGATTTTATTGTGCAAAAGCTGCAATACATAAAAAAAACTATATCAATTTGGTATCGCCGTAATCGTATCGACCCGCAGAATAAAGCTAACAGCCCGTCTCGCAAAAAACAAGCCTGCACACCGCTCAATCAACTGAAAAACAAAAAAGTTACGGCACTAGTAATGCGGTGATGAAAAACATCTCAATGTGCAGGCCGGAGTGGAACATTCCTTCAGTTTCAGGGCCCTAGTATTTAGGAACTAGGAAAGGGAATGGACACAGCACATCCGCTGGAAGCGAGGGTGCCCGTATTATAACAGCGCAAAACTTTCCCAGTAATATTTCCCAAACTACGAAGGAGAAAAAGTCCCCAAAAGGTGCAGAGTGTTACAAAAGGGGGGATAAGAAAGAAAACCGTTTATCAGTGTGACACCGGCCTGTGCATAACGGATTGCTTCACATCGTAACACACATCTATGGATAATTGTATTATTTACCCCATTATTATATCCTCTTATTATACCCCTGATATACTCCGCACAGATTACATATGCCACCACATTATAAACGGAAATACCAGCAAAACCCCAAACAGAACTATTACCAAGCAAAATCCATGCTCAAAATGGCGGTCTTTCCCTTCTTAGCCCTACAGTGTGCCCAAACAGCAATTTATGGCCACAAGTAAGGCATTACCATACCCGGGAGAACCCGCTTAACAATTTATGGGGTAAGATTCTCTAGGGGCACAACATCTTGTGCGGTGAATGGGCAGATCAGTGGAGAAATTGCAATTTTCACTTTGCACAATCCACTGCGTATTCATTTCTGAAAAACACCTGTGGAGTCTAAATTCTCACTACACCCCTTGATAAATGCCTTTAGGGGTGTAGTTTCTAAAACGGGGTCACTTTTGTTTTGTACATCAGTGGTTTTGCAAATGCAACATGGCGTCCGCAAACCATTCCAGCAAAATCTACGCTCCAAAAGATAAATACCGCTCCTTTTCTTCTGAATGCTCCCATATATGTAAACAGCTGATTAGAACCACATATGGGTTGTTACCATACTCGGGAGAAATTACTTTCCAAATTTAGGGGTGCTTTTTCTTCTCTATTCCTTGTAAAAAGGAAAAATGTGTATCTAAAACTACATCTTGTTGGAAAAAAAAATAATTTTTCATTTTCATGGCTTGATTCTAATTTAATTCAGCAAAAAACCTTTGTGATCAAAATTTTCACTATACCCCTAGATGATTTCTCAGGGGGTGCAGTTTCCCAAATGGAGTCACTTTTGGGGTGTTTCCACTGTACTAGTACTACAGGGGCTCAGCAAATATGACATGACACCCAGAAACCATTCCAAAATTCAAATGGTGCTCCTTCCATTCTGAGCCCTACCGTGTGTCCAAACAGATGTTTGTGACCACATGTGGGGTATTGTTTTACTCGGGAGAAGTTGCTTTACAAATGTTGCGGTGCTTTTTCTCCTTCAGTCCTTGTGGAAATGAAAAAAAAATACCTAAACCTACATTTTCTTTGAAAAAATGTAGATTTTCATTTTTACGGCCTACTTACAATAAGTTCTGTAAAACACCTGTGGGGTCAAACTGCTCACTGTACCCCTAGATAATTTCCTTATGGGGTGTAGTTTCCAAAATGGGGTCACTTGTTGGGGGTTTCCACTTTTTTGTCCCCTCAGGAGCTTTGCAAATGCGACATGGCCTCCGCAAACCATTCCTGCTAAATTTGAGTTCCAAAAGCCAAATGGCGCTCTTTCCCTTCTAAGCCCTGCCGTGTGTCCAAACAACCGTTTATTACCACATGTGGGGTATTGTTTTACTCGGGAGAAATTGCTCTACAAATGTTGTGGTGCTTTTTCTACTTTAGTTCTTTTGGAAATGAAAAAAAATTAGCTAAACCTACATTTTATTTGAAAAAATGTAGATTTTCATGGCCTAGTTCCAAAAATTTTTGCAAAAAAACTAGTCTGTCAAAATGCTTGCTACACCCCTAGATAAATTCCTCGAGGGGTGTAGTTTCCCAAATGGGGTCACTTTTGGGGGGTTTCCACTGTTTTAGTTCCACTAGACCTGTTCAAAGCTGACATGGTGCCTAAAATATATTCTAATAAAAAGGAGGCCCAAAATCCACCAGGTTCTCATTTGCTTCTGAGGCCGGTGCTTCAGTCCAGTAGCACACTACAGCCACATGTGGGATCTTTCCTAAAACTGCAGAACCTGGGCAATAAATATTGAGTTGCATTTCTTGGGTAAAACATTCTGTGGTACAAAAAAAATGGATTCAAAATGAATTTCTCGAAAAAAATAATGAACTTTGTAAATTTCACCTCTACTTTGCCTTAATTCCTGCGCAATGTCTAAAGGGTTAAGAAACTTTCTAAATGCTGTTTTGAATACTTTGAGGGGTGCAGTTTTTAAAATGGGGTGACTTATTGGGGGTTTCTAATATCTAAGGACCTCAAAGCCACTTCACAACTGAACTGGCCCCTGTAAAAATAGCATTTTGACATTTTCTTGAAAATGTGAGAAATTGCTGCTAAAGTTCTAAGCCTTGTAACGTCCTAGAAAAATAAAATGATGTTCAAAAAACGATGCCAATCTAAAGCAGACATATGGGGGATGTTAGTTAGCAACATTTTTGTGTGGTATAACTGCCTGTCTTACAAGCAGATAGATTTAAATTGAGAAAAATGATGATTTTTGCAATTTTTCGCTAAATTTTGGTATTTTTCACAATTAAATACTGAATGTATCGGGCAAATTTTGCCAGTAACATAAAGTCCAATGTGTCAAGAGAAAACAATCTCAGAATCGCTTGGATAGGTAAAAGCATTCGGGAGTTATTACCACATAAAGTGAAACATGTGAGATTTGAAAAATGAGGCTCTGTCAGGAAGGTCAAAAGCGGCCAAAGAGGGAAGGGGTTAACTAAGTACTAAGTAAAGGATCTGAATACTTGTGTTGATGCAATATTTTCAACAGATTAGCAAAGATTATCAACTAATCTATTTTCATTTTGTCATGATGGGGTATTGAGTGCAGAATGATAGGGGGGGAGAAACTATTTATTTTTTAGCAAAAGGCCTCAACATAATAAAATGTGACAATTTAAAGGGTCTGAAGACTTTCTGAATGCACTGTATATTGCTTTGGTATACTTGATCGGTGAAAAACTGACAGGCAGTCTGTTATGACATGCCTCTGGCATGGCCTAATAGGCATGCAGCCATGGCATGGCCATGTCACCAATTGGAGACAGAGGTAGCCCCCTCACTCTGTCAAACCACTTAAACACTGCCGTCTATATTGACTGCGGCATTTAAGGGGATAAATGGCTGGGATCAGAGTTATGTCTGAATTTGACCGTTGCAGCGGAAGCTTGGTTAATGTAAGCCAAAACCATGACGTACAGTTACATCCTGTTGGCTTAAGGGGTTAAAAGGCTTGTCTGGGGAAAAATGTAAGTTTTATTCAAATCTAAATTAAAAAAACTCTTTTATAAGTGTTAGTGATTCTAATAACAGTAAGAAGCTCAAATTATCTTAGTTATGAGGTAGAAACTAAAATACAAGCCATCATACAGCATTGTCGACGGAAAAAGGAAAGTTAAAGCTCTTAGATTGCATTCTTAAGGGGTTAACCATGCTACAAATATTGCACATGAAGAAGAACAATGCAATTTTACTTTCTCATCTAACGTTGCTTATTTGTTTTTATTTTTTCATTTTTGGAATTCTAAGCCTTTAACCCCTTAATGGCCAAGCTAGTTTGGAGCTTAATTACCAAGCCAGATTTGTCAAATCTGGTATGTCTGACTTTATCAGAAAATAACTCTGTGAAAGTTTTGAATATCCAAGTAATTCTGACAATGTTTTTTCGTCACATGTTGTACTTTATTTTAGTGGTAAAAGTAGACTGATACAATTTGCGGAAATTAATTAAAAAATAATAATAGATTTTTTATTACTATTGTATCGCATTGTTCATGTCAAAGTATTTTTGTATTTTTCATTACTTTCTGTTTCTCAGCATCCATCCTTTTTTCGGTTTAGTATTTCTAAAGCAATGTCTCCAGATTACGACAATACCCCATATGTGGTAATAAACTGCTGTTTGGACCCACAGCAGGGCTCAGAAGGGAAGGAGCGCCACTTGGATTTTGGATTTCTGATTTTGCTGGAATGGTTTTCGGTGCAATGTCGCATTTGCAATGCACCGGAGGGACCAAAACAGTGGAAACCAACCAAAAGTGACCCCATTTTGGAGAAACCTTCAATGAATTTTTCTAGGGGTATAGTGAGCATTTAGACCCCACGGGTCTTATGCAGAGTTTATTAGAATTAGGGCGTGAAAATTAATATAAATTTTTTTTCCACTAAAATGTTGAATTTTCTCTTTTTCAGAAGGGATAAAGGCGGAAAAAAACAACAATTTTTTATAAAGCAATTTCTCTAGAGTACGGAAATACCCCACATGTGGTCATACGTTTTTTCATTAGAAATGAATTAACCCTTTCAGAACTGATCCATTTTTTGCTTTCTTATTTTAGATTTTATTCCAAAGCCATAACTTTTTTATTTTTCCATCAATAGAGTTGTGTGAGGTCTTATTTCTTGCGGGAGGAGCTGTAGTTTTTATTGGTACCATTTTTTTGGTACATAAAAAGTGATTAAAAGGTTGTATTAAATTTTTTTTTTTTAGAGCTAAGGTGACAAAAAAAAAAACTGCGATTTTGGCAGTTTCAATTATTCAATTTTGTTAAGGTGTTCACCGTGCGAATTAAATAACGGTATATTGTAATAGTTCAGACTTTTACGGATGTAGCGATACCAATTTTGTTCATTTTTTTTACATTACTTTAGAAGAAAAATGGGAAAAGCTTTTTTTTTCTTAACTTTAAAAAAAAAAAAAAAATTCTCACTACGAATAACTTTAATTCTTCTACACATTTTATTAATCCCCTTAGGGGACTTGATCCAGCGATCATTGGATCGCTGGTACAATAAACTGCAATACTAATGTATTGCAGTATATTGTTATTCTTACAGGCTTCTGTAACAGAGCGATCACTGTACCTGTCCGTTAGTCCCGGGTGTCAGCTGTAATACACAGCTGACACCCGCAGCGTATGGAGCGGGCTCAGCACGTGAGCCGGCTTCATACATCAACCCCCGCATTATGATGGCCAATAAAGTAGTCATAGTGCGCAAAGGGTTTAGTGCACAGCGGATGGTTCAAAGTGAAAATTGCAACTTTCCACTGATATGCCATTTTAGTGCATAATATGTGGTGCCCAGTTTGTGCCACAGAAGACAAATACCTCATAAAACGTTGAGCGGGTTCTGCTAGGTATGGCGATGCCATATATTTGGGTGCAAACTGCTGCTTGGGCACACTACAGGGCTCAGAAGGGAGGGAGCGCCATTTTGCTTTTGGAGCGCAGATTTTGCTTGGTAGTATTTTTGTTTGGGGTTTTACTGGTATTTCAGTTTATACTGAGGGGGCATGTGTAAGCTGGGTAGAGTACATCAGGGCATAATAACAGGGTATAATAATGGGGTAAATAATTCATAATCCGCAGATATTTGGCCGGTGTCGCACTGATAAATGGCGCCCGATCTTATCCGCTTTTGGACACTCTGCACATTTTGCATCGCCATGTTCTGAAAGCCAGAACTTTTTTATTTTTTCACCACCGGAGCCGTGTATGGGCTTATTTGTTGCGGGACAATCTGTAGTATTCATTGGTACCATTTTGGGGCACATGTGATTTTTTTTATCACTTTTTATTAAAAATTTTTGCAATCCTGACCAAAAACCAGGAATTCTTACCAAGTTTTAGGTTTTTTTTTTGCGGTGTTCACTGTACGCTATAAATGAAATTTTTACTTTATTCTGCGAGTTGCTATGATTATGGTGATACCATATGTATATAGGTTTTTTTTCCTTTTTTTACCGTTTGCACAATAAAATCAATTATTTATATAAAAAAAAAAAAATTTCTGTGTCACCATATTCTGAGAGCAATAATTTTTTTATTTTTTAGTCAAAAAAGCTGTGTAAGGGGGCATGTTTTTTGCGGGACGGATTGAAGTTTTTATCGGTGCTATTTTTGGGTACATGCAACTTTTTGATCACTTTTTATTCTTTCTTTTGGGAGGGGTGGTGACAAAAAAAGCTATTCTGTCGTAGTTTTTAATAGATTTTTTTTGGGGTGTTCATCATGCGGGAAAAATAACATTATGGTTTTATAGGTGGGGTTGTTACGAACGCGGTGATACTAAATATGTGTACTTTTTTTTTAACGTGTTCATTTTTTTCCTGTAATAAAAGTCTTATAGGAAAAAAAAGCTTTTTTTAACTTTTTTTTTTTTTTTTTTTTTAAAACATTTATTACTTATTTTTACTTTTTTTTACTTGTCCCACTAGGGGACTACGAGACTTGCAGTGGACTACGTAGTGTAATGTACTCTGACAGTTACGTCACAATGACAGTTACTCTGACAGGAAGCCGAAGAGGACCGACCGGAGGCTGCTCCTCCGAGGTCTCCGTACATGGAAACCCGGAGGCCATTGTCTAGCCTCCAATTGCCACGACAAGCATCGGCAGCCCCGTGGGGGCTGCCGATGTGCTTCAAACCACTTAAATGCGGTGCGCATTTAAGGGGTTAATTGCCGAAAGTAGCGGCGATGGTCCGCTGACCGGCAAGACTGATGTGTCAGCTGTCTAGGACAGCTGTCATCGTGGGCTTGTCACTTTGCGTTTACACAGAGTGACAGTTTGAAATACTGACGAAAATGAACGTCATGGTGCGCGATCTAGCAGCCGACCATGACGTTCATTTTCGTCATAGGTCATGAAAGGGTTAAAATGTAATTCCTCCAACAATAAAAAAAAAAATTCTCCATCATGGATGCCTCATTTACACATGTTGGTAGTATTGAGCCAACATACAGTTAAAATTAAAACCAGTTCATACAGCAACTAACCAGATGGTATTCAATACATGTACCTGGATGAGATATGATCAGTCACTTCTAAAAAATTACTTGTATTTCTTACATTTAAGAGCTCCCGTCATTTAAAGACTGTTGTACTGGAGATGTGGCTCTTGTCATTCTTGACTTTATTACTGGTTCTTCTGCTTCATAAACTTGTCCAGAAAGGTGAAATGCTACTGCAGCAAAAAGGGATTAGAGATGGTTTATGAAGAGATTTGACCCTACACAATATTTCAATCACTGTTGTAATGTTGCATGTAATATTTATTTTTCGGATGTCAGGCGGTTTTTATTAACACATAGATGAAATCCTGTTTTGATGGTCAGTAACCTGAATAATAGGTGCCATATTTAAAGAAATTGTAACATCCACAAATATATCACTGAAATTGTGATGCAGTTATCACTGTCATGTCAAAATAACCTGCTATGTTTTGACAAGCTGTTATTATAGTCTTAAACATTTAGGATATATATATATATATATATATATATATATATATATATATATATATATATATACACATATATATATATATATTTAAAAAAATTGACGTTTTGGAGGGCTTTTTAGTGGATGCAAACGGGTTGAAAAATAAAGCACTTCCTTGTTCTGTTGAGTCACATGGATTGAAAAGGGTCATGGGAGCAGTCGACTGCATGTCACATGATCCTTTTCAAAGCTGCTTACTGGCTGAGATGAATCATGTGATATACCATGTGACGCTACAGAACCAAGCAGGGCTTTCATTTCAGCCCCCTTGTTTGGCACTTTGAGGAAGTTTTTTGTGAATGTCATTATACACTATACATATAACTCTATTCAGGGTATCGCACTGATGTTCTACGTTAATGAGGTCTTTATATCTGGATACCCTTTTTAACTATATTGAAAAACATTCGCTTCATAATGGGACACCACAAAAATGGAAGTCAATGGCAGATGTATCCAAACGTTAGGGAATACATTTGCATACATTCGCACAGTATACATTTTGAATAAAAAGACGAAAATGTAAACTTTCCCTTTTTAAACATTTTTTTTTAATCTTTCAAACGTATTCTGAATGGTGGTTTTCTAGAGATCCCTCCCTGTCCTACTCTGCCATAACTATAGCGCAGCAGTGTTATGAGCTACTTTGTAACGTTAGACAGTTGTCTCATTTCCCATATTGACTTCAACGACATTTTGATAGTGGAAGAATATATTTCTTCTACATGACCGTGCTACTCCGCTATCAGTGATCATGAATATTGTCTGTTCCATGGGTAGATAGTGTGGTCACCAATACAGGAAGTCATTGACCGCTGGGGAGAAGATGGCATCAGAACATGCAGGATTGGGATATTTCGTGCAACATGCTGAAACGCAGTTCCCAATGTTTTTATTTATTATTGAAAGATAACAGAAAAGGATTTTTGGAAGTAGAATACCACTTTAATTAAAAAGAGTGAATATATTTTAACCACTTGCTGACTGCCTTAGTATATAACTTTTTTCAGTTTATAAACCGCATTGAAGAGACTTCTGCTGCTGCATAGGTAAATGTGCAGCTGCAAGAGTTGAGAACCAACTGTCAGAGACTGACCGATTACTGGCAGAGACTTATAGATTTGTATTATTGCTGATCACTTTATACACATCGGTCAGAGAGCACTCTCTACATAATATAGCAATAGCAATGGGAGAAAAAAGTAAACAGGATGTCACTGTCCACCCAAACCAAAGCCATGATGGATACGAACTATACAACACTATATCAAAATGACCCTTTTTTTTGTCGTTTTTCCTGGCACAAAAGAATACAGAAAAAAAGGCAAAAACGATTTAAATAACCTGGCAAAAACATTTTCGTCAAACCGGCTCGTAATGAAAGATGCTTATCTGTGCCTGGTCGTAAACTTGGGACCATTCCGGCAGGTCTCCGTTTTTGTGACGGAATCAATAGCGCAGTCGACTGCGCTATTGATTCCGTAAAAAAAAACTGAAACCTGCCGGAACAGTGACAAACGGAAACCATTAGCAATGTTTCCGTCACCATTAATATCAATGGTGATGCAAACGGAAGCTAAGGTTTCCGTTTGACTTTCCATTGAGGGATTCCATGACAGAAACCTCAGGCGAAACCTCTGAACGGAAAGCAAACAATGATGTGAACCGGCCCGAAGAGTGGCGGATAGTTTGTGATAGATTGGATACTTGTTGTGTTCCATGTCAGTGCTCTCCTTCTCTGCTCCGGCCTTGGCGCTACACTGAAGTCTGACACACACATTGTAATTTCACGTGTGTCATATTCAGCGCAGTGCCAAGGCTGGCGCCAAGAGAGAGAGAGCCCAGAAGGAAGCTGCTGTCCACTGACCTCAGATCAGATCTTCGAAGCAGCCATGGGAGCCTGAAAAGACGCCAAACATTAGCCATAACTTCAGGGAGTAGATAGTTTTTGGTGCCGTTACAGCTACCCAATACCACCCTGCATCTCCTACCCACCCCACACCATGCAGGGATTCACACAACAGGGTTCGGGTGTCGGCTGTTAAAAATAGCCATCTAGGGCCGTTTTGCATCCGTTCCGTGTTTTCCATTTTTGACAAATTTTTAAAAACAAATGAATTGCATGTGTAGATAATGAAACACTGCCCTCTGTAGATAATGCAGCAGTGCCCTCTGTATATAGTGCCACACACCCCCTGTAAATAATACCATAGCGCCCTCTGTATATAATGCCACAATACCCCCTGTATAGAATGCCACAGTACTCCCAGTAGATAGCAACACGCAGTACCCCCTGTAGATAATGCCACACAGCGCCCCCTGTAGATGATGCCACACAACGCTCCCCTGTAGAGTAGATGGTGACACACAGCGTTCCCCTGTAGATGGCGCCACACGGCGCTCCCCTGTAGATGGGCCACACGGCGCTCCCCTGTAGATGGGCCACACGGCGCTCCCCTGTAGATGGGCCACACAACGCTTCCCTGTAGATGGTGCCACACAGCACTCCCCTGTAGATGGCGCCACACATTGCCCCCCTGTAGATGGTGCCACACAGCGCCCCCCTGTAGATGGCTGTGGCCGGGGATTCCCTCACAGAGGACCCCCTGACTCCACTGTCCATTTATGGACAGTGACGTCAGTGGCTACTCCTTGAGCGGAATCCCCATTGCCGACTCTGGCCGGGGATTCCGGCCGGATTATCGGCAACGAGGATTCCACTCAATCAGTAGCCACGGACGTCACTCTCCATACATGGACAGTGGAGTCAGGGGGCACTCCGTGAGGGAATCCCCAGCCACAACGTCGGCGATGCTCTGTCCGGGGATTCCTCTGCTAGAGGGAGCTTCAGGGCTCCCTCTAGCCTGTCAAGGGCTTCCCCGAGCACATCACTGTGCCCGGGGTATTCTTGGCGAGCGGAGGAGCTCCCTCTGCTCCGCTCTGAACGCATGCTGAAGCAGGGACCTGATCGTTCCCTGCTTTAGTATTAAGTTCAACTGTGTCTGCATCCTGAGGAGGCAAACACAGTTGACAGCGGGACATACCTGCACGGAGCTGTGGGACACCGCCCGGAATCTGGGACTGTCCCGCTGAATCCGGGACTGGTGGGAGGGTAGTAGTCAGGGGCTCTGGAGCGGAATCCCCGGCAATGCTATGACCGTGGATTCCGCTCCTAGCGCACATCCAACTTCCCGCCGGGTGCTGCCGGAAGGTGGATTCGGCAGCACCCGGCGTACATCCGGCCACCATTAAAATAGATAGGATACGCTGCCGGATCTCCCTGGGAGCCGGAACCAAAAATCGCCGCAGGTAACTTTTTTGGATCCGGCTCCCAGGGAGGTCCAGCGCCGTACTGCACCACAATGATGTCCCCTGTGCCAGAACATGTCCCATAGAAAGCTATGGGATCCGTTCTAGCATCAGTTTGCCTCCGGCTGTTCTTCAACACGACGGAGGTAAACTGAAGCAGACGCCGTGCCCTCTGTATATAATGCCTCAGTACCCCCTGTAGATAATGGCACACAGCGACCCCTGTAGATAGCGCCATACAGCTCCCCCCTATAGATGGCGCCACACAGCTCCCCCCTGTAGATGGCGCCACACAGCTCCCCCCTGTAGATGGTGCCACACAGCGCACCCTGTAGATGGTGCCACACAGCTCCCCCCTGTAGATGGTGCCACACAGCACTCCCCGGTGTGGTGCTGTGAATGACCCCTTACTAATATACTTTCATTTTTACTTCTGTACTGAATCGTTCGGTTCAAACCCAGTGAATTGGTGCCGCAAGACGTGTAGTTTTCCTAATATTGATGACGTGCCTACATGGCACCACGTGACTGAGGGCTTGCTTCCTGTGCTGTCCGTGTCAGCATGTTATCAAGCGGATGACCGCAAGGGGCTGGCACATTGCCTATCGCTGGAGTCCCCAAGCAGATCATCAGCTAGCGCTCTGCCGTGACTCGAGTACTGCTCCCGACGTCACTGTCCATATATGGACAGTGATCTCAGCAGCAATGCTACAGTCCCTGGGCAGATCATCAGCTGATGCTCTGCTCGGGGAGTCAAGCAAAAGGAAACTCCTGATGTCCGTGTCCATATATGGACCGTGACGTCGACAGTAGTGCCGGAGTCCCGGGCAGAGCGCTAGCTGATGCTTTGCTCAGGGAATCCGGTGATAGGCAATGTGACAGCCCCATGCGGTATTACGCTTGATAACATGCTATCACGAAAAGCACAGAAAGCCAACCCTCCGTTACGTGGGGTTTTGTTGGCGCGTCATCAATATTAGAAAAAGTACAGGACTTCCGGCACCAATTCACCGGGTTTGAACTGCACGATTTTAGAACAGAATTAAAAATGAAAATACATTAGTAAGTGACTTCTTTTCACAATAAAATATAAATCCAAAGCAACTTTTTTTGTCCCCTATAAGTTCAGGAGCCAGGTTTTCCTTTGCTAGACTTGGAACAGGAAGTAAAAAGGGTATACCAACTTGATCATTTGTATGTTCATAGCATAATGTCATAACCAAGGGATGTTGTGGAATCAGGGAATACCAATGTATATTTGCCTAGCACATCACATGATTTATTCTTATGGTTTCTTAATAAAAGCTGTTGTCCTCTACCATCCAAATAGAACACCCTAGAATTCTTAAAGAGCTTAGTTCAGTTATTTCTGTCCCCCTTTTCATAATATTCAGAGAATCTCTAGTGACTGGTATAGTGTCAAGGGACTGGCGCAGCGCAAATGTGGTGCCGATTTTCAAAAAGGGCTCTAGGTCTTCCCCGGGTAATTATAGACCAGTAAGCTTAACATCCATCGTGGGGAAAATGTTTGAGGGGCTATTGAGGGACTATATACAGGATTATGTGACAATAAATAGCATTATAAGTGACAGCCAGCACGGTTTTACTAAGGACAGAAGTTGTCAAACTAACCTAATCTGTTTTTATGAAGAGGTGAGCAGAAGTTTAGACAGAGGGGCCGCTGTGGATTTAGTGTTTTTGGACTTTGCAAAGGCATTTGACACTGTCCCCCATAGACGCCTAATGGGTAAATTAAGGACTATAGGTTTAGAAAATATAGTTTGTAATTGGATTGAGAATTGGCTCAAGGACCGTATCCAGAGAGTTGTGGTCAATGATTCCTTCTCTGAATGGTCACCGGTTATAAGTGGTGTACCCCAGGGTTCAGTCCTGGGACCACTATTATTCAACTTATTTATTAATGATATAGAGGATGGGATTAATAGCACTATTTCTATTTTTGCAGATGACACCAAGCTATGTAATATAGTTCAGTCTATGCAAGATGTTCATGAATTGCAGGCAGATTTAAACAAACTAAGTGTTTGGGCGTCCACTTGGCAGATGAAGTTTAATGTAGATAAATGTAAAGTTATGCCTCTGGGTACCAACAACCTGCATGCATCATATGTCCTAGGGGGAGCTACACTGGCGGATTCACTTGTTGAGAAGGATCTGGGTGTACTTGTAAATCATAAACTCAATAACAGCATTCAGTGTCAATCAGCTGCGTCAAAGGCCAGCAGGATATTGTCGTGTATTAAAAGAGGCATGGACTCACGGGACAGGGATGTAATATTGCCACTTTACAAAGCATTAGTGAGGCCTCATCTAGAATATGCAGTTCAGTTCTGGGCTCCAGTTCATAGAAAGGATGCCCTGGAGTTGGAAAAAATACAAAGCAGAGCAACGAAGCTAATTAGGGGCATGGAGAATTTAAGTTATGAGGAAAGATTAAAAGAATTAAACCTATTTAGCCTTGAAAAAAGACGACTAAGGGGGGACATGATTAACTTATATAAATATATTAATGGCACATACAAAAAATATGGTGAAATCCTGTTCCTTGTAAAACCCCCTCAAAAAACAAGGGGGCACTCCCTACGTCTGGAGAAAAAAAGGTTCAACCTGCAAAGGCGACAAGCCTTCTTTACCGTGAGAACTGTGAATCTATGGAATAGCCTACCGCAGGAGCTGGTCACAGCAGGGACAGTAGATGGCTTTAAAAATGGGTTAGATAATTTCCTAGAACAAAAAAGTATTAGCTCCTATGTGTAGAAATTTTTCCTTCCCTTTTCCCGTACCTTGGTTGAACTTGATGGACATGTGTCTTTTTTCAGCCGTACTAACTATGTAACTATGTAATATGTAACTATGTAACATCTCATGTATTTATTTATAGTTTGTCTGTTTTTGTTTTTTTTTAGTTTTTTAGTTATTTGCTTGTAGTTTGGGTCGGGTTGCTTGAACGTATGATCCAACCTACATCCAATAGCCCAAAATTGCAGCGCTATGCTGAATACATGTTCTCCTGTATTGATGTGGCCTTAATTGTGTAATAGTATTCTCAATCACATTCACTCGCTCATATACAGTTAAATATATAAGAAATGCTTGCTTTTCTTCCATAGTAGCCGGACCTCTGAGCAACAGGAAGCGACCAAATGTATCAGGTTGCAATTGTTCAATTAAAAACACTGTGAACAAAGTAAATTATCCACATGAATACAATATATAGCCTTGTCATTCTAACATGATGTTTATAGTTGATGCAGGTGCATTCACATTATTCATGTTGTAAAATATTTAATGCTGGATTACCTTTAAATGACATGACAATAGAAACATAATTGCTGATTCATTCCCATCCACAATTACAAATAATTCTGTGTGAAATTCCCTTTGATGCAGACACTTTAAATGTGTCAGATGAAAGTGTGTCCTGTCTTTTATAGGGAATGGTTGAAGAGGAGGGTTTTAAAGCTATATACAAGCATATTTTATGTCTGTCCATAAATATTTTTATTTGATGATGGAATTTGTTTTTCTTTTCTACTTTGTTTCCAAATATATAAGGTATCCAGTGATGTTTGACATGTTAAGGCTAAGTTCACACTACCGTCCTCTTCCGTTTAGGTATCTGCCGTCAGAGGAAGAGATGACCAAAAGCCCAAACGGAAAGCATCACTTCTGTGTGAATTACCATTAATTTCAATGGTAATTCTTTAGTTTCTGTTGGATTCCGTTTGCCTCTGTTCGCTAGGTTTCCGTTTTTTTTTTCACTGAAGCAAAACGGAATCCAACTGAAACAAGAATTACTATTGAAATCAATAGTAATTCAAACAGTAGCGATGCTTTCCGTTTGGCCTTTCGGTCATCTCTTTCTCTAATGGAAGAGACCTGAACGGAAGATGACGGTAGTGTGAACTTAGCCTAACATAATATAAGCAGCCTTTTATCTTTATTGTGATTCCCACATTTAGAGCTATCTGTATAATATTGTTTAGTTACATATTGTGACACATCATCTTCATTGAATTTTTTAGTAGGAAATGATCCCAGAAGCTAGCAAAATGGGTCTGTGCAGTACACATTGTACACTAGACAATTGTGTATCTTGACCATTGTTTGTGATGTGGTATTGGTACAGTGCTACCTTATTGAGGCAAATGGTGGCATCTAGGATAAAACTAAAATGTTTCCATATGAATCTTCTCTGCACATTTTGTGGCTTATTTTGGTATCTTTTCAGTTCATGTGTGTGTGTGTGCGCGCGCGCGCGAGAGAGAATTTGCAGTGGATGTTGTTTTTTCTTTAGCTTGACAGATAAAACAATTATCAGATTTTGAGAATGACAAACTTTGAAATGTAAACATCACATTTTATTTTCGGACATCTGTACTACTCTCAATGTGTTTTGACAAATCTACTGAATAGATATTCCTCTAGTAGGGTCCTGGTGTAATTTGACGGTAATTCTATTCTAGGAATTTAAATCTCTTACAAGTGTCAGGGAAGCAACATGTCAAATATAAAGCTAACTTGAGTGGTTTAAAACCATTATCTACAGCTATCCAACATCACAATACACCATTACAGGTGGCAATTGTAGAAAGAGAAGTGTAAATCGGATAAGTACTTTATTGTCCAAATACTGATATTATTTATAACCATTAGCAACCATGATTAAATGAAAAACCATTTATTATAACAAGCCATGTAATACAATATAGTACCAATACTGAAAGTGCATCTCCATATATGTAATGAAACTCACGTGCACATGAGTGTTCATTCTACTCATGTTACTCTTTGTAGTATTTTAGCTGTTAGCGCAGTAGTTTGTACTCTAGAGCTGCTTTTCCTACAGTTACTGTGGCCAGGAAGTTGCAATCATAGTCTACTATTGTAGAAACTATAAAGATCCATCTTTAGTCACTCAGTCACCCAATGTACATAAATGCTTGCACAGACACTTCCTGCTCTTTCTTCCTCCTCTTGTGGCTCGATGTTTGTCAGTCTTGTGTATCTTACTGCTAAGGTCACACCCCTGCTCTATTTGTACTTTGATAATTACGCTAAGGCAGAAGTACAATAAATGACCGTTCACATGCCCTGGGAACCAAACTCCTTTTAGAGCTTCTATGCATTTCAGTGAAATCTAGAAGATTATAGAATGTAGAGGCGTGATTTTTAAATAAAAATAATGAATAAAGTTTAAATACCATTAGTGAAATATGCTGTACCGTGACTTTTTATTTTCACCTAATCATTGTAATACAGTAGCAGCTTCTGCCTCAGATTTTCAAAACTACTTTAGAGTCCAATGGCTGAAGCAATCTTGCAGAAAGTTATGATGAAGCAAGAAAAGGCAAGCAACAGGCCAAGTTTGGTACACGAGCAGCAACAGCTTTTGGGAGACTTAGGGTATGTTCACACGCAGTGACCAAAAACGTCTGAAAATACGGAGCTGTTTTCAGGAGAAAACCGCTCCTGATTTTCAGACGTTTTTGTAGCAACTCGTGTTTTTCGCTGCGTATTTTACGGCTGTTATTGGAGCTGTTTTTTAATGGAGTCAATGAAAAACTGTTCCAAAAACGGCCCAAGAAGTGACATGCACTTCTTTATCGCGGGAGTCTTTTTACACGCCGTATTTTGACAACGACACGTAAAATTACACCTCGTGGGAACAGAACACCGTAAAACCCATTGCAAGCAATGGGCAGATATTTGTAGGCGTATTAGGGGCGTTTTTTCAGGCGTAATACGATCGAATTACGTCTGAAAACACTGCGTGTGAACATACCCTAAGGCAAAGTCTCAGAAGCAATCCAGGTTCGATAACACATCAACAGCAACAGATTTTGAGAGCGAAAGGGCTCATGCACATGGCAGAACCCTGAGCCAGTACTGCAGTGCATGGAGGCCTTCCAGCACCTAAGTATGGAGCTATATGGCTTCTATGTGCTGCCATACAGACTCTGTGAACATTCTTCCCTAGAAGTATGGAGGTACACTAAAAGCCTTATCAACATCTATGGTAGCCAAATTACAGCTCCATACAAAACAAAGCTGTAATACAGTCGTGTACATGAGCCTTAAGGCAGAGTCCTGTCAGAAGCATTCCAGGTTTGTTACACAAAAAAAATCACTGGAAAAGGACTGGAGTTTATAATAAAATATAACTTTTACTGAAGTATAATCTAAAATAGATATAACAAAACTACATGCAAAAAGAAAAAAATTACACGTTATAATGACCTTCTCATTGATGAAAAATACAGGGTTAAATAAGCATAAGTAGTGCGAATATAACCCTCATATTGTATGAAGAAAAAAGCCACAAATTATGCAACATGTAGAAAACATTGATAGAATGTGATTTGAGAGCTGGTATTCCGAAGTATCGATCCTAATACATTTCCCACATATATGAAAAAAGACTTGTAGTAGCTATGGGGTTTGTTGTGTATATACCCCCCTACCCGTTCCTGTTGTGGTGTCTCTCAATCGAGTTGGATAGATTAAGATGAAATCCTGTTCACAACCTCAAGTTTGGAAAGATTCTCCCGACGCGTTTCCTCCAGGCAACAGAGTCATCAGGGGAGACTAAGCCTTTAAATATTGTTTCAGCGTGTGGCATATTACTGGTTGTGGCTCCCAATTTGAGAGCGCTTGCAGTGGCAAGTTCACGGCAGAGCAATGAAACTATAACGCAACATCTCCTCCGCTCCATGCGCTCGTGTTGAGCGTCCTGAAGTTATCTTGCACGAATAAGCAGCAATAGTTTTGGAGAGTAATGGTGACTATAGACTGTTTTTTTCGTACAAAATAATAATTATTGTTTTGTTAGTATTCACAAAAATGAATCAAGAACTGACTTATCAACATATCATCTAGAAAATGTATAGTTCCTTCTTGAAAATTTTAGTCAGTTGGTGATACATTTATGCACAGCAGCGATCATCATATTACAAGAAGATAAGCAATGATTATTCAACATCACAGGGGGTTCAACTGCAGAAGAGGTTCCTTCGCGGAAACTGAGAAATGCTAAAATATAGCAAGTGTGATTAATAAACTAATAAATTGAACATCAGAATAATGTGTTTATATGGTGTTTTGATCGTTCGTGACACGTAATTGCTCCTCACGTCTTTTTAACGCTTGGCAATTTTTACATGCAATTGTTCAGATAATTCTAAGTTTCAATTATTAATTGGGTAAAAATTTGCTACCGCTGTAGATAGCACAAGGCTGCACACTGCCATAACAATCCGCTTTGCTTCTAGTCAAGCTAACCGGAAGTGCAAGATCAAGGCTTATAGAAGGTCAGAGTGTTGGGATAAACAAGTCTGGAACAAGAAGCTTGGTAATTGTCACACATGGATAAAACTGGACAGTAAGGCTATGTTCACACGGGGTATTTTGGCGAGTTTTTTGACGCGGAAACCGCGTCGCAAAACTCTGCAAAAACTGCCCGAGAACGCCTCCCATTGATTTCAATGGGAGGCGTCGGCGTCTTTTTCCCGCGAGCATTTAAACTGCCTCGCGGGAAAAAGAAGCGACATGCCCTATGTTCGGGCGCTTCCGCCTCTGACCTCCCATTGCCTTCAATGGGAGGCAGAGAAACCGTATTTCGCGCTGTTTTATGCCCGCGGCTCTCAATGGCCGCGGGCGAAAAACGGCGCAAAAATCGCCGCGAAAATCGGCGTGCAGGGAGAGGAAAATCTGCCTCAAAGTTCCAAACGGAATTTTGAGTCAGATATTCCTCCCCCAAAATACTCCGTGTGAACATAGCCTTAAATTGGAATGTGAGCAGACCAGCATCTCAGGTAGCTCAGTGAGAAGTGCTGCTACTGGGACCAGGACAGTTTATGGGATCAAATTCTAACACTAGTATTAAGACCAATTTTATGTGTTGTATAAATTCCTAGACTACATGCTCCAATTTATCAGAGCCAAGTTTCACATTTGGTGCTGTAAGCCAAATAAATTTTTTTAATGTATGGTTTTACATCGCCCCACAGGTATAGGTGGGAAATTGCGTGTTTGCAGTCACACCTGTGCTATGTATTTGTTTCTTTTCTTTTTTACATCGATATTAGTGGATGATGAATTTGAGATTCTAATGCAAAAATAAGTTAAGATGCACTATTCCACTCAGAAGTCATGCAATAAAATAGCTCCAGTGTCGATGCAGTGTAGAATTTTACAATATGACACTAATCTATGAATAATGTACAATCGCTTTCATTCTGAAAACCTATTTGCTGTTATGGTTTGTCACAAATATATAATATAGTATATATAAGTAGGGTGGTATGGGTTACAGGTCTTGAAATGGGGGTATGGATCTTGAAAATAGACCCACTTATACACTGTAGCTCTCTACGGCTCTCGTTATTCTGTTTAGTCAGTTTTAGTGATCGTGAGAAATGGAGCCAACTGACAAGATGAGTCTTTTTTTTCTATTGCTTACTTTAAAGCTCTAAAATATATAAAATTACATTGTCACTATTTTGAATAATACTGTTTCCTAGCTGACACCTATCAAATGCGATTTATCTGAACAATGCATGTTTTGTCTGTGCTACTAAACAAAAATGTATGTGCCACTGAAAAAAAAATCATTCTACCCATGTTCTTCAAAGTTCTCATTATGTTGTTTTGGTCTATAAGTGCTGAAAAATTCCTTTAGCTGCAGTCATCAGATAAATGGTTAACAATGTCCAGAATGATTCATCCTTTAACTAAAGCCTATACTGACACTTATAATAACGAGTATTTGGCAAGAGCACTAAAGACATTTCTACATTAAGCTGGTGACATCCCTTTCATTTATACCTTTGATGCATTAATAACCCATAAAAATATACATGAGAAATATTTATACTGTAGCCCTGCAGCTAATATTCTGCCTGCTTCCATAATAATCATAAGGAATTAGATTTGTTTTCTGGAGTGAAAAACTAGAAAGATCACAATATTCACAATTGTTAACTTTATTCATATTCTTTCTTGTACAGACATAAAAGCTCTTTACAGTTGGTAGAGAATTATTTAACCTTTTAATATTAACTGCGCTTTATTGATTTTATGTTATGGAATTGACAAAATAGAGCAAATTGTTACAGTGGAATGAAATTAATTTTTTTTTGAAACAACAAGAAAACTGAAAACTTTAGATTGCATATGTATTCACTCACTTTGCTATAAAAACCCCTAAATAAGATAGGGTCAAATCAATTAACATCAGAAGTCACATCATTATTTCAATAAAATGTGAGATGATCTGTCACATGATGTCAGTATAAATACACCTGTTCTGAAGCACCACTGAGTCTGCAACACCACTAAGCAAACAACGTGAAGACCAAGGTGCTTTCCAAACAGGTCAGAGACAGACTTGTAGATGTATAGATCAGGGTTGAGTTATAAAAAAAATATACCAAACTTTGAACGTCACACAGAGCAACATTAAATCCATTATAATATAATGGAAAATATGGCACAATTACAAACCTGACAAGAGAAGGCCGCTCACCAAAACTCACGGACCGGGCAAGGAGGGTTTTAATCAGAGATTCAACGAAGACATCCAAAGCGGTGATGAAAGTATATGTCCATAGGACTAGTATAAGCCATCCACTCCACAGAGTAGGGCTTTATGGAACAGTGGCCAGAAAAAAGCCATTGCTATAAGAAAACACATTTTCAGTTCGCTAAACAGCGTGTAGCAGACTCCCCATATACATGGAAGAAGGTTCTTCGGTCAGATGAGAATGAAATTTAACTTTTTGGCCATCATAGGAAACGCTATGTGTGGTGTTAACCCAACACTTCCCATCATTACAAGAACACCATTCACACAGTGAAGCATGGTGGTGGCAGCATAATCCGCTTCTCTTGAAGGCCGAGTAGTGGCGCAAATAGAAGAATCCAACACGGCACTGGTACTGGAAATATTATGTAGCAGGGCTGACTCGGCCGCCGGGTGCTTTACGCCGCCCACCTGCTTAAACGATCTGTAGCCGTCCGTGGTACATGGCGGCAGATTGCAGAGGAGCAGAGCGGAGGCCCCGCCTCTCGCATCCATAACAACCTAGTGCTGCAGCGCAGATGACGTATTCATGTCACACTGACACGATTACGTCATCTGTGCGATTGCACCGCATCGCTATGTTATTGTGGATGCAAGGGGCGCCAAGTCAAGTGCCAGTGGGAAGACAGTGACGGGAGTCGGGACCGTGTTAGGTGAGTTTGTTTTAATTATTCTTATTGGAGCAAAGGCATCAAACTGACTGGGGACACAAACCTGTGATCTAAAACATTCACATGGGGGCATAAACTGGGGGCTCGCTTGACTTTTACATGGGAGAACAACAACAGACTAACTTCTATATGGGTGCATGTATGTATGTATGTCCATGTATGATACTGTCTGATGGGCCCTGTATCTAAGCCTACATTGTGGTAGACTTAGATACATCATCTAACAGACAGTACCACACATTGGCCCTGTATCTAAGCCTACCACATGTGTTACTCAGTTTTTTTGTGTTTGTGCTTTTTCTACAGTTTCGGTCATTAGACTACGTCGGATTCGAGGACTACTTCGATGATGGCTTTTTTTTATTTTCAATAAAATATTTTTTCTCTGTCCTTGTACTTTCTTTTCAACTTTTATTATTCCTGCATCAGTAATGGCCACTGGCTGATTGACAGGGTCCATTACTGAGGCAGGGCTTAGTGTTAGCCCGTGCAGATGCTAACACTAACCCCCCATTATTATCCCGGTACCCCCCACCACCAGGGGTGCCGGGAAGATCTGGCTAAAATCCAGTACAGGACCATCTGTAGCGACGGTCGGGCACTGGGGCGGTCGTGGGCTGGTATTATTAGGCTGCGAAAGGCCAGAAACAGTGTCCCTTCCCACCCTGGTAATGCCAGGCTGCTGCTGTGTTGTCTGGCTGGTTATGAAAAATGTGGGGGACTCCACGTAATTATTATTTTTTTAAATGGAAAAAACAACCCCCCAATTTTTCATAACCAGCCAGATACAACACCGCAACGGCAGGCAGCATTACCAGGATGGGAAGGGCCACTGTTTCTTGCCTTTCCCAGCCTAATAATACCAGCCTGCGGCCGTCCCAGTACCCAACCATCACTACAGATGGTCGGGTGCTGGATCGTACTCTGCTCTTCCCGACAGCCCTGGAGGTGGTGGGTACCGGGGTAATAATGGGGGTTAGCGATAGCCTTTGCACCGGCTAACACTAAGCCCCACCTTAGTAATGGATGTTGTCAATCAGCCAGCGGCCGTTAGTAAGGTGGTAGTAATAAAGTTTAAAAAAATACAAGGACATAGAAAAACTATTTTATTGAAATTAAAAAAAAAAAACACATCCCTCCTTAACCATTTTATTGAGAATAATAAAAGCCGTCATCGAAGTAGTCCTCGAATCCGAAGTAGTCCAACATCCGAACATGTAAAAAAAACAAACACAAAAATATTAGTAACACATAACAAAGCAAAGCAATTATATACATACACATTTTTGGGGGGGGGGGGGGGGGGTGAACCTATGTTAGTACAAGGATACTTACTGCTGGGGCCCTGTATCTAAGTATATCATATAAAATGTTTTCATATTCACTGTCTAGTTTGTGCCTTTATACCGCAGCCGCTCGAGTTGCACCGCAAAGAGGCCCACTAAGGCTCTTTCGCCCAAGGGCCTCCCTAAACCTGGAGCCGGCCCTGCTGTGTAAGTACACCAAATACAAATGTTCATGACTGTAGTTTACTCACATTCATGAGGGCAATTGATCTAGCAAAACAAATCTCACCTGGCTCTTCTTTGGAGGGGTGTTCTGGTACTTCTAAATGTTACTAACTGGAATGTGGACCCTCTGTGCCACCATCGGATTGATGCTAGCTACACTGACGGCAGAGGCGAAGGTATCGCTGGTATTCACCCTTTTCCTCTATATGGGGATGGGCACTTTGCTGCAGAGGATCCCCAGGTCGAGGCCACCAAAGTAACTTCAAATTGGTAGTAGCTGCGCAGGCGGTGATTTCAATGGCCAGTCATTAAATACAGAGCAGAGTCTCTAGGTAGCAACAAGGATGGGTGGCAGCCAGACAACGTACCAATGGGTGGAGCCAAGGCAGGGGCGTAGCTAGGGGGGGCAGGCGGGGCATGTGCCCCGGGAGCAGCTTAGAGGGGGGCGCCAGCGCCAGCGCCACCTCCTCCTGCACTATAATTGTACCTGTGTCGCAAGGACACAGGTATAATTAGAAGTAATGAATGACCGGGCACGTTCCGTGCCCGGCCATTCAGCGCCTTTCCACGAATGAAGCGACTGGTACCTTTTGTACCAGTGACGCTTCCGGCGATGAAAGGCGCTGACTGACTGACTGGGAAAGTCATTCTGCCCAGCCAATCATCGCCTTTCATAGACGCTGCGTTCAACCCCCAGGAGACCTGCGCAGAAGAGAGCAGGTCTCCATGGCTGCCGGACAGCGTGGGAGCGGGAATAAGGTGAGTGAATTGTTTTTTTGTTTTTTTTAATTGTAATAAAAGTGTGCGGCTGTATCTACAGTGGGACGACTTTGTCTACGGGGGGGGGGGACTTTATCTACACGCGGGGGGCTTTATCTACAGGGGGGGCTATATACTGGGGTGGGCTATCTATGGAGCACCATATACAGGGGTGGGTTATAGCTACAGAAGGGGCTATATAGTATATAGCGCCCCTATAGATATAGCCCACCCCTGTAGATATAGCCCCCCTGTAGATATAGCCCCCCCCTGTAGATCTAGCCCCCCTGTAGATCTAGCCCCCCTGTAGATATAGTCCCCCTGTAGATATAGTCCCCCCTGTATATAGCCCATTCCTGTATATAGCCCACCCCTGTACATAGCCCTTCTGTAGATATAGTCCCCCTGTAGATATAGTCCCCCCCTGTATATAGCCCACCCATGTATATCGCCCACCCCTGTATATAGCCCACCCATGTAGATATAGTCCCCCTGTAGATATAGCCCCCCTGTAGATATAGTCCCCCTGTAGATATAGCCCACCCCTGTATATAGTATCCCACAAATATCTCCCCCTATAGTGCTCCACAGAAAGCCCATCCCTGTATATAGCCCCCTTGTACATATAGTCAACCCCTGTATATAGTGCTCCACAGATAGCCCACCCCTGTATATAGTATATACAGGGGTGGGCTATCTGTGGAGCACTATATACAGGGGTGGACTATCTAATGGAGCACTATATACAGGGGTGGACTATATGTACAGGGGGGCTATATACAGGGGTGGGCTATATGTGGAGCACTATATACAGGGGTGGGCTATCTGTGAAACACTATATACCAGGGGTGGACTATATGTGGAGCACTATATACAGGGGTGGACTATATGTGGAGCATTATATACAGGGGTGGGCTATATCTACAGGGACGCTACATACATGGTTGGGCTATCTGTGGAGCACTATATACAGGGGTGGGCTATATCTACAGGGGGGCTATATACAGGGGTGGGCTATATCTACAGGGGGGCTATATACGGGGTGGGCTATCTGTAGAGCACTATATACAGTGGTGGGCTATAGCTACAGGGGGCTATATACAGGGTTGGGCTATACGTGGAGCACTATATACAGGGCTTGGCTATATCAACAGGGGGCTATATACAGGGGTGGGCTATCTGTAGAGCACTATAGGGGGAGTTATTTGTGGGACACTATATACAGGGGTGGGCTATATGGGGGCACTATCTACAGGGGGCTCTATGGCAGGCACTATCTACAAGGTGAACAGTGTGTGTGTGTGTGTGTGTGTGTGGGACACGGTGTATGGTGCTATTATAATTACAGGTGCAGTGTATGGCGCTATTATATTTAGGGGCGTAGTATGTGGTATAATGATAACTTTATATTTATTTATAGGTGCAGAAATGTTGGTAACGTGAGAAGCTGAAGACATGTGAGCGGCAAACTGCAGAAATGGGCTGTGACCGGGAGAAGTCATCATAGAGGTCTGGACCGGATGGAGAAAAAGAACTAGAATCTGAGACGTCACCGGTGAGTCACTTAATGTAAATGTTTATTCTGCCTCTAATCAGTAATGTAGTCACTGTATGATCTGCAGCGAGATGATTATGATAGGATTTATTTTTGTGAAACCGCAACTCCCAGCATATCCTTATCATTGTTCGGGCCATGCTGGGAGCTGTAGATTTGCACTAAATTGAGCTGTATTTGTTCTGGTGTTGTATTTATGTACTGAGCTTGGTTCTGGTGTTGTGTATAGAACCATATTGCTTGTAAGATGTACAAATGTGTTACATAAAAAGCAATGACACGTCGATTGGTAGAGAAAACAAACACGGCGAGGGGGAAGGAGATGTCGGGAAAGAGGTTGGGTGGGGGGCGCCAAACTGAATCTTTGCCCCGGGTGCTGGAGAACCTAGCTACGCCTCTGGCCAAGGACATAGTCAGGGACAAAGGCAGAAGTAAAAAAACAGATTTGAGGACCAGACTAGGATCACACAGCAGAACCAAAATCAGAAACCAGGAACAAAGTAAAACATCAGGAATCGGGATACAGTAATCAGAGGAGCTACAATGCTCAGGACGCTAGAGGCAGGCTGAAAGACCAAAGACAGTCAGGCAATAAGAGAGGGGAGTAGCTGGTATAAATTTTAAGGCCTTGATGATGTCATCAGTAGCAATCAGGAGTAAAAATTGTGTTCCATAGCAACAGAACTCAGAACCAGAGAAGAGTTAACCATAACTTATCTATAGCAATAGGGTCTGGTTGAACAGCAGAGAGAAAGTGATGTAAGATCCTAGGCAGGTATGTAACATAAAAAATATCTTCTAGGGCAGGGAATGTTATAAAATAATAAACTATCCGCTACTCACTGAAATACCGCCTACTCGCTCCAGCGATGCTGCTCCAGTCCTGGAATATATTACAGAGGCTACATACTGCTGCAGTTAATTGCTGATCTCCAAGGACACGAATTGTTAAAAATGGCAATACATTGTTTGCTCTTTATGTAAATCCCCAAAATTTGGTACATTGATTCTTCCTAAAAAAAAAAAAGTACTTTATAATATCCACTTACAATGTTTTATAATACTCTATCATTTCAATTTCACGTGACAGATATTTGTTAATTAATCACTAGAAGTGGATAGTTCTGCTTTGTTCTTTTATTGTACATAGCAGTTTCCTCATCGGTGGTTGCTGCTTTTAGTTCATAATCATCATCAATCTGCAGCAAATCTGAACAAGTAGAGCTGTGGGCTATACAGAACTTGGATTTTAGACTACAGTACATCAGGCTCCCTTAAAAGGTTATTTCCAACGTATTGATTAATGCCCAAGTGTTCGGGATTGTGAATTTATTAATACTTAAATACTTTCTTTTTTCTGTAATGCAGTATTTTCCAGCTATATAATCCTCTCCACCCCATGCCATATGTTTAGTTGTGGTAGTCATTCCTATACAGTGAAGGAAATAAGTATTTGATCCCTTGCTGATTTTGTAAGTTTGCCCACTGTCAAAGTCATGAACAGTCTAGAATTTTTAGGCTAGGTTAATTTTACCAGTGAGAGATAGATTATATATAAAAAAGAAAAGAAAATCACATAGTCAAAATTATATATATTTATTTGCATTGTGCACAGAGAAATAAGTATTTGATCCCCTACCAACCATTAAGAGTTCAGCCTCCTCCAGACCAGTTACACGCTCCAAATCAACTTGGTGCCTGCATTAAAGACAGCTGTCTTAAATGGTCACCTGTATAAAAGACTCCTGTCCACAGACTCAATTAATCAGTCTGACTCTAACCTCTACAACATCGGCAAGACCAAAGAGCTTCCTAAGGATGTCAGGGACAAGATCATAGACCTGCACAAGGCTGGAATGGGCTACAAAACCATAAGTAAGACGCTGGGTGAGAAGGAGACAACTGTTGGTGCAATAGTAAGAAAATGAAAGACATACAAAATGACTGTCAATCGACATCGATCTGGGGCTCCATGCAAAACCTCACCTCGTGGGGGTATCCTTGATCCTGAGGAAGGTGAGAGCTCAGCCGAAAACTACACGGGGGGAACTTGTTAATGATCTCAAGGCAGCTGGGACCACAGTCACCAAGAAAACCATTGGTAACACATTACGCCGTAATGGATTAAAATCCTGCAGTGCCCGCAAGGTCCCCCTGCTCAAGAAGGCACATGTACAGGCCCGTCTGAAGTTTGCAAATGAACATCTGGATGATTCTGAGAGTGATTGGGAGAAGGTGCTGTGGTCAGATGAGACTAAAATTTAGCTCTTTAGCATTAACTCAACTCGCCGTGTTTGGAGGAAGAGAAATGCTGCCTATGACGCAAAGAACACCGTCCCCACTGTCAAGCATGGAGGTGGAAACATTATGTTTTGGGGGTGTTTCTCTGCTAAGGGCACAGGACTACTTCACCGCATCAATGGGAGAATGGATGGACCCGAAACATACAGCCAAGGCAAGAAAGGAGTGGCTCAAAAAGAGCCAGTCTCCAGAACTTAATCCCATCGAAAACTTATGGAGGGAGCTGAAGATCCGAGTTGCCAAGCGACAGCCTCGAAATCTTAATGATTTACAGATGATCTGCAAAGAGGAGTGGGCCAAAATTCCATCTAACATGTGTGCAAACCTCATCATCAACTACAAAAAACGTCTGACTGCTGTGCTTGCCAACAAGGGTTTTGCCACCAAGTATTAAGTCTTGTTTGCCAAAGGGATCAAATACTTATTTCTCTGTGCACAATGCAAATAAATATGTATAATTTTGACAATGTGATTTTCAGTTTTTTTTTAAAATATAATCTCTCTCTCACTGGTAAAATTAACCTAGCCTAAAAATTCTAGACTGTTCATGTCTTTGATAGTGGGCAAACTTACAAAATCAGCAAGGGATCAAATACTTATTTCCTTCCTTCATAGATATGACCAACGCCACTGTTTGCCATCGGCCCAGTTTCCCATCTTTCTGATTTCGTCGAGTTAGCACCTGCACACTACCTCTTGGACCTTCCTCCTCTGTACCTCATATTAGTTCTCAGAGACGGCTCCTAAGCATGTGCAGTAGTCCTGGAGCCGACCCTGCCTTTGCACTCGGCACAGCACAGGAGATCGCTTATCATTAAACACACACTGCGCTTGTTCCTCCACAATGTTATCTCTAGCCGCAAATATAGAGATAATATTGTTAAATCTAGAATAAAGGGGGTTTTACATTGGGCAGGCAAGCGTTCATAGAACGCTCGTTGCCGATAATTGCCCTGTGTAAACAGGGCAGCGATCAGCAGATGAACGAGCAAGTACTGCTGATCGTATCGATTTTAAAAAAAGTAAAATATTCCCCGATACACATAGTTTTACTAGTGGCCCTGTGCTGTCTTCTTTCTAAATGGCTAGACAAAGACATACCGAGTATAGACATGATTGTTACACAATTGAAAACACTATTGGGGTTGATCCGTATAGAAGTGGAAAGACAAAAAGAGTCAGGTGCTGAGAATTTTTTTTACCAAGTGGAGAATCTTTATTGAATCACACTTTACTGCTCCAGAAATAGCAGTAATTGTCACACCATTTAAATACACTGCCTGGCACAATAGGAAACTTCTGAAAGTCACTCGTGGGGGATTGCAACTCATGTCTTAATTTGAGAATGTTGTCTGGAATCATTCACTCTTACTGTTTACTCTGGTAGCCGGAGTCGTGCTTTAGGTGGAGGGAGTGGGGATTTTCACTCTTACGTTATGAAATACATTATATGCCATGTGTTTTCTTATATGCTTTATTTTCTGTGTTCTATTATGAATACTTTCTATGCGATCTTTGTATTTGTTACAAAATTTGGAAATTATTCAAATAAAGTATTTTAGTTGTCGGCAGCACATCTTGGTGTGTAAATAGGGAGATGCGCTGCCATCATGATGATAATGTATGGAGACGAGCGATTGGAGTAACAACTGCTCATTCCCATACACAGCTCCTTGTGACCGGAGCAAACGAGTGCCGATCAACAAGCTGTCTCGTTTATTGGTGATCACTGCATTGGCCAAAATCGGCCGATGTAATAGGGCCTTTAGTCCAGTGTGTTAGAATTTTCACATAGCAAGATCGGGGGTGCGGACGTAGAGACAAGCAGTGCTGTGAGATTAACACAGCACTGGTTGCTGGTGAAACGAGAGCACGGGAAGCAACATACCCCTATTTCGGAAAATGCAGAGGAATAAGACATGGGGAAAGGAACATTAGAAATATAAGAAGGGGAATTTCTGTGATGGATGCCTAAATGTGGATTAAATAAATGTAGGCATGAGGGGAAGATGGGGTTGCCAAGTTCAGATCGACTGATTATATGTAATTTATGCATACAGCTGGATATCCAGAGGAAGAAGTAGAACCGAAATCCAGCGCTTGAGGTAAGTAAAAAGAACCAACGTTCCACTTTTATTAATAATAAGTCAAGTTTAAAAACGAAGAAGTAGTGGATGATGTAACTGAGTACAGAGCTGGGTAGAAGATCAAAATTGCCTTAGTTCATTTTGCCTACGCGTTTCTGACACGTACTGTGTCCTTACTCATGGCATGCATGTTGTTTGCTGCTGGTCGTGCAGGATTCCGGGCGCTGTCTGTTCACAGACACAACAAACGGTGAGCTGGAGGATTCCCTCCCCCCCTTTCCTATTCTAAGTTTTAGCTGGATATCCACTTTTATTGAACAGAAGATGCTGTAAAAATATTTTTTTTTATATATATGTTTGGAGCCAGTAATAAAATTTAATTATAAAAAGAAGGAAAAAAACAGTTGGTTACAGGTATAGTGAGAAGAATATGAACAATCTGGAATCTTTTGCATGTATAGACTTCTAAAGTGAAGAAAGCAACTTACAGTGAAAAGGTGGTCATAGCCTGGAATCAGTCCTGATTACGAAGAGGTGCAGTGAGCAGCTGTCCAACCCTGAAATCACCCTCATCTTCTTGAGTATGCAACTGGTACAGTTTATCACTGCTGGTGGTAGCATCATGCTTTAGAGCTGTCTCTCTTTATGTGAAGCAGCAATAATGCATTGTATGAATAAAGAATATAGTGGATTTTACATGTTGAATTAACACCACATCTGTCAGAAGTTTGTGTTCAAATCCTATGTCCCAGGCAGTTGCTCTTCTCATTGAACTACTAGTGCTGCTGGACAGCTCGAATGCTGAATCTATTTTCTAGCTTCTCTTGATTCTTGCCTCTTAAGATTCCTTGCTTGATTACCTTATTAGTCTGACCATTTGACTTCCTCTATAAGTCTGGAGTCACTTCCTCCTTGCCAGACTATTGAGCTGCCTGCATCTAGTCTAGTTCATTGCTGCCCTACTCTACAAACTATTGCTGCTTATTTGTGTACCGCGCTTGGATTTTTTTATGACCACGTCTCTGCCTTACGCTGCACATTCTTGAGTTGACGCTTATCTGTGTTCCGAACTTGGATTGTTTCTTGACTAAATCTCTGCGTTATGCTACTAACTGAAAGCACTAATCAAACTTTTGAATAGTACCTTCGCTGCTTCAGGATGACTGGTTGGATTACTTACCCACAGCTATAATAACTCTGAGCATAGATCAACACCACAAAGTCCTTTCTGTGCTAATACAGGCCTTCACCCAGTCTTCAATCCTGATTTACCAATTTCTACCTCTCCTCCATAAGTGACTGAATGTTTGCAGACATTAAAAAAGGTCTAAAATAAGATTGTTGAGAGTTTGTACGATGCTCAAAAATAATTTAAACAGGCTGCTTTTCAAGTGTATGGCTTTCCACAAAGCTGAAAATACCTTCCCCAAAATTGGGGTAGAAATATATTGGGCCATTTCAAATTTCTGCTTAAACTAATGAAGTCACTTTTCATCCAAAACTTCCTGAGACTATGAAACTATGAAGGTGCATCCTGTTTTTCTTTGCACTCAAATCCATTTTATTAAAATCCTCTTGAAGTGAAGTTGAATATATTATTGAAAAGATCTTGGACTCCAGAATTTTTCAGAATAAGTTGCATTACTTAATTCAGTGGAGGGGGGGGTGGCTCTCAAGAGAATTCCATGGAACCAGAAGAAAATGTTCATGCTCCTAATCTTTCAAAACATTTTCATCAGAGATATGCTCTCAAGCCAGCCTCTAGGACAGGGGTGGGGAATGTCCGGCCCACGGGATCATTTGGTATGGCCCGAACTCACTCTCATCGCTGCTGCCACAGTGATTCCGCCCTACTCACTCACAATTAGGATTAGCATGGCAGCGGCGGTCTGAGTGAGATCGGTGCGTGCTGGCCCAAGAGTGGATCAGCCCGATCCCCTGAACTGAGTCAGTGACGTGAGGTCAGGTGACTGGACTGTGCCAGCCCAAGAGTGGACCAGTCCAGTCACCTGACCTGAGTCAGGGACGTGGTGGTCAGGTGACCGGACTGGTCCACTCCCGGGCCGGCATTGGCATAGCTATAAGGGTCTTAATGGTCGCAATTTTGACCAGTCCCCTAAGCCTGGGGGGTTCGCAGGGCCCCCGTTGTCACACAGCGCTGACTGGGCTGGTCCCGCTTCCAACTTAATCTGCATCCACAGGACGCACATTCAGTTGGGTTCAATGCTGGAGACTTGCACCAGAATTCACAGTGCCGCAAGCAGCTTGGTGCAGGCAGACGCGATGTAGTGACATCATCGCTGTCTGCGCCGATTCACTCACAGCACAGTGCAGAGGAGAAGGATCCTCCACCCGTCGTGGAAACTGGGATAGGTAAGTAATTATGTTATTGTTTTTCTATTAGGGACATACCTATGGGGGCATTATACTGGGTATGGGAGGGGGGCTCATATGGTAGCTGCTGAGGGGGCATTATACTGGGTATGGGACAGCTATGGGGGCATTATACTGTATGGAGCATTATAGTATATGGGGCAGCTATGGGGGCATTATAGCGTAAGGGGGCATTATACTGTATCAGGGCATTCTACTGTATGGGTCAGCTAAGGGGGGCATTATACTGTATGGGGGCATTATACTGTATGGGGCATTATAGAATTTGTGGCAGCTATGGGTGGCAATATACTATGTGGGGGGGCAGCTATGGGGGGACATTATTAAGTTGATAATTTTGTACGGCCCGCGAATTACGTTAAAAATATCCAAATGGCCCTTGCAGAAAAAAGGTTCCCCACCCCTGCTCTAGGGCAACCAGGTAACCTTTTGGAAGAAGGGGGGTACTGGCAATATTTTAACCCAGAAACTCTTGTGCCCCAGGCAGTAACTCTTTTCGTTGAGCTTCTGGACAGCTCTGATGCTGAAACTATTGTATAGCTTGATTCTTGGTTATTCAGATTCCTTGCTTTATTACCTGATTTGTCTCAACTTTTTGGCTTCCTATATAAGACTGGCCTTTGCAATTGCTCCTTGCCTATACATATAGTAAACCTATACACTAACTAAATAGATCATATGTCTATTTACACATAATACTGTGTTGTGGTCTCCACCAGTATTGCACTATGGGTAACACTCAGTGCCGCATCTGCCATGAGGCCAGGTGAGCCGACGGCCTCAGGCGGCACCACCTACCCAAACGGGGGGGGGGGGGGGGGGTTGCATTTTCAGCCTGGGACGGACTGGACCGGGGAGAGACGTGAAGAACGTCTGTAATACTCCTCCTCTCTGACGCTGCACACAGCACATGCAGCCAGAGAGGAGCAAGTCTGCAGGAGGAGCGACGAGCAGCAGAGGTAAGTTCCTGCCTTGCTGGGACCGGGACCCGTGACGTGAGTATACTGCAAGGGGGGGTCTGGGCATTTTATCGACAGCAGAGGGCTCTATGGGGCTGGAATAATCCACCCCATAGAGCCCTCACATCACTTTAATGGAAGGATTAGTGTGGGTGGGGGAGGGTCTGAGCGTCTGACTTACTGCAGAGAGCTCTATAGGGGGGGATTCTGCCACCCCCCTTTAGAGCAGTCAGTCAGATGCTCAGACCCCCCTAACCTTTCAGTATAGTAACTAGTCAGGGCTCGATGGTGGGGGGATAATTCCCCCCTATAGAGCCCTCTGCTGTCGGTAAAACGCACCCCCCCCCCTTTGCAGTATACTCCTGGCTTTGTAGCTTTCCTGTGCTTAATTAGCGTGGGAAAGCTACAAACAGGGCTGTGACTGGTGAGTCTCACAGTCACTCACAGTGCACACTGTCTGACTGTGAGTCCTCTGACCAGTCACCACCCACACGCAGCAGAGAGACAGGAGATACTAATAGTAAACCCTCAACTACTACAGTTTCACAGGCATTGTCTATGACAGCTTCTACAGTTTAGTGGTTAGCTTGTCTGCCTTACACATGGAAGGTTGCTGGTTCAAATCTCAGCTGGAGTTTTTTTTGTTTTTTTTTAATATTAATATCTTGCATTGGGCTTTGTTCACACTAGCATTAATATACGTTTACCTCTCTTCCGTCAGAGGGAGAGGATCGATACGTTAAACGGAAAGCAACGGCTCCATTAGAATTACCGTTGCTTTCAATGGTAATTCTTTTGTATCAGTTGCTTTCCGTTTGTCTCCGTTCACTAGGTTTCCGTTCTTTTCAACGGAAATAAAAGTTCTGCAGACTGCACTTTTGTTTCCTTTAAAAAAAACGGAAACTTAGCGAACGGAGACAAACGGAAAGCAACTGATACAAAAGAATTACCATTGAAAGCAATGGTAGTTCTAATGGAACCGTTGCTTTCCGTTTAACGTATCGATCCTCTCTTCCTCTGACTGAAGAGAGGTAAACATATATTAATGCTAGTGTGAAAGAAGCCTTAGGGCCTGTTCACATCAGCGTTGGCTTTCCGTTCTGGGGTTCCGTCGGAGGTAACCCCGCAACGGAAAGTCAAACTGAAACCACAGCTTCCGTTTCCGTCACCATTAGCGCAGTCGACTGCGCTATTGATTCCGTCACAAAAACGGAAACCTGCCGGAATGGTAACGAACGGAAACCATTAGCAATGTTTCCGTCACCATTGATTTCAATGGTGACTGAAACGGAAGCTGTGGTTTCAGTTTGACTTTCCGTTGCGGGGTTCACCCGACGGAAACCTCCCAGGAACCCCGGAACGGAAAGCCAACGCTGATGTGAACAGGCCCTAATCCTTCCCCATAAACCTGCCCCCGCTAATTAAAATAAATATATTATATAATGTATATAGCGCTGTATCCTGTATCTGTCAGGTCAGCGGGACTGACTGATTCAGTGTCAGCGAGTCCTGCAGGATCGAGCTGTTACCAATCACATCTAAGTTCATAACTTAGATGTGATCGGTAATAGGCGACCTAATGGATTCAGGTCTCAGCGCTATATACAGCTGCTCTGTATACAGGATACAAAGCAGCTGTATCTAAAAAAGTACAAATCATTTTCAATAAAAAATAATTAAAACTTGCACCAATCGCAGTAATAGATATCTTTATATATCATAGGGACATGTCCGAAGTTTTCATCGGTGGGGGTCCGAGCACTGAGGCCCCCACCGATCGCTAAAACGAAGCAGCAGAAGTGCTCGGGTGAGCGCTATGCCGCTTCATTTATGATCGACTTTCAGCCGAGTGAGCGGTGTACGGACTCCTAGATTTTCTATTGAGCCCGTACACTGCTCCAAGGAAAGCCAAACAGAATTGAAGCGGCACACTGCTCACACGAGCACTTCTGTTGCTTCGTTTTAGCGACTAGTGGGGGGTCTCAGTGTTCGGACCCCACTGATCAAAACTTCTGACATGTCAAAAGTTTTTAAAAAAGTTGTTACACTTTAAAGAGAATCTTTCACCTGCCCACAGATTTGCATTTGAGTGCAGCATGTAATGGTCAGGGCTGCACAAACTCTGGGGCACTTTAAAAAAAAATTTCCCTACCCTCTTTCCTTACTTAGATATCGGTGCTGTAATATTTGGCGCCGATATTTAAATAACCCCATGAACTGCCAATGGGGCGGTAATTGGCAAGGGGGCGTGTAACATCGCTGTGACACTGTCCAATCAGCTACGGACAATGTCAACAGCAAGAGCTGGAGAGAGGAGAGCATGTGCGCACGCACGCTCTCACTCTTCAGCTCTCGGCAGGCAAGTACAAGACTGTGATCTCAGGTGAGAGATCAGTCTTGTCGTCCTTGTCTGCCGAGAGCTAAAGAGAGAGAGCGTGCGTGCACGGCTCCGATGCCATGAAACAGAAGAAGAAGAATTCACACTCTTCTTCTGTTCCTTAGTGGTGGCGGAGCTGCGCGCTCGCGCGCACGCGCTCTCTGTCCAGCTCTTGCTCTGAAACTGTCTGTAGCTGATTGGACAGTGTCACAGCGATGTTACACGCCCCCTTGCCAATTACCTGCCCATTGACAGTTCAGGGGGTTATTTAAATATCGGGCACCAAATATTACAGCACTGATATCTAAATAACGAAGGAGGCTAGGAAAAATATGTAAAGTGCCCCAGAGTTTGTGCTCACTCAGCTGCACATGTATGGGGAGGTGAAAGGTTCTCTTTAAAAGAAAGGTTTTATAATTTATTTATTTTTATTTGATATGTTTTATTTTATGGGCCTAATTTTTCTAATTATTTTAATATGTTCCCGAAGGTAGCTATTTATTCATATGTCTGTGGGGGCAGCCAACTTTATTTTTATTTTTCATACTGCTCATTTTTGCTTTGCAGGTTCCGCTGGACCATTTGGACTACGTCGTAGATTCGTTGGACTACTTCGCTGATGTAAGCTTTTTTTCTTTTTTTTTTTAATAAAATGGTTAAAGTGGATTGTGTGGAAGAGTTGTCATTTCAATAAAATAAATTACTTTGTCTCTGTTTTTTAATACTTCATTACCGCCTTAGTAATGGCTGCTGTCTGATCGAGAGCGTCCATTACTAAGAAGGGGCTTAGTGTTAGCCAGTAATAAGGCCGTCACTAACCCCTATTATTACCCCGGTACCCACCGCCACCAGGAGTACCGGGAAGAGCTGGGTACGATCCAGCACCCGACCATCTGAAGTGAAGGGTACTTGGGTGGCCGCAGGCTGGTACTATCAGGCTAGGAAGGGACAAAAACCATGGCCCTTCCCACCCTGGTGATGCTAGGCTGATGCTGCTGCTTTATTGTATCTGGCTGGCTATGAAAAATGGAGGGGATCTCACGTAATATTTTTTAAATTTATTTTTAAAAAATGACGAGGGGTTTCCCCAATTTTTCATAACCGGCCAGATACAATAAAGCAGCTGCAGCCTAGCATCCCCAGGGTGGGAAGGGCCACTTTTTTGGCCCTTCCCAGCCTGATAATACCAGCCTGCGGCCTAACAGTCGTTTCAGATGGCCAGGTACTGAATCGTACTCGACTCTTCCCGGTATCCCTGGTGGCAGTGGGAACCGGGGTAATAATAGGGGTTAGTGATAGCCTTTTTACTGGCTAATGCTAAGCCCCAGCCTTAGTAATTGAACGCTGTCAATCAGACAGCTGCCATTACTAAGGCCATAATAAAGTATTAAAAAAAACAGACATAAGAATTTTTTTTTATTGAAATCAAAACTCCCCCATGCAACCCTCTTTCATTATTTTATTTTTTTTAAAGTAGATCATTGAAGTAGTCCAATGAATCTACGATGTAGTCCAAACGGTCCAGCGGAACCTACCAAAAAAAAGTTAGCAGTATAAAATGTAAAAAAATAAATAATTTGCCACAATAAAAATCCCTGCTCTGCCGTTTGCTCTTGTAGGCCACAGCCTGGTTTAGGCCTGAGGCCTACAAGAGATCGGGAGCACGCTGATGACGTCAACTGCCCGGCACGATGACGTCACTGCATCATGCCGACCACGCCGGGCCACTGAACTCGGTTAAAAATCATAAGTCAATTAGGTAATAAAAAGGGGGCATAGAAGATGTTAAACCATTTTCAGTGTTAATGCTGCGTTGCTGATCTATGATACTAAAGTAATACAGTAAAAAGAGTTCTTTAAATCTTCTCTATACATTAAACAGCACTTTACAAATAAACAACAAATGTTTTCCTATTAAATTTTTCTTTATATATTGCGTGTTTGATGTGTAAAGGTAGTAATGAGAAAACTCCGATAGATTGGGGGTGGGGGCGCCTTTTTATAGTTCGCCTGAGGCAGCAGAGGGGCTAGGTTCACCCCTGGCAACACTGGTATTCTTTTTTGTCTTTTCTATAATTGGGAAAGGCTCTTTCATAATATATTTTGATTTCTGGCTTAATACAACAAAACAACAGCAATTTCAGTAATGACGTACAGATTTTCTTCTTTAAACACACTCTACACACGCACACTGACTAGAAGTTTGCACAAAATAAGAACGTTAGTTGAGCTGCACAAGACTCCTTGATGCCAGGCCATGCTATATAATTAGTGCTTACAATACTACACACTAAAGTGCTGAATAATGTGTAATAGCATACAAAGTATACAAACACACAGCATTTTTGATGAGAAGGGACTAGTTTTCTTTGCAAGTGCCTATTATAATGTAATTAAAGAGGTTGCAAACTGTTTTGAAAGACATTTAATAATAGAGCTGTAAATGGTTTAGCTTGGTAGTAAGTTATTGTCATCGAGCTGAAATGAAGGTGTCTTCAGAGAGAGCTGTAAATATCAGCTGTATTTTATCACTGCCAAAGAAATAAAAACAAGCAACCCGTCAGGGTTTTTCTCCTTGACGTCATGCTACAGACTTAACCGTGCTTCTCAATTTACCACATTTAGTGCCAGCGGCACCTACTACCCATCTCACAGTCCAGATATGATAATATTACTCCGACTTATGTTGAAAGTGGAACCTTATGGCGGCAACCTGTCTGGCGCTGACCAAAGTTAGGTACGTAGTCTAGGTCATCCTCCCGTTCTTCATCAAGAACCTCCTCAAGGAAGTTTGGACTTAACCGGTCGGATATCCAGATCACGAGCTTCAGAGCAGGTACACCTGTTGGCAGCAGGAAGCATTGGCAATGATGGAACTGGAAAGTAGTCAGACAGAGCCATCAGTCAGAACCCGGAGATTAAGTTGTTGTGACAATTCAGAAGTCAGAGTTCATGTTAGGTGGCAGATTAGAGACCCACCTTGGGAAAATGCACGTATCCTGGAAAACTTGACGACCTAGAGAATAGGTCACAGTGGAGCAATCTTAGACTAGTAGGCCTTCCTGAATCTGTCCCTGTCAGTGTGCTCTTTCTTGTTTGTGCAATATAGTTGCCTATGCTCTTGGGCCTTTAACGTGGAACATGCACATAGGCTAGTCCCAGACAGAGAAGAATGCAGCCGCCTACCTCCCATTTGAGGGCTTACAGATACAATTATCTTTTGCAGGGCTACAAGTGCAATACGACATCTATACACATAGAAGGGGCCAAAATATTATTGCTTGGCAATTATTCTACAGAACTTACAAGAAAGCGCAAAGCTTTTAGCAAGATTTGCACCAAGCTCCACCTTAAAAAATGGGGTTTCCTCAACTATACAGACCTTTTTCTATCCTCAAGAAGCTTAAGATTTTTTCAGAATGAAAAAAACTTTGTTGGGGAGGTGCTGGTGATAGAAAAGAGGGTATTCTTATTCTTTTATTTAAATCCATAGCCCTCGCTATAAAATTACACTGCTCTGACTCCAAAGGGCAAATTCATGCTACCCTAGCACAGCCTGCTGCGGGTACTCAGCACTTACGTTTATAGGTTCAGTAGGGATAAAAAAAAATATTTTGTCTCTACAGACCATAATTGTACTAGACCCTGTGATGCATAAAATTATAGCTAGGAATTTTAATACGATTCCACATCCTACAAAACACTGAAAGTGTCTGGTAGGTGGATTTTCCAAAATCAGGGCTTCTGACAAAGTCCTTCAATCCTTAACATTCAACCTGCACTTGACAGATAGGAAACAGATGGCGTGTACATCATCCAATTCGTATTGAATATACACATTATTCACATGCTCATAGATCCTGGTCCGGGATTGATTGTGTTTGCGGGGGTCTCGCTGCTACCCCAAATTTCTTATCTAGAAATAGAACAGTTGTTCATCTCCGACTACTCACTGGTCAGTATTGAGGAATGAGATATCCATGTCAGGGGCAAAGATTATGTCAGGCACTTCCCTACATTTCTTACTGAAGATGACTCCTTCCTAGAACTATTACAGGGTAGGTGGCTGAAGTACGAAAATTGTAATATTGCTCACAAAGAAAACCCGCCACATATTGGGACACGGCCAATGCCGTATTTAGAGACAAACTGATAGCCTATCTTTCTCAACTTAAAAAAAATAAATCACAGGCTAGCAGCATGGCCCTTAGAAAAGTGTACAACAGACACCTATCCTAGCCCTCTGATGCGTCTCTTGCTGATTAGAAAACCACTAGGGCACAATTTGTACTATGGCTTGACCGCAGGGAATGAAGTCATAGATCTATGTTTGAGGCAGATCTCTTTCGCTATGGTAACAAGTCAAGTATACTTCTTGCCAATTTGGACAGGGGATCTAAAGCGCATACACACATAACTATAATACGAGACAGTACAGGTATTGTTCACACTTATCCATCTGAAATCATCAATACTTTTAAGTATATTATGATGCAACTACTTTTGATAGCACATTAAGGCCAGGATCACGCATATATTTTTTATTCAGTCTTGGTTCTCGAACCATTCAACACCTTAATAATTATAAGGCCCCGGTACCTGATGTCTACTCAGTTGAGCTTTATAAGGCTTTAATAAAGAAAATAGATCCGGAGTACTAAAATATAACTTTTACTGATATGAATAAAAAATAGGTATAAACAGGTAGGTCGCTTTTTTTACCATCTGAGAGAGGACGCAACATCATTGCGGGACACTTCAATATGGAGGACTACTAACCGAAAAATACGGGGTAGGAGGGCAACTGCCCCATTATTCTTTTTCCTCCATTTGTGATCCAAAGAATCATTTAAAAATTTAAAAATTTGAAAACCTTATAAAGGTGGACTGATTACTTTCTGCTGTCAAAAGAATTTCTGACAACAACTTGAAACGATGGAAAATAATTCATTGTATGCAGTATTGGCAAATAGGTTCCTTATGTTCATCTCATAATTGTTTATACCTATTTTTTATTCATATCAGTAAAAGTTATATTTTAGTACTCCGGATCTATTTTCTTTATTATTCTATTACTACGGAGAAGTGAATTTACCATTATCCAGGTGGGGGATACACAATACCACGAAATATTTAAAACTTTATAAGGCTTTAAGCCAGTAGATCTCTCTGGCCTTAACTAAGTACTTTTTTCTCTACTTTACATGGTGCAACAATCCATATAGCTGTGAATTTGGCTTACATTAAGCTACTATATAAACCTACAAAGAACCTCAAACTAACCACCAAAACGTGTCCCCACAATACAAGTAGACAACCTATAAGCAAAAGCACATGGAACATAGCACCCAAAAGAAATATATATAACTCCCAAGTATTGTAAAAAATAGAAAAAATCTTTAAATGATAAATATCAACAATAGATGGTATCAAATACAAATATATGAGGAGAAACTGATAAAAAGGACATATACGGAGAGAATATCAGAAAGGTAAGGTGTTAAGAAACCTGAGGGTTAACAGGACAACCCATCTCAAAGTGACAGAACCAGCCCTCCCTACAAGGCCCCACCACTATTGCATCAAAAAGCCAATGCTTCAATATAAAGTGAACAGTTAGCAAGTAATATATGAATGCATAGATACAGGTACATATAAAAGAATGCCAACTAGTGGTGCAAATTCACCATCACAATTGCTATATGAAAATATAGAAAATCTGGCGCCCAACCAGGTAATGGCAGGGTAAAGAACCAGAAGGATATTAAAGCTAAGGTCATGGTGGACAAGGAGGGAATGATTGTGTGAGATGTGGCAACCAACCGCCTCAACGCATGTTTCACCTGAAAGACCGGCTTCGTCAGGAGTCTAACTATTACTAAAATTCCAGGGGTTTATGTAAGAATTCTATAAACGTGAAATTGCTCTCGCCTGTTAGCAATATGCAAATCGACGCTCAGTCCGCATGTTGAGAGCCATCGCATCACTGGAAGCGCTATGTGTCTGCATGGTGATGTAGTGCCATGTCATTGCTGACTTAAGACACACATCACCAAGGCAATGCAGACAAAAAAAATCGGCACTCCGGAATACGGTGCCCCCAGCGCATGCGCGAACGAGCATTTATGCACAGCAGCACAGGCAAAAGAAAAGGAGCCATGCAAAATAAGTGATAATGCTAGAGATCTATAGAAGGAGATAGAAAATTTACAAAATATGAGCTCTAAAATGCATACAGTCAGTTAACAAAAATTTATGTACCCAAAAAGAGTAGCCATGCATCCATAAAGGCATATATAAATTATATAAAATATATATATATATATATATATATAGGCTAAATAAATCCCACAGCACTCCGATGGTTCCAAAATGTATGTGATTTATTCAGTCAACAGCTGCAACGTTTCCGTCCTGCTATAGGACCTTTTTCAAGCTTTTATCGATACCATGTACTCTAAGGCCCCTAGGATTGCAAGAATGATGCTTTTGAAAATAGCGGGGGATAGGTTGCAATTTATCTATCTCTTTGGCATTAACGGCTGTCTGCATTCCAATGTAAATCAAGTCACAGGGACATGTGGCAAAGTAAATTACAGCTTCTGTATTGCAGCTGATGTTGTATACAATTGTGTAATCCCTATCTCTTTTAGAATTATAGAAGGTGAAGGAACGTAAGAATTGCCATAATTAAATGATACACATGGGGACCTTAACTCCTAAAGGGATTGTTCTGATCCTTAGCGATATAGTGACTGGAAGTCAGGAGATCTCTCACATTTTTAGACCTCCACCATGTAATGGAGGGGTAATCCGGTAAACAGCTGGACAGATCTCGATCGGTAAGAAGCACATTCCAATGCTTTTGCAAGATGTTACGAATTTCCACCCATTGCAAATTGAATGTGATAATAAACCTAACATTCTGATCAAAAGTTTTTCTATAATTCGGCTTACACACCAAGAATTCCTCACCAGATGAATATTTGGCTCTCAGGTACCATGTCTAATATCCCTCTGGTTGTACCCCAGATCGCGAAAACTTTCTGACATGTCGGATGCTTGACATTTGAAGTTACTATCATTGGAGCAGATCGGCCGGGCACTTAAAAACTGGCCAGTCAGAATGGCCTTTTTGACTTTCGAGTCATGAAAGGAGGTGGCATGGAAAAGTGCATTAGTTGAGGTCCTAAAAATATTGGTAGAAATTACCCCATTACAGCCTTTAGTAATCAAAATGTCAAGGAACTCAACATACGATTTCCAAGTGAGCTTAATGTTAAATTCATTAACATTAAAGGAGGACAAGAAGGGGGGCGTGGTCTCAGCATGTGAGGAAGAAGGTCGCATTCTCAGGAGCTCCCGCCGACCGTGACTTAACCTGTGACATTAACGCTGACAGCGACTTGCAAACACCCCGACATCTCGCGTTATGCCCCGAGGGAAGCCTCTGAAGACCTCGGACAAAAATATTCCGGCATCCTCACTATCTCGCTTCCTACGGCCACGTGTCTCACAGAAGCAGGAAGAAGCCAACATGGCGACCGCAGCTACATGTGGAACGCCTCAACGACCGGGAGCGACGACATCAGCCCGATCCCACGAGCTATCAGGTGTGTCTACTCCTTATAAACCCCTGGAGAGTGCCCCAGCTATCAGCCCCAGTCCAGAGAGATCCCATGAGGGAAGTTCTTGGTCCCCGGGCCCTGTCTCCCCGCCCTTCATGGAGACGCCATTAACTCCACTAACGCGATTAGATCTGGCGGAGGCCCTTAAGCATCTCCCGTCCCAGAACTTTTTTGACACCATGTTAGACAGAATGGAGAAAATGCAACGTACGTGTTTAGAGGAGGTGAACCGCACCGTTGAGCAGATGTGCTCTCGGGTCTCAGCCATTGAGCAACAGACAGGTGTTGTGGCGACAGACTGGATAGGTTGGAGGATAGGTTGGAGGACCAACTGCGCTCACAACATGCACTAATACAAGCTATGACTCTGGACCATGATGATCTGGAGAACCGCAACAGGCGCAATAATGTCCGTATCAGGGGACTGCCAGAGGATAAGGAGGGTCATAATCTACGCGCAATAGTTGTAGAACTGTTTAACGGTATTCTGGGAGAGCCACTGGGCAATCATATAGAGCTGGATCGGGTACACCATGGGCCACGTGAAATTCAGAGGGGCTGAAATTCATATCTTGCCTGACCTATCAGCTCGTACATTGCATATGAGACGGGTGATGCGACCACTACTGGATATCATTAGAGAGGCTGAAGCGACATATATGTTGGGTTTTCCGTTCCACCTTATTGTCAAGAAACAAGGCTCAGTGATTGCTATACATTCGCCACAAGATCTGCCCGCCCTTTTTGTCTTCCTGGAAGTCCCTCCGAGCGCCATTCCGTACTGGATTGCGTCATCCTTGAATTATCGCCCTGCTAGACGCGGCAGAAACCGCCCTATCGACCCTCTTCAACCCAGACCGCAGCGCATCAGACCGGCGAGGCAACAACTGCCATAGAAGGGAATCCAAGATCTGTGATTATCTTGCCGTGCTGTGGAGTCATGATTACATATGACACTGGACTTCCTGCTCACCCTGGGGCAAATGTTTGGTTTCCTGAGCTAATGACTAGATGGTCAGATAATGTATCCTTATAAGCTGAGCCATACTGAAGGAATAGTCCCCTAAAAATGTTTTTCTAATGGTTAGATATTTCTGTTAGAACAAATCACGGGATGGGCCACTTGTGTTTAAGGGGAAAGAGATAGACACACACGCAGCTGGATAATGTGGGCCTCATGGTTCATGGTGCGACATTTGATGGGACATACATAGGATTATGCCAAATAGTTGAGTTAGGATTTGTTAGTTGGGACTTATTGAGTATGGTGATGTTTTCTGGGTAACGGAGTACGATTCATAACACCCTCTGGGGGCGAGGGAAATTACAGGATTCCATTGAAAAGGGTGAAGGGGCTTTATGCTATCACGAGTGTCGCTACAAGGGTTAGTACATAGGGTAGGGCTCTTTATGGAGTTTATGGGCCTCTTTGCGCGAGCAAACTATCCAGGGCTGGGAAGTGGTTTGAGGTCCCTACGGAGCTGTGCTATACCTTTATTGCTACAAGTTTGGAATTAGTATCACTTCTTCGATCTCCCTGCTGAATTACTAATAGAGCTTTGGGGTGGGTGTTTGTGATCGCTGAAAGTGTACTATTTACAGATAACTACACGGGAGGTGGACTCCACTTCCTTAGATTCCTTACCAACTCTCCCCTATAGGAATTCCCTCCGAGGAGTCTCGCTGGCTGAGTATCCTCGGTTTCTTTAACCTTCCTTAGAGACTTCCCTGTTTTTCCCTATATACTTACCTGTTTTCGATCTCTATTGTTGTTTTCTTTTCTTTCCCTTTTCTTTTTTCCTCCCTTCGGTTTCTTCCCTCGCAGCACTCGGGAACCATGAACACGGATACGAAGTTACTCTCCTATAATGTCCGAGGCCTGAGGATGCCGGAAAAGCGCTCCATGATTCTTGCTGAACTGTGGAGACTTAAAACTCAGGTGGCGTTTCTTCAGGAAACACATTTCCGGAAAGATAAGGTACCTAGGCTTTCCAATAGACGCTTTCCATATTGCTATCATGGTTGCTCAGAGGACTCCAGATCTAGGGGTGTGAGTATTCTCATTGCACAACATGTACCTTGGATCTTCATGGATTCTCAAGCTGACCCTCAGGGTAGATTTTTGTTTGTCAAGGGAACTCTATTCTCACAGGTAGTCACACTAGCTAACTTGTACTTACCGAACACGGGACAATCAGCGGCTCTAGCGGCATTTCTGGAACAGCTCCAGACTTTTGGGGAAGGCGTGATAGTAGTGGGAGGAGATTTTAATGTAGCAATGGAACCTCACCTGGACGTCTCAAGGGACGCCTCCCATATGCCTTACTGTCAACTTAGCTCCATTAGGAAAATTATTCATGATCACCAACTAGTGGACGTATGGAGGACTCTGTACCCGGGATCTAGGGATTACTCGTATTACTCAGCAACGCATGATATGTTCTCCAGAATAGACTATTTTTTCATCAGTCATTTCCATCTGGATAGAGTAGAGAGGGCAGACATTCACACATCTCCTTTGTCGGATCATTCACCAATTGCGCTTTCTTTCTCTTTCGCTCCGCCATCACAGGCACAAGGTCGGTGGAAACTCAACGAGTTTTTACTTCAACATCCTGAGGCTCAATCTGAAATTCGCCGCGAGCTGGAGCTCTACTTTTCTACCAATACTGGCTCGGTAGCAAACCCGCTCATCTTATGGGAGGCCCATAAATGCTTCATAAGAGGTTTTTTCATCAAATGGGGGGTGCGGCTCAAGAGAGAGAGAGTGGCAAAAACGAGTGACTTGTTGACTAAGATTAGCGAAGTAGAGGTCAAACATAAACATTGTCAGACATCAGAAACGAGGGGAGTCTTGCTGTCACTTCGGGAAGAACTTAGAGCACTTTATGAAGTCAAGGCTAAAGCCACATTAGTTAAGTGCCGGAGAATATTTTATGAGTATGGAAATAAACCGGGGAAAATACTGGCAAATGCTTTAAGAACCCAGAGAGCTTCAGCATATGTTCCTCATATTACTTCCCATACAGGGGTAAAGATAACCTCTCCGAGGGAGATCGCCCGATCCTTTCGGGAGTTCTACTCCTCCCTATACCAATTAACACCTCATTCTCCTCCCACTAAGGTAGCTATACAGGAATATATATCCTCCTCAGGTTTCCCACGACTACCTGAAGATGCATATGACACTTTGGATCATCCAATCACTCATGAAGAACTTTCTGGGGCATTGCAGGATACAAAAAAGGGTAAGGCCCCAGGCCCAGATGGACTGACGCTTGGTTACTATAAAATGTTCCTAGATCAGTTAGCAGATGGCTTTTTGGGGGCTCTTAATGCGATATCATCGGGCAGCTCAGTTCCTTCATATTCATTGAGGGCCACTATAGTGGTTATTCCGAAAGATGGCAAGGACCCCTCCTCTTGTGCTAGTTATAGACCGATTTCTTTACTCAATGTAGATCTGAAATTGTTTTCTAAAATATTGGCGAATCGACTAGCCCCATTGATGACTACTGTAATTCACGGAGACCAAACAGACTTCATTCCATCTAGGGAAGCGAGAGATAATACGACTAAGGCTCTCAACCTTGTCCATTGGGTCAACTCACAGAGGAGCCCTGCTGTCATTTTATCCACAGACGTGGAAAAGGCTTTTGATCGAGTCGGGTGGCCATTTTTATTTGGAATTATGGAACATCTGGGTTTAGGACCTAGCATGCGCTCCTGGGTTGGGGCACTATACTCGTCGCCTTCGGCTTCTGTGAGGGTGAATGGTACTTACTCCTCCCCGTTTATGATTCATAACGGTACAAGACAGGGATGTCCTCTTTCACCCCTGCTTTTCGCCTTAGCTCTGGAACCTTTTTTATGTAAGATCAGAGGCAATGTTAATGTGAGTGGCTTAACTTTGAGGGGTAAAGTTTTCAAGGTGGCGGCTTATGCAGATGATCTGCTATTTTTTGTGACCTCTCCTCACATTTCTATGCCCAATCTCATGAAGGAATTTCGAGAGTATGGCCTATTGTCCAACCTGAAAATCAACTTTCAGAAGTCGGAGGCGATGATGTTACATATGCCACATGATCTAGGGAATTCCCTACCTGCTAGTTTTTCCTTTAGATGGGCGCGGGAATCTATCAGATACCTGGGTATCCAATTGCCGGCCAGTATAGAACCGACATTCCAGCTAAACTTCCTACCTCTGCTACAAACACTGAGGACTGATTTGGCTCGATGGACAAGGGGGACGTTCTCATGGTTTGGGAGAGTGAGTATTATCAAGATGAATGTGTTACCCAGATTTCTATACCCGATGCAGGCATTACCAATTAAATTGCCTACATCCTTTTTTAAAACGGTATATCAGTACATCACCTCCTTTGTATGGGCTGATAAACCGCCGAGACTACAGAGGAGAATTCTAATGCTGGCCAAGCGTAGTGGAGGGATTGGGCTGCCTGATGTAGAGCAATATTATCATGTCATACATTTGACTAGAATAGTTGACTGGTGCCGCCATGCTTTTCTTAAAGATTGGATAGCTGTGGAACAAGGCTTTACGGATCTCCCACTGAAGTGCTTGCCATGGATACCTCTGACTCATCTGAAATCCCTGAGGGATCACCCTACTATATATCCGACAATACAGGTGTTCAGGAGTGTGCGGGGACGGGAAGGGGTTTCACCGACCCCTTCACCGCTCACGCCGATCCTGGAGACACCAGAATTTGGACCAGGATTGTCGGAAGTGACATTTAAGAACTGGCTTCAACAGGGCCATTTTAGGATTGGTCGCTTTCGTAGACATGCTGTTTGGCTACGTGAGAGGGAACTGGCTGAGCCTGAGGGCATGCCGGTAGCATCACAGTGGCAGACTTTACAGCTATCTCACTACTTGGCTCATATACCTGCTCCTGTTACTTATGATCGCAGACTTACCCAGTTTGAAACGCTGTGTTCCCAGGCGGGACATGTGAAACGAGCATTGTCTAAAATTTATGGTTTACTGATTTCTCCTGTAGAAGATTTCACGCCACCGTTTGTCGCGAAATGGGAGCAAGATCTCCAGATCTCTCTAACGCAAGAACAAAAAGAGAAGGTCATGCTCCTTTCACATAAAGCTTCCATTAGTAATGCTTATCAAGAAACGAATTATAAAATACTATCCCGGTGGTACAGAGTCCCACATGTGCTTCACAAAATGTTTCCTGAGGTTTCTCATCTCTGTTGGAGATGTGGCAGGGAAGAAGGTACGCTACTGCATATATTTTGGGGCTGTGACAGTCTTCACCCCTTTTGGGCAGAAGTCCAAGACGTCATATTTGAGATTACGGGGCTCGCCCTGGGAGATGATCCGGCGTGGATTCTGTTGCATCATCATGACATCTCCATAGGGACATATAAGAAATCGCTGGTGAGACACTTGTTAAATGCAGCTAAAGCATGTATTCCAGCGAAATGGCAGTCCTCTGAGCCTCCATCGATTAGACAATGGTTGAGGCGGGTACACGACATTCGGAGAATGGAGGAGTTGCTTAATTTCTCTCCTGAACAATAGATTTCTTTACTCAATGTAGATCTGAAATTGTTTTCTAAAATATTGGCGAATCGACTAGCCCCATTGATGACTACTGTAATTCACGGAGACCAAACAGGCTTCATTCCATCTAGGGAAGCGAGAGATAATACGACTAAGGCTCTCAACCTTGTCCATTGGGTCAACTCACAGAGGAGCCCTGCTGTCATTTTATCCACAGACGTGGAAAAGGCTTTTGATCGAGTCGGGTGGCCATTTTTATTTGGAATTATGGAACATCTGGGTTTAGGACCTAGCATGCGCTCCTGGGTTGGGGCACTATACTCGTCGCCTTCGGCTTCTGTGAGGGTGAATGGTACTTACTCCTCCCCGTTTATGATTCATAACGGTACAAGACAGGGATGTCCTCTTTCACCCCTGCTTTTCGCCTTAGCTCTGGAACCTTTTTTATGTAAGATCAGAGGCAATGTTAATGTGAGTGGCTTAACTTTGAGGGGTAAAGTTTTCAAGGTGGCGGCTTATGCAGATGATCTGCTATTTTTTGTGACCTCTCCTCACATTTCTATGCCCAATCTCATGAAGGAATTTCGAGAGTATGGCCTATTGTCCAACCTGAAAATCAACTTTCAGAAGTCGGAGGCGATGATGTTACATATGCCACATGATCTAGGGAATTCCCTACCTGCTAGTTTTTCCTTTAGATGGGCGCGGGAATCTATCAGATACCTGGGTATCCAATTGCCGGCCAGTATAGAACCGACATTCCAGCTAAACTTCCTACCTCTGCTACAAACACTGAGGACTGATTTGGCTCGATGGACAAGGGGGACGTTCTCATGGTTTGGGAGAGTGAGTATTATCAAGATGAATGTGTTACCCAGATTTCTATACCCGATGCAGGCATTACCAATTAAATTGCCTACATCCTTTTTTAAAACGGTATATCAGTACATCACCTCCTTTGTATGGGCTGATAAACCGCCGAGACTACAGAGGAGAATTCTAATGCTGGCCAAGCGTAGTGGAGGGATTGGGCTGCCTGATGTAGAGCAATATTATCATGTCATACATTTGACTAGAATAGTTGACTGGTGCCGCCATGCTTTTCTTAAAGATTGGATAGCTGTGGAACAAGGCTTTACGGATCTCCCACTGAAGTGCTTGCCATGGATACCTCTGACTCATCTGAAATCCCTGAGGGATCACCCTACTATATATCCGACAATACAGGTGTTCAGGAGTGTGCGGGGACGGGAAGGGGTTTCACCGACCCCTTCACCGCTCACGCCGATCCTGGAGACACCAGAATTTGGACCAGGATTGTCGGAAGTGACATTTAAGAACTGGCTTCAACAGGGCCATTTTAGGATTGGTCGCTTTCGTAGACATGCTGTTTGGCTACGTGAGAGGGAACTGGCTGAGCCTGAGGGCATGCCGGTAGCATCACAGTGGCAGACTTTACAGCTATCTCACTACTTGGCTCATATACCTGCTCCTGTTACTTATGATCGCAGACTTACCCAGTTTGAAACGCTGTGTTCCCAGGCGGGACATGTGAAACGAGCATTGTCTAAAATTTATGGTTTACTGATTTCTCCTGTAGAAGATTTCACGCCACCGTTTGTCGCGAAATGGGAGCAAGATCTCCAGATCTCTCTAACGCAAGAACAAAAAGAGAAGGTCATGCTCCTTTCACATAAAGCTTCCATTAGTAATGCTTATCAAGAAACGAATTATAAAATACTATCCCGGTGGTACAGAGTCCCACATGTGCTTCACAAAATGTTTCCTGAGGTTTCTCATCTCTGTTGGAGATGTGGCAGGGAAGAAGGTACGCTACTGCATATATTTTGGGGCTGTGACAGTCTTCACCCCTTTTGGGCAGAAGTCCAAGACGTCATATTTGAGATTACGGGGCTCGCCCTGGGAGATGATCCGGCGTGGATTCTGTTGCATCATCATGACATCTCCATAGGGACATATAAGAAATCGCTGGTGAGACACTTGTTAAATGCAGCTAAAGCATGTATTCCAGCGAAATGGCAGTCCTCTGAGCCTCCATCGATTAGACAATGGTTGAGGCGGGTACACGACATTCGGAGAATGGAGGAGTTGCTTAATTTCTCTCCTGAACAAGCGGGTAGATTCCGGAAAACATGGTTCTACTGGCTCGAATTTTGTGGCTCAGACAGATACAAAAGGGCTATGGACGAACAAATTGGGAATGGTGCTGGGAGTTCTTAGAATATCTGGTTCATAGAGACGTGCTGCGGGGGGGGGGGGGAGAGAGCTGGGAGAGATGACTCCCCTCTACCCTCATATCTTTTAATCTTTTCTGTTTTCCTTTTTTTCTTTCCTTTCTATCGTTCTTTTTCTGCGAATTGATTCCTGACTATCTTAACAGATAGTTTTCTGATGTGGGGTGACAGGAGGGAATTGGGAAATGTCGGATAGAGGCGTCAATTTATGGTACAAATCTCTCTATATTGACACTGGTAGATGCGAGAAGTATTTCACAATATTGATATTATTGGAAATCAAGCAGACTTGTTGAGATAATTGTAGAAATGTCGCATTGCCTTCAGATTTTGTTTTTGTACCCTCATCTCCCTTTTTTCCTTCTGTATCCTTACTTTCTTTGTTGAAAATAAAAAAAATTTGAAATACAAAAAAAAAAAAAAAGGAGGACAAGAAAGACTCTAGCTGCGACATGGAGCCCTGCCAAATAAACAAAATATTGTGTATATTCTTGACCACAGGAGTACAGTGTCATGATTAGGTGTATGTTGGACTATTTCCCTTTCACACAGCCCCAGGAACAAATTGGCACATGAGGGATGTTTTTTAGTTTTTTTTAGGTGTTTTGTGTTGATTCGCTGATTGGAGTGTGACACCTTGAACTTTTACCCAATATTCTAATTTTCTGAGAGACTAAATTTTGGGTTTTCATTAACTGTTAGCCATAATCATCAACATTAAAAGAAAAACATGCTGGAAATAGATCACTCGGTGTGTAATGAATATATATAATATATGGGTTTCACTTTTTGAATTGAATTACTGAAATAAATTAAATTTTTCATGATATTCTCATTCATTGAGAAGGACTAGTGTATATATATATATATATATATATATATATATATATATATATATATATATATATCATGATGTAAAGTTTTTCTCTCAATTTTATTTCTTAATTCGTATTTGTAATTTAATATTATTTATGTCTTTATGAATGCATGGCTACTCTTTTTGGGTACATTAATTTTTGTCAACTGACTGTATGCATTTTAGGGCTCATATTTTGTAAATTTAGACCATACCTATCTCTTCTAGACATATCCCTAGCATTATCACTTATTTTGCATGGTTCCTTTTCTTTTGCCTGTGCTGCTGTGCATGCGCCAGGGACACCGTATTTCAGAGTGCCGATTGTTTGTCTGCATAGCCTTGGGGATGTGCGTCTTATGTCAGCAATGACGTGACGCTACATCACTACGCAGACACATGGCACTTCTGGTAATGCGATGGCTCTCAACATGAAGACTGAGCGACAATTTGCATATTGCTTACAGGTGATAGCAATTTGGCGTTTATAGAATTCCTACATAAAGCCCTGGATTTTTTGTAATAATTAGCCTCCTGACGAAGCCGCACTTTCAGGCGAAACACGCGTTGAGGCGGTTGTTTGCCACATCTCACACGACCATTCTCTCCTTTCTCCCCCATGACCTCAGGTTATGTTCCTTTAATATTCCTCTGGTTCTTTACCCTGCCATTACCTGGTTGGGCGCCAGATTTTCTATATTTTCATATAGCAATTGTGATGGTGAATTTGCACCACTAGTTGGCATTCTTTTATATGTACCTGTATCTATGCATTCATATATTACTTGCTAACTGTTCACTTTATATTGAAGCATTGGCTTTTTGATGCAATAGTGGTGGGGCCTTGCAGGGGTGGTTCTGTCACTTTGAGATGGGTTGTTCTGTTAACCCTCAGGTTTCTTAACATCTTACCTTTCTGATATTCTCTCCGTATATGTCCTTTTTATTGGTTTATACTCCTATATTTGTATTTGATACCATGTATTGTTGATATTTATCATTTAAAGCTTTTTTCTATTTTTTGCAATACTTGAGAGTTATGTATATTTCTTTTGGGTGCTATGTTCCCTGTGCTTTTGCTTATAGGTTTTTTACATTAAGGCACTCCCTAAAATAAGCACAGACCTGTTGCTACCTAAATCTTCTCTCCCAATTTCCCTGCTAAATCAGAACCTAAACGGAAAATATTACCAGACTGCCTCTGCCTGAAAATGCCTGATCTGATCAATCCGACACAAGTGGGTTTTGTACGAGGCAGGCCACGGAATCTAATATCAGATGAGTTTTAATGGTTCTGAATAAATCTAAGCTTCAATGGCTGCCATCTGGAAAAGGTGCTTTAGTAGCCATTGACACTGAAAAAGCTTTTGACAACGTTCAATGGCAAAGGCTGGACCTCGTTCTTGATAAATTTAAGATTAAAGGAAACTTCAGAGTTATTCTGAAAAAACTATATGGTGCACCACAGTCTGCAATATACTCACCAGACTCTAGATCCCCCTGTTTCCACTTAAAAAAGGCACTAGATAGGGGGTGCCACCTATCGCCCCTCCTGTTCAATTTGGCAATAAAGCTGCTTGCCCGTAACCCTGAAACACTCCTCTTTATTTAACTCCTTCAGGACTGAGCCTGTTTTGGCCTTGTGGACGCAGCCAATTTGTTGAAATCCGACGTGCCACTTTATGTGGTAATAACTTGGGAATGCTTTTACCTATCCAAGCGATTCTGAGATTGTTTTCTCGTGACATATTGTACTGTATGTTAGTGGAAAAATGTGATCAATAAATTCAGTATTTGTTTATGAAAAACACCAAACTTTAGTAGATACAATTTGCAAAAATTAGCATTTTTCTAAATTTAAATGTATCTGCTTGTAAGACAGATAGTAATACCACACAAAATAGTCACTAGTTAACATCCCCCATGTGTCTTCTTTATGTTGGCATTGTTTTTTGAACATCCTTTTATTTATCTAGGACGATACAAGGCTTAGAACTTTAGCAGCAATTTCTCACATTTTCAAGAAAATTTCCAAAACCTATTTTTACAGGTACCAGTTCAGTTCTGAAGTGACTTTGAGGGCCTTGTATATTAGAAAACCCCATAAGTCACCCAATTTTAAAAACGGTACCCCTCAAAGTATTCAATACAGCATTTAGAAAGTTTCTTAACCCTTTAGGTATTTCACAGGAATTAAAGCAGAGTAGAGGGGAAATTTAGAAATGTATTTTTTTTTGTCGGAAAATCCATTTTGATCCATTTTTTTCTGTAACACAAAAGGTTTTACCAGAGAAACGCAACTCAATATTTATTGCCCAGATTCTGCAGTTTTTAGAAATACCCCACATGTGGCCCTAGTGTGGTAATGTACTGAAACACAGACCTCAGAAGCAATGGCGCACCTAGAGGATATTTTATTAGAATATATTTTATGCACCATGTCAGGTTTGAAGAGGTCTTGTAGTGCCAAAACAGTGGAAACACCCCCAAAAAGACACCATTTTGCAAACTACACCCCTCAAAGAATCAAGGGGTATAGTGAGCATTTTAACCCCACAGGTTTTTTGCTGAATTTAGTGGAATTAGTCCGTAAAAATGAAAATCTAAATTTTTTCCAATAAAACGTAGAAATTATCAATTAAAGGAATAAGGAAGAAAAAGCGCCTCAAAATTTGTAAAGCAATTTCTCCTGATTACGGCAATACACCATATGTGGTAATAAATGGCTTAGACACACTGCATGGCTCCGAAGGGAAGGACCGCTATTTGGCTTTTGGAGCTCAAGTTTACTCAATTGGTTTTCGGGTGTCATGTCATGTCCCTTTAATGGGGAGAGTACATGTCATTAAGTATCCACTACAAACCATACCACTCCTTCTAAGACATATTGAGGTTACTTCCCTAATAAGGCCTTTACAAATTTTCTGTGGTCTGGGAAGAGACCCAGAATTTTCTTTGCTAAATAAATTTTAATAGAGAACAGGGGGATTAAACCTCCTGAATCTAATGGGATACTATTTGGCTTGCCTGGGGAGACATATACTGGACTGGATACATCACTCAAACTATTCTAATTTTTTTTTTCAAATCTGCCCTAGTAGAACCCTATTGTCACGGCTGTTGGGTATGTGGAGCCGCTAGGCTGCTCCGCCGTAACGGTGAAGCAGTTGACCAAGCAACAGTCAATAACAGTCCCTCGGATATGAGTACCTGGGTAGATGATCAGGCAGATACTCGAAGTAGCAGACACGTGGTGAAACAGGCACAGATGATGCTTGGTATAGCAGATGACACCAGACGTGGCAGATGAGGCACACACGACTACAACAATAGGCTTAGGCCCAGGAACAAACACAGCAACAGGATACAAGATACGGGAAGCAGGATACGGGAACACTGCGAGCAGGATACAATTAAGGGATCATTTGCATAGACGAACACAGGAATACAAACAATGCTCAGGCAAGGAGAGGAAGGGAGAACCCTTTTTAAAGTCCAGGGTGTAACGGGATGACTGGGGAACTTTAGACAGGTGCGTACGCTGGCCCTTTAAGACGTGGAGTGAGCGCTCTGGCGCACCCTACGGGACACAGGAGAGAGCAGGGGGGGGGCACTGTATGGCGTTCCCTGCAGGGGGGGGCGCTGTATGGCATTCCCTGCATTGGGGGGCGCTGTATGGTGTTCCCTGCAGGGGGGCGCTGTATGATGTTCCCTGCAGGGGGGGGCGCTGTATGGCGTTCTCTACAGGGGGGGCTGTATGGTGTTCTCTACAGTGGGGGCTGTATGGCGTTTGAACCATACAGCCCCCTCTGTAGAGAACGCCACACAGTCCCCCCTGTAGATAACGACACACAGTCCCCCCTGCAGATAACGCCACACAGTCCCCCCTGTAGATAACGCCACACAGTCCCCCCTGTAGATAACGCCATACAGTGCCCCCTGCAGATAACGCCATACAGACCCCCTCTGTAGATATCTACAAAGGGGGCTGTATGGCGTTATCTACAGGGGGGCTGTATGGCGTTATCTACAGGGGGGCTGTATGGCGTTATCTACAGGGGGGGCTGTAAAATAGGCACTATCTACAAGGGGGGGGGGTTGTGTGACTCCCAGGGGAGGGGGGCCCCAGTCATAAGTTTGCTATGGGGCCCAGTCTTTCCTAGTTACGCCCCTGGATGGTGCCCCTCACTCATCCATCTAAGCACTAATGTGCCGATTTGGGAGATTCAAGCTGACACTATGGCACATGGATACGGTGTCAGTGTCTACCTTCCTGGTTGGTGGTGATGGGTATTTATATAATGTCCATTGACCACTCTTTCCACTCCATTCTCTTTTATATAAAAGAGGTAAGAGGGGACCGTTGGTTTTTCCCTTCTCCTTCAGGTTGTTACATACGTGTCTCCATACAGACAGTATAAATAAGATACACCGATGTTAATTTTTACTGTCCTCAGGTACTTAATATTATTTCCCTTTCACTTAATACTAGGGATAACTTCATATATTAAATTAATTTAGTCCTTGTCTCTAGATAACCTATAGATTCATTATAGTTCACTTTAATTACTTTTTCCCATTCTAAAGATGGCCGCATCCACGTGTTCGCTTTACTGCGCATGCGCGGATGTACGCCGGATATCCTTGATACCCTAAACTTGTCAGAATTTCTCACGCATGCGCAGTAGTGCTTCCTGTTCGCTGCTATGGCAGCGCCGTGAATGTGTGGTCCCAGGAGGTGATTTTCTTTTAATTATTTTTAATACACACACATGTATTGCACAAATGGTATCACTTTATTTAATTGGATATTTTAAATGTAATGCTATTTTTATGATATATGCTTTATACTATCCAACTTATAATGACACAATGTATTTGAATTTTATGCACTATTTTATATTGTACGCTTTGTACATTGTTTGTATACTGTTTTGATGCATATTTTGCTTGATTGTACTGATTTTGTTGTGTTGATTGACACCATGTTTTATACTGTGAATAAATCACATGTTAGTTGCTTGAGAAAGGCTCTAGAGGACAGAGCTGAAACGTTGCACATGGGGCAATAAAGTACCCACTTTTTTTCACAATACTACGGAGTGCTTCCTATTTTTTGAATACTATGTCCTACAAAGTGAGTTAGTAGTCTTAACTAATAGCTGCTGTGTCTGTGAGTCCAGCAGTGTTTGCCCTGTACTTGTGCGTCCCTGTCCCCCCCATTGCTGAGCTATGGACCCCTCTTTATTTAGCAACCAATATGCAAATGGCCCGCCGGCTAGCCAAGTGGGTTTGGCTGCCAGCGATTCTCAATGGGCAGAGATACCACTGAGCCTTTGACACTGACCTATCAGCGTGAGGCTATTTCCTACAGACACTCCTAGGCCAGCGTCATCGCGTGTAACTCACTTGGCTAGCCAGTGGGCCATTTGCATATTGGTTGCTAATTAAAGAGGTGTCCATAGCTCAGCAACGGGGGGACGCACAATTACAGGACAAACACCGGTGGACTCGCAGACAAAGCGGCTATTAGGTGAGACTACTAACTGACTTTGTAGGACCTAGTGACAGGTCCTCTTTAAAAAAAAAATGGTGATAAGAGACTGCGCAACTATGCTAACAAAGTATCAGTTAATGATTTTGACAAAATAATGGGTGTGCATTCGTCTAGAAAGTCTGTTACTGCATCATATTCTCATATGAGGGATAAGTGCGGGACTGTGGTGAAACCTCTCAAATTTAGATAGTGATGTTTCTACATGCATGGTGTAGGGGTGGATGCTGCTGCGTAAACATATGCTTAGCGAGAGTTGGAGACAATCACATTTTAAGCTTATTCATGCAGCTATCTATGACTTCAATAATGGCATATAACCCTGATATAATAATAACTACATGTCCGAAGAGTCAACAGGCATTTACTGACCCTTTTATCATGGTATACGGTTATGTGCACATGTGCAGTCTTTCTGAAAAATGTTCTGTCATATATGGGAGCCATGTGAAAATCGCCCTTGCAATTTGCTTCCCTACCACTTATTTTCCATTTCAGCCTCTTCTACCCAAATAGGGGTGATTTTGCTCGCACTAGTTCATATAATTTTACTGACTGTCAATCTCTGTCTTTTACATAACTGGCTACAGTCTCAGGTCCTATCAATGGCAGATATTACCTCTCAACTCAAACGGTATCTTTTTGTAGACAGGGTAGAGACTAAGAGACATAAAGAATTTAAAAAAGCGACACGTTGAAGGGAATACTGAAAATTTAAAGGGTTCTTTAGGAATTTTAAAACAATCGGATTGATATGTATATAGAAGAAGGGCGCTAAATGTGATATGATTCACCTGTCAGGTGTCCTATTTACCCCTAAGGTTAACTACTTGTGGTATCTTTTGCAATCCATGGACCTTATTTGACATATTAATCTTTCTGACCATCTTTCCAGCAACTCTCTTTTAAAGCAAATTTTGAAGTGTATTATGTATACTATTTCAATTATCTGTATCTTTATTTATTTAATCTTTTAACAAAATAAAAAAATCAGTCCAGAAGTAAGCGCTATGTTGCATAGCAACAGAGCACAGAACCAGGAAGAGATGAAGAATAAACGGCTACTTTACTGCAGCAGTAGGGCGAGGACGTGTATTGCAGTGAAACAATTGGTTTCTTATCCACTAAACAGACATGGATTGAGCACGTCTCATAGTCTTACTTACGTATAGTTATAATCCGCCCGTTGCCACCAAAATATTATCTACTTAAGGTAAACCTCCGAGTTTACAAACTCTAAAAAAAATATGAAATTACTTTAAATTGTATCTGCCTTTGTTCCCCCCTGATCTGGTCCCCTCACGTATTAAATTATATTAGCGTATTTTCATTTACTCTTAATGAACTGTATATACAGGCTGTCACAATTACCGCCAGCACTGACAGATTACAGACTGCTGTAAATCCTTGTAATCCGATGACTGCAGCTAGAAAGCAGGTATGAGCAAAGTGAAATAACTCGTAGTTCTGTATGCTTATCATTGGATGGTATCTTGTTGTATAGAAATCAATTTAAATAATGGAAGTCAGTGAAGTGCCGCTTCAGCCAGAAGGGGCGTAGATTTTCAGAAAAAAAAAAAGAGAGTACTTGACAAAAAAGAATATTTCTATAATATTGTGCCATGCCATAACCATCTACAGCTTCCATGTCCTGCTGGGAGATCGTTTCACAATATCTGGGTAGTCACAGATGGATTGGCTGACAGCAGCCTTTCACAAACAGGCCATTAAAAACACCTCTCCCCAATTACTAATAAAATAAGTCATAAAATGTGAGTGCAGCAACATTAAAGTGATTGTTAGGCTGGGTTCACACGTGGCGGAATTTCACTTAAATTCCGCTGCGGACACTCCGCAGCGTTAATCCGCAGCGGAGCCGTTTGTCCATTGACTTACACTTTAATTTAGCAGTGTTCGTTTAGACGAGGCGTAAAATTCCGCTGCGGAGCATAGGCTGCGGAGCGGAATTTGGTGTCCGCAGCATGCTCTGTCTGTTGCGGAGCAGTGGCGGACTCATGGCGGAATTTCTCCATTGACTTCAATGGAGATTCTAAGTTCCGCAATGAAGTCCGCAGCTGTCATGCACATGTTATGTGTGCTGCGGATCCGTCTTGCTTTTTTAACTTGACATTTCTTCATTCTGGCTGGACCTATGTATTTCTAGGTCTACAGCCAGACTGAGGAAGTCAATGGGGCTCCCGTAATGACGGGAGCGTTGCTAGGAGACGTCTGTAAATAGTCACTGTCCAGGGTGCTGAAAGAGTTAAGCGATCGGCAGTAACTGTTTCTGCACCCGGGACAGTGACTACCGATCCCAATATACATGTATCTGTAAAAAAAAATGAAGTTCATACTTACCGAGAACTCCCTGCTTCTGTCTCCAGTCCGGCCTCCCAGGATGACGTTTCAGTCTAAGTGACGGCTGCAGCCAATCACAGGCTAATAACAGGCTGCAGCGGTCACATGGACTGCCGCGTCATCCAGGGAGATCGGGCTGGATGCCGAAGGAGGGACGCGTCACCAAGACAACGGGCGGTAAGTATGAATTTCTTTGACTTTCACAAGGGAAAGTGCTGTCCCTTCTCTCTATCCTGCACTGATAGGGAGAAGGGAAGTACTTTTACCGCAGTCCGCAGCAGCTAGTCCGCATCAATTTACTGCACATTTTGTGCAGATCCGCAGCAGAATCTGCAACGCAGATTCTGTGCGGCATTGATGCGGACAGTTGCGGAGGAAATCCGCCACGTGTGGTCATGCCCTTAAAAACAAAACAGTGTGCCTGGTGTTTTTATTTTATCCAATATTTTTTTTGAATTGTGGTGAGTCCTGTTATTGACAGCACATAAGGAGGGAGTAGTCCGGAGTACAACTTCGCCGTGTATTAAACGTTACATGTGGCACAGGGTGTAAAAATCAAAAACCTTTAGTGTTCCGCTGCCTCAGCAGAATTATCGGGATTGGGACACAAGCATGGATGGCAACTAACACAGGCCGTGCCATTTATATAAAGACTTTGCCCTTGTCATCAGGCTGCTGCCTGCAGTACAGAAAATATGTCATTAGGGTATGTTCACACCGTCACACGGGCTATTTTTAGCAGTTTTTGGGCTGTAAATGCCCTGGAAAAATGCGGGGGCTGAATGCCTCCAAACATCTGCCCATTGATTTCAATGGGAAAAACGGCGTGTCACTTCTCGAGCCGTTTTTGGAGCCATTTTTCATTGACTCAATGGAAAAACAGCTCCAAAAACGTCCGTAAAAAAACTCAGCAAAAACCGCAAGTTGCTTAAAAAAACGGTTGAAACTCAGAGGCTGTTTTCCGTATTTTCAAATTTTCAGCCGTTTTTAAACATACCCTTAGGGTTGCAAAGTGCGGACTAGCATAGTCTAATAACGCGGTCCTGTGATCACAACAAAGAGTTTGACAATGCGTCCAGTAATGCAATCGCATTGTTAGGCACTTGGTCTTGTGATCACATAGTGGGTGCAGCCTGTTAGTGAAAGGCTTAGTCATTAGTAGGACGTTTTGCACTTCAATTTTTGTGGATGAAATTCAGGAATCAATTATTTTCCTAGGCTGTTGTTTCTTACCAGTAATTCTAAAACTTCAATCATTTTAAAGACTTATGACCAGGAGACCAAGATATTAGTCTCAGGGTATGTTCACACGGCTTATTTTCGGCTGTTTTTCGGGCCGCAAATGCCAGAAAAACGGCCAAAAAATCGGAAGCAGAACGCCTCCAAACATCTGCCCATTGATTTAATTGAAATCAATGGAAAAACGGCGTTCTGTTCTGACGGGCCGTTTTTTTTTACGCGGCGTGGAAAAAGTGCAGGTCAAGTTTTTGGAGCCGTTTTTCATAGACTCTATTGAAAACAGCTCCAAAAATGGCCGCGAAAAACACGAGTGGCTTAAAAAAACGTCTGAAAATCGGGAGCTGTTTTCTCTTGAAAACAGCTCCGTATTTTCAGACGTGTTTGAGTTTGCGTGTGAACTATAAAAGTCCCCAGATAATGCTTAAAAAGATTTGAAAATATCCAAAAATAAATATGAAGATCAGATTATATCTAAATAGGCTTGAGCTCAGTACAAATCGTACGGTGCCAACCAGGGGATAACAATAATGAAATTATATTTGAAAAATACACCTGTACTCTATGAAACAGATAAATGTGTTATACACGACAATAAGGAGACGTGGAAGGTTGGAAGGGAAAGTTACATTTTTTTAGGTTTTTTTCTGTCTTGTGTAGCAATTGCACAAATAGTCACAAATACTATAAAACAAAAACTATATTGAATAAATGTCACATAATAGTTAATTACACAAACTGTTATCCCCACAATCAGTACTGAAACATTACCATATTTATGTGTAAAAAATATTAATATTCACAATTGTTTTTTGTTTTTAAATATATGTACCTAAAATACTACAACTTCTGCGAAAAAGAAAGCCTTGTACAGCTATTTCACCATGAGGCCTTGTTCACACAGTGCAGATTTGATACAGATTTTGCATGAATTTTTTTAAGCCCAAACCAGATTTGGATCCAGAAGAGAAGACACATTAAGGCCCTGCTCAAATCTGTGTTGGAGACTCCGTTAGGGGCCTCCATGCAGATTCTGCTGAAGATACTGGAAAATCTGGTAAATCCATGGATACATGATGGAACCCATTAAAGTCAATACGTTTCGTCGGGCGCCGGTTGTCTCCGTTGCTCATTGTTCTGCTCCTCTGACAGAGCAGAACAACGGAATGCCGAATGCAGATGTGAACAGGGCCTAAGGCATTCCTTTATATATTTCTTCTTCTTCATTTGTTATGCGGCCAGACCTTTTAGAAATTTGTGCAGTAGCATTGGAAAACCCGTTTAACCGTACATCTGAATTGCATAGATCAGTGTTCTTCAAGCTGCAGCAAAACCACAACTCTCAGCATGCCCTGACCACATACTGGTAGGAGACCAGTAGCACGGAGTGAAGGCAGCTCATCAACATAAAGAATTGTTTCTAAAATAGCTCCATAAAAATGCAAGCACTAAATGAGGTTTGGTGGACTGATTTCAGCTGATCATCCAGCCTCTGAATATACAAACTCCAATATGTGTACTGGTTAAATAGAATCAACAGGTTTTAATAACTACAATATGATGGAGGATCGTTGTGTTGCTGCTACATGATCACATAAGTAAATATATATATATATATATATATATATATATACACACATATACACATATATACATATATATTTATGATATATGATAATGTCCACATTTTATATACGAAATGTATGAGAATAGCACTATTTTTAACTATTCACTTGTTGCATTTGGGCTAAATTTTGCATTGCAAAGCTGTATTAATATGAAAAATGTATTGTTACCTAAAAAGTAGTAACAATAATTATAAAAAAAAACAAATGAAATAAAACAAATATAATTTCACAGGATTAATTTTTCTTTCAGTTCATTTTTTAACCTGCTGGAAATGCAGCCAATTTTCAGTTTTTAATTTCCTTATTTTCTTCTCCGCCTTCCAAAACCCATAACGCTTTTATTTTTTTGCCAATATAGCCGGTATAAGGGCTTCTTTTTTGCAAGACAAGTTGTCGTTTTTGAAGGCACCATTTATATATAATATATAAATAACATATAATGTACCGGGAAACTGAAAAAAATTCTTTGTGGAGTGAAATGGGCAAAAAACAGCGATTCTGCCATTGTTCTTTGGGTTTCATTTTTACGGAAGTTACGACATGTTTATTTTACGGGTCGATGTGATTATGGAGACACCAAATTTTTATAGTTTTTTACGTTTCACCACTTTTTGCAAATAAATAAACAATTTGTTAAAAAAATAATTTGTTTGTGTCACCACATTCTGAGAGCCATAACTATTTTATATTTTTGACGATTGTGCGGTATAAGGGCTTATTTTTGCAGGGAAACGTTAGTGTCATGCCGGTGGGTCATGTGGACACACTAGGCCGCTCTGCTGTAGCGGAGGACCAGCTTGCCAAAGAACGGTCAATAACTGTCTCTGGGGTAAGAGTACCTGGGAAGGAGATCTAGCTGATACTCGGAGATTCAGGCACATGGTGTAGCAGACACTTGGCACATATGATGCTTTGCGTGGTAGATGACACTGGACGTGGCAGATGACACGGGACGTGACATAAGTTTAGATATCACCAGGTTATTTAGAACAAGGGTGCATAAATAGGGGCCCAACCTGTTGTAGATTGTAGAAAGTATAACGCACACCAATCAGGAGTAGATTTGCAAGTAAAATGTCTTTATTTTCTCATGCCAGAGTGCAACTAACATTTCGGTCTAAACATAGAACTTTTTCAAGCACTAGAAATACATGATGATAAGTACATATATATTATATTATTTCCATGTAGTATACAGTATGCAGTTAATAAAAATAGTCAAATATAATATTACATAACGTAAATACAAAATCACAAAAGAGTGGATAAAACATAGCTGAAGTCGTACAACACAGAAAAAAGCAGACACAGGGCATCACAATTCTGAACCAATGTAAGTAAATTGTAAACCTTGCTGCTGATCTGGCAATAAGACTTGAGATATGTCAGGCACAAACGTATGGAGTTCTTGCAAGAATGTTTATTCAACCAATTCCTATGGGTATATAGAGTGTTAGGTTTAATATCCTCAGTGTATTAGATAGCATTGTGACAGGCTCCTTCAATACATATGCAGATAAACAAACCACACCTAAGTTTATGTTTATTGCTATCAATTCTACAGTAATATGATGTAATGAATACATGTATAGATGTGTGGTATTATAGATGCAATTACCTTCTTTATACTGGTGAGACGGCGCAAGAAAAGCGGAAAACTACTGATGAGGGCGCTGGCATTATCATGCAGAGCTCCTCATTATAAGCACTCCCGTGATGCACGTCCATGTCAGTCATGATACTGGCGTGCATCGACGATGCATTCTGCGTGTGCCTGAAGTGGCGTCAGCGGACCTCCGCCGTCTTTGATAAGGGATTGTGTTGTGGGCAAAGCTATAGCAAGGAGAAGGCGAACCTACGTCACAGTTGTAGGTAACGTTGTTAACTCGAGTGCTGGAGATTATAATTTGGAATCGGGAAATTTAGCACAAAGCTAAGTATATGATTCAAAGGATATTGGTGATGATAATCACACAGATCGATATTCCAGTGTAGTGTAAAGAATCTTAATGTTTGGTATATGATAACAATACTACTAACTATGCCAGGTCCCATCCGTAAAAGGATACATCAACGATGCCCGTCATCCACTGGATCAGTATAGTGAAGTAATATGTCACATCTGTAGGATAAGAGAGGGTGCAAATGGATAGAGGTTAAAACAACTGACGGGACATGACAGATAACACGGAACGTGGCGAATGGAACAACATGACTCCAACACTATGATACAGTTCAGGAACAAACACAGTTTATGGGATACAGGAAGCAGGACACGGGAACACTGGGAGCAGTATACGACTAAGGGACAATTTGCTTAGACTAACATGGGAATACAATAACAGCGCTCAGGCAAGGTGTGGAAGGGTAGAACCCTTTATATAGCCCAGGATGTATAGGTTAGGGAACATTTTGTTGGTTTGCGTGTTGGCCCTTTAAGGCCGGGGACGAGCGCGCGCACCCTAGAGGCAGAAGAGTGCAGCTGCGTGTGTTGGCGTCTTCTGGGAGGGAGACGCCGACAAACCTTCAGTGTCCTGTGGTCGCGGCTGTCAGTGAGTACAGCGTGCCGGTGGTCAACAACTGCAGACACAACTGTTCGTTTATATTGGTACCATTTTTAGGTACATAGTACTTTTGGATCTATTTATTTTTAATTTCTTTTGGGAGGCGAGGGGACAAGTTGAGTCTTTTTTTAAATTTATTATTTATTTTTTAGGCAGTTTACCATGCAGGTTAAAAAGAAAAAAACTTTATATTTGAATAGTTTGGATAGTTATGGTTGTGGCAATACCAATTATGTTTATTTTTTTATTGCTTATATTATTTTATATACTAAATGGGAAATGTTTTTATAATATATTCTTGAAATATGTATAAAACTATTTTTAATTTTTTTTTTATTCTCACAAGGGGAATTGAACATGAAAACAATTGATCGCTTATTCAATACACTGCAATACATCAGGGTCTAATAGGAATACTTCATTAGTCCATGACAACCCATTGGCACCCTAATATCGAATCACGGTGGGGCGATTGGGTTACAGAGGGGGCTACTTCTGTCTAACTTCCTAAATACCGCAATCACTATTCATTGCGGCATCTAAGTAATTAGATGGCTGCCATTAGAGCAGGGTGTCAGCAGTAATACATAGCTGACACCTGCTGCATATGGAGTGGGTTTAGCTCATGAGCCAATCCATACATTCCACCTGCAACATCCGCCGTACATTCACGGGGGATGTCGCCAAGGGGTTAATGGCTTCCTTCATTTTTCGATAATATTTGCATTAAAACTGGCTTCGCACACAGCATAAATATATAATGCTGTTAAACCAGCCTACAAAGCCACACAAAAAAATGCAATGAAATCCGCAAGTGTTACATGCAGATTTTCTTGTGGCTTTTAGTGTAGATATAGCCACAGATTTTACTCATTTCATTGCAATGCATGAAAGTCTGTGGCACTTCCAATACAGATGAGGTATACTCTTGATTTAAAAATCTGCAGCATGTCTAGAATCCAATGCGAATTTTTTTTTTTTTATCAAAACTCCATTAATTTACATTGTACTGTAGTTTGTTGCAGAATTTCGGTGCAGATTCTCAAATACTCATTGTGTGAATTTACCTTTAAGGGGACTACAGTGCTCATGTGCCAATAATGAACTAAAAACGGAGGTTACTTTATTTTCTAGCACTTGTTAAGACATAAAATTTGTCCTTTTCCGGCTAAAAGTGGTCCTTCTATAATTGTGGAATATATTTATGCATCCCATATAAACGGTGTATAAATAGAACATAGGTGCCTATTGTATGATAACACATAATGAAATAGGTTAAACTTCTCCGATGCCACACAGAGCAGATCCGGTTATTTATGAATTAAAAATAACTATTTGGAAGCTACAAAAATCATTTTTCTGACACCCTAAAGGATGTTAAATAAGGCAAATTGATTTGCTGCAGCCAATTCCGAGTCCTCTCCTTATTTTCAACCAACTGTTGATCGTAATGAAAGAAAATCCAAACAATAAACTGTGGAGATGAATTACAAGGCCGTCGGCTGCAGAGTGTCAGTAATATTGTCATATTTTTTCATCTGGGATAATAAGAATAACATTGATTATTTGAAATCATTGCATATAAAGTAATTGTATGATTGCGTGCTGCCAAGAATAAAGACGTAAAACAATTACAATAAATAGGACTACTCTTTTAATGTTCTCCGATTCACATTCATATATTCCGCTTACGTATAAAGAAGGCATATTTTTTTTTTTGTACTCCCATTTATCGCCTGCCAAGAAATAATTAAGAATAGGAGCCAGAAGATTAATTTTAAATAAAAACTCTTCTCAAATGAAAATGTCAGGTCATAAAAATTCCTTTTAAATCATAACAGCATATAAATCTTGGAAATTAACCATGTAATTGCAATGTCTATCAACTTTTACCTTGAGCTTTGAGCTTCTCTTTTTAATCTGCTATTCTTGCTTTAATGAATAGCTATTTTCAAATTAAAAAGTACTGTTCATTACACATGCCCTACTATAATAGGGTTTTTATCATATTTGCTCTATTTGAAAATACTTGCTACTTTGTAATTATTCACACGATGATCCCTGCCTATATTGAGTAGAAAATAAAAAATGAAATGCAAGTCAAAGGTGCTTTTGAGCTGAATGATTTACACAATTCATTAAGGACGGTGATTTTTCAGTTAGCATCAGATTAAATGGTTACTTACTCTCAAATAGCCCTTAGGGAGTTGAATTGCTGGGTAGCAAACAGATTAAAGTTTGCATTGAAAGAAAAATTGAATTCAGAGGTAATCAATAGCATAATAGGGGCAGTGAGTGGAGCCTGCTGCCTGAAATGAAATTACCATATTTTTAATCTTAATTTTCCACTCTGTTTATCTGACAGTGTGGATGTGCAATCCAAACAGATAATGAGAGAGTAGGATATTGACACTGCTGTCCTCTGGAGTGCTTGTTTTCAGTGATTAAATGCTGTGATCTGTGATTACTTTGTGCAAAGATGTCAGGGCTGCTGGCCAGGACGAGGGGAGGGACAGTAACTCAGCAGCTGGGCTCCGGGGTCTCATAGGTCCTAAAGACTGAAATTCATTTTCTCCTGGCTATCTTAAAAAAAATAAAAAAATAAAAAGTCGATTTATGTATAAACTTAGACTGCACCGATTATAATAATTAATCCTGTTATTATTGGTATCCAGCCTTGTAAACATTATGCATGATTAAAACGGGCTTCTTCAATATATGGCTCCCCAAGGCATCAACTGTGACAGAGCGGGTATTGAATAAGCTCATCATGAATCCTCTCTATAGCGCTTTAAAGATTTACAGGCAGGGACAATCTGTTAATGAACACTATGTTCAGGAAAGCTGAATTGGGAGATAAAATATTCTCTAAAAGAACTATTTTAAAAAAGAATACTGCCATGTCTAAAATACATTTCACAAAACATAAGTTGCATCTAAAACAAAAACTATAATATGCAAGTGAAATATATTCTGTATGTCGCAATGCATCAGTGAAGGGCAATAAACACTCTAAAGCCTTAAAAATATCATTTTCATATGTATCGGGTTTATCTGCAATGTTGCACTTTGTGCTAATTCTGCAGGAGCAGCTGAGGGCATTGTACTTTTCCTCCGGTAGGTGAAGCTTGGAGTTAATGACAGTGTCACTTTAATTATTATATAAAGTTCTGCAACTTTCTAATGTTTATTCTGCGTTTCACTTCCTCTCCATTTTCAAGATCTCTGTTTGCTGTCGGTAAATGGGATCATTCTTGATTACAGCCAAAGGCCTAGTCCTCAAGACTGATACATTTTATCCACCTTGATACATTGTAGCAAACTATCAGGACAGGAGAGGGATTTGTGCTGCTGATGCATTTAGCTCCCAGTGGATTGCCGAGACTGGATTATCCACCTCTTAGCTGTGAGAAGTAATAGATCTGTACATATCTTGTAAAGTTGGGTTGAGTAAGGGTACGGCCAGACGTGGCGGATTTGCTGTGGAATTCAGCTGCGGACAGTCCGCAGTGGAATTCTCCAGCGGCCGTTTTTTACATTTGTTTCTATGCATTTTTAGGCAAGTTAGTTCAGACGTTGCGGAAAACTCTGCTGCAGACCATAGGCTGCGGTGCAGAATTTTCCCTCCGCAGCATGCACTGTCTGTTGCGGAGAAGAAGCAGAATTTCACTGCGGATTTCAGCCTTTGCAATGCAAAAACTGAAATCTGTGGCAAGTTCGCTGTGATATCTGTAACGTCTGAATTGCCTGTCACATATGCAAATATTGGTGCCGATTCGTTGCGTAATTGTCCCAAAGCTGCACCAACATTTGTAGCGGAAAAACTGCCACGTGTGACCATGCCCTAATTATATCCCAAAGTATATTAAAAAGTCTCATAACCTTTCACTATATAGCTTTAATTACATAAAAAAAAATAGTACTTTCACCTAAACCATAACAAGGCATGGGCCATTAAGGGTATAATGCAATGTCTGTACTATATGTTCCTGAGTTCTTGCCTAGCCAAGATAATGTGGTTTTACCTTGTAGGCACTGCTCCAATGACTCTCACTTTGACAACCTCTAAAGGCAGGTTACAGGCAACACATAGTTTGGAGAGATGCCTTGGAAAGCTGATGAAAAAATGAATTTGATGAGACCTGCCATGTAAAAATGACCCAGCAATTATCCTAGTGCATACAATCATTTACCAACTGTGACTGAATATCCACCTTTTAACACCGTCATTTTTAGTTCCAACATCCTCTGTAGATTCATTTCTTAGGCTGGGTTCACACGACCTATTTTCAGACGTAAATGATGCGTATTATGCCTCGTTTTACGTCTGAAAATAAGGCTACAATACGTCGGCAAACATCTGCCCATTCATTTGAATGGGTTTGCCGACGTACTGTGCAGAGAACCTGTCATTTACACGTAATCGTTTGACAGCTGTCAAACTACGACGCGTAAAAATACAGCCTCGTCAAGACAAGTGCAGGACACTTCTTTGGTCGTTTTTGGAGCCGTTTTCTCATAGACTCCAATGAAAAGAGCTACAAAAACGGCGCGAAAAACGCCGCGAAAAACACAGCGAAAAACGTGAGTTGCTCAAAAACCGTCTGAAAATCAGGGGCTGTTTTCCCTTGAAAACAGCTCCATATTTTCAGACGTTTTTGGTCACTACGTGTGCACATACCCCAACAACGCTCAGAGCTCCATTTTTCTGACACAGAGCTCCAATTCACTTGCTTAGCCAAAGACTTAAAGAGGCTCTGTCACCAGATTTTGCAACCCCTATCTGCTATTGCAGCAGATCGGTGCTGCAATGTAGATAAGAGTAACGTTTTTTTTTTTTTTAAAACAAGCATTTTTGTATTTATGCAAATGAGGCTTGCTAAAGTCCAAGTGGGCGTGTTTAAAGTAAAAGTACAGCTGGGCGTGTATTATGTGCGTACATCGGGGCGTTTTTACTTCTTTTACTAGCTGGGCGTTCTGACGAGAAGTATCATCCACTTCTCTTCAGAACGCCCAGCTTCTGGCAGTGGACAGACACAGTGTGTTCTCGAGAGATCACGCTGTGTCGTCACTCACAGGTCCTGCATCGTGTCGGACGAGCGAGGACATCGGCACCAGAGGCTACAGTTGATTCTGCAGCAGCATCGGCGTTTGCAGGTAAGTCGATGTAGCTACTTACCTGCAAACGCTGATGCTGCTGCAGAATCAACTGTAGCCTCCGGTGCCGATGTGTCCTCGCTCGTCTGACACGATGTAGGACCTGTGAGTGACGACACAGAGTGATCTCTCGAGAACACACTGTGTCTGTCCACTGCCAGAAGCTGGGCGTTCTGAAGAGAAGTGGATGATACTTCTCGTCAGAACGCCCAGCTAGTAAAAGTAGTAAAAACGCCCCGATGTACGCACATAATACACGCCCAGTTGTACTTTAGCAAGCCTCATTTACGTAAATATAAAAATGGTCATAACTTGGCCAAAAATGCTCGTTTTAAAAAACAAAACAAAACAGAGCCTCTTTAAATAATAAAACTCACCACTAGGGAAAGCTTGCTGCATACTCTTTTGTAATTATTTTAATGTATAAACAGTATGCAGCTCCCTCTAGTGGTAGCTGCAGGCAGCCCACATTTCATTGCTTAACCCCTTAAGGACACGGCCAATTTTGGCCTTGAGGACAGAACAATTTTTTTATATTTCCCTCTTTGCATCCCGACGCTCATAACTCTTATTTTTTGTACGACGTAGTTGTATGAGACTTTGTTTTTTGTGGGAAGAGTTGTACTTTATGTAGGTACCATTTTTTGGTACAAATACATTATCGTTTAATTTCTATACATTTTTATTTTGGCCAAAATGCAGAAAAAAAGCCGTTCCGCTGCAGTTTTAATATTTATTTTTTTACACCATACACTGATCATCATAAATAATGTTATACATTTGTTGTTTGGGTTGTTACGGTCGTGGCGATACCAAATATGTCTATATTATTTCATGTTATGGGACTATTTTCAAAAGTTTATTTATTATAAAAAAAAATGTGTGTTTGTGTATTTTTTTTACTATTTATTTATCATAAATTTTTTTTACATTCATTTAACTTTTTTTTTAAATCCCATAAAGGGATTTATAATTTTGATTTTTTAACTGTAATGTACTGGCATAGATCTATATGCCAGTACATTAGCCTGTGTACTGATAGTTCACAGGCAGTTGTTAGGACATACCTCAGTATGCCCTAACAACAGGAAATATGTTCAGACTGCCCTGGGGTCCTTCAATGGACCCTGGGCTGTCTGGCCATACGAGTTATGGGCTTTGATGGCATCTTTGTTATTTTCTGTGACGCGATCAAAGTGCAGTCCCCTCTCCTTGAACGCTGCGATCAGCTTTCATCGCGGCATTCAAAGGGTTAACGGTGGAGAAAAGATGTTTTTCTTCTCTCTGCTGTCAGAGCGGGGCCATGGCTGTGTATTACAGCCATAGCCCCGCTCTCGATCGCGCGCACAGACGGCGGTCACACAGGACGATAATGCTCGTCCTGATGCGCGAAGTACCTGCCGCTCAGGACGAGCATTCTCGTCCTGTGTCGTCAACCAGTTAAAGAGGATCTGTGACTAGTTTATTAATGCCCTATCTCCTAACTAATCTAATAGGCGCTATGATGCTGATAACTATAGTGTAATTTAAAAAAAAAAAAAAAATGTTTATTATTTGCAAAGTTATGTACAATTTTCTAAATATGCTAATTTGACTATATTTGCCAAATGAGAGGTTACGTGTTCTTTTCGCTCTGGACGGTGTAATGTTTTCTGTATGACGCTGTCCAATCAGCATCAAACAGTTCTCGTCTTCCCAGCCCAGCAAAACAGCCTGATCATATAGTATACAGCTTCAATTCCCGACTGTGTTTTCAACTGGTGATACCTCAGTTTGTTTCATTAGACTCTCATCTTTCATATGCCACCAGAGGCACTATTCCAGGTGGTCCGCAGCCCGAGATATGGCTGTTTTAAGTGATCCCCCTTCCCTCCAGCCTCAGTCTCTCACACTGTGTGAAGCAGCTTGATGCGGATAGGACACTGTCAGGGGTTGTGAGGTAGCTCCACCTCCGGAGAATCGCTGCTGTTGACACCCACTTGTCTAGTATAGCCTCATTTGCATATTTAGAAAAAAGCTCATAACTTTTAAAATAATAAACTTTTTGTGACACAATTTTTACTAGTATTATCAGTGTGACAGTGACAAATAGATTAGCTAGGAGATAGAGCATTACTAAACTAGTGGCAGAGTCTCTTTAACTCCATGACTATGCATGAGATTTAGAGCTCTAGTACACAACAAATCTAGCTTTTATCCCTATAAAGATATATTAATAAAATTAATCAGGACAGAATTTTGGACTTTTTTTTAATATCCAATAAACATTAGGATCAAGAGCACCAAATAAGATATCCGAGTCTTGTTTACATATAACATAAACAATGTGAAAAATATGCACAGTAGAATATAGGTATATTACTCGTAACCTTTACAATATGAATTACAGTTGACATCCACAAGAATAAGGAGAAAACTAAAATAGATTTTGAGATGGGTAAGGTGCCATTTTATTTTTGATATCACTGGCTTTCCCTTTCCTTACATGGACTATATTGTCCAAACATTATGCACTTGCACTTTTGGATAGGACATCGCCACTCTTAGGGTATGTTCACACGGCAGCCTCCGTTACGTCTGAAATTACAGAGCTGTTTTCAGGAGAATACAAATCCGGAATTTCAGACGTAATGGCATGTGCAGGCGCTTTTCGCTGCGTCCATTACGGACGTAATTGGAGCTGTTTTTCCATGGAGTCAATGGAAAACGGCTCCAATTACATCTCAAGAAGTGACAGCCACTTCTTTGACGCGGGCATCTTTTTTACGCGCCGTCTTTTGACAGCGGCGCGTAAAAAAATGACCGTCGGCACAGAACATCTTAAAGCCCATTCAAATGAATGGGCAGATGTTTGCCGACGCTTTGGAGCCGTATTTCCGGACGTAATTCGGGGCTAAAACGCCCGAATTACGTCCGTAAATAGGGTGTGCGAACCCAGCCTTAGAGTACTGCACTACCTATAGCCCTAATATGGAGATTACAGTATATTTTGTCTATGGCATAGGTTCTCATCCTGTCATGTACATGTGGACTTTTATAGAGTTTTCAATGTTTTGATACCATTTTTAAACTGTTTGTCTAACCTTTATGTCAATTAAATTGTTATACTTTTATATATATGGCTTTGTACTCCGTTTTTTTTTTTTGTATGGCATTAATTTTGGAGTGGCCCCATTGTTATGAAAGGGAAGGTGTCCCCTGTGGACATATCCTAGCCCGTTATCGCACTGTTCTAGGAGTTTATATATTTGTAGTATTATATTGCATGTTGAGAAATAACAGAGAAACATAAAATGAACTGTTGTAAAATCAGACACAAGGATGAAAAAGAACCCATCGTAGTTTTGGTGTGGCATATAAACTATCAATTTGTATGACAGATGCACCAAAAGGAAACGAAAGAAAGAGAATATGAGGGGTCCCATGGTAAGTAGGGTAAGTACCGAGCAGTGTGAGGTATTGAGGTTGATCTCAAGGAACCTATTGTGACCTATTAATAAGTCCACCAATATCAGACCTGGTTTCTGCCTTTCTATGCTTATATACCCACTTTTTGAGGGGCAGAGATATATTTACAGAATTTAACTAATCATGCAAGAATGGGGGTTGGAATGACAGCCATTGCTTAGCTATAGTTTACCAGGCCTAAAAAAACTTTGTCCACAAAATGAATTTTGATTTAAAAAAAAACAACCAAGATTAAGGGCCCTTTAACACCGGCCAATTATCCGGCAAATGAGCGTTCACAGAATGCTCGTTCCCAATAATTACCGTGTACACGGGGCAGTGCTCACCCGATGAATGAGCAAACACTTGTCCAACGGCTCATTGTATAGTTTTAAATGCCAAAATTATTATCGATGTGGGAAGCACAGCTCCCTGTGTAAATAGGGAGATGTGCTGCCAACATCATAGAAGTGTATGGGGACGAGCGATCGTAGTAATCATCGCTTGTGCCCATACTAGCTCCTTGTGAAAGGAGCAAATGAGCGCCGATCAACGAGCTTTCTCGTTGATCAGCGCTCGTTCACACGGCCCATGTCAGGCCATGTGGGAGTACTTTTAGAATATCCTACATAATGTTTTGTTTTGATTGTTATGTGAATCTTAAAACTCTATTGTTATTTATCACCTGAAAAGCATTACATTGTGATTTGTGGCTTTTCGCGCAGCCGCCATCATTCTGACACTCCGTTCGGATGTTTGTAAACAGAAAAGCACGTGGTGCTTTTCTGTTTTCATTCATCCTTTTGACAGCTGTTGCGCGAATCACGCTGGTTGCACGGAAGTGCTTCCGTGTGGCATGCGTGGTTTTCACGCACCCATTGACTTCAATGGGTGCGTGATGCGCGAAAAACGCTCAAAGAACGGACATGTCGTGACTTTTACGCAGCGGACCAACGCTGCGTAAAAATCACGCACATGTCTGCACGGCCCCATAGACCAATATAGGTCCGTGCGACGCGCGTGAAAATCACGCGCTTTGCACAGACGTATATAACGTTCGTCTGAATAAGCCCTTAGAGTTAGGCCCCATGCACACGAACGTAAAAACGCCCGTAATCACGGGCCGTAATTACGGCCCGTAATTACGGGACCATAGACTTCTATTGGCCACGGGTACCTCCCCGTATGCTAACGGTAAGGTGCCCGTGCCGTTGAAAAATATAGAACATGTCCTATTTCAGGCCGTAATTACGGCACGGGCAGGCCCATAGAAGTCTATGGGGCTCCCGTAATTACGGGTGACTACGTGTGTGCACCCGTAATTACAGGAGCGTTGTTAGACGACGTCAGTGGATAGTCACTGTCCATGGTGCTGAAAGAGTTAAACGATCGGCAGTAACTCTTTCAGCACCCTGGACAGTGACTTCCGATCACAATATAGATCAACGTGTAAAAAAATAGAAGTTCATACTTACCCAGAACTCCCTGCTTCTTCCTCCAGTCCGGCGTTTCAGCCCATGTGACCGCTGCAGCCGATCACAGGCCAATCACAGGGACGCATCACCAAGACAATGGCCGGGTAAGTATGAATTTCTTTTACTTTTACTGCGGAAAGGGCTGTCACTTCTCTCTATCCTGCACTGATAGAAAGAAGGGGCTGCCGATTAGTGCAGTGCAATTTTGCAGCGAAAACGTGCCCGTAAATACGGGTGGAATACTGGTGACACCGGACCCGTATTTACGGGCACGGGTCCGTAAATACTGGTGCAATACAGGTCGAATATGTATGACCAAGGACCCGTATTTACGCCAGTATTTATGGGAGGGAAAAAATACGTTTGAGTGCATGAGGCCTTATCTGTGATTTTTTTTTTTATATACAAATACACCAGTTATTGCTGTGTTTTATATACAGTATAATGGAAAAAATGAATGTTTTCTGATCTTTAAACAAAATTTTATATCAGACAAAGGAAACCTGAGCAAACATTGCTGCATTTATTTCATGAACAATGTTACCCATATCATTTAGGCAGTTACAGAATTCTTCCTTAAAGGGATTCTCCATTTTTGATCATCCCTACTTGTTAGAAGGGTCTCTTGACAATAAGCTGATCTCACAGTGTCCCCCTGCTGGGAACCTCAACAATCAGCTGTCATCTGTGAGGAAACATGGCAGTAAGTGTTAATTTTTCCTGCAGCGCCACCACAGGGGAAATTAAGCATTAAAAACTGCCCATTCACATTAATGACTTGTCTGTGTATTGCAGGACAGGACAGGTCCTCCAGAACAAAACCCACTCTTTATAACTGCTCTCGACTCTGGCCAAGAGATGAGGATCTCTATATCATAGTGGGTATTCTAAACTGGACAACCCCATTAAACTCAAAGGAGTATTCTCATTCCGCTTTATTTATTTTTTTTATTGCCCCAAATCACAGTTCTAATAAAAATTACCCCAATGTGTCCATGTTTTAATTTCATGACTTTTCTGGTTCATTTGGCGGTAATAAACAATGATATTACCTATCCAGCAAGTGGCTCTGAGAGAGCTCATAAAGTATTGCATTACTATTACATTGCGAATATTACACAGTGGCCACTATCACAATCACAGTGGATAGCAGGCACATTATGAAAGCACTGATAAGGGCTCAGCAGCGCTATTAGGACTGCTGACTAGGACTGCTCTCGGGCTACTGCACATTCTCTGCTGCCGTCCTATTAATTTCTATTGAAGTTTATAGAATGTCACTGGATACTGCACATGCCTGGGAGCCATTCTATTCACTTCTAGGAGCAGCAGAGAGGTGGTTGGGTAGAGCCAACACTCCAGATACGCCCTCCCGAAAACCCTGCAAAGCTCAATTGAGAACAACCAGAAGCAAATGGCAAAGTGCGTCCACTAATGCAGGACAGCAGCAATGGCCGCAATCAATTAATACCTGATGTAAGCACAATGCTCGTACCATCATAAAGTAGTGAACAATGAAGCTAGAGAGGCATACTGTTCTTTGGATGTTCTTCTGTGACATTTGGTAACTATGTGGATGAATTGTCACAGCACTCATTAATTAATTGTGTTAGGCTGACCATTGCTGGGAAGATTCACAACTGTCTTCTCTATTTGGAAATGATGTGGTTTGATGGATTAATAGACTGAGAAATGGATATGCCTAAATGTCAGAAGTGTGGGCTAACGTTCCTAAACAGCTGTGTGCAATTTAGTTTTAACATGGATGGATACATGCAGTAATAATTGAAAACGTTTTAAGGGTTTATTTAGGTTCCCATTTTCTAAAATAACATTTTATTTGAACATATAAAAACAACTTTTTATTCTCGGCTGCCGTCCTATTCACTTCTAGCTTATAGAAAAGACTGTTCGGAAAATACCCAGATACCTCTCCCATTTCTGGAAGTATGAAGTTATACTATACAAATTTTATAGTATTATATGCATAAAGTATATAATATACTAATCCTTCTCAATGAATTAGAATATAATCAATAAGTTAATTTATTTCAGTAATTCAATTCAAAAAGTGAAACTCATATATTCTATAGATTCATCACATACAGAGTGATCTATTTCCAGCATTTTTTTTTCTTATAATGCTAATGATTATGGCTAACCGTTAATGAAAACCCAAAATTTAGTCTTTCAGAAAATTAGAATATTATATAAGCCCAATTTCAGAAATGATTTTTAATACCAAAATGTAGGCCTACTGAAAAGTATGTACAGTATATGCACTAAATACTTGGCGGGGGCTCATTTTGCATGAATTACTGCATCAATGCGGCATGGCATGGCGGTGATCAGCCTGTGGCACTGCTGAGGTGTTATGGAAGCCCAGGTTACTTTTTAGAGCGGCCTTCAGCTCATCTGCATTGTTTGGTCTGGTGTCTCATCTTCCTCTTGACAATACCCTATAGATTCTCTATGGGATTTAGGTCAGGCGAGTTTACTGGCCAATCAAGCACTGTGATACTGTGGTTATTAAACCAGGTATTGGTACTTTTGGCAGTGAGGGCAGGTGCCAAGTCCAGCTGGAAAATGAAATCAGCATCTCCATAAAGCTTGTCAGCAGAGGGAAGCATGAAGTGCTCGAAAATTTCCTGGTAGAGGCTGCGAAGGAAGATGAGAGACACCAGACCCAACAATGCAGACGAGCTGAAGGCCGCCATCAAAGCAACCTGGGCTTCCATAACACCTCAGCAGTGCCACAGGCTGATCGCCTCCATGCCACGCCGCATTGATGCAGTAATTCATGCAAAAGGAGCCCCGACAAAGTATTGAGTGCATATACTGGACATACTTTTCAGTAGGCCAACATTTCGGTATTAAAAATAATTTTTGAAATTGGGCTTATTTAAAATTCAAATTTTCTGAGACACCAAATTTTGGGTTTTCATTAACTGTTAGCCATAATCGTTAACATTAAAAGAAAAAAAATGCTGGAAAAAGATCACTCTGTGTGTAATGAATCTATAGAATATGTGAGAGACACTTTTTGAATTGAATTACTGAAATAAATTAACATTCTGATGATATTCCAATTCATTGAGAAGGACTAGTGTGTGTGTATATATATATATATATATATATATATATATATATATATAAAATTTCATATACCTTGAGTTAGCGCAAACATCTCCTAAGTAGCAGACCCTCAGAAGCAGCAGCAACATGGAAGACATCATACAGCAGGGTTTGGAATGTGTTGCGCACCCTGGTTGTTCATGGTAATGGAGAACTAGCAGACAATCTACGCAGATGCGCCACTAGTCCTTGCCATCACTACCGTAGAAGGTGCCATGCACAGATGTAAGGGCAAACGTTCTGTGCTGTGCCAGAGAACGCTGGTTAAGAGGGGCCAGTGGGAGCTAGAGAGGTGATGTAAGGGGAGTGTTGTTGCCATTTCCGGGAGAGTGCAGTTAGACAGCATGATGTGCTGTTGGATCCTGTGTCTGATGAAAGCTTGTTATTGGGCTCTGTACCTGGGCACGCTGGAGATTCCTTGCGTGCAATTGGGCAATGACGTCGGCCAACATGAGCTGTAGCGATGAGACTGTTGTCAATTCCACAGAGGAGAAAGCTTGTGTTTGTTACTGCTCTTGGATCCATTTCTGGGTCCATGTGGGATGTGATGAGTCAGTCCCAGGTAGCATGTTAGAATGAGCTCTTATTGGGAGGTGGCTACCCTGAGGCCTAGGGAGTGTCCTGTAATGCAACTGGACAGAGGCATGTGCAAAGATGTGACAGAGTCAGTGGCGTAACTATAGGGGTCGCAATTGCGACCGGGCCCAGAAGCCAGGGGGGCCCGCGGCCCCCCGCACCACATCAATGAAAAGTTACTATAGTAACTGGGGCCTATGTAATAAACTACACGGGCCCCTGTTACTATAGTAACTGACAGTACTTACCCCTCCTCTTCCTGGAGCGCATCGGAAGTTCTGACGTCACAGCGCTATGCGCAGCGCATAACGTCACGGCACTTGATGGAGTGAGGACCTGCGGCCGAAGAGGAGGTAAGTTTAATTTTAGTGTCTTGCTGAAGCTGATGGGTTGGGGTCCGACACCCGGGACCCCCGCCAATCATCTTTTTTTAAGGGGTTGCAGCCGCTCATGCGAGTGCTACTTCCCCTTAATTCCGGTCACTTTCTCGCACTGAATCGCCGACACGGACGTGTCAGCGATTCACAGTGTGAGCAAGTAAGGGAAATGAAGGGGAAGCAGCACTCGTACGAGCTCTGCACCCCCTTCAAGACAGCTGATTGGCTGGGCTCCCGGGAGTCTGACCCCGACCCATCAGCTATTGATGGCCTGTACTGAGGATAGGCCATCAGTGTTTAGGGACTGGACAAACTTTAAAGCCTACCGTGTGTTAGGCTTAGATACAGGGCCCCAGCTTATACTGCATAAGAATACTGTCTGCTGGACCCTGTATCTAAGCCTACCTTAGGCTTAGATACAGGATCCAACAAACAGTATCACACATGCACATGGGCCCTGTATCTAGGGCCCTGTATCTAAGGCCCTCTTCACATCACTGCTGCCCTTCCGTTGAGGGGCTCCATCTGGTTAACCTCCAACGAAATTGCAAACGGAAACCGTATCTTCCGTTTGCATCACCATGGATCTCAATGGTGATGGAAACTTTGCTAATGGTTTCCGTTTGTCACCGTTGTGAACGGGTTCCGTTGTTTTGGCGGAATCAATAGCGCAGTCGACAATCCAAAACAATGGAACCCTGCCACAACGGTGACAAACGGAAATCTTAAGCAACGTTTCTATCACCATTGAGATCAATGGTGAGGGAAACGGAAGTTTCAGTTTGCCTTTCTGTTGAGGGGTTAACCCGACGGAACCCATCAATGGAAGGGAAGCGGTGATGTGAGCAGGCCCTTACTAATGTGTTTTTTTTAATGTTTTTTTTTTTTTTACAGGTTCGGTTGTTGGACTATGTCGGATTCAATGACAGCTTTTATTTATTCTCAATAAAATGGTTAATGAGGGTTTTGTGGGGGTGTTTTATTTCAATAAACATATTTTATCTATGTCTTTGTATTTTTTTTAACTTTATCGCTACCAACTTTCTAATGGACGCTAACACTAACCTCCATTATTACCCCGGTACACACCGCCACCAGGGGTGTCAGGAAGAGCCGGGTACGATCCAGTACCCGATCATCTGTAGTGATGGTTGGGCACTAGGGTGGCCGCAGGCTGGTATTATTATGCTGGGAAAGGCCAAAAACAGTGGCCCTTCCCACCCTGGTAATGCTAGCCTGCTGCTGCTGCTGCTGCTGTGTTGTATCTGGCTGGTTATGAAAAATGGTGGGTGGACCCCACGTCATTTTTTTCATAAATAATTGGACAGCACAATGTGGGGTTCCCCCATTTTTATAACCAGCCAGATACAACATAGCAGCAGCAGGCTAGCATTACTAGGGTGGGAAGGGTCACAGTTTTTGGCCTTTCCCAGCCTAATAATACCATCCTGCGGCCGCCCCAGTGCCCCTCCGTCACTGCAGATGGTCGGGTACTAGATCGTACTCGGCTCTCACTGTTGGTGATGGGTACCAGGGTAATAATGGGGATTGGTATTAACCTCTTCATGTCTAACATTAAGTCCCTGCCTTAGTAATGGGCATTGTCAATCAGCCAGCATATATTACTAAGGTGGTAGTTATAAAGTTTAAACAAAGACATAGATAAAATATTTTATTGAAATAAAAATTCCACACAACCCTCGTTATCCATTTTATTGAGAATAAAAAAAACGCAGTTATCGAAATAGTCCTCGAATCTGAAGTAGTCCAACAACCGAAATTGTAAAAAAACACAAACACACAAAAATAATTAGTAACACATCAAAAAGGAAAATAATTCTTATACTTACCTTTCCTGGGTCCAGCGCTGGAGCTATAGGGTCGTAGTGCTATAGATATGCTGTCTCCTATATATATATATATATATATATATATATATATATATATATGCTCCAAAATACGAGACAGCACTCCGGTGTTTGTAAAAAAATAGGATCACTTTAATGCGACGTTTCAGCCCTACTCCATGGGGCCTTTCTCAAGCATTATATATATATATATATATATATATATATATATATATATATATACGCACATATTCATACATGCACACATTTTTTATTTTTTTTGTGTTTTAAGTCCTTCGTGATGCCCCTGGCTGCTAGTGCTACATTGTTGGATCACTTAGGAGACCCAGCGATGCAGCTGAAGCTGCGGGCCATGAGAAGTTTGGGGGGAAGGGGGCCCAAGAAGAACCTTTGCATCGGGGCCCATGAGCCTTTAGCTACGCCCCTGGACAGAGTCCTGTAAGAAAGCATGGAGTAGTGGAGAATAGTGGGATAAAGTCAAGTCACAAAACTGCGTGGAGTCAAGACACATTGAAGTTTGTAATCCCTCTTCTTGCAATAAAAATAGTTAAATGTTTCATGCTGTGTTCTACAAACAAGTGACAGTATTGCTATTACTGTTACTATTACTGCTGTGTCATCATTGCAAGTAAAGTTAAACGATTCTTAGAGAGATGGCCCGCCTTTCTAATGAGGACTTGTACTGGACTGCATGTTCCACCTAGTGGTCTACAACCATACTCTGTAACACTCATTGTGGTTGAGTCATTACATGAATGGCAGTGGCGTAGCAACCACAAGGCTGTGGTAGGGATAAGTCTCCCTGTCACCCATAACGGCACTGTGGGATGGCTGTCAGACCACAATCACTTTAGGCATAACCCAGCCTTGGTGGATCAGTGGCATAATCCATTATCATCTCCATCTGTTTTCTATTGTTTTTACTACCTCAAGTGAACCTTTTAAAGAAAAGTACTGCATTGTTGTACAGCAAAAAAAAATAGTTCTTGTTATACTGCTACTGCCTTATCTACAGTGATCATTTCATCTACTGTGATCATCTCATTTAAAAAATCTCTCTCTACTTGATGTAAAAGGGGAGTCCCCGTTAACCCCTATCACTACGATTTACAAGCGCAGGTTTATAATGGAGATAATAGTGTCGTATTATAGGGGTACTCTATCTGGCACATTTGTATAGACATTGCTGTTGTGGTAACTAATCTGTGGGAAATTTTATGGGATTATTTTATGTTCGCTTCCATGTGGAGGCACAATTTTATGGATAATGGATAATTCTGTGTTTCTGCTGATGATATTACTGTGCTGGAATTACTATTATTTTTTGTATTCTCATTTTTATTGACATTTTAAATAGAAATAAGAGAAGAGTGGAGATACAGAAAGCAAACAAGGGGAGAGGAGTGCATATACATCACAATCCGAATGAATTCTAAAATGGTGTACAAAACGCACAGTCGTCATTAAATAAAACAAGGGTGAGAAGAAATAGAAAATCTTTATATCTCTGAAAGAACTTGTTTTGACTCTCTGAGCTGCGAGCATGAACATCAGAACACTGTCATCTTTGGTCCTGATTCAGACGTATTACTGCAATCCAGCAGGGTACATAACTTTATATATAAAGAACAGATGAGGTAGGCTTCGTTCACTTCTGTGCCAGGGTGACGTTCCGTCTGAGCTTTCCGTCGGAACGGGACCCTAAATGACACAAACGGAACCAAAGGTTCGACTACGCTATTGATTCCGTCAAAACAACGGAACCCTTGCACAACTGAGACAAACGGAAACCACTGGGACCGGATCCGTCACCATTGAAATGGTGATGGAAACGGAAACCTGTGGTTTCCGTTTGTGTCTGTCAGGGCTTCGTCCCGACGGAAAGCTCAGATGGAACGTCGGAACGGAGCCCTAGCGCAGATGTGAACGAAGCCGTAGAAAGGAGGGAGAGAAAGAGAAAGTGAGAGATGGGGAAGAAGGAAGAGGAAACAAAGCAGAAACAAAATGTCAACCTTATTACTCAGCGGGTTGTGCACTCAAACTGGGTCCGCAAGAACCTTGTACAGGAGGAGAAGGTAAGCCAGTAGAACCATGTCTTATAAAACTCCTCCAGAATAGAAGTGTATCAGGTCCTATCTAATTATTTAGTTGAATGGGGCCCCAGAGGAGCTTCAGCAAACCGGGATGCACGCGTTCACTGCATTTACCATATGCCGATAAGTAACTTCGAAGAGAAATGTCATGATGATATAATGAAAACCAAACAGGATGGTCAATGGGAGTCCAACGCGCAATGGGGACAATGATCTTCTGGACCTCTACCCAAAATCATGCACATCTCCAGAAGATGTGCAAGATTGTACCTTTTCCCTTACTACAGCACCAACACCTCATAGATGTTAATGGGAAGATCTTACCTATACATAAGGGACCCTATATCAATGTGCAAGAATTTAATATTTTTTTCTTGGTGCGCATTGCTAATTGAGGACTTATGTACCAAAAGAAGAATTTTCTTGTGTTTCTGTTAGGAAAATACACAGATCCCTCTGCATATCTCTCTGGTGGAGTTCCCAGGAGTTGATATATGAAAGATCGAATGCAGTGTAGGTGTCTAATATTAGATCACAGTGTCTTAAAAGTGGTGGGGTACTACTATTCTACCTATATCAGGGCTTCCAACCTGATTTTTTTCTAGACAACATATCAAAAAATCAGGGACAGCATTTTATGCAGACAAATTGTAAAACCATAATGAATTAAACAGATTATAAGTAATATAGGTCTATAGCTCAGAATAGTGATATGAACACAACAGCAACATTAACTATGATCTGGAAAATGATGACAATTAAAATCACTATGACCTGTACAACCCTACTAGGCCCCCCAAAAAAGTACAGGAAGAATACATTTATTTTTTACAAACACTGGAAATAAGTCCCCCGTTTTATGGGCTAAACACTATAATTTGGACCCCGAGCAATTAGCTGTAATCTGCAGGGGAACCTTGCAGCAAGTGTTCTATTTCAAGCATTGCCACCACAGGGAAACATTACATGGTGCTTATTAAAATCAATGGGTTGTTCATATAATGCAAGCACAGGCCATGTCCTAGAGAGAGATTCTACTTGCTCTCTGCTCCGGTTAATTGCTGTAGGTCATGAATGAGGGACCTCCGTTTTTTAAATCTCAAAATGCCCTAATAGTATGACCACTGGGTTTTATACTCAAGAAACAGGATATTTTCATGTTGTTGGCTTTTTTTATTCAATGAGATTATGAATGTTGCTTTTTAGTTCAACTTTTGGAAAGACATATGAGGGAAGATCATGATGGGCTAATTGTGAAAAGCCAATATTAAAACTGCATATGTGGTTTCTACCAATTGGCAAAATTGTGTATCCTGGAGTCAAAATTTCTGGTTAAAGAGGCTCTGTCACCAGATTTTGCAACCCCTATCTGCTATTGCAGCAGATAGGTGCTGCAATGTAGATTACAGTAACGTTTTTATTTTTAAAAAACGAGTATTTTTGGCCAAGTTATGACCATTTTTGTAGTTATGCAAATGAGGCTTGCAAAAGTCCAAGTGGGTGTGTTTAAAAGTAAAAGTCCAACTGGGCGTGTATTATGTGCGTACATCGGGGCGTTTTTAATACTTTTACTAGCTGGGCGCTCTGATGAGAAGTATCATCCACTTCTCTTCAGAACGCCCAGCTTCTGGCAGTGCAGATCTGTGACGTCACTCACAGGTCCTGCATCGTGTCGGACACATCGGCACCAGAGGCTTCAGTTGATTCTGCAGCAGCCTCGGCGTTAGCAGGTAAGTCAATGTAGCTACTTACCTGCAAACGCTGATGCTGCTGCAGAATCAACTGTAGCCTCAGGTGCCGATGTGTCCTCGCTCGTCTGACACGATGCAGGACCTGTGAGTGACGTCACAGTAGTGATCAGGCAGAAGCTGGGCGTTCTGAAGAGAAGTGGATGATACTTCTCATCAGAGCGCCCAGCTAGTAAAAGTATTAAAAACGCACCGATGTACGCACATAATACACGCCCACTTGGACTTTTACTTTTAAACACACCCACTTGGACTTTTGCAAGCCTCATTTGCATAACTACAAAAATGGTCATAACTTGGCCAAAAATGCTTGTTTTTTAAAAATAAAAACGTTACTGTAATCTACATTGCAGCGCCTATCTGCTGCAATAGCAGATAGGGGTTGCAAAATCTGGTGACAGAGCCTCTTTAACTAGAAATATACGATAAAGTCTGTGATTAAAGCTACTTTTTTCGAAAAAAATAATACTTTGAACACTATTGCCACTAGAAGAAGAAATCACAGTAGAAATGAAAAATTTTGATCACATTAATTTTAATGATACAGTGTCACCATCTTGCCAAAATGACATCAAAATCTTGTGTCATTGATTTGTTATTAAGGTGTGCTACCTGTCTTGAATTATGCTACTATGGATATGTCAAAACATGTTCCAATAATAACATAACACTTGTGGGAATTATTGTTTATGACTGATGGAAATGTAGTTGAGTCAACAATGAATGGTCATGCACTTCTAAAATGATTACTGGTATTGAAATAAACACTCTCATGCCGCTTATCTGCTAACTAAGCGGGCTGCATAGAAATCTATTTTCTTTCAATGTAACTCAGCGGTGTCTGAATTTTGTGTTGAAAAACACATTACACATAATAACATACTTAAGAACCTATATTTAAATATACATAAATACGATTTTATGATGAAACTCTTGTCCTCCTGACATATAAGAAATTAAAGGGAATCTGTCACCTCCGAAACCCCCCTAAACTACAGTAATCGTAAATAGCTTAAAGACACTGATTCCAAAACTGAAAGGCCGCAAACAGGCCAGGCGCTACATTATGATGACGAGCCTTAGAAGTTCTCTCAATTACATCGCCGAGCTTAGTAGTATTCTCTATGCATCATCGTGCAGCGCACGGCAAGTTTGCGGGCTTACAGCGGAGGAATGCAAGTGAGTAGAAAGATAGAAATTACTGATTCAGAATCAGCATTGTTTAAGCTATTTAATGATAACTGTGTAGGGGGGGGGGGGTGTTTGGTGGTGACATAGTCTTTTTAAAGTCCATGACGTAAAGTTCAGGTTAAAATAAGCCCCATGGATTTTTAATTTCTTATATTCTCAAATTATGCTTGAGATATGCCATTAGTGTATAGGTTGCTCCCCCCTTTGCTGCTATGGCACTGTCTACTCTTTCAAGAAACTTACGCAAGACTATAGGACATGTCTGTGGGATCCATCCAGGCACAAATGCTTTAGTAAAGTTATGCATTGATGTTCTAATATATCCCAATAGTGGGCAATAGAGTTGAGGTTTGAATTCCTTGCCAGGGAGTCAAGTTCCTTAAATTTACCAAACTTTTTACCTCACATTGTGCATTCTCATGCACAAACATTTGGGTCTTCCCCAACTGTTTGCCATAAAGTTAGAAGCCCATAATTCTCTAGTATGGGATTATACTGTATGGCCTCATTTACGTGGCAGTATTTTGGTCAGTATCTTGCATCAGTATTTAGACGCCAAAACCAGGAATGGAACCTACACAGAAAAGGTGCAAATATTTACATTACGCGTTCCTCTGTGTAAGTTACACTCCTGGTTTTGCCTTCCAAATACTGACCAAAATGCTGTGTGAAAGTGGCCTAAACTCTAACCGTTATACCTTCTCCGCTAAACTTTACAGTTGGCATTACATATTGTCACGGGACCTGTTCTCCTGTAATTCTGCAAACTCAGATTCATCTGAAAGATGCTAGATGGTGAAGGATTATCCACCACTTCACAGGACATATTACTGCTGCTTGAGAGACTGACAACATTGTGTAAAGTGATCTCAAGTTTGTGTATTATCTCCGCCAACGAAACCCAATCCATCAATCTCTCGACAACCAGTTTTTGTGCAGGTGCTGCTTCTAGAGACAGTTTAGAACTCAGTAGCGAGAGTTACAAATAATTACAGATGGAACAGGCCTTAGGGGTGTTCAACCTGTGTGTGCACTAACCACCCTGCTGAAGGGGGCACCTCAGATGGCCGGACACCCGATGCTTGTTATAACCACCAATATTAATATTAATTATATAGCAATTTTATTTAGACATTGTTTAGCACTGTATTTATGTAACTTTTTGTATGGAGCTGTTATTTGATTACTGTATGTTGGTCTTATTTGATCATTGTTTGGTCGTATTTACATTGTGCAATGCCGCTACTTGTGCTACACTTATTATTTTTGCTGTGTATGGTGGTGGCAGCACTGTTTAGTATTGTTATTTAGGCAAATAAATAGAAATGTTATTTGGCCAAGATATGGTACTTTTATTTGGGCATCATACTGTATTAGGCACTGCTTGGGGATGATTATTTGTACACTGTCATGGTATACCATATGGAGGGGGCATCCAATGTAAGTCCTGAGGACTGATGATTATGTATGTGCTACTGGCGTCTGCACACAGTTTTACAGTTCTTTGTGCTTGTGCGGCCAACATTTTCACAGTTGAACTGTCATTGCTTTTAGATGTTTGCACTTCACAATAACAGCACTTGACCAGGCCATCTGTAGAAGGGTAGATATTTGAAAAACTAACGTGTTGGAAAGGTGGCATCATTAGCAATGCGTGTGGCTGATATTACTAAACCCATGAATTCAAGGGGGGATTTATTAAGACTGGCATTTAAATAGGAAACCAGCTGAAATAAGATGTGATAAATTTATTAAGAGGCGTGCGCACGCAACTTTGAGAAGGGCCAAATTGTAATGGTTAGATGAGTGGGTCAGAGTATCTTTAAAATAGCAGGTCTAGTGGGGTGTTCCCACACAGTGGTTAGTGCCTACCAAAAGGGGTCCAAGAAGGGGCAACCAGTGAACTGGTAACATGGCAAACGGCGAACTGGCAACAAGTCTAATTGATGTGTATGAGGAGCAAAGGCTGGGCCACGTGGTCCGATCCTACAGAATAGCTACTGTAGCATAAATTGCTCAAAAAATGAATACTGGCTTTAACAGAAAGGTGTAAGAACATGGAGCAATGTGAGAAGGAGGCCTAGGCTGGTGACTCACGTTTTCTTTTACATCGTATGTGTCTTACCTGGGGAATAGATGGCACCAGGATGCACTATGGGAAGGCATCAAGCCAACGGAGACAGTATGATGTTCTGCTGGGAAATCTTGGTCCTGGTATTCATGTAAACATTGTTGCAGATCAAGTACACCCCTTCATGGCATGGTATACCCTAATGACAGTGGCCTATTTCAGTAGGATAATGCGCACTGCCACACTGCTAAAATTGTTCAGGAATGACTTGAAGAACATGGCAGAGATTAAGGTGTGGACTTGATCTCGAAAATTCCCCACATCTCAATCTGATCGAGCATCTTCCATTTTTTTATTTTATTTTTTACATAGCTCACTACTGGTTTAACCTTGCTAAAAAACAATTCCCATATAAAGAGTCTAGTTGCTTCTAGAATCTCTCAATAGTAATTGAGATATCGAATGGCTGCTTCAAAATTATTTTACTCTTCCTTTTTTCTTCAAATTGCCAATTATCATGCTGTAATAAGACTCTAAAAGAGCATGAATGAAATGGTTTGAGAAATCAGAGCGCTGTTGCTAATACTCAGAACAATTAACAGAATTAGCAAAATATTCTATAATCTCTTCTATTCCAGAGGGGTTTCATATTTCCACTCACCTCTGTGCACTGGAACAGCATGTAATATCGGCATAAAAGCTGGATTTTGTGCAGAATAATTAAAGGAAATAGACGTCTCTATATGTACAGTATACAAGTAGGGAACATAAGACATTCCTACATCAGCATTAGCCCCATAAACGGTAATGCATCTTTTTTGTCAAAGACATAAATCAATGTATTTACATAAAAAACCCAAAATATTTGTCAATAAATTATGAGAATAATTTCATGTTTTTCATTAGTCAGTATAAAAAATTGCAGGAAGTACACAATAAATGTCTCCCCTTCTCTGTGAGAAAGGATCAGTGTTAGGGCTTAAAGGTTTTTTCTCAGATTCATATAGAATCTATGAGAAAAAAAATTCTGCAATGTTTCATCACATGCCGTATTATTAAGATATTGTCCTCCAGAGGTAAGTATACAGTACCTTATGGAGGCACTATATGGCGGCACATATAGTTCCTGCAAGTCTTTAATCCAGACCTGTAGGGACTCTCTGTACTGGCTTACAGGGTTTGTGCACATGGAACTGTCATGTGCATGGACCCGTAGGTGTCTCCATCCCACCCAAATATACAAAGCTCGCTTTGATAGGTTTCCTCCTGATATCATAGTAGCTACTTCACTGTTTCATCCTTGTATTTTTATTAAGAATTCAATGCTGAGTAAAAACTGTGGTGGACAACTGAGTGACTTTGTCTTTATTGCGGCCTCGGTAGCCATTTTGTGCGCCTGTGTCCCCTAAAGCCCCAAAGCCTAGGGTTGCTAGGAGTGACAACCCTGGGTAAAAAGGGACTTTCATCCAAATTGTCCATACCAGCGATCATAGTGTCTGCCGAGAGAATGCATCAGGTCTCTGCGTATCTGTACTCGGGATCCACTGCTAATTTAATTCGTAGAGACCTGGTGGACCTTCTTCAGTTGCTTATCACCCCTATGGAGGGCCCGTTGACAATTGCTTCTGTAGATGGTCTACCCCTGCCAGACCCAGTTATTGATGTGACCAAACCTCTGAGGTTCCAAGTAGGGGCCCTCCACTCCAAACTGCTGTCGTTCTATGTCCTACCCAAAGCCGTTGATCCTGTGTTGCTGGGCCTGCCTTGGCTCCAATTGCATGCCCCAGTCCTAGACTGGAACTATGGAGAGGTTCTCCAGTGGGGTCCCGGGTGTCACAATCATTGCCTGGGACAGATTCGTTTGGTTCAGTCTCCTCTCTGCCTCGGTCACTGGCAGGATTGCCGAGTCATTTTACTTCATTTGCAGACGTCTTCAGCAAGAAAGAGGCGAAGATACTGCCCCCACATCGGGCATATTACTGTCCTATCGAGCTGGTTCCTGGTGCTTCTCTTCCCCGTGGCAGGGTATATCCTCTCTCTCTGCCAGAGACTCTGTCTATGTCCGCCTATCTTAGAGAGAACTTGGAGCGGGTCTTCATATGCAAGTCTTCCTCCCCGGCAGGAGCCGGGTTCTTCTTCGTCAAAAAGAAGGATGGTTCTCTTCGTCCCTGTATAGACTACCGGGGTCACAACCAGATCACGGTGAAAAATAAGTATCCATTGCCATTGATCTCGGAATTATTTGACCGTATACGTGGTGCCAAGATCTTTTCCATGTTAAACCTGCGGGGGGCTTACAACCTAATCCGGATTCGCCAGGGTGACTAATGGAAGACGGCAATTAACACCCGGGACGGACACTATGAATATCTAGTAATGCCCTTCGGCCTGTGTAATGCTCCCGCGATCTTCCAGGAGTTTGTGAATTACATTTTCCGTGACCTCCTATATGTTTGTGTAGTAGTCTATCTTGATGACATCTTAATTTTTTTCTCCAGATCCTATGACTCATCGGAAACATGTTCGTCAAGTCTTGCTGCGGTTAAGGGAGAATCATCTGTATGCCAAATTGGAGAAGTGCGTATTTCAGAGAGATGCTCTACCCTTCCTGGACTACGTAATTTCGAAGTATAGAGGTCTCAAGATGGATCCTGAAAAGGTAAAGTCCGTCCTGGAATGGCCACGTCCTCAAGGCTTACAGCGCTTTCTGGGATTCGCCAATTTTTACATACAGTTCATCCCAAACTTCTCTTCACTAACATCTCCTATCTCTAACCTCACCAAGAAGGGCATGAACGTCAAGGTGTGGACTCCTGAGGCAGAGTCCGCATTCAATACCCTGAAGAGTACCTTCACGTAAGCCTCTATCCTCCATCATCCAGACGTTTCCCTACAGTTCTCGTTGGAGGTGGACGCGTCCTCTGTCGGTGCTGGTGCACTCCTGTTCCAGAGAGGTTCCAAGGGCAAGTCTAGGGTATGTGGATATTTCTCTAAGCTCTTCTCTTCCGCAGAACACAACTACTCGATTGGGGATCGGGAGTTACTGGCCATCAAATTGGCCCTGGAGGAGTGAAGACATCTACTAGAGGGCGCAGCTCACCCCATCCTGATTTTTATGGACCACAAGAACCTCACCTACCTCTAGACAGTCCAACGGCTGAATCCTCGTCAGGCAAGGTGGTCACTTGTCTTTGCCACGTTCCAGTTTGAGTTCCATTATCGCCCGGCTGACAAGAATGTGAGGGCCGATGCCTTATCCAGGTCTTTTGAGATGGAAAACAAAATGGAGATGCCCCAAAACATTATCGACCCGTCCTGTATTGTTTCAGTCAATCCACTGCAAGTTGGGTACATCCCTACAGGGAGAACTTTTGTGCGCATGGCTGACCGAAGGAGAGTCGTCCGCTGGGGAGATGCCTCTAGACTGGCAGGTCATGCGGGGATCCGTAAGACATTTCCGTCATTTCTGGTGGCCCACGCTGCCCAAAGATGTTATGGACTTTGTTTCCTCTTGCTCTGTGTGTGCAGCTAACAAGGTCGCTCACTCCAGACCCGCTGGTCTGCTCCAGCCATTGCCTGTGCCCGACGCTCCCTGGCAGCATATAGCTATGGACTTTATTACGGACCTGCCTCTCTCTGCAGGATGCAGCACTGTCTGGGTAGTGGTGGATCGATTTTCAAAAATGGCCCACTTCGTTCGTCTGACCGGTCTTCCGTCTGCTCCTCAATTGGCCAAACTATTTATCCAACACATCTTCCGCCTGCACGGCTTGCCGCAGCATATTGTGTCTGATCGGGGGGTTGAGTTCACCTCGAGGTTCTGGAGAGCCCTCTGCGGACTTCTAGGTGTGAAGTTGGACTTTTCCTCGGCCTACCATCCTCAGTCCAATGGACAGGTCGAGAGGATCAATCAAATCTTGGAGAACTACCTGCGTCACTTCGTCTATAGGCAACATCATGACTGGGTGCAGTTGCTTCCATGGGGTGAATTCTCCTACAACAATCAAACCAGCGAGTCCACAAGGAACACTCCGTTCTTCATAGTCCTTTGCCAACACCCACGAATACCTCTCCCGGTTCCTGATTCATCCAAGGTACCAGCTGCTGACGCGGCCTTTAGGGACTTTCTACATATTTGGCAGGAGACTCGATCCTCCATCCTGCTAGCAGTTGACCGTATGAAACGGAGGGTGGACACAAGGAGAAGAGAACCACCCCAGTTTCTTCCTGGCACAAAGGTCTGGCTGTCCTCCAGGAACATTCGACTAAAGAGTACTGTCATTCAAGTTTACTCCCAAGTTCCTCGGACCATTCGAGATCCTACAACAAATCAACCCTGTCGCCTATAAGCTTCGGCTGCCTCCTACCCTCAAGATCCCCAACTCCTTCCACATATCCCTCCTGAAGCCAGTGGTTCTGAACCGCTACACCAAGACTCCTAGCCCTGTGGTTGTCGCCAGCGGCCCTTCAGACACCTTTGAGGTTCAGGAGATCCTGGGAACCAAAAGAGTTAGAGGAAAGACCTTTTATTTGGTGGATTGGAAGGGATTTGGTCCTGAAGAGAGGTCTTGGGAGCCAGAGGAGAACCTCAATGCCCTATCTCTTCTGAAAAAGTTTCTCTCTCGCTCTGGTCCCAAGAAGAGGGGGCGTAAGAGGGGGGATACTGTAATGTCCGTGGCTGCGGCCTGTCAGCTCCGTTCTTCCCCTGACAGCCGCAGCCACAAATCAGCAAGCACTGGCCCCAGCCTCTTCCTCAGGAGAAGCCAGCAGTCGCGTCTACTCACCAATGCCGGATTCCGTAGGGTGCACACGCACGCTCGTGCCCACTCTTAAAGGGGCAGCGCACGCACTGGACCTCATTCCTGAACTTTGACCCGTGAGTACTCTGGACTATAAGAGGGGTCCAGCCCCCTAGTTCTATGCCTGAGCTTTGTTGTTGTATTCCTAGTCTGTCATGCAAATGGCCCCCTAGTGTTTCCTGCTCCCAGTGTTTCCCGTTTCCTGTTCCAGTATCCTAATCTAGTGCCGTGCTTGCTGTAGCCGTGCTCTGCTGTATTATATGCCTGACCTGCTTCTCCACACCTGACGTCCACCTGCTGCCAAGTTCCTGCCTAGCCTAACTTGCTACTGTCCGAGCTGCCACAGGTACCCTATACTAACTGTAGACTCTGACCTGCGTCCTGTTGGCCAGCTGCCATACCGCCAAGGCGGTACGGCCCAGTGGGTCCACAAACCCCTCGTGACAGTAACCTAATAGAGGAAATATGACCAATTGCACCACCTAGTATCAGCTTGCACACAACTGCTCTTCAGTATTTTATTTTTCTTATTTTTGTTTGTACATAGTTACATTTTACATTCCTGCATCTTTTTGTTAATGTTAAAGAAAATGAAAAATATTTATAAAGGGATACAATCAGCATCCCACTTTACATCTAAGAAGACTGAGGTTTGTTAACGCAGGGGGTAATCGTGTATTTATGGGCAGTATTAAAGGAAATGTGTCGCTAGAAAAATATATATATTTTTTTCCGTTAAACTGTGAGTATATAAATGATTACACATTGTTCTAATTTTTTTAATTTTTTCACAAGTCAGGAAATATTATAAATTAGATTCTAATTTATAACATTTCCATGTGCTGGTCACTAGAGGGAGCAATTCCCAAAATTGCAGCTTTGGCGTGTGATAAAGCAACCTCATTGCTTTATGCTGCAAAATTGGAGAAGACACACTCGCTCTAGTGTACTCCAACAATCCCCCCTCCTTTATCCTGGCTAGTCTAATGTTCAAACCTCCTACATTGTGTGCCGCCATTTTTTGAGCGAATGCACAGTGTAGGAGGATTAGATACAGTGGTAATCACACCGTATAACACGAACTCCGCTCCTAGTCCTTGCTTCTGAACATATGGACGGAAGCTGCGACCGGAAGTAGTCATCTTACTGTCCGGCCGCGGCTTCCGGTCCACATGAAAATGGCGCCGGATGTCGCTCGGCCGAAGACCTTCCTTTTGGACTGTGTGGGAGCGCCGCATGCGCCGTTCCCACACAGACGGCGTACTCTATAGTGAATGGAACGGCTCCCGTTCGCATTCACTATGGGGATGTATGTGCCGTATTCCATCTCTGTATGTGTCGTTAATCGACACATACAGAGATAAAAAAAGAAATGGCAGATCCCATAGAGAAGTAAAAGAAAGAAAAAAGTAAAACACAAAAACACAAATAAATAAAATTTATTTTAATAACATACTAAAATCAAAAACATATAAAAAATAATTTTTTTCGTGACACCTTCCCTTTAAGGTGTTAAAGAGAATAAAGGACATTGATTACTTTTTTTGCAATTGTTATTTCTGGAAATTGTTGTAGGGCAGTAAACCTAAATCTGAGGCTCTTCAACTGGTGCAAAACTACAATTCCCAGCATATGTTGACAGGCGCAGATGTAATTTTGCAACAGCTGGATGGCCACAGGTTGGAGACCACTGGTTTATAGTGTCAAAATGTGACACAATTAGAAAAGCCCTTATATGCAGCACACAACCAGTTTTGACTTTTATGACATGATTTGCCCTATTTTCACACATTTTCTCACTGGCAGTGAAGTTAATATAATTTTCTGCTCTCAAAGGAGTAACACAATGTGACTACCCCCTTCCCGACAATGGAGGGGAAGTCAGAGGGGGAAGTATGGAGCGAGTTCAGGAGTTGAGACCGCTCCATATGCAGCAGGTGTCAACTGTAAATTACAGCTGAACCCCTGCTCTAACCACTGGGATCAGAGATGGCCATTTAATCACTTAGATGCCGCATTCATTAGAGAATGTGGCACCTCAGTGATTAAACATCCTCTATCACTCCATCGACCCTCTCTTACTGCGATCACTGGGTGCTGATGGGTTGTGATGCAGTCGGGAGCCTAATGAAGGCCCCCAGATCTGCCATCTTAGTATTCCTATTAAACCTTACCAGAGGCCAAAAGGACAATACACTGCAATACAGATGTATTCTAGTGTTTTATCCAAATGATCAAACGATTGCATGTTTACGTAAGTCCCCTGGTGGGACTAAAACAAAATGTAAAACAAAGTTTAATAACATTTTCAGGAATATATGAAAAAAAACATTAAAAGTAAAAAAAAATTGTTAACCATTTTTATGTAAAATAATGTAAACAATAAAAAAATAAACATAATCGGTGTCACCGTGTCCGTCACGATCTGAACAATAGCAATATAATGTTATTTATCCCGCACAGTGAAAACTTTTTTTTCTTTAAACCCAGAATTTATTTTGGTTGGTTGCTTCGCTTTCCAAAAATAAGTCTGGGGATCCTTGTCGTGGATTGCGAGCTTGCGTCCTTTTGGCCAAAATGATTACCAATACCCCAGGTATTTTTCATTATTATGTATATTCGCTTCTCTTGGACACAGCCGGGTCTTTGATGCTGGGAGAGCATGGTGTGTTGTTGTTTGGCATAGCAAGCAGGGTAGCCCGCTCTATGAATTATCAAGGCGTCACAAATAGGCTTCTACCTGGCTATACACGTTGTGCCTCATGACGTACACACTATCCCTCCATGTTTCACTCACTTGCACCCCATTATCCATTTATTTCTATTGAGGCACTTCATTTATTACTGCCCCCTATATTTCGCTTATAGTATTACACTTGCACACACACTATTCATTTATTATTTCTTACTACACATCCCATGCACCACACACCACTCCCCTCAAGACTAGTGGGAGTGGCTATTATTATTTAAAGCACCTGCTCGCCCTTTCATCAGCATTTCTGGCCTGGCTGTGTCCATTTGTAAGTATGGCCTTCTTCGGTGTTTTTGTATATGTCCCTGTGTTTTTATCGGTTCTGTTTGTGCATCAGGAACGTTCTGTTCCAGTTTAGGATTTAGGGACTCGCAAGTCTGGGGATCCTTGTCGTGGATTGCGAGCTTGCGTCCTTTTGGCCAAAATGATTACCAATACCCCAGGTATTTTTCATTATTATGTATATTCGCTTCTCTTGGACACAGCCGGGTCTTTGATGCTGGGAGAGCATGGTGTGTTGTTGTTTGGCATAGCAAGCAGGGTAGCCCGCTCTATGAATTATCAAGGCGTCACAAATAGGCTTCTACCTGGCTATACACGTTGTGCCTCATGACGTACACACTATCCCTCCATGTTTCACTCACTTGCACCCCATTATCCATTTATTTCTATTGAGGCACTTCATTTATTACTGCCCCCTATATTTCGGCTATAGTATTACACTTGCACACACACTATTCATTTATTATTTCTTACTACACATCCCATGCACCACACACCACTCCCCTCAAGACTAGTGGGAGTGGCTATTATTATTTAAAGCACCTGCTCGCCCTTTCATCAGCATTTCTGGCCTGGCTGTGTCCATTTGTAAGTATGGCCTTCTTCGGTGTTTTTGTATATGTCCCTGTGTTTTTATCGGTTCTGTTTGTGCATCAGGAACGTTCTGTTCCAGTTTAGGATTTAGGGACTCGCAAGTCTGGGGATCCTTGTCGTGGATTGCGAGCTTGCGTCCTTTTGGCCAAAATGATTACCAATACCCCAGGTATTTTTCATTATTATGTATATTCGCTTCTCTTGGACACAGCCGGGTCTTTGATGCTGGGAGAGCATGGTGTGTTGTTGTTTGGCATAGCAAGCAGGGTAGCCCGCTCTATGAATTATCAAGGCGTCACAAATAGGCTTCTACCTGGCTATACACGTTGTGCCTCATGACGTACACACTATCCCTCCATGTTTCACTCACTTGCACCCCATTATCCATTTATTTCTATTGAGGCACTTCATTTATTACTGCCCCCTATATTTCGCTTATAGTATTACACTTGCACACACACTATTCATTTATTATTTCTTACTACACATCCCATGCACCACACACCACTCCCCTCAAGACTAGTGGGAGTGGCTATTATTATTTAAAGCACCTGCTCGCCCTTTCATCAGCATTTCTGGCCTGGCTGTGTCCATTTGTAAGTATGGCCTTCTTCGGTGTTTTTGTATATGTCCCTGTGTTTTTATCGGTTCTGTTTGTGCATCAGGAACGTTCTGTTCCAGTTTAGGATTTAGGGACTCGCAAGTCTGGGGATCCTTGTCGTGGATTGCGAGCTTGCGTCCTTTTGGCCAAAATGATTACCAATACCCCAGGTATTTTTCATTATTATGTATATTCGCTTCTCTTGGACACAGCCGGGTCTTTGATGCTGGGAGAGCATGGTGTGTTGTTGTTTGGCATAGCAAGCAGGGTAGCCCGCTCTATGAATTATCAAGGCGTCACAAATAGGCTTCTACCTGGCTATACACGTTGTGCCTCATGACGTACACACTATCCCTCCATGTTTCACTCACTTGCACCCCATTATCCATTTATTTCTATTGAGGCACTTCATTTATTACTGCCCCCTATATTTCGCTTATAGTATTACACTTGCACACACACTATTCATTTATTATTTCTTACTACACATCCCATGCACCACACACCACTCCCCTCAAGACTAGTGGGAGTGGCTATTATTATTTAAAGCACCTGCTCGCCCTTTCATCAGCATTTCTGGCCTGGCTGTGTCCATTTGTAAGTATGGCCTTCTTCGGTGTTTTTGTATATGTCCCTGTGTTTTTATCGGTTCTGTTTGTGCATCAGGAACGTTCTGTTCCAGTTTAGGATTTAGGGACTCGCAAGTCTGGGGATCCTTGTCGTGGATTGCGAGCTTGCGTCCTTTTGGCCAAAATGATTACCAATACCCCAGGTATTTTTCATTATTATGTATATTCGCTTCTCTTGGACACAGCCGGGTCTTTGATGCTGGGAGAGCATGGTGTGTTGTTGTTTGGCATAGCAAGCAGGGTAGCCCGCTCTATGAATTATCAAGGCGTCACAAATAGGCTTCTACCTGGCTATACACGTTGTGCCTCATGACGTACACACTATCCCTCCATGTTTCACTCACTTGCACCCCATTATCCATTTATTTCTATTGAGGCACTTCATTTATTACTGCCCCCTATATTTCGCTTATAGTATTACACTTGCACACACACTATTCATTTATTATTTCTTACTACACATCCCATGCACCACACACCACTCCCCTCAAGACTAGTGGGAGTGGCTATTATTATTTAAAGCACCTGCTCGCCCTTTCATCAGCATTTCTGGCCTGGCTGTGTCCATTTGTAAGTATGGCCTTCTTCGGTGTTTTTGTATATGTCCCTGTGTTTTTATCGGTTCTGTTTGTGCATCAGGAACGTTCTGTTCCAGTTTAGGATTTAGGGACTCGCAAGTCTGGGGATCCTTGTCGTGGATTGCGAGCTTGCGTCCTTTTGGCCAAAATGATTACCAATACCCCAGGTATTTTTCATTATTATGTATATTCGCTTCTCTTGGACACAGCCGGGTCTTTGATGCTGGGAGAGCATGGTGTGTTGTTGTTTGGCATAGCAAGCAGGGTAGCCCGCTCTATGAATTATCAAGGCGTCACAAATAGGCTTCTACCTGGCTATACACGTTGTGCCTCATGACGTACACACTATCCCTCCATGTTTCACTCACTTGCACCCCATTATCCATTTATTTCTATTGAGGCACTTCATTTATTACTGCCCCCTATATTTCGCTTATAGTATTACACGTGCACACACACTATTCATTTATTATTTCTTACTACACATCCCATGCACCACACACCACTCCCCTCAAGACTAGTGGGAGTGGCTATTATTATTTAAAGCACCTGCTCGCCCTTTCATCAGCATTTCTGGCCTGGCTGTGTCCATTTGTAAGTATGGCCTTCTTCGGTGTTTTTGTATATGTCCCTGTGTTTTTATCGGTTCTGTTTCCAAAAATAATGAAATAAAAAGTAAACAAAAAGTCATTTGTAGCCCAAAATGGGGTACCGCGGCTCGTACCGCAAAAATAAAGCCCTCACACATCTCCATTGACAGAAAATAAAAACTTTATTAGACACAGAATATTGCGACATAAAACAAAAATTTGCAAATTGTTTTTATTTTGTAAAAGTAGAAAACTATAAAAAAAAATATATATAAATTGATCTGCAGAATAAAAAAAGCATGTCAACTCAAAAACAATGGTGGTATTTTTTTCTCCATTTTCCCTAACAAAAAAAAATTTCACTACATTATATGGTACTTTTAATTGTGCCATTAAAAAATACAACTCATCACTCAAAAAAACAAGCCCTCATACGGCTATGTCGATGGAAAATAATAACGTTATGGCTCTTGAAAGGCAGAGATAAAAAGTGGAAACTGTCTGTGGCGGGAAGGGGCTATTCATTCTACGTCCAACATGTTAAGCTATGATGAGTCCAAATTGTATTAAAAAGAGGAGGAAACACATACTGTGACACTTCACCTGTCTCTTCCCTCTCTGTATAGGCACCATGCTGCTAAGGTCAACCTGTTATAAGTGGTGGAGATCAGTCTGTCAATATCTTGTTCTCTTGTGCCTATTGACCACCATCAGGGCCGCCATCAGGGGGGGACTGGGGGTACTGCAGTGAGGGGCCCGGGCATAAATTTTAAAAAAAGGGGCCCGCACTCTGCCGCTGGAATTAATATACTCACGGCAGTGTGACTCTTACGATTTCATTTCGGTGAAAGGAACAGGTCCCATCACGAAGCAGGGGCCCGTTCATTACATCAGAATAAAACCGTAAGGGCCCGCTGGAGAGTGACATGTGCCTGCCCCTCCTCCTCCGCAACAGTGTGACAGCGTGTGGGGAGGAGACAAGGGGTGGAGACATCACAGCAGCGGGAGTTATGAGCTCAGCCTCGGAGGATACGTCCAGCAGCAGCAGCAGTCGTCGTCTTCTTCTTCAGACACAGTGAGTACTGAGTTATGTCTGTGTCAGGCTGCTGCCCGGAGCCTCCTGAAAAGATCTCCTCCTGCCCCCATAGAAAGTAAATATCTTACCCACCTCTGTATTATGTTAACACCGCAGCATAGGATTATATCAGCTCTACGGCTCTTATCTCCCGTCCTGTGTAACATGTGCAATAAACCTGTCTTCTCCCTCTGTTTACACAGGACAGGAGAAAAGAGTCATCGTAGAGCTGATAGTGATACAATCCTATGCTGCAGTGTAAACTAATACAGACGTGGGGAAGATTTATGCTTTCTATGGGGAGGGGGTAGAGGGAGATGATAATGGGGGCAGGGAGATGATAATGGCGGCAGGGAGATGATAATAGGGCAGGGAGATGATAATGGGGGCAGGGAGATGATAATGGGGCAGGGAGATGATAATGGGGGCAGGGAGATGATAATGGGGGCAGGGAGATGATAATGGGGGCAGCGAGATGATAATGGGGGCAGATAGATGATAATGGGGGCAGGGAGATGATAATGGGGGCAGGGAGATGATAATTGGGCAGGGAGATGATAATGGGGCAGGGAGATGATAATGGGGGCAGGGAGATGATAATGGGGGCAGGGAGATGATAATGGGGGCAGGGAGATGATAATGGGGCAGGGAGATGATAATGGGGCAGGGAGATGATAATGGGGGCAGGGAGATGATAATGGGGGCAGGGAGATGATAATGGGGGCAGGGAGATGATAATGGGGGCAGCGAGATGATAATGGGGCAGTGAGATGGCATTGGGTAAGGAGGGAAATGATGCTAGAGTGGGAAGGAGATAATAATGGAGGGAGGATGGCACTTGAGTAGGGATGCACGATGCATCAAAACTTCGATACGGTTTCGATACCGTGCACCCCCAAACGGTTCAATACCGTTATTTCATGTATTTCGATACTGAGCTGTGCGGCCGCACAGCTCAATATTGTAATACATGAATGTATGAGAGCGGAGCTGCGGCTGTGTAACACAGTCACGGCCCTGCTCCGGAGTCCTGACATGTGCGCGCCGCCAGGATTATGTGATGCGGCCAGCGCTGCACTAATGAGCGGCGGCACTGAAAACAGAACATGGCGGGCGCACTACAAAACACCCCCACATGTTCTGTCTTCAGTGCCTGAACCGCCGCTCATTAGTGCAGCGCCAACCGCATCACCTCGTGCTGACCGCGTGCGGGGCGGGGCAATGGTTGTATTACACAGCCGCAGTCCCACTCTATAAAGGCAGAGATCAAAGAAACCTCTCATCTCTGTCGCTATTCCCCTGAATGCTGCGATCACAGCTGACTGCAGCATTCAGGGGAAAATAAGAAGGGGGGATGCCCCTTGGATCACGTCACAGGAATCCCTGTGACGCGATTGAGGGACATACCATATATGGGCAGACAGCCCAAGGTCCAATGAAGGACCCCAGGGCTGTCTTACCATATTTCCTGTTAGGGCATACTCAGGTCTGTCCTAACAACTGCCTGTGTACTATGCGTATATAGATATATACCAGTACATTAAAGTTTCAAAAAGAAAGTAAAAACATAAAGTAATGTTAAATTTAAAAAAAATACACATACACCTTTTTTACAAAACACATTAAAATAAGTCTCAATACATAAAATATACACATTCAGTATTGGCGCGGCTGTAATAACCTGCACAACAATTTTTTTGCATCATTTATGATGTGTACGTTGTAAAAAATAAAATAAAAACTTCTTTCACTTATTAATGTGAGGCACGAGGTATTATGAATTTTGAACCTCCATGTGCCTCACATTAATAGTAATTAACCCCATCATGTACCTTACACATTAACCCTTTATAATTGAGGAACATGATGGGGTTAATTACTATTAATGTGAGGCACATGGAGGTTAAATTTACCATCACACCTCGCGCCTCACATAAGAAATGGAAGAACTGTTTTGTTTTTTTATTACTGTTGGCAAAGTATCGCTTTGTTATCGAAATCGCAATACTACACAAAGCATCGGTACCGAAGTCCAAATTCTGGTATCGTGACATCCCTCCACTGGAGGAGGCATTATACAATGGGGGGGGGGGGTAATAATTGGGTGAAAAGTGATGATATCTGAAGGGAGGGGAGAAATTATACATGGGGAGGGGTAGAGGAAGGAGAGAGTATACCTGGGTAGGGGGAGAAAGCTTATACCGGAGGCATAGTTAGCAACAGTCCTGAATTTGCAGGGACTGTCCTGAATCTAAAGAGGCAGTCCCGGCAAATTACTGTCCCAGACGTGTCTCAGCCACTGCCATATTCAATTGTATCTGCGTCCACAGGATGCAGATACAATTGAATACTATGGCAGAGCAGGAAAGTATCAGCTTCCTGCTCTGCCATTCACCCATCCAGGAGCGAAATCCCCGGCCAGAGAGTTGCCGACACTCTGGTCGGGGATTCCTCTCCTAGAGGTAGCCCCTGAGGTCACTGTCCATATATGGACAGTGAGGTCAGGGTCTCCTCCTGGACTGGAATCCCCTGTAGAGAGTGCCACACACTCCCCTGTAGTCAGCGCCGAACATACCCCCTGTAGATAGCGCCACACACACACACCCCTGTAGATAGTGTCACACACTGCCCCCTGTAGATAGCACCACACAATCCCATGTAGATAGCGCCACACAATCCCATGTAGATAGCGCCACACCCACCCTGTAGATAGCGCCACACACCCCCCCTGTAGATAGCGCCTCACCCACCCCTGCAGATAGCGCCACACACAGCCCCCTGTAGATAGCGCTACACACAGATAACGTGTGTGCAGCGTGTGAAGAGAATGCAAAAGCATCATCCAGACATGCCCGTGGCGGTGGGAGATCTTAGGGACTACATTTTGGTGAGTGACTCTGCTGTGTATAGGGCTTCAGTGCAATGATTTTTGTTTATATTGCCCTCCTACACCCCGACAGATTCTACATACACACACACACACATACACACACACTCACTTTCCCTTTTTGCCCCCCACAGAGCCGCTGTCTCTTGTCTCTTCCTTGTCACTCCACAGAGCCCCTGTGAGGTTGCGTCTCCCCCCTGGCTACCACTGCTACCTTCAGTTCTCCCAGCCCTGGGACTTAGTTTCTCCCCTTTGCCCTCCGACACCCACCTCCTGTCTCTGCCCTGCTCCTCCAAAGAGTTTTATTTTTAATGTGCCCTACCTCCCGCCCCTTTACATTTCACCCCCCCTCCTAATAACGAGGGGGGCGGGGGCCCAGACTCATTGGCAGTATGGGGCCCAGAAATTCCTGATGGCAGCCCTGACCACCATGACTGTTACCAGATTCTTAAAGGCAATCACCCAAAACTTCCAAAATTTAAATAATTATCTATTCTTTCATACATATTCGTCATCTGCAATAATTTATTTATACAGTTGAATCCTCATAAATGCTCTTTTGTATATTTACCAATATTACATAACCTCCAATAAAAGTAATGTCGTGTGAAGGCATTGTTCTTTATTACGCTAAATAAAAGTAAAATGTCCATTATTAAAAATATTGGTGCAATAAATGTGCATGTTCAGCATCAATGACGTGTAATTAGATTATCTTAATAATGTCTTACTAATCGATGAACCTGTAAAGTGTATTGTCTTCCGATTGAAAAGAATGCCTAGTTAAGAATTTGTGACAATATATATGACATATATCTTAAAATGGTAATGTCCTGCCACTAGTGATTGGTTGGTGAGGGGGTGGGTTGGGCAGGGGACAATCAAATGAATAATTGTCCATCTGATAAATATTGTACTGTACTTCAGGGGCTGAGGATTTTGGGGCACATGAGAGCTTTTCCTGCCCCTAAGGTGGCCTAATCTTTTGCATACAGCTGTAAGGCAGGGTTCACACACAAAGAATGTTTGCCACACAGGTTTTTTTTTTAAGGTGTATTGGTGTTAAAAGCAAAAAAAAAAAAGCTTTATACGTCTTTAATCCATTAATTGGCACTTTAGAGACATTTTTTTTATTCATTTTATTTATTTATTTTTCACATTACATGATGTTTCCTCTGTTAAATACTTTTATTATCTTTTTATTTTTATTTCTTTGAAATAGTCCAGCTGTGATTAACGTGAACACCATTGAATAAAAGCTGATTGTGCTGTATTAATGCCCACCAAGTGAAGGATCTACACATATACATTTCATCAGTGGAAATCCCTGGGCTTGGGCTTAGGAAACTGGAACAAGCCCTTCTGTTTTAACTTTCTTTATTTTCTGACTGTAAAGGCCTATGGGGTAAATGCCAGTCCTACAATCCTGAAGTTATATGGTTACTGTCAGCCGGCTCAAATGATGCTTCCTGTTCATTAGGCCTCCTTTCATCTAACAACAATACCCTGGCTTTGCAGCAATTCTTAGTCAACGCCCCTCTCCTCAATAGCCTGTGAATAGTATTAAATAGTGTTTATGCTACCTATTGTTGCCCTTTGTGTGGTATGTCTAATTCACAGAGAAAAGTCTGCTTTTGTAGACTTAAACCGGCTACGTCATGGCACACTATGTGCCTTCTCATGGGATCCATTCCTGCTGAGTGATAACACTGTAGGCTTCAAATCCCCTGCAACAAAATCTAGCGCTTTTAATTTGGATTTTTTTTTTTGTTTATTTCCAGAATGAAACTTGAATGCCCAGACGGTTCTCTCAAGCATAAAAAATAGATTATACTACAGTTTTAAAACACTTGACCTACATAATCCCTTTCCTTATTCTTGATATTTGGATCACATTCACCAGTGTGTTTTACATTCACAGTCATGCACTTTTTTACATTTCAATTGTTTTTATTTTTACATATTTATAAAAAAAATTGAACTAACACAATAAACTGACCATAGTTAAGGGATATGCACACCTTTTTTTAAAAAGAAATAAAATATCTATGATTGGTGCAACTTTCAAAATACTTTTTATTAAAAAATCTTACTTTTTGAGATACAGCTGGTTTGTATTCTGTATACAGAGCAGATGTATCTTGCACGGACACCTGAATCCGTCAGGTCAGCGGGACTGACGGGTTCAGTGTGTGCGGGTCCTTCTTGTCTCTGACATGCGGGATCGAGCTGCTATCGATCACATCTAAGTTCAGAACTTAGATGTGATCGATTACAGGTGGATCATGCAAATCAGAGACACACAGGACTCACTGACACTGAACTCGCCAGTCCCGCTGACCTGATGGATTCAGGTCTTAGAGCACAATACAGCTGATCTGTATACAGAATACAAAGCAGCTGTATCTTAACAAATAAAAATTATTTTTAATAAAAAAGCATTTTGGAAGTTGCCCCAATGACACTGATACACATTTGTATTAAAAAAATAATAATAGTGATTTCAAAGATGTACATAGCCTTTCTTGGATTGGGTTTTACCAGTGTGGGATCTATGTGGTGTTATTTAGAGGGTGTTCTGTATATTTTGGGAGTATTTTTCCCTGGGAACTACATGCTAAAATAAGGAGAAATATCCAACAGTAGTTTTGAATGTATACACTGTGGTATATTTGAAGCACTGTTCAGACGTCATCTTTTCTCATTCGCAGCCATGACATCTGTGACGAATATTGAGTGAAAATTTAACGCGTGGATCAGCGGTTACCTGCTTTTATATGCGGTTTTGATGCAGATTTTTCGTATTAAATTCTGCAGCGTGTGCATGTAGCCTAGAGAATATTTCAGAGCAAAAATGTTTATATTTCATTGAACCTAAATCTCGTTCAAAAACCATACTCCAGAGGGATAACATCTCTATGTCGTCTTCTACTATATTTATATACCAATATGGAATATTTGGACTTCCAGTGATGTAATGTTCATTTTATTAGCTACTATTACAGCTCTTTATAGCACTTGGTTCTGTTAGTTTCTTATTTCAAATTACTGCCTTCAGTGAGCATCTCAGAAATAATTCATTTGTCTCCCATTCTGCCTGTTCTCCAGTTTCCAGTGCTAGAGTATGTCGAGCAACAAATTTGGAAAATTGGTGGATGGTGTTAATCTGCAACTTTGGCTGGCAAGCAGCTTGTGGTAGAAACCTTCCTCCACTGTTCTATCTGCAATGTAGATGAAGCCTACCCTCCAGCTAAGCCTTACACCCTTAACTAGTCCTGAGCTAAAGATGGAGGGGATCAGCAGGAGATGGACTCTGAGATATGTTGTTTTAGAAGTCTGCAGATAGTTTTGCAGAGTGTCATATATGTTTTTTGTTTAACAGAACAAGAAGGCATAGTATCTTGGTAAATATTTAGTGTAGTACCAAAAATTGGTGAAAATGAACATATAATCAAGTCATTGGCCAGAGAGTAGACATCCAGTTTTACTGACTTGAGAGGTACAAACCAAATTCATTTTTTTGCTTTTCCCTGAAATTAAATTGCCAGTATAAAGCACTGTAGCTGTACCTGTTAGTGGGTTATGTGGCCGAGTCACATTCATTTTGACTTGTTTCATTCTCAGACTTAGATAAAGGTAATTGTCCTAAACGACTCTCCTGTATTTCTTAAACAATAGATTTACCTAGTGCTATTTGACCGTAGCATGTCAAAGCAAGGCTTTTCCCTTCTACTATTCACATGTCAGCTTACTGTCACTACGAAAGAAATGGTAAACACAGATGTGACCATCCTCAGAAAAAGGGCAAATCAGTCGTTTGATCTTTTTTTAACTTGCGTATTCTCGGTATAATATGTTAACACATGTATGCATGACAGCAGAATGTGTATCATTACATGACTCACACAGTACTTACAGTCCTTGTCATCATCTACAATCCAGAGTTTTCAAACACCACCCTGTCTAGTAACACACCTGTTTAAACAAACAAACAAGGCAGCAGAAAACAGGATACATATTGGCTTATTTATCGCGGTGCAGCAGATGCACATAAAAGACACATCTTGTAGTAAGGATAAGGCTTCGTTCACATCTGCGTCGGGCTTCCAGTCATGGGTTCCGTTACACCTTTCCATCAAGGGAAGCCATGAACGGAACATAGCTTACCGTTTGAATTACTATTGATTTCAAAGGTAATGCTTCCATTGCAAATGGTTTCCGTGTGTCTCCGTTCCCTAAGGTTTCTGTTTTTTTGGCAGAAACAATAGAGCAGTCGACTACGCTATTGATACCACAAAAAAACGGAAACCTTACGGAACGGAGACAAATGGAAACCATTTGCAAAAGAAGCATTACCATTGAAATAAATGGTAATGCAAAAGGAAAGCTATGGTTTCCGTTTGATTTATATTCATGCGTTCCCCTGACGGAAAGGTCTAATGGAACCCGTGAACGAAGCCTAAGAAAGTTATATACAAAGTGTTTTGCAAAAGCTTGTACAACTCTTGTCAAATTACCTTTTTTATTGATTTTTTTTAAGTAAGCAACTTTTTAAGGGTGAAACTGTAAAGGATCTGCCAAACACAACTTCTGTGTCGACGCCCATAGGTAATCAGTCTGCACCTGCTTCTATGTCTGTGAGACTGACTCCATCTTCCACCACCCAGGATGGCAGGCTTAGGAGTGGGAGAGCATATCACAGCTTGGCCAGACAGAGCTAGCTCCCGCCCTCTGTCTATTTATACCTGCCTTTCCTGTTCCTCCTTTGCTTGTGATTCTTCTCTGCTGGTTTCCTGGCCCTGCTGCAGCTTCTTGAACTACTGATCCTCTGCTTGTGTTTGACCTTGGCTTTACTGACCACTCTTCTGCTCTGCGTTTTTGTACCTTGCTCATCTCCTGGTTTGACTCGGCTTGTTCACTTCGCTTGTTGCTCAAGGGGTCCCCGTGGGCAACGTCCCCATTTCCCTGCTTTTTTGTACCCTTGTCTGTTTGTCTGTCGTGCACCTATTGAGTGTAGGGACCGTCACCCAGTTGTACCCCGTCGCCTAGGGCGGGTCGTTGCAAGTAGGCAGGGACTGAGTGGCAGATAGATTAGGGCTCACTTGTCTGTCTCCCTACCCCGACATTACAGAAACATTAAATATGACATGTCTGCATTTGAATGAACATCATTATTATTATTATTATTATTTAGTTGCTGAATTGATTAAAGTGGAAAGAAATTAAACATAAAATTTGGCATTTGCAAAAGCATGGAGACATTTCCAGTGCCCATTTTTAAAGCAATTCAATAAATATGAATATTGGCACAGTTGATGTGAGCTAGTGGACCATAAATGTAACAATAATGGTTATCTATCCATATAATTGATTGAAAGCATGATCATTACTGGTTATTGTTATGTCTATGTTGCTAAAATGATCAGTCATTTATTTACAATTTTTTATCGATTTGTTAATGTTAATTGCTATAAATGTAGCACATGGTGTTAAAGATGTAATCTGGGACTTTTCAAAATGGGCCGCAGGGCAGGGGTGGAACTACTTAGTGAACTAACAGATACTCACCACCTGAAGTGCCCGCCACCCCTGCTTCAGCGCTGGGATCCCGTTCTTCACAGCTGCAGTCCTGTAAGATCTTGCAGCCTTCACGTGGCATTTTATCGGTCATGTGCCACTGCAGCCAATTGCTGGCCTCAGCGGTAACCATCATGGCTTCATCCCTGCTAAGGCCAGCGATTGGCTGCAGTGGCACATCACTGAAGAACATGAAAGGACTGCTGCAGGATCTTCTAGGACGAGAGCGGCGAAACATGGGACCTCCGTGATGGACGGGGGAGCACTTCAGGGGGTGAGTATCTGTTAGTTCACTATGTCATTTCATCCCCTGCCCTGTTGCCAATCTTGAAAAATCCCAGATAATTTTTTTTTCTGTGTATAGAAGAATTGCTTTGTTATAGAGACAGGCTAAAGAGAAGAAGGAAGGTTTGAGATAAGTATGAAAAAGGTTTTTTTTTTTTTACTTATTTAGTTTTTTTTGTTGTTGTTTTGGAATAATGCCTTATTATGTCATTATGTATGTAAAGGCGAAAAGAGAAAATAAGAATAAAATTTAGTGAAACAAAAAAATCAGATTGGAGCATATTGTCCTGTGCTTAGCCTGCTTTATTTTTAGATATTTTGTTAGAATTGGAACAAATTTTACTAGACAAAAACTTGTTTTATCTTAGGCTTACCATACTCTTGTAGATTTTATTTTGACCTGATCTGTGTTCTGATAACTTTTTACTACTGGTGCATAGGTAGATAAATCCAAAATGAATTTCCCAAATCTGTTATGAGTAAACCTATTATTTTAGTAATCTACACACAACAATAATCATTAACTACTATTTTCCAGTCATATCATTAACAATTATGGCTACATGTATGAGCAAAATCAAACCTTTCCTTACTCACTAATGGGGTCTTCACTGAGACTACAGTTTATGTTGTACCATAGTAATAATAATGGTGATTATTAGGTTAAAAAATGTTTAAGAAAGTCATATAAATTATTCTAGGGAAGAAAACCTCTGTAATACAGTATGTACAATATTGGAGACATAGGGATGCCATAGATTTCTACTGGTGCCATATTACGGATCTGTGCAACACAAATCCATAGTACGGTTGTGTGCATGAAACAGGCCCCTAACGCTATGAGCAGTTATTGTGACACTAGTGATGTCTGTACTGATGACTGACCACTAACAGCCCTCTCATATTCTTCCTACAGTAACAGTACTATAACAGTTGCCATTCAAGGCCATTACCTAAATCTAGCAAATTTGTTTAAAGGACGACTAGGAAACATACAAACACACTGAAAGTGATTAAAGTTTATATTTCCAAGCAAAAGTGATTTTCTTTTTAACTCGGTGATTGATTTATTAGACTTTTTGAAATGACACGTCAGGAACAGTCATAATTTTTAAGTAGCAACATTCTAATCCTTTTATATAGAAGTTTACTAATCTTGTTGTTGTAAGTCTACAAAAAGTTAACTTACGACAGTGTTTGTTTTCCAATCACATTTTTACTTTGTCATGCATATATCATAAATAATGAATAAACTGGTGATAGAAAGCAGTGCTAAAAATCTTATATATGCTTTGTTTGTCATAGACTAAACCAAAGTTTATATATATTTTTACCATTGGAAGACTAATTCTTAAAAGTACATACATTAAAGTGTACATCCACATATGATCTCCCGCCCGGACTAACATCAGGTGTGAAAAGACGCTCCTGCACAGGGCAGTACAGTTGCCGTGGCCTGGGATGTATTGTACACATGACCTATTAATTAGAATTGGACCCATGCATGATACTTTGTGGGTGTCGTACGTTTGCCATGCCAACTGTACCGCCCAGTGTGCTGGAGCACCTCTCCACGCCTGATGTCAGTGCAAAGGGGAGATCACAAAAGATATCTACAGAGGGGGCTGTATGGCGTTATCTACAAAGGGGGCTGTATGGCGTTATCTACAGGGGGGACTCTGTATGTCGTTCTCTACAGTGGGGGCTGTATGGCGTAATCTACAGAGGGGGCTGTATGGCGTTATCTACAGGGGGCTCTATGGCATTATCTACAGGGGGCTGTATGGCGTTATCTACAGGGGGGCTGTATGGCGTTATCTACAGAAGGGGCTGTATGGCGTTATCTACAGGGGGGCTGTATGGCGTTATCTACAGAGGGGGCTGTATGGTGTTATCTACAGAGGGGGCTGTATGGCGTTCTCTACAGTGGGGGCCGTATGGCATTATCTACAGAGAGGGCTGTATGGCGTTCTCTACAGAGGGGGCTGTATGGCGTTCCCTACAGTGGGGGCTGTATGGCGTTAACTACAGAGGGGGCTGTATGGCATTCTCTACAGTGAGGGCTGTATGGCGTTATCTACAGAGGGGGCTGTATGGCGTTCTCTACAGTTGGCGCTGTATGGCGTTATCTACAGAGGGGGCTGTATGGCATTCTCTACAGTGGGGGTTGTATGGCGTTCTCTACAGGGGAGCTGTATGGCGTTCTCTACAGAGGGGGCTGTATGGCGTTATCTACAGAGGGGGCTGTATGGCGTTATCTACAGAGGGGGCTGTATGGTGCTAACGCCATACAGCCCCCACTGTAGAGAACGCCATACAGCCCCCCCTGTAGGTAACGCCATACAGCCCCCCCTGCAGGTAACGCCATACAGCCCCCCTGTAGGTAACGCTACACAGCCCCTCCTGTAGGTAACGGCATGCAGCCCTAACCCCCCAAAAAAATCAGACCTACAGTATGTCCTACAAAAGACATGTATCCCCTATCCACAGGATAGGGGATACAAGTGTGATCGCTGGCAGCGATAGGGAGAACGGGGGACCGGAAGTCCCCCGAAGTTCTCCATGACTAACCTCTGACTTCCGACGTCTGCGCAGCTCAATAAAAATGAAAGGAGCGCTGGTCACGCATGCGCACAAGCGCGACCGGCGCTCCATTCATTTCTTCGGAGCTGCCGACACAGACCCCGGAAGTCCGAGGTTTGTGATGGAGAACTTCAGAGGGCATTCGGTCCCCCGTTCTCCCTATCGCTGCCAGCGATCACACATGTATCCCCTATCCTGTGGATAGGGGAAACATGTCTTTTGTTTAATGGCAGAGTGGGGAGATACCTTCCTGCTCGGCCGTAGTGTTCAGTGGCGTCACGCTGTAGCAGCCATAGCGGCAGCTAGCGGAGCCTCCGGCCATAGTGGGGGCCCAGGCCGGCGGGCGACACGGGCCCCCTCATGCCGCGGGACCCGTAGCAGCCGCTACGGCTGCTACGGCGGTAGTTACGCCACTATGTTTAACAGATTACAGAGCAGTAGTCCACGCTCAAATGTTCAAAGAATGTCCCGGGTCTCACAGACGTACCTGCCCTTTACAGGACTGTGTGCAAGTAGTCTTAACTAGTGGAAGAGGCTTTTTAAATAACTTTTCAATCCACTGGCTTACAATGTTCAACAGATGTCACATACCGACAGAAGATATTCACTTCAGATGTACATACAAGCAGAATTTGTTCACTTTCTCTTTGTAAGTAGGAGTAAGAAGTAACTTTACACTAGGCCCAACTTCAGATGGATGGTCTCTCACCTGGTGATTCATGCCAACACCCTAGCAACCCTTGTTACACAAGGTAGTCCTGAACTACAGGACTCATCAGGACTGGGAAAACAATTCAGTCCTGGTTTGGGGGCCTGGAGGCATCGATCTCTCTATTTCCCTATCATGTTCCTCAGTTCTTTTACTCACTGACAGGTACTGGTAACAGGCATCTACTTCTTCTCACAACCTCTGCATCCTCTCTACAGTGTGACTCTCTGCCACCTGTGTGCTTTCCAACACCCTGACAGGACCAGTGCCTCAAAATCTCTTTTTCTCATCCCCCTTTTTGGGCCTTGCGACCAGCATTTCCTGTACTGGTTGGCAATGGGAGAACACATCTCACTGCCAGCCAAGCAGCAAAGAATTGAAGATGACAGCCAGTAGAAATATATCGGAGATGCAGTGAAGACATGAAAGCTACAACAACAGAAGACTCTCAATGAGTATGTACTCGTCCCCCACTTACAAAGTAACAGTGGAGATGAATTGTGCAGCAAATGCCACTTATTGCATTGCTACATACATATTCTCTAATATCATAGCTGATTGCACACTATTATTGTAGGGTTCTGACTGAGTAAAATTACTGAAAGTAATTTAAACAGGGGCTTATACTTTAAAGTTTAAATATGTTTTAGCACCAAAGACGATTTATATATATTTAAATTTATGAGCATCATATAGAGTTGGTTGGCCTTTTTAAAAAAATATATTCCATAATGGTTAAGGAAATAAATAAAATTGAGCAATCTACATTACTTCTTTTTTTTTTTTGCGGTTTAACTTTTTTAATTCATTGCAAGTGAAGAAGGAAAAAAATTAAATAATCCCTTTCAGTATCATTTTCCCATGCATTAGTATCAGAAACATCTAATAATTGCCTCCCCTCCCCCAATTGTCTGTTCTTCTCTCCCTCCCCTAGGTTTCACCCCTCTTCCTGTGATATAATCTCTCTCCCCAGGTATCATCTTTCCCTCCTCCACTGAATACTACGGCAGAGCAGGGAGGTATCTCCCCGCTCTGCCATTAAAGGGGTTGTTCCTACAAAAGACATGTATCCCATATCCACAGGATAGGGGATACATGTGTGATCGCTGGCAGCGATAGGGAGAACGGGGGACCGAAAGTCCCCCAATGTTCTCCATGACAAATCTCGGACTTCCGGGGTCTGTGTCGGCAGCTCCGTAGAAATGAATGGAGCGCCGGTCGCGCTTGTGCGCATGCGTGACCAGGGCTCCTTTCATTTTTATTGAGCTGCGCAGACTCCGGAAGTCAGAGGTTAGTCATGGAGAACATTGGGGGACTTTCGGTCCACCGTTCTCCCTATCGCTGCCAGCGATCACACATGTATCCCCTATCCTGTGGATAGGGGATACATGTCTTTTGTAGGACACACTATAGGTTGGATTTTTTTGGGGGGTTGGGGCTAAATGGCGTTACCTACAGGGGGGGGCTGTATAGCATTACCTCCAGAGGGGTCTGCATGGCGTTACCTACGGGGGGGCTGTATAGCGTTATCTACAGGGGGGCTGCATGGCGTTACCTACATGGGGGCTGTATAGCGTTACCTACAGGGGGTCTGTATGGCGTTACCTACAGGGGGGGCTGCATGGCGTTACCTGCAGGGGGGGCTGTATGGCGTTACCTACAGGGGGGGCTGTATGGTGTTACCTACAGGGAGGGCTGTATGGCGTTACCTACAGGGGGGGCTGTATGACGTTACCTACAGGGGGGGGCTGTATGGCGTTACCTACGGGGGGGGGGGGGGCTGTATGGCGTTATCTACAGAGTGGAATGTATGGCGCTATATACAAAGGGGGATGTATGGCGCTATATACAAAGGGGGATGTATGGCGTTATCTACAGGGGGGCTGTATAGCGTTATCTACAGGGGGGCTGTAAAAAAGGCACTATCTACAAGGGGGGTTGTGTGACACCCAGGGGAGGGGGGCCCAGTCAAAAGTTTGCTATGGGGCCCAGTCTTTCCTAGTTACGCCCCTGGCGGTAGCGATGCCACATTCAATAGTATCTGCGTCCTAAGTATCTGTGTCCTACTGTTGAACACTATGGCAGAGCAGGGAGGTATATTAATCTTTTCCTTTTATTAGCCAGTCTCAGATATGGCTTTTTCTTTGCCACTCTGCCCTGAAGGCCAGCATCCCGGAGTCGCCTCTTCACTGTAGACGTTGACACTGGCGTTTTGCGGGTACTATTTAATGAAGCTGCCATTTGAGGACCTGTGAGGCGTCTATTTCTCAAACTAGAGACTCTAATGTACTTGTCTTGTAGCTCAGTTGTGCAGCGGGGCCTACCACTTCTCTTTCTACTCTGGTTAGAGCTTGTTTGTGCTGTCCTCTGAAGGGAGTAGTACACACCGTTGTAGGAAATCTTCAGTTTCTTGGCAATTTCTCGCATGGAAATGCCTTCATTTCTAAGAACAAGAATAGACTGTCGAGTTTCACATGAAAGCTCTCTTTTTCTAGCCATTTTGAGAGTTTAATCTAACCCACAAATGTAATGCTCCAGATTCTCAACTAGCACAAAGGAAGTTCAGTTCTGTGCTTTTCTTGCAAAAATAAGGATATTTCAAAGTGACCCTAAACTTTTGAACGGTAGTGTGTATATTATATATATATATATATATACATATATATATATATATATATATATATATATATATATATATATATATATATATATATATATATATACTAGTCCTTCTCAATGAATTCAAATATCATCAAAAATTTTATTTATTTCAGTAATTCAATTAAAAAGTGAAACTCATATATTATATAGATTCATTACACACAGAGTGATCTATTTCCAGCATTTTTTTCTTTTAATGTTGATGATTATGGCTAATAGTTCATGAAAACTCGAAATTTAGTCTCTCCGAAAATTAGAATATTGGGTAAAAGTTCAAGATTGTAGACTCATGGTGTCACACTCCAATCAGCGAATCAACACAAAACACCTGCAAAGGTTTCCTAAGCCTTTGGTCCAACATTCTGGTTCAGTAGGCTACACAATCATGGTGATGAGTCCACAAGGAGGGTAAGCCACAAAAAACATTGCTAAAGAAGCTGGCTGTTCACAGTGCTGTATTCAAGCATATTAATGGAAAGTGGAGAGGAAGGCAAAAGTGTGGTAGAAAAATCTGCACAAGCAACAGGGTTAACCGCAGAATTGAAAGTCAAGAAAAGGCCGTTCAAGAATCTGGGGGAATTTCACAAGGAGTGAACTGCGGTTGGAGTGCTTCAAGAGCCACGACACACAGACGTATCCAGGATATGACCTATAACTGTCGCATTCCTTGAGACATCGTCAGAAGCGTCTTACCTGGACTAAGGAGAAAAAGCACTGGTCTCTTGCTTAGTGGTCCAAAGTCCTGTTTTCAGATTAAAGTGCATTTCATTTGGAAATCAAGGTCCCAGAGTCTGGAGGAAGAATGGAGAGGCACTCAATCCAAGTTGCTTGCGGTCCAGTGTGAAGTTTCCACAGTCAGTGATGGTTTGGGGAGCCATGTCATCTGCTGGTGTTGGTCCACTGCGTTATATCAAGTCCAGAGTCAACACAGCCATATAGCGGGGAATTTTAGAGCTCTTCATGCTTCCCTCTGCTGACAAGCTTTATGGAGATGCTGATTTCATTTTCCAGCAGGACTTGGCAACTGCCCACACTGCCAAAAGTACCAATACCTGGTTTAATAACCACAGTATCACTGTGCTTGGTTGGCCATCAAAGTCTGCCTGATCTAAACCCCATTGAGAATCTATGGGGTATTGTCAAGAGGAAGATGAGAGACACCAGACCAAACAATGCAGACAAACTGAAGGCTGTTATCAAAGAAATCTGGGCTTCCATAACACCTAAGCAGTGCCACAGGCTGATCGCCTCCATGCCACACCGCATTGATAACACCTCAGCAGTGCCACAGGCTGATCGCCTCGATGCCACGCAGCATTGATGCAGTAATTCATGCAAAAGGAGCCCCAACAAAGTATTGAGTGCATATACTGTACATACTTTTCAGTAGGCTAACATTTCGGTATTAAAAATCATTTTGGAAATTGGGCTTATATAATATTAAAATTTTCCGAGACAATAAATTTTGGGTTTTCATTATATGTTAGCCATAATCATCAACATTAAAAGAAAAAATGCTGGAAATAGATCACTCTGTGTGTAATGAATCTATAGAATATGCGTTTCACTTTTTTTAATTGAATTACTGAAATAATTTAACTTTTTGATGATATTCTAATTAATTGAGAAGGACTAGTATATAGTAGGATTTGCATAGGCTTAACAGTGTGGCATACTCAATTAGGAAAATTTGTGCTTTTCCCACCTCCTAATGCCTTTCTGTCCAATCACGCCATATGATCTATGTAGGGAACTAGTGATTACATGCTAGTTAAATTTCCATATTGGAGGCAGGGTTAGTAACATGAGTGAATATGTTCTATTGCAGCCTGATTTTGAAATGTAAAGACAAATCCATAAGCTACATAAGTACAACCAGACTTTACAGCCTGATAACACTGTCTTATAAATAGGGTGATATAAGTGATAGCATAACAAGCACTGTGGCTACAGAAGCATACAGAAAAATAATGACCAAAATGTTTTTAATTTGCTGAGAAAAAATGAAAGCATAGTCTTCGCCACCTAATGGATCTGAGGATAGACAAATTTCTCACAAGCCATCAGTGTCTGAGACTAGCCACCCATAGACAGCTCATCAATGAATTTCAGTCAAGCCATTTATTGTTCCAGGCAAAGATCCTTCTGTTGGTGGCAGGAATACACATAGCAAGTAGAGGTACCCGAACACACCCTATGACATTTAAGTGGAAATACTGTAGTTGTGTAAAGCTATAAGAAATTCACAAGACCAATGTAAGCTCAAGATTACAAAACTGTCCATTGGCATGTGGTCTAATTTATCATGGGTTTAGCATAATACACTCATATGTACATGTGGAAACACTTGAATGGCTGTTAAATTGTTGATTGTTGGCAGAAGAGCATGTACTTCTGGATAAGTTGGTAGGTGACTCTTACTTCCATTATCAGTATCCATAAAAAAAATTGGATCTCATGAGTTGTTGGGGTCAGTACATGCATATTTTTTATGGAAAAAAGTAGTTGTGCTAACCTCTGAAGCACAGGCACTAACCTCAACATATGCAGCCTTTATTGATTTGACTTCTGTTTTTATGGATCTACCTTCTTGAAATGATCATTAACTAAAATGATTTGTGGCCATTGACTAGATGTTGCATTGCTTTTATATACATAATTTTTGCCTCTGTAATTTTAATTTTACTGTTAATAAAATGTGTAGACAGGGCAATCAATCATAGCACATCATTGTAGCGAGAGTTATTGCGTAAATCTTGTGTAAATATATTTTCATGATTGGTGTGGGTTGACGCCAACTGTACAAAAGATACCATTTATCTGTAAAATAAAAGATATATAACAGGTTAATTGCGTTTGTGAGCACATTGGCAATTTGCTTTATAAAAGAGGATACAAGCAATGGCTATATGGATGTAACTTGTTGCTTCCAATAAGATTATTAACCCTTTGGAATTTTTCTGAATTTCTGCCAAATCTTGATCTAAAATGTTATTAGATCTTTATTTAAATTATATACAGAAAACCCAGTTAATGAAATACCACCCAAAATGTAATGAAAATGACTCAACATGTTAATTAGTTTGAGGATTATTATAGGGGTGGGATTCAAATTTTTAACAACAGGTCCCCCAATTTGCCGACAAAAATATACATGCCCAGTGGGTGCATTGTGCCACGGGAAATTATTATGACTCTAATAATTAAATAAAATGATTACGATATTCCAAATACTAAAGTGGACTCTAAATAAATATTTTTTTTACATATCAGTAATATCCTAGAGGCTTTCCAAGGTTGTGTGTTTTCCTGTTCAAAATGTTTAACTGGATTGCCACACTATGTATATAATTATAAAAAGCCTACGTACCTATGTACAGTGCCCACCCTTATTATATTAACCAGTTCCCGACCGCTGGCTGTCTATTTACGGCTGGTGGTCGGGGCCCTTAAAACCTGCACCATAGACTATTTACGGCGTGGATTTTAGCTTGCTTCCCAAGCGATCGGGCAGCTGAATGTCGGGTCTCCAGCAGTCAGTGACTGCCGTGGACCCTGAAGAGAAAATTGAAGCAGCTTTAGCTGCTTCTATCTTCGCTGATCTCTTCTGCACAGCGGTCAATGAGTGCTGCGTATATGAATAGAGGCAGCGGTCACATGATCACCTGGTGCCATTAGTGGCAGGTTGCTGCTGGGTCTTACTAGACACAGCACAGCCCTATTAGTGACAGTAGACACTATAAGAGGGCTGTTGTGCAGCCCCAGTTACAGTGGAAAAACATGGTGTAAAAGAAGAAAAAAAGAAAAAATAAAGTCCCCCAAAGGTCTTTTCTGACCTTTGAGGGACAGACCATAATAATAAAAAAATTAAAGTAAAATAAAGTGCACAAAAAATTATAATAAATACTTACCAAAAAAAAATAGAAAAATAGAAAAAAATAACTAGAATGTAAAAAAGTTTATTTTTTTTATATTATTTTCAAACTTTAAGCCTAAAAAATCTAAAATAGCAAAAAGGGTGTGTATAAAAATAATAAAAAAAAAAGAAACCTGCATTGTCTATGGAAAGAACATCGCAAAACTCACGTCGCTAGCCCAACAAATAAAAAGCCTTATAGCCTTAAGGCTCAAAATAGCCTAAACCAGTTAAGCTCACCCATTCGTTATAGACGTACATGTGCACATTCAGCACCCTCAGGCTACATTCAGACGAACGTAGCTAACGTCACATCAGCATTCGTTTCCGCTAAGGGCTTCGTCAGAGGTTTTCGCCGGGTTAACCCCTCAACGGAAAGGCAAACGGAAACCTCCGCTTCCATTTCCCTCACCATTGAACTTAATGGTGACGGAAACCTAGCTAATGGTTTCCGTCTGTCACCGTTGTGACAGGGTTCCGTTTTTTCGGAGGAATCGACTGCGCTATTGATTCTGCCAAAATGACAGAACCCTGTCACAAAGGTGACAGATGGAAACCATTAGCTAGGTTTCCGTCACCAATGAGTTCAATGGTGAGAGAAACGGAAGATGAGGTTTCCGTTTGCCTTTCCGCTGAGGTGTTAACCCGACGAAAACCTCTGACGAAACCCCTCAGCGGAAACGAACGCTGATGTGAACACACTCTAAATGTCTCATACCGTCTGGGAACTCATTTTATTTACAATTTTTTTTGGTATGAGGAATAGACTGGTGATATTGCAACTGTAGGGTTGTTATGACAATAAGTCCTCATGACGTTGTGATGACGTTGCATGTTATGAGAAGTTTTGGTCTTACAAATAAGGAGCCTTTCTCGCTCGTGATTGGCTCAGCCCGACCAACTCCCCATTGTACGTGGTTGGCAGAGCCAGAGCCAATGTCCCATTGTAAGTGATTGGCTGAGCTCCAGCCTGCTCCCCTTTTGAAAGATATTATTGTAATTTTATTCTATCAATAAAGCAGAGGAGGATTTTTGGGTATACAAGCATTGCCTCTGTGTTTCTTACTTCTCTCCGATATATCTATATAACTTCTGGATTTGTATATGGATAAGTGACTGAAGGGTTGACACACCCATCAAAACTTTCAGTCTAATATATTTTGTCCAGGATTGTGTCAACAACTATCTACAGGGGATGTGTGTGTGGCACTATCTACTAGGGGGGGGAGTGGGGCACTATCTATAGGGGGTGTCTGGCACTATCTACTAGGGGGTTATGGCAGTATCTACAAGGGGTGGCGTGTTGCACTATCAACTAGGGGTGAGTGCGGCAATATCTACAAGGGGGGCTGTGTGGCACTATTTACAAGGGTATTCATTATGTCACCATATAGTCTCACTAGCCCCAGGTATACAATCTGTTTTAGTGAGGCAACAACCTCTTTCATGTATTTTCTTTTAATTTAATGTTATGTTAACTCCCTTATATAACTATATTGCTTGCAAAATGTACAAATGCTTTTATGCGAGAGTTACGTTAAAAAAAAAGTGCATTTTTTTTTTACCTCATTGATTGATACAGAAATCAAACGTGTCGAGCGGGAAGGAGATGTCAGGAAAGAGGTTAGTCGGGGCAAACTGAATCTTTCCCCCAGGTGCAGAAGAGAGCTATGCCTCTGTTCCGATCATTGCCCTGTCTAAACAGGGCAGGGATCAGCCGACAAATTAGCAGATGCTTGTTTGTCATTCAATCAGATCTTTTGTGCAGCCAGAAAAATGGTCGCTTGTCGGCAGCACATCTTCCTGTGTAAATAGGAGATGCGCTGCCGACAAGATGCAAATGTATGGGGACAATTATTGCTCTGTCTGAATGGAGCAAACGAACACAGATCGACATGCTGATTGGTGCTCGTTTACCGGGCAGAATATCTGGCTGTGTAAAAGAGCCCTAAGAGTGTCAATCAATGGGATCTTTTATCTTTACTTTAGATGAAGTTTAGACGACGTTAAGGTCAACCTGACATAGAAATTGTAAAAATTCTAAAGGGTTAACAAACTTGCCGACACCACTGCAAACCACTGTAGATCAGTAGGGAATGTAATAGGGAAATGATTAGCCATATGTGGCTGAGTTTAAAGAGGCTCTGTCACCACATTATAAGTGCCCTATCTCCTACATAAGGAGATCGGCGCTGTAATGTAGGTGACAGCAGTGCTTTTTATTTAAAAAAATGATCTATTTTTAACACTTTATTAGCGATTTTAGATTTATGCTAATGAGTTGCTTAATGCCCAAGTTGGCGTATTTTTACTTTAGACCAAGTGGGCGTTGTACAGGGGAGTGTATGACGCTGACCAATCAGCGTCATGCACTCCTCTCCATTCATTTACTCAGCGCATAGGGATCCTGCTAGATCCTTATGTGCTGTCTTATACTTACACATTAACAATACTGAAGGGTTTAGACAGTGAATAGACATTCCACGGGATGTCTATTCACAATCTCTGCACTTCGTTACTCTGTCTGTGGTAGTTACAGCAAAGGAAGCATGATCTCGCGAGATCTCGCTGTAAATGACAGGTTACAACGAGATCACGCTTCCTCTGCTGTAACTACCATAGAAACAGTAACGAAGTGCAGAGATTGTGAATAGACATCCCGTGGAATGTCTATTCACTGTCTAAACACTGCAGTATTGTTAATGTGTTAGTATAAGACAGCACATAAGGATCTAGCAGGATCCCTATGCGCTGAGTAAATGAATGGAGAGGAGTGCATGATGCTGATTGGTCAGCGTCATAAACTCCCCTGTACAATGCTCACTTGGCCTAAAGTAAAAATACGCCCACTTGGGCATTAAGCAACTCATTAGCATAAATTTAAAATCGCTAATAAAGTGGTAAAAACAGATTGTTTTTTTTAAATAAAAAGCACTGCTGTCACCTATATTATAGCGCCGATCTCGTTATGTAGGAGATAGGGCACTTATAATGTGGTGACAGAGCCTCTTTAAAGGCAATAGTACCCATAGTGCCGATATTCCAGGTGTAATATTAAAAGGGATATTGTGAACGAATACACTAATGTAGCTCATGATAAAAGAATGTGCGTACTGTATAACAGATAATACACACATAACAAAAGGAGCAGTGGAGCATCATCATCATTAACAAGAAACAAAAAAGACTCTAGTCAACTGATGAAATTATATCAGCCCTAAATTGTCCAATTATCTACACCAGGTTATACAGACAACAAAGCACTAGACTTCTGTCATGAAATCAAGTAGCGCTGCAACAATGAGAGTCACTAACTCAAGGTCATTAGGGGAAATTTCAATGCAAAGCTTGGTGTATTGGAGAAAGACAAGCCATTGCTTGTTACATATGGTTATGGTATTACAACTGAATGTGTTTATTGATAAAAGTGGAAATATAGCAAACCAAATAAGAATAGACTGAGCATAAAATGGGCCAACACAACAATTAATGTAATAGTAGTAGAGGAAATGAGGTATAAGCAGTCTAATTGTGTACTGTACTGTGCTCAAAATTGTGCTCTGACGTACTCATTCTCTCTTCTTACAGTGCCTTTTCACAAAAAATGGATGTTCCAATAATATTGATATTTATAACCAATTATTTATTATTGTAGCCACTTATTTGGAACAGATCAATAGATTTGTGATAAAAAGGTGAAATAAGGCTGTGTTCACATTACCGTTCCTTTCCGCTAAGGGGTTCCGTCTGAGGTTTCCGTCGGGTTAACCCCTCAACGGAAAGACAAACGGAAATCTAAGCTTATGTTTCCCTCACCATTGATATCAATAGTGACGGAAACATTACTTAAGGTTTCCGTTTGTCACCGTTGTTATAGGGTTCCGTAGTTTTTGACGGAATCAATAGCGCAGTCGACTGCGCTATTGATTCCATCAAAACAACGGAACTCTGTCACAACGGTGACAAACAGAAACCTTTAGCAATGTTGCCGTCACCATTGATATCAATGGTGAGGGAAACATAAGCTTAGATTTCCGTTTGTATTTCCGTTGATGGGTTAACCTCATGGAAACATCCGACGGAACCCCTGAACGGAAGGGCAACGGTGATGTGAACAGGCCCTGAATGGTTGGAAACCCTATAGAGTTACCTGCATTTCTCCATAAATGGCACCTAAAATAGTAGTCAACCCGTGGGCCGTGGCCTCAGGGCAGTACTACTGGTACTGCCATCAGGTGCCCGGCTACATGGCTGAAAAAAAGGGGCCCGCCCGACTCAAATCTCATTATCTATCTATCTATCTATCTATCTATCTATCTATCTATCTATCTATCTATCTATCTATCTATCTATCATCTATCTAGTCCATAATAAAGATATTATAATAATCATCTATCTAAATGCAGATTTTTTTGTGTCCTATAAATAAACATTATTAGTATTTTTATCTATCTTATATATATTGATATATAGTATAGTTTTAGGCTGGGGCTACACGGCGACTTTGGTCGCGACACAGGTCACATGGCCAAAGATCACGATGTTCCGTCGCCTACATGGCAAGTAATGTGGTTGCAGTCATTTTACTTGCGACGTAAGCTACTGGACAAAGAGACTTTTGTCCATGGGACCTGTGTGTGGCCAAAGTCGCCGTGTAGCCCCAGCCTGGAACTATACTATATATCAATATATAGTAGATAGATAGATAGATAGATATGTGATTATAATATCTTTATATATCTATCTAAATTGCGTTATTTTTTGTGTCATACAAATAAAGATTATCATTATTTCTATCTATCTATCTATCTATCTATCTATCTATCTATCTATCTATCTATCTATCTATCTATCTATCTATCTATCTATCTATCTATCTATCTATCTATAGCTTTCATATCTTATATATAGATGTATTGTACAGTTTTAGGATGGGGCTACACAGCGACTTTGGCCGCGACACTGGTCACATGCACAGAGATCGCTATGCAATCAGCTGTGGAAAATTTGCTCACCAAATGACAATTTGCGCACCATTCATTGTAAGCTCCAACTTGCGCCCAGCGTGTAAGAAATGCGCACACATTTAGTATCGCTGAAGTCGGAAGAAGTTGCCAAATATGTATTTAGGTGCGTTTACCCAGTGGCAGTCACCACCTGTCAAAAAACATCACCTAAATTTACATATTCACATTTTAAATTTATTTCCTTTTTTTCCTTTTACATTTTTTCAAGAGTTAAATATATCGCTTATTTTTTTTACACAATATGGAAGCCCAACATGTTCTGAGAAAAATAAGACCAAATACATGTAGGTTGGAAGAGAAATAGAGGAATAATTTGCTTTTAAACTGGCACATGGCTAAAACTCTCCTATTTTCGGTGCGGATTGGGCACTGAAATTTCACTACAAATTACAATATAACTCGCGAATGGGGTTTACCTTTTTTTGCCAATTTTTAGCTGGATGCGATGTCTATTCACACTCCCGACACTTCGGTAAAGTTTCTGTGGGACTTACTCACACAGCACAGTGTGATCTCGCGAGATCACGCTGTGCTGTCATTCACAGCATGATCTCGCAATTAAGAGAGTGATTCACTCTCAAGACACTTCGGTAAAGTTAATGTGGGAGTATGTGACAACACAGCGTGATCTCGCTAAAAATGAATGGAGAGAAATGTATGACTCTGATTGGTCAGCCTCATACACTTCTCTTTACAACGCCCGGTTGGTAAAAAGGTAAAAAACGCCCCGTTGTCTATTAAGAAACGAATTAGCATAAATCTAAAATTGTTCTTAACTTGCTCAAAAATTATCGTTTTTCAAAATAAAAACCACTGTTGTTATCTACATTACAGCGCCGATCAGATTATGTGGGAGATAGGGTACTTATAATCTGGTTACAGAGTCTATTTAAAGGGAACCTGTACCCAGCATTTTAGCTATAAAGCCAGCAATACCTGGTGAAAGTGGGTAAAAAATCATTGTCATCTAAGCTATAAATATGTTTTAAGTGAGCTCTGTAGCTTTAGTATTCCGTTTTTCAGTGGTCCCACGCCGTATGCAAATGAGCAGAAAAGAGTCAAATCTTCATCTGAAAAGAGTCAGATTTTCATTCCTCCAGCATCTCAGAGTGGACTCCACCTCCTTTTTTTTTGATTGACAGCTCCTTAGCCAGTCAGGGCCAGACAGGGGGCAACGGTGGGCGGGGTTAAGAAGCGGCATCTCAGAGGGAAAAATAATTACCATAAAAGGCAGGAAGAGTTTAAACGACGATATTTACCGACAGAGGAGGACTTCAGGAAAGAAGAGAACAGGAACGAACTCTGGACAGCTGCGGCCATTGAGGGGTCAGGCGAGTTTAACAGGTAAGATGTTGATGACAGGATCCCTTTAAGCACTGTATTGAGGTAGTAATTGGACATTGTATGGAGGTACTAAATGATGAGAGCCATAGTTGTTTCTTTATCTATGCGTTACTTACAAGACTAATGTGTTGTGTCGCTTTATTCTCGTATTACATTTCAATGGTGGTTTCCAATAGTCAATTGTGCCATCTAAACCAATGGAGTGTAATATGGTGTTACCTAAGCAACTTTGCTCAAAATCTTTACGAATAGTGACCTTGGAATTACTTGGTTCAAATTTCATTGACTACAGGATGTGTGGCTGAAACAGTTAGAAAGAATTAGAAACATATACAGTATACGTCATAATAAAGGCATTCTTATTTAAGAAAGAAAAGATCGTAATTGGAATCCAATATTTCCATTCAGAAAATGTTAGACATTCTGTTCCTTGTGGAAAGCTTTGCTCTTCGCAGCATAATTCTATTCAAATGAAATCTATGGCCTAATTAAAAAAGACCTTAGAAGAATAGTTGTGGAGTGTCATATAAATAGAAATGGTGTCATAATGCTTACAAACAGCCCACTGTCTGCAAACAGGCCATTGAAAAATGTATTGTCTATGTTGAACATTTAATTTGTCGTATATAGCAATAACTGCCCGAAGACATCTTATGTGTGAATGTGTTGCACTGATATTTTCATGAGAAAATGGTCTGGTCAGCAGCACACAATTTATGTCTTTATTTTATTTCTAGATAACCTAAAATAGGTGAAAAAATTGCAAACAAAGCTTGGAGAAAAAGTTTTGAGACTTCAAGGGGATAGCCACAGGCATAAATTTACCACCACTGTTACTTACTCTAGATGTGAGTGTCCCTCAAACATCAGAGCAAGGGCAATCCTTAGCAATGGAATCCTGTGATGAGGCTCAAAGCCGCCCGTACACATTAGATACATTTTGGCGACTCTGCCAATATGGACGAACTATGTGCATTGAGGCCTCCTGACTCCCCCCATGGAAGATATTGGTACATTTCTTATACTAAAACATAAGCCACTGTCTGCCAATTTTTGGCAGCAGTTTAACTCCCACTCCCCATTGACTGAGCTGCGAAAGTGTTTGGCCGACCGCTATCTTTCGTGTATGGCGGGCTTTAGTAACTAGTATCAAGTCACTACTGTGATTAGCCTGCTTTCCCCAAGTAACTTCTTAATATGTTGGACTACTTTCATTAGCAGAGGCAAAACATTGTTTCCCTATAGTTGCCTTCATGTGGAAATACCGTGAAATTACATGTAAAAACATGAAGAAATGTTCAGAAACAGGTTTGTAACATCCCCAAACAACAGCTTTTGAGCTTTTGTGCTTTGAGTGCATTATTGACCTATTTACTTAATCACCAAGACCCTTTAATTCTACTTTTCACTTGACAGAGGATAGTCCTATACTTATATCTATGCCCAACTATTATCCTCCATTGCTTTGGCATGAAGATTAGCTTGATTTATGCTGAATTACTTTACATATATTGTATGACATAGACATTCAGAAATCATTTTAAGATTATAACAGACTTTGTTTCATTGAATATATAAGGTCATCTAATTGGTCTTTTCTAAATACTATTCATTTGACACAATTACAGTGAGATCACCAGTAAGCTAACCTGTTACCTAATTTCACTATACAATAAAGACCATAATCATTTTGTAAGATAATATCAATGAAATAATATACTGAGATGTGTTAATAATGGCACTATAGACACACCCTAGGTGTTGCACTTAACACAAACCCTTATACCGAAGCCTGAAGGGTTTACCTAAGCAAGTAAGAAAAAGGGTGTGTGGAAAATCTGAGTTTAATGCCGCACATACTTATAAATCGGTTTTCTATATTTTCTCATAATAGAAAGATGTAAAATGAGAGATCAGAGGAACATTTTGTAAATGGTTAAATGTATCTCTTACTACTTTGTTTTTGTTCTCTTTTATGTACATTTGAATACAGGTTATAAATAAAGTTTGTGTCACTGAGAAATTATAATTTTTGGGGATAGTGATTGGCTGTATCTAGAAATTGGTTGGATATAGGGGTAGAAATAATATCAGAAATATAACTTTTAAATGTTATTCTTTTTGCAAGCATTCTAACTAGCTTGTAGTCTGGAGGACATGTGTAAATATGGATTAACTGGCCATTTATGATCAAAATATATACCAATAAAATGGAGTTTATGTTTTTATATTGTTAGTGAACAGACTAACACCTCTCCAACCTATCCTTTACTCTTCTGCACCATTCATCTACATCTCTTCCCATTCCTCTGATGTTAACCCTGTCATTCCCTTTACTGGCTGCCCATCAACAAATAATCCAATTCAAAATCCTCACTTTAACCTACAAAACTATATCCAATTGTTCCCCCTTCTTCATTTTTTTCTAGTTAACACGCAACCTCCCCTCTGCCAATAACATATTTTCCTCTTTCAAATCACCTGCTCAGACTTTTTGTTACAAGACTTCTCCCAAGCCTCCCTCATTTTATCTGATGTTCTCCAACCCTTTAAATTGTAAGCTTGTATTGGCAGGGTTCTCCCCTAGTCTATCTCGTATACACTGTTTCACTTGTCTGTACCACACTGCGTTTTGTTACAATGTGCTATCTTAATATCATGCTGTGTAAAATGCCATGGAAGTTGATGGCGCTTTATAAATAATAATAATAATAATTGTAAGCTCCATTAGGACAGCAACCAATTTGAGAGGACTAGGGGTGGGACACGCTCTAATGTCCAAGGAAAGTTTCTTTCTAGAATGCACCGTGTCCTCCATTCCATCTCTTAGGTTTAACATGATAGCCGTCGGATGGGAAATTGTTTATTTAATGCCCCATGTTGTGCTAAAGGGAATCACTCATCAGACCCCAGCAGCTACAGAATTATTGGCAGCTTGGTCACAGTGTTCAATTGGTTCTACATAGAAATTGAAAGGCAGAGCATTGTTTTTTGAACGCAGGAATTGCACCACATTACAATCGCACCCTTGGTAGCTACCTACTCCGCCTACCCTTTGTTCCGGCCGTGTAGTGGATATATTTTTGTACAGACCGATGTAACTATGTCTTTGCAGACACATTGTTCAAAGATTTATCCATGGCTCTGTTCACAGTTGAGTGTGTTTGCCCGGTGTATACACCTGGAGAGTCTGCCAACCTATATGCTGGATGTAAAGCCCAGACATATTCGCCTGCTATCTACCAGTTGTATATGTCTGCCATAGACTTTTTTTTTGCAAAACAAGGTATACTGCACAGTATACATTTTTATTAGTATAATCTTGCATTGGAAAGTGTAGTTGATTAAATAAAATAGTAAAATTAACTGTGATAATTATTATTGACTGAACAAAAAGTATGATGACACATACTGGCCAGTTGTATGCCAAAATAACACTCTTTTGGCATACATCCAGTTAACTATAGGCTATGGATACGTGTTGCATATATGTCAGGAGAACTTGCAAGGCATAAACGCCAGGTCTACACATTAAACGTGGTGTGAACCAAGACTGATGTTAAACAGAAAGTTTTCGAGGCTACTTTGGTCTCTTCCTCAGGCAAGTATCTAAAAACACACACACACACACACACACACACACACACACACACACACACACACACACACACACACACACACACACACATATATATATATAAACATACAAGAAAAGAGAAGTGGTGCAATGAACGAACATAAAGAAACAAAACAAAAAAAAAAAACACAGCAGGACAACAGAGTTGTGTTATTTATATACACAATTGTCCAACAATGGCCTCAGGTTACTATATTTTAAACTTACCATGGGCCATTGTAAAGCGAAACTACATTCAACTTATTACTACAGCAAGTACCAATCTGCAATGCATGTGATTGACTGGAAGATCCAGCAAGTCAACAGGTGCACCTCAATGGTAAATCACCAGTGATTAGCCAAAATTAACAGCCAATCAGAGCATCACATTGGGGAGAGTAGAGCTAATAATTGCGCCTGCCTGAGTCGAGCCGCTCAGAGCGTAGTGAATGCTGGAGCAAGGAGTGGTCAGCTCCTTGCTCCAGCATTGAATGTAACCGGCACCTCGTGAGTGACTCGCAAACCCCCTGAAGGTATTCACACGACCCCCCCAGGGGGACGCGACCCACAGTTTGTAATGTATTGTATTGTGCAGTTTGCGGAGGAGAGAGGAGGGGGGACTATAATTTAACGGCCCCCCACTCTCCTCTCTCCACTGCAAACACAGACCGCACAATACAACACAATACATTACAAGACAACACAATACATTACCATACAGACTCTGTAGCTCACCTGGAGTCCTCCGCACCGGCTCTTCCATGCTGGCTGGAACGCCCCTCACGTGACGTCATGGTCACATGGTACACTAAGTGTACCATGTGACCGTAACCAGGAAGTGCCCGCTTCACGGCACAGAAAATTTATTTAATCAGCACGCTGTATGGCAACTGCGACTGCTGCAACCCCCATAGCTACGCCACCGACATCTACTGTCCTGCTCTCTACCTCTACTACTTGTACTGTATTCCTGTCTACCTGTACTTTATGTACTGTACTTCTCCCTACCTGTACTACAAGTACTGTACTGCTCTCTATCTATACTACATGTACTATACTGCTATCTTCCTGTACTAAATGTATTGTACTGCTATCTACCTGTACTACACGTACTGCACTACTCTCTACCTGTACAACATGCACTACACTGCTCTCTACCTGTACTGTACTGCTATCTACCTGTGCTACATGTACTATACTGCTATCTACTTGTACTACATGTACTGTACTGCTCTCTGCCTGTGCTACATGTACTGTACTGCTCTCTGCCTGTGCTACATGTACTATACTGATCTCCACCTGTACTATGTATACTGTACTGATCTCTACCTGTGCTAAATGTACTGCACTGTTCTCTACCTCTACTCCATGTACTGTTCTCTACCTGTACTACATGTACTGTACTGATCTCTGCCTGTACTATGTATACTGTACTGATCTCTACCAGTGCTACATGTACTTTACTGCTTTCTATCTCTACTACATGTACTGTGCTACTATTTACCTGTACTACATGTACTGTACTGCTCTCTACCTGTGCTACATGTACTGTACTGATCTTTACACAGTATTGATCTCTACCTGTGCTACGTGTACTGCACTGCTCTCCACCTCTACTATATATACTGTGCTGCCATCTACCTGTACCACATATACTGTACTGCTCTCTACCTCTGCTACATGTACTGTACTGCTCTCTACCTGTACTACATGTACGGTACTGCTCTCTACCTGTACTACATGTACTATACTGCTCTCTACCTCTACTACATGTACTACATGCACTGTACTGCTCCCTACCTGTACTACATGTATTGTACTGCAATCTACCTGTACTATATGAACTTACCTGCCCACTACCTAAGCCAGAACAAGCTCACATTTTGGTGGCTTCTAAATTAATTACTAGTTTTCCATCATGGTCTCAAGTTACAATATTTTCAAGTTATTATGGTTATCTTGGAACAAATGAATATTGTAACTTAAAGGGAGTCTGTCAGGTCTTTTATGGCAACTAAACCAATAACAGTACTGGGTAGGAGACTTAGATTTATATTTAAACATACTTTTGTGGCCGCAAATGCCCGGAAGCCGGTCCCAAGTCTGGCAAGTTCTCCGGCTCTCATGAGTAAACCTTGCCCAATGCTTCCCCTTGGCCTTAGTTCACAGCTTCAGCATTTTGGCAATGACAGGCTAAGGAAGTGGCGTTGTGCCGAGTATAGTCATGAGAGCCAGAGCACTTGTCGGGCTTGGGAATGCATTTGGGGAACTCGCGGGCCTAATTTGCATATGCAAAAATATTTTTTTCAATGAAATGCTACGTTTATCTGCGCCCACAAAGAAATGTTTAAACATATGTTTAAGTCCCTTACTCGGCACTGTAAGTGCTTTAGTTGCGCTAAAGGACCAATCGGACTCCCTGTAAGGGAGTACATGTCAGTGGCGGATGGCTGTCCAAAGTACCCATATTATATATTATTAGCCGATATTTATTGGATTAAACAAGGAGGGTAAGTACATAGAAGAGTTTGGTCTAGGGGTCTGAATATTTTTTCTTTCATCGTCTGGACTATGAATTTAGGGGTCTAGTCTGGGGGTCTGAAATAATTTAGGGGTCTGGTCTGGGGTCTGTATTAATTTAAGGGTCTAGTCAGGGTCTGCATTAATTTTGGAATCTGCCCTTGGGTTGGAAGTAATTTAGTGGCCTGGTCTGGGGTCTAAATTAATTTAGGGGACTGGTGTCAGAATTTATTTAGAGGTCTGGGGGTAAACAAGGAGGGTAAGTATATGGAGGAGTCTGGTCTGGGGGTCTAAATATTTTTTCGTGTTTGGTTTGGGCTCTGAATTTAGGGGTCTGGTCAGGGGTCTGAAATAAATTAGGGGTCTGGATTAATTTAAGGGTCTGGTCAGAGTTTGCATTCATTTTGGCATCTGCTCTGGGGTTGGAAGTAATGTAGTGGCCTGGTCTAGGATTGGAATTAATTTATGGGTCTCGTCTGTGGTCTGAATTTACTTAGGGGTCTGGTCTGGGGTATGAATTAAGTTAGGGGACTGATCTGGGGTCTGGAATAATTTTAGAGGTCTGGTGTGTGGGGTCTCTGAATTTATTTACATCTGGTCTGGTGTCGGAATTAATTTAGGGGTCTGGTGTCGGAATTAATTTAGGGGTCTGCTCTGGGGTCTGAATTTACTTAGGGGTCTGGTCTGGGTTCTGAATGAATTGAGAGGTCTGGTCTGGGGGCTGGATACATTTTAGTGGTCTGTGGTTTTGTGTAATTTGGGGGTTTGGTCTGGGGTCTGAATTTATTTAGATCTGTTTTGGGGTCTGAATTAATTAAGGATTCTGGATTCTGAATTAATTTAAGGAACTTGTCTGTGGTCTAAATTTATTTGTGTTGCTAGAGAGAATGGGGATGAGCTGTAGGAGCAAGAGGCCAAAGATGTCTGAGCAGAAAACTCTGACGCGGTCAGGAAAAGTCATCATAGAGGTCTGGGCCGGATGGTAAAGAAAATAAAAGAGAACCTTTAGAATCAGAGAAGTTATTCCCTGTGGGTCACTTTATTTAAAGAGGACCTCTCGACTTTCTTGACATGTCTGTTTTAGTAAATATTCGTATTCCTCATGAGAAAACAATTCTGGAACATTTTTTTTTATAACTCTGAGTTGTGTTATTCCTCTGCTGTTTTTTCAGTGCAACTAATTGATTTTAACTATAGAACTACATCTGTCACTCAATCAAGTAGCGCTACAATAAGTCTCTGTGTAGCCCTAGCCTCATTGAAAACTGGGTGTTACCATTCCCCTTGTTAAGAAGAGCAAATTATGATACTATCAGAAATAATTGGACAGTGTTAGATTGTGTAGGGGCACAGTTTTTTAACAAGGGGAATGGTAACACCCATTTGTCAATTTATTTATACAAGCAGAACAAGGGCTACTGTTTAAGCAATAAAAACCCTGCTAGCACAAAAAGATGGTGTTGACTATACCTGGCATGGCAGGACAGCGGTGGGGAAGGGGGGCAAGTTTGGGGAACAGCCCAGGGCCTATGCTCTACTTAATCCGCCATGACACTTGTATTGCCAAACTGTGTTGTATTATATATATATATCTCATAAAGAACCCTACTTATATTGTTTCTGTAAAGCAATATTGTATAGATTTTGAAATAATGACCCAAATATGATCAAAGGGTTAAAGCAGAAAGACAACTTAACATTAAAATGCCTGCAGAGCACATATGTAATGTAAAAGCTAAATGCGGATTTAAGAGACTCTATTTAAAATAGAAAGCATTGCTTCTCTAGAAAGGAACAGAAAAGATTAAACAATACTCAATTTCTATATTTGCTGATGCCACTTCAATTTGTTGACTTCTTAAAAAGAAAAAAAAACTTTGTTTTTTTCTTTCCTATTGTAAACTACTGATCATTGAGGCTTGGCCAATAGATAGTATCAGCTTCCAGAGTCTATTTTATGGGAGGCCTATAGAAGCATATCTGTTGAAGGCATTCATGCAAGTTATTACTTACTGCCCTGTATATTCATAAATTAATAGCTTCTCTGTGGATGAAAAACAAAAATTAGACAACCATTAAAGTTGAACAATGTTTGAAGAATATTAAATATTAATGCAAGTATTGAACAAAATTGCAAAAGATATGTGTGAAGATGCCCAAAGCATAACAATCCACATCTAGGAATGCAAATAATGAAAACATGTTTCTGATAGACAGACTCCCTGGTTTACTGTTTAAATTAAATTTGGCTTCCTTACCTGGAAAAAAAATGTTGTTATTGTCAGAGTTTCTGAAAGTTCAGCTAAAATATATTGTGGAATCTGATTTGTTTACATCATCTTAATTTCAGGTTTTAGTAGTTTACAGACTGTTCATCTTTATACCCCAATTGTTGGTTGTATGATAATAATGTTTAGCTATCTCTTTTTTCAGTTTTCCTATTTAATCTTTCATTATGTGTGTAATTATCAGGAAAAACTATATATATATATATATATATATATATATATATATATATATATATATATATATATATGATACCCAGGAAAATTGCTGTTTATTTACTGTCATTGTACTGTTGCTTTAATATGCAGGTTTTAATGTGCTTTATTCTGTAATCATGGTTGGTACTGAATTCACTTCCCTATATGACTCAGCAGAAATATAAATGGGCTGCTTCACCTTTAAGATGTATTCTCCAGAGAGAGGGGAGGGGTGTAGCTAGCTGGGGACTCAGGAACAAACCTCAGGCAGTGCAGTGTGTGGAGCAGAGCAGTGCAGAAGTGAGGAGAAGTGTGCAGCAGCATGCAGGCAGAGGAGAGCAGACAAGTCAGTGTCTAAAGTTGGATTCAGGGAGATGCTGCAGCAGACATATGGAACTAAGAGAAATTCTGTGAGAGGATCAGCTACAGCCATGTGGAAGTGAAAGGAGTGCAGGTCAGTGTGTGTTGCATGTGGCACAGAAGCCAGACAAGGAGCTTGGACACTACTGAGAGTGCCTAGAGCAAAGCAAGGAGCTTGCACACAACCTAGAATCCCCAAGGGACACTATTCCTCTGTGATAGTGCAACTGGATTGGGACAGTCAGCAGCACACCTTCCAGCACTGTATAGAGAAGAAAGAGTAGCAGACCTCACAGCACACTTGGAGGATTTACAGACAGGGAGGTGAAGCAGGTACCACCATTTGCAATACCCTGTGATATGTTTATACTACTTAAAGACATTGCCTCTGTAACAAAAGTAACCACCAAGCATATTGTGCCCAGTAAAACTACTGTGAAAGTTTATTTAACCCGGTCTCCTGGAAAATCCTTATTCGGGGTACACCACATAACATCCCAGGGGACAGAGAACAGTGTATCCTACAAGCACCACTTATTTCACTGGTTCTGCGGCCCAAGGAGCGGGAGAGAGAAAGTGCGCCACCGTGACCAAAGGGCGCGAATACCAACTTTAGCTCAGAGAGCCCCGCCCACCGCGACTCGGCGCCCGCGTTACCACAAATTGGCGTCACGAACAGGATGTACCACGAGGTGTGACCTTAAACAGGAGGTTCTGCGGCAGCCATCTTGTGAAGGAAGCCGCGATTCGCTTGGAGAGCGCAGGACTGTGAGATCACTCTGTGTGTGTGACAGTAAGTGGATGACTGCACTGTTTTCTTGCTGCGTATTGTCTGCAGGGACAGACTGTTGTTAAGTAAAGACAGCATGACCGGAAAGTCTCTGATAAGATGTCGATGGAGGGAGATCATGAACTGCCTGGCAGCAGTGGGACCCCCAGCACAGCGCACGCAATGCCAATAACGATGCCGTATTATTTTGGAGCGCCCTGTCTCCCCAACTATAATGGAGATGCAAACAGCCTGAGAGACTTCAAGGAGAAGATGCAAGCAATGTTCCGGCTGTACCCGGATAGCATAGAGCAAAAAGTGGAAATGCTGATCGGTCATTAAGGAGGAGCAGCCTTGAGGGAGGTGAAGTCCTGGTCTCACACTGAAAAACGGACAGTGGAACGGATTTTTGAGCGGCTGAGCACTACCTTTGATACCCGGACTATCTCTGAACTAAAGATGCGGTTCTTTGGCACGAAGCAACAGCCTGGTGAGTCGTTACGTAATTTTGCCCTAAGTTTGCAGGAAGCGTTGCATGCTATTAAACAAATGGATCCACATGAAGTGCTGAATACAGACAGAACCCTGAGGGATCAATTCGTTGAAGGAGCAAGGAAAGGAGCTACAAAGACGCAATTGAGAATCTTAGCACTGCAGAACCCTGACAGCTCGTTCCTAGACTTTAAAGAGATGGCCATCAGAGTCCTAGGGACCGAATCAGACCCCAACCCAGTCCAAACCCGCCCCGAACAGAACCCCAGCGGTGCAGCACCAATGTCTGGCATCAACTAAATTGTCACGCAGTGCGCTCAGACACAGGTGCAGGATGTGGAAAAAGGAGTTGCAAGTGCAGGTTGCAGAACTGGCTAAAGATCTGACAGAAATGTGCCGGGAGCTGAGAGAACTTAAACAGCAACGCCGACAAGATGAAGATCGCTGGTCTCCGAGAGGTAGGCAAAATTACAGCCCCGGTGGGGAAAGTTCTAGAAATTTTGGGAGAAGGCCCACTGACCAGTTTGATTCCCAAGGAAGACCCATTTGCAGGCGGTGTAGGAGAAGTGGTCATATTGAGCGACAATGCCAGCATTTAAATGTGAATCTCCCCAGGCCAAGGACCAACCCTCGGGAGGAGAGCGCATAGGTCCAGATCAGTCAGAGTGGATTCCCCGATACATTGGGCGCTGTCCTTTGGTCACTATCCAGATAGATGGAATCCCGTTTGCAGCATTGCTAGATACCGGTTCGCAGGTGACAACAATACAAGTGTCACATTATGAACGACATTGGAAGCTAGATCAGCTATTGAAACCTCCACAAACATGGATTAATGTTATAGCCAGTAATGGACAGATTTTTCCCCATCAAGGATATTGGGAACCAACAGTCAGAGTTGGACAGACTGAACTACCACAACAAGGCCTGATAGTGGTTGACATTCATGATGACGAATTTCCCCCAGTGGTCCTAGGCATGAATGTGCTGCAGAACTGTTTTGAAGAACTTATGGTAGCCCTGAAGAAGGATCTGGGCTTAGCCCCATCGTCAGAGAGAAGAGTAATCCAGCAAACTCTCCGCTTATCGCATGGACACCAGAAATTTGCCAATCCAGATGGAGAAATTTGCAAGGTCCGAGTGACTGACAGACGACCAATATTGCTGCAACCAGGTACAGAGACTATGATTTATTGCAGGACACGAATGGGTCTGCGTGGTCATGCACAATTTGCCAACCAAAATGCCATAACAATAAGAAGAGGAACACCGCCCCCATCTAAACAAGTGCCTCTTAATCTACAAACAGAGAAAGTACATTGGGCTCAGGTCCAGAAAGAAAGCAGAGTCTTGGAAAGTTTAAAAACCCTTCTTGAATCTGGAAGAAAACTCAGCAGGAGTCAGCGTATCAGTGCCGATCCAGAGTTGGTCAAACTGTTAAGGCAGAAAAAAGAAAACTATTCATAGGGAAGGGTCAGCTATACAGACGCACTCTAGATCCAATCACTTATGAACGAGTGAATCAGATTGTGGTGCCCCGGCAGGACGCCAGCATAGTCCTCTAAGCTTACCACGACCAGTCTGGTCATTTTGGGTGTCAAAAGACTGAAGCCACTATAAGAAGACGGTTCTTCTGGATTGGAATGAGAGAGGACATTGAAAAATGGTGTCGAGAATGTACTTCATGTTTAGTGAGCCGAAGAGAGCAACCTGGCCAGAACATCCTATTGTGAGTCATAAGCCGCTGGAATTAGTTGCACTTGACCGTGTGAAGCTGGAGCCAAGCACAACTGGGTTCACCCATGCTCTGACCATCGTTGACCATTACACAAAGTTTGTTGTAGAAATGCCCGTGAAGGATTTGACAGCCAAGACCACAGCTGAAGTCTTCTGGAAAACCTTTGTTCTACCTTATGGATATCCCAAACAGATTTTGACGGACCAAGGGTCTGCGTTTGAGTCACAATTGTTTCAAAAGTTCTGCACCCTCTATGGCTGTAAGAAGTTAAGAACAACTGCGTACCATCCACAATGCAATGGACTCTGCGAAAGAATGAATAAGACACTGATAGAAATGCTGAAAACTGTGCCTACTCATCGAAGAGCAGATTGGCCCATTCTTCCAGAGCTAACTTATTTGTACAACAATGCCGTCCATTGTTCCACCGGATACACTCCATACTTCCTGATGTTTGGTCGTCAAGGCAAACTACCGTCTGATATAGCTATGGAAGTTCAAGTCAGCGATACCATCAATCTACTACCACGAACAGACTGGGTAGCAGACCATCAGCGTCGCCTGAATGAAGCCAATGAAATGGTTGAGAACCGGATGAAAGTCGTACGTCAGAGACAAGAAGAGGACTATAATTCCAATGCCAACGCTGAACCTTTGAAAGTTGGGGATCGAGTCTGGTTAAAGAAAAACCACAGAACCAGCAAGCTAGATGACTATTGGGAACCAAGGCCGTACACTGTGAAAGCCATTCCTCATCCAGAGATAGAAATCTACGAGATTGGAAAAGAAAACGTAGAGTGTACCAAGGTGGTACACCGTAATCAGCTGAAACTTTGCCTGTTGAAGGACTCTAGAGAGGAAACCATTCCAGATGAGACACCCTCTGAGGGAAGACTGGAGTCACCCATGGAAACTGCAGGTAATATGTTCCCGTTTGACTGGCCTTTCGGTCCTTGGATGCAACTAGGTGCCCCACAAGTTGTCCCTAGCCAAAGTGTGCCGATTGAGTCCCACCCAGAAGTTGTTCCGAGCTATTGTGAACTTATTGACTCTCAGCCCCCTACTACTTGTGATCCTCCTATAAGGTCGGAGAGAGCCACCAAAGGTAAAATGCCTGAACGATACTGTGACTGAATAGACATGTCTATGCTACAGACTATTTCTATGGAGCCCTATAGTTACATTTGACCCCCCAGTTGGCTCATGCAGCCTTGATTTGATTTTTGAGACCCAGAGACTGTCCTGAACTTTATTTTGAAACCCATGTTGCGCACGTTGCGCCACATCTCTATTGAGTCTATTGAAGTGCATCGCAAGGATTGTCGGCTGTACCATGCACCTTGCAAATGGCGCCAGAAGATGTCTTGCCATATGGACGTTGTTGCTGGATATATTGAGAGTGACACTAGTTTTACAGTATTGCCTTAATATTTTTGCCTTTCAGGAATGCACTATGGACATTTGCCGTTATGATGCAAAGTTTACCTTTAATATGTGAATATGTTATATTGCATATTTTTGTCCCGTTTTCGTTGCAGGAGAGACAGTGTCGGGGACGACCCTGATTTTACCAGGGACGAATGTGATACCCAGGAAAATTGCTGTTTATTTACTGTCATTGTACTGTTGCTTTAGTATGCAGGTTTTAATGTGCTTTATTCTGTAATCATGGTTGGTACTGAATTCACTTCCCTATATGACTCAGCAGAAATATAAATGGGCTGCTTCACCTATAAGATGTATTCTCCAGAGAGAGGGGAGGGGTGTAGCTAGCTGGGGACTCAGGAACAAACCTCACCCAGTGCAGTGTGTGGAGCAGAGCAGTGCAGAAGTGAGAAGTGTGCAGCAGCGTGCAGGCAGAGGAGAGCAGACAAGTCAGTGTCTAAAGTTGGATTCAGGGAGATGCTGCAGCAGACATGTGAAACTGAGAGGAATTCTGTGAGAGGATCAGCTACAGCCATGTGGAAGTGAAAGGAGTGCAGGTCAGTGTGTGTTGCATGTGGCACAGAAGCCAGACAAGGAGCTTGGACACTACTGAGAGTGCCTAGAGCAAAGCAAGGAGCTTGCACACAGCCTAGAATCCCCAAGGGACACTATTCCTCTGTGATAGTGCAACTGGATTGGGACAGTCAGCAGCACACCTTCCAGCACAGTATAGAGAAGAAAGAGGAGCAGACCTCACAGTACACTTGGAGGATTTACAGACAGGGAGGTGAAGCAGGTACCACCATTTGCAATACCCTGTGATATGTTTATACTACTTAAAGACATTGCCTCTGTAACAAAAGTAACCACCAAGCATATTGTGCCCAGTAAAACTACTGTGAAAGTTTATTGAACCCTGTCTCCTGGAACATCCTTATTCGGGGTACACCACATAACATCCATGGGGACAGAGAACAGTGTATCCTACAAGCACCACTTATTTCACTGGTTCTGTGGCCCGAGGAGCGGGAGAGAGAAAGTGCGCCACCGTGACCAAAGGCGCGAATACCAACTTCAGCTCAGAGAGCCCCACCCACCGCGACTCGGCGCCCGCGTTACCATATATATATATATATATACAGTATATTTTAGTATCTTTTTAAATGTAAATTCTTAAAAAAAAATAAAAAAATAAAAACATATACATATATATATATATATATATATATATACATACATACCTCTCAGCCGCAGCAAAATTTTTAGCATTAAGCCACGCCTCTAAGCCCCAATTCCTCTCTATATACACCCAGTTCAGCCCACACAGTATAATGCCCCTATAATACCTTCCCACAGTATAATGCTCCCATTGTGCCTCCCCACAATAGCACACCCCTATAGCACCCCCAAACAGTATCATGCCTCCATAGTGCCTCTCAAAATAGTATAAAGCTGCCAGTGCCTTCCCACACAGTGTAATGCCTCCATAGAGCCTCCCTTCACAGTATAATACCCGCCGTGCCTCCTTATATTATAATGCCTTCATAGTGCCCCCACAAAGTATAAATCTCCCATAATGCCCATTATTGCACACCAAATAGTATAATGCCTCGATATTGACCCCCACGGCATTATACCTCATAGTGCCTCCCCCACACAGACACACAGTATAGTGCCTTCCCCATACACACACAAACAAACAAACACACACACACACACACACACACACACACACACACACACACACACACACAAACAATATGTGTGTATGAAGCCTGTATAGCATCACACAGAGTCCTTAGGCTTCCATAGGCGCTTCATGTTGCTCCCTATGGTGCCTCTGTACAGCACGGTATTACAGCAATGCATCTACAGGGAATACCTCCATAATACGGGATCTGATGGAGAACCATGTGGATCTTGTATAGTGTCAGACATAGTGCCTAAGGCTCTGTATTGATCCATAGGTACTCCATGTGCTGCCATACGGTGCACGGTATGATGGAAAATACTTCCACAATATGGATCAATGGAGAACGCCACAATTTTATTTCTGTCAGATTTCGGATGAATCCTACCAGAATAATCTCTGTATGTATTTGCATGAAATAACTATATAGAATGACTTTATAGACTGCTATATGTGCCGTACTGTGGTCCTGTACAACGCAAAGCTTATACAGGTAATATTACAAATGCTTGCTACACAGTATTTGATTAAAGGGGTTGTCTTACAAAGATAACCCCTGTCCATATGCACTGTTAGAGCATACGGACGTCACAAAGAGAGACCTCCGCTTGAGACCTCCCTCTACGACCCAATACGCAGTGCCGCTATGTAAAGTGCACAAAGGCAGGTGATGCGCAATTATCCATGCGACCAGTAATTCTGTATGCTGATTTGCTAATAATTAGAATTTGTTAGTTCCCACTCCTTGAATACCTTCGCACTGGGAAATATGTGGGAGGTAATTAACTACTTCTATTCATAAATAATACAGATAATTTTCAATTACGACTACAAAACCCATGTCTAGTCTATTAAAGCACACACATTGTTTTAGCATGCAAAATAAAATCAAACGCTTAAGAACACAATATTGTTTCCATGCTTGTAACTGGAACTAATGTTAATAGTATGTGTACTGCTAATTTATTACAGGGAACAAAGACTTTTGTAATAATAATCTGAAGATTGACGTAAACAATTTCCCCTTAGATTAATATATTCAGTTTGAATGTACTTTAAGTAGAAAGGAAAACTCATAATACCACTGCAATGAATAAGAACTAAAAAATGTTGAGTGTTTGTATGTTGGAAATTATTTAGACAATGTGGTGTGTTCACTTCCTTGCTAGGTTTCCATGGTCTGACATTATAATGGGCTTTCTTTATTGTTTGTACTATTCTGCATAATCTATGTCTATGCTCAATGGTCAATGCTCTTGGCATGTGGATTGTCATCAATTAACAAAAGTAACCCTTTCACAGTATCATAAGATCAAGTCACATATACGTCTTCTAACTGTAATAGATCTAAGGAATTACATAGAAACGGTCATGAGGGAAATGTGTTTTTTTACCTCTAAAGACCAATAAAGTATTACTCATCATAATAAATAATAATAAGAAAACATTCTTCTGCCAATGGAGCTCAGCAAAGTGATTTTAAGAGCATTCTGAACCTCATCTTGTCATTCATTTCAATACTTCCATTTTCTCAAAATACTTTTTTATTTAACTGTTCTCAGCGTCGGACTGCCCCCTGGAGGACAAGAGGATCCTCTGGTGTGCCCAGGCACAGATGAGATGATTGTCCCCTAGTGGACAAAACTGCATTTGTCTGGCAAGTGTAGTCAGCCAGGCTAGGAGAAGGGGGCCTGCTATTGGCATCGGATCCCTGGTCGAGACTCGCTGACTATGGCGGAGCAAAGAGCCAGTTACTCCCTGCCTTCCACTTACTTTTGTGGGCCACTGGCTGTTTAAGGCGTGTGTCCTACTAAAGATCGGGAAAATGCAGAGCACATCAGCAACACAGCGCAGGGGACGCAGTGATGTCACTGCGCCAGGTTGCGGACAGCAGGCTGCAGGCAGAGGACCAGGCACTCATTGTGGGAATGGGGTTAGATAAGTGTTTTTTTTTGTTTGTTTGTTTTTTTCATTGGCACAAAGGGGCCTAATTACTATTTGGGGACACAATTGGGACCTAACTACTATTTAGGAACACAAAGGGGACCTAAGTACTAGATTGGGACACACAGGGGGATCTAACTACTATATGTGGGCACCAAGAGGACTACTATATTTGGCACAATAGAGGACAACCAGAATATGTAGGAACTATAGAAGACTACCATTATGTGGGGCCACAAAGGGGGACCTAACTACTGTATGAAGGCAAAAATGGGGCCATTACTACTGTGTGGTAGTACATAGGGAGGCATTACCGTGTAGTGAGTATAAATGGGGCCCTATTACTGTGTGGGGGCACTATAACTGTGTAAGGCACTAAGAGGAGCACTATTATTGTGCGTGGTCTAAAAGTAGCACTTTTTGTGTTTAATATGTGGGGCCTAAAGGGTGCATTATTACTATTTGGGAGGCATATTATTGTGTGGTGCACTGAGATGAGCACTATTATTGTGCGGAGCCTAAATGTGGCACTATTACTGTGCTGGGGGCACTATTACTGTGTGGAGCACAAAAGCGGAATACTATTACTATGTGGGGCACCAATAGGAGGCATTATGTAATTTAATGTTTCTACGCCAGATTTCTTACGTGCACCTCCTAATAACTTTGTTGCATCTTATTCCTGCTTGTTTCTTATTAAGACTGGCGTATGAAACGCCAGTCTTAATAAATCTCCCCATAGTTCACAGAAGAGAAAAGTGAGGTTTTATATGATTAGTGTGTAATGACAGGGTAGGGAGACAGACAGGTGAGCCCAAATCTACCCGCCACTCAGTCCCTGCCTACTTGCATGGCCCGTCCTAGGCGACGGCGTACAACTGGGTGACGGTCCCTACGCTCAATATGTGTACGACAGACAAACAGACAAGGGTACACAGAAGTTAAGGGAAATGGGGCAGTTGCCCACGGCAACACCGTGAGCAACAGGAGTAGTGAACGAGCCGAGTCAAACCAGGAGTGTACGAGGTACCAAACGCAGAGCAGGAGCGTAGTCAGTAAAGCCAGGGTCAAAATGAAGCAAGGTCAATAATAATAGTAGGAGCAGCAGAGCCAGGAAACCGGAAAGAATCACAGGCAAATACAAGCAGGAAATGAAGGTATAAATAGACCGAGGGCGGGAGCTAGAACCGTCTGGCCAGGCTGTGATAGGTTCTCCCACTCCTGAGCCTACCAGCCTGAGTTTTAGCAGATCGAGTCACTCTATCAGACCTAGGAGCAGGTGCAGACTGATTAACCACGGGCGTCGACACAGAAGCTGTGTCTGGCAGATCCTTTACATAGTGATTTTCTGTGGTGGTGTGAATTCTAGGAGCATCTATAGATTCATGTACGCCATGTTGTTTTACCAAACTGGCCATACATTAGAGATTTTAAACAACCCTAAAGACCAATTTAAATTTTATTTTCTTCCAACCATCTGCTTCTTTTCAAAAAAACAAAAAAGCCTGATATATGCCAAGTAGATAGAGTTATCTGAGGAAATGTCAACCTGCCATGCTGGACTTTTTTTTGGTCATTGTCAGGTGCAATAGTTGGCAATCTTTGAAAGTCCTATATTTTTGACAAATGACAGATTGCTATGCAAATCAATTGCGTCATGACTACATCAATAGAAGCCCAGCTGAGGTCACAGGGCAAGGCAGAGAAAGATCAGCTAATTGTCACTGATTTATCCTTGTAACTTATGAAGTTTCCATCCAGTACAACAACCTTCACGGAAGCATCTATCTGAAATGTCTACTGGCACTAAACCAGTGGCTCCCTTTATGGTGTTCCATAGCTGTTGGTGGTTCCGCATACAATTGCGCACTTGTGGCACCAAGAAGGTCATAGTATTACCTAGAATTTAGTACCAAAGTAAGAGCTATATAAATTTTTACTTTTACTATTCGTTGTGGCTCAACACCACCTGTCATATTTGGAAGTGGCTCGTGACCTACAAAAGGTTGGGGATCTGTAATCAGGTGTATGGCCAGTTTAATCTTGTGTATACTTTTAAGAAGATTATGATGGGCATACTCTAGACACCACTTATGCAAAAAGGGAGCTCAGTTACACCAGTCAAATATACTATAACGTACTTATATTCCTTCTTGTATGTAGGTGTCTTGAGTTTCATAAATTTTCAGTCTTTGTTTAATTGATTTATTTTGTGTGGGTTTTGCTAACTTGTCAATGGTTATACCGCATATAAAATGGGGGATATATTTCAAAATCAGAATATTTTGTGCCTATGGAATTTATTGTGGTTAGACCTATGGAGAAAAAAAAACGGTGTCATTGGGAAATGCATGTTTGTAATTGAGCTATGCTAAAAATTGAGATAAATTTAAAGTAGACATCCCGTACTTGCAAATGAATTTCTCATGCTATTGTTAATTAAGTCAATGTATTTTAGCTTCTCAGTGTTCTTTGCTTCTTGATGAAAGACATCCTTGAAAAGCAAATGTTTCTATAATTATGGACAAATCTGCCAATAACTCATTTAAAGAACATGTGTTGCTTTCCTTTTCTTTTTCTTATGTAAGTGCTATTGACCTGAAAGTATTTTTTTTTTAATTTAGAACATTTCAATGCACACATAGCTGGCTTGGTTAAAGTGTAATACTAAAGATATGATAAGACATCTGCATATGAATCCTAGATGAACATAGAGTCATTGCTCACTGGGAATTTGTAGAAAGCAATGTAATCATATATACTGTAATGGAATTTGGTGTAAGTGAAACCAGGAAACCATCACAGATGATACAAAATATATACAAATATAATGTAAGCCAAATTCATTGTTGCTATAGTGGCCTTTATCCATTCGCATAACTGTAAATAAAATCCTTGACCTTTTTTTTAAACATATTAATGTTTAAGCAGTTGTTCACAGCTGATTTCATTTTCAATTAAAAAAAACAGCCATGATTTGAAATTCAACATCTATCTATCTATCTATCTATCTATCTATCTATCTATCTATCTATCTATCTATCTATCTATCTATCTATCTATCTATCTATCTATCTATCTATCTATCTATCTATCTATCATATCTTTCTATCTGGTCATAGAAGCTAGCTCAGAATTAAGTGGGACAATCTCTTGGCTGCCATTCCTAATGGAAAAAAATATACGAAAAAATATATATACGGAAAAAGAATATAAGGAGGAAAAATATAAAGGAAAGTATACAGTGAAGGAAATAAGTATTTGATCCCTTGCTGATTTTGTAAGTTTGCCCACTGTCAAAGTTATGAACAGTCTAGAATTTTTAGGCTAGGTTAATTTTACCAGTGAGAGATAGATTATATAAAAAAAAAAAAAGAAAATCACATTGTCAAAATTATATATATTTATTTGCATTGTTCACAGAGAAATAAGTATTTGATGCCCTACCAACCATTAAGAGTTCAGCCTCCTCCAGACCAGTTACACGCTCCAAATCAACTTGGTGCCTGCATTAAAGACAGCTGTCTTACATGGTCACCTGTATAAAAGACTCCTGTCCACAGACTCAATTAATCAGTCTGACTCTAACCTCTACAACATTGGAAAGACCAAAGAGCTTTCTAAGGATGTCAGGGACAAGATCATAGACCTGCACAAGGCTAGAATGGGCTACAAAACCATAAGTAAGACGCTGGGTGAGAAGGAGACAACTGTTGGTGCAATAGTAAGAAAATGGAAGACATACAAAATGACTGTCAATCGACATCGATCTGGGGCTCCATGCAAAATCTTACCTCGTGGAGTATCCCTTATCCTGAGGAAGGTGAGAGCTCAGCCGAAAACTACACGGGGGGAACTTGTTAATGATCTCAAGGCAGCTGGGACCACAGTCACCAAGAAAACCATGGGTAACACATTACGCCGTAATGGATTAAAATCCTGCAGTGCCCGCAAGGTCCCCCTGCTCAAGAAGGCACATGTGCAGGCCCGTCTGAAGTTTGCAAATGAACATCTGGATGATTCTGAGAGTGATTGGGAGAAGGTGCTGTGGTCAGATGAGACTAAAATTTAGCGCTTTGGCCTTAACTCAACTCGCCGTGTTTGGAGGAAGAGAAATGCTGCCTATGACCCAAAGAACACCGTCCCCACTGTCAAGCATGTAGGTGGAAACATTATGTTTTGGGGGTGTTTCTCTGCTAAGGGCACAGGACTACTTCACCGCATCAATGGGAGAACGGATGGAGCCATGTACCGTCAAATCCTGAGTGACAACCTCCTTCCCTCCACCAGGACATTAAAAATGGCTCGTGGCTGGGTCTTCCAGCACGACAATGACCCGAAACATACAGCCAAGGCCACAAAGAAGTGGCTCAAAAAGAAGCACATTAAGGTCATGGAGTGGCCTAGCCAGTCTCCAGACCTTAATCCCATCGAAAATTTATGTAGGGAGCTGAAGATCCGAGTTGCCAAGCGACAGCCTCGAAATCTTAATGATTTACAGATGATCTGCAAAGAGGAGTGGGCCAAAATTCCATCTAACATGTGTGCAAACCTCATTATCAACTACAAAAAACGTCTGACTGCTGTGCTTGCCAACAAGGGTTTTGCCACCAAGTATTAAGTCTTGTTTGCCAAAAGGATCAAATACTTATTTCTCTGTGCACAATGCAAATAAATATATATAATTTTGACAATGTGATTTACTGTTTTTTTTTTTTTAATATAATCTATCTCTCACTGGTAAAATTAACCTAGCCTAAAAATTCTAGACTGTTCATGTCTTTGACAGTGGGCAAACTTACAAAATCAGCAAGGGATCAAATACTTATTTCCTTCACTGTAGTTTCCCAGTGAAATTATTCATTAGGAAGTCTAAGTTTTACAGATGCTTTTTTTTTTGTGTTTTTTCTTAAGCTGTTGAAGCGAATGCAAAAGACGCAGGCAAAAAAGCTACAAACGAGCGCCGAAGGTATTTCCTGCCTCCTTTTAATTTCAATTGCAGGTAAGAGGCGGAAACCACTTGAAGACCATCAGCCCCCCACTCACAGTAAAATGACCATCAGCCCACCACTCATAGTAAAATGATCATCAGCCCACCACTCACAGATTCCCCATGTAGGTAGCACCACACAGCCCCTTGTAGGTAGCGCCACACAGCCCCTTGTGGGTAGCGTCACACATTGCCCTTGTGGGTAGCACCACACGGCCCCTTGTAGGTAGCACCACACAGCCCCTTTGTAGGTAGCGCCAGACAGCCCCCTTGTAGGTAGCCCCACACAGCCCCCTTGTAGGTAGCGCCACACAGCCCCCTTGTAGATAGCGCCACACAGCCCCCTTGTAGATAGCGCCACACAGTCCCCTGTAAAGAGTGCCACACAGTCCCCTGTAGAGTTTGCCACACAGCCCCCTGTAGGGAGTGCCACACAGCCCCCACTAGGGAGTGCCACACAGCCCCCTGGTAGGGAGTGCCGGTGCAAGGACTACGAAATGACCCTGATAGCTGGCGGGCAATAGACATTCAAAAAAGGACAACTGTGCAGGAGCACACAAAATACCCAGCTTTCCCAGCTACCAAATAAATGTGTGGAAATAAACTAAGATATAACTTTTATTTAGTCTAGCTAAAGGATTAATCCCGGCCATTCAGCTCTTTTGTATGAGTGAAGCGGTATTGTGCTTCCGTCGCTGAAAGGCGCTTACTGACAGGGAAAGTCATCCTGCTCAGCCAATCAGCGCCTTTCATAGTCGCTTCGTTCAACCCCCAGGAGACCTGTGCAGAAGAGTGCAGGTCTCCATTGCTGCCGGCCGGTGTGGGAACGGGATTAACGTGAGTTTGAATAGTTTGTTATTTTATTGTAATAAAAAAAGTGTGTGGCTTTATCTACAGGGGGGCTTTATCTATGGGGGGCTTTATCTAGAGGGGGGGTTTATCTATGTGGGGGGGGGCTTTATCTACGGGGGGCTTTATCTACGGTGGGGCTTTATCTACAGGGGGCTTTATTTACAGGGGGGCTCTATCTACAGGGGGGGCTATATACTGAGGTGGGCTATCTATGGAGCACCATATACAGGGGAGGGCTATATCTACAGGGGGGCTATATACAGGGGTGGGCTATCTATGGAGCACTATATACAGGGATGGGCTATATCTACAGGGGGGCTATATATAGGGGTGGGCTATCTATGGAGCACTATATACAGGGGTGGGCTATATCTACAGGGAGGCTATATACAGGGGTGGGCTATCTGTGGAGCACAATATACAGGGTTAGGCTATATCTACAGGGGGGGCTATATACAGGGGTGGGCTATCTGTGGAGCACTATATACAGGGGTGGACTTTATGTGGAGCACTATATACAGGGGTGGGCTATATCTAAAGGGGGGCTATATACAGGGGTGGGCTATCTATGGAGCACTATATACAGGGGAAGGCTATATCTACAGGGGTCTATATACAGGGGTGGGCTATCTGTGGAGCACTATATACAGGGGTGGACTATATGTGGAGCACTATATACAGGGGTGGAATATATGTGGAGCACCATATACAGGGGTGGGCTATATCTACAGGGGGCTATATACAGGGGTGCGCTATCTGTGGAGCACTATAGGGGGAGCTATTTGTGGGACACTATATACAGGGGTGGGCTATATGGGGGCACAATCTATGGGGGGGCACTATCTACAGGAGGCTCTATGGCAGGTACTATCTACAGGGGGCATAGTGTGTGTGTGGGACACGGTGTATGGTTCTATTATAATTAGAGGTGCAGTGTATGGTGCTATTAGATTTAGGGGCATAGTGTGTGGTATAATGAGAACTTTATCTTTATTTATAGGTGTAGAAATTTTGGAAAACTGAGAGGCTGAAGACATCTGAGCGGCAAACTGCAGAAATGGGCTATGATCGGGAGAAGTCATCATAGAGGTCTGGATCGGATGGAGAAAAAGAACTAGAATTTGAGACGTCACCGTTGAGTCACCTAATGTAAATGTTCATTCTGCCTCTAATCAGCACTGTAGTCACTGTATGATCTGCAGCGAGATGCTTTTGATATGATTTATTTTTTGTGAAACAGCAACTCCCAGCATATCCTTATGATTGTTTGGGCCATGCTGGGAGCTGTAGTTTTACGCCGTACATACCTATACGACAGGGGTTTCACTAAATTGAGCTGTATTTGTGCTGGTGTTGTATTTATGTACTGAGTTTTGTTCTGGCGCTGTATATATGTACTGGGCTTGGTTCTGGTGTTGTGTATAGAACTATATTGCTTGTAAAATGTGCAAATGTTTTTATGCTTGAGTTACATAAAAAGAAATGTGGAAAAGAAATGACACGTCATTGATTGGTAGAGAAAACAATCACGGCGAGGGGGAAGGAGATGTCGGGAAAGAGGTTGGGAGGGCGCCAAACTGCATATTTTCCCCGGGTGCTGGAGAACCTAGCTACGCCTCTGGGGCAACTTACCTGTTAGCCGGTGACAAGGATCATGAAGCAGAGTCAGAGGCTACATTGGAGAATAAGTAACATTTTACCATGAACCCGTAGGCTAGTTTCTTGTACCCAATCACTGGAGTGGCGACTGATACACGTCAGGTTATATTCCCTTATATTGGCCAAATTCACTGCCCTTCAAATCTGGAAGCCATAAACTTGGGCAAGGCATCGTAATCGGCGTGTTTATGCCTGCCCCGTACTATCTATAACGCATGCGCGTCCCTGCTCTTTACTAGGTGCATGCGCAGTATGATCTTTCTGCTCGACGTCCTAATCGGCACTACTGCGCATGCGCAGCGTCCCTGCTTTGTTCCGCGCGTGCGCAGTAGTGCCGATTAGGACGTTGAGCAAAAAGATTATACTGCTCATGCGCCGAGTGAAGAGCTGGGACGCGCATGCGCTACAGACAGTACGGGGCCAGGCATGAACGTGCCGATTATGCTGCCTTGCCCCTGTCAATCAATGTAAGAAGGGAGGGAGGGGGGGTTGAACTGGGGAGCGACTTAAGAGCATTTAGGAGCAACGGTGACGCCCTCATTGCACCTAAAAGCTCACTAGCATAAAGTTAATAAAACTGATTTCTCTACAAAGGAGGCAGTAAGCAGAAAATGAAAATAAATGCTAGAAACAGGTTAGTCTCCTCTACAATACACTGTTACTAGTTTAATACGGACATTCTGGTGACAGACTCCCTTTAAATTGAATATGTGATTTCTTCCCTTTCCATATAAAATATGAGATAGCACTGTTCAGTGTGGATATAGCAGAGTGTTTCAGCAACACTCGGATAGTTTGCATCTGGTAGTTGTTCATTCTTTTCCAGTGTTGCACATATTCCATATTGCTAAATACACAAAGGAACTCTGATAATTAACAGCAACACGTACACATACAAATGTAAAATGTCACTTGTAAAACTTCAGCAAAGCAACATTCTGAATTGCTTTCCTTTTTATCTTTTACGTTCATTATGATCCACATTTTTAGGGAAATGAATGTATTGAGCCATGTAGGGAGACTGAGGCTGCCACATCAGAGACTAAAAACTTCCAAAAGCTGGACAAGAGTATGGATGTGACATTAACTGACCGCTAATAACGTTATCATTACCATTGACCCATTAACTAATTCCTGATATCATTAGAGAGGGATTAAATGTTTTAGCAAAAAATGAAAGACATTTTTATAAAGAATTATTTTGTTGTTTTTTTTACATTTTCCATGTCACTATCTATAGTTTAAAAATAATCCTAAAATCTTGCCGTTTTCACTCTGGCCTCTGAGCCCCACAATAGACTGACACTTCATGTTGTGTAGAGATCACTTCTCAGTAGTCATCCTATTATCATCACACGCAGGACTACAATGAAACGTAAAACCTCTATATAGATAACACAGGATCCACCATTGACAATAGGTGATGGACACAGCTCTCCTCTTATCCCTTTCTTCACAGTGACCTCTGTGCAGGGCAAAGAACATGCCTAGAACACTCTCCGATAGAGGTCAATGAGCATCTTCAGTCCACAGGCTCCTATGGTCTATGCATGTATAGATTACAGAATAAGAAAATCTACAATAACAAAATAAAAATAGACTAAAAAATAGAATATTTATCAGTATCTGGTTTTAATGAGTAAAAATAATAATTATATTTTCCCTTTAAGAGAGTGATATTGGCCTTTTCTGTCCATAAATGTACTTGTGATCCCAAAGTTGAGCCCAATCTAGGTCTACGCATTAACCCCTACGCCCACCACGACGTAATAGCATGTTGTGGTGCGGGAGGTGATATTTGGAACGGGCTGTAGTACATCTGACAATAAAAAAATGAACAATATTGGTATCGCTGCGTCCGCAAAAGTCCAAACTATTACAATATACCATTACTTAACCTGCACAGTGAACACCGTAAAAAATTAAACCGCCAGAATCACAGTTTTTCGGTCACTTTATATCACCCAACAAATTAAATAAAAAGTGATTAAAAAGTTTCATGTAGCCCAAAATGGTACCAATAGAAACTACAGCTTGCCCCGCTTAAAATAAGCCCTCACTGCTCAATCGATGGAAAGATAATAAAGTTATGCCTGACAGAATGTGGTGACAAAACACAGATTGTATTTTTAACAATTAGTTTCTTCCTTATAAAACTAGTAAAACATAAAAAAACTATATCAATTTGGTATCGCCGTAATCGTATTTACAAGGACAATGAAGTTAACTTCTATTTTTACCATACGGTGAAAGCCGTAAAAACGAAACCCCTTTAAAAGATTGAGGAATCAGTGTTTTTTTCCTATTCCACCGCACAAATATTTTCTTTTCAGTTTCCCAATACACTAAATGGTACAATAAATGGTGAAATACTACAACTCGTTCTGCAAAAAACAAGCCCTCATATGGTTTTATCGCCTGAAAAATAAAAAAGTTATGGCTTTTGGAATGTGAGTAGAAAATGAAAACGAAAATGTAAAAAAATTGCTGCGTCCTGAAAGGGTTAAAGCTTAATTCCACCCCCAACCTACCCTTTACCAGTCTGAGACAACCCTTAGCTCTAGGCACATTGCCTTTTTTCTTTTCTATTTTTCTGCATTCCATCCCCCTAGTTCACACACACGTCCCCATAACTTAGTCCAGGACTGCAGGCCATCTCTATATCAACTGGCTTTATTGGTGGAGGCCCCTAACCTTCTTTTCTCCCAGGATTCTACTTCGGTTGTTGCCTGTGACCAAGACCGTTGGGTCTGTTAGAAGACTAGACTAATAGATATAGAATGAAGACATCATTTAGAGCAGATGAGCGCGTCCCACAAAAAAATGACTGCCGTCTTGTTACATGGCGTGTTGTATGTCTTACATAAATAATTGTTGTATCACTGAACTTAGACTCTATCTACATGATGCACTTTACATCTTCTAACTCTACTTACTAAGAGTTTACAATGTTTTAATGTCCCTTCAGTCTCATTATTTGCAAGTTAAATAAAATATCGTTTTAAGAGGCACATGTTTTACATGACACCTTTATGTGACATGGTTTGGGCATGTTGGATCTCAACATCCTCCAACTAGGAAAGTCATAAGGCAGACCTACACCTTAGATTGTTGTCCGATCTCTCCATTTATATAGGCTAATTGTATATGTGAAATGGTGTCCAAAGATTTTATATCAGAATGACAAATGCAGATCTGTGTGGAGGCTGATTGAGTAGTTATAGCCTAAATAGTCTCCCAAGAATCAGGATTTTTGACTTATTTTTTGCAGTTGGGCATGTACTGACCAATTCCCAATTTGCTGTCACAAAATTTTAATTTAAAGACAAGAATCTTTGCACCTTGATCATCCTTTTACGCATCCTTCGACGGCACTGACAATCCAATTTATCTCCTTTTACTAATATTCTAGTAAATAAGAATACATCAAGCTCTTCATTAATGACTCGCTAGCATAAGACCACACTACATATTAGAAGAGCTTTTACATGGAAAATGATGTGTTCTTATCATCTGTCTACATGAACCTGAGGCCCCTGGATGCTCTACAGAGAGACCCTGGAATATTCCATCAATCTCAATAGTCACTGATGATTAATATTACTTAACCTCAATTTGTTGCATGTTTTATAATGCAGTATACCTTCCCATGTTTCCTGATACATGTATCTAAATCCTGGTAGGTTTATTACTTTTATATATATATATATTTATATATATATATATATATATATATATATATATATATATATTTACATATATATATATATATATATATAGATAAAATATATATATATTTTTATTTTTTTATTTTTATTTTTATTTGTGATAATAATAACCACAACAGCAAATAACAATATTATTTTTACTAACATACACTTACATGCATATTTAAAAAAATAAATAAAAAATAACTATAATTATATATATATATATATATATATATATATATATATATATATATATATATATACATATCACATATTTTTTTAGATTTGAATTCCATCAATTGCTTTTTTGGGGATATTGAGCAATTTGAATACTGGTAATGTGTGCGACTGATTAGTCCTGTCAAGCTAGCCACAGGTTAACAGGCCTCATTTCCCATTTCTGACAGCAATATATGCTGTTTCATGCTTCATTCACATTCCCTATGTTCAACACAAACCCGGGTCATTCTATATATGGAAATTTCTGTCTCCGGGGCAAAAAAATTAAAAAAGGTGAGATTGGCGCTTTAACCTCACTGGCCTCAGAAAATATGTTTTAGTCTGATACATTATACTAGTGGGAATTATTTATCAAGAAGATACAAGCCTGATATTTCAGAAATAATGAGATGTTCTGGTTTTGCAGCTGAAATGTTATGGTCTGGAGAGCATCAGTTGTGAATGCATAGGAATTAAATAAACTTAGAATAAATGATATATCATGCAGGACAGTTATGTTACTATTATCTTATAGTATCATGGAGTCTTTTTTAAATCATCTTTTGAAGCTTTTATCCTAAGACATTTATATTTTAACATTTTGACCTGCTGTTTCCACATAGGACATTTTCCAGACCCGTCCATCTCTAATTATGGGGAAGAGAACAGTTGTCTATTGTGTTTTAATTCAATTAAAATAATCTAATATATGTGCCCCCCACCACCACCAGACTGTGTATGCCCAGGCCACTTGCCTTTTTTGTGCTTAGTATTGATACCATCCTGGTAAAAATATCAACTTTGCAAATATCTATTAAGTTTATAAAATTATTGAGGGAATTTATTTTTAAAGGTTTCTTTTTCAGTCTTACATAAATAAAATATATTTATTGTATAATGAAAAGTTAGCGATTCACTAATATACTTTGCATTTCAATCCCTCCACATTTTCAACATCTCTGTTTTCTGTCAGCGAGTAGAAGCATTCATGATTACATTCAAAAGTTTAAAACCGAATATATTTCGGACCATACTTTGCAACAATCTTTTTAATTGTGTAAATGATTCAATTTGAAAAAAAAAAGGAATTTAAAGTTTATTAATATTCTATAGGTGCTGTGTTCCCCATGCTGAGTCATCAATAATTATTTATTTTAGAACAAAACTAACATTATAACTTTAACCCTAAATTTATATTTTTCACATGCAGTCAGTTGCTAGCAAGACAGGGGCGAACGTATCATATGTGCAACTTGCAACATAAAATAAAAAATAACAGTGATTCCTAGATCACATCTAAACGGCTACACTTATTCCTATGCATTTCACACAATTACATATAGATTGGCGAAATTGTAAGGGATTTTCTGTAGTGCCATGAAATCAAGGAGCCCATATTGTTCTGGCACGGAGGCCTGTTGTCAGTAGTGAGATCACCCCAAATTCCTTATTTTATTGAATTGGCAGTATGTAACTTATTGGCATTTATATAATGTGTATACTATTTTTATTTCCTATACTTGGCAGTTTACATTTGGTTTTCTATACTTTGTATTTTATTATTTTATGATTGTTATGTTTTTGTATTTATTTTTGATGTTTTTGTCCGAGCTGTTGATTTTGATGGCCATGCAGGCTGACTGACTTCTATTATGCAGTTAAATGATGTTCAATCATGAAAAATTCTTCATAAATGACCATAACATATTGAAATATATACATTAAAAATAGAGAATATTGTGAATGTTAATACAATATTTCTAGATGGAAACAGCTTGTATTTTCTCAGTAGTCTTCCTTTTAACTTTAGTCCCGTGAGACTAAGCTCCTTTTGATTGGTATAACCATTCATATTCAGAAACTGATTGCTTAAAACTTGTGCTTTCTTTTTTTACATACGTCCTTCACTCCAGTGTTCCAGAACGCCCGTCAAGTAGTCTTTAGAGGGATTATGGGAAAAAGAGTCATCAGAAAACAAAGTGTTTTTTAGAATTCCACTCTGCTGCTTTCAGACGGTTTCCATCAGGGCTCTTATTCATTTTGATTTATTTCCATCCATAAACAGACTAGCACTTTTCTATACTTCTATTGTTCTTTAAGAATGGCCCTTCTATTGGAGAAAAATGATGTCTCTGCGACCACCACTTTGCTCAATGCAGATCTTCATTAATCTGCAGCCACAGTACAAGCTTTTAGCAGCAAGCTCTGTTGATGGGAATTGAATTTGATACTGCATTATACTTGTAAGGCTTCTCACAATAGGCTGCCTTTTTTCTGTGTCTTTGCACAATTGGAGAGACCCAATTAAATAATTTGGTGCAATAATAGGAAAGAAAAGAGTATGACGGCTTAAAGTGAGGAGTTCTGTAGTTGTGCTCCCTTTTCTGTATCTTGTTAATTAATTTGAGGCTAAATCCAAAGAATCAGTACAATGTGAATCAGCACAGCTCACCTAATATACAGACATTGTAAGGGTAGACAAAGGGAATTCTATTTATTTATAGTAAAAGTCAGAATTTCTTGAAAATGCCTAGAATTTGTATCCATTTTATTTCATACAGATTGCCATTATGTCATGAAAATGACTTATAAAACTATCTATCATCTATCTATCTATCTATCTATCTATCTATCTATCTATCTATCTATCTATCTATCTATCTATCTACAGTGAAGGAAATAAGTATTTGATCCCTTGCTGATTTTGTAGGTTTGCCCAATGTCAAAGACATGAACAGTCTAGAATTTTTGGGCTAGGTTAATTTTACCAGTGAGAGATAGATTATATAAAAAGAAAAACAGAATATCACATAGTCAAAATTATATAGATTTATTTGCATTGTGCACAGAGAAATAAGTATTTGATCCCTTTACCAAACAAGACTTAATACTTGGTGGCAAAACCCTTGTTGGCAAGCACAGCAGTCAGACTTTTTTTGTAGTTGATTATGAGGTTTGCACACATGTTAGATGGAATTTTGGCCCACTCCTCTTTGCAGATCATCTGTAAATCATTAAGATTTCGATGCTGTCGCTTGGCAAATCGGATCTTTAGCTCCCTCCATAAGTTTTCGATGGGATTAAGTTCTGGAGACTGGCTTGGCCACTCCATGACCTTAATGTGCTTCTTTTTGAGCCACTCCTTTGTTGCCTTGGCTGTATGTTTCGGGTCATTGTCGTGCTGGAAGACCCAGCCACGAGCCATTTTTAATGTCCTGGGAAGGGAAGGAGGTTGTCACTCAGGATTTGACGGTGCATGGCTCCATCCATTCTCCCATTGATGCGGTGAAGTAGTCCTGTGCCCTTAGCAGAGAAACACCCCCAAAACATAATGTTTCTACCTTCATGCTTGACAGTGGGGACGGTGTTCTTTGGGTCATAGGCAGCATTTCTCTTCCTCCAAACACGGCGAGTTGAGTTAATGCCAAAGAGCTCAATTTTAGTCTCATCTGACCACAGCACCTTCTCCCAATCACTCTCAGAATCATCCAGATGTTCATTTGCAAACTTCAGACGGGCCTGTACATGTGCCTTCTTGAGCAGGGGGTCCTTGCGGGCACTGCAGGATTTTAATCCATTACGGCGTAATGTGTTACCAATGGTTTTCTTGGTGACTGTGGTCCAAGCTGCCTTGAGATCATTAACAAGTTCCCCCCGTGTAGTTTTCGGCTGAGCTCTCACCTTCCTCAGGATAAGGGATACCCCACGAGGTGAGATTTTGCATGGAGCCCCAGATCGATGTCGATTGACAGTCATTTTGTATGTCTTCCATTTTGTTTCTATTGCACCAACAGTTGTCTCCTTCTCACCCAGCGTCTTACTTATGGTTTTGTAGCCCATTCCAGCCTTGTGCAGGTCTATGATCTTGTCCCTGACATTCTTAGAAAGCTCTTTAGTCTTGCCCATGTTGTAGAGGTTAGAGTCAGACTGATTAATTGAGTCTATGGACAGGAGTCTTTTATACAGGTGACCATTTAAGACAGCTGTCTTTAATGCAGGCACCAAGTTGATTTGGAGCGTGTAACTGGTCTGGAGGAGGCTGAACTCTTAATGGTTGGTAGGGGATCAAATACTTATTTCTCTGTGCACAATGCAAATAAATATATATAATTTTGACTGGGCACACTTACAAAATCAGCAAGGGATCAAATACTTATTTCCTTCACTGTATCTATCTATCTATCTATCTATCTATCTATCTATCTATCTAGTTAAAAGATATCCAAAAAAAATAGGCAGCACTTTAACAGATTTTATTGAAAAATAGGACTTTATTTGCCTATATGTGCACATATGGGCTAATAAAGTCCTACTTTTCCACTAAAATCTGTTTAAGTGCTGCCTATTTTTTTGGGATATCTTTTAACCTCTTCCCAGCATTTGTCATATGGATACATCATGGAAAGCCAGTGCTACCCGCAAATTGCTGTATCCATACGACAAATAGATGGCACGGGCTCAGAAGCTGAGTCCGTGCCATCATCATGCGATTCATATATGTGGGGTTAGCGACATCCATTTTTTGATCTTGCACTTTTCCCATTCTGCCCTGGGTGATTTTAATTAGTTTAATGCTGGTTCCTATCATCCCCATGTATATGTAGGCTTAGTCCTAGTTCTGGGAGTATGTACAGAGTAGGTCCCCACCTTATAGAGAACTCCTTGTCGTGGCAGGTGGGCTCACACAATTTGATCAAAATGTGCACTAAGAACCTCCCTATTATAAGTAGATTTAGCAGTAATGCATATTTATTTATATTAAGCGGTTTAGGTCCACCATCCAGCAGCACCAGTATGTAAAACATAGATGGGTGCATGCCCCAGGGACCCGCCAAAATTTTTTTCTTCTACATTCAAAATATTAAAAAGAATAGTCAGCACTCCAAACTTGGATGAAAGAAGAGAGCTTCTTTATTCGCCCTGGTGCAATGTTTTGGCTTAAACACTAGAGCCTTTCTCAAGCTTGAGAAAGGCTCTAGTGTTTGAGCCGAAACGTCGCACAAGGGCGAATAAAGAAGCTCTCTTCTTTCATCCAAGTTTGAAGTGCTGCCTATTCTATAGAATATTTTGTATCTATCTATCCATCCATCCATCCATCCATCCATCCATCCATCCATCCATCCATCCATCCATCCATCCATCTCTTTAAGGCCTTATTCAGACGAATATGTCTGTTTTGTGCACGTATAAAATGCACCGTTTTTCAAGCGTTGCAGTTCAGTGTGCCATCAGTGCTTGTTTCGTGTGGCATCAGTTTTTTATGTCAGTGTTAGTGCACATTTTTTTATTTATTAATTTTTTTTGCATCATTTCTTTAGCAACTGTTGCGTGAAACATGGAGAGCACACAAATGACGTCCGTGTGCTGTCCATGATTTTCACTCACTGATAGACATCAATGGGCGTGTGGTTGCAAAAACGAACTAGAGTAGGACATACAGTGACCTTCATGCAGCGGAAACACGCTGCGTGAAAAATCACACGTTTGAATAGCCCCATTGAATTGCATAGGTCCGTGTGCTGTCTGTTGTTTTAACGGACAGCACACGGACGTGTACAATGTTCTTATGAATAAGGCCTAAGCTTTTACAATAAATATATGAAAAAAAATATATTTATACATTTTTGAAAGGAAAAAATTTGCTACGTTTGTAAATAAATTATTACTAACACACATTTTTTTCTCCATTTTTGTCTGTCTTTTGTCACCATAAGTTTGGAAACTTCAGATCATAATAAAGAAGAGGGGGAGACTTTCAAGGTTTAATTCTTCAGGTTAGGACCATTTTATAAACCAAAAAATGTCAATGTATTTTTCTTAGTGATGCTGTTTTAAAAAATGTACATTTATAAAAAAAATTTAAGGTTTTTCGGAATATAGAACTGACAAATTAGGGGTAGTCTGATCTAGAAAAATCAAATAAATAAATGTCTTGTAAGAAAAGAATCCTCACAATATCCTCACAAATAGGTTAATATAGGCACCAGCTATGTATGTTCCCATAGTATAGCAGGAGAATCTGGGAGATCACATGTTATGTCACGTATCATCCATGGAAGCTGAGAAAATTTTGATGACAGCTTGCTACATTACACAACTATTTCACATTAGGAAGGGGCGTAACTAGAAAGTTCTTGGGCGTAACCACAAACTTCATGTGAAACTTAGTGTAAAGTTACACTCGCTGGCTGAGTCGCAGTAAAATAAAATGCAACTTCCGTGAAAACCATAAATTTATTCAAACCCCCGACCGGAACCAAAATTACTTCAGACCCCCAAACAAGACCCCTAAATAAGTTTAGACGCCAGACTGAACCCCTAAATTTATTCAGACCCTAGACCAGATCCCTAAATTAATCAGACCCCAGACCCGACCCTTAATTAATTTAGACCCCAGATCAGGCCTCTTAACCCCTTTAGGACGCAGCCTGTTTTGGCCTTGTGGCACAGCCGATTATTTCAAATCTGACATGTGTTACTTTATGTGGTAATAACTCCGGAATGCTTTTACCATTCCAAGCGATTCTGAGATTGTTTTCTCGTGACTTATTGTACTTTATGATAGTGGAAAAATTTGGTCGATAAATTCAATATTTCTTCGTGAAAAACACCAAAATGTAGAGAAAATTTGCAAAAATTTGCATTTTTCTAAATTTAAATGAATCTGCTTGTAAAACCGATAGTAATACCACACAAAATAGTCGCTAGTTACCATTTCCCATATGTGTACTTTATATTTGCATCATTTTTTGAACATCCTTTTATTTTTCTAGGACGTTACAAGACTTAGAACTTTAGCAGCAATTTCTCACATTTTCAAGAAAATTTGTAAAGGCTATTTTTACAGGGGCCAGGGCCTTATATATTAGAATACCCCAATAAATCACCCCATTTTAAAAACTGCACCCCTCAAAAGTATTCAAAACAGCATTCAGAAAGTATTTTAACCCTTTAGGCGTTTCACAGGAAATAAAGCAAAGTAGAGGGGAAATTTACAAATTTCTCTTTTTTTTGCCGAAATTCATTTGTAATAAAAAAAAATTGTATATTGGTACTATTTTCGGGTACATGCGACTTTTTGATCACTTTTTATTCTATATTTTGGGAGGGGTGGTGACCAAAAAATAGTGATTCTGGGATTGTTTTTAGTTTCTTTTTTTTGCGGCGTTCACCGTGCAGTAAAAATAACATTATAGTTTTATAGATTGGGTCATTACAAACGCGGTGATACCAAATATGTGTACTGTTTTTTAACGGTTTCATTTTTTTTCCTATAATAAGAGACTTATTATAGGAAAAAAAAATCTTTTATTTTTACACTTTTGTAAAACATTTTTATTAACTTTTTATTTTATTTTTTCTTTACTTTTTAAACTTTCTTTTTTTACCTGCAGCTCTGATCGCTGCTAGAATACATTACACTACCTTGGTAGTGTAACGTATTCCAACTGTCAGTGACACATCACAGTGTCACTGACAGTTAGTCTACGAGGACCAGCCAGAGGCTGATCCTCATATGCTTGCATACATGGCAGACTCGGGGGCCGTTGTCTGGCCCCCGGGTGCCATCACAAGCATCAGCAGCCCCCACAATTGCATGGGGGATGCTGATGTGCTACAAACCCTGTACATGCGGTGATCGAAATCGGGTTAATTGCCGAAATCAGCGGCAATGAGCCACTGATCGGCAGCTAGTGGAGTGTCAGCTGTCAGGGAAAGCTGACCTCCCGGTTCTCGATGCACACTGTCGCCGACACTGTCACAGACACTGTCATCGACAGTGTGCATCTCGAACGGCAGTGACGTCCTGTCACTCTGACAGGAAGTCTATCAGGAGGCTGGTCCCGATAGGCTTCCGTACATGGCATACACGGAGGCAATTACTTGGCCTCCGATCGCCATGCTAGCCATCTGCAAACTTCACGATTTGATCGTGAGGTCTGCCGATGAGCTAGAAACCCCTGAATGCGGTGATTGCTATCGATCACTGCAAGCAAGTGGTTAATTGCCGAAATCAGCGGAAATAAGCCGCTGATCGGCATACAGTGGAGTGTCAGCTGTCAGGGAAGGCTGGCCTCCCAGTTCCCGGTGCACACTGTCGCCAACAGTGTGCACCGGGAACCACTCAGTAACTGTACGTCCCTCTGCGCTAAGACACTGGCCACATGGACGTACAGTTGCGTCCTGGTGCGCCTAGGGGTTAATTAATTCAAACACCAGGTCAGACTCCTAAATTAATCAGACCCCAGATCAGACCCCATAAGTCATATCACAAACCCCTAAATCAAACCCAAAAATAATTTGGATGCTAGATCCGACTAAAAATGTAAAAAACATGTGCGTACAACGGGTGGACTTCTGTCTTGCTTTAGTAATCAGTCCTGGCTGCACACTACTTGATTTGATCAATTAATACCATGTGATCCGTTCACAACCATGTATGCTACAATGTATCACAATGTACTGTATATTGTATTATGATGTATTACATGTGTATTGTATTATGATGTATTACATGTGTATTGTAAGCAATATATTACTAATTATGCTGCAATCAAGAGAATTCTACCTGTGCCCTGTCACTTCAATAATTGTGAAATTCATGCCACATGTAATGACTATTGGTAGCAGAGATTGTGGGGCTGTCACTTTACTGTCTTGAAGATGCAAACATTGCGACTGGCAGACATTGTTGACAATTCTCTGCGTATTTTACTTGATTCATATTGCTGCTTTAAAATGAGTCCTTAGTATTGTTCCTTTGCAATGAATAGAATTTTAGTACCTAAAGCTCTTTCTGGATGTTCTGAAGTGGATGCTTTAATTATCTTCTTCAATGTTAGACTGAACCTTGTAAACGAAAGGGTTTCTTTTTTCGTCAATGCAAATGACTGATTTTGTCTTGTGCCATCTGGGTCAGTATTTTTTGTGCCATTAAAAGATTCCCTTTATTTTGGCAGGTTTATTTTCCGTCAGAGTAGCTAAGACTAGAGAGTTGGATCTTTCATTTGTTTTTCTATTAATAAGGACAGTTTAATGGACAGAACAAACATTATTTGTTTGAAATTCTTTATTTAGAAGTTTTTAGAAAAAATAAAGTACATTTTAAATCAACAGAATACTACTCCGAATACACGGATGATGGCAAATAAAATTACAGTATATCAAGCTTTGCAAATAAAAAAAAACAAGGGTTATATGCAGTTGCTAACACAAAGCATGTTTGCTTCATAGTCAGTCAATAGGAAACGGAGTTAGTATTCTAAATTGTGGGGAGTAACATGGTAAAGAAGGAGGAGGAAGCAAAAAGTGTGGGGAGAGGTGTGTGCGCCGAGTCCAGAAGGAGTAATTGTTGAGTCTCGATGTCATTTAGTATATAATTTAACAGTAGGCAGGGGATTCAGTAAAACCAACTGGGTTATGTATCTTGTAACTAATCAGAATTTTTTTTGACATGTTAGAGAAAATGTGTGCTAGAAACTCGAGAATGTCGGGTCATATTTCAGCTTATACCATTGTTGTCATGGTTTCCGGGTTTTTAAGAACAAAGAATGAGAATTTGTTTCTCTAGCCTACAAATCTGTTGAGTCTTATTGATCTTTTCTTGATGTGAGGGTTGCTCTGTTTGGAGCCAATGGAGAGAGATTAATAATTTGGCTGAGGCTAGTAAGTGAGTCAGAAGGCTTGTCCTGGATTGAGTATATGAAGGAGCGGGTTGTATTACAATACCACCATATGTGAAAAATGTAAACACGTTTGGATGTTACATCTCCAACAGAGTTTAGTTTCTGAGGGACATGGGTGGTAAGAATAAAGTTTGCATCTTTCTCTGAAAGTGTGATACCTATCTTTTTCCCAGGATAGGAGATATGAAGGTTTGTTGGTGGGGAAGGTGAAATTAGTTTATTAGATTATTTAGATAATCCTTTCATGCCGACAATCTGTAGATTCATGTCCTAGCCGCATACGACCCGTGCAGCCAGGGCGTGAATCTACAGTCCTCTGCATCTGCGGGGCATAGCGCTGAGAAAAACATGGTGATCTCTGAAAAGTTTGCTTGTAAACACACTTTTTGCGCTAGCCATCTCCTCTCAGCCTCCTTCCCTCTGTCACAGTGTTTCAGAGAGAAGGAAACTGATCGAGAGAAGACAGAAGAAAAGTGAATTAAAACATACAAACTACATACAATTCTGTGTGTGTGTATGTGTGTGTATATATATATTTACAAAGTATATAGAAACTATATACTTTGTATTCCCTGTGCCCCTTAGGGTATGTTTACACGGCTTATTTTCGGACATTTCTCGGGCCGTAAATGGCAGAAAAATTTACTCTATTGAAAAATAGCTCCAAAAACGGCGGAAAAAAAGCCACGAAAAACGCAATTTGCTCAAAAAACGTCTGAAAACAAAGTTCAGAAAGCGACATTGCCTTTGAAGGCTTTCATAGAAGCGATAAAGAAGGCTCTGATGACAGTGCTGTCTGGCCCCAGTGCAAAAAGGGCAAAAGCCAATGGCCAAAATATAGAAAGTCAGCCTTGTACTAGCGCAGAAGCGCAAAGGCAGATGGAAGTGGTACATGGCCAAGAATCTGAAGTCCTTGAGGAGTTAGCTCTACATTGGGAACCCCCAAGTACTGGCACCCCTTTTGTTCCTGAATTTACTGTTGACCCTGGCGTTATAGTTGATGTTAAAGATTTTGGCCCTTTCGATTTTTTTCATCTTTTTTTTTTATGACAATTTTTTAAATCTATTTGCTCAACAGTCAAACATCTATGCTGAACAATTTCTTTTAGCTAACCAGTCCTCCTAATACGCAAGGGTAGGAAAATGGACACCCACAAATAAAAATTAAATTGAAAAGTTTCTGATGATTACACTAATAATGGGCATTGTAAAAAAAAACAAAAAAACGCATAAGATCCTACTGGGAAGAAAGCCCCATACATGGGACTCCAGGTTTTGCCAAAGTTATGCCAAGAACCCTTTATGAGATTTTGTTAAAATTGCTTTACTATAATGACAATAGTCAGTGCCGCCAAATTAATCCCTAGACTATGATCATTTGTACAAGATTTGGCCTCTTCTAAACCGTTTTTCTCAAAAATTTCTGGATCTGTATACTCCTAGTCAAAATTTGTCAATTGATCAATCCCTGGTTAAATTTAAGGGCAGACTATTTTAAACAGCATATCCCTTCAAAACATGCCAGATATGGAATCAAATTGTATAAACTATGCGAAAGCAACACTGGCTATACATTGCATTTTCGTGTCTACCAGGGGAAGGACAGTCAAATAGATCTTCCAGGTTGCTAACCAGAAATCGGAAGAAGTGGCAAGATTGTCTGGGAGTTAATGGGCCCATTGCTTTACAAAGGCTACAAATTATATGTGGACAACTATTATTCAGGCATCCCGCAATATGGTGATATTTTACCATGATGTGTGGTGTGTACAGGAAAAATGCCACTCAGTTGACACCAAAGTAAAAAAAAATTGACCATTTAAAAATTTTTGTGTCATTCTCTAAAAGAATTACAAAAAAAATTCAAAGGGACAATTTTCTAATATACCCCATTTTGAATAGCATAAGTGGTCTACTTTACTAAGTGGTGTACTTTGCTGGCCAGTTTTGATGTTTTGGTACCACAGGTTTAGCACAAAGACAGTGTGGTGTCATAAAAGGGTTCATGCAAAAATGCAAACTGAAAGTAAATAGGGGCATCTGTGATTCTGGATGCTATAACATGGCGAAAGAAAGGGTTGCGGGCATTTTTGTGGTATCCTGAAACTTAGGAGAAATAGTTTACTATGTTTTAGGCCTTGATTATTATTTTCTACAAATTTAAAAGGCAAAAAAATATAGCCAAAATATTTTTTTTTTCACTTTTTTGATCAATTGTTTGTTTGTAATATGTTGCATATGTAGTTAAAAAAAATATAGTTTTTGAAAGTGTGATTTGTTCTAAAAGAAAACCTAAAAAAATGGTTAAGTTATCCAAAGTAGTTCAAAAGTTATGATAGTTTAAAAGAATGTATGCCAAAACTTTAAATTTAGGCCTGGTCATTGAGGCATCGATGACCACAGGCCCTGAAAGGGATGATAATTTAGGGATTGGTTTAGCATCAAAATGTACGTTTTAAACTTGATAATGTCTCGAGTAGGCTTGTAATCAGAGAGAAAGGATTCACATCTTTTTTTTGTTGAGGTGGTTAATGTGCATACAATTGAGTGTTCTAGGCTTCAAAGTAAGTTCTACATATTTTGGGGAGGTGTTTTACCATTTAAAAGCAAGCATGGAATAGTCATCTCCCTTAGTTCTCTCCATAGACCAATTGAGTACCAGACTGTAAGGGGGCGATGATGGTAACGTTAGAATTCGAAGTGGAGTTTTGCTCCATAATAAATGATAATTTTCCACATCTAATAGGTGGAATTCCAATTCTGTACTTAAAAACTTGTTTGTAGAGCTGATAAGATCGATCCAACTATTTAAGTGTATGGCCTTATTGTAGTCATGTATGTCAGGGAGAACGGGCCTCCATTGCACTTAGGTTCTGTCAATATGCTATGTGCCAATCTAGGGCATTTCTAACGCCATAGGTATTGGGAAAAAATTTCCATACCTCTTTAAAGAATGTGACAGGATGTTGAATTGGGGCCATGTATACAATATTTATTAGAAGAATGTATGTTTTGAGGCGATTCTTATGCACATTCCAGGACAACAAAGGAAGATCGATCATACGTTTTCCGTAAAGATTTAATATTAGTTAACAAGGGTACATAATTTTATTTAAAAAGCTGACGAGTATCTTTAGGTAGCCAAATGCCAAGGTATTTTGGAAGGATAATACACATGTTCACATGTTTGATGAATTGAAAGACTCTCACATGAATAGTAGTGAAAATAAATTACATTTCCATATAATATATTAAAATTAATGATATAATATACTTTAATGGTATTTTCCTCAACTGTGAGGGGTGAGCTTGTTTTTTTTTTTGTGGCTGAGAGGACTGTGGCTGGCATTGGGGTGGATTTCGTAAATTTTGGTAATGGGGACTTAGTGAATTAAACTGGAAAGCCTTGTGGGTAGCAATATGGCTGCAATAGGGACACTGTGGGTACACTGTGGCTGGCACTGTATAGGAGCACCACCCCTTGTCTGACACTGTAGAGGGCACTACTTTAACTTTTCTGAATCAATGTTAAATCTATTGTAACCATTTGACTAAGAAAACAACATAATACAACCACAGTAATCTGTACCAAGGTAGATTACCCCGATATTGGAGGACAATGACTATTTTTTTTTTAGAACTGAAAGTCATTGTGGCATGGTAAATTTGCATCACTTGATAGGATAGACATGAATATTATCATATTGTATCACCTAATTTAAAGAGGCTCTGTTACCACATTATATGTGCCCTATCTCCTACATAATGTAGGTGACAGCAGTGCTTTTTATTTAAAAAAACGATCTGTTTTCACCACTTTATGAGCGATTTTAGATTTATGCTAATGAGTTGCTTAATGCCCAAGTGGGCGTGTTTTTACTTTAGACCAAGTGGGTGTTGTACAGGGGAGTGTATGACGCCTACCAATCAGCATTATGCACTCCTCTCCATTCATTTACTCAGCGCATAGGGATCCTGCTAGATCCTTATGTGCTGTCTTATACTAACACATTAACAATACTGAAGTGTTTAGACAGTGAATAGACATTCCACGGGATGTCTATTCACAATCTGTGCACTTCGTTACTGTTTCTGTGGTAGTTACAGCAGAGGAAGCGTAATCTCGTTGTAACCTGTCATCTACAGCGTAATCTCGCGAGATAACGCTTCCTCTGCTGTAACTACCACAGACAGAGTAACAAAGTGCACAGATTGTGAATAGAGCACTAAGGGCATTAAGAAACTCATTAGCATAAATCTAAAATCGCTAATAAAGTGGTGAAAACAGATCGTTTATTTAAATAAAAAGCACTGCTGTCACTTACATTATAGCGCCCGTCTCCTTATCTAGGAGATAGGGCACTTATAATGTGGTGACAGAGCCTCTTTAATTGAAAAAAAAAAAGTTGCTTTTACATGTGTTCTGCTAAATAACTACTCTACAATATACCAAAATTATTGTAGGGACTATTTAAGATTAGTTATGTGTTTTAAAGGCTAGGGTCAGTTTTTAAATAAATGCATTTATTTTTGCAATTTACTAATTATAAAAATGCACTATTTCTCTTCTGTAACTTTGACTTGATCAGAATTGACTTGATCAGAACTAAGGTTAGAAGATCGCTTAGGAGCACACAGGAGCCACTAAAGACGGAGCTATTAGGGCAGATCACTGATGGATTCGGGGGACTTCGGTGTTCTGCAGCTTCTATGTACTGTAGGAACATAGAAGATGCAGTAGTGAAACAGTGCATTTTTTAAAGTGAATTACAAAAGTTATTTTTAATACAAAATAAATGCATTTCAATTTAAAAAAATAACAAAACAAAAATTCCAAGGTCGTCCACAGCCTTCTACTTGTGTGATGTCCTAATCTGATGTCTCATACTTGAGTGATGTCCCAATATGGAAAAGCCATTTGCTTATTTAGAGGGTTACAATGCTTTAAAAGGGTTAAACAATAGTTTTGAGGATCCATCACAGTTGTTCCAATGCTGGGATCCCCATCGATCAGCTGTAATCTGTTGGGGATCCTGACAACCAGAGTTTAATTCCACTGCAGTACAACCACAGGGGAAATTATGCATTACATAGTTACGATTGAAATCAATAGGTTGTCCATCTAGTGTATAGACATATAGGGTCCTCGAGCGAGAGAGAGAAAGAGAGAGGCGCTATTTGCAGTAGCTACTCTCCACTCTGATGAGGGTTCTGAACAAAGGACTACCCTCTATTAACTCAGTATTCCCTAACAAGGTACTTGAAACTATGTTCTCTAAACTAGACAACCCCTTGAAGGCCCTAGCCAGTATCTGAAATCTATAATATAACCAATTATGTGACATAAGTAACATCTCATTATTTTATTTATCTGCTGTATTTTCATTGCTTCGTTTTTAGATATAGTATAATTATCATACTTCTGTTTGGCTCTGCACAGTATGACATTCCAAACAATATTTTATTGCATACTCCTTTTTGTGCTTTGAAAGGCCATATGGCTAATACATGAAATTATATGACTAAAGCACAATTCTCATTAATATTAATTTAAATATTGTCCAAAAATGCAGAAGGAACGTGTTACAGACAATTTCTATTTCCTGATATGATAATTGACTGATCCGCTCCATTCCTGACCTTGTTATGTATTTATGGCGTTTCATATCACACTTTCTTTGTGTACATCTGATTAAAAACGACTTTTCTCAATGCCTGTAATAATTATTGAAGCTGTTTGTAAATGTTTCCCACAGTGACTACCTTAGCACAAGGGTTTTAATGATGAAGTTAAGTGTTTAGAATACGAATGCTGTGCACAGTACAATGATTTGACCCGATGTAATTTCAGTACTTGAATAGTGCATATGAAGTCCCACAGCTAAGCTGTGATCAATAGTAAACTGAGTGAATTAATATACACCATGCAGTTCTCATTAAGAAGTCACTTGTCCTAGAGGCTCAAGAAAGAGAATTATTGTGGTCATGATAAATTGTTATCTTAAATTAAGCAGTATATAAATCTATACATTTCTACATGAGATCAATATTTATCAGAATACATATTAATCACATTGGGAATACTGTGAAAGTGACGCAAGATCAGCAAACCTGTAACAGCCATGTTATATAAGTCATGTTAAGAATTGATTTTGTTCTCTTGCAACTGAAATCAATACATTTAAAATTCACAGTGTATAAAATCAAGGATGTTTTAATAAAAAGTAGCAAATGTAGGGAAACATGACATACATTAACACACTTGATATATGTATACATTATTTGCTGTAATTATAGCCTATACCATAAGACCTTGGTTGTAAACAGCAAATGATGACGAGAAGCAAGTATATTTTTTAACTCTTTGAGACTCAATTTGCATAGACGGCATCACTTTATAAAACATATTTAATTTTGTAAGCAATGAATATTATATATATTAAATATGAGACATTTTGGCTTCCAATTATCACGCATCATTTATAATACTGGGCTCTTCATAAGGGGCAGAGTTCCCTGTTGGGTCCCCACAGGCTCCAGGGCCCGGGTGCATTTGCAGCCTCGGCACGCCCTATAGTTGCACCCTTGTTTGTATGAAGTAAAACACAATTGCATACCCGCTATAGATCCAGAATAAAGCTTTGCTATGGATCCTGTGACGAGGTTGGCACTGACCCACCTCTCTGTAAGGTGACCGTTCTGAAATCAGCATATGAGGTGGCCCAAATCTTCACCTTACAAGAATGGATTCTATAAGATGATCATTTAAATCTCTGATTTCTTTATTCTCTAATACTCCAAAAGCAGCTCTTGGGAACAATATTAAAGCAGGCCTTTGATATTAGATTTTGTCTGCACATCCTACTGACAATCTGATGACTATTGGGATTGGCCAATCGTCCCCAGACATATCATGTTGGTGGAAAAGGGGATCCAATAGAAACGTGCACGTTTATGGGGAAGTCAGGACTTATAGCTGTTGATCAAATGATGGTTTGTCCTATAGCTGTCACTTGTCTATGGCCAGCTATAGAATCTTCATTGAACTAATGAGTAAGGATAACTTCACATGGGCCATTTTTGTGGCATTTGGTCCGCTGTGATCATTTACCTCAATAGTCAGACGTGCTATTGTAGTTGTAGTTAAACTTTAGGCAAATTTTCATAATTTGTAAAATGGAGCTACTGGGGTCATGTAACCATATCAGAGCCATTCATTCTGGAACTCTGGTCCATGCCACCATAATATTAGAGCTTACCCTGATTATAAAGAGAAATATTTCATCGCTTTACTCCCTAATCATAACATCCTAAATTATTTTATAATTGAAATTTGTGAGACTGCATAAATATTCATATAAAACGGTAGCATTTATCACTAGTAACAAGCCCTAGCGAGCAGTGCGACTGACACGCCATTCTACGGCAGATGTGGTGTTTATAGGCCACAGCAGGTTATAAGTATGTTGCTCTTAATAATCGAATCTGTAATTCAATTAAGTGCGGCAGGCCGTTGTCACCTCATCTGTCTACATGGCAAGGGGCTTGTAAAACAGTTTAAGACATGCTATGAAACTTAATTTGTATTTAGTTTTACTTTATACTCGGTCTATTTTGCAAGGACATAAAAAGCCAATTTCTGACTGCACATTTGCCCTTATAAACCAGACCGATTTGATGTGATGTATCCTTCGCCTTTAGTGGGTTTAGTTAAAACAGACAGAAATGAGAGCATGACAATTTCCTCTTAAACTGGCAGATAATTAGAATTGCCCTGTAGCAGACGTGTCAGTTCTTCAGTGCACATTCAATGTTCATTACAAAGCTCTTTCCCTTTGGGCATAAAAACTGTAAAACAACACCTGCAGCTTCCTCGTGTTTGACTTAATTATACTAATGGTACTTTGTACTGTAACTGCCCAGGCACCTGTGAAGATTGGATAGGACGCAGGGCAGGATGACTAACATTAAAGCAGTTATTAATGTTACATTTACAGTATTAGGCCTAAATCCACACCACTGTATTTTGGAAGCACTTACAGTGCATTTTGCTTTGCTCTGTAAAATTGATTCAATGTTGGTCAATAGGGAAAAGTACACATCCATGGGTTTTTATGCCCGTTATTCCGCATGCTCTATCAGACTGTAACCTCCACATAGAAGTTACAGCCTGATAAAAGAGAAACCGTAGTACGGATGCCTGTTTTACATTCAAATGACATCCTTATTATAAATCATTATTTTTGTCTTCAAAAAGGGAGGAAAATATAGATGCAACAGAATGCTTATCAAATAAAATATCAAAGCAAAAGCAGTGTTAGGCCTTCTTCACACACGCTTGTTAAAAAACGCATGTAAAAAAGCGTTTCACATGACATTTTTTGACATGCTTTTTTTTTGGAAGGTTTTTTTTTTATACAATATAGTGTCATTTTGTACATGTTTTTCCAGGCGAATTTGAAGTTCTATGGAGAAACCTATAGAGAAAAACACCAGAAAAATGCCATACCTATAGCATGCTGTGTTTTGATAAAAATGTCACTGACCGTAAATAACAACACTGTTAGACACTTTGTAATCCGCACCTCCTGCAACATCCCCAGAATCTGTGTTTCAGGAGACAGCCATGGTAACTACCCCTCTTGTGCCTGCCATGTCGATGCCATTACTGCATCCGCCTGCTCCTCCCTGGTTTAATAAGGTCCTTAAGGGGTCAACCAGTGCACCATACACTTTAAAATTTGTCCTCAGCAGTTCTACTTGGGCCAAGTAAAAGTGGCCCATTATAATTTCCCTACTTGCTGTAGAGGCTCTGGTTCAGGCTGACTTCCTTTTCGAGGCTCTTCAAAGAACCTGCCCTTACATCTTCCGCTGCTTCACCACTGCTTTGCCTCAAGCAAGTTTTTAATAACCCACCAGTGGCAGCTCCAGACGGGCCAATGAAAGTGGGTAACACAGCGTTATCAGCAGAGGAATGATGACACTGTCTGACTCTAGTCCTATGCCTCTATTGTATAAGAAAATGTCCTGTCTCCTGACTACAGTTCTGTCTCATCCTCCAGCTTGCTACTTCCTGACTACTAATCCGTTAATGACCACTGGCTACATTCCTGACTCCACTACAGCACATCTGCTGCCAATCGGTGACTATTCTAGGGACCGTGACTTGGGAATCTTACCGGGAAAGTCCGTACCTCCTTGTGGTGGTTGAGAGTAAAGAATGGGGAGATTACTAAAGGCCTTTTTAGCAAATGCTCATTCATCAGCTGATCTGCTCATTTATGTGGCCAAAAAAAATGCTCGCTAGTTGGCAGCACATAAACAGGGAGATGTGCTGCTGACATGAAGGAAATGCGTGCGGAAGAACTATCGTAGTACCGAACGCTCGACTGCATATTTAACCGATCAATCCTCCTTGTGAAAGGAACAAACCAGCGCCGATCAATGAGCTGTCTAGTTGATCAGCGCTCGTTTTCACAGCCCATATCGGGCCGTGCAAAAGGACCCTTAGACCTCCCTTATTCTAGCCAGTGCCAAACTGATTGTGGCTTAGAGGATCCAATCCCGGGTGAAAAGTGTAACAATAGGGTGCTGAATTACAGCTCTGTAAAACTCAAGAGGTTCTAAGGAGCCATAATACTCCTGTATGCATATGCCCTTAGCCATCTAAAAGAAAATAAAAAAACTTCTTGTGTTATATACATTTTTTTTTAACAATATTAAAAATGTATTTCTAGATCACATGTAGCAACAACTACAAACTTGTCCTGAAATAATCAGTGAACATATAATACATAAAGATAAAGCATTTTTACATTTGAAACACTGCTTTGAAAATATCCAGGAGATGTAAGTAATTGTTGTCTCATGTCTGCACATATTCTAATGCTCATGCATTTTTTTCATTTATCCCCCGTCTGTTTGAAATCCTGCCAACCTGCAGATGCAAACACCTGGGAGAAGAAACTACCTGAGTATTCCCTGAGGGTATTATTTCTCATTTGCCTTTTTTTTGTCTTATAAACATTCTGCTTCAAACATGTAATTGTCAAGTAATAATAACTGACATTAAACTGTAGCATTGAATGTAAAATCTAATTTTGGTATATGAGGTCATCTTCAAACTGTTCTTTGAAATTTTCATATTTAATTCTTCTGTAATTTCATTGGGGACATGGCAGACAAGCAGTAAACTCCGACAAATGTTGACATTTTTCTCTTGTGAATTACTAATCTTTAGGAGATCTTCTAAATACTAATTTCCAGAATTTTACTCAATCATTCTCTATTGGTGTAAGAACTAAATATCTTATAAACGATACTGAAATATGCTATTATATGCACCAAGTCACAATTTTATATTTTTTTTTTTTTTTAAATAAAACGAGTGCTAGACTGTACTATTGCATGCCTCAGATTTCACATGGAGGCATAAGGCTATGTTTTTAAATTTTCATTCATATGTAATCTGTGAGGGAAAAAAATGTGGCCTGGTCCAAAGCACTGATTCTTGCTAAGACTACGGTGGCGTATAAAGGCATCTTACCGCGGCACACAGAGTGCCTATGGCTTTGTAAAACTAAACCATAGGGACTCCAGGTGTCAACATACTGGGTCCACGCACACAGCTCTGCCATGTACATGAGGCCTTAAAGGGTTAAAATGATCTAAGATTTATTCATTTCAGTGCTGGACCCAGGAATTCAAAGATGACAATTTTTGTGTTTTCTCTATATTAAAGTATATGGGAAAACAAAGGAGCTAGCCAGGAAAAAGAACCACCAAGGCCGGGACCTGTTTAAAATGTTAGTTTTGCTGAAATTAATCAAAAAATATTCTGTAGGAGATAGGATTTAGGTTCATATTAGAGACACAGACATGGTGGTCTATATGTTTATGTATAGTTACAGCTGGTAAACTTCATATAGATACTCTATATAGATATCCTAATTTTCACTCAGTCTTTACATACAGATTGAAAGGGGTCCATTTGATTTAATGTACTAGTCCATTATAACACGTAAGCCTCTTTTATTTTTTGCTTTCTAGTAAATAAAATTTTTAAAAATATACTAATGTCTTGCCTCTGAAAATTGGCAAAAACTTTTGGATTGTGTCAGAGCAGTGGAAATAGTGATGGCAATTTTGTACACTGTAATGAACCTAGATTATACAATCATTCAGCAAATATTCAGATGTCCTTTATGTTTGGTTCTGAAATTGTACTTTATGTTCAAAATTACAACCATCAATCTTTTTGTAGAAGAACAAAAGCATGTCTTGTTTTTTTCGTTTTCCTTTTTTTACCAACAGTATAAGGACTATTTCAATTAGCTTCCAGTGGCTTTGTAAAACGAGTCTGAAAGAAATGGATCAGAATAGAGAAAGTTGGGGGCTAGTACACTTTCTCCACAGGCTAACACAATAGAACTAGTATTTCAAAGATGTGGAGAAAAGAAGACTTTGCAATGGTGTGCCAGTGACAGCGGGCGATATAGGCTGTTTGAATGTGCTCCTGTTACAGTACTCTTTATCAAAGGATGATGAAGCAACCCCGCAATTTCATATTAAGTAAAGATAAATCTCAGTAAAATGTTGGAAACAGTTGTTTCTTTAACATATACGTGTGTACTCCTATATCTAGTATTCTGTTTCATTCTCTCTGTTCCACTATGTGTGGATTAGGATGCATCAAAATCAGTATTTTAGATATAACTATTATCAGGGTTTAAAAACTACTTGCATTTTTAGCACCAACCCCCCTCCCCCCAAAAAATCACAAAAAATATATATAAATAAAAAAATGAACAAGTAATATAATTATTTGTCTATTTTGTTGCACAAACATACCTTAATGTGAACCTTCACTTAGAGAGAGAGAGAGAGAGTGAGGGAAAGAGCGAGGGAGAGAGCGAGGGAAAGAGCGAGGGAGGGAGAGGGAGAGAGAGAGAGAGAGAGAGAGAGAGAGAGATTAACAAAATACCTTCAATTTTTTATCAGGTCTTTTTTGGTTCTGTTGGTTTAGAACACTAGCAATAAAAAACTGCTATTTAAAAAACTGCTATCCAAGCGAATAACACAGAAAAGCTTTACATAGCGGGCTGAAAGATCCACCAATAAACCTGAGCTATTGAGTTACTGATAACATCAGCACCAGGGAGTAGAGGAGTGATCATTAGATGAGAAGTTCTCTTTTCCAGGACACTAAAAGGATCCATTGCTAACAGCAACCATAGGTTTCAGATGTGTTATGTTTATTGTTTATCCCATTGCAGACCAAGTCCAACCTTCTTTCTGTTCCATGTATCAAGAAAGTCAAACTTTCATATTTTTTTTTTCACGTTATATAAGCATAATTTATGACTTAAAGAGGCTCTGTCACCAGATTTTGCAACCCCTATCTGCTATTGCAGTAGATAGGCGCTGCAATGTAGATTACAGTAACAGTTTTATTTTTTAAAAACGAGCATTTTTGGCCAAGTTATGACCATTTTTGTATTTATGCAAATGAGGCTTGCAAAAGTACAACTGGGCGTGTTTAAAAGTAAAAGTACAACTGGGCGTCTATTATGTGCGTACATCGGGGCGTTTTTACTTCTTTTCCTAGCTGGGCGTTCTGACGAGAAGTATCATCCACCTCTCTTCAGAACGCCCAGCTTCTGGCAGTGCAGACACAGCCGTGTTCTCGAGCTAGTATGGGGACGAGTGCTTTTACTACGATCGCTAGTCCCAATACATTTGTACCATATCGGCATGTTTACGCAGGGAGATGTGCTGCCGACAACGATTTCTATTTTACACATTTAAAACGATTGCTCGTTCATCTGCTGATCGCTTCCCTGTTTACACAGGGCAATTACCGCGAGAAGAATGCTCATGTGCCCGATAATTAGCCAGTATAAAAGGGCCTTTAGTCTGCTCGGATACCTCAGTGATATAATAGTTTTTGGGATATTTAAATAATACATTGTATTTACCTGTTTTACTGACTTAGGCTGGATTCTCACGTGCATGTTCGGTTCGTAAAGGACAGAACGCATTTCGGCCGCAAGTCCCGGACCGAATACACTGCCCGGAGCCGGGCTCCTAGCATCATAGTTATGTACGACGCTAGGACTCCCTGCCTCTCTGTGGAACTTCTGTCCCATACTGAAAACATGATTACAGTACGGGACAGTTGTCCCGCAGCGAGGCAAGGACTCCTAGCGTCGTACATAACTATGATACTAGGAGCCCGGCTCCCTGCAGTGTGTTCGGTCCGGGACCTGCGGCCGAAATACGTTCCGTCCTTTACGGACCGAACATGCTCGTGTGAATCCAGCCTTAGTAATACAAGTTACTTTTTTTCCACTTAAGGGAAGACCCATTGTCTCTGGCATTGACAGTGTGTCACAAAATTCTAGTGTCTATGTGGACAGGATCCTGAGGCCATTTGTCACGGCACTTCCATCATATGACCGTGACACTATGGAGGTTCTGAGAAAGCTTGAGGGCATCAGAGTTGATTCTGGTGTCTTCTTGGCGAGCCTTGATGTAGAGGCTCTCTACAGCTCCATTCCACATTCCCTTGGGTGTGGAGCTGTGGAGTACTTTCTGAAAGAGAGAGGTGCTCAGTTTCATGCACACAATCAATTTGTGCTTTCGCTGCTTCACTTTGTGCTTGAGCACAATTTCTTTGTCTTCGAACGCAAATTCTTCCACCAGATCAGGGGAGTGGCTATGGGCAGCCCTTGTGCTCCTACCTACGCCAACCTCTACTTGGGCTGGTGGGAGAGGGAATTTGTATTCTGTGATAGAATGGAGGGGTTTATTTCTTCCATTTTACTGTGGATAAGATTTATTGATGACGTCTTCATACTGTGGTCGGGCACGACGGCGGAATTTAAAGAATTTGTGTCCATCTTAAATATCAATGACCTTGGTCTCTTTTTCACCTCGGAGATCAGGGACAATAAGATAACATTTCTTGGTATTCAGATAGAGAAGACGGATCAGGGCCACATCAAGACAGAGATGTTCAGGAAAAGCACTTCCACGAATAGTTTGCTAAGATGGGACAGCTGGCATCCTAGACCTCTAAAGATGGGGATACCCAAAGGACAGTAGATTAGAGCTAGGCGCAACTGTACGACTATGTCCAATTTTAAGACATTCGAGCACAGGGGGTACCCTAGGGATGTATTGAAATCGGCGTACCAGCACGCCATGGTGGCTGACAGGGAATCCCTACTTAACTCGAGGTTACGCTCAAGGGAGGATAACACCATGAGAATAATTGGCACCTATGATGCTGCGCATCAGGAGGTTAGAAAAATACTTACCTCATACTGGGACATCCTCACAGCTGACCCTGATGTAGGCAATATGGTCGGAAACTGGCCCCAAATCAAATTTCGTAGAGTCCGAAATTTAAAGGACCGATTGGTACACAGTCATCTGGAAGGTGCTGGTGCTACTACGTGGCTTTCTACCAACACTGTGGGCTCATACCAATGTGGTCGATGTAAAGCGTGTACTTCTGTTCTTAAGAGCAAGACCTTCAAGAGCAATGTAACAGGAGATGTGTTCCACAACAGTGCAATTATCAATTGCCTTACTAAAGGGGTGGTATACCTCATCACGTGTAACTGTGGGTTGCAATATGTGGGTAAAACAAAAAGGGAATTCAGACGTAGAATTCGTAACCACATTTGTGACATTAATGGCAGAATTGACACTGCCGTCTCAAGGCATGTGTTGGACTGTCACTTGGGAGACTCCTCTGTTATTAAATTCCAAGGTATGGAACATGTAAAAGCACCAATTAGGGGAGGTGATTGGGATAGACGTATCCTACAGAAGGAGGCCCAGTGAATTTTCAGGATGCAAACCATCAAACCACTGGGCCTTAATGAATCTATCTCCTATCTTCCATTCCTCTAATATACTGGTTGCCTTATAACAGTGTCTCGTCTGTACACGGCTGTGTCCAGTAATGATACTATGCGTTTTACCATTGTAATGCATTAATACTATGTGTTTTACCATCGTAATGCATTAGCACTCCTCGCTAGATCATTACACTCCATTTGGATTGCCTTTCTATAACGGGTCATGCTTCACCATTTTACTGTATTGGCGCTGTGTCTGGCAATGACACTAGTTGCTTTGCCATCATATTGCATTAACACTCCTTGCTAGACCATGACACTCCCCTCGGATTGTCTTTCTGCTACGGGTCATGCTCCACTATTTTACTGTGTTAGCGCTCCTCGCACGGTCATGGCACTCTCTTTGGATTGTCTTTTTACAACAGTTTATCGGTTCTGCACTCTTCGTTCACGATTTTAGTAATCTAATTTGATAAGCTCTCTTTTTGCTGTCGCACAGCGTCCGTTCTGGTGCTGTGTCGGCCCTGTATGTTTGGCCGTCTTTAGCTCCCCCTGTTACTAAGGATGCGGTATGCATCGATCAATTTGGCCGTGTGGTTACTAGGGAGCCGTCCATATGGATGGGCGTCAGTTTAGACGTTGTAGAATCCTATTGGTTTGGCTCGATACTGCTCGAAGCTTGGGAGGTGGGGCCTGGGATGTATAAGACTTCAGTATTTCCCCGGCGTGTACTGGGACCGATATCAGTTGTCTCGTGCGCGCCGTAAATAAATGAACAGCGTAACACATGCTGACCGGCACTTTGTTAATATAACCAGAATAACTAGACAATTCATACCCCTGAGGACACTCCCCTATGTGGTGCAGAAACGCGTTGGGAAGTGTGTTTGTTATATCTGTGGCAATCAGATTGACTTAAATATTTGCCAGCACACGTGGCAAGACAATGCTAAAAATTCTATGCTGTATGTCTATTTCACGCAGGCTTTCGTGTGCAATTTGGATCTGGTTGCCAACGCCTGTATCTGGATCTTTTGGCACTTGATGCCCTACTATTTTTAATGATAAATTTTGACAATTAAAATTTATTTTAAACGTTTACACAGGCAGAATAATTGTATCTTAATAAAGAGAAACGTATACCTACTACACTGCTAATTTTGAATTTTACTTTTTTTCCCCTTTCATTTAAAAAAAATAAATACAAATAAAATAAAAAATAGATGGGGATTTCTTTTAATTTAAAACAACAAAAAATATACTTTTTGTTTCTTTTTATTATTACTTCCAAAATAAGATAACTTCAGTCTGGTGAGTTGTGCTTTATACAGAAGAATATGCATGATTTGTTGCAAGGATATTCATGATGGTAATACTTTTCTGTATTCCTTGCCATTCAAAGAGTTCCAAAAATTTTTGGCCAAACCAAAATCTATTGTTTCTGGTAAACTGCTTTTTATTGACAGTTTTAATCAATAACAATAATCATAACAAAGGTACATTAAGACCATGTCACTTAAAAGTTATAAGAATAACATCTGTCAATATGAATAAAAGCACAGAACCAATAAAATAAATTGCCGCGGTATAGGCTCCAGACGCTGTGAAAAGTAGTTCCACGTAGGACCTAAAAAGTACTAAATTGCGGCAAAAGACCCTAAAGAAGTAAAAAGGGGAAGGTGTGGAAAATAAAGGAAAAAAATGGGGGTGGAGAGGGAGGAATAGAGGAAAGAAGACAACTCACAATAACCTTCTTTTAGTATTTATTGAACAATCCAAAATTACATTTCGGTCGAGGAGCAAAAACAGACCCAATTGTACCATGTTTTAGTAAAGGTGTCATAACAGGCTCTATTTAATGCAGTCAATTCTTCCATGTGCATTATATGGTCATAACATTCTAAGAATTCCATTCTGAAAGAGATTGAGCATGACTTGACTCTAGCGGCTCCAATAAAGTGACGGAGCAATCATTTCTTTGCCTAGGAATTGCCCCATGCAAAAGCAACAGTAATGCCATTTTAGAAGAGGGTACAAGCGATCCACTACATACAGTATTATAAAGGGAAAAAAATTGTCTTCAAAAAGAGTTGGAGAATTGGGCCCTCTCACCAGATGTGCATATGAGGGCCTTTGTTGGCGAGACAATGTCAACAGGTACCAGATGATGGAGGAAAGAAAGATCTTATGAAGAGTTACAGGACCCCTATACCAGCGAGACAGAATTTTATAGTTTTGCTCTTGACACCTCCAAGATATAATACATTTGTGCGTAAGGCAAAAATGTTTTACTTTTTCCCTTAAGCGAAAGAGACCTGTTGACATTCTTAATTAGCAATAAAGGGAAGATCCGGCAATATGGCAGAATCATCCCCACCGTCCCTCAGCAATGTCTAGACCCAGGATATGGTATGAGAAGGAGATGACTGCTGAAGGCACAGTTTTTCAATTAAGAAACAAAAAAGTGTAGACAAGGGGAAGAGTTTTGAAATAAAATGTTAAAATTGGGTATATAGTAACTATTCCCTGTCCGGAGAAAAAGATAGGTCTGATAGTGAACATAGTTCCAACCGATATAGGATATCTCGTACCCTGGGGCTTGGAGATACTGGCAATTCAAACTGGGACGACTGTCCAGTCTCCACACCAAACTGTCAATTATTAATGAGGGGAGTGAGAGGTCCCGGTTGCGAGGATAGCGGTCATCTATGGAGGATTCAATCCCATAATTGTGACCAAATTCTGGGCTAGATAGGGAGCGGTGACAAACGTCATTCGGTAGGAAGGAGTGATCCACAGAAGGATGGCCGGATAATCAGAGCAGCAGAAGTTTCTAGTGCCACCTATTGTTTGATGTTGAGGTTATGAAATAGATACAGAAAACAGGAGCCACTAGCTGCCTTGTGATATAAATCAAGGTCAGACAGACCAATGCCCCCAGCGGATTTGTGACGAACCAAGGCTTTATAGCTTATTCTCGGTGTTGATCTTTCCAAATTAAACAACTGGCAATAGAGTTGAGCTTAATAAAAATGGCCGGTGTATTGGGATTGGCAGTAAGGTATAAAATCCGATAAAGAATGTCAAACCAAGGAGTTAAATTGGCATTTTAAGGGTAGACTCAATTTTAAAGCAGCCATCATGTTTTGTGAGAGAGACATTGTGTTTTAACTTTAAAGTTACTGGTGGCTCAAAATTCCTCAAATTCAGAGAGAATGACAGGAAGAGTATAGGAGAAGTAACATATAAGAGCATGTCATCCGCATATACTGATAGCATACAACTGTGAGGCCCAACACATATACCCAGGATGAATCCATTGTTGTGAAATGCAACTGCTAGGTGTTCCATGGTCAAAACATAGAGTAACAGGGACAAGGGACAACTTTGCTCAGTGCCATAAAATATAGGAAATTAGTCAGTCAAGGTTCCATTTATTCAGACTTGAGCAGTGGAGAGGCTGTGTAACATCATCACAAGTGCAAGCATTGCAGGACCCAGACATATGCCTTCCAAAGGGGTTTGCAGGAAATCTGAACTAACCCTGTCAAATGCATTTTTGGCGTCAGTTGAAATAAGGCCTTTAGCTTAAGCATGGCCCATCAAGTAAACAGTTTTCAGGGTATAATCCCAAGCTTCCCATTTAGTGACCAACCCCACTTAAGCAACGTAAATGAGATTGGGGAAGGAGGTTTTGGAGAAGTAGGGCAATGATCTTAAAATATAATTTAAGTCGATGTTAATCAAAGAGATCAGCCTATAATTACTGTAGATAGTTGGGTCTTTTCCAGCTTTGGGGAGTACAGTGCACAGAGGGCCCAAAAAGGAAATATAGAGCCACTGAACACATTTTGTAAAAGCTGCGCCCCAGCATCACCTCTCTCCATAGTATGAAGATAAAACACCTGTAGGTATTATAACACGTGGCATTGGCACCAGAGTAGAGAGGAACAGCCACAGTCAATATAGTATAATGTAAACCACATAAAAATGTGGACCAAGGATCCATAGTAGGCCCAAAAGGCCCAAATAGGTGACCAAAATATCAGAAACTAAGGTTACTGTAACGGGCAGTTACCAAACAGCCAAAACAAAGATTACAGAATGACTGTAACAGTCTTGAAACCTCAAGCCCATTGGACAGGTAAAGATCCAGGGGATTACGTTCACAGTTTATGTAATGGCTTGCAGAGAAACGTGTCGAATCTGTTCTTAGAGCCTCTTATTGAAATTTGATGTTTCTCCCAGCTTGGAGGGTCCAGAAGTTGTGGCAGCTGAGGTCAAGCAGGAAGGGAAACCATGGGAAGCTCCAGGATGCTCAGAAATTTAGGCAAATCTCCGAAGTAGTGGAAGGTTGCCAATTTTACTTGATGGTTAGCAGATAGCTGGAAGCTAAAGCCCCAGCAGAATAAAATGTTTCTGGGGGTAAGTTCCCAGTAGCGGTTTAAAGGCTCTCCTGAGCAGCAGGGTATGTCTAGCAAGATCCGGAAAAAGTATGATTTGAGAGTCCAATTTGTGACATGACCTACTGAAGCTACAGCCATAATCTGCTCTTTTATCTGATAAAAAAAGGAGCTCTGCAGAATACACTGTGGGGCTGTTCATTATCCGCAGTTTTAGGCCCAAGTGTGTAATGGATCCTGTCCACCTCAATTGGGGAAGAGTGGGATCATAATGCAAGTCCGCAAAAAGTAATTAGGCAGTGGCATGCAAGTCTTTGGGGAGCACCGACTTAGACAGACCCCTTACCCTAAAACAATGAAGGGTTATCACAGCACCAGAGATCAGTGCAAAATAGCGGGTGCAAGCCTCAAGGGAACCTGATCCAAAGTCCCACAAATGGTATCCACAAAGAAGAGAGAGACGAGGCAGCACTTCCAAAATAAATGGGAATTTTAGTGATGGTCGGTGAATAAAATTTCCATTTATTTTGGAAGTGCTGCCTCGTCTCTCTCATCTTTGTGGATACCCCTTACCCTGACATTATTTAGCTGGTGATGATTTTCCAAGTCCTCCTAACATGACATCAGATCCTGAATTATAGAAGAATGGGACTGTATAACCAAAAGTTTTTTGTCTAGCTAATCTAGTAAAGCCTTATGAGCAAATTCAATATCTGCAACTCTGTAGCCTAGTTATCTCAGACTCTATCTACTTTTTGTAAGAGGCCACCAAACCTAAGCCATACCTTTCTATGTCCCCCTTCGTACGGAATGATTTGAGATAGGATTTTAGGTTTTCAGGTCCTAATCCTCATCAGAGTGCATAGCAGTAAAGGCCTTGGCTAGAGAGGGAGCAGGAGACAGGCACGGGCTGCAGGAGATCTTGGAAATGCTGCTGGCAGCAGACGGGGAGGCCACATGGCCAAAATACTGCGGGATGGTGCTGGGTTCCGTGGCCACCAGAGCGGTATGTAGCATGGGCTGGGTTTTCCTGGGAAGTTCTGGGCATTGTATGGCTGTCTCGGAAGTCAGATAGAGAATGATGCCGCCTGAGCTCAACCGAGACACTTTTTTATATATGTCAGGTCAATCAAACAAGTCATAAAAATCAGCTCCATATAAACTGGGAATTGCACTGGTCCCAATATTGAATGAATATGTCATAATAGTTTTCTTTATATCCTACTTTTTATCCATGTTTCGTTGGTTATGATTCGCCCTATTGCCTGTTTTAGCATATACACTCCAGGCTGTAATGTCTTTGTGATCTTTACTGCCCAAAGTCCTAGTGTTGACCTGGCTTAAAGGGGTTGTCCCAAGAATAAAAGTTATCTCCTAACCGCTGGGACCCCCACCGTTCACAAGAATGGGGGTCATGTTCCTTTGATTGAAAGGAGTGGCAGGTCGCCCTTGTGCCCTGCCCCTCCATTCACTGTCTATGGGACTGCCTGTCAGCTATCTCTGGACACACAGGTGCTGGGATTGTTAGAAGACACTCTGATACCAGCACCTGTGTGTCCATCACATGATCATGGACAGAATTTTATCCAATAAAAGTAAATAATGAATGCTACTACAGAATAACAACAAGCAGAGATCTGAAAACCCTGAGGAATTATTACAGAAAGTATATTGGAAAATTGTATAAGTTGTAATTATACAAAACATAACATTCATTTGCTAAAACCAGACAGCTTCTTTGCTGAACTTTAGGAAATGCGAAGATAAAGGAATAAAAGGAAATCCATACAGTATGGTAGAATTTAATAGGAACTGTAGACATACCAGACACATCACTTAAATAGCTTTAGGGCAGATATCAGAACACATGAAAAATAAGTAAAGATAACTGCTGAGACATGCACATGTTTGAACTAGGGTGGGGGTAGGCCTAAATTGCACTAGTCTCTAAGAAAAAAACTGAGAATTCTATGCAAAGCAGGTAAACTCTTAGCATTATTTGCTTCAATGTAGTTATTAACTACTGCCTCCTTGTACCTGGATAGATTTAAAAAGGCTGTATGGGATTAGAAATAGGAGCTTTTTTTTCCCAGAGACATAGCCACTCTTGTCCATGGGCTGTGTCTGGAATTGCAGATGGGGACAAGCGCATATCCTAGAATGATGCTATTTCTGGATAAAAAAATTCAAACCCTTTTTTCAAATCTTCAACAACCCCTTTAAAGCGGATCTGTCACTTCTTTATGCTGCCCGGATTTTAGCGTGCTATCACTTATTTAGGGATGTTAAAGAGGCTCTGTCACCAGATTTTGCAACCCCTATCTGCTATTGCAGCAGATCGGCGCTGCAATGTAGATTACAGTAACGTTTTTATTTTAAAAAACGAGCATTTTTGGCCAAGTTATGACCATTTTTGTATTTATGCAAATGAGGCTTGCAAAAGTCCAAGTGGGCGTGTTTAAAAGTAAAAGTCCAAGTGGGCGTGTATTATGTGCGTACATCAGGGCGTTTTTACTACTTTTACTAGCTGGGCGTTCTGACGAGAAGTATCATCCACTTCTCTTCAGAACGCCCAGCTTCTGGCAGATCACGCTGTGACGTCACTTCCCCAGGTCCTGCATCATGTCGGACGAGCGAGGACACATCGGCACCAGAGGCTACAGTTGATTCTGCAGCAGCATCGGCGTTTGCAGGTAAGTCGATGTAGCTACTTACCTGCAAACGCTGATGCTGCTGCAGAATCAACTGTAGCCTCTGGTGCCGATGTGTCCTCGCTCGTCCGACACGAAGCAGGACCTGCGGAAGTGACGTCACAGCGTGATCTGCCAGAAGCTGGGCGTTCTGAAGAGAAGTGGATGATACTTCTCGTCAGAACGCCCAGCTAGTAAAAGTAGTAAAAACGCCCCGATGTACGCACATGATACACGCCCACTTGGACTTTTACTTTTAAACACGCCCACTTGGACTTTTGCAAGCCTCATTTGCATAAATACAAAAATGGTCATAACTTGGCCAAAAATGCTTGCTTTTTAAAAATAAAAACGTTACGGTAATCTACATTGCAGCGCCTATCTGCTGCAATAGCAGATAGGGGTTGCAAAATCTGGTGACAGAGCCTCTTTAAGTAATTGCTGAGTGTTTATATCTTATACTTGCGGCGCACGGCCAGCAATGCAGCCGATGAGTCCACGTATATTCTTATATTAATGCTGCCTTTCCCTTTTTCTCCAGCCGCTGATTGACACTTTTCTCCCTATGCTCAGTAATAAGCATAAAAGTGTGAATGACTGGCTGGAGGGCTAGGGGAGACGGGGCAGTGTGAATATATGAAAATATTGGGACTCATCGGTTGCATCACTGACCACGTGCCGTAAGTATGAAGTATAAATTCTCAGCAACAACTTAAAGAGGATCTGTCACCACATTATAAGTGCCCTATCTCCTACATAAGGAGATCGGCGCTATAATGTAGGTGACAGTAATGCTTTTTATTTAAAAAAATGATCTATTTTTGCCACTTTATTAGCGATTTTAGATTTATGCTAATGAGTTGCTTAATGCCCAAGTGGGCGTATTTTTACTTTAGACCAAGTGGGCGTTGTACAGGGGAGTATATGATGCTGACCAATCAGCGTCCCGCACTCCTCTCCATTCATTTACTCAGCGCATAGGGATCCTGCTAGATCCTTATGTGCTGTCTTATACTTACACATTAACAATACTGAAGTGTTTAGACAGTGAATAGACATTCCACGGAATGTCTATTCACAATCTCTGCACTTCGTTACTCTGTCTGTGGTAGTTAGAGCAGAGGACGCGTAATCTCGTTGCAACCTGTCATTTACAGCGAGATCCCGTGAGATCACGCTTCCTCTGCTGTAACTACCACAGACAGAGTAACAAAGTGCAGAGATTGTGAATAGACATTCCGTGGAATGTCTATTCACTGTCTAAACACTTCAGTATTGTTAATGTGTAAGTATAAGACAGCACATAAGGATCTAGCAGGATCCCTATGCGCTGAGTAAATGAATGGAGAGGAGTGCATGATGCTGATTGGTCAGCGTCATACACTCCCCTGTACAACGCCCACTTGGTCTAAAGTAAAAATACGCCCACTTGGGCATTAAGCAACTCATTAGCATAAATCTAAAATCGCTAATAAAGTGGTAAAAATAGATCATTTTTTTAAAATAAAAAGCATTACTGTCACCTACATTATAGCGCCGATCTCCTTATGTAGGAGATAGGGCACTTATAATGTGGTGACAGAGCCTCTTTAACATCACAAAATAAACGATAGCACAGTGAAATGAGCGTCAGTCACTTCTTTATACTGTCCCCAGACAGGACAGAATAAAGACGTAAAAGATTCGCTATAAAGAAACACATAATTTTAAACTTCTATCAAGGAAACCTCTACAATGGTGGAAGTCCCTACTTTCACAGAGATTGCCCACATTGACATTAAAAATCTTGTTACTTGATCCTAATCAACAAACTACAAAGTGCAGTCTTTTCGGCGTGTACTGTTACTAGCAAAGTATTTGTTTGAATTCTGTTGCTAAGGAGCAATCGAGAGAACTTTAAAAGCTCTTTAACCCCTTCAGGACCCAGCCAGTTTTGGCCTTCAGGACACAGCCGATTTTTTCAAATCTGACGTGTTACTTTATGTGGTAATAACTTCGGAATGCTTTTACCTATCCAAGCGATTCTGAGATTGTTTTCTCATGACATGTTGTACTTTATGTTCGTGAAAAAATTTGATTGATAAATTCGGTATTTATTTCTGAAAAACACCAAAATTTTGAGAATTTTCGAAATTTAAACGTATCTTCTTGTAAGATAGATATTAATACCACACAAAAAAGTTACTAGTTAACATTTCCCATATGTCTACTTTGTTTGCCTAGTTTTTTGAATGTCCTTTTATTTTTCTAGGACTTAGAACTTTAGCAGCAATTTCTCATATTTTAAAGAAAATTTCAAAAGGCCATTTTTTCAGGGACCAGTTCAGTTCTGAAGTGGCTTTGAGGGCCTTATATATTAGAAAATCCCCATAAATCACCCCATTTTGAAAACTGCACCCCTCAAGGTATTCGAATCAGCATTCACAATGTGTTTTAACCCGTTAGGCGTTTCACAGGAATTAAAGCAAAGTAGAGGTGAGATTTACTAATTTTGTTTTTTGCCAAAATTCATTTCTAATACATTTTTCTTTTGTAACACCGAAGGTTTTACCCGAGAAATACAACTTAATATTTTATTGCCCAGATTCTGCAGTTTTTAGAAATATCCCACATGTGGCCCTAACATGTGCACTAATGGACTGACACACAAGCCTCAGAAGCAAAGGAGCGCCTAGTGGATTTAGGGGCCGCCTTTTTTTTTAGAATATATTTTCGGCACCTTGTCAGATATGTAGAGGTCTTGTGGTGCCAAAACAGTGGAAACACCCCCAAAGTGACCCCATTTTGGAAACTACACCTCTCAAGGAATTTATCTAGGGGTATAGTAAGCATTTTGACCACACAGGTTTTTTTCGCTAAATATATTGAAATTAGTCTATAAAAATGAAAATGTACTTTTTTTCGGAAAAAAACATAGAAATTTTTATAACATTTACAAGGAATAACGAAGAAAATTCACCCCAACATTTATAAAGCAATGTCTCCCGATTACGGCAATACCCCATATGTGGTAATAAACTGCTGATTGGACCCACAGCAGGGCTCAGAAGGGAAGGAGCGCCATTTGGATTTTGGAGCACAGATTTTGCTGGAATGATTTTCGGTGCCATGTCAGATTTGCAATGCCCAGGAGGGACCAAAACAGTGGAAACACCCCAAAAGTGACCCCATTTTGGAAACTACACCGCTCAAGGAATTTATCTAGGGGTTTAGTTAGCATTTTGACCACACAGGTTTTTTCCAGAATGTAGTGGAATTAGGCCGTGAAAATGAAAATATACTTTTTTTTCTGAAAAAACAGACATTTTTAACTTTTACAAGGAACAAAGGAAAAATTTTGCTGGATTGGTTTTCGGTGCCGTGTCACGTTTGCAACGCCCTGGAGGGGCAAAAATAGTGGAAACCCCCCAAAAGTGACCCCATTTTGGAAACACACCTCAAGGAATTTTTCTAGGGGTATAGTGAGCATTTAGACCCCACGGGTCTTTTGCAGAATTTATTAGAATTAGGCTGCGAAAATGAATATCACTATTTTTTCCACTAAAATGTTGAGTTTTCTCATTTTCACAAGGGATAGAGGAGACGAAAACAACCAATTTTTGTAAAGCAAATTCTACCGAGCACGGAAATACCCCACATGTGGTCATACGTGTTTTTCATTAGAAATGAATTAACTCTTTCAGGACTGACCCATTTTTCGCTTTCTTATTTTCGTTTTTCACTCCCCGCCTTCCAAGAGCCATAACTTTTTTATTTTTACATCAGTATTGTGTTGTGAGGGCTTATTTCTTGCGGGAGGAGTTGTAGTTTCTATTGACACCATTTAAAGTAACATAAAATGTACTGGGAAACTGAAAAAAAAATCTTTGCGGGCCGAAATTGTAAAAAAAAATCTCATTCCATGTTTTGGGGATTTCGTTTTTACAGCTTTCGCCGTGCGGTAAAAACGAAAACGTTACTTTATTCTGCGGCTCAATACAATTACGGTGATACCAAATTTATATAGTTTTTTTAATATTATACTACTTTTACAAAGAAAAATCTAATTGTTAAAATAAAAATTGTTTTGTTTCACCACATTCTGAGAGCCGTAACTTTTTTTATTTTTCGGTTAATTGAGCAGTAGGAGGTCTTATATTTTGCGGGTCGAGCTGTAGTTTTTATTGGTATCATTTTTTGGTACATAGAAAGTGATCAAAAAGTTATATTACATTTTTTTTGAGAGCTAAGTTGACAAAAAAAACTGAGATTTTGGCGGTTTAAATTATTTAAGTTTTTTACGGTGTTCACCGCGCGAGTTAAACAATGATGTATTGTAATAGTTCGGCCTTTTACGGACTTAGCGATACCAATTTTGTTTATTTTTTTTACATTACTTTAGAAGAAAAATGGGAAAAGGTTTTTATTTAACTTTCAAATTTTTTTTCTCTCTACTAATAACTAATTACTAATAATACTCTTTAATTCTTATGCACATTTTATTACTCCCCTTAGGGGACTTGAACCAGTGATCATTGGATCACTGGTACAATATACTGCAATACTAATGTATTGCAGTATATTGTTATTTTTACAGGCTTCTGTAACCGCACGATCGCTGTTCCTGTCCGTTAGTCCCGGGTGTCAGCTGTAATACACAGCCGACACCTGCAGCGTATGGAGTGGGCTCAGCACGTGAGCCCACTCCATACATCAACCCCCGCACCATGATGGGCAATTAAGTCATAGTGCGCAAAGGGGTTAATGCACAGCGGATGGTTCAAAGTGAATATTGCAAATTTCCACTGATATGCCATTTTAGTGCATAATATTTTGTGCCCAGTTTGTGCCACTGAAGACAAATACCTCATAAAACATCTCCCGGGTATGGCGATGCCATATATCTGGGCGCAAACTGCTGTTTGGGCACGCTGCAGGGCTCAGAAGGGAGGGAGCGCCATTTTGCTTTTGGAGCGCAGATTTTGCTTGGTAGTAGTTCTGTTTGGTGTTTTGCTGGTATTTCGGTTTATGATGTGGGGCATATGTAATCTGTGTGGAGTACATCAGGGCATAATAAGAGGGTATAATGATGGGGTAAATAAATAATAATTCATAGATGTGTGGCCAGAGTCACACTGATAAATGGCGCCCGATCTTATCCGCTTTTGGAACACTGCACATTTTGCATCGTCATATTCTGGGAGCCAGAACGCCTTTATTTTTTCACCACCGGAGCTGTGTGAGGGCGTGTTTGTTGTGGTACAATATGTAGTTTTCATTGGTACCATTTTGGGGTACATGCGATTTTTTGATCACTTCTTATTCATTTTTTTTGCAAGCCGGGTGACCAAAATCAAGCAATTCTGACATTGTTTTTCAGTTAATTTTGTTGCGGCGTTCACCATGCGCTATAAATGACAATTTTACTTTATTCTGCCGGTCGATACGATTATGGCGATACCATATGTATGTAGTTTTTTTTTTATGTTTTGCAGCGTTTGCGCAATAAAATCACTTGTTTATAAAATATTTTATTTTCTGTGTCACCATATTCTGAGAGCCATAACTTATTTATTATTTAGTCAAAAAAGCTGTGTATGGGTTTGTTTTTTGCGGGACGGGTAATAGTTTTTATTGGTACTAATTTCAGGTAAATGCGACTTTTTGATCACTTTTTAGTCCCTATTTAGGGAGGGGTGGTGACAAAAAAAATAGTTATTCTGGTGTAGTTTTTTATTGATTTTTTTGAGGGTGTTCATCGTGCGGGAAAAATAACATTATAGTTTTATAGTTTGGGTCGTTACGAACGCGGTGATACCAAATATGTGTACTTTCTTAACGTATTCATTGTTTTCCTATAATGAAAGTCTTATAGGAAAAAAAGCATTTTTTGTTTATATAACTTATAACTTTTATTTTTACACTTTTTTAAAAACATTTTTATTACCTTTTTTTTACTTTTTTTACTTGTCCCACTAGGGGACATTTAGACTTGCAGCTTTGATCGCTGCTAGAGTACATTACACTAAACACGTAGTGTAATGTATTCTAACTGTCATTGTGACGTGACAGTCACACTGACAAAAAGCCTAGGAGGACCAGCCTCTGGCTGCTCCTCCGAGGTTTCCGTACATGGCAACCTGGAGGCCATTGTCTGGCCTCCGATTGCCACGACAAGCATCGGCAGCCCCCACAATCACTTCGTGGGGGCTGCCGATGTGCTTCAAACCCCTTAAATGCAGCGATTGCAATCGGTCGCCGCATTTATGGGGTTAATTGTCGAAATCAGCGGCGATGGTACGCTGACCGGCAAGACTGGAGTGTCAGCTGTCGGGGACAGCTTACCATCCGGTTCACGGACAATGTCCGTTAAGAAGTGTGCACCGGGATCCGATCCACAACTGTACATCCTGGTGCGGGAAGCAAGCCCTCTCCAGGAAGTACAGTTGTAAAAGAACTTTAAACAATTAATAAATGTTTTAAGCAAAAGGTATTTTGTTAATCAGGTAAGTAATATCATTCATGTCTGCTAATGGAATATCTACCATAGTGATCCCACTGGGATCACAACAGTGGCATAGCTAGGGTCCTATGTAACCCAGAGCATATTTTGTACCTGCCCCCCTACCAGCTTATTGCTCAGATGCGTGGGCTCCAGGGGCTTGCAAGGGTCTATGGTCTATTAAGATCAGAGACACTAGCCCCCAAGGCATAAGCTCCCCCCTAAAAAATATATATAAATAATAAATTGTATTTATATAAATATATATATATATATATATATATATATATATATATATATATATATATATATATATATATATTTCAAAGACAACAGCGTTATAAGACAATTTTGTATGTATAAACAATACAGTTATACTGTTACGGAATAATACAACTATATAAGTCTAAGTAACCATACTGTTACTGGTAAAAGCCCAATATACCAAAGACACTTGAAATCATTCACTTTTTCTATTTTTTCCATCCTACCCAGATGACCATTAAGACTTCTTCCAGACACGACTTGTCTATGAAACAATTTGCAGCACAATCATCTTTGGCTCCTTGCTTTACCAGCAACCTCAGATCCTTTTCCCCACCTCTACATAAACTCACCATACTTAATGCTCCATGACGATAATAAAGCCTCCATTGGTGCCCCCATACAGTAATGGTTCCCCCTCTTATGTGCCCCACACACTAATAGAAACCCCAAACTGTAATAGTACCCCTTTAGGTCCTTACACTGTAATAGTGTTCCTCTTGTTGCCTCACATAGTTATAGTGCCCCCTTTATGCCCCCACAAATTAACAGTGCCCTCACACAGAAATAATTCCCTCTTTTCTGTTTCCTACACAGTAATGCCTCCCTTTGTACCCCATTCATTAGTTATGTTCACCCACAACATGTGTCCTCTTTTGTGCCCCCATATAGGGATGTCTTTTGTGCAACATATACAAACAGAAATGCTTCACTCAATATTCAATTCCAAGATGGCAGTGGGTGCCGGCAGGTAATCCCGATCCAAGAGATATGGGTAAATATAGAAGAAATCCCAAAGCACTCCGATGTAGTAAGAAAAAGTGGTTTTATTCAGTCAGCACAAGCTGTAACGTTTCCGTCCTGCTAAAGGACCTTGATTCTTTAATATCGTTCTCTCTCAGCCAATTCTGTCAGTGCAGCTGAACTGACGGCTTGGCTGTGAGCAGTTCCTATGTGTCTCACACAGGATCCAGCTAATATCGATCACATCTAAGTTCAGAACTGACAGAATCGACTGAGAGAGAACGATATAGCTTCTATATATACAGGATACATTGGAAGCTGTATCGTAAAATTAGCAACATTAAAAATGTTAATAAAAATCAATTAAAAAAAATATTCAAAACACATTCATTTAATTAAAAATAAAATCCATTCAAAGGTATACAGTCTATAACTATCAATAGTTTGGACTGACTGAAATAAAAATGAAAAGAAAATTACATTATGTAGATGAGTAGAGGAGAATTATTAACTGTTAAATTAGCCTAGGGCATAAAATTAGAGAATTTTTCTATTCAGATATCCAAAAATTCAAACTTGGTATAACAATTTGTTTGTTCATCCTCACTATCATATTGGAAGTAAAAAGAGTAAATCAATTCTGAGATAATTACAGTAGATACATACATCAACAGATTACATGGACATGGCAGAACAAATTTCTTGGTGACCGTCCTTATTTTTATATACCCTTTTAGGGAATTTTGAGTAAGGGCTTATTCCCACTGCACACATCAGTCAATTTCATCAGTGGGCTATCTGTTTTTTTTTTTCTAATGTATTGCACACTGAACCATTCATTTCTATGGGGCCATGCACACATTAGTTTTCGTTTGCAGGTCTGTTTGCCCGATTCATAAAACTCAGGGTAGGTCCTATACCTGTCAGTTTTTGCGGATCTGTCTAGCCCATTGTAGTAAATGGTCCGTTAAAAAAAGCTGACCACACACAGAAGCCATCCGTATGCGGACTGTGTTTTGCGGCTCTGTCTTTTGCGGCTTTATAAGAGGACAATGTTTCATTTCCCCAAGGAATGGCACTGCAGGAAAATGGAACATTACGGACAAGTTTTCCCACAGAAAACTTATTGCTAGGGATCCAAGCAGGGAGACACTTTGGGATCTGCTTATTGTCAAGGGATCTCTCTAACAAGTAGCCATCGTCCAAAGTGGACACCTCATTAAGAGAGACCAAATAAAATTGTATATGAATTAAAATCACCATTGACATTAATATTGAGAAACATAAATTCAAGCCTGGTAGAATATAGATATTAAAAGGGTTGTACCGAATTACAAAACTATGGCTGCTTTCTTCCAAAAATAGCACCACACCTGTCTACAGTTTGTGTGTGGTATTACAACTCAGCCCCACTATTTTTTTTTTAATATGAGTCAAATACAGCCTAAGGCTCTATTCACACCATGTGTATGGGCTATGTGTGAAAGATGTGTTTAGTTAGGAAAAAATTTATCCAAACATATTTTGTGAAAAAATCTTGTGGAATAAAAAAAACATATACTACATCTGCATCACCCAAATTGTGGTGTGAATACAACCTAAGGTATGGGTGGCTGAGCCAGGCCAGTGAGTGCGTTAACACCTGTCAAAAGTTAAAAGTAAGCAATTCTTAGCCCTATCATGTAATTAGTTCTTTTTTTTCTAAAATGTTTTTTATTAAGATTTTCACAAATGCATTTTTATAACAAGTGTAACAAGGAGATAAAATACAGTAAAGGAGGACACAGAACCATGCATTCTTTGTGGTGCTGTGTCCTCCTTGACTGCATCGATGCTGGATTAGCTATCCTACTGACAGCGTGCACACTGGAGCTCACCTGAGTTCTGGTCTTTCTTCTTTGGAATAAAGGAAATAAGGCTCTGTTCACATCTGCGTTGGGGTCCCATTCTCACGTTCCGTCAGAGGTTTCCGTCAGAACGGGACCCTGAGCAGACACAAACTGACAGTAAATTTATATAATTCAGTCAGCCTTTTGTAACTAGTTCTTATACATTCATTTGTGGGAGTTAATTCAAATGCATTCATTAATAAAGGTATATATAATTAAATATACATTGCTATGGAAAATTATTTGCCCCTCAACCGATTTCTTCTATTTTTGCTAATTTGTTGCATTTAAATGTTTCATGTTTAAATGTTTCAGATCATCCAGCTAAATTTTATATTAGATTAAAGACAACACGAGTGAACGCAAAATGCGGCTCTTAAATAATAATTTAATTTATTTAGGGTAAAGATTTTGGGAAAACACCCTAATTCAGTCAAGTGAGGCCTCTTGGATGAGTTGTCGATGCGCTCTTGTAGGAATGTTGTTACACCAGCCACACCATGGAAGGGTTACCACTGCTCCAAGTTTTCGCCATTTGTGGATAATGGCACTCACTGTGGTTTACTGGAGTCCCAGTGATTTAGCAATGGCTTTATAACCCTCTCCAGACTGTCTGATTTCAATTACTTTGTTTCACCTATGTATTTGAGTCTCTTTAGAATGTGGGATCATGCGCTGCTGTTTGAGACCTTCTACCCTACTTCACATTGTCAGACAGCTTCTATTTAAGTGATGTTTAGATTCAACATGTCTGGCAGTAATCATGCCTGGGTGTGGCTAGTGAAATACAACCCAATTGTCAATTGAATTAACTGGTTGATCTAGTAGCTAAGGGGGCAATTACTTTTTCACATAGGGCTAAGTAGGGCTGAGCCAGGGCCGGCCATTGGGGCATGCGACCTGTCCACTTTAGCAGCCATAGCGACTGCTCTGGGGCATGAGGAAGCCTGCATCACCTGGCACATAACATTTATGGGCCGGGCGGCACAGACCCCCTAATGCCCAGTGGCGTCGCTGGCATAAGGCATGCTAGCAGTGCTAGCGACTGCCACATTGACTTGTATCTGTGACCTCAGGATGCAGATACAATTGAATACCATAGGCTGCAGGTCACGTTAGGTCTGCAGTCTATAAGATGCTGAGACAGAGTCCCTGAGTAGGCCGGCGTGATGACATCACTGCATCACGCTGGCCTATGCATATGTCATGTCTGAAGCGCTCCGTTCATCGTGGGAATGAGGCTAGGTAAGTACATTTTTTTGGGGGGCTGTGTATTTAAAACAGGGGGGGGGTGAGATTGCGGTGTGACACCATCTACAAGGGGGCTGTGTGTCTGAAATGGGGGGATTGTTGTATGGCCCTATCTACAAGAGGAAGCTTTGTATTTAAAATGGGGGGACTGCTGTGTGGCACTATCTACAAGGGGTCTGTGTGTCACTATACAAGGAGGAGGACTGTGTGGCACTATCTACAAAGGGGGTGTGTGTCACTATACAGGGGGAGGGTTGTGTGGTACTATTCAGAGTGGAGGGCTGTGTGACACTCTACAGGGGGAGGGCTGTGTGGCACTATACAGGGAGGAGGGTTGTGTGACACTATCTACAAGGAGTGTGTGGCAATATACAATGGGGTGGATGTGCCACTATACAGGGGGAGGCCTTTGTGGCACTATACAGTGGGGAGGGCTGTGGGGCACTAGCTACTAGGGGAAGCTGTTTGGCATTATACTGTGAGGGCTGTATGGCACTATACAGTGGGAAGGGCTGTGTGGCACTATCTACAAGAGGACTTGTGGCGCTATCTACAAGGGAGTGTGTGTGGCACTATCTACAAAGCGGGGCTTTGTGGCATTAAACAGGGGGAGGACTGTTTGGCTGTGTGAGGCGTGATCTACAGGGGGCTGTGTGTGGCGCTATCTACAGAGGGCAGAAAGGGAGCATTATTACTGTGTGGGGGCACAAAAGAGGGACGGTTATGGATGGGGCACTTTTATTGGGTCATTATTACATATATGGGGCAATGTGGATTAGGAGTTTGTTTAGAGGATGGGGTACAGGTGGGGAGGGTGCTGGAGAAGTGAGAAACCAACATGTCTGTGTGTCAAATTCAGGAGAGACAAGTCGTGGCTGGAATAAGTCGTCACAGTGTTCTGGGACGGATGGAGGAAAAAAGGGAAAGTGAATGACTCTAATCAGAGAAAATATCACCTGTGAGTCACTGGATATAAATGTGCTGTAATCACTTATATGGTCTGCAGAGCTCCTGTGTATAACTGGCATTTACCACTATTTGGTCACTATATGTAAGTAATAATGGTCTTTGTATAGTGGTTTTTATTCAGTATCAGTATAGGGGTATTATTCAGTCACTATGTGGTTATGGTGTGCTGGTATTATTCAGTAACAGTATGGGGGTACTATTTATTCACTATTTGGATATGGTGTGGCGGTATTATTCAGTAACAGTATAGGGGTATTATTCAGTTACTATGTGGCTATGGTGTGGAGGTATTATTCAGTAACAGTATAGGGGGTATTATTCAGTCACTATGTGATTATAGTGTGGCGGTATTATGTGGACCTTGTATTGTGTTGTTATTATTGGTAATATTGGTCTTATAATAGTGAGTTGTGTTCAGTAATAGTATGCAGGTAATATTTAATCTGGTATAGTAGTATGATTTAATAACTGTATATGAATTTTGTGAGAGTGGGGGGACATATGCTTTGGGGCTTGCAACACTCCTGGAGGCGCTAGAAATCAGTGATGCAGTTCTCTGCACACCGCCTTCTGAATTGACTGCATTATTGATACAGTAATTCAGCATTTGTGACCCCACTTTTAACTTTGCCAAGGGCTTCACTTTGTCTTCAAACCAGCACTGGCGCCCAGGCCTGGCAACTCTAAAGGTGCCTTTCGGCCCAGGAGCTTCTTCTCTGCTCCGGTTTTGGCTCTGCACGTGATGTGTTATGTAATATTACAATGCAATGTATGTCAGACTCAGTGAAGCACCGGGGGCCCAAGCAGAAAAGGTGCACCCAGTGGTGATTTGTGATTGAAAACGAACCACCGCTCGCTCCTCGGGCCTCCAAGGCATTATTTATACTTTGTGGGGACACTATACTGTGTGAAGGGCACTAAAGAGGTATTATACTGTGTGAGTGCATTAAAGGGGGCATGATACTGAGTGATGGGCACTAAAGAGGGCAATATACTGTGTGGGGGCACTAAAGGGGGCATTATACAGTGTGTGTGTGGGCATAAGTGGGTATTATACTGTGTGGGGGCAGTAAAGGTGGCATTATACTGTGTGTTGGGTGCTAAAGGGGGCATTATACTGGGGTTGGCAGATATGGGGGCATTATACTGTATTGAGCAGCTATGGGGGACAGTGTGGGGGTCAATATACAGTGTGGAGCCCTAAAAAGGGCATTATACTGTGTAGGGGCATTATACTATTTATGGGGCATTTTTTTTTGTGATGGGGTGGGGCGCCAAAAGAAAATTTTGCCCTGGGCTGAACAGCATTTTTCGTTCAATAAATTAAATCTTTATGTAAAAACAGCATTTTGTATTTGTATATCTTTGTCTAATATTAAAACTAGTTTGAAGATCTGAAACTTTCGAACGTGTGAAATATAAAGCAAAAGTAGAAGAAATAGGGGAGGGGCAAATATTTTTTCACTGCACTAGATATATATATGTGTGTGTGTGTGTGTGTGTATGTATGTATGTGTGTGTGTGTGTGTGTGTGTGTGTGTGCGTGCGTGTAAAACATTGTCTTCGGATCTGATATAATCAGAAAGCCTGGGGCTTATTACCATTGTTTTTGTGTAACATGGTGTAACATTATACATGGTTCAAATAGTCACTTACAGTTTCACTTGTAACTTATACTCTTTTTTTTTTTTAACACAGTGCTTTAATATATATCTTTACATAAAGATATTAGTACAATAAAACACACTAATATCATCTTTCAACTTGTAACAATGCCCCGAATGCTGTCAATTATAAAGCATAAAACACAAGATGACTCAAAAAACGAGTTAGATTCAATGTTTGAAGCTTACTATACATAAACACACACACGCACACAGATATATATATATATATATATATATATATATATATATAGATATATATATAGATAGATATATATATACAAAAACAATGTCTTCATGGAATACATTGGGTCTCTTGAAAAGCAATATTTGTATGCATTCAGAAGTATAGCACAATATAACCATTTTATATTCATCTTAATCAGATATTCCTATTTGAGTGAAATTATGCTAGGAAAAGTTATTTACTTTGTATTTACTGTAGCCATTTATGGATAATGAGTTATTTTTTCTCGAAAAACATTCATTTGAAAGAACACAATATCCTTCTTAACCTTCATGAACACTGTGCTTACTGAACTAAAGCCTTCCATTCCTTACAGAATAAGAGCCACTCCTGTTTAGACACTGCAGCCAGGGAATTGAAGCAGTAGACAATTTCAAAGACTGCTCTTACTATTTAACAATCAGTGCATTAGGCTAAAATAGTCACACAAATCCAACAACAATTGAAAAGGTTTGTGGTGCAGAAGCAAGGTCCTTCTTTTACCTGGATCTCTTTCGTGATGAATGAACATTAGTCGAATATTCTTTTTTGGCCTTTAGTTTCACCTTGATCTTCTCTGTGAATGCAAATCGACATTATACCCCACATTTCTATAGTATTTATTGCCATGGTCATGATGTGAGGGCCCTTTTTCATCCTGAATAATGTAAAAGGGGAAACATATTATTGCACAGAGTCATTATTGTGCTGGGAATGTATAAACAGCTGAAAAGAATAGAGCGACATGCTCATAATGGGGAGTGAAAGCTCTTCATTTTGTACTCATTGTCTACCGTTCCTTTCTAAACAACCTCCCTTTTTTCTAGCTATCAATACAAAGTTCTTTTTGGTAAAATGGAGTGTATTCATGCTGACTGAAAGAGGCTTTTAAAGTCGAACTGTGCCCACACAAAGGAGAAACAGTGCTGGAGCAAATCGAGTAGAGGAAGGGAACTTGGTCAATGTTCATTACTCAAAGCAAGACACTCACAGCCTTCGTAGCATTTTGTAAAGAATCAGATAAACTTTATCCATGATAAATAACTGAAATAATTTTTCTTAGCTGTCAGGATTCTTTCTCTCAAGTCTAACCCTTTTTCTCACACTTTTTGCTGCTTGGCAGAAGCTACTGATCTCATCCTTTTGCACTGATAAATGGGCTTCTTTCAGTTGGTGGCAGGCTTTGAGAAAAATAGATAATCCTGGATAATGTGGACACAGTTTTCATTTCTTGTCACCCAATTAAACTGCAATTATCCAGAGTGCAACAGCAGAAAAAGTGGAAAGAATGGAGAGAGAATAAGGAGCTATGACTCCCTGGGCCTCTTTATACTGTTCCCATTAGACTAGATGTGTTCTATTCTGATTATAAAGTGCCAGTCTAAGCACACAGCAAGAGGCATGCCAGCTGCAACCTGTCGCTACAATAAAATGCTACAGAAAGTTCTATGGGAAATGTCACTTTTGGCTATTGCAACATGAATCTTTTCCTTCTTCTCAGAGTGACCAATGACACCGAACCAAGATTACGTCAAAATGATTGTTAGGAAAACAAATGGAAGCTATTGTGATCCAGACAATGATCTGTCAGTTACCGATCTATAAAGCACTTTTTACAATAAAGAATTTTAAAAGTATTTGTGAATTTAACTACGATTTCTACTGATACTTAAGCATCAAGAACGTTTCTGGAAGATTCACTTATTTTTCTTTGCAGTTCAAAAAAGTATATTGTTGCATATAACTATCCACCCACACTGACCTGAACAGCACTTGCAAGTTTGTCTTAAGCAGTATTTCTCAACTCCAGTCCTCAAGTACATTGAAAAGGTGTCGATTTTAGGATTTCCCATAGCAAGAACATTTGTAACAATTTCTGATGCACCTACAATAATTATATCACCTGTACATTACTATGCAAATCCTGGAAACATTACCTATTGGGTGTACTTCAGGACTCCTCTATAGCAAATGTAAATGGGTTGTCGTCTGGTTTAAAAACCCTATTTTGAAGTCGAAGTTATTTGAGTAGGGTGCCTGCTCTGATACTTAACCTACCAAAGTTGAGAATCTGCAAAAAGTATTCCTTACTGTGGAGGACCCAGCATATCCGCGCATTACACTGCCAACCTATTGATTTCAACATGCACTGTGTAATGCTTAATTTTCCCTGTTTCGGCACCCAGTGGAAATGAACACTTGTTGCCAGGTTCCCTTACAGATTACAGTTGATAGTTGGGGATCCCAGTAGCGGCACACTATGTGATACGCTTAATGTCTAACAAAAAGAGATTGTCAAAAAAATGGACAACACTCTTAATATAGTTTGAATATTAAATTAGGGAATTGTCTTAGCAGCTCAATACTACAGTATTCAGTCTTTTTTGCCATAATCTGATTTTTTTTCCCTAAAAGATGTTCTGCTCTGTTGCCCGTATCAGACCTCTTAAGTTAGATTTAGCTAATATGGAGGGTTCAATTAAAGGACCCCTTTCACCTTCCATTAGCTCAACATTCCCTAAAAAGGCATATGTCAAAGGGTTTTGTATAATGCAGGCAACCACTTTATTGGTAGCCCCCATTTTAGTTTCAGGTACCTTCTCTTTTCCCTTTTATAATTTATTGTCATGAAATATCTAAAATGTTATTTACATGACTATTTTATATGACTTTTGAAAAGAGATTTTCTGATGCAAGCATATATGTAAGCATAGTTAAATCGTTGCTACTCAGTTACACTGTTTAGCCATAACAACAAAACCACCTGCCTAATATTGCGTAGGACACCCTCGGGCCACCAAAATGGCTCTAATCCATTAAGGCATGGCCTTACAAAACCTCTAAAGGTGTCCTGCGCATCTGGCACCAAGATGTTAGCAGCAGAACCTTCAAGTTCTGTAAGTTGCTTCTGATATGTCATTGTAAGATGTCAGAAGTTTTTATTGGTGGGGGTTCTAGCACTAAGACCCCAACCAATCGCTAAAATTAAGTGGCAGAAGCGCCCGTACGAGTGATTAGCCGCTTCGTTTCTGTTCGGCTTCTTCCGGAAAGCCGATGTATCGTTTGTGACATTCAAACTACCTCTTTAGGTTACTTTTTTTATCTTTTGTCTTGTGTATGTTTGTCTTTTTTGTTTTGGGGTCGTGTCTTCAGCCTATATTTTGTAATAAAGCATTTTTTATATATTCATGCCTTATTGCTTTTTCTTGCTGATACCTTCTCATTGGTTTTGCTGTTGGCAACTATGCCTGCCATTGGTGAATACTGTGCCAGGAAGGGGTGTAATTCATCTGCAACAATGTTTAGGCAGGTGGTACGTGTCAAAGTAACATCCACATGAAGGACCCAAGGTTTCCTAAGTGACGCACATGGATCCGGCCGCCCACATGATGTAAAAAAAATGTGATTCATCAGACTCATGCTGCCTCCTTTCGTTGCTGCGTGCCCATTCTATGCACTTTTGGCAGTGGACAGGGGTCATCATGTTCACTCTGACCTGTCTGCAACTAAGCAGCTCCAAACACAGCAAACTGCAATGCACTGTGTGTACTGACCTCTTTCTATCATACCCAGCATTATTGTTTTTTTCTGCTACGGTAAGTCTTCTCTAAGATAAGAGCAGACTGGCTAGCCCTTGTTCCACACGCATATCAATGACGCTTGGGTGCCTTTGACCCTGTCACTGTTTCACTGGTTGTCCTTCCTTGGACCACTTTTGGTACCTACTTACCACTGCATACCAGGAACATCCTAAAAGATCTGCCGTTTTTGAGATACTCCCACCAACTCGTATAGCCATCAAAATTTGGCCCTTGTCAAAGTCAGTCAGATCCATACGAATGCCCATTTTTTTCTGCTTCCAATACATCAACTTCAAGAACTGACTGTTCACTCGCTGCCTAATATATCTCACCCCTTGACAGGTGACATTGTAACAAGATAATTCATGTTGTGCACTGCACCTGTCAATGGTTTTAATGTTATGGCTGAACGGTGTACAATATATGTCAATGGCAGAATTGTAAGGGCCCTTTTACACGACAGATATATACCGGTAAATGAGCGCCGATTGACGATAGAACATTGATCGGCGCTTGCTTAGCTCTACTTACATGGAGCAGTCATTGAACTGTATGGGAATGACCAAGATTGTTTGTCCCCAGTTTGCCTCATTGTCGGCAGAAATGTGCTGTCGACAAGGATGATTTTTCAGCCTGCATGACAGATGTGATCAGGCAAACAAGCGTTTGTAGATCAGCTGATCGTGGGGGCCTTTTAGACAGACTAATGATCAGGAAAAAGCATTCTGTTCCCCATGTAAAAAGGCATTATGGAATAGCAGAATAGCATCTGTAAAACATACACACATACACACACATAGACATTGGAGTGATATTGGAGCTGACTCATCTGATTGCAAAAATGTAATTGGAAAAATATTTATTTTATACTTTATATTGGGTATTTTGACATTTCAGAATATCACATCTTGTGGGTCTTTGAGCTTGGACCAAGTTTGAGGAGCAGTAGGTAAATGGTTGGACCATTGTGTTTCTGATGAAATTTCCATTAGATTCTCCTATCACAAGCAGTCATTGATTGCAATGGAGCAAAAGCCTTAAATGCAAGAAGGGACAATAAAATGAATATAACCAATTAGAGCCAAGCACCCTTTACTGACTACTGCAATACCTTTGTCCTGGTCAATTCTCAGTTTCAGAGGTAAGAGACCTCCACCATTGTAATCTTCTGACATCCCATTCATTTTCAGAATGGAAGAACCTCTTTATGTATGTAAACACATTATATAAAGTCTGCCATGCATTGTATAGATTCTATATTATCTTTAATTTCTATTTCCCCTATGTTAGCGAAAAATGTTGGCAAACATGGTACAAATATATATTTTTTTCTTACCTTATCTATATAAAAAAAACATTAGAAATTGTTTTGATATTGTTAATGTTTTTGCTGCATATTTACAAATTTTTCAACCTTTTAAATATATATTTTCTATTATTATTTGCCCTCTTTCTGGAAGTCTCTTTTCTTTAAAAAAAAAAAAAAAGAAAGGGAAGAAAAGATGATGTAAAGAGGAATCAAAGGAGCGTATCTGGACAAACACACCATCAAGTGTGTCTAATAATTGCTTGGGTTCAGCATTTTGGAGAGATAAATGAGAAAACTTTAAATGTATCTCTGAGATGTGCTATCGCAGACATTGCCATAGGCAAGTTTTATCCAGTGAAGAAACACGAAGGCCTTGTGAGATAAAGATGATAGAAGGGGTACTATCAGGTGGCAGGCTGGGTAATTACAACTTTCTATTTGGGCTGTGTAGTGATGGTGCATTGGATAAGTGGAGAATAATGAAGAAAAGGAGCAGTGATAATGTAGAAGCTAAATGGCAGAAAATAGCCTTGCATTGCCCACAAGCCTTGAGAGCCTAGAGGGACTTTCAACTATCTTATTCAGTTTTCAACCACAGAAAAAAAAAATACTCTCTCATCCTTTATTCTTCACTTTCTAAATTTGTTTCTTGGGGGACAAAGGAAGAAACTCGAATGAAATCTGGGATATGTGAAAAGAATATGACCTTTAAACATAGCTCTGAAAGTCGCAGTGTAATTTTTATTGAACACTAAGGGGGGATTCACACGAGCGTGTATTCGGTCCGTGCGGGCCGCGTGGTTTTCACGCGGCACGCATGGACAATACAAGTCTATGGGGCAGTACAGACAGTCCGTGCTTTTTGCGCAGCGTTTGTCTGCTGCGCAAAAAGCGCGACAGGTTCAAAAACTCTGCGTATTTCGCGCATCACGCACCCATTGAAGTCAATGGGTGCGTGAAAATCACGCGCACCACACGGAAGCACTTCCGTGGGACGAGCGTGATTCGCGCAACAGCAGTGAAAAGGATGAATGAAAACCGAAAAGCACCACGTGCTTTTCTGTTTCCGAACATCCAAACGGAGTGTCTTTGCGATGAGCGAAGCCGGACAAGCGTACCGAACTTCACCGGGTTCGGCCAAACTCGTTTTGGCCGATCCCGGCAAAAAAATTATCGGTACGCGACGTCAGGAGATAGTCACTGTCCATGGTGCTGAAAGAGTTAAACTGTTTCAGCACCATGGACAGTGACTTGCGATCCCAAAATACATTAACCTGTAAAAAAAAAACGAAGTTCTAACTTACCGATTACTCCTGTCTCCTTCCTGCAGTCCGACCTCCCGGGATGACACTTCAGTTCAAGTGACAGCTCCAGCCAATCACAGGCCAAGCACAGGCTGCAGCCAATCACAGGCTGCAGCGGTCACTTGGACTGCTGCGTCATCCAGGGAGGTGGGGCCCGATGTCAAGAGAGGCGCGTCACCAAGGACGCGTCACCAAGGACGCGTCACCAAGGCAACGGCCGGGAAGTTCTCGGTAAGTAGGAACTTTATCTTTTTTTTTTACAGGTTTTTCGCTGTTGTGTTCGGCATTCACTGTCGAGGGTGCTGAAAGATTTAGCTCTTTCAGCACCTTGGACAGTGACGGGCGTTGACAAGCCTCATCTCTATGATGCCGGCTGCGCGAAAATCACGCAGCCGCGCATCAGACACGCATGACACACGCAGCTGTCAAATGGTTTTTGCGCTCGCAAAACGCTGCGTTGTTTGCGCGCGCAAAAACGCAACGTTCGTGTGAATCTCCCCTAACTCTCCAACATGCTATTTTTCCTTTTGGTTGTCAAAACTACAAATACATTTTTTTTATGTGTTTATGTATATATTGATTTTTGTAAATCATTTCTAGTTTTAGCAGCGTGATTTATTAGTTGAACATCTGATTTATTTGCTAGGTGATATTCCAAATGGTTTTGGAATTATTTGTGCTGTATATATTGTTTTAACTATTTTATATCTTATAGATAATTACTGTGCCCATAGGCTTTATTCTAGCCAAAATGACATGGTGTATTGTCCTGTGCTTGGATAAGTTTCCTCCATGTCTCCTTGTGCAATATATAAACGGAATGTTTCATTACTTAACTATCTATAAATGGACTCTTGTGTACATAAATTTGTAGGTCGGTGTGCATTTTGTGTATGAAATAAATCTAAACAATAATTCTTGTTTTTTTTATTATATTTAAAGTAAATTTTCACTTTAAAAATGACTTTTAAGAAATACCTAGTAAACTTATACATAATGTATAGATAAATAAGAATACTTTCATTAAGTTCTAAGAATTGTTTGTCTTCTGCAGCAAGTTCTGGTCACATGTGAAATTAAACCTGTTTCTTTACAATAGTCTGGCTATAACCCCCAGTAACATCAGATTGGCAGTGGACTGTAATTGAAATAACCCCCTCTAACAGGACTACAGTGTCATGTTCGTGGCTGCGGGCTGTTAGCTCCGTTCCTCCCCTGACAGCCGCAGCCTCGAGTCAGCAAGCGCTGGCCCCAGCCTCCTCCTCAGGAGAAGCCAGCGCTCGCGTCTACTCACCAATGCCAGGTGCCATAGGGTGTGCGCGCGCTCGTGCCCGCTCTTAAAGGGGCAGCGCGCGCACTGTACCTCGTTCCTGACCTTTGACCTGTGAGTACTCTGGACTATAAAATGGGTCCAGCCCCCTAGTTCTATGCCTGAGCTTTGTTGTTTTATCCCTAGTCTGTCTTGCAAATGGCCCCCTAGTGTTTCCTGCTCCCAGTGGTTTCCTTTTCCTGTTCCTGTTCCTGTATCCTGAATCTAGTGTCGTGCTTGCTGTAGCCGTGCTGTGCTGTATTCCACGCCTGACCTGCCTCTCCACACCTGACGTCCACCTGCTGCCAAGTTCCTGCCTAGCCTGCCTCGCTACTGTCCGAGCTGCCACAGGTACCCTATACGAACTATAGACTTTGACCTGCATCCTGTTGGCCAGCTGCCATACCGCCAAGACAGTATGGCCCAGTGTTTCCACAAACCCTTCGCGACATACAGTATCTCCTATAACAGTGGTCTGAGGCCAGATTCCCACGGGTCAGATAAGCTGTGTAAAAACTCTGCAGCGTATCCAACCTGGAACCCGCAGCAACTTTTATCTGAAAAACCGCACCACAATTGTGGTGCGCTTTTTCGGACGGAATTTCCGCTGCAGAAATCAGTGCTGGAAAAAAAACAACGTTCATAATTACCCCTTCCCTCTCTTCTGCACGTAGTCCGGCCTCCAAAGATGTTGTTGTAGGCCATGTGAAGCTGCAGCCTGTGATTGTCTGCAGCGGTCACATGGGATGAAACCTCATCCCAGGAGGTTGGCCTGCATCAAGAAGGAGAGAGTTCTGGGTAAGTACGATTTTCTGCTGTTTAGTCTAGAGCACCCCATATAACAGTTGTCTGGCTGTGTAGTCTGGACCGTTCCTTGGAGCAGTAGTCAGGCTGTGCGGTCTAGAGCATCCCATGTAACAGTAGTCTGGCTGAAACAGTGCAGTAGTCTGGCTGTATGGTCTGGAGAACCCCATGTAACAGAAGTCTGCCAGTGTGGTCTGGACCATTCCATAGACCAGTAGTAATGCTGTGGGGTCTGGAGCGCCTCATATAACACCACACAGGCTGTGTGATCTGGAGCACCCCATATAACAGTAGTCTGGCTGTGTAGTCTGGAGCACCCCATATAACAGTAGTCTGGCTGTGTAGTCTGGATCATTCCCTGGACCACACAGACTGTGTGATCTGGAGCACCCCATATAACATCACACAGGCTGTGTGATCTGGAGCACCCCATATAACAGTAGTCTGGCTGTGTATTCTGGAGCACCCCATATAACAGTAGTCTGGCTGTGTAGTCTGGAGCACCCAATATAACAGTAGTCATGCTGTGTAGTCTGGACCGTTCCCTGGAGCAGTAGTCAGGCTGTGTGGTCTTGAGCACCCCATATAAAAGTTGTCTGCCTCTGTAGTCTGGATCATTCCCTCGAGCAGTAGTGTGGCTGTGTTGTCTGGAGCACCCCATATAACAGTTGTCTAGGTGTGTAGTCTAGATTGTTCCCTGAAGCAGTAGCGCGGCTGTGTTTTCTGGAGCACCCCATATAACAGTTGTCTGGCTGTGTAGTCTGGACCGTTCCCTGGAGCAGTAGTAAGGCTGTGCGGTCTGGAGCACCCCATATAACAGTAGTCTCGCTGGCTGTGTAGTCTGGACCATTTCTTGGAAAAGTAGTGTGGCTGGTGTGGTATGGAGCACCCCATATAACAGTCGTCTGGCTGTGTAGTCTGGAGCACGCCACATAACAGTAGTCCAGCTGTGTACTCTGGACCATTCCCTGGAGCAGTAGTGTGACTGTGTGGTCTGGAGCACCCCATATAACAGTTGTCTGGCTGTATAGTCTGGACAGTTCCCTGGCAGAGTAGTCAGGCTGTGCGGTCTGGACCACCCCATATAACAGTTGTCTGGCAGTGTAGTCTGGATCATTGAAACAGTGCTGAAGTGCTGTAGTCTGGCTTTATGGTCCGGAGCACCCCATGTAACAGACGTCTGCCTGTGTGGTCTGGACCATTCCCTAGAGCAGTAGTAAGGCTGTGGGGTCTGGAGAGTCTCATATAACACCACACAGGCTGTGTGATCTGGAGCATCCCATATAACAGTAGTCTGGCTTCGTAGTCTGGATCGTTCCCTGGACCACACAGGCTGTGTGATCTGGAGCACTCCATATAACACCACACAGGCTGTATGATCTGGAGCACCCCATATAACAGTAGTCTGGCTGCATAGTCTAGACCATTCCCTGGAGCAGTAGTCAGGCTGTGCGGTCTGGAGCACCCCATATAACAGTAGCCTGGCTGTGTAGTCTGGAGCACCCCATATAATAGTAGTCTGGCTGTGTAGTCTGGACCATTCCTCGGAGAAGTAGTGTGGCTATGTGGTCGGGAGCACCCCATATAACAGTCGTCTGGCTGTGTAGTTTGGACCGTTCCCAGGAGCAGTAGTGTGGCTGTGTGGTCTGGAGCACCCCACATAACAGTTGTCTGGCTGTGTAGTCTGGACCATTCCCAGGAGCAGTAGTGTGACTGGGTGGTCTGGAGTACCCCATATAACAGTAGTCTGGTATGTGTAGTCTGGGCCGTTCCCAGGAGCAGAAGTGTGGCTGTGTGGTCTGGAGCACCCCATAAAACAGTAGTCTGGCTGTGTAGTCTGGAGCACCCCATAAAACAGTAGTCTGGCTGTGTAGTCTGGACCGTTCCCTGAAGCAGTAGTGTGACTGTGTGGTCTGGAGCACCCCATATAACAGTAGTCTGGCTGTGTAGTCTGGAGCACCCCATAAAATAGTAGTCTGGCTGTGTAGTCTGGACCGTTCCCTCGAGCAGTAGTGTGGCTGTGTGGTCTGGAGCACCCCATATAACAGTCTTCTGGCTGTGTAGTCTGGAGCACCCCATATAACAGTAGTCTGGCTGTGTAGTCTGGAGCACCCCATAAAACAGTAGTCTGGCTGTGTAGTCTGGACCGTTCCCTGAAGCAGTAGTGTGACTGTGTGGTCTGGAGCACCCCATAAAACAGTAGTCTGGCTGTGTAGTCTGGAGCACCCCATAAAATAGTAGTCTGGCTGTGTAGTCTGGACCGTTCCCTCGAGCAGTAGTGTGGCTGTGTGGTCTGGAGCACCCCATATAACAGTCTTCTGGCTGTGTAGTCTGGAGCACCCCATATAACAGTAGTCTGGCTGTGTAGTCTGGACCGTTCCCAGGAGCAGTAGTGTGGCTGTGTGGTCTGGAGAACCCCATATAACAGTTGTCTGGCTGTGTAGTCTTGACTACCCTCAAGCTCATAGTGCTTCTGGCATTCAATTGTTTCATAGATTGGCTGAAAGGCAAAAATGATCCTGCTTGGTTTGGGTGGAATACACTAAAGAAAATCGGATTTGTACTGCCCAATTCAGTAGAATTGGAGGGCAACATTATATTATGTTTTCAGACCAGCATGTGGTCTAAAAACACATTTGTGTATTTTCGATTTATAAAAAAGGTCACATTTTCTTAAATGCTTCAATAATGTAAGACTGTAGAATAAATTTGAAGAAGTGATAATTGCAAAAAGTAGCCTTTCTCTTATGTTCATTGCTTACTCTGCATCCTTTATGGAGGAATTTCCTAGTGATGGTGGCAGAGACAGTGTGTAAATAATGCCATTCCACATGCCTGCAGACATCCTCTGATTTCTGGCTCACAGAGGTCCCTTCTGTCATATGAAAGATGTAATATAATGTTCTCTTGAGGTTCTTTTGACAGTGTGTTATTATCTTAAATTATAAAAGAGCTGTATGCTTCTACGTACACTTTGATATTTTTTCTCTGCAAAAGCGAAATCTAAAAACTAAACTGATATAATGTATGTAAGCTGTGTTCTGATGTAAGAATGAATCAATCATTTTTTTCCTCTAATACCATATTTAATATGTCACCAAAATGTTCTGGTTTGATGATGTCATTCAGGAAAATACTTTTGAGAAGACCATCTGTTTTGGACTATAGGGTAATCGCGAGCATCACACTTCATAGTGTTGAAGGGTCTGTCAACAGCAGTGGCATTAAAAGCCCTGACCATGTCAGTCGCCGTGAGGAGGTTCAGCGCCACACTAGCTTGCCTCCTCAGCGTCACCACTGCATCACCACAGCCGCCATGCCACCACCGTTCCGCCCGATCGCGGATTTCGTCCCCCTACCACCACCGCTCAGGCTCTCACACTGGAGCCGCATCTCCCGCCCTCCTTTCCTCCATCTTCCACCTGCATCCCATAATCCACATGTTGCTTACAGTTGTAAAACTAAACTCCTGGGAGGCCCCTATTACTGGCGCCAATATAATCACTGTGTGTTAGGAAAATGCCTGTTCCCTTAAGATCACCATGACTACTGTTCTAGCTTGTGGGCGGTTCAGGTTTTACTTTGAGCCTATCTCTTTTCTCTGTCCTTCTGCCTATCAGGTGTAGGGTTAGTATTTATACCTGGCTTCCTCCACCTTTTTCTTCGCTTGTGATTTCCTGTCTGCATTTGTTTTGATCAAGCTACTTATCTACACCCATGGGCGTAACTAGGAAAGACTGGGCCCCATAGCAAACTTTTGACTGGGGCCCCCCTTCCCCTGGGTGTCACACAACCCCCCCTTGTAGATGGTGCCTTTTTTACAGCCCCCCCCTGTAGATAATGCCATACAACCCCCCCTGTAGATAACGCCAAACAGCCCCCTCTGTAGATAGGGCCATACAGCCCCCCCTGTAGATAACGCCATACAGCCCCCCTGTAGATAACGCCATACAGCCCCCCTGTAGGTAACGCCATACAACCCACCTGTAGTAACGCCATACAGCCCCCCTGTAGATAACGCCATACAGCCCCCCTGTAGATAACGCCATACAGCCCCCTTGTAGATAGCGCCATACAGCCCCCTGTAGGTAACGCCATAAGCCCCCCTGTAGATAACGCCAAACAGCCCCCTCTGTAGATAGGGCCATACAGCCCCCCCTGTAGATAACGCCATACAGCCCCCCTGTAGATAGCGCCATACAGCCCCCCCTGTAGGTAACGCCATACAGCCCCCCTGTAGGTAACGCCATACAGCCCCCTGTAGATAATGCCATACAACCCCTCTGTAGATAACGCCATACAGCCCCCCTGTAGATAGCGCCATGCAGCCCCCCTGTAGGTAACGCCATACAGCCCCCCTGTAGGTAACGCCATACAGACCCCCCTGTAGGTAATGCTATACAGCCCCCCCTGTAGGTAACGTAGGTAACGCTATACAGCCTCCCCCTGTAGGTAACGCCATACAGCCCCCCCCTGTAGGTAACGCCATACAGCCCCAACCCCCCAAAAAAATCCGACCTATAGTGTGTCCTACAAAAGACATGTATCCCCTATCCACAGGATAGGGGATACATGTGTGATTGCTGGCAGCGATAAGGAGAACAGGGGACCGAAAGTCCCCCGAAGTTCTCCATGACTAACCTCTGACATCCGGCGTCTTTTCAGCTCAATAAAAATGAAAGGAGTGCTGGTCACGCATACGCACAGGCGCGACCGGTGCTCCATTAATTTCTACGGAGCTGCCGACACAGACCCCGGAAGTCCGAGGTTTGTGATGGAGAACTTCAGGGGACTTTCGATCCCATGTTCTCCTTATCGCTGCCAGCGATCACACATATATCCCCTATCCTGTGGATAGGGGATACATGTCTTATGTAGGAACAACCCGTTTAATGGCATACCTCCCTGATCTGCCATAGTGTTCCTTGGCGTCGCGCTGTAGTAGCCATAGCGGCAGCTAGTGGAGCCTCCGGCCATGGTGGGGGCCCGTGCCGGCCGGCGACATGGGCCCCCACATGCCGCGGGCCCTGTAGCAGCCGCTACGGCTGCTACAGCGGTAGTTACGCCACTGACTACACCCTTTACCTCTGACTTCAGGACTTCTTGGAAATTGACCTCGACGTGTATTTGGATAATCCTTTGTTTACAGATTTTGATCATCTGCTCCTGGCTGGTTCTGACCTCTGCTTTACCTGATTTCCACTTGCGCTGTTTTGGACTTTCTGTTTACCCTCTGGCTGTCTGGTTCCTGCTCAGGTTTGCCTGCATTGCACCTCTTATCCAACACTGAACTCTGCTAAGACAACCTGGGTTCAATGAAGCAAAAACGATCCAGCCTTGTGGTCGGCTTTGGCGAAAACCTTAGAGTAGCCTTAGACTCTGTTGATCAGAGTTGTGACAGATTTTAGGTTGCAGATTTATTTACACGCTTTCTCCCGACAGTCTCCAGCAGCCTTTGGGGAATTGCTCAACTTGCAATTGCATAACACATTGGTCCTCTGAAATATAAACTGTCTCATGCTTACTTGAAAAAGGGGTTCTGTTTCCCCAAAGTGCATTGTATTCTAGAGACTCCTGTTTTATTGTGTGTCATGCAATAAATATATTTTAACAATATCCTACTGTCATGGACGTTTTGCGCCTGAATGGTGTCTCTTTCTTACAGTGGATCCCCACCTGGTTTCCATTTATTTTATCTACCTATCAGTTTTAAAGAAATCTTTTACTTTGGACATGTTTTCAGTACCACTTTTTGTATTTTTACACTATAATATGAAGTGTGCTACCACAACACTGAATCCCCCACACAAAAAGAAAACCATGATGCAATACTATTATTTGTCCTTGAGGATGTTTTTTTTTTTTTTTCGTGGTTTCATTGTCGCATTCCTAGAGCCTTAACTTTTTCATTTTCCGTAGACATACACGCTTGAGAGCTTGTTTTTTTGCAGGCCGAGTTGTAGTTTTTAATAGCACTATTTTTGTGGGACATATAATGTATTGTATAACTTATATAATTTTTTGGGGAGGCAGAAAAAACACAGCAATTCCAACATTTTTTTGGGGTTTATATTTTTACAGCATTCATTGTCCGGTATAAATGAGATGTTAAATTAATCTTCTTCATTTAAAGAGCCATGACATTTTTATTTTTCTCTCGACATAGCCATATCGGGGCTTGTTTTTTGCAGAATGAGTTGCATTTTTTAATTTCACCATTTTGTGGTACCTTCTGTATTGCAGTGTATTTTGTCTGTCAGCATAATGCTGATAAGGATCCTGTTAGGCCCTGCCATTGTTAGGCCTCCGGCTGTCATAGCAATCCATCGGCACCACGTGATGGGCTGACAGAGGGAGTTCCCTCCCTCTTTCTTACCACTTACATGGCATGATCAGTATTGACAGCAGCATCTAAGGGGTTAAATTGCCGGGATCGGAGTTATCTCCGAACTATGCTGTTAGAACAAGGTGCCGGCTTTATAATACAGCCGGGATCCTCAAGTTATAGCACAGGCACATCTATGCCCGCCCCATCACTGTGACGTACAATTACGTAATTTCGCAGGAACTGCAGAGTTTCCATAACATAAATGTATGTCACGGGACGGAAAGGGGTTAAAGGGTTATTCCCATCTTATAAAAGTGATACCATATCCCTAGGATATGCCATACCTTTATGATCAGTAGAGATCCAACCTCTGTCACTCCAATGATCCTTAAAATGAAGAGGCCACAATGATAATTTAGCGCTGTGTCCCCTTCACTGTTTTTCCCTGCACAGCAGGACTCCCCTAAATCACTGTTGTGGCACCTCAAGATCGGTGGGGGTCTTAGAGGTTGGACCCCCATTGATCAGTCATGGTATATCCTAGCGATATACCTTTACTTTATAAGATGGGAACAACCCTTTAAAGGAAGTCTTTAAAGGGGTATGTTGGTTTCAGCAAAAAAAGGTTATTGTATAATGAAAAGTTATCCAATTTTCCAAACATACTTTCTGCATCAATTCCTCGTTGTTTTCAAGATTCCTTTTTTCTCTCATTAACTGCCTCCCGACGCAGCCATTTTTTGGATTTTCACTTTCGTTTTTACCTCCCCACATTCCAAAAGCCGTAACTTTTTTTATTTCTCCATCAATATTTATTGTAGTATAATGTAGTGGAAAACTGGAATTAAAAATATTTGTGGGTTGGAATAGGAAAAAAAACAGTGAATCCTCAATCTATTGGGTGGTTTTGTTTTTATGGCATTCACCGTGAGGCAAAAACTGCATGTTAAGTTTATTCTGCAGGTCAATACGATTACAGCGATACCAAATTTATATTGTGTTTTTTTTTAATGCTTTACTACTTTTACAAGGAAAAACTGATTGTTAAAAATAAAATTGGAGGTTTGTCACCATATATAGAGCCATAACTTTTTTATTTTTCCAACGATTTAGCGATATGAGGGCTTATTTTTTGTGTGGCGAGCTGTAGTTTTTATTTATACTATGTTGGGGTACATGAGACTTTTTGATCACTTTTTATTTCATTTTTTGTGGGAGATGAAGTGACCACAAAGCAGCAATTCTGAAGTTTTTAATTTTTTATTTTTTTACAGTGTTCCCTTTGCGGAGTAAATAATGATATGTTGTAATAGTTCAGACTTTTACGGATGCGTCAATACCAGTTATGTTAAAAAATTTTACATTGTTCTTGAGGGAAAATGTGAAGTTTTTTTTAACTTTTAATTTAATTAAAACATTTTATTCATTTAAAAAAACTTTATTTTATCGTTTTTTACTTGTCCGCTTAGGGGACTTGAACCAGCGATCGCTGTATTGCTTGCACGATATACTGCAATACTATTGTATTTCAGTATATCGCGATACTGAGAGTCTCCTATGAAGCCCTGCCTCTGGCATAGGAATATAAAGATGGCGGACCTGAGGGCCTTCATCAGACCCCCAGGCCGCGATCTCACTGCGGGGGGGACCGTTGGAACATTACAGGGTAGTCATTTAAATGCCGCAGTCGCTATTTACCGCGGCATTAAACAGGTTAAACAAGCGGGATCAGGTTCGAGCGGGATCCCGCTTGTTACCCGGAGGTGTCGGACTGATTACAATTACAGTACAGTTACCTGACTGCGCCTTGTAACAACATGTGCACCTGTGTGTCCATCACATGACCAGTACAAATTTGTATCCCCAAGAAGTAAAAATTGTAGGTTTCTATTAAATGACAGTAAGCAGAGATCTTGAAAACTACGAGGAATTGATACACCAGTGAATATACCGGTATGCCATAAACCAGTCAATCTCTAAGATAAGTTAACTAAGAAATTATAACCCACCTAATACCCCACTTTTTTTATTTCTTCCTTTCCTTATTTTTCGGTATTTGATTTATAGAGTGTTTCCATTTTATTATTTTATCTTGTTTCCGTACCTGTGTGAGAAAAAAAAATGTTAACACAAAAAACAGTAAATCCACACGTTTACTTAGCAAGGAAACACTTAGTAACCTTGTCTTTGTAAAATAAACAATACATAATGGTGGCAGAAAACATTTATTTAGTACACTGCAGAGGGGCATGGACAGGTCTGTTATACATGAAGTGCTCTGTGTGTTTTCCTGATGATGCATTCGCCCTTTCTAATATTGTTAGGCTTATTTTAGTTGAACAGGTTTATTACTTATATGGTATCAGAGAGTATGACTGTTTGGTGCAATGTTCCTTGCTAATAGAATTGATTAAATAACCTACTGTACATCAAATGCTGCAGCTACATTATCTCTTTCAGATTTCCTTCTTTACTTATGTAAAATATATATTTTATTTTTTTCCAAAATAAAAACCTGCAAAGCACTCTCTGTTTCTTGTTTGCTTAAAATATTGCTTAGTTGACCTTTCTCTGAGGACTCTTGGCAAACATTGGTATAATTCCATGGGTTTTAAATGTAGATGTGCTATATTTGACTATAATAGTAATTGTTCACAACACGGCATAAACGCTGTGTGCATAGATCGGCACATAGATCGGCACGGCCGTGCGGCAGACGGAGGGGGCCCCCTTTCCTCCCTGTGCACTTTCGGCAACTCACAGATTAGGCACTCTTCCTTCACATATGTTATTGATGCCATCAATAAAATACGTTAAGGAAGGGGGCCTGATCTGCGAGTTGCCGAAAATGCACAGGGTGGAAGGGGTCTGCCACGCGGCGGCGCCGATCTATTACTTATAAAATGGATTGGGGGGAGGGGCCTGGCGAGGCTTGCTCTGTCTGGTTGTCTTCGTCACCTCGTAGCCAGCGTCACTGTCAGATGCAGTGCAACATCTGACAGTGACGCTCACTAGGTGACAAAGACCACCAAATAGAGCAATTCTCGTCAGGTAAGCAGCATCGCTATCTTCGGACCAGTTATTGATCCGGGATAGCGGCACTGCTGAAATTAAGCCCAATACAGGTTGGCTGACCCTCTCAGCCAATCTGTGTTAGGGTTCTTCTTGCTCAGTCCCGTGAGCCTACCGGTGCTTTTACAGTGTGGTGTGTGTGCAGAGTGTCGTAAAGGGGACTGACTGAAAATAAAAAGAACTAGGAGATAGTGGATGCTGCCCTGTCTGTAAAAAATGGAGTGGAGCTCATTGGACAGTTAAAGGGGTTTGCCCTTCTTTAACATTTATGGCATATCCACAGGATATAAACAACCTAAAAAGCACAAAAGTGCAGGGTACATGACACCCCAATAGAGTATAAGGATAAATTACTGCCACGTATCGTAAAAAATATATAAGTCCTTATTAATACACAACAATACATGGTATCACAGTAATATATTTGAATAAAGCGGGTCATACATGGAGAGCAATAACGGTAAGGTATAGATGACAACATACCATGAGGAAAACAAAGACAACCAATCTCAAAATGAACGTCCAATACCTAGCATACCATGAATACCAAAAATATATACTAAAATATTGCAATAGCCAAAAAGAAAAATATATGCAGAATAGCTATATATGTCCGATGGATACTAGCTGGTGAAACATGTGTATAGCAGACATACGCTGCAGGAATAACAGCGCAAATACAGAGAGACTAATACATGTAACGCCAGGGATATGAATGAAAAGACATACCTATAGACATGGTGGAGGCAGTGGACGTGGGGGGATATGGCACAGAAAACGCCTCAATGCGTGTTTCGCCTAAGACCGGCTTCGTCAGGAGGCTGACTAGATTAAAATCCCGGGGGTTTAAATAGTAATGCTGGCGGCAAAAAACAATTGATAGCACCTGTAGACGGCACGTACAGGCGGCGCTCAGTGTACATGATGCGAGTCCCGCATCACCGGAAACACCACGTGTCTACGTCGTGACGATGCGACTCGCCAAATGATGATGGACACACGTCACCATAGTAACGTAGACACACAATAAGACACTCTGGAATGTGGAAACCACAGCGCATGCGCTAATGAGCGCCTGTGCAAATAGTGCACAAACTCTATCAAGAAATAAATAACAGCAGAGCCATAAGGTATAGCAACTATAATAATCCCAAATCCAGACATATTTTCATAAAGATGAAGGATATACAAAGTTTATACAATGCCTTGAATACAAGAATAGAAGAAGATATATAAATAATCTATCAAAAATAATATATAATAATTAAGGGATACATATATGACATAAATAAAAAATATATTTTTTATATCATGTGCAAATGATAAATGAATAAAAAAATAAAAAAATTTGAAAATAGATATAAAAATAAATAAATACAAAAAATATACATATGAATAAATACAAAAAATTTAAATAATAAGTACTAATAAATAGACAATAAATATATAGGAAAATTAATAAATAAATACATAAAATATATGTATATATACATAAATAACTATAGATAAACAGCACAAAAAATAGGTAACATGTACATGTATTAAGTTTCTAAAAATAAACAAAGTGAAAGAATAGTGAATACTATAAATGCAAGTATGTATATATAAAGAATATTATATATATATATATATATATATATATATATATATATATATATATATATATATATTACCGTTCAAAAGTTTAGGGTCACTTAGAAATTTCCTTATTTTTGAAAGAAAAGCACAGTTTTTTTCAAAGAAGTTAACATTAAATTAATCAGAAATACACTCTATACATTGTTAATGTGCTAAATGACTATTCTAGCTGCAAACGTCTTGTTTTTAATGCAATATCTACTTAGGTGTATAGAGGCCCATTTCCAGCAATCACCGCTCCAGTGTTCTAGTGGTACATTGTGTTTGCTAACTGTGTTAGAAGGCTAATGGATGATTAGAAAACACTTGAAACCCCTTGTGCAATTATGTTAGCACCGCCGTAAACAGTTTTGCTGTTTTGAGGAGCTATAAAACTGACCTTCCTTTGAGCTAGTTGAGAATCTGGAGCATTACATTTGTGGGTTCGATTAAACTCTCCAAATGGCTAGAAAAAGAGAGCTTTCATGTGAAACTCAACAGTCTATTCTTGTTCTTAGAAATGAAGGCTATTTCATGCGAGAAATTGCCAAGAAACTGAAGATTTCCTACAATTGTGTGTACTACTCCCTTCAGAGGACAGCACAAACAGGCTCTAACCAGAGTAGAAAGTGAAGTGGGAGGCCCCGCTGCACAACTGAGCAACAAGACAAGTACATTAGAGTCTCTAGTTTGAGAAATAGATGCCTCACAGGTCCTCAACTGGCAGCTTCATTAAATAGTACCCGCAAAACGCCAGTGTCAACGTCTACAGTGAAGAGGCAACTCCGGGATGCTGGCCTTCAGGGCAGAGTGGCAAAGAAAAAGCCATATCTGAGACTGGCTAATAAAAGGAAAAGATTAATATGGGCAAAAGCACACAGACATTCGACAGAGGAAGATTGGAAAAAAGTGTTATGGACAGACTAATCGAAGTTTGAGGTGTTTGGATCACACAGAAGAACATTTGTGAGAAGCAGAACAACTGAAAAGATGCTGGAAGAGTGTCTTACGCCATCTGTCAAGCATGGTGGAGGTAATGTGAGGGTCTGGGGTTGCTTTGGTGCTGGTAAAGTGGGAGATTTGTACAAGGTAAAAGGGATTTTGAATAAGGAAGGCTATCACTCCATTTTGCTAAGCCATGCCATACCCTGTGGACAGCGCTTGATTGGAGCCAATTTCATTCTACAACAGGACAATGACCCAAAGCACACATCCAAATTATGCAAGAACTATTTAGGGAAGAAGCAGGCAGCTGGTATTCTATCTGTAATGGAGTGGCCAGCGCAGTCACCAGATCTCAACCCCATAGAGCTGTTATGGGAGCAGCTTGACCGTATGGTACGCAAGAAGTGCCCATCAAGCCAATCCAACTTGTGGGAGGGGCTTTTGGAAGCATGGGGTGAAATTTCTCCCGATTACCTCAGCAAATTAACAGCTAGAATGCCAAAGGTCTGCAATGCTGTAATTGCTGCAAATGGAGCATTCTTTGACGAAAGCAAAGCTTGAAGGAGAAAATTATTATTTCAAATAAAAATCATTATTTCTAACCTTGTCAATGTCTTGACTATATTTTCTAGTCATTTTGCAACTCATTTGATAAGTTTAACTGTGAGTTTTCATGGAAAACACAAAATTGTCTGGGTGACCCCAAACTTTTGAACGGTAGTGTATATATATATATATATATATATACATAAAGTGTATGAAGTGAGGGTAATAAATAGAGACAAGTAAGAGATATATTTTCTATATATATATATATATATATATATATATATACCAAAAAAGCAAGTAACAGCACCAGGACTTCAGCGTTGGGGAGATGTTGGTTTATTCACCACCAGGTGGAAGAGTGAGCAACGTTTCGGTTCACACCTGAACCTTTCTCAAGCTGGTGGTGAATAAACCAACATCTCCCCAACGCTGAAGTCCTGGTGCTGTTACTTGCTCTTTTGTCTTTTGGTATTCTAACCTAAGGAATTGATTCGTCCTTCTACTGGTAACGTGCACATGGCCTGATGTTCAGTTTGCATTGAGTGCTGTGTTTTCCTCTACTTATATATATATATATATATATATATATATATATATATATATATATATATATATATATATATATATATATAAATAAAACTAATAAAATATACAAATAATGAAAACAATAAAAATAAAAATGAATCAAGTGAAGAATTAATCAAAAAGTGCAAAAATGAAAAAAGTGAAAAAAGTGTAAAAAATATAAATAAATTACCGTGCAAAAAAACATCCATCAATAAAAAAACATTTTAATGTGCAAAAAGCGAAATACAAAGTGCATATTACATACATGAATACCTAAATAACGTAAAAATAGCAGAAATAAAACGTGATACTAAACCATACTAAACAGCAAAAAAATAAATTAACAAAAATTCCACAGGATATGCCATAAATGTCCGATAGATGCGGGTCCCACCTCTGTGACCTCTGCCTATCTCCAGAGGTGGGACCCGCATCTATCGGACATTTATGGCATATCCTATGGACATGCCATAAATCTCCAAGATGGGCAAACCTCTTTAAAGTTTTCACTCACTGTGTGGTCACCACACTGTGGTGGCTTCCTCAAGCACTGTATGGGGTGCCACCCCCACTTCACCACCATATGGGGTGCCACCCCCACTTCACCACCACAAATACACTTATTTTATTATTGGTTTACTACTTTGGTTATAGTATTTTGCTGTATAAAATAAGTTTACTTATACTAGTGCATTGGTTATTGCAATTGCAAGTATTTATTTAAAAAAATAAAAAAACTTTTCTGTCATCACTTCCTCGGTTCAGCACTATTGCATTCCTATAGGTGATGTATCGCAAGTTAGTCCTGCTTGATAAGTGACAGTGCAATGAGTAAGGTAAAGTCATTAGAAGTTAGTTACATGAGTGCTTTGTGTTATACTCCGTTGTTAAATATGGAAATTATTTGCATTATTTATGTTTGTTACTGTGTTCTAAATTAGTAATAAAATGTGCAATATAGATTTGTATAGTTTTATTTGCGTGTGTGGGTGGTTAGGTGGTTAGGTTATGGGGGGCCCAGGCACATTCTTTGCACAGGGGCCCTCTGCAGTCTGTGTCTACCTCTGCCGAAGAATGTGTGAATCAACCCCAAGATACCCATAGAAGGCAGGTGTGTCAGAAGACAGTAGTCTGGTCAGAACTATAAGGGCACGGCCAGACGTGGCGGATTTCCTCCGCAGCTGTCCGCATCAATGCCGCACAGAATCTGTGTTGCAGATTCTGTGGCGGATCTGCCCAAAATGTGCAGTAAATTGCTGCGGACTAGCTGCTGCGGACTGCGGGAAAAGTGCTTCCCTTCTCTCTATTCAGTGAAGGATAGAGAGAAGGGACAGCACTTTCCCTAGTGAAAATAAACGAATTTCATACTTACCGGCCGTTGTCTTGGTGACGCGTCCCTCTTTCGGCATCCAGCCCGACCTCCCTGGATGACGCGGCAGTCCATGTGACCGCTGCAGCCTGTGATTGGCTGCAGCCGTCACTTAGACTGAAACGTCATCCTGGGAAGCCGAACTGGAGACAGAAGCAGGGAGTTCTCGGAAAGTATGAACTTCTATTTTTTTACAGGTTGCTGTATATTGGGATTGGTAGTCACTGTCCAGGGGGCAGAAACAGTTACTGCCGATCGCTTAACTCTTTCAGCACCCTGGACAGTGACTATTTACTGACGTCTCCTAGCAACGCTCCCGTAATTCCGGGAGCCCCATTGACTTCCTTAGTCTGGCTGTAGACCTAGAAATACATAGGTCCAGCCAGAATGAAGAAATGTCATGGCAAAAAAGCAAGACGCATCCGCAGCACACATAACATGTGCATGACAGCTGCGGACTTCATTGAACTTAGAATCTCCATTGAAGTCAATGGAGAAATTCCGCCATGAGTCCGCAACCAGTCCGCCACTGGTCCGCAACAGACAGAGCATGCTGCGGACACCAAATTCCGCTCCGCAGCCTATGCTCCGCAGCGGAATTTTCCGCATCGTCTAAACGAACACTTCTAAATAGAAGTGGAAGTCAATGGAGAAACGGCTCCGCTGCGGATTAACGCTGCGGAGTGTCCGCAGCAGAATTCAAGTGAAATTCCGCCACGTGTGAACCCAGCCTTAGGGCACGGCCAGACATGGCGGCGTTTTTCCGCTGCAAATGTTGGTGCAGATTTGGGGCAATTACGCAACGAATCTGCACCAACATTTCCATATTTGACAGGTAATTCAGACGTTGCCGAAAAGACAGCAGACGTGCCATAGATTTCAGTTTTTGCATTGCAAAGGCTGAAATCCGCAGTGAAATTCTGCTTCTCCGCAACAGACAGTGCATGCTGCGGAGGGAAAATTCTGCACTGCAGCCTATGGTCCGCAGCGGAGTTTTCCGCAACGTCTGAACTAACTTGCCTCAAAATGTATTGAAACAACTGTAAAAAACGGCCGCTGGAGAGTCCCACTGCGGACTGTCCGCAGCGGAATTCCACAGCAATTCCGCCACGTCTGGCCGTGCCCTAAGGGTGCAGTCACACTCAGCAGATTTGTTGCAGAAATTTCTGGGACTGAAAATCAGTTCCATTCATCTGAATGGAACTTGCAGAAATCCATGCACCTGCTGCAGAAATCACCACATTCAGAAGAATGGAGCTGATTTTCAGTCACAGAAATTTCTGCAACAAAATCTGTCTCATGTGACTGCACCCTAAGACGCTCTGCTATAGATAGGGTCTCCTGGAAAAATCGATCTGGGTGCATTTTCCCTATAAATACTGAGAGAAAGCACACCGTGAAGCGTCCAGTGCGTTATATAACAGTGTTCCGTTTTCTTTTAATTACTATTAGCCAATTACAGCCATAAAAACTGTTTATGTTCATTTTTGTCACTCATCTAACGGAAATTTGGAAATATTTATGGCAATGTACGTTTCTCCGATGAACCGTTTGCTCGTTCATCTGCTGATCGCTGCCCTGTTTACACAGGGCAATTATCGGGAATGAGTGTTCTATGAATACTCGTTTGCCTGATAATTGGCTAGTGTAAAAGGGCCTTTAGGTAAAGCAGGTATTTTAAAAAAATCATTTTTTTGCAAACGAAATAAGATGTGGACACTAGCAGTAATGAAAATATAAAATATAATGCCAAGTGTGAAGATGAATGGAATGTTTGTAAGGTCACATCATGCAATGCTACTATGATAAATGAGACCTAAGCGCACTTTCACTTTTATCCATGCGTCCTGTGAATACAGTCGTTTTTGCAGATGTATTATAAAAATGACAAATAACTAAGAAAATTTAGCATTAAATGCATTGTTTTTGTAGCTTTTTAATGTTTCGTATAATGTATGTGATGATAAAATCTGCAATAAATACAAGCTTTATCAAATCATAAAAAATCAGGCACAGTTGTCCTCAGTCTTTCCCCAAGTTGACTATATGTACCTAGAAGGCATTGGTCAGAAGTTCAGAAGTACAAGTGAGATATAGCATTTAACTATTTAAAATCTATACGGTACCATATTTGTTGTCACCATCGAATTAGCTTCTCAGAAATTTTCAAAAACTGTTATTTTATTAGCATGTTTCATTAATAACAAACAGTTTTATCATGACTTGCTGCGAAACAAAAGCACATTTAAAAGGGACACCCAATATGGCTGCACTTCCTGTTATCATTTTTGAAATAACGGTAATCACAGGAAGTGAAATCTTGTTTTGTCCATGGCGCTGAATAATTTAATAGTAGTTCCACTCACAACTGCAAGAAAATGTATATTCAATAAAAATGAACCATAGCATTTCCAGTATACAGATTATCTTAATGGATTTAAATGATGTATTATATTGTAGCAATACATTTTGAATTAATGAATGTGTATTTTTGCTTTGGTTGAATGTTATTACATTTATTATTTATTTTGCACTTTTAAATGTACAAGTTTGAAGGGGCTAACCGGTAACTCCAAACATTTAACCTTCTCAGATAAAATATTTTCGGACTATAGGACGCAATTGACTATAAGAGGAACCCAGGTTTTAGGCAACAGAAAATAGGAAAAAATTATTTCAAATTTTACTACTTTTACAAAGAAAAAAACGATTTGTTAAAAAAAATTAGTTCTGTTTCACGACATTCTGGGAGCCATAACTTTTATATTTTTTCCTCGATTGAGCGGTGTAAGGGCTTACTTTTTGCGGGACGAGCTGTAGTTTCTATTGGCACAATTTGTTGGTACATATGATTTTTTTAGCACTTTTTATTAAAAATTTTAGCGCTAAGGTGTTTAGCGCCATTCACCGTGCGAGTTAAATCATGGTATATTGTAATAGTTGTGACTTTTATAGACGCATCGATACCAATTTTTTTATTTTTTTATTTTTTACATTGCGCTTGGGGAAAAATGGGAAATGTTTTTTTTATTTGAACTTTTACGCTGTTTCCGTATCTCCCGACTATGTAACCAGTAAGCGGCCGGGAGGCAGCTTGAGCCCAAAAAGCTAGAATGGAGTTTATGTGGCCCTCTTTTAGAGATAGGTTTAGAGATTGCTGTTCCTGGCCGTTAGAGAAGCTTGTCAGCTGTAAAACACAGCTGACACCTGCAGTGTATCGAATGGGCTCCGCGCATGAGCCGTCTCCAAACATCACCCCCCCCCCCCCCCGCTCTATGACGTGACGGCTTGTCATGCGTCCGGAATAAGTTAAGGAAGTGGTCAGGGGCCCCTTAACTTCCGACTGTAAGACGCAGGGACTTTTTAACAAGATTTATTCTTACTAAAAAGTGTGTCTTATTGTTCAAAAAATACGGTACATGTATAATAGTTTGCACACGTCTACTCAATTACAGCAGCAGACTAACTGAAACAAGCTATTGCACAAATTATTTTAGCAGTCTTATGTGGAAAACATTAGATGAAATAAACTGTATGGGAGGGCTCATTTCTACATTTGTAATATAATAAACAAACCATAAATTATATATTCAAACACTTGCCTGCATAAAGATATACATTTATAATTCATTATTAGGATTAGGATGCATTTTTATATATATATACAGTCCAAGGGTAGATGAACACAGCACTCCAGTAATTCAACAAATCAGGCCATGTGCTCGTTACCTGGGGGTGAATCAATTCCCCAACATCCAATAGAGAGAAATATAGAGCGCAGTAACGGCACCAGGACTTCAGAGTAGATGAAAGCAAAAGTGGATTTATTTCACCTCAACACAGCAACGTTTCGGTTCAACAGGAACCTTTCTGTTGAACCGAAACGTTGCTGTGTTGAGGTGAAATAAATCCACTTTTGCTTTCATCTACCTTGAAGTCCTGGTGCCGTTACTGCGCTCTATATTTCTCTCTCTCTCTCTCTCTCTCTCTATATATATATATATATATATATATATATTAATATATTAAGAAAAAAAAATATATATATATATATATATATATATATATATATATATATATATATATATATAAATGACTCAACTTGGCAATAACCCGCTCCCTTCATCTATGTCTTTTTTCAACCATGCTAACTACATGACTATGTAACTATGTTTGCTTTAGAGAAAGGAAAATGGAATTAAAGACCAAAATAATCCTAAACTTGTCATATTCTGAACTAGCTGATGAAGATGATCTTGGTGGAGTAGGGCCCTATTCTAAGTTTTGCTATGAGCCCCTGCTAACTCTCCTCAATTACTTAAATTACTTAATAGCAAATTATTTGAAAAATATCTATATCATATCTATAATTTGTTTGCTTAGACAACATCTGAGATTCATTCCATTAGGAATATACATGTATTACGATTTAACACTCTGTCCAATAAAACAGATCAGTACAATACATTCTAGTGAATGAACACAGCAATTAAATGATAACCGCACCAAAAGGTAACTAGAATTTGCATAGAGTTGGATTTCGTTCCGTGTAAAGCCTCATCTATGGCTTGTTATAGATATTGTAAGGTGAAACACCAGGTTAGTCTTGAATCACTGTGCACATGTAAGCGATCAGTGAGTGGAAACCTCCAGGCTCTCTATTCAGTTTGGTAAACACTGGCTTGTCTGTCATTCCCTTTTGTTGTCCTTTAAAGTACAGTTGCCACCTTATCTGGCAAAAGCGTCCTACAAAGAATACTGTTCATGTGAAGTAATCTCTCACCAGCAAGGCCAGAAAAGCATTTATCTAGCAGTTAATGGTTAATTAATTTTGAAAATGTATATTACAACACAATAAAAAAGAGAGAAAAGCAGGAATGGACAATGAAGTAAAATGTCCCTTCTTCAAAATGACTCCTATTTAGTTCTACCAATGTCATCCAAAACACAGATAACTTTTCTTTCATGAATTGTTCTCCTGAATGATTTATACATGTTGTGTTATCTGAGGCCTTTTGCAAGTCCCCTTGTGGATTCATCCAGCCATCAACTGCACAATTGTTAATTTTAACACTATAAAAGGTTCTGATGAGGGAGAGATAGTGGATTGGTGGAAGAATTAATTGAAATGTATCTTACAATCGCACCGGGTCTATACAAAAATGAAGTGTTGGTTTTTAAGATGAAATAAATTTCCATTTGTGAAGACCATGAGACTTTAGGGCGAGCTGACAAAGAGATAAATTAATTGTTTCCTTTTTCTATCCATTATGACTTTACATACAGAAAACCCTTGGGCAATCGTCTGTTCCTGCGCTAACGTTGAGGAGATATGCCAACGGAAATATTTTTGTATTTAAAATACAAAGTTAACTGGAAAGCTCTTTAGATCTCGTTATTTGATTTTTACACAAGAAGCTTCTCAGTTTAGAATAAGGACTTCAAAGTCCCACTTAACGGCTGGGTATGTTTTGGAAAATCATTGAACAAAAAGTGTCATTGAGAAGCAGTTCCTTCTTTTTTTCACGAATTTGTGTTTGGGTGTTAGACGCAATGACAGGGCTCTATGGTAAATGTCTTCTTATTGATGGGTAATGATGTCTCACTATTGTCTTCTTGTGATAAAACTGTTTGTTAGTTTTCACGGCGAATTGTTCTTGTTTATCTCCTGTTTGTGTAGTAATTATGAAGCCATTATTTGCCTGTCAGATAAATAGACATAGTTGTTCTGCTTGTTTCAGGAGACACTGACAGTCATTTCCCTATCTGCTAGTCTATGAGTGATAGTGTTGCGCTTTCCTTGCAGAAAACATATGCAATCACAGAATCGGCAAACATGGCATCTTGTAAACCCCTTAAAAACAATGCATCACCTATATTTTTTTTTGTCCTAATTAAAACCAGATAATGAAATATAATCTTTTTTTGTAATGCGTTTTATTTTCTGATTGTAGATTTTTTCTATTGTATTTTCTATACATGATTATGGGCTGCCATCTGGCCTGAGCTACTGTTAACAGCATTTTAGAAATATACATTACGGCAGTCACATTACTCATAGGAACCTGTGAACAGGAGGGGACCCATTGACTTCTATGGGAGAGTGTTCTAGGCATGGTCCGTGACTTGTGTAGAGGTCACTGCGAAGAAAGGGATACGAGCGAAGCTGTGTCCACCACCTATTGTCAATGGTGGATCTGATGTTATTTAAATAGAGGTGTTAGGCTATGTTCGAAGAGGTGTTAGGCTTCGTTCATATCTGCGTCAGGGCTTTGTTTTGACGTTGCGTCTGAAATTTCTGTCGGAACAGAGCCCTGACTGACACAAACGGAAAACATAAGTTTCCGTTTCCATCACCATTGATTTCAAGTAGTAGTAGTCGACTACGATTTTGATTCCATCAAAACGACGGAACCCTTGCACAACTGACACAAACGGAAATCATTGGCACCGGATCTGTCTCCATTGAAATCTATGGTGATGGAAACCTATTTCCATTTGTGTCCGTCAGGACTCCGTTCCGACAGAAAGCTCAGACGGAACGTCGGAACGGAGCCCTGACACAGATGTGAACGAAACCTTACCTTCCATTGTAATCCTGCCTGTGATAATGTGATGACTGCTGAGAAGTGATCTCTACAGAACAGGAAGTGTCAGTCTATTATGAGGTTTAGTGGCTAATGTGAAAACTATAAGATTTTAGGATTATTTTTTTATAAAGATAATGGCAGAGAAAATTAAAACAACATCACCAAAAATTCTTTAAAAATATGTTTAATATATAAATTTGATTAAAACAATAAGTCATTTTCTGATGACAAATACCCTTCAAGGACGCAGCAATATCATCAAAGGAGCTTATGGGCTGCATCTCTGGCCACGAGCCCTATGTTTAAATACTATCATAAGGTTAAATGTCTAAATACTCATAAACTACAGAACATTGCTAAATAAGTGATGGCACGTTGAAGTGACAGATTTGTTTTAATACATTTTTATATCATTTAAAGCTCAATTTTTTTCATAACAGAGCTCCAAATTCCCTGCATAGCCATATTGCAAATGATAGAACTCCGACTACCTGCAGCCACCACTAGAGGGAGCTTAGACGCTTACAGAATACTGTTTTATTATTTAAACTTAGAAATGAATGAAAAAGGTTAACTGGAGATAAACTTACTCACCCTGTTTGTCAGTCTGCAGGATTTTCTGCATGTTCCTGAAACAAATAGATTTGTAAAATTCCTGCAGAGAACACAGGCATTAGTTTCCTACTGATCTGTTGCATTTCTAGTTGGTGAATGGCTGAGAGGCTGAGCTTAGAAAAAGAGGTAGGGAAAAATAATACTTGTTCCAGCTAGTGGTCTTACAACCAAACACAGGATTGTGAGGAGGAGGAGGGGAAAATGGCTGATCTCCTGGTACACACAGTGAAAATGTATTTGTATATTTCTCTGTTTTAATTGCAGTATGAGACAAAATAGGATCAAAGGAAATTAAAATTGCTTACAAACCTTTAGTTGGGTATTGGACATACCATATTGCTTTTACTAGCAGTTGCCCATCTGACGCTTACTTACTTTGATGCTGCCATCAATCCTGGCCTGTTATTCTTTTATAGGAAAGTAAGACAGACAGACAGACAGATAAGAGCAGCGTGCTTAGGCTGTTATAAAGTACCCCTGAAAATTCAATAAACATGAGAGGCTATTATTTTCTATTTTCCATACAAAGAGTTTTGTAATAAATGCTTACATGTCAGTGGATTTTCTCAACCATTTTTCAATTATAAGGGGGGTCTTAAAAGCAAGGAATCACCCCTGTTTGGCGGATGGTGATTTTAGACACAAGCTGTCAGGGAGGGGGAAAACCTGTTAGGTCATGTCACCAACTTGGCGGCCATCTTGAATGCCACAAGCTGGAATTCAACTTTCCTTTTTCAAATGGGAAGGTAGGTGTGTGACACACCAAACTGGTTGAGAATTTTACCAGAAAAACAATGGTGTGCTTATCTTAACATAATTTTATTTGTTCTCATGTTAAAACAGTGATTTTATGTGAAATCAGAAAATTGACCATAAGGTCTACAGAATGTGTTCAATATGCTGTCCACAAATTTTCGGTGTTAAGTCTATCCTTTTCTCCCATTCCTGATGAACTTTCACCAAAACATCTGGCTGAATGCTAGCACAAGCATCAACAACTCTGTCTTTAAGATGAACAACATGCTGTATCTTCAGAATGTAAACAAGTGCCTTGACATGAACCCACATATAGAAATTCAAAGGGGTAAAATCAGGAGAACGTGGTGGCCATAAGTTGGACCCCTACAGCAAATGCAGTTTTGTGGAAAACTGCATTTCAAGATAGTCTCTGACAACGTGCCCGTAATGAGGCAGGTTTCCATCTTGTTAGTAGATATCAGGAGATGTTCCACTTCCGAAAATGACAATGAAGGAAACCGTCTTCATCTAACAACCTCGCGTAACGGTCTGCTATAATGTTCTGTTAATTGAGGAAAGGTTCCACAATTCTGGCAACTCTGTTAGATGGATCAGTTTAGAAAGGGTTTGGGTCTGACAAGTATCGATGATTCTGTTTGTTGATGTCACCATTCAAAAATTAATTTTCTTTATCACTAAACAACGCCTGATAAGGAAAATTCTAATTGTCGGTTTGTGTTGTCCTCGGTGAGGTGTTGCAGCATCTGAATTTTGTAAGGGTGCCATTTATAGGTAGACAAATTTTTCTGAATTGAGGCACGGCTAATCCCACATTCCAGAGAGAGATGGTGAGGGCTACGTTGCAGGCTCTTGCTGAATGAGGCCAGAACAATAGTTACTGTTGCTACATCCGTGGTGGTTTTTGGTTGTGCAGCTTTCGTTTATTGGCAACAGAACCTGTTTCTCTGAATTTGGCAAGATGTTTGGCAACTATACTGTGGTAATGGGAGGCCTATTTGGATGGTGTTTCTTTAAATCTTCTACAATGACACATGTGCTTCATTCACCGGAAATTAGGACGATCTCAACATGTTCTGCTTGAGATAACGCCATCCTTTACATCGCCTGAACAGAAGAAAAATCACTGTTTCAACATGAGAATGAATAAAGTTATGTTAACATGAAGCACACCTTTGTTTTTGCTGGTGAAAATTCTCTACCAGTTCCATGTGTCACACACCTACCTTACTATTTAAAACTAAAGTTGAATCCAAGATGGTGGGATTCAAGATGACCACCATCTTGCTGACTTGGCCTAACTGGTTTCCTTTTTTCACCCCACAGCTTGAATTACCCTCTGTCAAACCATTTTCATTTTATATGGGTGTTTCCTCACTTTTGAGACTGTGTATGTGCTGTATATGTATGTATATATATATATATATATATATATATATATATGTATATATATATATATATATATATACCAAAAGACAAAGAACAAGTAACAGCACCAGGACTTCAGCGTTAGGGAGATGTTGGTTTATTCACCACCAGGTGGAAGAATGAGCAACGTTTCGGTTCACACCTGAACCTTTCTCAAGCTTCAGGTGTGAACCGAAACGTTGCTTATTCTTCCACCTGGTGGTGAATAAACCAACATCTCCCTAACGACGAAGTCCTGGTGCTGTTACTTGTTCTCTGTCTTTTGGTATTCCATTCTAAGGAGTTGATTCGTCCTTCTACTGGTAACGTGCACATGGCCTGATGTTCAGTCTGCATTGAGTGCTGTGTTTTCCTCTACTCTATATATATATATATATATATATATATATATATATATATATATAGGAAATACAAAGAAGAACTGCACTACAAATCTTGAAATAATCACCTCTATCAGGGGTTTCTTGTGTGCAAGCCTCCAGACCACGACCAATAGTCCAAATTTAGGAATTCAAAAAATAGGCAGCACTCCACAGCATAGTAGTCAAAAAAGTGAAAAGCAGGGAAAGGTCCAGATTGGGACTGAAACGTAGCAATCTTGCATATGGGTGAATAAACGTTTTTCACTTTTTTGACTACTATGCTGTGGAGTGCTGCCTATTTTTTTAATTTTTATATAGATAGATAGATAGATAGATAGATAGATAGATAGATAGATCTTATACACTACTGATACAATTTATGCGTGTTATTTAATATCACCACCTTGTTGTTTTCTCGACTTAGTGATAAACTTTCAGCTAATACAATACAATACAGATGACTCTCATGGTTTGTACTTCCCTTTATACTCAATTGATGGAATTATAAAGAAATAATCATTCATTTTCATTTATAATGTAAATGTTAATATGTAGTATATTTTTTGTATGCCTGTTCCACAATGGGCACATCTGTAAAGAATAAAAGGGAGATCTTTCTCAAGATATCACAAGAATGTATAATAAGACAACCAGATAAAAATAATATACAGAATCCCAGTGTGCTGTAAACTTACAATGAATCACTCATCACTTAAGTACTTCTCAAGTGGTTCATAAACACAAAACATTCAGACATAGCCACATCCCTGCTTTAGTGTAAGACCTTGAATTATTGTTCAATGTTTGAAAAAAAAATAGTTTTGGTTTTGAAAAAGGAACATCAAATAACAAAGAAACTGGAGATAGAATAAAATGTCTGCAAATGATAATTGTGAATAAGACATTATAGATGATAGAGAGAAAACTACGACTACAAGAGCCATTGCATTACTCTATTCAGCACATGGTACAAAACACACATCCAAACATGGAAAAAAGACAAAAGATGCTATTGTTTCTGATAAAGGTTCTACAGAAGCACAGAACTCTGTTATGAGGATTGATATGAAATTGTGTAACCTGATTAATAAAAAAAAGATGTAACATTTCCATAATGCTTTCGGAAGATTTCATAACATTACATGTTCATTCATTTCCCTTTAAAATATTGCAGTGCTGTCAGATTACAAAATGACCATTAGTGTTAGAAGGTGACACACTCCGAAATATGTAATTGTCCTACTGCGCAGAATATCCCCAGGCTACCTAGAAAGACGTATACTGTACCATTAACCCCTTGCTCATGACAAATTATAAGAAAAGAGAACCCTTTACAGGGTAACATAGAGTCACTGGCTTTGTTTTTACAGTTATGCCGGGATTTGGAGCATTTTCAAGAACAAACATTTTTAATGTCCCCTCCATACAACTCCGCCCTAATCTCCCAATAGCTGCCCACATGTAATCTCTGGTCCACACAAGACCTCCTTCTTTGTTATCTGCTCTTATCTAATCTTCACATCAGTGTCTCCAATATTTCTCCCATGCATCCCCATACTCTCGAACTCGCTACCCCAACACATCAGACTCTCCCACCATCCAAACCTTCAAAAGCAAACAGAAAATCCACCTCTTCAGAAAAGCTTACCACCTGCAATAACACTGCTGCCACTACACTACCGGATGAATAACTTCTATCGTCACCTTCTGTCTCCTTCCTCCTTCCTTTGCAGATTGAAAGCCCTTTCGGACAGGGTTTTTACTCCTTCTGTACCAGTCTGTCATTCATTAAGCTCATGTTTATTGTACTTTTTATTGTCTTATGTTATATACTTAAACCGCTTTCTCAAATGTACAGCACCCTGGAACTAATGGTGCTTTAAAACAAATAATAATACTAACAAATGTATGAGGTTGGGACCCAACTCTATGCATCAAGGAGAAGAGTCACTCTCACTCTGGTGCGCCCAGTACGCCCATGTATTTCCATGGTTTGCCATTTATTTAAATGGTCGGCTTTTAATATGGCTAGCTGTAGTTTCCTTTGGAGAGTCTGAAATTAACCAGTTTTGGTCAGCTCATCACCAGCCTGTTTTTAATTTAAAAAAGGGTTGTCTTCCTGAGAGAACCACTTTACCTAAAGAGGGCATTATAAGAATAATGTGTAATGTTCTTCTAAAATTGCCTTGTTTCTCAGATTATAAAGTCTGTCTAAGTGAAAAGTGTCATTTAGAATCTTAAGAGATAGATAGATAGATAGATAGATAGATAGATAGATAGATAGATAGATAGATAGATAGATAGATAGATAGATAGATAGATAGATAGATAGATAGATGCAGCTAAAATAGCTTCCACTACTCTGGGAAGTCTTTCTGCAAGATTTTGGAGTGTGTATGTGGGAATTTTTGCCCATTCATACAGAAGGGCACCACTGATGTTGGACGAGACGGCCAGGTTCGCAATCTCTGTTCTAGTTCATCGCAAAGGTGTTCGACAGGGTTGAAGTCAGGGCTCTGTGCGGGCCAATCAAGTCCTACCACACTAAACTCAGCTAACCATGCCTTTATGGACTTTGTTTTGTGCACTGAAGCATAGCCATGTTGGAAGCACACAATTGTCCAAAATGTCTTGGTATGCTGAAACATAAAGATTTCCCGTCACTGGAACTAAGGGGCCGAGGCCAACCCCTGAAAAATATATAGCATTATTCCTCCTCTACCAAACTTTAACATTGGCACAATGCAGTTAACCAGGTAACGTTCTCCTGGCATTCGCTAAACCCATACTCGTCCTTCAGATTGCAAGATAGAGAAGGGTGATTCGTCACGCCACAGAACACATTTCCAGTGCTCCAGCAGACCAGTGGCGGCGTGCTTTACACCACTCCATCTGACTCTTGACATTGTGCTTGGTGATGTAAGGCTTGCATGCAGCTGCTCGGCCCGGAAAACCCATGTCATTAAGCTCCTGGTGCATAGTTTTTGTGTGGATGTTAATGCCGGAGGAGGTTTGGAACTCTACAGTTATTGATTAAGCAGAGCGCTGGCGACTTTTATACACTATGCGCGTCAACACTCGGCGACCCTGGTCTGTAACTTTACGTGGTCTGCCACTTCATGGCTGAGTTGCTGTGGTTCCTAAACGCTTCCACTTTGCAAGAATACCACTCACAGTTGATCGTGGAGGGAACAAATTTCACGAACTGACTTGTTACAACGGTGGCATCCTATTTCAGTACCACTCTCATATTCAGTGATCTCTTTAGAACGACCCATTCTATCACAAATGTTTGTGAACATGATTTTATACACCTGTACCAATGGGACTGAATGAAATGATTAAGAGGTGTGTCCTAATACTTTTGCCCATATAGTGTATGTATAGACTCACATCGAGGTTCTCATAGACTTGCATTGAGACACTCACCTCCGGTCCCTACCTCAGAAGCTGTAGGATTCAGAGTGAAGAATGAAGACCATGTGACCACCGAGAGTCCTGAAACGGAGTGGCGTCCTATAAAATACAGCACCAGGTAAGTCAATACACGTGTGCATTATGCTACATTACTTTTTGCAAAAGGTGAGGGGGGGTTGGAAAAAAACCTTTCTTTAAAGAGTACTTTTAATTATACTGGCTTTATATAGAAAAACGATTATAGTGCAGGAGTGTACAAAAATTGTTTTTCCAAATAACTTGTATTAGCGATTCTGCTTCTAACTATAGCACAGACTGTCTAGAGTGTGTGCTGCCGGCTGCCCATAACTCTGCAGTAGCAGACCGTCCTGCTCATCTCCATGGCTCCCGTATCCAGAACGGCCACAAGCGCTGTAGAATCAGGGGCGTAACTAGGAAAGACTGGGCCCCATAGCAAACTTTTGACTGAGGTCCCCCCTCCCCTGGGTGTCACACAACCCCCCCTTGTAGATAGTGGCTTTTTTACAGCCCCCGGCTGCCCATAACTCTGCAGTAGCAGACCGTCCTGCTCATCTCCATGGCTCCCGTATCCAGAACGGCCACAAGCGCTGTAGAATCAGGGGCGTAACTAGGAAAGACTGGGCCCCATAGCAAACTTTTGACTGAGGTCCCCCCTCCCCTGGGTGTCACACAACCCCCCCTTGTAGATAGTGGCTTTTTTACAGCCCCCCCTGTAGATAACGCCATACAGACCCCCTGTAGATAACATCATACAGCCCCCCCCTGTAGATAATGCCATACAGACCCCCTGTAGATAACATCATACAGCCCCCCCTGTAGATAATGCCATACAGCCCCCTGTAGATAACGCCATACAGCCCCCCTGTAGATGACGCCATACAGCCCCCTCTGTAGATAACGCCATACAGGCCCCCCTGTAGGTAACACCATACAGCCCCCTGTAGGTAACGCCATACAGCCCCCCCTGTAGGTAACGCCATACAGCCCCCTGTAGATAACACAATACAGCCCCCCTGTAGGTAACGCTATACAGCCCCCCCAGTAGGTAACGCTATACAGCCCCCCCTGTAAGTAACGCCATACAGCCCCCCCTGTAGGTAACGCTATACAGCCCCCCTGTAAGTAACGCTATACAGCCCCCCTGTAGGTAACGCCATGCAGCCCCAACCCCCCAAAAAAATCTGACCTATAGTGTGTCCTATAAAAGACATGTATCCCCTATCCACAGGATAGGGGATACATGTGTGATCGCTGGCAGCGATAGGGAGAACGGGGGACCGAAAGTCCCCCGAAGTTCTCCATGACTAACCTCTGACTTCCGGAGTCTGCGCAGCTCAATAAAAATGAAAGGAGCGCTGGTCACGCATGCGCACAAGCGCGACCGGCGCTCCATTCATTTCTACGGAGCTTCCGACACAGACCCCGAAAGTCCAAGGTTTGTGAGGGAGAACTTCAGGGGACTTTCAGTCCCCCGTTCTCCCTATCGCTGCCAGCGATCACACATGTTTCCCCTATCCTGTCGATAGGGGATACATGTCTTATGTAGGAACAACCCGTTTAATGGCAGAGCGGGGAGATACCTCCCTGCTCTGCCGTAGTGTTAAGTGGCGTCGCGCTGTAGCAGCCATAGCGGCAGCTAGCGGAGCCTCCAGCCATGGTGGGGGCCGGTGCCGGCAGCTATAGCGGTAGTTACGCCACTGTGTAGAATGTAATGTAATCTTACAGCGCTAGCGGCTGTTCTGGATACTGGAGCCATGGAGATGAGCAGGACGCTTTCTCTCCTACTGTAGACTTATGAACCGTCGGCAGCAAGCACAGTCCGTGCTACAGTTAGAAGAAGAATCGCTAATGCAAGTTATTTAGAAAAAATAATATTGTGCATGCTCCTACACTAAAATCATTCTTTTATATACTGTCAGTATAATTGGAGGTACTCTTTAACTGCTAGAATATTATTCTATGCTCCTACATCTATATTTATTTTTTTATATTGTATGTTTTTATATACCACCTTCATTCTGAAATATTGTTGTACTATACAATATTACTGTGTTTAAGGCCTCACGCACACTTCCATCGGCCGTTGTACGGCCGTTAATGATGGCTTCCGTGTGCAGCCCATTGTTTCACGGACCAAATTCAATGCAAAGGCCGAGACTGTTCCGTCGAAAACGGGCAGGAGTAGGACCTGCACTACTTTTGACGGAACAGCCGCACGGTTCTATGAAAACAACGGAAGTGTGCATGGCCCGATTGAAATGAATCCGTGACAAAAACGGATAGCACCCTGAAGGAAAAAACTGAAGTGGGAATGAGGCCTTAGTACAATCTGCATATAGTTTCAATAATTTGTTTGTTTATGTTATTTTTTTTTATCAGAGTTTCTCTCCTTGTATGGCTCACGTGTTATTTTGTGTATTTTAAAAGAGTCCCCCGCATAGTAAGTGATGTAATATTGCCAGGGACCCTGACGGGACAGAAGCACTAGTGATGCACTGTCGGCAGCTCCATAGAAATGACTTGTGCACCGGTCGTGCTTGTGCGCATGCGTGACCAGCGCTCCTTTAATTTTTATTAGGGGATACATTTGTAGGACAAACTATAGGCCGTTTTTTGGGGGGGGCTGTATGGTGTAATCTACAGGGGTGCTGTATGGCGTCATCTACATGGGGGATTTGGGGCTGTATGGCGTTATCTACAGGAGGGCTGTATGGCGTTATCTACAGGGGATGTATGACGTTATCTACAGGGGAGGGCTGTATGGCGTTTTCTACAGGGGGAGGGCTGTATGGCGCTATCTACAGTGGGGCTGTGTATGGCGCTATCTATGGGGGGCACTATCTACAAGGGGGGGGTTGTGTGATACCCAGTGGAGGGGGGGCCCCAGTCAAAAGTTTGCTATGGGGCCCAGTCTTTCCAAGTTACGCCCCTGCTGCAGCCTCTTCAATGTTTACCAGACACAGCATCATACACATCTGTTGTGGCTGTGCCTGGAATTGCAGCTCAGTCCCATTTACTTGAATAGGACTGGAACTGCAAGCCCAGGAACTGTCACTGTGGTGCTGTTGGTTCAAAACTCGTAAGCGTTCTTCCTGGAAATTTTTAGCTATTCACTTTTTTTTAAAAACCATATGAAATAAAAAAGTTGTTCTTATCTTGATCGTGTTTTGAACATCAACTCAATATTCTACAATGGCGTTATGCTTAGTAAACTATGAAGAAGTAGCGGCTTGGTTTAGCTGAATGGCGAGGGTGCCGGGAATCGGACACCCACCGTTCTGACATTGATGACCTATTCTAAAAATAGGACATCAATATAAAATGCCCAGTGAACCCCTTAAGAGTGCACTATATAAGAAACTGGTAAGACGAAGTGCTGCTTCTGCATAGCCTGAGCAGCATCAATGTGTTCAAAATGGTGTCAACTTGTAATAGGCACTAAAATATTGCTACAGATATTATTTAAAGATAAACGGTAAAAATAAATATTTGTCAACTGAAAGTAATTAATAAAAAAATGAAAAAAAGGAAAATTAATCATTAAAGGGAATGTGTTGCCAGCAAAACATGTTTGTTTTTTTTTAGTTAAACAATTAGTGTGTAGGTGATTAAACATTGTTCTAATTTAATTTTATTTTTTCACGAGTCAGAAAATATTATAAATTGGATTCAATTGGATTCTAATTTATAATATTTTCCATTGCTGGTCATTAGATGGAGCCATTCCCAAAATTGCAGCATTGCATGTGGTAAAGCAACCACATTGCTTTATGCTGCAAAATTGGGTAAAAATCCCTCGCTCTAGTGAGCTCTCAGAATCCCCCCCTCCTTTATCCTGGCTAGTGCCGGGAGAAACGAGGGGTTTGAACGGTCTAACCTCCTACACTGTGTGTCGCCATTTTTTGAGCTAACACACAGTGTAGTAGGTTTACATACAGTAGTAAACACACACTGAAACACAAACATACATAGAAATTCCTTACCTGCTCCAGTCGCCGCCGCTCCCTCCGGTCCATCCGCTCCATCTGCTGCCGCTGCTCCATGTGCACAAGTCCGGAAGCCGCGACCGGAAGTAGTAATATTACTGTCCGGCCGCGACTTCCGGTCCACAGGAAAATGGCGCCGGACGGCGCACATTTCAAATTGAACTGTGTGGGAGCGGCGCATGCGCCGTTCCCACACAGCGGCGTACATGATAGTGGATGGAACAGGCCCCGTTCGCAGTCCCTATGGGACTGGAGCTGCCGTATTCCATGTCTGTATGTGTCGTTAATCGACACATACAGAAATGGAAAAAAAAATGGCAGCCCCCATAGGGAAGAAAAAGTGTAAAAATAAAAAAAAGTAACACACAAACACACAAATTAATCCAAACGTTTTCAATAAAGCACTAACATCTTTAACATATTTAAAAAAAAATTGTGGTGACACTGTTCCTTTAAGATAAAAATTTAACAAAAACTATTATATTTTATTGAAACACCAATATCATAGTTAACAATTATAGAATAGATATGGATAGCAGCAAGGGCCATACAATTCCCTATACACAGTGGTGTAACTTGAAGCCCCTGGACCCCCATGCTAAATATATAACAGGGTCCTCCACTGATTATGTGCCATTGATAATACTAGTGTCTTATTATGTTTATGTATGTCCCTAGTGTGCATGCATGTTCCGGCTGCCTCTTAACCCCTTAATGATGCAGCCTAATTTGTGCCTTAAAGGGGTTATCCGGGGACCAAAAATTGCATTGCAATAATATATTTATGTGAAACTTACTAATATACTTTATTTAAAAATTCTGTACTAAATGGTGCAGTTCAAACCTCATTAATTATTCAGAAAGTGCTGTAGCTTTTCTAATAGTGATGACGCTCCGACATGGCCCCACGTGACTGAGCTCTTGCTTCATATGATGTTCGTGAACATTACCGCAAGGGGCTGTCACATTGCCTATTGCTTGAGTCCCGAGCAGAGCATCAGCTAGCGCTTTGCTCGGGACTCCAGCACTGCTCCCGACATCCATATTTGGTCAATTAAGGGGTTTCCTATCGCTGGAGTCCCCGAGCAGAGCATCAGCTGATGCTCGGCCTGTGGACTCCAGCACTTCTGCCTGGCGATGACATTTCACTTCCTGCAGCAGATAGGTTACAATCATCTTTTTCTTTTATTTTTCACCTGCTACTTATAATTTTTATTTTTTTTCATAATCAGATTTTTATTTACAGATTTTCAAGTACAAAAGAAAAGAACAGATACATACAAATCAATATATACTAAGTAATTACAATATTGAACTAGTACGATTATTCAAAAGAAGAGTATAAACAATGCAGCACACAAATCAAGAGTAAATTGTTATCTTGGCAGCATGAGAAAATTCAATATAAATAATCAGAAGTAAGTAGAAAAGAATGAGGTAAGAATACCCAAATAATAAAAATAACATAAGTTAGAAAAAAATTAAGAATGAAAGAGAGAACGAAGGGGTAAAGAAATGGAGAAGGGAACCAAAATAGGGGAAGCCATCCCAATATCAGATGTAAGTCTTATCTATAATGTCACAGTACGTGTCGGAGGACCAATAAGGTTAATTTCAACCTAACCAAGTAGCTAAATGTGGGCCCGATTTAAAGGAAGACCATGCCTGCCATAGGAGCATAATTCGAGCGGAGTGATCTCCATCTTCCGCCATCAATGTTTCCATTCTCTGTAGAAGATCCATAACCCATTCTTTGATTGTAGGGGGCTCAGTGTACTTCCAATGCCTGGGGATGACAGTTCGAGCCGCCGTCAGGAAGTGTCGGAGTAATCCCCTTTTTATCCCCGGTAAGGGACCAGGACTCAGGAGAGCAATCTGTGGAGTGGGCACAATGGGAGATCTCTCAACCAAGGCATAAATATCAAATACAGCTTTCCAGAAAATCTGAAGGACCGTTCTTTTATTTTTCACCTGCTACGTATAATTTGATCAGTTTCTCATGGTTTGTTAGTTACATAGTTACATAATTGATGCGGTTAAAAAAGACAAAGGTCCATCAATTCCAACCAAAAATCCAACAGGGTTGATCCAGAGGAAGGCAAAACCCTATGAGGTGTATGCCGATTGCCCCATATTAGGGGAAAAAAAATCCTACCCGACTATTCTGGTAATCAGAATAGATTTCTGGATCAACGTTCCATCTCACAGAATCTAGTATTCAGAACTTGTTATTACATATTTCAAGAAAGGCATCCAGATCCTTGAACTTGTTCAACAAATCAACCATCACAACATCCTGTGGCAGAAGGTTCCATAGTCTCACTGCTCTTACAGTGAAGACTCCCCACCTGTGATTATGGTGATACCTACATTCCTCAAAACGTAGAGGATGCCCCTTTGTCATGGTAACAGGCTTAGGTATAAAAATTTCATCAGAAAAGTCTCTGTGCTGTGAATTCATATATTTGTACATTGTAATTAAATCACCCCTAGCCCATCTTTTTTCTAAACTGAATAACCCCACAATTAATAACCTTTCCTAATGCTGTAATCCACTAAGGCCCTTAATTACCTTGGTCGTCCTCCTCTGCAACAGCTCTAGTTGAGCTATGTCCTTCTTATACACAGGTGCCAAAATTGTACACAATCTTTCATATGTGGTCTGACTAATGATTTGTATATAGGCAAAACTATATTCTTGTCATGTGCATCTATGCATCCTTTGATGCATCCGATTAATTTATTTGCCTTGGCAGTAACTGCCTGGCACTGGTTGCTAAGTTATGTTTACTATGCATCAATATCCCAAAAAAAATTTCAGTGGCAGTTTTAGTCAATGTTTTACTATTAATACATAATTGTAGAATTTGTCACCTTGGCCCAAGTGTATAACCTTAGATTCATCCACATTAAACTTTAGTTGCTATTTCTCCACCTGTGCCTCCAGTTTCCCCAAATCCATCGGTATTATTACACTACGTTTCTCTGTGTTGATTACTTTACAGAGCTTAGTATCATCTGCAAATATTGAAATTATAATCTGTAAAACTTCTACAAGGTCATTAATAAACATATAAAAAAAGGCCCAATGCTGACCACTGAGGTACCCCATTGGTAACTGTGACCCAACCTAAGGACGTACCATTAAGAAATACCCTTTTCTATCGATGCTTCAGTTGCTAACCCAAATACACATATTTTTCCCTAGTCCCAGTGTTCTAATTTTATGTCCTAACATTTTATGTGACATAGTTACATACTTGATAAGGTTGAAAAGAGACACCGGTCCATCAAAGTCCAAACTGTAATCCTACCGTTTTGATCCAGAGGAATGCAAAAAACCTCATAAGGTGAATGCTAATTTCCTCATTATGGAAAAAAAATTCTCCCTGACTCCAAATATGGAAATCAGAATAAATACCTGGATCAACGTCCAATCTCCAGAATCCAGTACTCATCAACCATCACAACATCCCATGGCGGAGAGTTCCATAGACTCACTGCTCTCACAGTAAAGATTCCCAGTCTCTGATAATGGTAAAACCTTCTTTCCTTTAGACGTAGAGGATGTCCTCTTGTCATGGTTACAGGCCTAGGTATAAAAAAAATCATTAGAAAGATCTCTGTACTATCCATTTGTATATTTGTAAATTGTAATTAGATCGCCCCTAAGTTGTCTTTTTTCAAAACTGGATAGCCCCAAGTTTGATAACCTTTCTTGGTACTGCAATCCACCCATTACCTTAATTACCTTGGTCGACCTTCTTTGCACCCGTTCTAGTTCAGCCATGTCCTTCTTATACACAGGTGCCCAAAATTGTACACAATATTCCATGTGTGGTCTGACTAGTGAATTGTATGAAGGCAAAACTATTCTAGACATAGTATCAAATTTCTTTAAAAAGTCTAGATACGCAACATCCACAGCCTTACCTAGGTCCAGTCTAGAACTTAGCCTCTCATAGAAGTTGATCAGATTAGTTTGACAGGACCAATCCCTCATAAACCAATAGCACACTGACATTTTTTACCATGTACTATTAATAGACACATTCTTTTCATGTGCTCGGTGACATATAACAATTAGTATTATTATTATTTTGCAGAGACAACCTAGGGTAACGACAACAACGTTCAGGCAATTCAGGAAGGGCAGAGCCCTTCTTATAGTCCAGGGTGCTCATGGGCTAATTTGGTCTTTAATTCAGGTGCGCGCGCTGGCCCTTTAAGAGCGGGCACGAGCGTGCACACGCACCCTACGGGACAACGCAGAGCAAAGCGGAAGTGAGCGCTGGCGTCTCCTGAGGAGGAGACGGGGACCAGCGCTCACTGATCCATGGCTGCGGCCGTCAGGAGGTAAGCAAACCTGGCGGCCCTCGGCCATGGGTATGACACCTCCATTTAAACAAATTTGAGAATTTTTTATCTGATTGATGGAAAAGGCCATATTAATTATTTTGGCTGAGTAGTGTAAGTTGGAAAAAAAACATATGAGAAGAAAAGAAATGATAAATAAGTTCATGCTTTAAAAAACATATAATTGTCTAACCATTCAAATCAGTAAAAAGCATTTTCATTACCAGAACCTCTAGAAAGAGCTTACAATACCCAAATTATATTGATCCTTGAATCCTTTAAATAATTACATTTTACTACATCTTAAGTTCTATGGAGAGCAATAATTTCATACCTTAAAACTTTACATTCAAAGTGATGCAAAAGTACTTTGACTGTTCATATGAAACTCGCACTGACTATCAACCACACTTCATTTAATTTAAAGCCACAGGGCAAAAATGTACAAGAAGCACAAAAGAACTAAAAATGAATCAGGGAGTAACCAGAAACCAACAGTTTAGACCAAATACCCAGAGGGCTATATATTAAAAGGGTATGTGCTTCAAGAGGATTAATGGAAGGATATCTGTATGTCAAAAACCATGAAAGAAATATAATTCCATGTGTCAAAAATATTTCCTTTATCTATCATATTATTGGCTTAAATACTTCTTGCTTTTGATGGACAATGGCTATATTTTTATTTTTTTTCTGTCATCTACAAACACAAAAACAACCTGCATGCATGCAGATGAAAGCATGTAGCTGCCCCAACACACTATATACTGTTTGTGTGTATAAAACCATAGCGCACCATACAGTACAAGAAAAACTAGACTAAAGGCATATAAACTGATTTAGAAAGATTCTTGGGCTTTCCAGTGGTCATATGTCAGAGATATATATGCTTTAGATTAGCTATAAAAACCTTTAGTCTATATTTAACAAGATAACTTGTAGTTATTTATGTATGTAATTAGAAAAATATGTTATGTTGGCTAGATTTTGCAATGATGTCGTACTCTATATCCCTTTTTGAAAATAATGGTACATGGTTGTATATCAAGTTAGGCAAGCGGACGCATAACTATCTGTCAATCTGTACCGTCACAGAATAGACCGTCTCCCATTTTTCGTTTTGAATTTTTGAATTTTTTTTTGAATAATTGTGCCACTGTAATTTTGTTTCAGCATTTTGAAAAATGTATGATGTCACAAATGAAATACATAATATGAGTAAACATCCAGCACAGTAATATCTTGAAACAATATATACAACCATAACAAGAGTAGGGGGTCATGCATTATAAGTTTAATTTGTGTGACAGTTTTATTTTCTGTTACAATGGCCACTCGGACATGAACATAACTGGCATAATGGGATGATAAATATGTAGAAATATTATGACACTCTATCCACACACCCTTTTAAAGACAGAGAAAAGTGTCACATAGGACTTTATTCTCATCGTATGAAGCATTAACTAAAACTGGTTAAGACTTCTTATGTGATAAATGTCCTATATTTGAATAACTAAGAGATTATGTGAATCCATTGTCATTATATCATTAGGCTTACTGTGCCATGTATTACATTTCTATTGTAAAGATGATGTAGGGGCAGATGAAAGGAAACAGTCATGTATTTAGGAAAATATATAATGATGTATTCTGCTATCAATTGCATAAAGTGTAGAAACCAAATTAATTCCAATGCATTTTCATAATTCACTATGGTAATATAGTATATTAATGGTAACAATATACATTAGTAGAAGGTAAATGGGAAAAAAGTGGTGGAAAATTATACGGAACTCAATTCTAACTAGATCCGTTCTAAGGGCGGGTTCACACATGGCGGAATTGCACTTAAATTCCGCTGCGGACACTCCGCAGCGTTAATCCGCAGCGGAGCCGTTTCTACATTGACTTTCACTTTAATTTAGCAGTGTTCGTTTACACGATGCGTACAATTCCGCTGCGGAGCATAGGCTGCGGAGCGGAATTTGGTGTCCGCAGCATGCTCTGTCTGTTGCGGAGCAGTGGCGGACTCATGGCGGAATTTCTCCATTGACTTCAATGGAGATTCAAAGTTCCGCAATGAAGTCCGCAGCTGTCATGCACATGTCATGTGTGCTGCGGATGCGTCTTGCTTTTTTTACTTGACATTTCTTCATTCTGGCTGGACCTATGTATTTCTAGGTCTACAGCCAGACTGAGGAAGTCAATGGGGCTCCCGTAATGACGGGAGCGTTGCTAGGAGACGTCTGTAAATAGTCACTGTCCAGGGTGCTGAAAGAGTTAAGCGATCGGCAGTAACTGTTTCTGCACCCGGGACAGTGACTACCGATCCCAATATACATGTATCTGTAAAAAAACATATAAGTTCATACTTACCGAGAACTCCCTTCGTCTGTCTCCAGTCCGGCCTCCCAGGATGACGTTTCAGTGTAAGTGACGGCTGCAGCCAATCACAGGCCAAGCACAGGCTGCAGCGGTCACATGGACTGGCGCGTCATCCAGGGAGGTCGGGCTGGATGCCGAAAGAGGGACGCGTCACCAAGACAACGGCCGGTAAGTATGAAAATCGTTTACTTTCACTAGGGAAAGTGCTGTCCCTTCTCTCTATCCTGCACTGATAGGGAGAAGGGAAGCACTTTTCCCGCAGTCTGCAGCAGCTAGTCCGCATCAATGTACTGCACATTTTGTGCAGATCCGCTGCAGAATCTGCAACGCAGATTCTGTGCGGCATCGATGCGGACAGTTGCGGAGGAATTCCGCCATGTGTGGTCATGCCCTAATACTATGTTACAATAGTTCTCATGATCAAATAAATAATTTCTGCCTTAAAATCTAATGTATATTACCATTTCCCAGGGCAAGAATGTAGTCAGACTTATTGATAGTAGAACATTTTTAATCATTCCTTTCTGCATGAGATTTAACTCTTTACATTTATTAGACCATGAAATTACCATTAATAAGCAGGTAATTATTTGACATATGTCTAACATATTCCACACGTTACATATGTTATAGAACACTACAAAGAAACTGCTACAATTAATCAGTAATCAGTCGAACTGACATAATTTATTAATGTTACATATATGAATTAAAGACCACCATGTGCATATGAAGGAGAAGAATCTGCTGATGATAATAGATGGCCTCTTTCTTAGTGGCATTTGGGCCCAGGCCACCATGGCCCGACAGTACTAGAGAAAAGAAGCATCTCAGTTCTATCTGGGTTGCTTTGTGCAGTCTCCTGCGTGCACATACTGTGAAATTATTATGGTTGTCCAGGTCTGTGGCATCTTGGCTGGTGCAAAAACGCACCATTGCAGTCTTGTTTGCCACTTCAATCCCGCACATCTAACTTACCTCTGGTTAACTGACTTGGGAATCAGTTTCTCTCACTACTATGACTATGAATGAAGTCTGTCTCCCAGAGCCAGATGAAGGCCATCAATTGAATTTTTGAACCTTTAAGGCTGGTTTCACACGAGCATGTTCGGTCCGTAAAGGACGGAACGTATTTCGGCCGCAAGTCCCGGACTGAACACACTGCAGGGAGCTGGGCTCCTAGCATCATAGTTATGTATAACGCTAGGAGTCCCTGCCTCGCTGCGGGACAACTGTCCCGTACTGTAATCATGTTTTCAGTACGGGACAATAGTTCCACGGAGAGGCAGGGACTCCTAGCGTAATACATAACATGCTCGTGTGAATCCAGCCTAACACAGAGACCAACATGTATATTATGATTTACTCATAGATCTTAAAGAGGCTCTGTCACCAGATTTTGCAACCCCTATCTCCTATTGCAGCAGATCGGCGCTGCAATGTAGATAAGAGTAACGTTTTTTGTTTTTTTTAAAACGAGCATTTTTGGCCAAGTTATGACCATTTTTATATTTATGCAAATGAGGCTTTCTAAAGTACAACTGGGCGTGTTTAAAGTAAAAGTACAACTGGGCGTGTATTATGTGCGTACATCTGGGCATTTTTACTTCTTTTACTAGCTGGGCGTTGTGACTAGATGTATCATCCACTTCTCTTCACAACGCCCAGCTTCTGGCAGTGCACAGACACACAGCGTGTTCTCGAGAGATCACGCTGTGACGTCACTCACTTCCTGCCCCAGGTCCTGCATCATGTCGGACGAGCGAGGACACATCGGCACCAGAGGCTACATTTGATTCTGCAGCAGCATCGGCGTTTGCAGGTAAGTCGATGTAGCTACTTACCTGCAAACACTGATGCTGCTGCAGAATCAACTGTAGCCTCTGGTGCCGATGTGGCCGACACGATGCAGGACCTGGGGCAGGAAGTGAGTGACGTCACAGCGTGATCTCTCGAGAACACGCTGTGTCTGTGCACTGCCAGAAGCTGGGTGTTAACGATGAGAAGTGGATGATGCTGATTCGTCAGCATCATACACTCCCATTCACAACGCCCAGCTAGTAAAAGAAGTAAAAACGCCCCGATGTACGCACATAATACACGCCCAGTTGTACTTTTACTTTAAACACGCCCAGTTGTACTAGAAAGCCTCATTTGCATAAATATAAAAATGGTCATAACTTGGCCAAAAATGCCGCAGCATACAACAGCGCTGAACACAGGGAGAGCATGCCAGAGTGTCTACTCGGACTGCCACTGTGTCGCTCTGCCCCTTTGTCTACCTGCTCTGCCCCCAAGTCTCTCCCTGTGTTCAGCGCCGAAGCATACAACGGCGCTGAACACAGGGAGAGCATGCCAGAGTGTCTACTCGATCTGCCACTGTCGCTCTGCCCCTTTGTCTACCTGCTCTGCCCCCGAGTCTCTCCCTGTGTTCAGCACCGCAGCATTCAACGGCGCTGAACACGGGGAGAGCATGCAAATGTGTCACTTTTCTCAGTCACTGTGCCTCTCCGCTTTGCCCCTGTCTCTCCGTGTTCAGCGCCGCAGCATACAACGGCGCTGAACACAGGGAGAGCATGTCAGAGTGTCTCCCCGCTCTGCCACTGTGTCGCTCTGCCCCTTTGCCTCCCTGCTCTGCCCTAGAGTCTCTCCCTGTCTTCAGCGCCGCAGCATACAACGGCGCTGAACACAGGGACAGCGTGCCGGGTGCTGGAGTTTGCTGAACCCTGGGATAGTGCATCCGTGTTGGACACTGTGTATCAACCACGCATGCTCTGAATAGGAGTAAGAGAACATTAACATTAACACAGTGTATAGTTACGTCATTTATGACGTGACCGTACAATCAGACTGCCGGAAAACGGAAGTTCGAGCTCATGGACGGGGCTGAGGCGGAAGTTAGGATTTCAGGTTAGCGAGGCATCACGTGATAGAATATGAGATACACCACTAGGAACATCTTTTCAAACGCAAGTACATTGCAAAAAGCTTAGGTTTGACATATTTAGTTTAACAGGATTGGATTAATTGGTTCCGGAAAACCCCTTTAAGCTGTCCTAGACCTCCAAGCAGTTTATTATTAAAGTATAGCTCCAGTTATACTTTATATTTTGGAAACATATTCCTAACGTGCTGATAGATTTAATTAGGAGTTGATGCTTAGTCTTTACATAACACAATTTGTTCTTAAAAAATAACTGCAATGAATGCTCCGAGGCAGTATCTGAACTCTTGTAAAGCTGGATAGTTTCTTTTGGTTTTAATTATACTATATGATGACACCGATAATGTGAAATATATTCAGTGGTAAAATATGAAAATTAAAGTAGGGAAATATTTCCCTCTCCAATTCAATCGTAATTTGCTTTACTTGTCAATTAATTCCTCTTTGAATATGTACATTACTTGTGGGGATGGTCTACTGTTTCATTATATTATAGCTGTATGGGTTTTGTATTTTATTATTAGTCTGTTTTCTTTCTTTCAAAAACTGTTTGCAAAAACCACCAACATTATTCCAACTCTAGTGGCTAGAACAGAATGTATTTATTACTTATGATACACAGTTGTTCTTTTTTATTCTAGGCCATAAGACAACCTTTTCCATACTTATAATGCCCCTGGATACATCCTTAAATAGTCACTAAGTTTTGAACAAACTTTGCATAAATTAATAGTACAAGAGAATATAAGAAGCTTTGTAATATATCTTATTAAAGAAAAATGTGTCATTCTCTACTTGTCAGGCTCCTTTCCTTCCCCTTCCCCCTGCCTTTTGCAATAATCACTCAGTCTGTTACATTCGTCTCCTCAAGCTGAGACGGACTATAAGCTCACTGAAGAATCAGGTTACATGCTGCCCAGTCTATGGAGAGGGGAGGAAGGAGCAGGAGCAGAGCGAGAGAGAGGAAAGACACACAGAGACATTGCTACAGCTTCTATATCTCACTACAGTGCTGGATTCTCAGCTACTGCTTATTACTGCTGTAAAATGTCCTCCATGTTGATGCTTCTAAGGGTCTGCTAGAAAGAGACAGGAGAGTAGGATGCTCTCTTCTCTATGAGTGCAATATATGGCAGACAGCAGTTAAGGTACTTTTACACTGGACAAGTTTGGCCGGTGCAATGAGTGGCGGTCAACGAGACAGCTAGTTGATCAGCGCTCGTTTGCTCCATTCAAACATTTTACACATTTAACGAGCACATTTACACATTGAAAGCTAATTTGCCCGATAATTGGCCAGTGTAAAAGGACCTTTAGGCTTCATCCACTAGCTCGGGGAAAATAGAGAATTTGGGCCTCTTCACGTCACCGTTGCCCTTCTGTTGAGGGGATCCGTCGGAGGTTCCTTCGGGGTAACCGCTCAACGCAAAAGCAAACGGAAACCTCATCTTCTGTTTCCCTCACTATTGAACTCAATGGTGACGGAAACCTAGCTAATGGTTTCCGTCTGTCACCATTGTGACTGGTTCCGTTGTTTCGGACGGAATCAATAGCACAGTCGACTGCATTGTTTCTGACGGAACCCCTCAGCGGTAACTAATGCTGATGTGAACACACCCTTAGAGATGTATCCTGCAGGGGGAAAACTGCTTCAAAAGGTAAGATACAATCCTATAATTGTCCGAAATAGTGTTATTTCTCATGTTCACACACATGACAGCCTATTCTGAAAGTCACCTGACTTTAAGTAAAAGCACTGCATGTAGATTACTTTGTAGAGCTTAATTACATCCACTGTGATTCACTGTTATTTGGTACAGAATAAAACACAAACATGTACATACATCTTGTCTCTAGGCTACACTGGTATTTCATGCTTTTAAATGTTGCATTGCCTTTATGTTATAGGTTTTTTTTTTACACAAATGTTTTACGCACTATGAAAGGTGCTGATAAATATATATGGGTAAATTTAAAAAAATATGATTATGCATGAAAAAAAATGCTTGTGTGCAAAATGTATACATACCCTATAAGGCCAGATGTAGTCAATTCTAGGCAGTTCTCTGCTGGGTTTCCTTTTACCGCTGTGGGTTAACATACATTCTGTTAGTTGTTGTAGGATTATTGTAGGAGTGCTTGATCCTGAAACAGTATGCACTAGTTTGCTCAACAACATTGCCCAACAAAGATTTATCAGGGAAGGCATGTGTCATGATGTCATGTCAGCCCTGCACTTCCTCTGCATCTGTCACCAAAAAAATGATCTGATAAATAAATAATAGGAAAATAATGTCACAATGATTTGAATAAGACTAATCATCCCAAAAAAATTCTGGGAAGATGTATAAAATAAGTTTGCAGATCAACTGATGGAATATTTCCGCATCAGTAAGGGCACCTATCTTAGTAGGTAATTTCAAATTTGAAAGTTTTTAATTTCTCTTAACTGTTTTGACTTCAACTTGCCCTCTTAAATCTGTTATTAAAAAAATAAAATAACATGGGATATTGTATCGAGAGTTCTTCTGTGTCTTTCAGGCATCTGTTTATAACACCAGCGAAACATGCAGCTCTTACTACCATTAGATGCTACATGGCATAGCTCTGGTGGTTTGTAAACGTATGTCCAAATGATATCCAACAGATTGTTTTACAACGATGAAAGCCATCCATAGATTATCATTTTATACACATAGAAATGTAAAACATAGATATAATGAATATAAAGCACTAATTATTCTTAGAATAATACATAAACATACAATGATTTTCTATTATTCTACAAGAATAATTACTATCAAGGTGCTACTGTTTTCTTTTTTTAGTGCCCTAGAATATAATTTGCAAGTGACATACTTTTAAAGGCAACCTTTTATTGTTTACTGGGAACAATACATATTCTAACTTTTTACAAGCATGCAAATGAGTATACATAAGCAATTAGAATTCCAAATAATGAGTTATATAACTAAGCCTCACTTTAGACAAGCTTTTCTTGTTTTCTTGTAGATTGCCCAAAGATTATGTTGATAAGCATTACAAACACACACAAACACACAGGCCAAGCATACTACAAACAGGAAGGTGCTCTACAACAGGTATATGGCATTAGTGCCTGGCAACTTTTGACAGCTGAATGCGATGTGGTATTGGTGGTTGATGGCTACACAAAGGAAAATTGTCAGCTACCTAGTTAGTATATGGAAACGCTTTTGGAGCACAAACAAAGCGATAATAACACAGAGTGGATTATAAATGCAGCCTGTTGATCAGTCTGTTGGGCATGTGAGTCAGCTTTTCAGTCATTTACAATGATTAGCTGAAGATTGTTATCAGTCTGTAACCACTACTCTTGTACTGCTTCCATTCTCTGGAAATTGCTACCTGATTAGTGGTTAAGAGCCTCACATGGAATCCATATAATGCTATCATGTTCTGTTTGTACTTCCATTTTGGAGGATTTACATACAAATAGAGTGAAATGTCATATTTATAAAATCATAGTACTATGGTAAAAGGACACAACTGTCACACATTAAGGTAAAATATATTTTTTTTGTATGTTGTTTTTCTAAATATTAAATCTGCTTTTAATCTATGGACCTAGAGGATTTATCAGTAATTATATTTGTAAATTGGAATAGTTGTCCAGACAATGTGTATTTAATATGTATGTTTAATATGTATAATATGCCACATATGTACTGATCTAGTATATATATATATATATTAATTAAAGGTATTTTAACTGATGGAAAATAAAACTGTTAGTTATGATCAGTATCAAATAGGATGTGATTTTGAAGGTGGGATAAAAATCAACATATTTAATATTAACAAGAAAGAAAGAAAGAAAGAAAGAAAGAAAGAAAGAAAGAAAGAAAGAAAGAAAGAAAGAAAGAAAGAAAGAAAGAAAGAAAGAAAGAGAAAGAAAGAAAATATTATCTATAGATAGATAGATAGATAGATAGATAGATAGATAGATAGATAGATAGATAGATGGATAGATAGATAGATAGATAGATAGATAGATAGATAGATAGATAGATAGATAGATAGATAGATAGATAGATAGATAGATAGATAGATAGATTAGATAGAAGAGAGAAGATAAGACAGCAATATCCATAATTTATGGATTTTGTTAACTGTATTTTGCATGGACAATGTTACTTTATATGATTGAATGGAAGCAAAGTGTATTAATAGGGGAAAAGAACCCATATTCTGTTCTGATAAGCATAGCTATTAAATGACCTATGGTAAATATTAGATAATAGATCCTTGTAATTCCAAGTAGAAATAACATAAATTTGCCAGCTAAATACCTTGTTTCTGTGTATTTGATACCATGCTGCAGATTTCTTTGATCTGCTTGACTCTCAACTTCTCTAGGTACTATCAGCCCTTAATGACTGCGCTCTCATTATTCATTTATCAAAAAAAAATAATTATTTAATATTAGCCTCCACATTAACACTCATACACAGATTTTTTTTTATATATATATATATATTTTTTTATTATTATTGAAATTGTCTACTCTGATAATATAGTTCAAAACTAATTTGCAGAATAGCTCTGAACAATTATATTGTATGCAGCTCCATTTGTCAATATATATCTTTCTATCATTTATCTATCAGTTAATTTATCTGTGATATGTTCATCTAATGAATAAAAATTAAAAAGCTGAAAAATGTGGTGTGATTGACATTTTATTGCGTGCGTGCGTGTGCGTGCGTGCGTGCGTGCGTGCGTGCGTGCGTGCGTGCGTGCGTGCGTGTGTGCGTGTGTGTGTGTGTGTGTGTGTGTGTGTGTGTGTGTGTGTCAGTCATTTCATTAAACAATATAAAGCCATCAGAGTAAAAAAAAATGATATTCTTCTAATCTACAGTAAGTGATATAAAATATCAGTTATGATAAGCAATGTAAACCTTTTGTCAGAGGCAATGGATGGAAATACTATAAATAAATCTGATCGTTTTTACTGCTTCATCTGGTTGTTGTGAATCACAGAAAATAAAAGGATACATGCATAGCTCGAAATGAAAAACTAGATCCGCAAAGTGAATCCTTAGCAACCGTTTGTTTTGTCATTTTATAGATGTCTTTCTGCTGAGGGCCATCCCTACCAAAATACTACACAGCGAATAAAAGGAAGGATATGTGAGAGAGGATAGTTCTCTGCTACTATCTTATTAATAATCATCTCCACCGATATAACTTGGAAGTAACTTTTGAGTGTTTAGGTAGCTGTTAAATGCTGTTGATCCAGCAATGAAGGCGTTAAAGGGACTGCACATACCACACTGGCACGTCACCTTGACACTGACAAGCCACGAACAGGGCGATCGAGTCCGTCCTGATTGTCAAGTCAATTTGTTACTTAAACACTTGTGACATATTTTGTACTTTCAAGACCTGAACGTACAGAAGAGAACAATGTGTAGGTACTAATAGCCCGGCCAGATAACATCTCAGGGAAATGTAAACATGGAGCTAAGACAAAAACATTCTCACGCACAAAGGGAAGGTGTTCAGTTGTGTATAAAGCTGCACAATGCAGGGCATTCCGGGCGGGGTGTCAACTACACACAACGTGTAGCAACTTCCACTCTACTACGACAACACTTGCCAATAGCATTCACTTCCCTCAGGGGCATCACATCCACACACAGTGCTGCCCGGACAAGTTATCTGCACAGGTAGATAGATCTGGCTGTCATCACGGCAGTGCCACCCTGGTGCGCCAAATTGCAGGGGGCGCACTGTTCAAGTCAGGCAAGAATTGCTACACACGTGTCTGTGTATATACACACAGTGCCACCAGACAATATTACCACGGACTCTCTAGTATATTAGATAATTATGTATTATTATTATTAATAACACAAAATGCTGCTTCCTGTGGCTGGACACATAGCTGCAGAATAACAGGTGAGGGCGCAGGGGGTCTTTGAGCAAGAAGTAGCATAGCAGTGAATGGGAGCTCCTCCAGCCCCTCCCAGCCAACTCACGATCGCACACCCACTTATCTCTCCCGCCCAGTTTCAGTTACCCAAAAAATTCCTTTTCTCGCAGTCACAGTGAGGGGAGCGCAGGACACAGGCAGGAAACTTGGACAACTACTAACTTGTGCACCCAGCGCCGATCTGCGATCCTCGCCCCGGATACTACAGTGTTGTTGTAGAGGATGCCATGTGTGCGGGTCTCAGCCTGGGCAGTGAGTGCATGGTGAGGGCACGGTGCTGGAGGGCATGTACTGGACTGTGATACAAGGCGAGGACTCCGGGGAGCTGACATCTGATTGCTCTGCTCGTTCCGTGTAATTGACTGACTGCTAGTGCTGAGTGTACAGGAGGCTGTCAGGAGTCAGAGGACAGCCCAGCAGCTAGTGTCACACAGTCACCTCCTCACCACACTGTCACTGCTGCCTGCCCCATCTCAGGCACTAACTTTCTGCCTGGTTCTCTATAGACAGTCCAGAGCTGTTGTCTATTCTTCTAGCTGCCTGTAAGCGCTAAATGCGGGGCCCAGCACCTCTACAACGGAAGTGTTTATAGATACAAGTGTTCTTTGTGATTCTCACTATAATGACACCTTCATAAACTATCCTTCTACCAACTCACTAACATTTGGGAAGAGGTATCCGGGACTTGCTGTGGAGCACTGAGACAGGTGGAGATGTCTAAGCCGGTGGATCATGTGAAGAGACCTATGAACGCTTTTATGGTGTGGTCCAGAGCTCAGAGGAGAAAAATGGCCCAGGAGAACCCTAAAATGCACAACTCCGAAATTAGCAAGAGACTGGGTGCTGAGTGGAAGCTGCTGACGGAGTCGGAGAAGAGACCTTTCATAGATGAAGCCAAGAGGCTACGAGCCATGCACATGAAGGAGCACCCGGACTACAAGTACCGGCCCCGCAGGAAGCCCAAGACTCTTCTAAAGAAGGACAAGTTTGCTTTTCCTATGCCGTACAGCTTGGCTGGGGACCATGAAGGACTGAAAGTCGCCGGTTTACACGGTGCTGGGCTGCTTACGGACTCTTTGCTATCCCATCCAGAGAAGGCAGCGGCAGCAGCTGCAGCGGCCGCAGCGCGCGTCTTCTTCCCTCCGTCAGCGGCAGCAGCAGCGGCGGCAGCAGCAGCTTCCAGTCCCTACTCCCTATTTGACCTGAGCTCAAAGATGGCAGAGATCACATCCAGCTCTTCCTCTCTCCCTTATGCATCGTCTATCGGATACCCACAGTCTAATGGGGCCTTCACGGGAATGGCAGCTGCTGCAGCCGCGGCAGCGGCAGCGAGTGGAGGTCACACTCACTCTCACCCCTCTCCTGGAAATCCCGGCTATATGATCCCATGCAACTGCACAGGATGGCCCAGTCCAGGACTGCAGCCACCCTTAGCCTACATCCTATTCCCGGGCATGGGGAAACCTCAGATGGACCCTTACCCTGCCACAGCTTATGCAGCAGCGTTATGACAGCATGGCAGCCCTTGGCAGGGCACTGTCACCTCAGCACCGAGGTGTTACTCCATGTGGGACATATAAACTCGGTCCTAGGAAGTCCTTTGTGCGGAATTTCTAGCTGTCATGCACCATTATTGGGTATTTGTCTTTATATGCTGTGAAAATATGGAAATATGTGAGCATTTATTGTGATGCCACGGCTGTCATTTGCACAGATCATTTGTGTTACCCTACTGCAAACACTGTGTATACCATGGTCCTTCAGTGTGGAGGTGCTTGTATTCATCAAAGTCCTATGCAAGTCCCTCTACTACTGAATTGATCGGGATAAGGTAAATCAACAAGCAAAGAACATTTCAGAAGTCACCTTTTGCCTCTTTCTGCACTTGTTAAGCTGGATAACAGATGGACATGATGATCACACACTGCATGCACTTGCTGGACACTTAAGAAAGCTCTTTTTGATGGAGCTGGAATCTGCTAAATCTCTTTCCCCTCCATAAAAAATAACCTTACCCATGCCTTGGTGCACAGAGTTATCAAACCAATGTCTAGATATGAGTAGAAAGAGAACTATCTACAAGCTGGCACTAATGATGCTCTTATCTTTCCTTAACATTCAGGAAATGTAGGTACTTAGATAATGGCTCGTGACTCTTCGGCACAGTAGAACCTGTCACACTGGAAGGGAAAGCAGGGTCTTCAAGATTGTTGTAAATGTGTATATTGAAGATGATAGATCTTTAAAGGAAAACTTGCTGCTCTCTAATAATCCCAAGTCTAAGTTCTAGAAAGAAAAGAAAAACTATAATATGTGACTCTTAAATTCGTTTCCCTTTATTCCAGACATTTTGTCTGTTAATTGTATATTTATTGTTTAGAAGAGTATAAACTGTTTGCCAAGAATTTTCGCCCCAGAAGATCTAAACTTGGAATTTCCAGGCTCAACCATGGTTTATTTTTGCCCAGAAGGTCCAATTCTGTAGCAGCTACTATAGACCATTGTGTCCCATCCAGTCACTTATTCAGTTCTGGTTTCTTTTTTTTGTAATGTGTACATTTGACTAATATTTGTGAATGGAGCTGGCTAACATGTACTTTTTAGTTTTATTTTGGCTTTCTGTAATACAAAGTAAAGAAGAAATGGTTTTAACAATTTCATTCAAATGTGTTGTTTGTGTGTGTGTCCAGGTCTGGTTTAATATGAGATGACAAACTGTGTGTAGAGGGATTGAGAGCTCTGAACAAATAATTGAAATAAAGCCCATTATAGGTAAAAAGGAAAAAAAAAATCTTCTATTTCTTGTTGAGTATACTAACAAGATTTTTATCTGAATTGCCCTTACGTGCTTAGTCCAGGTGAAGTGTAACTTATCCCCTAAAGGCTGCCTTTGTTTCCCTCTTGAATGGATTTACCAGGAAATCTAAATCAAGCCATTGTTATCCAGAGCCAAAACCAGATTTATCACATTTTTAATCGTGAATAGGAAAGAAGATAAAAAACAAGTCGTTGTATTATCTTAAGCATTCATGATTCAGCAGAACAGAGGCCATTGAGAACAGTGAGGCGCACAGAGTATTAGCGAGGTGTCCTATGTCTTTCTAAGAGGAGAAAGTTCCATGGACACTTTATCTTGTTAGCACAAGAGCTTCCCAAGAAAATCCTTGTCATTTCTTCAAAGGGACCTAATATACAGGGGATAAGACACAATGAGCATAGCGGCCCTGGCTAATATACATCTGAAAAGGGAATAAGGCTGTTTATATGATATGTAATAATGATGTATTACTGATCAGCGGCACTAATCTGAAAATATCCATATTCTGCATTACGCATTTCCAGAATTAGAAGCATTCATTTCTGATATCAGGTTTCCATAAAATATACAACTGTCCTATTATTACACGTATTTAATCTGCTGTTTCTGTAATTAAAGCGATCCCCTTAAATCTAGTCCTCACGGAGCTTGCAATATTCATCTGCTTGGGAGCGATTATGCAAAACTAATTTGGGCTGTCCAGGGGTAATTATCCCTGACACGGTTAATTAAATCCTTTCAAGACTTTCCTTTGCTTTTTGTAGCAGCCCCTCATTTCTCAACAAGAAACTTCCTGCTGCTTGTCTGGAGAATACCGTGTTTTTACATATTCCCAAGATCCCCCCCTCCCCCTGTCTCATGCTGAACAGGTGAACATCATGGGAGTTTACTGCTTATCCCCGGGAACAATTATAGGATTTGATATGAACTTGATTGTGATCCCCCTGAGCATCTCCCACCTCTCTCCTGTGATGGTATTTGTGACATTCCTCAATACCCCTCTCTATCAGGACTATTGAATGCAATTATTTTACACATAGGGCTTGTTATACATTTGTTCTAATTGTCAGCTACATCTTTGATCTCTTTTTGCACTTTAAATTTCCATTTAATTAGGGTAATATAGACTTAGAATAATTGATATTCACATTACATAGTAAAGGTCCATTCACACTGTGCTGTGTAAAGGCATTTACTTAGAATTTCCCAACACATAATGATGTATTTGTACTCAAAATCAAGTTTATAAAGAATATGTAATGCAGAATATCCTGTCCAGGCCCAGTCAGGTGCTGTGTGAAGGTCTCTCCTTCCAGGGCAATGCGGTGCAGCGCTTCTGATTCTCAAACACACAAGGATGCATTTGTCGCTGCGTCATTTCCACAATCCCATACATTTCCCAGGAGTGTCTGGCTCTTTGGAAACTTTGCTAATCTCTCCCTTGGCCTCTCTCCTGGAGCCCAGTGCAACTCAGAGGTTACCCCCTCTTCTTAAAGGACTGATATTATGAATTCCTTGACAATGTCCCTCCCGGCACCCCCTCCTGCCATTGCTTTTCTCCTCTTTCTGGCAGGCAAATAAGGCACTGGTGAAAGGGCTCCTTTCTGTCCTTCAGTGGGAGCGTTTAGACAGTCGAGGAGGTTTTGTTAGGGAACAATACGTGGGGTTGGGAGGTTTTGTGAGAGTGTTGTTTGTTGAAGTGCAGCTCAGAAGAAGCGGCTGCTTTCTCGGCATTGTAAGGAAAGCAATCAGTGGTATTTGGAAAACTGTTAGCATTGTGCACTTGTTCTGTGCCCATTGTCAGGCTCCTCTTTTCAGCAGGTTTTTTTCAGCCCATCCAGCTGGCCACACTGAATAGCAGTGCAATGTGTACACGCTTTGTCCCTCCAGCCTTCAAGTAGCCCCCATTGAATAGACTAAGTTGACACTGCATGACAGTGAAACAACATAATAAAAAATACATGAGCCCCTGAATAGGAGCAGGCGCATAAATAAATAAAATGGCTGACCAAAACTGGATAAACTGAATGACAAAACGCTGAAAGGGGGACAAAAAGATATTTAACACGCTAGATTAGCATGAGAATGGCAGCTACAAGGCACAACAATGCATGAATGGCTTCAGCCGCCAGAAAAGAAATGGACTAAATGCCCTTTCAATGCCTTCATTTCTCTATCGGGGAAAGGTAAAGATGAAGTTATGTAAATGAACTTTTTATGTATATGTGTATGGGGGGAAAACAACAAGGAGAGGCACAAAAATTACCAACAAAACTACTACTACCCCGATCTGGAGGGGATGTGTGGGAATGATAATACTACACACATAATAGGGAGCTGTGCTGATCTTAGGAGACAAAGGTTAAATTATAGGAATAATAACAATAATCATTATTTAGACTAATTTATTATCATCATCATTATTATTATTATTAGAAGTAGTAGTAATAATAATAATAATAATAATAATAATAATAATATTGTCATAGCTGTAGAGTCCACACTAAATAATACCAACGTAAGAAAAATATAAATACAAATTATGTAAATATATATAGTTCGTTTTCAAAACATCTAAAGGACAACAAACAAAACATTGAATATTACATATAATGTGCAGAAGGCAAAGTATGAATGCGTTTTCTTAGAAACAGTATGTGAGGTTAACCCCTTGGTTTCATGTTAGAGAGATTTTGGGAAGTATTATATTTTTTCCACTATTCACGTGCAGGTCGGAACATCCAGCCGCGTATAATCATAAATCATACATAGCAATGGTTTATAAATGATAGGAGAATACACAGGTGTACACATATATATATTTCCATGATAGGTCTAATCTACATAAGTTGTCTAGAACAGTGGGCAGGATGTCACCGGGCTGGCCCTGACTGACAGCTCGCAGCCTCCGTACCGATAGATGTCCGACTATTTATCACAAATACATTCATTCATTCAGTTCATCCTAATTCTCAAAAAAATTCTAGCTGTATTACATCTACTTGTTCTATGTGTTTGTATGCCTGCATAGTGACAATTATATAATAGATATTTGTATGGACGTAAATATAATTACATACATAAAGAGTGCGTGTATATATATATATATATATAACGCTATACAAATAGCTATTATAAATGTGTAATATTTAAAAGAAAATATTATCTATCTATCTATCTATCTATCTATCTATCTATCTATCTATCTATCTATCTATCTATCTATCTATCTATCTATCTATCTATCTATCTATCTATCTAGAGAAAGATAATTCGTTCTCTAGTCTCTTTATATACAGTTGTATTATTCGTCACTGATCAGTACAATTTGTCGTTGTCAATTGAGCAAGTGACCCTGAGAGCAGAGATCAATTGAGACAGATATAGAGCAGAACAGGACAGCGGAGAACATCTCTGTATCTGACAGATGCACCTGATACCTGCCGCCAGGTGTGTGTGCTACAGCGACCCCTGCCGTTACTTGAGAAACTCACGGAGAAACCTCATTGTATATTTATATATGTTTCCGGAGAAAACACATCTCACACAAGTAATAAGACACAGAATCACTTTCTGACATGAGCAGCTTTATGTCATTTTCTATAGCTCCAGACATGAGGATATTAAAATCGGTTTGTTATACTCTGATGTATTGATTTTATTTTCCTAAATATTATTAAACTGAAGTTCTATTATAAAATGGAGAACCATACACATACCAATTATCTATCTATCTATCTATCTATCTATCTATCTATCTATCTATCTATCTATCTATCTATCTATCTATCTATCTATCTATCTATCTATCTATCTATCTATCTATCTATCTATCTATCTATCTATCTCATATCTATCTATCTATCTCATATCTATCTATCTATCTATCTATCTATCTATCTATCTATCTATCTATCTATCTATCTATCTATCTATCTATCTATCTATCTATCTATCTATCTATCTATCTATCTATCTAATCTATCTATCTCATATCTATCTAATCTATCTATCTATCTATCTATCTATCTATCTATCTATCTATCTATCTATCTATCTATCTATCTATCTATCTATCTATCTATCTATCTATCTATCTATCTATCTATCTATCTATCTATCTCTAGTATATTCCCTCCATTACAGTATATTCTATCTATCTATCTATCTATCTATCTATCTATCTATCTATCTATCTATCTATCTATCTATCTATCTATCTATCTATCTATCTATCTATCTATCTATCTCTAGTATATTCCCTCCATTACAGTATATTCTATCTATCTATCTATCTATCTATCTATCTATCTATCTATCTATCTATCTATCTATCTATCTATCTATCTATCTATCTATCTATCTATCTATCTATCTCTAGTATATTCCCTCTACTACAGTATATTCTATCTATCTATCTATCTATCTATCTATCTATCTATCTATCTATCTATCTATCTATCTATCTATCTATCTATCTATCTATCTATCTATCTATCTATCTATCTATCTATCTATCTATCCTATATAAAACAGCTAGATAGGGTGTTAATGACACCACGTGAAATAAGTGTGGTGTTGAGGCTAAATTGAGAAATGTATGCCAAAATAACACCTTTGTGGCATACTTTGGGCCATTAAAGTCTATGGGCACATTATACTTATACTATTATAGAAGAGCTGTATTTAGTGAACTGCCCTTAGGGTATATTCACACGGTGCTGCCAAATCACGGGTAATTACCACGATTACAGCAATACGCAATGCCACGCATTTTGCCATGATTTTGCAATGATCATGTAATTAACCATGATTTGACTGGACCCCGTTAAAGGGCTTGTTACTTTAAACAATCTCGTTTTGTTACAAGGGTGTCTCAAAAAGAAGCTGATCATAGGGTGTTCCCTCTTTGGGACGTGTAATTAACCATGTTTTGACTGGACCCCTTTAAGGGCTTGTCACTTTAAACAATCTCGTTTTGTTATAAGAGTGTCCCAAAAATAAGCTGATCATAGGGTGTCACACCTTTGGGACCATTATTGATCAGTTGTAATCTATGGGCAAACCCAGCAGCAATTGTTCAATTCCACTGCAGTGCCACCCCAGGGGAAATGAAGCATTACACCGTGCCCATTCAAATCATGTCTGCACTGCCAGAAGCTGGGCATGGTGAAGAGAAGTGGATGATACTTCTCGTCAGAACGCCCAGCTAGTAAAAGAAGTAAAAACGCCCCGATGTACGCACATAATACACGCCCAGTTGTACTTTTACTTTAAACACGCCCAGTTGGACTTTTGCAAGCCTCATTTGCATAAATACAAAAATGGTCATAACTTGGCCAAAAATGCTCGTTTTTTAAAAATAAAAACGTTACTGTAATCTACATTGCAGCGCCGATCTGCTGCAATAGCAGATAGGGGTTGCAAAATCTGGTGACAGAGCCTCTTTAAGTATCAATCAATTGAATTCAATTTTATTTGGTTTTCTAGGATTTGCCAAATTTTCCAAAAACCCTGCCAATCTGAAAAAAAGTCAGGAAAAAAAGTTTGCAATATACTTCAAAATTCCTCGCTAACCTCTGCGGCTGATCCTCTATGATCCCTTGTGGCAACTAGACCACAGTGCATATATTGTACAAAGGCTGTATCAGGCCATTTAATTCCTATGGATGAAACCATCGCAGAGAATATCACCACAGGCTAGAGCCATTGGAAAAGCATCTACGTGACCTGACATCACTATGGAACAGTTTTATACAAATCACAGACAAGACATGATAAAAGCATGATAAGCCTGCCAAGCACAGTCTAGACGTAAGGAAGCAAAATTAGACTAGAGTTAAATAGAGGAGTCTACTACAGTCACAATAGGATCCAGGCACGTTATTGCCCAACTATATATTGTAATCCAATGTTGGACTGTCACAACAACTCTTATCAGTGATCTGTATTAAACCCTGGCCATACACATAGGATTTTGATTGGCCAGAATGCGTCCGATCAATCCTCCATATGATCGTTTGTACGAACGATCCCACTAGCAACATGCCATATTAAACTAGCAGATTTAGGAGCAATTAAAACCGAGAAGAAAATAAAATAAACTGTGCTGGTGCAAAATGGCAACTGATTGGCCGAATTTGGCCAATCATGCCATACCCTATACCCATGCCGACCACTATCGTTTGTGTATAATTTTTATATGATTGTCGGCTGAAATGCACAAAATCAGTTATTTTGGCCGACAGTTATCTTATGTGTATGAAGTAGCTTTACTGTCTAGGTGTATAACCACTTCTGATTACACAGCGGGACAATCATTCACATTAACCAGTAAACCAAGCGCCACAAAAGTGTATTGATTGTAATACATTCCTTTATAGTGCATGCTTCCTTATTATGTGATGGCAAATTGCTAGAATTTGCCGTTAATTTTTGATCAGTGGGGGTCTGACCTCTGGGACGCCTACCGATCCTGAGAATGGAGGGGCTGCAGTAATGTTTTAGCAAAGCATCTCCTTCATTGTACAGGCCTCGCACAGGCCTTATAATACAGGCCTCTCAGAAGCACCATAAGGTGGTACATGGATTTCTTACAGGTCCGTAGGGGCTCCGTGTGCTGGGGTATAGGCTCTGTGTTCACAGCTTTATTAGGCCTCCTGCACACTTCCGACACGGTTTTCACGGCCGTTTATGACGGAACAGTGTGTCCGTTTTGTCGGCCATGTGCAATCCCGTGTGCACTCCGTGTTTCCGTTTCCGTGCGCCGAGCATGGTACTGTCCAGGGTGCTGAAAGAGTTAATGGGCTGCACTGATCGCCGGTAACTCTTTCAGCCCCCTTGACAGTACCATGCTCGGCGCGCGGAAAATACAATTTTAATGTAATAAAATAAAAATAAAAATCTTTTTTTATACTTACTTTCCTCCTGTCTGGCCTCCAGCGATGATGTTTCATTCATGTCGCCGCTGCAGCCAATCACAGGCTGTAGTGGCGGTCACGCACGTCAGGATGACGTCAGAAGGCCGGCCTCCAGGGATGACGCTTGCAGCGGCCTCTGCAGCCAATCACAGGCTGCCGCGTCACTCTGGAAGGTCGGACTGGAGGAAGAAGAGGGACTCGTCTCTAAGACAACGAACGGGTAATTATTTACTGATTTTTATTTTATTTTTAATCAGCAGCCTCTTTTCTCTATCAGTGACTGATAGAGACAAGTGGCTGCCGATTAGTGTAATATTTCTGTTATGTTTTACTGCCCGCCCCGGCGGTTGCTAGGCAACGGCTCCATCACACACGGACGGCACACGGATGGCACACGGATGCCTTCCGTGTGCTTTCAGTTTTTTTGACAGCCTTATTGACTTGCATGGGCCTCACGGAATCCCGGATCAAAGTAGGACATGCTCTACTTTGGATCGGAACGAAGCAACGGGACCGTCAAAAAAACTGAAGTGTGCATGGCCCCATTGAAATGAATGGGTTCAGAGTGCTATCCGTGACAAAAACGGATAGCACCCTGAAGGAAAAAACTGAAGTGGGCATTAGGCGGAATTTTACATGGTTGTTGCTCCATTTTATTACATATTTTGTTTGTGTTTTTTCTTATATTTGTCAGTACTATTGCCAGATTGGTATATATTTTATTTGTGACATAAGAATTTTTTTTTTATTATTGACTTTTTGATAGTGAAGTCTTCTTTTCATGTGGTCTAAGGGTTCAATATGGGCAGTAAAAACAAGCACTGATCAACGAGACAGCTCGTTGATCGGCACTCGTTTGCTCCTACACAAGGTGCAATGATTGGTTATGTATGGGGACGGACGATCATTACTACGATCACTCGTCCCCATGCATTTCCATCATGTCGGCAGCACATCTGCCTGATTACACAGGGACATGTGCTGCCGACAACGATAATATTTTCTGCTGCATAAATGATACGATCAGCCGATGAACGAGCATTTGCTCATTCACGTCATAGACCAGCTCTCCAGGAGGGGGTATGCTAGGAAAACATCTTTAACAGTCTTGTGCTTGTTATATAATCACATAAAGCTTTGTATAACCAGTGGTAATTCATTTGGGACATACTACCTGTCTGGAGTGCTATTCTACAATATTTGATTAAACACAATAATTGGTTGTTGCCTAGTCTGCCCTCTCTCATAGAATAGGTTTTTGGGCAGACAATTTAATATTTTGTTTGTGCAGTGAAAAATGTATTCAAAACCTCTATTCAATTTAGAGGTTTTGATTAAATTGTTTCAGATTTATGACATGTATTTACAAGACAAAATCCAAAGTGTCAGACTAAAATACAGTTTTGTGGGTGTTAAACTAAATGGGCTGTTTAGTCAGCAAATGTAAAATCTAACATCTTTGTAATGTATTATTCCTTTTTCTGCCATATTCATGTTTTTTTTCACTACAAATAGAGGGGGATGGAGAGGTAGAAGAGGGAATAAAGCCGAGAGGTTATTAGAATATTATGTCAGAAGAGTGTGAGAAAGTGAGAAGGAACTCAGTGAAGAGATCATACCATCATGTCCTAGCAGGTAAAGTGGTAAAGAGCTCTTCCAAAAGCTGAATAAAACCACTTAGATGTGGTCAATATATGTTGAAGGCTTATAGGCAGGGGCATAACCAGGGACGTAACTAGGAAAGACTGGGCCCCATAGCAAACATTTGACTGGGGCCCCCCTCCCCTGGGTGTCACACAACCCCCCCCCCCTTGTAGATAGTGCCTTTTTTACAGCCCCCTGTAGATAACGCCATACAGCCCCCTGTAGATAACGCCATACAGCCCCCCCTGTAGATAGCGCCATACAGCCCCCCTGTAGATAACGCCATACAGCCCCCCTGTAGATAGCGCCATACAGCCCCCCATGTAAATGGCGCCATACGGCCCCCCTGTAGATGACGCCATACAGCCCCCTCTGTAGATAGCGCCATACAGCCCCCCTGTAGAAAGCGCCATACAGCCCCCCCTGTAGATAGCGCCATACAGCCCCCTCTGTAGATAGCGCCATACAGCCCCCCCTGTAGATAGCGCCATACAGCCCCCTCTGTAGATAGCACCATACAGCCCCCTCTGTAGATAACGCCATACAGCCCCCTTTGTAGATATCTACAGGGGGGCTGTATGGAGTTATCTAAAGACGGGGCTGCATGGCGTTATCTACAGGGGGGACTGTATGGCGTTATCTACAGGGGGGCTGTATGGCGTTATCTACAGGGGGTCTGTATGGCGTTCCCTACAGGGGGGGTCTGTAAGGAACGCCATACAGCCCCCCCCTGTAGGGAACACCTTACAGCCCCCCCTGTAGGGAACGCCATACAGCCCCCCCTGTAGGGAACGCCATACAGGCCCCCCTGTAGGGAACGCCATACAGCCCCCCCCTGTAGGGAACGCCATACAGCCCCCCTGTAGGGAATGCTATACAGCCCCCCTGTAGGGAACGCTATACAGCCCCCCTGTAGGGAACGCCATACAGCGTCCCCAACCCCCCCAAAAAATGCGACCTACAGTGTGAAAAGACAAAAGACATGTATCCCCTATCCACAGGATAGGGGATACATGTGTGATCGCTGGCAGCGATAGGGAGAACGGGGGACTGAAAGTCCCCTGAAGTTCTCCATAACTAACCTCTGACTTTCGGCGTCTGCGCAGCTCAATAAAAATGAAAGGAGCGCTGGTCACGTATGCGCACAAGCGCGACCGGCGCTCCATTCATTTCTACGGGGCTGCCGACACAGACCCCGGAAGTCCGAGGTTTGTGATGGAAAACTTCAGGGGACTTTCAGTCAATGCCAGCGAACACACATGTATCCCCTATCCTGTGGATAGGGGATACATGTGTTTTGTTTAATGGCAGGGCGGGGAGATACCTCCCTGCTCTGCCGTAGTGTTCAGTGGCATCCCGCTGTAGCAGTCATAGCGGCTGCTAGCGGAGCCTCCGGTCATGGTGGGGGCTCGTGCCAGCGGGAGACACGGGCCCCCTCATGCTGCTGCTATAGCGGTAGTTACGCCACTGGGCATAACTATAGGTGGAGCAGGGGGTTCAGCAGGGGGGAATCAAAGACTCCTCCACCACACAAGAAAATAGCAGAATTAAAAAAAAAAAAGGCAATGTGTAATGATGTTTCCTGAAAATTGCACCTCTACTACCCTTAGAGATAGCTATACAATTAATTCTGCACATTTAAACATATATACTGAAACATATAATATCGTGGTCTGGCCAGTGGCTAAATATGAAAAAGAAGCCCTAAGACAATTACGTGACAAACAGACCTATGTCAAACTAACACACAGCCCCTTGTCTATTTTCTCTTCAGAATTAGTTAAGATCCTTGACAGAGCCCTTGATAAGGGACTCATCCCAAAGAGAATATATGAGGGACTTCTAACGGAGGAGCCCAAGATCCCCACGCTCTACCTCTTACCCAAGGTGCACAAGAGTCTTGTGGACCCCCCAGGACGTCCGATCATGTCAGGTATGGGTGGTCTGTGTGACCCTATTTGCAAATTTGTTGATTATTATTTAAAACCGTTGGTCACTGACCTACCCTCATACGTTAAAGACACGACGAGTCCTGGGCAGGTTAGATGGTATCCAAATTGAGTCAGACATGCTATTGGTCACGGCGGACGTAGAGTCACTACATACCTGTATACGGCACTGTGATGGAATGGAGGCGGTCCGCTTCTTCCTGGGGACCAGCAACTGAATTGGCTGAGTTCATGCAGCAGTTGAATTCGAATTCCTGTAACATCAAGTTAACATACAAATTTCATAGACACACAATAGATTTTCTTGATATTCAAATTTTTGCTGATTGTGATGGATTTCTTCAGACTGATGTCTAACGTAAGTCCACATCAGATAATTCACTGCTGCATGCATCATCTTTTCATACACGCCCAACTGTCAAAGCCATCCCGGTTGGGCAGTTCCTTAGGATGAAGCGGATCTGCTCCACAGATAGACTGTTCGCACGCCAGTCAGATTAACTAAAATCCAGATTCATTGACAGAGGGTACAGTACACGCCTCATAAAATCAGGCTACAATAGGGCTAGGAGAACACCATGCTGTGACCTTTTAAAAACCAAAACACATCGACCCGCAGACAACAATGTACGATTTATCACTACTTACAATAGTCAATGGGACAGAATGAGGTCAATTCTTGGACAACATTGGTCGATTTTAAGATCGGAACCAAGCTTAGCTAAATGTCTCCCTTCTAAACCCATGATGACGGCCAAAAGGAGTAAAAATCTGAAAGATCTTCTAACGAAAAGTCACTATGTGCCTAAATATGTTAACCCCTTTGGTTCACGCGAACCCAATGTTGGATGCTACCCATGTGGTGGGTGCATTGCGTGCCCCAATATTAGTAGAGCTAAACATTTTTTAACAGCTGATGGATCAAGAACCTTCAAAATCAGGGATTACATCTCCTGTAGCACCACACATGTAGTGTACTATGCACTTTGTGGATGTCCCAAGATTTATGTTGATCTGACCTCTAGGCAGTTGAGGATACATACTAGAGAACATGTACGTGACATCTCTGGAGTGAAAGCAATAAGTGACTTTAGACAACTTAAAACGCTGCCTAGACATTTTAAACAACACCATAACTGCAACCCAAACTCTCTTATGATCCGCGGAATTGAACGTCCACATTGTGGCATCAGAGGGGGTAATCTGAGGAAGGTTCTGGCCCAAAAGGAATGTATGTGGATCGTTAAATTGGGATCCATGACACCCGGTGGCCTTAACGAACAACTAAACTTTGCCCCATCACCATTGGCTTTTAATTTAGATTTTAATTTTGTGTCTTTTATTATGTTACATAGGTACTTGATATACCACCTTTTTGACAGCCTTTTTGCGATGAGAACCTGATCTCTTGAGTTGGATCTTTTTTGAAATACAGATGGAGAAGAAACACATACTATCTGTGGATCCATCGATGCTATGTATCCCTACGGATCAACTGCTTCTATTACATGTCCCCTTGTTATTTCTCACCTGTCGTTCCTTTCCTTTTTGTTATTATGGTGTACTGCAAATGCAGTTTTTAATCTCTGTTCCTGCTTTTGCAGGAAATTTACATTATATATTATATGCATCTTAATTCTATGTATATTTTCACTATTATGGTCTTAACATCAGTGCACATTTAGATTGTATTCACTCTTTATGGGTGAATTTTCATTCCCCCTCGTACTTCATCCTTTTTTGGATATTAGTTAGTCTACTATTGTAACACATTAGTAGTTTATTACTACTACTTTTAATAAGTCACTGTCTCTTATCTTAATTTTTTGTATCCATGTAGGTTTGGTAATAACTTGATTCATCTAATACTGCCGTATTTTGATAGTATTGTCTGTAATTTCACTCTGCACTATCGCACTATTGTTTCTTTAATGTGGCTTACATTGCAGTATTGGGATATAGATATACACCTCCTTTTACTTACCGTGTTTCTTATCCAATAAGGTGCGCACTTCGTCCGTGCGATACTGGTGTGTGGCCGGCCCCCTTCTCCGCCCCTGATAGCGCACTGCGCATGCCTGGGATCCCTGTACGCGTCGGGGATCCTCGGTGTGCGCTCCGGCACTGGGGGCTGGAAGTGAGGCATGCCTCACTTCCGGTCTCAGCAGGAGACGTGCGCCGCAATCTTTTTGAATTAACAAACACTCAATCCATCTGTGGCTAGTACTATTTATAGCTGTCATTTCTTCAGACACTATACACCCCTTGAGGAAGCACATCGCGAAACGCGCGTTGGGGTTTGCTTTACAAACAGTGTGACTCTCCTGGCTACTTTTTTTCATGGGTAAGTTATCTTAAGGAGTGGGTGGATTTGTGGTTTACTTAGGTCTTAGACCGGCAATCTGGTTTTTGTATACCACTTATGCTCTATTTTCAGGTCTCTGACTTAGCACTTGTTTTCCTATTTGCACCTGATTCTATGCCAATAATTTCTATAGGCTTTAGCTGTACTTTACCGTGGTATGGTCTCTGGTGCTTTTTATCTCATTTACCACTCCGTGAGTCCATCCATCTCTTTGATTAACCCCATATTACCCTCTATAATTTAGAGAGTCCCTTAGCTGTGTCACTTTGAAACTACATAGAGTCCTCCTGTCCAGATTTGTACCTTTTTAATATCCTTTATGTATGTTTCTATATGTTCAATAAAGCTATACATTTTTTACCATTGGCTATTATGCTTCATTTTTCTCCAGTGTATATAACTATATATAGGAGTTGCCTTTTCTCAATATTAGGGTAGTATGCTATACATTAAGCATCTAGCCCCACTCCTGCTGTATGAGTTGTTTTGTGTATTCATAGTGTAAAGTCATTGCATGCAATTGCATGTGATGTTTAGGAGGTGAGCCCTGGTACATGATCTTGCACAGGGGCCTAGAAGCTTCAAGATATGTAACTGTTTATAGGTCTAACTATTACAAAAGGAGAATGTGTAAGGCTACATTCAGACGAGCGTAGCTGACCTCAGGCCAACCTCGGACGAGAAAAACTGCAGTTTGTCATGTCCGGGGTGCAGCCGTGCGGGGAGCATTGTCACGGATCCCCTATAGACTAGAGTCTATGGAGGGATGCGTGACACGCAGTAAAATAGGACATGTCCTATTTTTTCACGGACCCTTTATACGCTCCATTGAAACAACAGTCATGTGAACGGTGCCATTGAATTAAATGGGTCACACGGAATACATACTACATATACGCTTGTCTGAATGAGCCCTAAGACATACACTTTTTAGGGAGTGGATAAAACCAGGGAGGAGACATAACACTAGAGTAACAGGATCATTACAAAGAGTATTTACTCCTTTATCACCGTTATTACAGTTCTCCAGTGTGGTAAGAGGAACTGCTGGAAAATGCATGACCATCAGATTGTCCACCTGCATTGAACATGAGTTAAGACCATTTTACATGAGAAAATTAGCTCCCTTCAAACAGAGCAATGATCATTTAGTATGAGGATGAACGATCGTTACTACAATCCGTCATCCATATGCATTTGTATTATATCGACACATGGAGGCGTGTTGCCAACTAGCGACAATTATTTTGGCTTCATAAACGAGCATTTGTCGTTTAGCATTTATCGGCTGATATTTGCCCTGTTTACACAGGACAATTTTCTGGAACGAGCGTTTGTATGAACGCTTGTTCACGCAATCATTATCCTTTGTAAAAGGGACTTTGGGCACCATCTGGTACTAGTACAATTCAGAATAACTGGCACCCTATGGTATACAGAGACATTTTTATATGTTTCCTAAAAATGAGTCAGGGTAAACATTTTTTTATTTTTTATTTCTCAGACGAGCATGTCCAGCTCCACCTCCTAACCCCTGGTGAAGGAGGGAACACTATTGTAAGTTTAATTTAGTATACTGACGGGAAATCCCAACTGGGGGTAGGTAAAAAGACAATTTAAAAAGGGGTTGCTTTCTCAGCAGATCAATCTCCTGTTTCTATAAAAATTGGAGATAATAAAGATTAAGGCCTTATTCACACGACAGTGACCATTTTTTTAACGGCCCGGGAATAATGGCCGTCAAAAAATAGGACAAGTCCTATTTTTGGCCGTTTTAACGGCCTGACGGCCCCCATTGAAGTCAATGGATCCGTTTTTAACAGCTGTCAATACATGTAACAACCGTTAAAAATGGATCTGTGACATGGGGATTTGCAAATGCCCTCATACAGTATAATGCCCCCATAGCAGCCCCATACAGTATAATGCCCCTCATAGCTGCCCCCACACAGTATAATGCCCTCCTTAGCTGCCCCACACAGTATAATGCCCCCATACAGTATAATGCCCCCTTTAGCTGCCCCCACACAGTATAAAGCTCCCATAGCTGTCTCCCTACAGTGTAATGCCCCCATAGCTGCCACCATATCAGCCTCCCCGACAGTATAATGCCCCCATACGGTATAATGTCCCTCATAGCTGCCAACAGATCAGCCCCCGAGACAGTATAATGCCCCTCATAGCTGCCACCATATCTGCCTCCCATACAGTAATGCCCCTCATAGCTGCCACCATATCAGCCCCCTCCTTATACAGTATAATTCCTCCATATGTGCATAATAGAAAAATAATAAATTTACTTACCTATCCCCGTTGCCCTGTGTTATGAGTGACTCAGCGCAGACAGGCGCGATGACGTCACTAAATCGCGCCTGTCTGCGCCAAGCCGCTAATAGCTCACGGCAGTGACTACTGGAGGAAGGAGCCGTCAGCTCCTTGCTCCAGGATTAAATTCAACTGGATCTGCGTCCTGAGGACGCAAACACAGTTGGAAGCAGGACCTCGGTGAGTGGTTCGCGACCCCCCGGAGGTCTTCACACGACCCCCCAGGGGGAGTGCGACCCATAGTTTGTAATGTATTGTGTCGTGCAGTTTGTGTTTGCGGTGGAGAGAGGAGAGGGGGCCTGTAATTTAAAGCCCCTCTCTCCACCGCAAGCACAGACAGTACAATACAACAGACAGTATACAATACAATACAATACAATACAACACACATACATTACGGGCCCCCCTATGCAGCTCACCTGCAGTCTTCCATGCTCTTCCGCATCGGCTCTTCCACAGTGGCTGGAACGCACCCACACGTGACGTCACGTTCACATCGTACACTGAGTGTACCATGTGACTGTGACGTCTAAACAAACCATGCCCGTAACCAGGAAGTGCCGGCATCACGGCACATAAAGACTTTGTATTAGCGCGCTGCGTGGCAACGGGGGCCCTGGAGGTGTGTGGCATCATATACAGGGAGGTGTGTGGCATCATATACAGGGAGGCTGTGTGGCATCATATACAAGGAGGTGTGTGGCATCATCTACAGGGAGGCTGTGTGGCATCATCAACAGGGAGGTGTGTGGCATCATCTACAGGGAGGCTGTGTGGCATCATCTACAGGGAGGTGTGTGGCATCATCTACAGCTAGGCTGTAAATAGTGTCTAGTTGAATATGTGACCTTCCTTTGGGTGTTTTCAGGGGGTTAGGACAAAAAAAGCCTGACCAATGAAATTCATCAGTTTTTTTTTTAACGGCCATGAAAAACTGATGCAAAGCGGATGTCAAACGGCCATTAAAAATGGACAGACGAAGGGCGGAGCTTGCCGAGCAAGGTGATGGACGTGTAATCCCGGCGCTCCACACTACATCCACCGATTCTTCAGGATATTGCCCACTTCATTCAGCTAAAATGGTGAGGACAGGTCGAGATAAGTCCAAGGAACATGCAGGTACCCCCAAATCCCACAAACAATCGTCCGACATGGACAAATACTTCGGCAAAAAGATGCCGCCTGCAGAGAGCAGATCCAAGATGGCGCCGACATCTTCACGCTGTGAGCAGGGAGAGGATTCAGATAGCTCATGTGCGCCTTCAGACTCGGCGGGGGATGCAGACTCTGTACCGATATCTAGGGCTTATCTGAAGAAAACACTGCTTCAGGCACTTATGCCTGTGATGAAAGACTTATCTGATATCAAAACCGATATGCATCACATTGGCCATAGGGTAATGGCGTTGGAGGAGGCTCACATTTCTAATGCTAAATATGGTGTTTCGGTTCACCGGGAGCTATCCGCTCATCACACGCACTTGAATAATCTCTATCTTCACATGGAAGACCAGGAAAATAGGAGTAGACGGAGGAATGTTCGCCTTCGAGGTATTCCCGAGTCAACTGACCATGATGCCTTACCTGCAGCGGTGGATTCTATTTTTCGCTCATTAATAGGTCCCGAGCTGGCTTTGGATATCACAGTAGAAAGAGTACATCGGGCCCTGCGTCCCAGGCCTGGGGCTGGTGAACCTCCACGTGACGTCATATGTGGGATCTTGAGTTATGTTCACACAGCGGCCATTTTAAGAGCGGCAAGAGATGCTCCGGAAGTTGTATATGAAGGGACTAAGATCTTACTCTTCCAAGATCTGGCTGCGAGCACACTGGCCAAACGCCGCATTCTGAAGCCGGTTACAGAGGCGCTACGTGCTAAGAAACTACCGGTTCGTTGGCTTTATCCATTCGGTCTGGCTACAATGAAAGAAGGGCGGCAGATCACCATCCGCACACCTGAAGACCTGGGCACTGCATGGAAAAAGTTGGGGATAGAGCCTATGGAGATTCCGTCCTGGATGCCGGTGTCGCTGGATTTGGGACTGCCTTCAGTGCAAGAACCATGGCAACCTACTCCCAAGCCCAAGTCTCCGAGAGGCAAGAAGACGCGTATGGCAGAGGACACCTGAATGATGTCTTAACGTGATTTAGTTTATATTTCTTCACAGAAATGCTGAGACTGTTGAGATTGTTTATATATGTTGGGCATTATATATTTTACTCAGGTAGATCCAATATACTGTAGCAAATTCACGGTGATAAGGGGGAGGAAAGTGTAATACGGTTCTATGGGGGAGCTGGAGGCGATTGTTATAACAAGGATAAAGTCGGCCATGACTTGTACTCCCTTTATGTGTATGTATTTCTCTCAATCCTCCAGTGTTATCATGCAGTGTCTCAATTTAGTATTAATATGTGAATTAGTATTTGGTTCATGTCTTAAGAGTTATGAAGAATTGGTGTGTTGTTTTGTACAAAATGGCAACTCTCTTCTCCCCCCCTCCCCTCTGGCAGGGGATTTGTTGGATGCTTAGGTGCATCATGATAGCACCTCCTATTTCCGGGATGATATGGAGGTTTCCTTTTGATACCATTCCTTATTGTTTTGTTGTTATATGTTTTATTGTTGATTTGGTCTTATCTCCCTGGTGGGGGCACTTAACAAATGTTCCTACAGTCAGAATGGTTCTAAATGTAAAATATCATGGGTAGATTACGTATTTGCTCCTTCAATGTGAAGGGGTTGAACTCTCCTCAAAAGAGATCTCGTATTTTTCATTCCTTAAAGTTGAATACTCCGGATGTCTTAATGCTGCAAGAAACTCATTTTCGGCCTACACATATCCCAAACCTACCTACGCAATTATACACACAATGGTTCCATAGCACTTACTCTTCAAAATCGAGGGGGGTTTCTATTGCCATACACAAGGACACTCCTTTTAAAGTAGAAGCTTCTTTGCTAGATCCTATGGGAAGGTTTGTTTTTTTGAAGGGTCACATCTCCAACACAAAGTTTACGATAGCAGCTGTATATGCACCTAATGTAGGACAATTGAAGTGGTTGCGCAAAACTCTTTGTTCTCTTAAAACGTTTAGCGAAGGTTATCTTGTTTTTGGGGGTGATCTTAATGTATCTTTGGACTCTGCTCTGGATTCCACCTCTTCTAACATGAGGTTTTCCATACCTGCCATGCGTCGCCTTAAACTTAGCCTGTCACAATTGGGGTTAGTAGATGCCTGGCGTGTTAGGAATCCGTCCTTAAAAGACTTCACTTTTTACTCTACACCACACGAGACTTATCATAGAATTGACTATATATTCATTCCTACGGTCCTTGTTCCTTCGTTACTTCAGGCGGATATAGGAAACATTACGGTTTCAGACCATGCTCCGATTTCGCTTTCCTTAGAATTGATTAATTTACCTCGTAGGGAATGGACCTGGAGATTGAACGATACCATTATCGCAAACAAAGAGCATAGTCAAGCACTTGGCCTAAAAATAGAGGAATTTTATGGCTTTAATGATACTCCACAAATCTCCAGGCCAATTCTTTGGGAGACGCAAAAAGCTTTTATGAGGGGAGAACTTATTGCCCTGTCCTCACGGGTTAAAAAACAAAGAAATGCTCAAATTCTAGACTTACTTCATAAGATATCTCAAATGGAAGTATCACATAAAAATACTAACTCGTCTGAGGATTATAGGGAATTAAGTCAGTTACGCCAGGAACTTAAGGATCATTTGAATGTAAAGGCGGCTAAGGCCTTTTTGGCTGCTCAAAGCCACATGTATCTTCATGGAGACAAAGGCTCCAAATTAATGACCCGTTTGATCCGTCAAAGACAGTCCAAAACATTTATTGAGACCATAAAAGATGACAAAGGGGCAAGGGTGACTACCACTCCGCTTATAGCAAAGACTTTTCAATCCTTTTACTCTTCACTGTATAATCTGGGAAACCCGGTTGGGGACAGGGGGTTGACACCACAGGAGAAGACTAGCAAAATAAGGAGTTTTTTAGATTCTATCACGGTTCCTGGCCTCTCTGAGTTAGATTGTGGAGAGCTCCTGGCGCCTATTACTAAAGAGGAGGTTGAGAAAGTGTTGCATTCGATACCGTCTGGGAAAAGCCCGGGGCCAGATGGTCTACCTATTTCGTACTACAAAAAATTTAGTCAGCAATTAGTACCAAAGTTTGTGGAAGTATGTAATTCTCTGATGAAGGGAGCTTCTTTACCTAAGCAAGCATTGGAAGCTTTTATAACTATTCTTCCTAAAGAGGGAAAGGATCTAGAATGCTGTGGGAGCTATAGACCTATCTCGCTCTTGAATTGTGATGTGAAGTGGTGGGCTAAAATTCTGTCTCTTCGCATTCAACCAATATTGCCGAAACTAATTAATGAAGAACAGGTGGGATTTGTGAAGGGTCGAGAAGGTAGACACAATGTGAGCAGGGTGTTGCATGCAATATGTCAAATAAGGCGTCGGGGGCACTCTATGGTTCTCCTTGGTACTGACGCAGAGAAGGCATTTGATAGGGTCTGTTGGGAGTACATGAGAGCTACCTTACTTAAATGTAATTTTCCTCCTGTGTTTATTGAGGCTATATTTTCTCTATATACTTCCCCATCTGCTAGAATTCAAGTGAACGGTTCTTTGTCAGACTATTTTTCTATTACAAATGGAACACGCCAAGGTTGCCCCTTGTCCCCGTCTCTGTTCTGTATGGTGATGGAGACATTACTTGCGAAATTAAGACAGACCGTTGAGATTGAAGGATTGAAGGTGGGGAGGCATAATCATAAACTGGCAGCCTTTGCGGATGATTTGCTATTGTTGATTACAAATCCACTTGAGGCCTTTCCAAAAATAATAGACGTCTTTAATGAATTTGGAGAGATATCTAACTTTAGGATTAATTACGATAAGTCGGAGGCCTTGAGCATTAATGTACCGGTTGGTCAGCTCTTGGTTCTGAAATCTATGTCGCCCTTTAAATGGCCTTCGCAGGCTATTAAATACCTGGGGATAATGATTTCAGCGGATGTATCCCAACTTTTCGAACTTAATTTTAAACCCCTTCTCTCCAAGATTCATAGATATATTTCTCAGTTGAACATACCTTATGTCTCTTGGATAGGACGAAAAAATTTATTGGCGACTTATGTGCTCCCACAGATCCTGTATATGCTGCAGAGTCTACCTATTGAGATGCCAAATAGCTTCTTCAACAGTTTCAGGAGTATTTTTGTTAAGTTCTTGTGGAAGGATAAACACCCCAGGTTGGCTTATCGGCTCCTCACTCTAAAAAAAAGCAAGGGGGAATGGCATTGCCTGATTTAAAGACATACTATGAAGCGGTCCAGTTGTCTAGATGGTCACAATTAGCTAATTTGTCTATAGGAGCTCTTCATCTGGATATGGAAAGAGCGCTCCTCTCGGAGGATTTGGCTCATTTGCTGTGGGTGAAATTACCATTACCTCCACCAAAGGCACTGGTTAGTGTCCTGATCAGGGGAATGCTTAGAGTTTGCCAGAAATCCGGTGCTTTGGCCATGTCTAGTGGAAATCTTTCTTCATTGGCTCCATTGGCTGTTTTACCACATTATGTAAATAAAACGCATAGTATGAGTTCTTCAATGTGGCAGACACTTAAAACTTATAAAGTAGCGGAGATTTTAGGGGTAGCAGATCTACCTGAATTGGATGTTCTTAGAACAAGACTTAGGGGAAATGATCCGAATTTTCCCACTCATAAGGTTAAGGTCCCCTTTCTACATCAACTTAATTTTAAATCAGTATGTCGTAAATTTTTGTCAGCTAACCTAAGCTCATATCCGGATCCTACGTGGCTTGAAAATTATTCTCTCTTACCCAATACCCCGACTAAGCCTCTGTCTAGGATATATTCTGGTCTCCTCCTACAAAGAGCTCCATCTAAACCACATTTCATTAGAGAATGGGAGGTGGAGCTGGGCTCCATTTTCTCGCAAATGGAGATTGATACGATACTCTCTTACGCTCACGGGTTCTCTAGATGTGTGAGGTATCAGGAAAATTCGTATAAATTGGTGACGAGATGGTATAGGACACCTGCTTATCTTTATAGAATACATCTAGTTGGCACGGATGTTTGTTGGAGATGTGGCCTTGAGACAGGGACGCAGACACACATATGGTGGTCTTGCCCTAAAATTAAGATTTTTTGGAAGGAGGTGGAAACAGCTATAGGAAAGATAACAGGTAATAATATCCGGTTAACTCCGGAGTTGGTTCTGTTGTGGTTACCAGTGAAAGATTTTACGCCTTCGAAAAAGAATTTGATTACTTTTCTGGTGGCCACTGCAAAACTTCTAATTCCCTTGTATTGGAGGAAAACAGACCCCCCTACGATAGAGGTCTGGTGGTCTAAAATGCATCAACTATATAGACTTGAGGAGTTGGTAGGCTGGAATACTTTCACAAGGGACAGCGTCCTTAAGACATGGCAACCATGGAAGCAATATCTAGAAAATTTTTCCAGAAATAACTCTGGAAGCCCTGTTGTGATAAGGTAAATTAATATGAGGGGACTACGGGATGAATAATTTCTACACCATGATACTGGATTTATTTTGACGGACGAAACCAGGGACGTAGCAAAATGCTGTCATTACATAATTTTTTCCGCCATCAGGGAGACTGTATATGAATGTATATTTTTTGTTTTGTATCTACCCTTTTATGTATTATTATTTTCTTTCCTATATTTTATGTTGATGTAAGCGCACAGTAGGTCACTGATATTTGACCTGTAATGCATACCTCTGATTTTTTCTTTCACAATATATTTCATGAAGATATGTCGGGAATTATCCCTTTCGCTCAGAGACAATCTTACTAATGATATTTTGATTCATGTAGCCTGCTTCATTGTAAGAATGTTATTACGATGGATGTATGGAATGTTGTTAATTGTTGTTTTATATGTCAATATCCTTAATAAAAGAGAATTTATAAAAAAAAATAAAAATGGACAGACGGACTGGAAATGGGTGAAAATTTAGAGACACACTGATGCTATACGGCCATTAAAAAGTGACAGTTAATCAGTTTTTAATGGACATTTTTTCATTCTATGTCGTGTGAATATAGCCTAAAGAAGCTGAAACTAAGCCAACAAAAATGAAGAGACAAAAAAAAAAGAACATACGAGTGCTAGGAGGCCAATCATTTATGAAAATAAGAACAGTATTTTACTTGGTATGCATTAAGAATGTCATTAAAAATAAGTCCCACAAAAAATAAAATAAAAATGGGTATACAATAAGGGTCTTACTAGAATGCTATAGTTACCCCAAATGACCAGAATAATGGAACAGAATACAACAATACAGTGCCATAGTGCATAAGTACATTGTTCATGATCCACACAGAGGAGCGTTTCGGCTTAGAGACCATCTAGGGGTGACACTAAAGTACAGATCCTGCTCCCCTATCTCTTACACACACACACACACACACACACACACACACACACACACACACACACACACACACACACACACACACACACACACACAGAAACAGGAGCAGCATGGAGGACATTATACAGTAGTACTGAGCAGTGTAGCTGTTAATCCATCAATGGGATGAGATAGATCACTTACTAGATGCAGCAGGGTTTCTCATACCTCCCAACCATCCCAGATTCAGCGTGACATTTCCGGATTCCGGGCAGTGTCCCCCTGACCTAAATGGCCGGTGGTGGGACTGTCCCAGTGTTAGGACGCAGATTCAGTTGAATCCAATGCTGAAGCAAGGAACCGTCAGCTCCCTGCTTCAACATTAGTACAGAGCGGAGAAGCAGAGGGAGCTCCTCCACTCGTCGAGGACTCCCCGGGCATGGCACTACTTTAAGCGCTGAGCCCGGGGAAGCCCTTGACATCACTGTCCATATATGGAAAGTGATGCTGGGCTTTCAACTATGGGGTCCCCGGCCAGGGTTTCCGCTCCTGGAGAATCCCCTGGCATAACTATCCTTATATGGACAGTGACGTCAGGGGCTACTCCTGGAGCGGTATCCCCTGCCAGAGCATTGCCGACGCTCTGGCTGGGGATTCTGCTCCTAGAGGGAACCCCTGAATTCACAATCCATATATGGACAGTGACGTCAGAGGCTCCATCTGGAGCGTAATCCCCGGCCAGAGTGTGACCGACGCACTTGCCAGGGATTACGCTCCTAGAGGGAACCCCTGTTGTCACTGTCCATATATGGACAGTGATGTCAGGGGCTACTCCTGGAATAGGTTCCCCTGCCAGAGCATTGCTCATGCTCTGGCTGAGGATTCTGTCCCTAGGGGAAACCCTGATGTCACTATCCATATATGGACAGTGACATCAGGGGCTCCTCCTGGAGTGGAATCCCGGGCCACAGCGGGGCCGATGCTCTGGCCGGGGCTTCCGCTCCTAGATGGAGATCCAATGGTGCTTAATACAGGGGGGTAACGCTATCTACAGGTGGGGTGTGGCACTATATACATGAGCACTCTAGCACTATATGGGCACTATCTACAATGGACACTATGGCGCTATCTACATGGGCAGTGTGTGTTGTACTATCTACATGGGCATTGTCACTTTATATGTGGACACTGTCACTAGGGGCAGCTAAGGGGGCATTATACTGTATGGGGCCAGCTAAGGCTGCATTATACTTTATAAGGGTGGCTATGGGGCATTATACTGTATGGGGCAGCTGTGGGGCATTGTACTGTATGTGCACAACTATGGGGACATTATACTGTATGGGGGCATATGTATGCGTATTATACTGTATGGGGCATCTCTGTGGGCATAATACTGTATGGGTGCATCTGTGTGGGCATTATACTGTATGTGGGCAGTTGTGGGGACATTATACTGTATGTGGGCAGTTGTGGGGGCATTAAACTGTATGGGGCAGCTATGGGGACATTATGCTCTATGGGGGCATCTATGGGGCATTATACTGTATAAGGGAATTTGTATGCGTATTATACAGTTTGCGGGCATCTTTGTGGGCATTATACTGTATGGGGGCAGCTGAGTTTGCTTTATACTGTATGGGCGCATCTATGGTGGCATTATACTGTGTGGGAGGCACTATGGGGAATTATATTGTGTGGGGGCAGCAATAGGGGCATTATACTGTGTGGGTGGTTCTATGCGGGCATTATACTGTGGGGAGGCACTATGGAAGCATGATACTGTGTGGGCTGAACCGGGTGTGTATGGGTGGGGACTGGGCATGGTAAGAGGCATGGCTTAAAAGCAAAAAATTTCCGCGCCACATTGGTTGTCCCTCTTTGTGATACTTAAAAGTTGTGAGGTATGGTTCCACTGTGTGTGTGTGTGTGTGTGTTTGTACGTGTGTGTGTGTGTGTGTGTGTGGGTGTGTGTGTGTGTGTGTGTGTGTGTGTGTGTGTGTGGGTGTGTGTGTGTCTCTCTCTCTCTCAGTCTCTCTGCAGCTGCTATCTCCTCCTACTCCCTCTCCCCTCTCCATAGACTTCTAAGGGCAGCAGCAGTAATCTGATCTCTTAGTGAGCTGATAATTTGTGTCTGCCTCATTGAAGACTAATTTTACCAGTAAATTAAGAGTGAATGATCAGTGTAGGTGGCAGGGGCGAGGGGGAGGAGGAGTGTGATAAGTGGAGAAAGACATTTTTTGTAATAAGATTTATTACAAAGTTCTTTATTATGGAAAAAAAATTTGAAATGACGGTTACATTTTAAAGAGGTAGAAGTAAAAAGTAAAAAAAAAAAATAAGTTCCCAATTGTGATTACTCATTAGTGACTCTTTCAAACCCCATAATATATAATTTCCTAGCTGTGCTGCTCCCTAAGCAGCAGCAGCAGTAGCAACCGCAGCCCAATATATGTCTGGATTGCTGCTTAATAACAGTGGACAAAGTGACAGTAGAATCTCCAAGCATTCATGTAGATCCAACATTGTTTCTTTCACTGAGCAGAGGTTCTGATAGCATGTATACATGAGTGCCACTACCACTTCTCAACCCGGCTGCCATTTAGAAGATGTTGACCATGCTGGCTCATAGGCTGGATCATAGGCTAGAGCTTTTCATTTTTTGTTTATCTGTTTTGTTTTTTGAGAGGTGTCTGATATGGGAAAGGAAGGTGGGTCAGCCAGTGGACTTTATGGTAGATTTAGAAAGCAGAATGTTCCAGAATTCTCACTTGTATTGCACATAAGAAGTGGTGCAGGATATTTATCATGTTCTTTAGACACTTATTTAGACCTCATTTGACAGTTTTGAAAAGTGTCTAGAAAATGGGGCATGACTAAGAGGAGTCATAAAATGTGCCAAATTTATTATTGGTGTGTGCCATTCGTTTGGTACAAAATATTGGTGTAAAGTACATTAGCCATGAAGGGCTGTAAGGAAGAGAAAAGTCTCTGACATGTCTAGCAAGATGCGCCAAATTAATCATATAGCGTGTAGCGCTGCAATTAATTTGGTGCAGTTTCTGCCTGTCTTGTCTAGATTTATCCTGTATAACTTTAAGGCTGTGTTCACATCAGCGTTGCCCTTCCGTTGAGGGGTTCCGTCGCAGGTTTCCGTCGGGTTAACCCCTCAACGGAAAGGCAAACTGAAACCTTAGCTTTAGATCAATGGTGAGGGAAATGGAAGCTAAGGTTTCAGTTTGCCTCTCCATTGAGGGGTTAACTCGACGGAAACCTCTGACGAAACCCTTCAGTGGAAGGGCAACGCTGATGTGAACAGGCCCTAAGAAATATTATTAAATAATCTCCCTGTCATTTTTTTCTTCAGGTTTACTTAACATAAAATTAATATATATATCGAGTTTGCCTTACATTTTCCAAATTCCATATGGATGAAGAAGAATATAAACCAACAGGAGATAGCTATAATTTCTTAAGAGGTATGAAAAGGGGAACATGTTGTTTCATGGTCAGATGACATAGGTCAATGGCAACTGCTGTGACAGCACAGATGAGATTTGTAGTATGCTGCTTATTCACTTGTAATACAGGTTAAGAGTTTGTGACGCTGTGACTTAGGTGGTCTTCCAGCACGGGTAAAGGTCCACCTTTTCTCATGCAGTATGCAACTGACCAACATCTTGTAAGATGTCACTGTGCTGTGCAGGCGAAGCAAAGCAAATGATTGACGCACTACAAAACTGAAGAAACAGCTTGGTTATTTGTATACATAGCAAGAACAGGTCTAGAGTCAGGGTCTTTAGACCTTCACCTCAGCATTGTCTGTGGCAGGTTTTCTTTATAATTGCTTGGAGAACCCCTTTACATTGAATTATAAAATATAGATTTTATTTCAAAGCTTCTAACATCTATAGTATTAACACATGTGTATGTATTATCCACCTCTGAAAGTTAATTGTCATTTGCATTTGGTGGAAATCAAGGAGCACTTCATTTACTTCTGACCTCTCTATTTATTCCTCCCTTTTAAAGGGGTTGTCCAGGGAAAAAAAAATTTCTAAAAAATGTCCCCCAGCCTTGATTTGCCTTCCATAATACCCCCTATTAAACTTCTAACCAGTTTCTGTTTGATTTCCATCGTCACTGCTGCTTTTTCTGTTTGTTTACATCCCTTGCTGTTTGTTTACATCCCTTACTGGCTGTTTCCTGTCTTGTAACCCACTATACCCATGATCCCCGGCTGCATCTGAGGAGACAGTTGCAGCCTCCCCCTTCCTCCAAAGCACCTCAGCTATTTGCATACTGCCACGCCCCTCTATTGTCACATGGTCCTTCCCTGCTCTAATTACAGATTACAGGCAGACGCTCCCTCCCTGCACACAGTCTGAGGCCGGATTACACCAGCGTGTGCCTTTTGCTTGCGCAAAAAACACGTTGTTTTGTGCGCGCAAAAGGTACATAACAGCTCCGCGTGTCAGCCCCGTATGATGCGTGGCTGTGTGATTTTCGCGCAGCCGCCATCATTATGACACTCCGTTCTCGGTAAGTACAAACTTTTTCTTTTTTTTTAACAGGTTGCTGTATATTGTGTTCGGCATTCACTGTCGAGGGTGCTGAAAGAGTTACTGCCGATCAGTTAGCTCTTTCAGCACCTTGGACAGTGACGGCCGTCGACTAGCCTCATCTCTATGATGGCGGCTGCGCGAAAATCACGCAGCCGCGCATCATACACGGACGACACACGCAGCTGTCAAATGTTTTTTGTGCGCGCAAAACGCTGCGTTGTTTGCGCGCGCAAAAACGCAACGTCCGTCTGTATCTGCCCTAAGTCCGACATCTTGGTACACACAATCCAGTCAGCACATTTACCTCATCTGCTGCTGGATCTGTTCCAATAGATCCTGTATTAGGCCCTGTTCACACTGAGTTTTTTTTGCTGGCAGAAAATTCTGCATCAAGATTCTGTCTTGAATTTGGAGGCAGATTTTGACCTGCCTGCACGCCGTTTGCCACGTTTTTTGCCCGCGGCCATTGAGGGAAAAAGAAGCAACATGCCCTATCTTCGGGCGTTTACTCCTCTGACCTCCTTCTGACATCTATGGGAGGCAGAGAAAGCGTTTTTAGTAGCGTTTTTGCCCGTTGCGCTCAATACCCGTGGGCGAAAATCGTGGCAAACGGCGTGGAGGCAGATCAAAATCTGGCTGAAAATTCAAGCGAAATTCTGAGGCAGAATTTTCTGCCTGCAAATAACTGTGTGAACAGGGCCTTACAGTGAAGCAAACGCAAAACACTACTCCAAACAATGGTAAAACGTTTCTTTTTTTTTTACATAATTTACTATAAATGTATGTAAGGCCCCATACACACTAACGTGCTTTTGTGGGCGCAATTCCCCCAAAAATCTACGAGAGAATTGCGGCCCCATTCACTACCTTCTATAGATACTGCCACAGCCCCCCTGTAGGTAATGCCACACAGCCCCCCTGTAGGTAATACCACACAGCCCCCCTGTACGTAATGCCACACAGCCCCCCTGTACATAATGCCACACAGCCCCCCTGTAGGTAATGCCACACAGCCCCCTGTAGGTAATGCCACACAGCCCCGCTGTAGGTGATGCCACACAGCCCCCTGTAGGTAATGCCACACAGCCCCCCTGTAGGTAATGCCACACAGCCCCCCTGTAGGTAATGCCACACAGCCCCCCTGTAGGCAGTGCCACACATCCCCCTTGTAGGCAGTGCCACACAGCCCCCTGTAAGTAATGCCACACAGTCCCCTGTAAGTAATGCCACACAGCCCCCCCTGTAGGTAATGCCACATAGCCCCCCCTGTAGGTAATGCCACATAGCCCCCCCTGTAGGTAATGCCACATAGCCCCCCCTGTAGGTAATGCCACATAGCCCCCCTGTAGGTAATGCCACATAGCCCCCCTGTAGGTAATGCCACATAGCCCCCTCCCTGTAGGTAATGCCACATAGCCCCCCCTGTAGGTAATGCCACATAGCCCCCCCTGTAGGTAATGCCACATAGCCCCCCTGTAGGTAATGCCACATAGCCCCCCCTGTAGGTAATGCCACATAGCCCCCCCGTAGGTAATGCCACATAGCCCCCCCTGTAGGTAATGCCACATAGACCCCCTGTAGGCAATGCCACCCTCCGTACTTTCCTGTAGGGGACGGCTCTGGAGAAATCCCTCACTTCACTGTCCATATATGAACAGTGAAGTGAGGTACTTCTCCTGGAACGAAATCCCCGGCCACATCGGCGGGGATTCCGCTTCAGAAGTCCCTGACGTCACTGTCCATATATGTCCAAACAATGGTAAAACGTTTCTTTTTTTTTTACATAATTTACTATAAATGTATGTAAGGCCCCCTACACACTAACGTGCTTTTGTGGGCGCAATTCCCCCAAAAATCTACGAGAGAATTGCGGCCCCATTCACTACCTTCTATAGATACTGCCACAGCCCCCCTGTAGGTAATGCCACACAGCCCCCCTGTAGGTAATACCACACAGCCCCCCTGTACGTAATGCCACACAGCCCCCCTGTACATAATGCCACACAGCCCCCCTGTAGGTAATGCCACACAGCCCCCTGTAGGTAATGCCACACAGCCCCGCTGTAGGTGATGCCACACAGCCCCCTGTAGGTAATGCCACACAGCCCCCCTGTAGGTAATGCCACACAGCCCCCCTGTAGGTAATGCCACACAGCCCCCCTGTAGGCAGTGCCACACATCCCCCTTGTAGGCAGTGCCACACAGCCCCCTGTAAGTAATGCCACACAGTCCCCTGTAAGTAATGCCACACAGCCCCCCCTGTAGGTAATGCCACATAGCCCCCCCTGTAGGTAATGCCACATAGCCCCCCCTGTAGGTAATGCCACATAGCCCCCCCTGTAGGTAATGCCACATAGCCCCCCTGTAGGTAATGCCACATAGCCCCCCCTGTAGGTAATGCCACATAGCCCCCCCCCTGTAGGTAATGCCACATAGCCCCCCCTGTAGGTAATGCCACATAGCCCCCCCTGTAGGTAATGCCACATAGCCCCCCTGTAGGTAATGCCACATAGCCCCCCCTGTAGGTAATGCCACATAGCCCCCCCGTAGGTAATGCCACATAGCCCCCCCTGTAGGTAATGCCACATAGACCCCCTGTAGGCAATGCCACCCTCCGTACTTTCCTGTAGGGGACGGCTCTGGAGAAATCCCTCACTTCACTGTCCATATATGAACAGTGAAGTGAGGTACTTCTCCTGGAACGAAATCCCCGGCCACATCGGCGGGGATTCCGCTTCAGAAGTCCCTGACGTCACTGTCCATATATGGACACAGTGAAGTCCGTGACTTCTCCTGGAGCGGAATCCCCGGCCACATCGGCGGGGATTCCGCTTCATTAGTCCCTGACGTCACTGTCCATATATGGACACAGTGAAGTCTGTGACTTCTCTTGGAGCGGAATCCCCGGCCACATCGGCGGGGATTCCGCTTCATTAGTCCCTGACGTCACTGTCCATATATGGACACAGTAAAGTCAGTGACTTTTCCTGGAGCGGAATCCCCGGCCAATTCGCCGGTGATTCCGCTTCAGAAGTCACTGTGTCCATATATAGACACAGTGAAGTCCGTGACTTCTCCTGGAGCGGAATCCCCGGCCACATCGGCGGGGATTCCGCTTCATTAGTCCCTGACGTCACTGTCCATATATGGACACAGTGAAGTCTGTGACTTCTCTTGGAGCGGAATCCCCGGCCACATCGGCGGGGATTCCGCTTCATTAGTCCCTGACGTCACTGTCCATATATGGACACAGTAAAGTCTGTGACTTCTCTTGGAGCGGAATCCCCGGCCAATTCGCCGGTGATTCCGCTTCAGAAGTCACTGTGTCCATATATGGACACAGTGAAGTCTGTGACTTCTCCTGGAGCGGAATCCCCAATCCCGGGTTTGGGGATTCCGCTCCTACAGTGAGCAAATAAACACCCTCCTCCTCACATGCGCTTCGGACTGTGAGGAGGAGAAGGAGAGAGCGAGCTACGGCAGACACGGCCGTCACAGTGCACACCGACACCACATATTAAGGGGGGATTCACACGAGCGTGTATTCGGTCCGTGCGGGCCGCGTGGTTTTCACGCGGCACGCATGGACAATACAAGTCTATGGGGCAGTACAGACAGTCCGTGCTTTTTGCGCAGCGTTTGTCTGCTGCGCAAAAAGCGCGACAGGTTCAAAAACTCTGCGTATTTCGCGCATCACGCACCCATTGAAGTCAATGGGTGCGTGAAAATCACGCGCACCACACGGAAGCACTTCCGTGGGACGAGCGTGATTCGCGCAACAGCAGTGAAAAGGATGAATGAAAACCGAAAAGCACCACGTGCTTTTCTGTTTCCGAACATCCAAACGGAGTGTCTTTGCGATGAGCGAAGCGGGACAAGCGTACCGAACTTCACCGGGTTCGGCCAAACTCGTTTTGGCCGATCCCGGCAAAAAAATTATCGGTACGCGACGTCAGGAGATAGTCACTGTCCATGGTGCTGAAAGAGTTAAACTGTTTCAGCACCATGGACAGTGACTTGCGATCCCAAAATACATTAACCTGTAAAAAAAACCGAAGTTCTAACTTACCGATTACTCCTGTCTCCTTCCTGCAGTCCGACCTCCCGGGATGACACTTCAGTTCAAGTGACAGCTCCAGCCAATCACAGGCCAAGCACAGGCTGCAGCCAATCACAGGCTGCAGCGGTCACTTGGACTGCTGCGTCATCCAGGGAGGTGGGGCCCGATGTCAAGAGAGGCGCGTCACCAAGGACGCGTCACCAAGGACGCGTCACCAAGGCAACGGCCGGGAAGTTCTCGGTAAGTAGGAACTTTATCTTTTTTTTTTACAGGTTTTTCGCTGTTGTGTTCGGCATTCACTGTCGAGGGTGCTGAAAGATTTAGCTCTTTCAGCACCTTGGACAGTGACGGGCGTTGACAAGCCTCATCTCTATGATGCCGGCTGCGCGAAAATCACGCAGCCGCGCATCAGACACGCATGACACACGCAGCTGTCAAATGGTTTTTGCGCTCGCAAAACGCTGCGTTGTTTGCGCGCGCAAAAACGCAACGTTCGTGTGAATCTCCCCTAAGACTTGCGCATGCGCAATGAAACACTGCTGCTGAAGATGCAGCCATATCATTTAACAGAGCATGCGTGGTAGTGTCAACCACGCATGCTCTAAGCAGATGGGGAAAACACGTGGTACAGTTACGTCATTTATGACGTAGCCGTACACTGTGCAAACCGGAAACCGCAAACCGGAAGTTAGGCGCGAATGGACGGGTATGCACAGGAAGTGCAAATTTTACATGGACAAGCGGTCACGTGACGGAAGAGGGGATACGACGATACAGCCAGCTAATCAAACGTAAGTACATTACAAAGTTAAATGTTTTTTATTGTTTAGTTTAATTAAAAGTATTTTTTTACTTCCGGAAAACCCCTTTAAGGCCAAGGGCACCTTCAGACTTGGCAGAATTTTTCCGCTGCAAATGTTGGTGCAGATTTGGGGCAATTACGCAACGAATCTGCAGCAACATTTGCATATTTGACAGGTAATAAGGACGTTGCAGATATCACAGCGGACGTGCCACAGATTTTAGTTTTTGCATTGAAATTCCGCTTCTTCTCCGCAACGTCATGAACATGCTGCGGAGGGAAATTCTGCACTGCAGGCTAATTTCCGCACAGTTATTTTCTGCAACGTCTGAACTAACTTTCCTAAAAATGATAAGAAACAAATGTAAAAAACGGCTTCTGCAAAATTCCACTGCGGACTGTCCGCAGCGGAATTCAACAGCAACTCCGCCACGTGTGAATGTGCCCTAAGGGTATGTTCACATGTTGTGTTTTCAGGGGTATTTCAGGGCGTAAACGCCTGGGAATAAACCTAAAAAAAGGTAGCTAAACAACTGCAAACATCTGCCCATTTTATTCAATGGGAAAAACAGCTTTTCGTTGTTACTGGTCAATGGAAAAACAGCTCCAAAACTGCTTCACAAAACGTTTTTGGCCACGAAAACGTCTGAAAATTTTACAGAGCTGTTTTCAGAGCCGTTTTTTAAGCTGAAAACGTTTTTTGATACTTTTTTTCTAGACGTTTTTGGAGCTGTTTTTCTATTAAAGGTATGTGCACACTAAGGGTATGTTCACACGGCAGCGTCCGTAACGGCTGAAATTACGGGGATGTTTTCAGGAGAAAACATCCCCATAATTTCAGCCGTAACGGCATGTGCAGGCGCTTGAATGCCACGTCCATTACGGACATAATTGGCGCTGCTTTTCATTGGAGTCAATGAATAACGGCTCCAATTACGCCCCAAGAAGTCACAGGTCACTTCTTTGACGCGGGCGTCTATTTACGCGCCGTCTTTTGACAGCGGCACGTAAATATACGCCTCGTGTGAACAGACAAACGTCAGCCCATTGCTTTCAATGGGCAGATGTTTGTCAACGCTTTCAAGCCGCATTTTTCGGACGTAATTCGGGGCAAAAACGCACAAATTACGTCCGTAATTAGTGTGTGTGAACATACCCTAAGGGTTCACACGGCCTATTTTTGGCTGTTTTTCTGGCCGTAAACGCTCGGAAAACGTCCGAAAAATCTGAAGCAGGACGCCTACAAACATCTGCCCATTGATTTCAATGGGAAATACGGCATTCTGCTCCGATAGGGCGTTTTTTTACGCCTCGTTTTCCAAAAACGGCACGTAAAAAGACACCTGAGAAACAGATGTGCATGTCACTTCTTGTGGCATTTTTGGAGCCATTTTTCATTGACCCTATAGAAAAACAGCTCCAAAAACGTCCGTAAAAAACGCAGCGAAAAACGCGAGTTTGAATAAAAAACTTCTGAATATCAGGAGCTGTTTTCCCTTCAAAACAGCTCCGTATTTTCAGACGTTTTTTGGTTAAGCATGTGAACATACCCTCAGGCTGGGTTCACACGACCTATTTTCAGGCGTAAACGAGGCGTATTATGCCTCGATTTACGCCTGAAAATAGGGCTACAATACGTCGGCAAACATCTGCCCATTCATTTGAATGGGTTTGCCGACGTATTGTGCAGACGACCTGTAATTTACGCGTCGTCGTTTGGCAGCTGTTATTTGCAACGTAATTTGAGCCGTTCTTCATTGAACTCAATGAAGAGCTGCTCAAGATTTACGAGCGTCACAGACGCCTCGCATAATGCGAGGAGGAGCATTTACGTGTGAAACGAGGCAGCTGTTTTCTCTTGAAAACAGTCTGTCTTTTCACACGTAAATGCCTGCTATCGTGTGCACATACCCTCACACTATGAAAAACAGCTCCAAAAACAGTGACATGCTCCTTTTTTTTATGGGGCGTTTTTTTACATGCTGTTTTTTAAAACAGCGGTGTAATAATACGCCCTGTCTGATTGAAAAGCCGTTTCTACTTAGCCAAGTATTGCGGTTCCAAAAATCACAACTCATAAAAAAAAACTTTTTTGAATTTTTTTTTTTTTATAAAAATGCGTATACTTACCACCCAGGCATTGTCATAATGATGCTTTCTTCTATTACTCTTCCAGGCCGGCCTCCTGGGATGACGTTCATCCCATGTGACTGCTGCAGCCAATCACAGGCTGCAGCGGGTCACATGGGCTGCAGCATTATCCCAGGAGGCCGTTCTGCATGGACAACAGAGGAACGTACTGCCATGACTACTGCCCGGGGTAAGTATGAACAGCGAAAATTCTGCCCGAAAAACTGCACCACAATGTGTAGTTTTACGCAGCATATCCGACTCGTGGGAACACAGCCTTAATGTTTTGATTACTCTGTGTTTATGTCCAGTTACTGTTTGTGGCTTTAACCCCTTCAGGACACAGCCTGTTTTGGCCTTAAAGACGAATCCGATTTTTCAAATCTGACATGTCACTTTATATGGTAATAACTTTAGAATGCTTTTACCTATCCAAACGATTCTGAGATTGTTTTCTCGTGACATATTGTACTTTATGTTAGTGAAAAAATTTGGTCGATAAATTCAATATTTATTTGTGAAAAACACCAAAATTTTGAGAAAATTTGCAGAAATTAGCGCTTTTCTAAATTTAAATGTATCTGCTTGTAAAACGCATAGTAATACCACACAAAATAGTTACTAGTTCACATATCCCATATGTCTACTTTATGTTGGCAGTGTTTTTTTGAACGTTATTTTCTTTTTCTAGGACTTTACAAGGCTTAGAACTTTAGCAGCAATTTCTCACATATTCAAGAAAATTTCAAAAGGCTATTTTTTCAGGGACCCGTTCAGTTGTGAAATGGCTTTGAGGGGCCCTTACAATACAAACCCCCATAAATCACCTCATTTTAAAAACTGCACCCCTCAAAGTATTCAAAACAGCATTAAAAAAGTTTCTTAAAGAGGCTCTGTCACCAGATTTTCAAACCCCTATCTCGTATTGCAGCAGATCGGCGCTGCAATGTAGATAACAGTAACGTTTGTTTTTTTTCACACATAGCATGTCCTCGCTCGTCCGACACGATGCAGGACCTGGGGCAGGAAGTGACGTCACAGCGTGATCTCTCGAGAACACGCTGTGTGTCTGTGCACTGCCAGAAGCTGGGTGGTAACGAAGAGAAGTGGATGATGCTGATTCGTCAGCATCATACATTTCTATTCACAACGCCCAGCTAGTAAAACAAGTAAAAACGCCCAGATGTACACACATAATACACGCCCACTTGGACATAACTTTAAACACGCCCAGTTGTACTTAAAGGGAATGTGTTGCCAGCAAAACATGTATTTTTTTTTTTAGTTAAACATTTAGTGTGTAGGTGATTAAACACTGTTCAAATTTTTTTTATTTTTTTCACGAGTCAGGAAATATTATAAATTAGATTCTAATTTATAATATTTCCCAGTGCTGGTCACTAGATGGAGCTATTCCCAAAATTGCAGCATTGCATGTGGTAAAGCAACCACATTGCTTTTTGCTGCAAAATTGGGAAAAAAGCACTCGCTCTAGTGAGCTCTGAGAATCCCCCCCTCCTTTATCCTGGCTAGTGCCGGGATAAACGAGGGGATTGAACGGTCTAACCTCCTACACTGTGTGTCGCCATTTTTTGAGCTAACACACAGTGTAGTAGGTTTACATACAGTAGTAAACACACACAAACACGAACATACATAGAAATCTCTTACCTGCTCCTGCCGCCGCTGCTCCCTCCGGCCCGTCCGCTCCGTCTGCTGCCGCTGGTTCAAGTGCACAAGTCCGGAAGCCGCAACCGGAAGTAGTAATCTTACTGTCCGGCCGCGACTTCCGGTCCACAGGAAAATGGCGCCGGACGGCGCACATTTCAAATTGGACTGTGTGGGAGCGGCGCATGCGCCGTTCCCACACAGACGGCGTACACAGAAGTGGATGTTACGGGCCCCGTTCGCAGTCCCTATGGGACTGTGGCTGCCGTATTCCATGTCTGTATGTGTCGTTAATCGACACATACAGAAATGGAAAAAAAAATGGCAGCCCCCATAGGGAAGAAAAAGTGAAAAAATAGAAAAAAGTAACACACAAACACACAAATAAATAAAAACGTTTTTAATAAAACACTAACATAAAACTGACATGAAAAAAATTTTTTTGGTGACACTGTTCCTTTAAGAAAGGCTCATTTGCATAAATATAAAAATGCTCATAACTTGGCCAAAAATGCTCGTTTTTGAAAAAAAAACAAAACGTTACTGTTATCTATATTGCAGCGCCGATCTGCTGCAATACGAGATAGGGGTTTGAAAATCTGGTGACAGAGCCTCTTTAACCCTTTAGGCATTTCACAAGAATTAAAGCAAAGTAGGGGTGAAATTTACAAATTTCATTATTCTTGCAGAAATTCATATTTTATCCTATTTTTCTGTAACACAGAAGGTTTTATCAGAGAAACGCAACACAATATTTATTGCCCAGATTCTGCAGTTTTTACATTACCTCCAGCCAGGACGTGATGTGTATTCAGAATTCTGACACTTCGCTAACACAATCCCGACACTACAGCACAGGAAGCCTAATCTCGTTTGAAATGACAGGTTACATCGTAATCTCGCGAGATTACGCTTGCCTTGCTGTAAATATAACAGAGACGCTACAGAAGTGACTAGCACTATAAGCAGCACAAGGCCCTAAAGTTTCCTCATCTCCCCGCTGCATCTATGGGGTCCACCTGTGGGGTCTAGTAAATGATGTTGTGAGGTTTTTACTTCAATGGGTGCGTGCTGCACGAAACATAATATAGGACATGTCGTGAGTTTTACGCAGCGCACATACGCTGCGTGAAATTCACTGACAGTCTGAACTGCCCCATTCACTAACATAGGTCCGTGCGACGTGCGATGTATTCTGTGGGTCGATACGAAATGCAGCGATACCAAATTTATATAGTTTTTTTTTTTACGTTTGACTACTTTCCCACAACAAATATACTCTTTTCTAAAAAAAATCATGTTTTAGTATCGCCATTTTCTGACAGCCATAACTTTTTTATTTTTTATTTAATATCGCTATGGGAGGGCTTGTTTTTTTGCGTGACGAACTGTAGTTATTGTGAGTACCATTTTGGGGCACTTGCGACTTTTTGATCACTTTTTATTACATTTTTTCTGAGACAAGGAGGCCAAAAAAAGAAATTTCTGTCATTGTTTTCATTTTCTGTTCACCGTGCAGTAAAAATAACATGATATTTTTATAGTTCAGGCAGTTCCGAATGCGGCGATACCTATTATGTATATTTTTATTTTTTTTTTTTCCAATTATAAAGGACTTTTTTCTTAAACATTTTTTTTTTTACACTTACCTGGGAACTTGAAGATCTGATCTTCTAATCCCCTGACCAATACACTGCACTACTTGTGTAATGCAGTGTATTGTAATTGTAATTATTCACCTGACAGTTAAGCCTATTAGGTCCCGTCAACCACTTTAATGCGGTGGACGCCATTGACCTCTGCATTGAAGGGGTCAAATGGCGGTGATCGGCGTGTGTCAGCTGTATATTACAGCTGACACCCGCTGAAGATCAAGCGAGCACAGCTCCTGTGCCCGCTTCATCTCCATGACAGTTTTGGTACGTCAGATTGCGGTAAGTTACTTGCAATGCTGACATACCAGACCCGTCATTTTGCGGGACAGGGTTGAAAATACATGCAGAATCTACAGAAAATCTGCACTGTGTGCATAATCTACACTGTGTGTAAGAGGCCTTTTATACGGGCCAAGAACGGTCGTTCCTGATCATTGCCCTGTGTAAACAGGGCAACAATCAGGCGATCAACGTTCACCGGCTAATCTGCACCTGTATGCAGCAAGAAATATTATTGTTGTCGGCAGCAGCACATCTCCCTGTATAAACACGTCAGGAAGATGTGCTGCCGACAACGATAATATTTAACTTTTTTAAAACGATACGATCAGCAGATGAACAAGCGCTTGCTCGTTCATCTACTGATCGCTGCCCTGTTTACATAAGGCAATTATCGACAACGAGCGTTCTATGAATGCTTGTCTGCCCGATAACTGCCCAGTGTAAAAGGGTCTTAACTCTGCAAACAGTCCCAATCGCTCCAAGCACAGGATTTCCACTTCTACATTGCTGAACAAAGCTTTCATATTAAAGACTCTGTTTTATTGATTTTCTGCCCAGCAAACAGCTCTTCAGCACTCAACCAGTTTCTGTCTGGCAGGTAAGCACGAGATAACTTGAATAATATGAATAATGAGATGTACTGTAGGACTATGCCCAGCACACAAGAAATGGTTAAAATGAATGATCAAACAAGCCTAGTTAAACGTCTGAGTTTGAAAAACAAACAGACAAAAAAAACTGCCATATATCTATATCTATCTATATCTATCTATATATATCTATATATATATATATATATATATATATATATATTCATTTTTTTTTCTTTTTCTTTTAAAGACCCAGTTCCTTTTCAGTACATAGTTGACATTTCTTTTCAGTTCAGCAGAGGAAGCAGCTTATATCTCACCCTCATGGTAATAAATGCAAATGTACAACAAAATATGGTTCTGTTTTGAGAATACTTTATACCCATATGGTATGCTGAATATGTATAGAAAATCATATGACAATAATCCTTAGGTATGAAAAGGACACATTTTAACTTAACCCTTTGCTCACATTCATAGATATGTTATCACCAGTCATCCATCAAACATTTCTATGCAACTAATGTGTACAAAGGTCAACATTATTGTACTGTATACATGTAAAATATGCTGATGATAATTGATGGAACAATACGATAAAACATGATGTTAATTCACCCCTTTCAGGTAAGCCTGACAGTTTCGTTGGTAATTTGCAGGCTATATACAGTTGTCTAAAGGCCCTCCACACAGTATAATGCCCCCATAGCTGCCTCCACACAGTATAAAGCCTCCACACAGTATAATGCTCCCCATAGCTGCCCCCATACAGTATAATGCTCCCCATACAGTATAATGGCACCCATAGCAGCCTCACACAGTATAATGCTCCCCATATCAGCCCTCACGGTATAATGCCCCCATATCAGCTACCCATACAGTATAATGCCCCCCATATCAGCTCCCCATACAGTATAATGCCCCCATATCAGCTCCCCATACAGTATAATGTCCCCCCATATCAGCTCCCCATACAATATAATGCCCCCCTGCCATATCAACCCCCCTTACAGTATAATGCCCCCCATATCAGCCCCCCATACAATATAATGCCCCCCGCCATATTAGCCCCTATACAGAATAATGCAGCTATATGTGTATAATAGAAAATTAATAAAATGACTTACATATCCCTGTTCCCATGCCGGGTGGAGGATCCTTCTCCTCCTTTGATCTGTGCTATGAGTGACTTGGCGCAGACTGGCGCGATGATGTAACTACATCGTGCCCGTCTGCATCGAGCCGCTCAGGGCACAGTGAATGCTGGAGCAAGGAGCCGTCAGCTCCTTGTTCTAACATTGAAGGAAACCGGGACCTCGGTGAGTGACTCGCGTCCCCCCGGAGGTCTTCATACGCCCCCCCCTCAAAGGTCGCGACCAACAGTTTGTAATGTATTGTGCAGTTTGCGGTGGAGAGATGAGGATGCTGTAGTTTAACTGACCACCTCTCCACCGCAAACATAGACAGCATAATACAGTACATTACGGGCCCCCTCTGCAGCTCACCTGGAGTCTTGCAGGAACTTCCGCACCGGCTCTTCCTCGCTAGGCTGGAACGCCCCCCACGTGACATCACGGTCACATGGTACACTGAGTGTACCACATGCCCGTGACGTCTAAGGAGACCGTCCCGTAACCAGGAAGCGCCAGAGAATTTATTCAATGATTAGCGCGCTGTGTGGCAGTGGGGCCCACAGGCCTAGGGGCCCAGTCGCAACTGCGACTGCTGTGACCCCTATAGCTGCGCCACTGGGCAGCACATAGTGTGCTCGAACAGCAGGCTTACTGAACAGACAGCCCTGGGGTCCTTTGTAGGTCCCCAGGGCTGACTGCAGAGGGGTTCCCCGGTGTTTGATCACGTCACCAGGTTTCCGATGATGAGATCGAAGCGGGGAGTACCCTTTGATCTTGCCGCGCTTACGGACCACGGAGATCAAAGGGTTAAACAGCTGGGGTCCGAATGTTTTCCGACCCCAGCTGTATTCAGCAGGCTGCTCCAAGATCAGGAGCTGTAAGTTACAGCTCCTGCTTAGAGGATGAACGCTCACTCACAGGAGCGCTCATCAGCCTCCTCTACAGCGATGCCAAAAGACGTTGCTGTAGACTAAGGACATGCATCACCTGCCATCTAAAGAGGGCGGTCATTAAGGAGTTAAAGGGAAACTGATAACTTTTCATTGTTGTATTTTAACCCTTTCTCGACCGCAGACGTTTTTCGGATTTTCACTTGCGTTTTTTCCTCCCCACCTTCCAAAAGCCTTAACTGTTTTATTTTTCCATCAATTGCCGCATGTGGGCTTGTTTTTGTCAGGAAGAGTTGAACATTTTCACGGCACAATTTATTCTATCATGTAATGTAGTGGGAAACTGTAAAAAAAATATTTGTGGTATTTGTGGAGTGGAACAGGAAAAAACTGTGATTCCTCAATATTTTGGGGGGTTTCGTTTTTACAGCGTTTACCGAACGGTAAAAACGGCATATTAACTTTATTCTGCGGATCAATACGATTACAGTGATACTAAATTTATATAGTTTTTTTATGATTTACTACTTTTACGAGGAAAAAAATTATGTGAGTTTTGTCGCCATAATCTGAGAGCCATAAATTGGTTTTTTGTCCGTCGATTGAGCGGTATGAGGGCTTATCTTCTGCGGGTCGAGTTGTAGTTTCTATTGGTGAAGTAACCAAAAAAAGAAATGGCGGTTTTAATCTTTTACAGCGTTCATTGTGCGGACTAAACAATTATATATTGTAATAGTTCAGACTTTTATGGATACGTCGATACCGGTTATTTTAATTTTTACTGTTTTTACATTGTGCTTGAAAGAAAATGGGAAAAGGTTTTTAAAAAAAAAAAATGTAAGTTTTTTTTTTACATTTATTCAAGAAACTTTATTTGACTGTTTTTTTACTTGTCCCCCTAGGGGACTTGAGCCAGTGATCGTTGGATCGCTTGCATGATATATTACAATACTAATGTATTGCAGTATATTGTGATACTAACACTCTTCTATGAAGCCCTGCCGGGGGCATAGAAGTGCTAAGATGGTAGACCTGGGGGCCTTCATCAGGCCCCCAGGCTGCCATGCCAACCGATGGCTCCCCGTGATCGCATCGCGGAGGGGCCATTGGTCTGTTACAGGGGGCTGCCCCTCTGCTTTCAGCAATTTAATTGCCACGGTCGCTATTGAGCGCGCCATTTAACAGGTTAAACGAGCGGGATCACGCTGGGGCGGGATCACGCTGGAGCGAGATCACGCTGGAGCGGGATCCCGCTTGTTAACCTGAAGTGTTGGCTGTAACACACAGCCGACACGCTCGTCCTATGGAGCGGGCTCAGCCAGTGAGACTCAGTGAGCCGTCAGCTCCTTGCTCAAGCATTGAATGGAACTGGGACCTCGGTGAGTGACTCGTGACCCACCGGAGTTCTTCACAGAGCGGGACGCGACCCACAGTTTGTAATGTATTGTGTTGTATTGTGCAGTTTGCAGTGGAGAGAGGAGGGGGCGCTATAATTTAATGGCCCCCCCTCTCCACCGCAAACACAGACAGCACAATACAACACAATACATTACAAGACAACACAATATAACACAACGCAATACATTACATTACAATTACAATACAGACTCTGCAGCTCACCGGGAGTCCTCCGCATCGGCTCTTCCACCCTGGCTAGAACGCCCCTCACGTGACGTCACGGTCATATGATACACTAAGTGTACCATGTGACCGTAACCAGGAAGTGCCAGCTTGACGGCAAAGAACATTTATTTAATCAGCATGCTGTATGGAAACTGGGGCCCACTGCAACCCCTATAGCTACGCAACTATCCTAATAGGCATTATCATAGTAAAGTGATGGTGGTCTTGCAGTGACCTGCAATTTGTGGGTAGCCAGCTTTTGTAAAACTACAAGTTGCAGCATTCCACATAAGCTATAGATAATATGATTAGCAACAACACAATTTTCTTTTATTGATCTAGTGCATCTAAAATAGAAAACTAACTAAACTTTGCAAATAGTCTTGACTAAAAATGTCTTATAATTTTGTCTGCAGCTCCAAATGTAGACCTTGATGTCTCCATGGTAACAGACTACAAACAAACCCTGTGTAGTCTGATCCTGCAGACATACTCTATTCCACCTGTCCACTGTCTACTTTTTGCTAACTAAATAAATATATGTTGACATGTTGTTTCAAACTTTCCATAAATTAATAGTACAAGTGAATATAAGAAAATTTGTAATATATTTTATTACAGACAAATGCCTTTCTCCACTTTTCAAACTCTTCTTTCCCCCTCCCTTGCCTCATGCACTGATCACTCACTCTCAGTTCATTGCCAAAATCTGTCTTGAAAGAGGCAGAAATGAGACAGATGTTTAGTTTCACTAAGGGATCAGATTACAGCTGCTGTCCATAGAAGTCTATGTAGACAGTAGGGGAGAAGAGAGGGAGGAGGAAAGAGCTGCTTTAGAGAGATGGAAAGAGAGAGAGAGAGAGAGAGAGAGAGGCCAAGAGGCACAAATGCACAGAGACACTGTTGCTTGTAGTAAGTGTTCCACTACCTCATCCCAGTGCTAGATTCACAGTAACACTACACATTACATTTATATATTGTCCTCCATGCTGCCGCTGCTTCTGAGTGAGTGTGTGTGAGAGAGCGATAGGGGAGCAGTATCTCCTCGTCTCTGTGTGCTGTGTATTTGAGATACTAGTCTTCTCACCCTCTGGAGCTGGGCTCAGGGTCAATTGACAGTTAGTTATGGAGCCTGCAGAGGTAAAAACCGCCGAAAAATATAGGATAAAAGTCATATAATTGTCAGGAATAGTCCTCAATTACACACACAAGACGGCTGATTCTGAAAAGTAACCTGGAACCACAGGTATGCATTAATAATAAGTACTTCAGTTGTGCTCTTTCCTCAAGTTTTGAACAATTCTGGTCATTCTGTTCATTTACCCTTCAATTCTGACCATAGCTGGGCTTTCCTTCAACTGGTGCAATGTTTCAGTTCGCTGCCCTAGGCCTGTATCTAAGTACCCTGAGCACCCAGCACCTGCAATACATACCCCGTCAGCCTCCTTTAATTACACCCTGTTGTTAAGAGTCTCGAAAAAAAATATGACTGCTGTCACTTTTGGAAAACTAAAAGAACAAATTACCACTTTAGAAATGGCTGAGCAGATTTGTAATCCCTTAACAACTGCCCACCATCTTTTGATGGCAGGCGGTGCTTTGTTTACAGCTATGTATTTTGACGTCACTGTCACGTACTCCCTTCCTGCGGCTACCTTGGTCTCCAGGATGTTGAGTTACTCGCTCGGTCGTCGCCCAGCCTGGCAGACTGAGGCAGTCTGCAGCCAATAGGAGCTCAGGAACGTCAGGCCAATCAAAGCCTGGCTGATGTTGCTGAGTTCCCGCCCTCTCCTAATTTAGTTCAGCCTGGGGTAGTAGGCCTTTGCCTGTAATTAGAGTTACCTAGCCTCGTTTCAGACTCCCCAGAGCGACTTGCATTTTGACTCCTTTGTGTACCTTGACCCCGGCTGGACTCCTGATTTTTCTTTGCCTTCTGACCTTTTGTTTTTTCCGCACTCTCCCGGTTTGACCCTGCCTACCTGACTCCGCCTTTTGCGCCCGGACTTCTCCGTGGCGCAATTGCCCTGCCTCTCCCTCCGTGTACTTCCTAGGTTGTTATTTCGTACTGTCTCTGTCTTATCCGTTTGTGAGTTCCACTTGTACTAGTATAGGGAACGCTGCCCAGTTGTGCACCATCATTTAGGTCGGGTCGTACAAGTAGGTAGGGACAGAGGTTTGGGAAGAACAGGGACCTCACTGTTTACCGTGTATTGGTTTGTGACAGAATTACAGGCCTATTACCTGCTCTTCCCTGTTGTCTGGCTTTGTTTGCCATGGACCCCTTGGTAGTGTTAACAGAGCAAATACAGTGTCGGTGCAGGATCTGGCCCAGAGAGTCTGCCAGCAGGAGCATGCCCCACAGGTGGCTGCCTGTGGCAGCCTACCCTCCCGCACCTGTGCTGGAACCCCAAATCCAGTTACCCGATCATTTCTCTGGCGATCAAATTTTTTTTTGCATCTTTCATGAGAGCTGCATGCTTTATTTTCAGTTACGGACACATTCTTCTGGCTCTGAGTCTCAACGTGTCGGGATCATCATATCCCGTCTGCTGGGGGACCCCAAGAATTGGGCATTTTCCTTATCTCCCATTAGTCCCCAACGCTTTCTTTTCCGCTCTGGATGTATAATTTATTTGAAAAAACGGGACCCCATACGGCGCTGCTACTCAGGAACGGATACAGTAGTAGTTTAGAATTGAGACTTTATTGTAGGCTACGCGTTTCAATGCCGCACCGGCATCTTCCTCAGGCCACAAACATTGTAGTCTGAACAACAGCCCTTTAAATACACCACGCGGGAGAAAAAAAACGCCAATGTAGACAGGGTTAAAGTGCAAGATGACGTAATCACTGTGAACAGTTCAAACATGACAGGTACAAAAAAGAAATCCAATTATATATAATGCTAATTTAAACTAAAATCGGCAGAGTGGAAATAAAATGCGGTATTGGATCTTGCCATAAGAAAAAAGGGGGGGGGGGAGGGGGGACAATTGCAGACAATCTATAAAACATTAATATCCATATCGATGAATTTAAGCAGTTGCTAAAACACAATAAAATATACAGAAGTTTAGCGATGTATCGTACTTGCAATATTTCGCGGTAATTCACCATTTAATTAGGATGAAAACGAATTGAAAGAAAATAAACTAAATAAGTGAAAATCATAAAAACTGCTATTGAACCCATATAGCTGGGAACTCAACTGGACGTGGAAACCATAAAAATAATGTATATTTCAGTGAAAAAACAACAATCAACCATTAAGTTGATCTGAATGTCATTTATATTTTTATTTCTAGTAATTATCCTATGGAATAAAATAAGAACATTCCATCATATAAAGATGTAGGTGTCGAGTAATTAATTTGAATGTAAGGGAGGGCTATTTTAGACAATCTAAAATTTGATGAAAGATAAAAGTTTAAAAGCTCAAGAAAAAATACAGAAGTTTGTGCTGTATCAAAACAGCGATATTTTGCGGTAATTCACCAATTACTTGCAATCAAAACGAATTTGTAAAAAAATGGATTCAGGAGGAGAAAATGATTAAAAATACTATAAACCCGTAGCGGCCAGACCCCAAAATAATCAGGGAAATTACACCCAATGATATTAATATTAATAGAACCATTGCTCATCCTTTACGATGATCATGATAGTATTAACAGTGATTACCCTGTGTAGTAAAATCTGGAAAATTCACTACAGATTCTACCAAAAAAAATATATATATCAAAAAAATATATAAGTATTAAGTATACATATATAAGTCATAAGTGAGTCCTATATGCTAAAAAAAACACAAATGTAACTGTGATAAAAAGGGGCATTAATCAAGATTAGTTTCCGAAATGTCATTCAAACCGTTTGGATGTAGGGTCAATAATTTAAATATCCAAAAATTTTCTCGTTGCTTAAGTTTTTGGAACCGGTTGGGAACGTCACAAGGAATTTGCTCAATAGGCGTAATGATAATTCTATTAAACTGGCAGTTATGGGATGAAGCACAGTGTCTCGAAACACTGTGTTTTAAAAACCCCTTAAGGACGTTATATCTATGTTTGTTGATTCTGCTTCTCAAACATTGGATGGTCCTCCCAATGTACTGTAAGTGGCAGGAACACTCAAGGAGGTAAATTACAAAATTACTACCACAATTAAGGAAAGCCTTAATTGGGAAAATTTCTTTGGTTGTATTGGAACAGGTCGTCAGTTTTTTGTGTGAGATATTATTACAACACAGACAACGTCCTTGGCTACACTTATAGGATCCATTCAAAACTGGTAAACCTCTGGGAATAGAAGGTTTAAGATTGTTAATACGACTAGGGGCCAATATATTCTTCAAATTAGCTGACCGTCTAAAGGTGATATTTGGTTTGTCAGGTAGAGAATTTTCTCAAGATATGCCAATGTTTGGACAAAATAGATCTCACCAATTTATGCCCACTATTATATGATGTAATAAAATTATTTGTAAACTTAATCTTGTTGGTATTAGTTTTTCCATTTTTATTAGTGCAATCGGTAGTATCCTCTGTCTTTTTAGTTTGGCTAACACAGGACTTTTGGGTCAATTCTGCGGCTTTTGAACGTGCACCTTTAATAAGTTGTCTAGGGAAATTTTTCTCCTTAAATCTACTTTCCAAAACCTCACATTCCCTTAAAAAATTAATTTCAGACGAGCAATTCTTCCTCACTCTCCTAAATTGGCCAAAGGGTAAATTTTTAATCCACGGGGGGTAGTGGGCACTTCTAAAATCGATGTAGCTATTAACATCAACGTTTTTGAAGTGTGTTCTGGTATTAAAATTGCTGTTAATGTCATCATAATCAATGGTTAAATCTAGAAAGTCGATGCATGTACTGGAGAAAGTATAAGTGAAAGTTATTCCAAAGTCGTTCCTATTTAATGTTTCCATGAAATCGGTAGCTTCTTTTTCTTCACCTTTCCATACAATAAATAAATCGTCTATAAAACGTCTGTAGAGTAAAATTTGTTCCTTAAAATTATGGCCATTAAAAATGTGTTTATCCTCAAACTCACCCATATATAAGTTGGCATATGCCGGAGCGAATCTGGAGCCCATGGCACAGCCCTTTATTTGATTATAAAAATTGTTTCCAAAGCTAAACACATTGTGCTTGAGGATGTATTCCACACAGTTCGTTAAAAACAGAATTTGTGCAGTTGGAATTCTGGGATTCGAAGCTAAGACCGATTCAATCACTTCAAGGCCTCTGTCATGGGGAATATTGCTATATAAGGCTGTGACGTCGGCTGTTAAGAAACACACTTTAGATAAGGGGGGTACAGTCAAAAGATTTTGTAAATCATTAATAAGTTGAGTGGAATCCCTCAAATAAGAGGGTAGTTGTAATACAAAAGGTTGTAGATGTAGATCTATATAGTGTGACAAATTACTGGTAAGGGATCCAATGCCAGAAATGATAGGACGGCCAGGAGGAATATTCATACATTTATGTATTTTTGGTAAGTGATATATAAATGGTAAACTAGGACATGGCATATTAAGGAAATTCTTTTCTTTTTTGGTCAGTAAACCCTCTGAAAAAGCTGCGTCTATGAAGGTTCTATATTCATCTATATATGAGGAAAGAGGATTAGCCACCAATTTTAAATAAAATGAACTGTCTGATAAAATTCTGGAGGTCTCCTTGAGATAATCACACCTGTTCTGTATAACGATGCCCCCTTTTCCGCTCTGGGACATCTCTATGACGAACCCGACAGGACAGCGTTCAGTGAAACTCAGTTAGGAGGACTTCATCAGGGTAAGAGGCCGGTAGAGGAGTACTGCTCTGAGTTTAGGAAGTGGTCAGTGGAATCTACCTGGGGTGACTCAGCCCTGAAGTACCACTTCAGGCTAGGACTGACGCCCTGAAAGTAGGTTACTCCCCCCCGGACTCCTTAGATCAGCTCATGAATCTCGCTGTCTGTCTCGATCGACGCATCCGGGAGCGTCGGCTGGAACGGTCCAGTCCTCCTACTCCAGTCGCTCCTCCTAGGTTTCGAGCTGTCCCAGTGCCATCTTCTTCAGCTGACTGAGAGGAGGAACAGATGGAGATAGGGATCACAGGAGATCCGAAAGTTCGCAGGGAGTTCCACCGCAAAAATGTCTTATGCTTCTACTGTGGAGACGCGGACCATCTGCTCAGCGCCTGTCCCAAACCCAAAACGAAGACTCCGGAAAACTTCCACGCCTAAGTGGTCATCGGGGAGGTCACTTAGGTGCACAGGTATTTCCTGTTCGTTTTAATAAGGTCTTGTTGCCAGCCCAGGTGTCATTTTTGGGCAAGACTGGGATAGGTTCTGCGTTTGTGGACTCAGGGTCCGTTGCCAATTTTATTTCCCACAGTTTTGCTTTGTCCATTGGTTTACCCCTTATTGATTTGTCTGTTCCTATTCCCCTGGCAGGGGTAGACTCCTTCCCGTTAGCTTGTGGGTACGTTTTCCAGTCTACCCCTGTGTTTTGTTTAAAGATTGGTTCAATTCACTTTGAGGAATGTACTATGTTTGTCCTTAAGGGGCTACCCACCGAGATTTTATTAGGTCTCCCCTGGTAGCGCAAGCATAACTCCATCTTAGATTGGTTGACTCGGGAACTTGTTACTTGGGGTAAGAAGTGTTTGTCATCTTGTATGTCCATCTTAAGGGTTAGTCTCGTTGAGTTGGGGAACACTCTTCCTGAATTTATTCAGGACTTCAGTGACGTCTTTTCTAAAAAAAAGCCTTTGAAGAGTTACCTCCTCATCGAGTACATGATTGTGCAATCGACCTGATACCTGGAGCCAAGCTCCCCAAAGGTAGAATCTTTAATCCATCTTGCCCTGAGCGTGAAGCGATGAGGGAGTATATCCAGGAGAGCTTGGCCAAGGGGTACATCCGCCCCTTCTCATCACCTGTAGGTGCTGGTTTCTTCTTTGTGGGGAAGAAAGACAGGGGGCTCCGACCCGATGTCGACTACCATCAGCTTAACAATATTACCATAAAGAACCAACACCCACTTCCGCTAATCCCCGATCTCTTTAATCAGGTTCAGGGGGCCCAATGGTTCTCTAAGTTTGACCTGCGGGGGCCTATAACCTGATTAAAGTTCGTAAGGCGGATGAGTGGAAGACTGCCTTTAACACCCCTGGAGGGCACTTTGAGTACCTGGTGATGCCCTTCGGTCTATGTAATGCGCCAGCTGTGTTCCAGACTTTTAAATGATATTTTTAGAGACTATCTGGGGCTCTTCTTGGTGGTATACTTGGATCACTTTTTGGTGTTTTCCAAAGACTGGGACTCACACGTCAAACATGTCAGGACTGTCCTCCACATTCGCAGGGAAAATAATTTATTTCCTAAATTTGAAAAATTTCTTTTTGGTACTCAAGAGATGCCTTTCTTGGGACACATCCTTACCCCTGAGGATTTCCGCATGGATTCTGCCAAGGTCGAGGCGGTATCTGAATGGGTCCGGCCTGCTTCCCTGAAAGCCCTCCAAAGGTTTTTAGGGTTCACAAATTACTACAGACGTTTTATCCAACAATTTTCAGTAATTGCCAAACCCCTTACCGACCTCACCCGTAAAGATGTAGATCTCCTCCACTGGTCTCTGGAGGTGGTCTGTAAAGGGAAGTGTCCATATATATGTATATATGTATGTGTGTGTATGTATAATATATATATATATATATATATATATATATATATATATATAATGTAGTATGTATGTATACAGTGTGTGTGTATATATATATATACACATATATATAATATATATGTGTATGTATAGTACATATAATGTATCATGAGCCAGGGCTGTAACTACAGCAGCCCTAGTCATGAATACGGTTGGAAGCAGAGCAGGACAATTAGCATGTCCCTGCTTTGTTAGGAAACCATGGAGACAAGGGATAGTTATCCCCTGTCTCCATTTCAAGTCTCCCGCGCGCACGGACTGTCTCGTGCGGGCTCTCATGAGTCGGCTGGTGATACATTATCACCATGCCGACCCATGCTAGCCTGGGGCAAGCGCCACACTCCCCGCTGCAAGCGTACCGACAGGGTTAAATAGCCCTGCATCGGTACGCTCAGTAGCCGAGCTCAGGAGCCGAAGCTGAAGAAGATCAGCTGAGAGCTGCCTGCCTGCCTCACACACACACATCACCGATGGCTCAACTCTCTCTCTCTCTCTCCTCCAAAGACCTGGGTTCCTGCTGCTGTCTCTGCTGCTCCAAAGTCACGCTAAGTATCAAGTGTAGCAGCAGCTACACTTAACCCTGTCTCTCCTGCTGTAACCCTTGCTTCCCTGAGTTAACCCCTTGATAATGTCCCTACTGTCCCTGAGTTAACCCTTGCTGTCCCAGAGTCCCTGAGTTAACCCTTGCTGTCCCTGAGTTAACCCTTGCTGCCCCAGAGTCCCTGAGTTAACCCTTGCTGTCCCAGAGTCCCTGAGTTAACCCTTGCTGTCCCAGAGTCCCTGAGTTAACCCTTGCTGTCCCAGAGTTCCTGAGTTAACCCTTGCTGTCTAAGAGTCCCTGAGTTAACCCTTGCTGTCCCAGAGTCCCTGAGTTAACCCTTGCTGTCTGTTTTACACAGTAACCCATCCCCCTTGTTCCTCCTTATCCCGTATTAACCCTTAGTGTATAGGGAAAGTTATATTAGGAGGGAGTGGGATAGAGATAGAGAGCGTGTGAGAATCACAAGTAACTTATGTGTATTGTGTTGTAACGTAACTGTATTCTGTGTATGTTTATGTAAGTGGGTGGCGGTACAATATCTTGATACCGTGTTTATACTGTACGGTGATTAGTTACTGTATTATACATATGAGTGTGATTACTGTATGTTAATAAATATTACCTTTATTTACTATATGGTCTTATTCCCTTGAGTAGCCGCTAAAGCAATTAGATCGACGTTAGTATAAGGAAAAGGTAGGGGAACTAGGCATAACCCTAGTGACCCTAATTATAAAGGCGGTAGTAATAGTGGGTGCCACTAACGAGTGAATCCCGCTATTACCCCACCCCCTTTAACATGGTCCGAGCCTTCGAGCTCCTTAAGGGGTGCTTTTCCTCCGCCCCGGTACTAATCCAACCAGATCAAACTCACCCTTTATTGTGGAGGTGGATGCTTCCGAGGTGGGTGTGGGAGCAGTATTGTCTCAGGGTCCCACTTCTCACACGCACTTCCGACCCTGTGCCTTCTTTTCCCGTAAGTTCTGTCCCACTGAGCAAAATTACGATGTGGGTAATCAGGAACTGCTGGCCATCAAATGGCAAGACATCGGGTTACGGCCCTTACTGACCATAAAAATTTGGTCTTTTTAGAATAAGCCAGGAGACTCAACCCTAGGCAGGCTAGATGGGCTAATTTTTTACCAGGTTCAATTTTGTTGTTACCTACATGCCTGGTTCAAAGAATATTAAAGTGGATGCTCTGTCCCGTAGTTTTCTGGCCACCCCTTCGCCTGAGACTAAACCCGAAGGAGTTTTGCTGCCTGGTGCGGTAGTGGCAAACGTAGACTCTGACCTGACCACAGAGGTAACGGCCAGCCAGGACTCTGCCCCTGAAGCCCTTCCAGAGGGCAATCTGTTTGTACCCTTACACCTCCAGCTGAGGCTCCTCCAGGAGTATCATGACTCAGTCCTGTCAGGTCACCCAGGCATCTCTGGTACCAGGGACCTTGTCACCCATGGTTTCTGGTGGCCAAGGCTGCTACGGGATGTCCGAGCCTACATGAGACCTGCGCCCGGTCTAAAACTCCCAGATCCCGACCTGCAGGCTTGCTGTGTCCTTTGCCGGTGCCCCAAGGACCCTGGACCCATCTAGCCATGGATTTTATCATCAATCTCCCTTCGTCCCAGGGCAGGTCAGTGATCTGGGTAGTGGTAGACCGGTTTAGCAAAATGGCCCACTTCATTCCCCTGAAGAAATTGCCCAATGCTAAAGAACTAGTTAACCTCTTTATTAAACATATTTTACGTTTGCACGGGGTACCTGTTAACATCGTCTCTGACAGGGGGATCCAATTTGTATCGTTGTTTTGGAGGGCGTTCTGCAAGCAGTTAGGACTAGACTTGTCCTTTTCATCGGCCTTCCATCCAGAAACTAATGGCCAGACTGAGAGGACCAATCAGCCTCTAGAACAGTATCTCAGTTGCTTATTGGCCGACGCTCAGGATAAATGGCTCAGGTTTTTCGCGCTTGCGGAATTTGCCCTCAATATCACATCAGCACATCGTCAGGAGTTTCTCCATTCTTTGCTAATTATGGTTTTATTCCCCGGTTTTCTTCATTTTCCGCATGTGTATCAGATAACCCTGAAGTGGAGCTTCTCACTGGGAATTTGAGGGTCATCTGGGACCAGGTCCAGAGTAATCTAAGGGCAGCCCAGGACCGCCAGCGGCTTCAAGCCAATAAAAGGCGTTCGGCCAATCCTGATTTCTTGGTGGGAGATCGGGTTTGGTTATCTTCCAAGAACCTCTGCCTGAGGGTACCCTCCAGAAAGTTCGCCCCCAGGTACATCGGTCCTTATGAGGTCATGGAGAGGATCAACCCAGTCTCCTTCCGCTTAAAATTGCCCCCCTCCTTCCGCATCCATGATGTGTTTTATTCCTCCCTTCTGAAGAGATTTGTTCATCCCATCCTTCCCATAGGTAAACCTCCCGTCCCAGTATTGACACCCGAGGGACAGGAGTTCGAGGTGGCCAGGTTGCTGGACAGTAGAAAGGTTCAGGGGTCTATCCAGTACCTGGTCCATTGGAAAGGATATGGTCCAGAGGAGAGGACTTGGGTCCCAGTCTGACATATACACGCTCGGACCCTTATAAAAACACTTTCATAAAAAATTTCCGAATAAACCTGGTTTGGGGGTGGAGGCTCCAGTGGCCCCTCGTAAAAGGGGGGGTACTGTCACGTACTCCCTTCCTGTGCCTCCCTCTGTCTCCAGGACGTTGAGAGTTACTCGCTCAGGCGTCGCCTGGTCTGGCAGACTGAGGCAGTCTGCAGCCAATAGGAGCTCAGGAACGTCAGTCCAATCAAAGCCTGGCTGATGTTCCTGAGCTCCCGCCCTCTCCTTATTTAGTTCAGCCTGGGGTAGTAGGCCTTTGCCTGTAATTAGTGTTACCTAGCCTGGTGCTTTCCCTGGTTTCAGACTCCCCAGAGCGACTTGCATTTTGACTCCTTTGTGTACCCTGACCCTGGCTGGACTTTTCTTTGCCTTCTGACCTTTTTGTTTTTTCCGCACTCTTCCGGTTTGACCCTGCCTGCCTGACTCCCACCATGTACTTCCCAGGTGACCCTTTGTTATTTCGTACTGTCTCTGTCTTATCCGTTTGTCAGTTCCACTTGTACTAGTATAGGGAACGTCGCCCAGTTGTGCGCCGTCGTTTAGCTCGGGTCGTACTAGTAGGTAGGGACAGAGGTTTGAGAAGAACAGGGACCTCACTGTTTACCGTGTATTTGTTCGTGACAGTCACTGTATAGGATTCTGATGCACGCTCCTGGGTAACTAACATCTCTTGAACTTAGAGCAGCCTGCTGAAGTCAGCTGGGATCGGATAACATTCCGACCCCAGCTGCTAAACCCCTTTATCGCCTCGGTCCGAGTCTGCGGCATGATCAAAGGGAACTACCCTCTTCGATCTACAAAGAACCCCAGGCTGTCTACTCAGTATTCCTGCTGTTAGGGCATACAATGTGCTTCCCTAACAGTAGCCTGTGTCATAGTGACACAAAAGATCATGTATTAACATACAAGAGTATGCTAGAACATTATAAGTAAAAAATAAAGTTATAAATAAAGTTATCCATTAATGGGTTTAAAAAACAAAAATGTCCAAAAAATTAATAAATAAAAAAAATGTCCAAAAAAAAGTCATTACTTTGCATAAAATTAATTTTACTGCTCATACATTACATAAAAACAAAAAACCTACACATATTAGGTATCTACATGACCGTCATAACCTGAAGAATTAATTTAAGAGGTGACTTAGTGTGAAACCTTAACAGGAAAAACAATAAACAAAAAAAGAATTCCAAAAATCTCCTTTTCCTATATTCACGTTGTAAAAATAAATTATAGAACTTAGGCTATGTTCACATCTGCGTTGCACAATGGACACCGCCGGTTGACGACTGAACCCATTCACTAGGTGCCGTTGGCTTTCTGTCGGGATGTCCGTGATTTTATTGGACACAGTAGCGCATGCTGCACTATTGTCTACGGTAAACTGTGGTATACCCTGCCAAATCTGTGACGAGGCCCCTAATGGAGTCTCCGACCCAGATGTGAACAGAGCCTAACACAGTGTTTTTTTTCTAGAATAATCATAACGCATACTGAGCCAGGTGCACCTAGATGATGTTATGTCAAGTAACATTTTATTTTAGTCTGCAATCCTGTTTTATCCAGCTGGAGAATAAGGCCAAAGCCACACGTGGCGGAATTCCTCTTGAATTCCGCAGCGGACACTCCGCAGCGTTAATCCGCAGCGGAGCCGTTTGTCCATTGACTTCCACTTTTATTTAGCAGTGTTCGTTTAGACGATGCGTAAAATTCCGCTGCGGAGCATAGGCTGCGGAGCGGAATTTGGTGTCCGCAGCATGCTAGGGCTGTTGCGGAGTTGTGGCGGACTGGTTGCGGACTCATGGCGGAATTTCTCCATTGACTTCAATGGAGATTCTAATTTCCGCAATGAAGTCCGCAGCTGTCATGCACATGTTATGTGTGCTGCGGATGCGTCTTGCTTTTTTGACATGACATTTCTTCATTCTCGCTGGACCTATGTATCTCTAGGTCTACAGCCAGACTGAGGAAGTCAATGGGGCTCCCGTAATTACGGGAGCGTTGCTAGGAGACGTCAGTAAATAGTCACTGTCCAGGGTGCTGAAAGAGATAAGCGATCGGCAGTAACTGTTTCTGCACCCTGGACAGTGACTACCGATCCCAATATACAGCAACCTGTAAAAAAAATAGAAGTTCATACTTACCGAGAACTCCCTGCTTCTGTCTCCAGTCCGGCTTCCCAGGTTGACGTTTCAGTCTAAGTGACGGCTGCAGCCAATCACAGGCTGCAGCGGTCACATGGACTGCCGCGTCATCCAGGGAGGTCGGGCTGGATGCCGAAAGAGGGACGCGTCACCAAGACAACGGCCGGTAAGTATGAAATTGGTTTACTTTCACTAGGGAAAGTGCTGTCCCTTCTCTCTATCCTGCACTGATAGAGAGAAGGGAAGCACTTTGACCGCAGTCCGCAGCAGCTAGTCCGCATCAATTTACTGCACATTTTGGGCAGATCCGCCGCAGAATCTGCAACGCAGATTCTGTGCGGCATTGATGCGGACAGTTGCGGAGGAAAACCGCCACGTGGGGGCATGCCCTTATAGGGTGAAGAAATTACATTTGCATGTTATTACAGAAATATATATATATATATATATATATATATATATATATATATATATACAGTGCCCACCAAAAGTTCCGGAACACACTCATAACTTTTGAACGGCTCGAGGTAGAGGGTTGAAATTTGGTGGGATGTAATGGGGTCATAAAATCTATTAGTTAATGAAAAAACAAACAAACACCCCACACCCTTGGCGGCAGCAAAATCTTAAATGGCATGGGGGTTGAGTGGGGGCTCATTTGAAAGCTCTTCTTTTCAATACAAAAACGTTGCTGCCAACGATTTTAACGCCTTCCCACCGCAGCCCTTTTTCAGATTTTTATTTTCGTTTTTTCCTCCCCACCTTCCAAAAGCCATAACGTCTTTAATTTTCTGTCGATATAGTACTATGGGGGCTTAATTTTTGCGGAACGAGTTGTAGTTTTTCGTAGCAGCATTTATTTTGCCAGATAATGTACTAGGAAATGGGAAAAAAATTATTTGTGGGGTAGAAAATGAAAAAACACAGTGATTCCTCCATGTATTTTTACGCGCCGTTTTTACGGAATTCACTGTGCAATTAAAACAACATGTTAACTTTATTCTCTGGGTCAATACGACTACGGCGATACCAAATATATATAGTTTTTTCTATATTTTACTACTTTTACAAGTAAAAATCTAAGTGTAAAAAAGAAAATTTATTTTGTGTCGCCAAATTCCGAGAGATACAACTTTTTTATTTTTCCGTCGATTAAGTGGTATGAGGGCTGGTTTTTTGCAGGATAAGCTGTAGTTTTTAATGATACCATTTTGGTGTACATGCAATGGTTTGATCACTTTTTATTTCATTTTTTGTGGGAGATTAGGTGACCAAAAAATAGAGATTCTGGCGTTTACAATTTTTTTTTTACAGCGTTCATCTTGCGGGTTAAATAATGATATAGTGTAATAGTTCAGACTTTTACGGACGCGGCGATACAAATTATGATTATTTATTTATTTTTTGACTATGCTCTAGGGGGAAAATGGGAAAAGGTTTTTTTTTTTAACTTTTAATATATATTTTTTTTTTACACAAAAAAACAACTTTATTGAACTCATTCTTACTTTTTTTATTAGTCCCCCTAGGGGACTTCAACCAGCGATCGTTAGATGTATTGCAGTATATCGTGATTCCGCAGGGCTTAATAGGTGTACAAAGATGGCGGACCTGGGGGTCTTCATTAGGCCCCCAGGCAGCCATAGCAACCATCGCCCCCCCCCCCCGTGATTGCGTTGTGGGGGGGCGCGATGTGCTGTTAGAGGGTGTCGCCCCCCTCTTTCTAACGATTTAAATGCTGCGGTCTCTGTTGACCGGGGCATTTAACGAGTTCAACTAGCGGGATCGCGCTTGAGCACGATGCCGCTAGTTACTCTGAGGTGTCGGCTGTAACAAACAGCCGACACCAGCATTGTATGAAGCGGGTTCACTCCGTGAGCCCGCTCCATACTTCCCCTACCCGACTTTGGCGTATGGATACGTCAAATCTCGGGAAGGGGTGAAGATAGGATTTTTTTTTCCTGAGATATTTAACGTTAAAGTTATCATCTTCATTGTCGGCTACATTACCCAAAATGTACCGCGCGGAGGTCACACTGTCGGATTTACATCTCATCGGGGTGCTAGATTAATGTGAGTCCCCTTGCCTTTCACTTTTGTGTGTGTGTGTGCGTTCGTACACAGCCCGAGATAAGGACCCGGGATTCATCATTCCCTTGGTATTTAACGACTCCAAACCCTCTCTTTGCTGTGTGTGTGTGTGTGTGTGTGTGTGTGTGTGCATGCGTGCGCGTGCGTGTGTGTGTGTGTGTTGTCCGGCCAACCAAAGCAAGATCGAGGATATGTATTATGTGTATTAGTACAAACATAACAATTACTGTATTAAATCAAATATTCAAACTGATGTCCTTCAACAACTTGAGAGTGTCCCAAGTGAAAGTAAAACGTGTCGATAACGTTATTTATAACATCTGGTGTGATTGAATTTGAAATGTTCACTATTCCTTCCCGCAGCTTGTCTAAGTTTGCGATCCTAGTCTCATAGACTTTACTTTTTAAATACCCCCAGTAAAAAAAGTCTAATGGAGTCAGATCCGGTGATCTCGGTGGCCATTCTATTGGGGCTCTTCTACCAACCCATTGATCAGGAAAGTTATCGTTCAGAAGATTTCGAGCTCGCAGAGAAAAATGAGCCGAAGCTCCATCCTGCTGATACCAAATATTGCGGAAAGCTTCTCCAGAAATATTTTGAATAGCCGGTATCACTTGGTTTCTTAGCAAATTGCAGTAATTTTCTGCATTTATGTTTCCTTTAATGAAAAACAGTCCTACAATATGATTGAGCAATATTCCGGCTCAAACGTTAACCTTCTGAGTATACTGTGTATGACTGTCTCTCATCCAATGTAGATTTTCGTCTGCCCAATACCTCATGTTCTGTCGATTTACAGTTTAGTTCAAACGTAGCTTCATCTGAAAAACAGGTCCAGTTGAAATCTGATGAATATCATCAAATCGTGTCATCATTATATCGCAAAATTCCACTCTTTTGTCATAAACATCTTCGGATAGCTCCTGAACTAGACTTATTATATAAGGATGATAATGATGCCTCTTCAAAATTCAACGGACTGATGTGGTGCTGATATCATTTTGTTGTGCTCCACTCGAGACAGATGTATGAGGATTATAATGTACAGTGAGCAGAACATATAAAGCTTTTTCATCATTACTAGCATGTTTGGGTCTTCCGGATCTTGGTGCGTCTTTAATTGAACTGGTTATTTTGAAATGATGAACAGTTCTTTTAACAGTTGACAATGAAATTGGATCACGGATAGGATAAGTGGCACCGAATAAAGACGCTACTTCTCGATAGGATCTTATTTTTTCTTCGCCATACCCTCTCATCATCAATAAAGTTATCCTTTCCGTTTCCGTCAAATGTATTTTGTGATATGACAATAGAAATGTACAAAAATGAAAATTACTCTCCGAATTAGCGCTCTCTGAAATTCACAAGCGACTACCGAAATGTGTACACATGAAATCATGTTACAATCGTAGACAAGGTCCATTTTGTATCGCCGAGGCTGGACCTTGATGTGACATTCCCAAGCTCACACAAACACGCACACGCGCCCACACACATTTAGTATTTTACCCGCGCGGTACATTTTGGGTAATGATAACACCGGCGGTAGCCGATAATTAAGATGATAACTTTAAAGTTAAATATTTCAGTGAAAACAAATCATATCTCAAAATCAATTGTGGCATTGTTTTCATATTCTAAAGAGGTTTCAAATAAGCCCTCACTCTACCCCCCCCCTGTGCCATTTAAGATTTTGCAGCCCCCGCCCACACCACCGCTCCCAAGGGGGTGGAGTGTTTTTTTTTTGCGTTAACTGGTAGATTTTATGACCCCATTAAATCCCACCAAATTTCAACCCTCTTCCTCGAGCCGTTCAAACGTTATGAGGGTGTTACAGAACTTTTGGTGGACACTGTATATATATATATATATATATATATATATATATATATTGTGAGAGCAAACCGACTGCATTCATAACAGGTTGTATGGTCTGCATGGTTTATGGTGCCAGGCATTAGGCCTGCACTGTGTTAGTTAGGATACCTTTAGAGTTACCGCCCATCAGTGCAGCCCATTAACTCTTTCAGCACCCTGTACAGTGACTAGCGCTGAACAATCATGCTCTTTCAGCACCCTGCACAGTACCATGCTCGGCGCTCGGAAACGGAAACACGGGAGTACACACGGAAACCACACGGATAACAAAACGGCCACACGGATCCGTCAAAAACGGCCGATCGATAAAACAGTGAAGGAAGTGTGCATAAGGCCTTAGGCTGAAATCACACATGATGTTTGTGAGGCAGTTTTTGTGGCGGTTTTTAATCCAAACACAGGAGTGGATTAAAAAGAAGGAAAGATTGATTTCACTCTTCTTTTTTGCATCCACTCCTGTGTTTAGCTAAAAAAAAAAACTGCCAGAAAACTACATCTAATTTCAGCCTTTATTGCACTAAACTCCTTAAGAACCCAGCCCATTTGGACTTCAGGATACAGCCCCATTTTTTAAATCTGACGTATCAGATTATGTGGTAATAACTTTGGAATGCTTTTATCTAACTGATTCTGAAAATGTTTTTTGTTAAACATTGTACTCTATGTTAAAGGTAAATTTTGGTCGATATGTTTTGCTCTTTATTTAAAAAAAAATAAAAAATCTGAATGTTTAAGAAAATTTGGAAGAATTTGCACTTTTAAAATTTTTAAATCATCTGCTTCTAAAATGGAGGATGAAACCACAGAAAATGAGTAAATAAATAAGGTTTACTATATGTATTTTTTTATGTAGATGTCATTTTTTTAAAGGGAACTTTTCACCCCCCCCCATACATGTGCAGCAGAGTGCAGCATGTAATGCGTAGGGCTGCATAAACCCTGGGTCACTTTAAAAAATGTTTCTACCCTCCTCCGTTATTTAGATATTGGTGCCGTTATATTTGGCGCCCGATATTTAAATAACCCCCTGAACGTTCAATGGGGCTTGTACTGGCAAGGGGGCTTGTACTGGCAAGGGGGCTTGTTACTATGGCTGTGACACTGTACAATCAGATATGGACTGTGTTACAGCAAGAGCGAGGATAGAGGAGAGAGTGTGCGCGAGCGCGCGCGCTCTCACTCTTTAGCTTTCAAGATCAGACTTCTGCCGAACTGGCAAGGGGGCGTGTCACTAATACGGACAGTGTAAGAGCTGTGGAGAGGAGAGCGCGCATGCGCGCTCTCATATCTTCAGCTCTTGCGAGAGATCAGTCTTGTACTTTGTCTGCCGAACTGGCAAGGGAGCGTGTCACTGCTTTTTCAAAAAAATGTCATTATCAAAGTTTAGAAACAGTTTCCAATCAAACAGTAATCATAGGGAAAGCTTAGTGGTAAGTACACAGTGGTATCAATAGTAACAGAAACATAAAGAAAATAGTACAAAAAAAATAAAAGAAGAAAGTCAATTACCCAATGTATATCATAAAGGGTGACTAGCATTTTTTCACATTTTTAACAAAATTCGCAAAACATATATTATTAGGCACTACTTCATTTTTAAATAGCCTTGAGGGGCCTATATGTCAGAAACCCCTCATAATTCACCCCATTTTAAAAACAAAACTCCTCGACGTATTCAAAATAGCATTTAGGAAGTTTGTTAACCCTTAAGGTGTTTCACAGGAATTAAAGAAAAGTGAAGGTGAAAATACAGTGTAACGTCTATGGCTCGGGCCGTCGTTCAGACTTACCCTCTGACGGCCCCGGCCATGGACATCTGTCTTCGCGGCGTCAGCTCCCTCCAGGGAGACGCCGGCACTCACTTCTCGGACTGTTTCCCGCAGGGCGCGCACTCCCACGCGTGCACGGCCTTAAAGGGATAGTACGCGTCCAGCTGTCATCCATCAATAATTAGCCCAAATGGTTGCTGGACTATAAAAAGGGGCTCTGCCCACTTGTTCCTCGCCTGAGCATTGTTTTATACCTAAGTTTGTCTTGCAAATGGTCTCCCAGTGTTTTCCAGTGGGTCCACACCCCGCGCCATGACAGTACGCTCAGGCCATGGACTCCGCTGGCCAAGTCAAGGGCCTGTCATCCTCCCAAGCCATGCAGGCAGACCTGCAGGATCTGCAAGCACGACAGGATCAACACTTTGTGGCAGTAGACTCCATGGCACAGCAGCTAGGGGCGCTAGCTACTTCCTTCACCGCTCCCATTCAAGCTCCTCCGATTGAACCTCCTGCTACACCTCCTGGCAGTCCCAGTTCGGATCCTCGGTTCTCGCTGCTATTGCCACCTCGGTTCCATGGAGACGCAAGTTCGTGCAGGGGGTTTCTGAATCAATGCCAAATCCACTTCATTCTGCATGCCCAAGCATTTCCTTCGGATGGAGCCAGGATCGCCTTCATTATATCTCTACTTGCCGGCAGGGCCCTGGCATGGGCGAATCCAATCTGGGAACGACAGGGACCCGAGACTTCCAGGGATTCGTGCGGTTGTTCAGTTCTGTATTTGAGGAGCCTGCAAGAGTCCCGTCGGCAGCCACTGCTATCTTTAACCTGCGTCAGGTGGACGCCTCCATTGGCGAATACACCATCCAGTTCCGGACTCTGGCAGGAGAATTGTCCTGGAACAATGAGGCCTTGGTAGCATCCTTCTGGCATGGCCTATCGCCCGAGATCAAGGACGAACTGGCTGCTCGAGATCTCCCTGCCGCCTTGGATGACCTGATTCTACTGGCTACCCATGTGGACATAAGGCTCAGGGAGAGATCTCAAGAGATTCTACAGGAGAGACAGCTTCCTAGACTGGCGCCCAACTTCCAGAAACCCCTCTTGCCTTGTTCTTCTGCTGCGCCCAAGGTTCCGATGCAGGTGGATAGGCTTAAACTGTCCGTTCAAGAAAAACAGCGCAGGCGCACCTCTGGACTCTGCCTATATTGCGGCCTCGCTGGTCATGTCATGCATCTGTGTTCCCAGAGGCCAAGGAAACCCCAACGCCTGGGATTGGTTGGAGAGACAACCCTGGGTGCTACGGCGTTTAATAGAGAACTCTCTTCCAAACTGTTTATTCCTGTGAACATCGTCGCTGGCGAGAGACCTCATCCGGTCTCTGCCTACCTGGACTCTGGCTCTGCAGCCAATTTCATCTGACAAGACCTTGTGGATCTTCTTCAATTGCCCACTGTTTTTCTGGAGAGACCGTTGATTGTTGCCTCGGTAGATGGACTGCCTTTGCCTGACCCAGTATTGTCTGTGACCAAGCCATTAGGACTTCAAGTGGGAGCTCTTCGTTATGAGCTCATCACCCTGTATGTCCTGTCCAAGGCTGTCAACCCCGTGCTGCTGGGTTTGCCTTGGCTCTGTCTACACGCCCTAGTCCTGGATTGGAACTCCGGAGAGGTTCTCCAGTAAGGCCCCAAATGTCTCGACCACTATCTGGTGCATGTCCATCCGTCCCAGCCTTCTCCGCATCAGTCATTGGCAGGGTTGCCTCCTTGTTACTCTCAGTTCGCTGATGTCTTCAACAAAAAGGAAGCAGAGACATTGCCACCACATCGAGCATACGATTGCCCTATCGACTTGGTTCCTGATTCGTCTCCTCCTCGCGGTAGAGTATACCCTCTCTCCTTGCCAGAAACCCAGTCTATGTCGGCCTACATTAAGGAGAATATGGAGAGGGGCTTCATACAAAAGTCTTCATCTCCGGCCGGAGTCGAGTTTTTCTTTGTCTACCATTGACTACCAAGGCCTCCACCAGATCACGGTGAAGAACAGGTACCAATTGCCGTTGATTTCGGAACTCTTTGATTGCATACGGGGGGCGAAAATGTTTTCCAAGCTAGACCTGCAGGGGGCTTACAATCTAATCCGGATCTGTCAGGGTGACGAGTGGAAGACTGCATTTAACACATGTGATGGACACTACGAATATTTGGTCATGCCCTTCGGCCTGTGTAACGCCCCCGCAGTATTTCAAGAATTTGTCAATTACATTTTTCGTGATCACCTCTATGTCGGTGTTGTGGTGTATCTCGATGATATCTTGTTTTTTTTCCCTAAATCTTGCGACTCATCAGGGCCATGTGCGCCAATTAAGGGAGAATCATCTTTGCGCCAAGTTGGAGAAGTGCGTGTTCCAAGAGAAGTCTCTACCCCTCCTGGGCTATATCATCTCTGATAAGGGTCTCAAGAAGGACCCTGAGAAGGTCAAGGCTGTCCTGTAGTGGCCACATCCCCAAGGCTTAAGGGCCATACAACGCTTCCTGGGATTCGCCAACTTCTACAGACAGTTCATTCCCAACTTCTCTTCTTTGACAGCCCCCATCCCCACCCTCACTAAAAAGGGTATGAATGCCAAGGTATGGACTCCAGAGGCGGAAGTCGCATTTAAAACCTTAAAAAAGGCCTTCACGTCAGCCTCTATTCTTCATCATCCTGATGTATATCTACAGTTTTCGTTAGAGGTGGGCGCCTCCTCTGTTGGTGCTGGTACACTTTTGTTCCAGAGAGGTTCGAAAGGCAAGACGGTGGTATGTGGTTACTACGCCAAGCTGTTGTCTCCTGCAGAGCGCAATTACTCGATTGGAGATCAGGAGTTACTGGCCATCAAGCTGGCCATGCAGGAGTGGAGACATCTACTGGAAGGCGTAGCTCATCCTATCCTGGTCTTTACAGACCACAAGAACTTGACCTACCTACAGACGGCTCAATGGCTGAATCCTCGTCAAGCCAGGTGGTCATTGTTTTTTGCACAGTTCCGGTTCGAACTCCACTACCGACCTGCCTACAAGAATGTGAGGGCCGATGCCTTGTCTAGGTCATTTGAGACAGAGGACACTGTGGAGTCCCCACAAAATATTATCGATCCTTCCTGCATCTACTCTGTTAACCCTCTGCAAGTTAGAGAAATTCCTCCGGGAAGAACTTTTGTACGTCTGGCTGACGGAGGAAGAATCCTTCGCTGGGGTCACAGTTCCAAGCTGGCAGGTCACGTGGGTGCCCGTAAGGCCCGAGACCTAATTGCCCGTCAGTTCCGGTGGCCGACGCTGCCCAAAGACGTCATAGACTTTGTCTCCTCCTGTACGGTGTGTGCAGCAAACAAAGTTGCCCACTCCAGACCAGCCGGTCTGCTCCAACCACTTTCTGTGCCCGATGCCCCCTGGTGGCATATTGCTAAGGACTTTGTCACAGATCTGCCTCTCTCTGCGGGATGCAGTGTGGTCTGGGTGGTGGTGGATAGTTTTCTAAAATAGCTCATTTTGTTCCCCTGACTGGCCTGCCTTCTGCTGCTCGACTGGCTGACCTTTTCATACAACACATCTTCCGTCTGCACGGCTTACCCCTGCATATTGTCTCGGATCGAGGGGTCCAGTTCACCTCAAAGTTCTGGAGAGCACTCTGCGGCCTACTCGGTGTAAAATTGGACTTCTCCTCAACTTACCATCCTTAGTCCAATGGACAAGTCCAAAGGGTTAACCAAATTATGGAGAACTATCTGCGGCACTTTGTCTCCAGACGACATGATGATTGGGTGCAGCTGCTCCCGTGGGGGGAGTTCTCTTATAATAACCATACCAGTGGGTCCACCACCTCCAGTCCGTTCTTCATAGTCTACGGCCAATATCCTCAAATACCCCTGCCTACTATGTCCCAGGCGCCTGCAGCCGACTCTACCTTCAGGGACTTTCTGCAGATATGGCAGCAGACACGATCTTCTATTCTACTGGCGGTGAACCGCATGAAGAGAAAGGCAGACACTAGAAGACGAGAACCTCCCCAGTTTCTTCCACGTACGAAGGTCTGGCTGTCTTCCAGGAATATCCGGCTGAGGGTGCCATCTTGCAAGTTTGCCCCCAGGTTCCTTGGACCCTTCAAGATTCTGCTACAGATCAATCCTGTGTCGTACAAGCTTCGACTGCCTCCTATCCTCAAAATCCATAACTCCTTCCATGTCTCCTTGCTGAAACCCGTGGTCCTGAACCGCTACTCCAGGACTTAGGGCGGTTCATCCGGAACTTTTGAAGTGAGGGAGATCCTGGCCACCAAGAAAGTGGGAGGAAGGACGTTTTATTTGGTGGATTGGAGGGAATTTGGTCCAGAGGAGAGGTCTTGGGAGCCAGAGGAGAACATCGATGCCCCTGTCCTCATGAAGAAATGTATTTCCCGCTCTGGTCCCAAGAGGAGGGGGCATAAGAGGGGGGATACTGTAACGTCTATGGCCAGGGGCCGTCGTTCAGACTTACCCTCTGACGGCCCCGGCCATGGACATCTGTCTTCGTGGCGTCAGCTCCCTCCAGGGAGACGCCGGCACTCACTTCCGGGTCCTCGGACTGTTTCCCGCAGGGCGCGCGCGCTTGCGCGTGCACGGCCTTCAAGGGCCAGTACGCGTCCAGCTGTCACCCATCAATAATTAGCCCAAATGGCTGCTGGACTATAAAAAGGGGCTCTGCCTACTTGTTCCTCGTCTGAGCGTTGTTGTATACCTAAGTTTGTCTTGCAAATGGTCTCCCAGTGTTTTCCAGTTCCCAGTGTTACCCGTTCCTGCTGCCTGTACCCTGTATCCCGTGCTATCGTATCTACTGAGAAAGTCAAGTCGTGTCTTCCGCTGCTGTCTACATTGCCTCAGGTACCCATTCCGAACTATAGACATTGTTTTGTATCTTGTTGGCCAGCTGCTACCCCGCTACGCGATACGGCCCAGTGGGTCCACACCTCGTGCCGTAACATACAGTAACACCCCATATGTGGTCATAAACTGTTGTTTGGGCACACTGTCAGGTTCAGAAGGACCGCCATTTGGCTTTTGGATCACTGATTTTTCCTGGTAGTAGTTTTGTTTGGGGTTTTACTGGTATTTCAATATATAATATGGGGGCATATGTAAACTTAGTAGTATAATAGTTGGTGAATAAATAATACAATTATGAATCCATGGATGTCTATTTCACTTTGAAGCAATCCTTTATGCACAGGCCAGGTTGATGTCTATTCTTATCCCTGTTTTGGAACACACTCTGCACCTTTTTTGTGTTCATCCTTTGTTTGTTCGCTGGGAAAGTGTTTCCCTGGTATTTTACAGATGGCCTCTCTTCCAGCGGAGGTTATGGCGTTTTGAGGCAGATATACTTGGGCTCTCCCCCTCCTGGTTCCCAAATATCAGGGCCTTGATAACCACCTGTTGAAACTGAAGGAATATTCTCATCTGACCTGTACATTAGGATAGCAAGTAGGTGCTATACAATGCCATCTGTACGATGACCTTGGCCAACTTTTTGTACCATGGGACATGGCTATATGGTAAATCAGGGTTTTGTACAAAATATCTGTGCTCCAGTATTGCCTAATCTTTAGCTTCTTCCCTAGCCCCATATTCAGCACAAGGCCTCAAAACTTCATTATGTCCGCTGAATCTATGGGATCCACCGGGCGGTCTATCAAATTATGACGTGGTGTTTTGGGCTAAAAACTGATGGACGTATAAATTTATCTGGGTCATCATTTTGCATCTCCGAGAGTCATATTTTATTATTTTATAAACCAGGGGCGTAGCTATAGGGGCAGGCGGGGCATGCGCAACTCTGGGGTATGGAAGGAGGGGGCGCCGCAGAGCAGCCGTACCAAACAGCTGATCACTGCTGACAAGTGCCCTGTATGCCAGGCGGCTGCAGCAGCGATCAGCGTTAGGAGGAGGCAGGAGGTCTGGTTACTCAGCTCAGGTGACTGGTCTGGGCCACTCACGGGCCAGCACCAACCCCAGTCAGAACGCCACCGCAAGACCTCCTGCCTCCTCCTGACGGTGAGTCACATCAGGAAGAGCGGAGAGTGGTAGCGGTAGGCTTTGGCGGGAGTGTGCCACTAATTACAAGGGGGAGGGTGGTTCAGTAGCACTAAGTACAAGGATGAAAGGGGTTCAGTGGCACTAAGCACAAGGGGAGGGGGGTTCAGTGGCACTAAGTACAAGAGGGAGAGGGATGTGTGGCACTAAGCACAAGTGGAGGGAAGTTCAGTGGCACTAAGCACAAGGGGGTATGGGGGTTGAATGGCAGTAAGTACAAGGGGGAGGGGTAGTGTGGCACTTAGTACAGCGGGGGAAGGGGGGTTGTGTGGCACTAAGTACAGGGTGGGGGGTTGTGTGGCACTAAGTACAAGGGAGGGAGGTTGTGTGGCACTAAGTACAAGGGGGGAGGGGGGTTGTGGGGCACTAAGTACATTGGAGAGGGGGGTTGTGTGACACCAAGTACAAGGGGAGGGGTTTGCGTGGCACTATGTACAAGGGGCACGGGGGTTGTGTGGCATGAAGTAAAAAGGGGGCAGTTCGGCACTAAGTACGAGGGGGGCAGTGTGTCAATAAGAACAAGGGGGCAGTGTCCCACTAAGTACAAGGGGGGTGTAGCACTAAGTACAAGGGGGGTAATAATAAGTACAAGGGAGGGCTGTGCGCAATATCTACAAGGGGGGGCTGTGTGTGGCGCTATCTACAAGAAGGGCTGTGTGTGGCACTATCTAAAGGGGGGCTGTTTGTGGCACTATCAACAGGGGGGCTGTGTGTGGTGCCATCTACAGGGGGCTGTGTGTGGCGCTATCTACAGGGGGCTGTGTGTGGCGCTATCTACAGGGGGATGTGTGAGGAGCTATCTACAGGGGGGAGTGTGGAGATATCTACAAGGGTTTTGTGTGGCACTATGTATGGGGAGGCTGTGTGTGGCACTATCTACAGGGGGCTGTATGTGGTGCTATCTACAGAGGGGTGTGTGTGTGGTGCTATACAGGGGGGGGTGTGTGGCACTATCTACAGGGGTGGGCTGTGTGTGGCGCTATGTACAAGAGGGCTGTGTGTGGCACTATCTACAGGGGGCTGTGTGTGGCCCTATTTACATGAGGCTGTGTGTGACAATATCTACAGGGGGCTGTGTGGCAGTATCTGCAAGAGGGCTGTGCGTGGCACTATCTACAAGGGGGCTGTTGGTGGTGCTATCTACAAGAGGGCTGTGTGTGGCGCTATCTACAGGGGGGCTGTATGTGGAGCTATCTACAGGGGGTGTGTAGAGCTATCTACAAGTGGTGTGTGTGGCACTATCTATGGGGAGCCTGTTTGTGGAGCTATCTACAGGGGGCTGTGTGTGGCGCTATCTACAGGGGGCTGTGTGTGGCCTCTTTAATTTATTTTGTTTTAATTTATTGTTACGTTAACTACCTTTATAGAACTATATTGCTTGTAAAATGTACAAATGGATTTATGCTCGAGTTCCATTAAAAAAAAGAAAGCAAACATGTAGAGGGGGAAGGAGAAGTCGGGAAAAAAGTTGGGGGGTGGGGGGCGCCAAGCTGAATCTTTGCCCCGGGTTGCTGGAAAACCTAGCTACGCCTCTGGTATAAACTACGTTATCTTTAATTTGGGCGATACAATTAGGACGATACCTTATGTATATAGTTTTTTTACACAATAAAAAGCCTTTTTCCTAAACAAAATAAAAAAAAATGTATGTCTTAGTTTCGCCATATTCTGAGAGCCATAAATTTTGATATTTTTTCACCGATTACTTGTTTTTTTGTGGGACGAGCTATAGTTTATATTCGTTTTTGTTTTTTTTCGGTGTTCACTGTGCGGTCTAAATATAATATTTTTATAGCTTAGGTCGTTATGAATGCGGCAATACCAAGTATGTATATTTTTTAATAAATGTTCCAATTATAAAGGACTCGATCAGGTAAAAAAGGGGACTTTTGATTTTATTACTTAAACTTTTTTTTTTTTTTTTTTAAAACATTACATTTTTTTATTCCCTTTAGTTAACTTGAAGGACTGATTACAGGTAAAATACATTGTAATACTTATGTAGTGCATTGTATTGTAACTGTTGTTTTTCCACTTACATGCGTGGAATGCACAGCTAAAATGGACGGGCAGTTACGTTTATTTGCGGGATAGAAATAAAGAGGACTTGTTAGCTCCATTAACATGTCTGTTTTAGTAAATACTTGTTTTTCCTATTAAAGGGGTTTTCCCATCAGGGATATTTATGACATAGCCACAGGATATGTCATAAATGTCAGTTAGACATTTCTGGAACGGGGCCTCCTAAACCCCGTTCTACCTTTTTCTGCTCCCGCTGCCTCCTGGCCACTTCCTAACTATATGGTCTGAAGTTCTGAAAAAAGCGTAGCTCGCTGTGCTACGCTGTTTCCGTAACTCCCATAGTAGTGAATGGCAGTTACGGAAGCAGCGACTACCATTCAGTTCTATGGGACTTACGGAAACAGCGTAACTTAGCGAGCTATGCTGTTTCCTTCTTCATAGTCAGAAATCACATGAGTCAGCCAGAGAACAGGGAGGTTGAACGTGGTTTAGGGGGCCCCGTTCTAGAGATAGGTGCGGGATCCAGAGGTGGGACCCGCATCTATCTGACATTTATGATATATCCTGTGGATATGTCATAAATGTCACTGATGGAAATACCCCTTGAGGGTACGAACACGCACAGCGTAAAAACTGCGGATTAATTGCAGAGAATACGCAGCGTATTACAGTAGCAGCAGCATGGGTGAGATTTGAACAAATCTTATCCCAACACTGCCTATGCAGCCGAAAAAAATGCACATAAATTGACCTGCGGTGCGGTTTCTTCAACCGCATCATGTCAATTAATGTTGAAGGTTTTCCCATTGAATTCAATGGGGTGTCTAAACCCGCAACAAAGTGGTGTGTGTTGCGACATTTGCGGTGGAATCATAGTGATTCCGCCGCAATAATCGCAAGTAAGAAAAAAATTAATAAAGTTATACTTACCCAGAGTTTTGCGCTTCTTCTCCAGTCTGGACTCCTGGGATGAGGTTTCATCCCATGTGCCTGCTGCAGCCAATCACAGGCTGCAGTGGTCACATGACCTGAAACGTCATCCCAGGAGGCCGGACTGGGCGCAGAAAAATGGGAGGGAGTAAGTATGAACTTTTTTTAAATTTATCCTGCGCTGCTTTACGCAGCGGAAATTCCGCCGGAAAAACGAATTTTTCGGACAGCATTCCCTGCGGTGTTCAGGGTGGGTACGCTGCGCAGCTTGACGCAGCGTATCCGCCCTGATTACGCTGTGTGTGTGTTCGTACCCTTAAATAACATTTGTTTTTTGGAGCAACTTTTCTTGGAACTCTGCGTTGTGCTGTTCGTCCTGGAAATGTATGAATAATTTTACAACTGGGTGATTTCATTCCTCCTGTCAATGGGGTGTGTCTTCACACAATTTGACATTGTCCAGTGGGTGCTGACAGTGTCAAACTATTGACATGGGATTTAGATGGGGGATTGTTGTCTATTCATTAATTTATTTATTCATTGATTTATTAATTTATACAGACATATTCATAAAAATGTTAGTAAAACAAGAAGAAAGTCAATAGGTCAGCATTACTCACAGGCTTTGCTTTATCTTAGGAGCGGTTATGTCTCCAGTGGGATGTTTGTATAATAGGTCACGGTGGTGCTCGGCTGAAGAGTAAGTATCTGGCTTTCCATCCAAAATGTTAGTATTTTGCAATCTGAAAAGGTGTTTTACTCTTTTTAGTCATTTATCTATTACCTATCATGACCTTTTCTGCCATTGCTGACCTGGCATTATTGCACCTGCACTAGCCACCGCCCTTAGACTTGTTACCTTGTTTAGTACCTGGACATATGATTAATAAAATCCATATCAGCGCCATATCAATGGCTTTCAAAAATTATGATTTTTCTAATTTTAAATGTATCTGCCTGTAAAACAGATAGTATTACCACACAAAATAGTTACTATTTCACATATTCCATATGTCTACTTTATATTTGCATAGTATTTTGAACATTATTTTATTTTTCTAGGACGTTACAAGGCTTAGAACTTTAGCAGCAATTTCTCACATTTTCAAGAAAATGTCAAAAGGCTATTTTTACAGGGACCAGTTCAGTTCTGAAGCGGCTTTGAGGGCCTTATGTACCGATAGGAGACAGCGGGCGAAAGGTGTGTAAGCCACTCCCCTCCGCCAGCACACCGTCCCTCCCATGGGACCTACGAAATGGAGCCCACATAGGCAGCAAGGGTAACGGAGACATTTGGCAATGAAAAAAATATTTGGCAATGAAAAAATAGAAACGAATATCAATGCCTCCGATGCGTGGATGTATATTATTAGATCGCAACATATGGTGATGTGATGTAGTGCTGGCAATGTGTAAAAAGAAAGAAAGGAATAGAGCTCTGAAGAAAATGTGTAAAAAGTGAAAAAGAAAGAAAGAAATAAGACGGTCCATGTTAAAAATAAAAAAGGGGGAGGGGACCGATAAGTGAGAACAAAAAGGGGAGCGGGGGGGACATATTAATGCGGTGACGATGTGTACCTTAAAAGTTGTAAATATATTGATGAATGAAATATAAAGTGTAAATATATCATGCACACACATAATATGTGCACATGAAAAAACAAGGAAGAATGTGCACATGTGTCAGCTCACACGCAAACCTCGCGTGCACGGGCACATGACCTCAAAAATATGTGCTAATAAAAGAGAGTGATGAATACACAAATGTGATACAAAAATCATATACAATATGATAAAATATACTCCAATCTACCCGACCCACCCACCAAGAGTAAGGCACATAATTCACAGTCCATTCTATTCAATTCTATGTCCTCCCGCATCATTCTTGTATAGCCAATCACCAGATGCTAGTAACGGCTGCCTATATAGAACCTTGTAAAATAGAAAAAGAGGGGAGGGTAGTTACCAATATAAGGGATAAAATACAGCAAATAAAAACATAGACCCGCAAGGAGTCAATGGCTATAAAAACGGAGCAAAGCTCAAGGACTCATTCAGACCAAGTGGATGCATTGTCCCAAGGGTCCATATCTAACGGGCTTAAAGAGGCTCTGTCACCAGATTCTCAAATCCCTATCTCCTATTGCATGTGATCGGCGCTGCAATGTAGATAACAGGAACGTTTTTTGTTTTTTTTAAAAACGTTCATTTTTGGCCAAGTTATGAGCTATTTTATATATATATATATATGCAAATGAGGTTTGAAATGGACAACTGGGCGTTTTTTTTCGTTATGTCCAACTGGGCGTGTATTGTGTTTTTAACTGGGCGTGTTTACGTGTATGACGCTGACCAATCAGTGACCAGTCAGCATCATACACTCCTCTACATTCATTTACACAGCAGCGATGTGCAGCCACATAAACAGAGATTAACATTACTGTAGTGTCCTGATAATGAATACACATGATCATCCAGCCTGGACGTCATGTGTATTCAGAATCCTGACACTTCTGAATCTTTTCACTACTTTTTATATATCAATGAACGACCAAATATGTTTAGATCTTTCACTGTTGAAAAAATGTCGAAACGGACACAGGGTGAGAATGTGAGACCTCTTTCTATTACCTCTATATCTGTTGCTGAAAATATATGTGTAGATAAATTAATTACCTTAGGACGATTTGTAGGGTCTTGTGTATCTGGTCTCTTTTTGTTGGCCGCTTGTCGCTGTGTAAGCTTTCTTTTAGATCGCATGCCAGATGACTGATTTAGTCTTAAGGATATATTTTCCATCTCACTCAGAGAGGAAATTGGTGATACTGAAGGGGTTCGACGGCGTCCACCTGTCATATTACTTCTCCTCCATCTGTATACTCGGTTTTGCTGAAAGTTCCCAACATCCCTAGTGAACTTCTTAGATTTCGTTTCTTGGATTTCTTTTTCCCATTCAGAAAATTGTGTTTCGAGGGTTTGTCTAAAACTAGACAGATTATCTGCTGACAGTAATGTAATCAATTGTGATTGAATGCCTTCAAATTCTGCATTCATTGAGACGAGCATTACTTGGTTAAGGCCAATCAGGAGTTCCATTAATTTCTTGGAACCATTACTACAAACTCCCACCTAGTAATAAAGGTTTCATCATTGATGGGAAAAGATGAAAAAATTTGAATCCTGAGACCTCCTGGGATAAGACTCCTCTGAATATAGTTTTCCAAAAATGCATTATTCCACCAGACCTTCATACGTCGTTGGAGTAGACTTTTGTATTCCTTTTGGGGTTCGCTCACGTTTCCACACCCATTAAAACCAGACATTGATGACTCCTCCCTAAAAACCGGATCCATCAGAGATCGCCAGGCACATTCTCTGACTTTGTAATCCATGGGACCAGGGGCGTAACTAGAAAAGACTGGGCCCCATAGCAAACTTTTTACTGGGGCCCCCCTCCCCTGGGTGTCACACAACCCCCCCTTGTAGATAGTGCCTTTTTTACAGCCCCCCCTGTAGATAACGCCATACAAACCCCCTGTAGATAACGCCATATAGCCCCCCTGTAGATAACGCCATACAGCCCCCATCCCCCGCGGGTGTCAGCTGTATGTTATAAGCAACACCCTGTTGTAACGGCAGGGACTGGAGTTAGCTCCATTAACCTCTTAGATGCCGTGGTTAAAAGCATCTGCGGCATCTAAGGGGTTCGTAGCCGATCAGCATCCCTGCGACACAATCCCAGGGGTGCCGTTGGCTGCTATGGAAACCAGAGGCCTAACAATGACCTTCTAGTCAGCCTAGTACGGAAGACGATTAAAAGTTTCAGGTAATAAAATAAATCAGCATTTTTCTCAAGTCCCTCATTATAAAAAATAAATAAATAAACTATACATAATTGGTATCGCCGCATCGTAACGGCCTGAACTATGAAAATATGATGATATTTATCCCACTCGGTGAACGCCGTAAAAAAACAAATAAACTTAACCCCTTCAGGACCCAGCCTGTTTTGGCCTTCAGGACACAGACGATTTTTTAAAATCTGACATGTGCTAATTTATGTGGTAATAACGTTGGAATGCTTTTACCTATCCAAGCGATTATGAGATTATTTTCTCGTGACATATTGTACTTTATGTTAGTGAAAAATTTGGTCGATAATTTTGCTATTTATTTCTGAAAAACACCAAAATGTAGAAAACATTTGCAAAAATTAGCATTTTTCTGAATTTAAACGTATCTGCTTGTAAAACAGATCGTAATACCACACAAAATAGTTACTAATTAACATTTCCCATATGTCTACTTTATGTTTGCATCGTTTTTTGAACGTCCTTTTATTTTTCTAGAACGTTACAAGGCTTAGAACTTTAGCAGCAATTTCTCATATTTTAAAGAAAATTTCAAAAGGCCATTTTTTCAGGGACCAGTTCAGTTTTGAAGTGGATTTGAGGTCCTTAAACATTAGAAAATGCACAGAAGTCACCCCATTTTGAAAACTGAACCCCTCAAGGTGTTCGAATCAGCATTCAAAGTGTTTTAACCCTTTAGGCGTTTCACAGGAATTAAAGCAAAGTAGAGGTGAAATGTACAAAAATGTTATTTTTTTTGCAGAAATTCATTTCTAATAAAAAAAAAATTGTAACACAGAAGTTTTTACCAGAGAATTGCAACTCAATATTTATTGCCCAGATTCTGCAGTTTTTAGAAATATCCCACATGTGGCCCTAGTGTGATAAGGGACTGAAACACAGGTCTCAGATGCAAAGGAGCACCCAGTGGATTTTGGGCCTCCTTTTTTTTTTAAAATATATTTTAGGCACCTTGTCAGGTTTGAAGAGGTCTTGTAGTGCCAAAACAGTGAAAACACCCCAAAAGTTACCCCATTTTGGAAACTACACCCTTCAAGGAATTTATCTATTGGTATAGTTAGCATTTTGACCACACAGGTTTTTTGCTAAATTTATTAGAATTAGTCTGTAAAAATGAAATTTTTAATATTTGCAAGGAATAATAAAGAAAATACACCCCAACATTTGTAAAGCAATGTCTCCCGATTACAGCAATATTCCATATGTGGTAATAAACTGCTGATTGGACCCACAGCAGGGCTCAGAAGGGAAGGAGCGCCATTTGGATTTTGGAGCACGGATTTTGCTGGATTGGTTTTAGGTGCCATGTTGCGTTTGCAACGCCCTGGAGGGACCAAAACAGGGGAAACCCCCCAGAAGTGACCCCATTTTGGAACTATACCTCTCAAGGAATTTATCTAGGGGTATAGTGAGCATTTTGACCACACAGTTTTTCTTGTAGAATTTAGTGGAATTAGGCAGTGAAAATGAGAATAGATTTTGTTTTTCTGAAAAAGCATAGAAATTTTAAATTTTTACAAGGAATAAAGGAAAAAAAGAACCACAACATTTGTAAAGCATTTTCTCCTGATTACAGCTATACCCCATATGTGGTAATAAACTGCTGATTGGACCCATGGCAGCGCTCAAAAGGGAAGGAGCGCCATTTGGATTTTGGAGCACGGATTTTTGCTTTCATATTTTCATTTTTCACTCCCCGCCTTCCAAGAACCACAACTTTTTTCTTTTTCCATCAGTAGAGTGATGTGAGGGCTTATTTCTTGTGGGAGGAATTGTAGAATGTACTGGGAAACTGAAAAAAAAAAGGAAAATATAGGAATATAGGAAAAAAATCTGATTCCATTTTTTGGGGTTTTTGTTTTTACAGCTTTCGTCGTGCGTTAAAGAGGCTCTGTCACCAGATTTTGCAACCCCTATCTGCTATTGCAGCAGATCGGCGCTGCAATGTAGATTACAGTAACGTTTTTATTTTTAAAAAACGAGCATTTTTGGCCAAGTTATGACCATTTTTGTATTTATGCAAATGAGGCTTGCAAAAGTACAACTGGGCGTGTTTACAGTAAAAGTACAACTGGGCGTGTATTATGTGTGTACATCGGGGCGTTTTTACTTCTTTTACTAGCTGGGCATTAGGAATGGGAGTGTATGATGCTGACGAATCAGCATCATCCACTTCTGTTCGTTGACACCCAGCTTCTGGCAGTGCAGACACACAGCGTGTTCTCGAGAGATCACGCTGTGACGTCACTCACTTCCTGCCCCAGGTCCTGCATCGTATAGGCCACATCGGCACCAGAGGCTACAGTTGATTCTGCAGCAGCATCAGCGTTTGCAGGTAAGTCGATGTAGCTACTTACCTGCAAACGCCGATGCTGCTGCAGAATCAACTGTAGCCTCTGGTGCCGATGTGTCCTCGCTCGTCCGACACGATGCAGGACCTGGGGCAGGAAGTGAGTGACGACACAGCGTGATCTCTCGAGAACACGCTGTGTCTGCACTGCCAGAAGCTGGGCGTTCTGAAGAGAAGTGGATGATACTTCTCGTCAGAACGCCCAGCTAGTAAAAGAAGTAAACACGCCCAGATGTAACACACATAATCTTTTCCTTTAAACACGCCCAGTTGGACTTTAGCAAGCCTCATTTGCATAAATACAAAAATGGTCATAACTTGGCCAAAAATGCTCGTTTTTTAAAAATAAAAACGTTACTCTTATCTACATTGCAGCCGATCTGCTGCAATAGCAGATAGGGGTTGCAAAATCTGGTGACAGAGCCTCTTTAAAAACGAAAACTACAGCGATTTTGGCGGTTTAAATTATTTAAGTTTTTTACTGTGTTCAACGTGCAAGTTAAATAATGGTATATTGTAATAGTTCGGCCTTTTACGCACGTAGCGATACCAATTTTGTTTCTTTTTTTACATTACTTTAGAAGAAAAACTTTTTTCTTTCTCACTACTAATAACGAATTCTTCTACACATTTTATTACTCCCCTTAGGGGACTTGTACCAGCGATCATTGGATCGCTGGTACAATATACTGCAATACTACTGTATTGCAGTATATTGTTATTTTTACAGGCTTCTGTAACCGCACGATCGCTGTTCCTGTTTGTTAGTCCTGGGTGTCAGCTGTAATACACAGCTGATACCTGCAGCGTATGGAGTGGGCTCAGCATACAGCCCGCTCCATACATCAACCCCCGCACCATGACGTACTATTAAGTCATAGTGCGCAAAGGAGTTAATGCAGAGCAGATGGTGTGACTATTGCAACTTTCCACTGATATGCCATTTTAGTGCATAATATGTTGTGCCCAGTTTGTGCTACTGAAGACAAATACCTCATAAAGCATTAAGCGGGTTCTCTCGGGTATGGTGAGGCCATATATGTGGGCGCAAACTGCTGTTTCGGCATGCTGCAGGGCTCAGAAGGGAGGGACTCCATTTTGCTTTCGGAGCGCAGTTTTTGTTTGGCAGTTGTTCTGTTTGGGGTTTTGCTGGTATTTCAGTTTATAATGTGGGGGCATGTGTAAGCTGGGTAGAGTACATCAGGGCATAATAAGAGGGTATAATAATGGAGTAAATAAATAATAATTCATAGATGTGTGGCCGGTGTCGCACTGATAAATGGCGCCCGATCTTATCTAATTTTGGAACACTGCACATTTTGCATCGCCATATTCTGAGAGCCAGAACTTTTTTATTTGTTTACCACCGGAGCCGTGTGAGGGCTTACTTGTTGCGAGACAATCTGTAGTTTTCATTGGTACCATTTTGGGGTACATGCGATTTTTTTTAATCTCTTTTTATTAAATTTTTTTGCAAGCCGGGTGACCATAAACAAGCAATTCTGACAAGGTTTTTTTAGTTTATTTTTTGAAGTGTTCACCGTGTGCTATAAATAACAATTTAACTTTATTCTGCAGGTCGATACGATTACGGCAATACCAGATGTATATAGTTTTTTTTATGTTTTGCAGCGTTTGCGCAATAAAATCACTTTTTTATAAAATAATTCATTTTCTGTGTCACCATATTCTGAGAGCCATAACTTTTTTATTTTTCAGTCAAAAATCTGTGTAAGGGGCTTGTTTCTTGTGGGACGGGTTGTAGTTTTTATTGGTACTATTTTCGGGTACATGCGACCTTTTGATCAGTTTTTATTCTCTATTTTGGGAGGGGTGGTGACAAAAAAATAGCGATTCTGGTAGTTTTTTATTGCTTTTTTTTTTAGGTGTTCATCGTGCGGGAAAAATAACATTATAGTTTTATAGTTGGGGTTGTTATGAACGCGGTGATACCAAATATGTGTACTTTTTTTAACGTGTACATTTTTTTTCCTATAATGAACGACTTATTATAGGAAAAAAAAGCATTTTGTTTATGTAACTTAGAACTTTTTTTTTTACACTTTTTTAAAAACATTTTTATAACTTTTTTTTACTTTTTTCACTTGTCCCACTAGGGGACATTTAGACTTGCAGCTTTGATCGCTGCTTGAGTACATTACACTAAACACGTAGTGTAATGTACTCTGTCATTGTGACGTAACTGTCACACTGACAGGAAGCCGAGGAGGACCGGCCAGAGGCTGTTCCTCCAAAGCTTCCATACATGGCAACCCGGAGGTCATTGTCTGGCCTCCGATTGCCACAACAAGCATCGGCAGCCCCCACAATCACTTCGTGGGGGCTGCTGATGTGCTTCAAACCCCTTAAATGTGGCGAACACAATCTGTCGCCGCATTTATGGGGTTAATTGCCGAAATCAGGGGCGATGGTCTGCTGACCGGCAAGACTGGAGTGTCAGCTGACCTCCTGGTTCCCGGACACTGTCCGTTAGGACAGTGTGCGCCGGGAACTACTCCGCAACTGTACGTCCTGATGCGGGAAGCAAGCCCTCTGCAGGACGTACAGTTGCGGAGCAGCGCGTGAAGAGGTTAAAAACAATGACAGAATTGCTATTTTTGGTCACCTTGTCTTCCGAAAATTGTAATCAAAAAGTTGCATGTATCCAAAAACTGCACCAATAAAAACTATAGCTCATTTCCCAAAAAACAAGCCTTCCTTCATACAGCTCAGTCGACGAAAAAAAATAAAAAGTTATGGCTCTCAGAACATTGCGACAGAAAAAATACATTCTTTTTACAAAAAAGTTAATATATTGTGCAAAAAGTTGTAAAACATAACCAAGCGATATAAATTTGGTATCTTCAGAATCGTACTGACGCACAGAATAATCATTTATAATGCACGGTGGACACTGTAGAAAAAAAACCTACAAAACTAAGCCAGAATTTATATTTTTGGGTTACCTTGACTCCCAAAAAATAGGATATAAAGTTATCAAAAAGTTGCAAGTACCCCAAAATGGTGTACACTACCCTGCAATCAGGCCTTCACGTTCCCGAGTGGGACTAAAAAAAAAAATTTTGGAAGAAAAATAAAAAATATTTTAAGTAATAAAAAAAATAAACACCTTTTTTACCTGATCAGGTGCTTTATAATTGGAATATTTATTTACAAAAATTCAAATTTGGTATTGCTGAATTCATAACGTACTAAGCTAGAAAAATATAATGTTATTTATTCCGCATAGTAAATGTTGTAAAAGAACAAAAACTGATAAAAACGACTCCTCTTCCTGCAAAAAACAAACTCTCCCACAGCTCCGAAGACGGAAAAGCAAAAACGCTGTATCAAAAAATAATCTATGCAGGAATTGCTCTTTTATCACTTTGCCTCCCCAAAAAAACGGAATAAAAAGTTGCATGTACCCCAAAATGGTACCAACAAAAACTTCAGGTCGTCTCGCAAGTAAAAAACAGCCCTCTTACCACTATGTCTATGAAAAATAAAATAAGCTATGGCTACCATAAGTTAGGAAATAAGTAATATGCAGATGTGCATGAACATTTCAAGAGCCGATTATCAAGGCCCTAATATTAGGGAACTAGGAAGGGGAGGACTCAAACATATCTGCTGGTAGCGAGGGTGCTGTATTATACCAGGACAACACTTTCCCAAATTCCCCAAACTGCTAAGGTGTAGAGTGTGGACAAAAAGGGGATAAGAAAGGACATCATTTATCAGTGCGACACTGTACTGTGCAGAAACGATTGCTTCACAGCGTAACAAGCATCATTTTATTATTATTTTGCCCCATTATTATACCACCTGACTATGCCCCTGAATTACTCTGCCCAACTTACATTTGCCCCCACATTATAAACTGAAATACCAGTAAAACCCCAAACAAATCTATTACCAAGCAAAATCTGCGCTCCAAAGCCAAATGGCGCTCCCTCCTTTCTGAGCCCTACACTGTGCCCAAACAGCAGTTTACTTCCACATATATCACATCGCCATACCCGGAAGAGCCTTTTTAACAATTTTTGGGGTGTGTGTCTCCAGTGGAACAAGCTGGGCACAAAATATTTGCCACTGAAATGGCATATCTGGGGAAAAATTTCAATTTTTACTCTTTACCATTCGCAGCGCATTCACTTATGTAAAAGACCTGTGGGGTAAAAAAGCTCACTACACCCCTTAATAAATGCCTTGAGGGGTGTAGTTTCCAAAATGGGGTCACTTCTCTGGAGTTTCTTTTATTATTTGACCTCAGACCCTCTGCAATTGTGAACCAATACTCAATTTTGCATGGTACTCTTTCATTCCTGAGCCTGGTCGAATGTCCAGGCAAAAGATAGTGCCGCATGTAGGGTGTTTCTAAAACCGGGAAACACAGCATAATAATTAGAAAGCTGTCTTTTCATGGTGGCATAAGCTGCGCACAACATATTGGACACTGAAGGGGCATATCTATGGAAAAATTTACATTTTCACCCTGCAATATCAAGTGCACACTAATTTCTGGAAAACACCTGTGGGGTTAACATGCTCATTACACCCCTAGGTGAATATATTGAGGGCTGTAGTTTTCAAAATGAGGCCACTTCTGGGAGGTTTCCACTGTTTTGGTCCCACAGCAGTTTATGTCCACATATGGGGTATTTCCGTACTAAATTGCTTTACAAATGTTGGGGGGCTTTTTCTACTTTATTCTAATAAAATCTATGAAACATCTGTGGGGTCAAAATGCTCACTACAACCCTAGATGAATTCCTTGTGGGGTGTAGTTTTCAAAGTGGGGTCTATTTTGGTGTGTTTCCTTTGTTTTGGCACCACAAAACCTCTTTAAACCTGACATGGTGCCTAAAATATCATCTAATAAAAAGAGGGCCCCAAAATCCACTAGGTGCTCTTTTGCTTCCGAGGCTTGTTTTAGTCCATTAGTACAGTAGGGCCACATGTGGGATATTTCTAAAAACTACAGATTCTGTGCAATAAATATTGATTTGTGTTTTTCTGATGAAACCTTCTGTGTTACAGAAAAAAATGGATTAAAATGGAATTTCTGCAAAAAAAATAAAATATGTAAATTTCCCCTCCAATTTGCTTTAATTCCTGTGAAATGCCTAGAGGGTTAAGAAACGTTCTAAATGCTGTTTTCAATGGTTTGAGGGTGCAGTTTTTTAAATGGGGTGATTTATGGGAGTTTATAATAAATAGGCTCCTCAAAGCCACTGCAGAACTGAACGGGTCCCTAAAAAAATAGTCTTTTGAAATTTTCTTGAAAATGTGTGTAATTTCTGCTAAACTTGTTACATCCTAGAAAAATAAAAGGATGTTCAAAAAAATGATGACAACATAAAGTAGGCATATCTGAAATGTTAATTAGTAACCCTTTTGTGTGGTATAACTATCTGTCTTACAAGCAGATACATTTAAATGTAGAAAAATGAAAATTTTTGCACATTTTCTAAAAATGTTGGTGTTTTTCACAAATAAACAATGAATGTATCAACCAAATTTTAACTCTGACATAAAGTACAATATGTCATGAGAAAACAATCTCAGAATTGCTTGGATAGGTAAAAGGATTCAAAAGTTATTATCACATAAAGTGACACGTCAGATTTGAAAAATAAGGCTTTGTCAGGAAGGTCAAATGTGGTTGCAACGGGAAGGGGTTAAAGAAGGTCTGTCACTAGTTTATTAATATCCTATCTACTAACTAATCTAATAGGCGCTATGATGCTGATAACTATAGTGTAAAAAAATCTTCAAAAATGTTTATTATTTGCATTTTTCTAAATGTGCTAATTTGGCTCTACTTGCCAAATGGGAGGTAACTCTTTCTTTTCACTCTGGGCGGTGTAATGTTTTCTGTATGATGCTGTCCAATCATCTTACAGTTCTCCTCTTCCCAGCCCAGCAACACAGTGTGATCATATAGTATACAGCTTCCATTCCCGACTGTGTGTAACTGGTGATACCTCCGGTTGTTTCACAGCTAGCCTAACCCTAACTGCGATCCTGGTGTCATATGAAAGATATATGAGATATAGCTGTTTTAAGTGATCCACCTTCCCTCCAGCATCAGTCTATCACACTATTTGAAGCAACTTCATGCTGATAGGACAGCGTCAGGGGCTGTGAGGTAGCTCCACCTCAGAAGAATCGCAGGTGTTGACACCCACTTGTCTAGTATAGTCTCATTTGCATATTTAGAAAGAAGCTCATAACTTTTAACATTTTTCGGGACACAATTTTCACTAGCATTATCAGTGTGGCAGTGCCTGTTAGATTATCTAGGAGATTGGGCATTACTAAACTAGTGACAGATATATGGTGGCATTATTCATGTGTACAGTATATAGTGTTGTTATTCATGTGTACAGTATATATGGCTACATTTTTGGTGTGTACAGTATTAAGTGGCATTATAAAGAATATGATGAATATGGGCAGTAAAAATGACTAAAATATTAATTTAATCCACGTAATAATTTAATTAATATTTTATTTATACTAACTACCTATGAATTCGGGACACATTTTATATCCTGGTGGTGTATAATGTATTATATTTATTGCACACAAATATCAATATTTCTGTAATATTTTATTACTAGAAATGTAGTAATTACTGAGGAAAGTCCATTTCAGGGTATGTTCACCATTGTCTCATCCCCATTCCCGCTGCCTTCCTTCTGTGTGGCTCAAAAATGTTATAATGGGTACACAGACACCGTTCCTGTAAGGGAGTTGTGGCTGGTGTATACATTCAGCGCATCACATGCTGGTCACATTTAGCTTTTTTGGGGGGATTTACTGATTTTTGAAATATTTGAGAAGCACAACAGGAAGGCAGCATTTAAGAAACATTGTTCAATATTTTTGGATAGCTGAAGGGTGGGCCCGCAAACATGCAAACACAGCAGATCGGACTGTATGCTTTAAAATGCCAGGGCTGATTTTATGTTCCAGTCCGGCCCTGGATAGGATAAATTTTATATTGCCTTTAATACTTTGTGGTACAGCATATATGAGGAATATAACCATATGCTTTCATTTTCAAATAGCACTATCCATGTCATATTAATGTTGAGGTATTTATCCTAATAAGTGCCTATTGGCCCGTCAATTTAATTATTTTTGTATAAGAAGGAAATTAACCGGTAGCTGTTTTTTTGTTAAGCTCATGACAAAAGTACTAATTACGCTGCTAATAAATCCTGAAGCAACATGAACCCACTGCCACTTTTTAATTTTTTAATGGGTTGTAATTTCCCTTTCATTATCAAACAGAAATAATTGAATATGTTGGAATTCCAAGCATGACTTTATAAAAGCGGCCCGGTTTTCATTTGCAAAGGTAATAATCAGAATTGCTTGTGTACTGTGCATCAGATGCTCCTATCCATGCGGATCGCTTGATGAGATAAATTTAAAATGTGAGCATTATTATTATTATTATTTAGCCGCAATAGATCAAGTTTAGCAAGTGGATGTGCAGTCCCGGTTTTCTTCTCTCCCTTGTGGATTATTATTATTCAGAATAGAATAAATGGAACTGTTTTTTCAAATTTTCTATCACACAGATAAATATTAAATCCTAACGCTACTCAAGACCCCATAAATTCCAATGTAACTCCATTAGAAACTGGTAACTCACATGCCCTTATGTCAGGGTCCTTGTTCTGGAGAACAGGAGCTATAACTCTTTCCGGTTAAGTAGTCAAGCATACAGTAGATTTATATTTGTGCTGCTATTTCATAAGCTGTGGAAAGAAAAGTGTTACCAGATCTCCAGTGTGAGGACCCTGTCAAGCCCCTCTACATATCTCCGCAGCCTGGGCCACTATAAGTGCGGAATGAGAAGGGAGGGGTTTTTGGGATATTGGCAGAGGCATAATTTGAAGATCCTGGGCCTCAATGCAAAAATGTTAACAGGTCCACCTACCATGTGCCATTTATAATACTGGTTTCTTCGTATGTGGCAGAGAGGCCCTTGGGTCCCCTCAGGCACCAGGGCACGAGTGCAACTGCTACCTCTGCATCCCTTATAGCCACGGACCTAGATATTGGGTTTAACGTGAATTTTAAATATATTAAATTTAGTGCACACCCTTCAACCTCAATCACTGATCATCGGGACATCATCAGGGAGTGCATCAAAAGATGGCAGCTGGTAATACAGGGGAAAAGCAGTGAGTTAGTGGGAGTGTGCTTCATTCTTCCTGTTCTAATCTCTCACATATGAGAAGCCAAATTATCAGAATATGGAGAAGTGAGTATTGGAAACGACATAATGCTGAAACCTTTTTACATGGTCTTTTGCGGACCCCTCTACATACATGGTCTATCTAGTTTGGCTTGTAGGTAGATGGTGTACTAAATGATTGTATTAAAATTGGATCCAAAACTTCAGCCAGATTTGTGCCGATATTTAAGAAATTCACCGATAATGACTTTGTGTTGAAATTTTCTCCTGAATATATTGTGAAAAATATGCATATCTTGCTTCTGCAGAAACCATTGCCTATAATAAAGAGCAGGCAAGCTATGTTTTCAACCTTTATTTAAGACCTACTCCACCTAAAGGGGCCATGAAGAGATGATACCTCCTTTCTTGTCTCACCTTTACTACCTTTTACACATGTCAGTTTGTCATTACATACAGATGTAGCATAGCTAAATTTGTACTCTAAAGACGCAGACCCATTTTTTTTTATAATTCTGGAAAACCCATGCACCATGTTAACTCTCTAAATTAAGATAATCTTGAAAGTTTATGAACAAAAAATCCTTTTGACACAACACAATATCACAACGTGATGTGCTGCATAACAAACCCTGCCCTACTATATCTGTACTCTTAATCCAGACAATAATGAGTTACAAGTGCTCATTTTTCTGAGAACAATGTGACATATATGCTATCGTAAATCCCATTTTATATGGATTCCAAATTGGATATTCCTATCAATGCATAAAATATATTTTTTATCGTTGGACTAGTCTCCTCAGTTCAATAAAGTTATAACTCTACTGCACTCGAGCAAAGCCACAATTAAAATAAACGACATTTACATTATACAAAATCTTCAGTCCAGAAAGGAATGAGCAAAGCTATATATTCCATTCTTTCTGCATCGGTTATACCATTTAAATCTCTCAACTTCAACATATATCCTCCAGCAGTCTTCACTTTCTAGATTTCATTTTTTAAGTCCTCTAAGCTGCATCTGTCAAACCAATATTATGAATTTAAAGTGCTAATGCCTCGAAGACTAGGGACACATTGAAATATATCCTATCCTGATTAAATTACCACCTCTAGCTACTTTACATACTTATGTCTAAACAGATTGCTGTTTTCTTGCCAAGTACTGGATCTGTGAGATTGGAAATATGTAATTTCATGGGGAAAAATTGTGTGTATTTTTACAGACAAGTACATTCTACTTAAATATCTTTCAATTGTATTTAGATTTTACGTTTTTATGTGTGTCTGATATATATAATTTCATCCATTCATTTTCTAAATAATGTCTGGAACAGTGGGTGAGTGTTTCCAATTTGTCAAATAGAATGTCTCCATGCCACATTTATTTCAAATTAAGAGTGTATTTGTTTAATGATAAATATTTTCTGCTGGAGGATTTTGTGTATGTGGAGATTCACATGTAAAATCTTTTCAAAAACCTCCAGCTAAGCTTTTAGCAATAGAAGATTAAATGTAAAGCCTTACATGGAGGTGGGCAATAAATACATAGAACACAATTATGCAAGTTGACATGTTGCGGTTGTATTGTGAAACCTCTGTATGCCTCAGTATGAAATCGGAGGTTTGCAGAGGTACAGTAGAGGCATCATGCACCTATAGCAGAGATACTGAGACTCCATACAAAACGGCCGAGTGCATGAACTCTAATACTAATTCCTATTTTTAAAATAAATATTGATTAACTAATAAACGATGAACGAATGAACGCTTGTCTGCCCGATAATCGTCCAGTGTAAAACCCCCTTAAGGCCTTGTCCACATTGCAGATTTGCTGCAGATTTAGCATGAATTGTTTTAGGCCAAAACCAGAATTAGGTTCAGGAGAGCAGGAGAGGCCTTCCTTTATATATTACTTCTGTTTATCCTCCATTCCTGGTTTTGGCTTTAAAATACATGCAAAAGCTGCCTTGTGTGTCCAAGGCCTTACAGTCTCTGTCAAAATTCCCAGTACATTTCCCATACATTTTTATTATTTCTGTCACTTCTATCACGCCAACAGGAGATGTCCTCAATCACTGTCCCCAGTGGGGCTCACAATCTAAATTCCCTATCTGTATATCTTTGGAGTGTGGGAGGAAACTGGAGTACTCGGAGGAAACCCACTCAAACACGAAAACATACATCCCACCCCAAAAAAATAAAAATAAAAGCTAATCAATAAATCATATGTATTTCAAAATATTATCAATAAAAACTGTGACTCATCCTGCAAAAAAAAAAAAACAGGCTTGATAAGGCTACTTTGACAGAAGAATAAAAAAGTTATGGATCTCAGAATGCAGCTACACAAAAATTATGTTTTTCCATAAAACATGTCTTCATTGTGCAAAAGCTCTAAAACGTAAAATGAAAAACACCAACCCATAGAATAAAGTTGCTTTTTTTTTTTTTTTTTGCATTTCCTACCAAAATATATTATTTCAACTAATCAATAAATTGTATGTACCCCAAAATTGTGCCATTGATAATACAACCTGTCATACTAAAAAATAAGCCCTCATACAGCTACATAGACGGAAAAATAAAAAAAGCTATGTCCCTTGGAATGAGACAGTGAAAGAGCTAAAAAAAAATTGCTTGGTACTTAACGCCAAATATAGGCTGGTCTTTAAAGGGTTAACCTGTGGTATTGTGTTCCAGACTATACAATTTTGGACTTTTTATTTTCTAATACCTAATAATTCTAATTCTAGTTCTTTTTAATAGAGTAAGATCTCAATCTCAGATTACAGTCAAATGGATTTGCATAGCCATTAGCATGATTCATTCAATAAAATATGTACTAACCTTGAATCTCAATATGCCTCCTATAACAATTAACTAACCTTGTAAGTGTTTGTACTTCATAATAAATGACAAAAGTGCTCCTACATTGCATGAGCTGTACACTGTGTATAAATGGCAAACAAATAAGTCAGACCAGCTCAGAACGTACACAAGACACTCTATATAGAATGCATTGCTTGTGGTTCTTTCTACTAGCACATATTATTGCTCATGAATAGACATAACCTAGATTTTAAGATGAGCACAAAACTGTATCTTCTTAGGTGCCCATACACATTAGATGAAACCCGGCCGAGGGGTGTATGACAGCTGCTTATGAACATGCACATTCGGCTAAGCTTGCATGTTTATTCGGCTAAGCGTGCATGTTTATGGGGTAGTCGGGAGAAATAGATTTCAGCCGAAAGAGCGTTTGAACAGTCATTTATTGTGTATGGTCAGGGGTAATAGATTTCATCCTCTCAACATTGTAACACTCAAAAAGTACCTGTTCTAAGCATCCCATGACAGATGGCAAATGTCTGAGCAGTCAGATCCATCAAATGTGGCCATTAACATGAGTAGGTCTAATTGCATTTCATGTTAACCAGATCCAAACAATGTAAAGGCTGTTGAGGTATAAATGCCTACAATACTAACAAAAGTAAAGCAATAATAACTATAGTGATAAAATGTCATATATACATGTACCAGAGCCCAAAATGCTGAAAGCTTTTACTGTCACGTACCCTCCATACTTTTAAAGGTGTTTGCAAATTTGTAATAAATAGCTCAAAAAGGCCATAAAATAGAAAGTTATGACACAAATGACTAATTTATGACATGTGTAATTAAATTATTCCCTTTTGTGATCAGGGACATGCGATGTGGGACGCATGTTTAGAATAGCGGTGGTAGTAATGGATGCAGCGCAAATATATAGAAGCCATTACTTAACTGGCGATTTTATATGTCAGCACATGCAGCGATGCTATGGATGTAGCCGTCACATGATACATCACTTGACCACCACCTTCATTACTGCCACCATTTTTGTTTACATGCACCCTTGCCCCCCGCAATGCATGATTGCTAAAGGGTCAGGATACCACATAAATGACATCACAACAACAGTCTAGAGGCTGGCAAACGACAGAAGACAGTGAGGCAAAGAGGTGGACGCTGCCTGGGCTTTAAATGGAGGCGTAGACTACCTCATAATGAGGGTCAGAGGTGAAGCGTAACTTTGCTATGGCAATACACAGCAGAGGTGAAAAGATGGAGGGAACAGAGAGGTGCAGTTTGGATAAGGAGAGGGAGCATTTCATTGTCATGGCAATGAGATCCAGCAGGAGGAAGATACATAGCAAGAACAGTAGCTATTTGGTTGCTGGCGGAGACCCATTCTAGTAACGTGTAATAATTCTAACAGGTAATATATATATATAATGTATACAGTTCATAGTATCTAAAATCTAGGGAACTAATATGGCATTTATTTTCTGTTTCTGTTTTTTCAAATTTCAAGTTAAAAAAACAACAGTTACACTACATCCCTGCCAAACCTTGTGAATTTTCAACGTGAAAATTGTTTATGGTTTGTTCGCTCAATTGTAGTAACTTTGTCAGTAATTTCTGTTAATAGTGACAATTAGTGAGTGTGAACAGAGTGTAAATTTCCTTTTACAAGGAAAACTAAATGCAGAAAATACACAAGAAAGTACACAAAAAACCAGCATTTCCCCCCTTAATCTCCTCCCTTTTTTCATTCTTAGTCTGTCTCATGTTACAGCCATAATTTTTCCCCCTCCTCCCTCTCACAAACCTATCTTCAGTAAGGGAACTGACTGCAAAATGACCCTTCCCCCACTGCTCTGTTTGCAATAGGAGATCAGGAATGCTAAGCCCCGCCCTTTGGCTAAGCCCCGCACCCAGTTGTCTGCCGCAAAGATTGGAAGAGATCAGAAGAAAATGAATTCCTGTGTTCTTTGAAAGACTTCTGCAACATCTGCAACATTTCAGAAACATGTAGAAGATCCTGAAGACTAAGGCTACATGATTCAGACGAACGTAGCCAACCTCGGACGTGAAAAACTGCAGTTTTTCACGTCCGAGGTGTACCGGTGTGGGACTCTTTTTTTCACGAATCCCTCATAGACTATAGAGGGGTGCGTGAAGCGCTAAAAAATAGGACAACTGTTTTAATGGCCGTCACACGGACTACATATAAGCTCGTCTGAATGAGCCCTAATGGGCACTATTTTCTCCTTATTTCAGTAATTTCTAGGTTTAGTGTTCCTTTAATTCCTTGACCTCAGTTTATGGCTGATTGACAAAGGGGTATTCCCACCATAACAATCAAAATTCACATGAAAGTACTTAAAAAAATATATTAATGTCAGCCATTGCAAATGGTTACTAAAAGTGTACATGTCACAAGATAAAGCACAGTGAAATACCCTTTTCCCTACCATTGTCTTATCGCTGTTGCCAAGAGATCAGACCTCCTGTAGTCCATCTTCTTTCAGGATGAGTATGCGCAGTTCCCCCTTTCAGCTTTCCATATTGGTATCTGGAACTTTACAGCACCACTAAAGACCCGCACGTGCACCATTGCGTCGTCTTACAAACACAGGACGAGAATGCACAGATTCATATTGGATCCTTGTTTGAATGTTTTCACATGCGCCATACACAGATTCAGTCCTCAAGGCAGCTCATTCCTGTGCATGCGCTGTCCTATAGTTTTTTTTCCTGCACAAATATAGGGAATATTCCCTCTCCTCTATAATTACAGCATTGGAGATCTCGTTAATTTTTTTTTTCCAAGGCATTTCATGGCAGAAGCTCTAAATAAATCGGCAATCAGAGGGGGACGGGGGGACAACGCATGTTTACAACTACAGAGGTGCATCCACCGGGGCCATGCTTACGTTGCTGTACTACTCTGTTTCTGTAAACTTCCATAGAAGTGAATAGGTGTTACGGAAACAGTGTAGCACAGCGAACTACTCTATAACCGCTACACTGTTTACGTAACTTCAATTTACAGTACAGCACCTACCCACACAGTATAATGCCCCCATAGTGCCTCCCACACAGAATAATGCTGCTATTGTTGCCCCTACACAGTATAATGTCCCTATAGCTGCCCCCAAACAGTATAATGCCATCATAGCTGCCCCACACAAGATAAAGCCCCAATAGCTGCCTCTAAACAGGAAAATTCCCCAACAGCTGTCCCCACATAGGATCATGCCCCTATAGCTGCTCCCACACAATGCTCCTATAGCTGCCCCCACAATGTATAATGCGCCATGGCTGCCTCCTACACAGTTTATTGCCCCATAGTGCCCCCAGACAGGTATAATGCCACCATAGTTGCCCCATACAGTATATTGCCCCCATAGCTGCCACATACAGTCCAATGCCCCATAGATGCCCCCCACATAGGATAATGCCCCATGACAGCCTCCATACATCATAATGCCCCATCTCAGCCCCCATACAATATAATGCCCTCATAGCTGCCCCATACACAGAATAATACCTCCATAGTGCCCTCCATACAGTATCATGCCCCATAGTGGGCCCACGCAGTATAATGCCCCGATAGTGCCCCACACACAGTATAATGACCAATAGCTGCCCCTATACAGCATAATGCTTCCTTAGCTATTCCGATACAGTATAATGCCAACATTCTGCCCAATAAAAATAAATAAAAACATAATAAAATAACTACTCATCTATCCCCATTCCCACGACGAGAGGAGTAGATCCCACTCCGGTCAGTGTTCTATGTGGCTATTGCTGACGCCTCCCAGCTCCAGTATTGGATTCAACTGTATCTGCATCCTGAGGACGCAGATACAGTTGAAGCCGAGACATGCACCGCGGCCCAGCCCGCCCCTGGGCCCCTTTATCTCAGGAGGCCCGGGGCCTCCATCCCTTGCCTCCCCACTAGCTTCTCCTCTTTTCCACTTGCTATAACTGATATTGCACTATGGTGTCACAGTGCTTGTTCATTCATCTCAGCAATTTTTAAGATGTGCAACAGATATTACCAACCACAACCAATTTATAAAAATGTACATGTCAGACATATAATATTAGTGCCTAAAATCAGTCAAACATGGATTGCAACTATAATCAGCTTACTTATGTGAACTGCAATGACTTTATGTATCTGTATAAGTTAGACATATTTAGGCGCATCACTCTATACAAGAGATATATAATGGATACTAAAGTGCGAGATATAAACGTCATATAAAGGAAAAGTAATACTAAGATACAGGAACGATCACACGCTTAACTGTATTCTGTCCAAAGCCTCCACAAACTTACTGTAAATAAAAAGATTGCGGATTTCTGAAGGGAGCAGTAAAAAAGAACATTGGCTAAAAATGATAATGTAACAGATCCAAAATTTGGCAGGTTATTGATTGGTCGTTTGCATGAAAGATCATGGCCAATTAATGTTTGATCATGTGGGAAAGTGGTTGAAATTGGCTACGTCGGTTGACATCTCGTGTAAATATTTCTGACCTCTTGGCTTCATCATAATTAAATAGAGATGTAAAAAAAAACTGCTTCTGATACCACGTCTGATCTGGTGATCATGTGGATTGACATGCTGGTATTCATATCTTCAACATTTAATGTTTTTGTCTTAAAAGGGTTTTTCGGTCTTTAAAAATTAGGTTAAAATGATTTAACTGCAGTGGATTAGTCACTTACTAATGTACTGTCTGCAGTTGAAATGTCTCTGTAAATCAGTCTCACGTGACCATGCTCCTGGTGTTTAGCTCCTGCTCGTGTGATGTTCCGTACACGGAACACATGGTTATCTTCCCTCGCCCCTGTAGTACAGGACGTCACACATCACATGCCTCTTATCTCCATTGTTTCCCCCTCTCTCCTAGTCTCTGGAGGGATTGTGTTTCACATGCTGGGCAGCAGATAGTGTAGCTTATAGCAACAGAGCTGTGTCACAGTAGTAGACAGTTATTACAGCACGACCTTACACCTTGTAATAGAGGGGCATGCAGGCAGCTCGGAATAGAGGCAATCTGTGTGAGAGGATAAAGAAACCATGGGAATTGTAGTCCTTTACATGGTATTGCCACAGCAAGCCCTAGCAAAATGAAAATAACATTGCCGGACAGAGCTGGGCAGTAATATCATCTGGTGGGCATTCAGACACACATAGGTACTTTTTTGTCTTTTTTTTCTAACTTGGAAAAACCTTTAGCATATTGTACTTCATTTGTTCCACTACTCATTGATGAATATCTTTTGTTCAGCCGTCACAATTGAGGCAAGTCTTTTAGAAGTGAAACCTAAGGCTCTTTGTGAGTTAAATCACAACTCCCCAGCCACATTGGAACACTTAAAACAATGAAGAGGAAAAACAGGATGATAATTGACTTCGGCGCCATGCACACGACCGTATTTTTTCCCTCCCGTAAATACTGGCGTAAATACGGGTCCTTTGTCACACGTATTCCATCCGTATTTACGGACCCGTTTTCTCTGCTTCTCTTTAGACATAGAGAGAGATATTGCACTGCACTAATCGGCATCCCCTTCTCTCTATCCAGCACTGATAGAGTGAAGAGGCTGCCGATCAGAGCTGGATAGAGAGAAGAGGCTGGCGATCAGTGCTGGATAGAGAGAAGGGGCAGCCCCTTCTCTCTATCCAGCACTGATCACCAGCCTCTTCTCTCTGTCCAGCTCTGATCAGCAGCTTCTTCTCTCTATCAGTGCTGGATAGAGAGAAGGGGCAGCCCTTTTCAGTAAGAGTTTCCACAGCGGAACGCAGCGATAGAAAGATAAGAAGCTTATACGTACCCAGGACGTTGTCTTGGTGACATGTCCTTCTTTTGACATCCAGTCCGACCTCCCTGGATGACGCGGCATTCCATGCTGAAGCCTGTGATTGGCTGCAGCGGTCACATTGGATGAAATGTTATCCCAGGAGGCCGGACTTGAGGAAGAAGCAGGGAGTTCTGGGTAAGTTTAAACTTTTTTTGTTGCAGGTTTTTGAAGGAAACATTAGAAATCTATATTGTGGGGGGGCGTGGCCTGGACGGACATGGAAGGAGTCGCATAACCGCTGAGCTCCTGAGGTGAAAGCCAAATCCGGCTCAAATAAACCTGACAAAGCTGACTTACCTGCTGTCTGGTCGGTGGAGAGAATCGCGGCAGCGCTCAGAGTCCCGTCCAGCGTGTCGGGGAGCGGCTCCGGCGCCGGTAAAAGGTCTGGCCCTTGTATCGTGGAGGCTGAGGAAGGTGGCGGCCATCTTCTCCTTCTTCTTCCCCTCCTCCTAACGGCGCGAAAGTGCAGGAACAGCTGGGAAGGCAGTGAACAGCGTCTTGTCAGGGTGAGTGAGGAGGGAGCAGGGCACATCTTGAGGTGCTGGCCGATAGTTAAGGAGGAGTAGAGCACAGGGAGAGGACTTTCAGCTAAAATCTCCTGCAGGGAAGACGACCCCCCCTCCCCCAGCAGCCATCTTAACTCAGATTGCAAGCAGCAAACACCCACAGGGCTGGGAGTGGCAACAACAAAAGTGTATCTATACACTACAGAGAGTGAGACACTGCACTGCATCTTCCCTGACACTGATTAAATCCTGCTGGTGTAATATTACGATTCCAAGAAGAGAATACCTGAAGATTTACTTATATTACATTGGTCTTCTGTGGAAGATATTTCAGTATTGTTGCAGCTTAGAATCAAACAGCGATTTCCTGTGTCATAATGGGGGGCACATCTAAAAGAAATACTAAAGCAAAGCCGTCTAAGCTCACAGAGTTTTTTCCCTCGTCCTCTTCTCAACAAGTGGTGGTGAACCGCCGAATTTCCCTCCCTCCCTCCTCCCCTGCTCCATCTTCTAGGGACGCATCTGTAGAACGTGACATGCAGGATGACACGGATTCTCAGCCTGTTTCGGAGCATATGATAAAACGTCTGCTGAATTCTTTGAGAGACTCAATTCAATCAGATTTACGGCAAGTTATTGGAGACTTAAGAGTAGATATACAAGCCATTGCCTCGCGGACCGATCATGTGGAGCATAAATTGGAGGAATTTGTGAAATCTCATAACTCGCTCATAGATGCGAACTACACTCTGGAGGAAGAAGTTATGCGTTTATCCACCAAAGTTTTGGATCTGGAGGACAGATCCAGAAGAAATAATGTCCGTATTAGAGGTATACCTGAATCGGTAACACCAGATCTACTAGCAAAATTTCTCACGGATCTTATGGGAATCGTTTTACCGCAAAAATCGGCCCTGGATCTCACCATAGATAGGATTCACAGAATCCCTAAACCTAAGCACATTGCCGCTCACCTACCAAGAGATACAATTGCTCGAATCCACTTCTTTCATATAAAGGATGAATTTCTCAGAGGATTGAAGAACTCTCCGGACCTAACTGACCGCTTTAAGGACATTACTTTATTCCCGGATTTATCAGCGGCGACTATGCTACGCCGAAAAGAATTTGCTGTGATGACAAAACTTCTGAGAGATAACGGTATATTGTACAAATGGGGATTCCCAGTAAAATTAATAATCACCAGGAATGGCACGCACCATGTCTGCCTCTCACCTACCTCGGCAAAAGACCTGCTGATTTCTTGGGGGCTCATGGCGTCCCTGTCTTCAAATCCCCGTACCAGAAATCCTTCTAAGCCGGAGATGATTTCGCCATTGTGGTCGGACGCAAGGAGTAAACCGGATCGGAGACCGCCTGATTGAAAATTGAGGCTTCTAGGGTTCGAACGGCACTTCAAGGCTTTCGGAGTTCTCAGGTGGACGGTTCTTTTCTGTCTACAGTTCTTAGGCTGAACTTTTGCCTCCATTTTTCTTTTCCCTGCAAGAGGGATTTTCCTGGTTGCAGTGAATGTGCTATATAGCATATTCATTTCGGTGTTTTTTTCAAGTTTCCTGTTGTGGGATGTTCTATGTTGGTTCTCCATTGCTATGCCATAACCATAATTACTTTTCTTTTAGGTCTTAATGGGTCTTACAATACTTTCTGTAAATGCTCATGGCTTGAATTCTCCCTTCAAGAGATCTTTACTTTGGAAGGAAGCGTTCAAGTCCAAGGGAGATGTAATATGTGTGCAGGAATCACATTTGTCCTCTAAAGATTGCCATTTATTTAAACATAAAAAATTTCCCCATGTGTACTATGCCTCTAACAGCGGAAAGAAGGCGGGGGTAATTATTGCGGTAAAAGAGTCACTTGCTTTTAAATGCATTTCTGTTGTTTCTGATCCACAGGGTAGATTTATTATTTTAGTATGTGAAATTGATAACCTCTCATACACGTTGGTATCTGTTTATGCCCCTAATGTACGACCACTTCCCTTCCTTAAAAAGGTACTGTCAAAAGCTAAATCAGTGCAGAAAGGGGGTTTAATATTATGTGGGGATTTTAATATAGTGATAAACAAAGATATAGATCGCTCTGGGGGAAATACTAGATTGTCTCAGGACTTGAGTTCTTGGGTGCAAGAGGAAGAATTACATGACGTATGGCGATACCAGCATGCTTCTGAAAGGGATTACACGTTCTATTCTTCCCCACATAAGGTGTACTCTAGGATTGACTATTTTCTGGTGGATAGAGAAGTGTTAAGAAATTCGGTGTCCTCCTCCCTTGGCCTGATAACCTGGTCAGACCATGCACCAATCATGCTTCAACTTTCAGATCATTATATTACACCTCGGAGCTCTTCTTGGAGGTTGAACACATTCTTATTAAATTCCCCAGATCTCCAAGCCAAAATAGACTTAGCTTTGAAAGAATTTTTTGAGATTAATAGCCCATCGGCCTCATCACCTGAACTCCTCTGGTGTACACATAAGGCGTTTGTAAGAGGCCTGTTTATTCAGGCTGCGGCTAAAGCAAAGAGGGCGAGAGATAAGGAATTTGAATTCCTTATCGACAACATACAGAAATTAGAGGCAAAATTAAAAGTTTCCCCGTCTCCCACCTTACGTGATGATCTAAGACATTTTAGGGACAAACTGCGTAACCACCAACTTTTCCTATATGAGAAAACTTTAAAAAAACTCAAATGGAACTTCTATATCCAAGGTGACAGACCCAGTAGAATTCTGGCAAAAAGAGTGAAACAGCATGTTGCTAAATCCAAAATTTCATGGTTGAACACTTCAGAAGGGACAAAAGTGTATGATCCTCAAGAGATTACCGATACATTTGCGTCTTATTACAGTACCCTTTACAATCTAAATCAGGATAAACACCTCCCTGTGGTATCTGAAGCGGGGGTGAAGGATTTTTTAAGGCAAATTCAATTGCCAACATTATCGGAGGCCCAAATTAGTCAATTAAATTCCCCTTTTACGGTTGAAGAAATTAAACTGACCATTCTGCGATCCAAACAAAATAAATCCCCGGGACCGGATGGGCTGCCAAATGAGTATTACCGAACTTTCGCAGACTCGTTGATTCCATACATGCATTCCACTTTTATGAGTATCGCGAATAAGCAGGCACCTCCCCCTGAGATGTTACAGGCCACGATAGTCACTCTCCCTAAGCCGGGTAAATCCCCTGATTCCCCGGCCAATTTTCGTCCAATATCCCTATTAAACTGTGATATAAAATTATATGCCAAAATATTGGCGAATAGAGTGAATGATTGCTTACCATCCCTAATAGCGCTGGAACAAGTAGGGTTTGTCAAGGGCCGGCAAGCTTGTGACGGTACACGCAGGATGTTAGATCTCATACAGATAGCCGGAGAATCTAAAAGTGCCTCCCTCTTTATTTCTCTAGACGCCGAAAAGGCATTTGACCGTGTTAACTGGCAATACCTGGAAAGCACATTAGACAAATTTGGTTTCCATTCATTTATAAAATCAGCCATACTTTCACTATATTCCTCGCCCTCGGCTAAGGTTCTGTCTTCCGGGATTCTTTCTAGATCCTTTAACATCACTAATGGGACTAGGCAGGGATGCCCTCTATCCCCACTAATTTTTACCCTATGTATGGAACCATTTGCAGAAATGATTCGAAATTCTAAAAAAATCTCGGGTATAAGGGTAGGAGGAAGAGAACACAAAATCGGATTATATGCAGATGATGTTATTGTGACCTGTACTTCTCCCCTCATATCTCTGACAGAATTACTCAGCATCATATCTAAGTTTTCAGAGGTATCATATTATAAATTAAATGTCTCAAAGTCCATGATGTTACCAATTCATGTGGAGCCTCAATTGAAACGCACTTTGTCCAACTTTGATATGGCATGGGCAGAATCAGGGTTGGCATACCTGGGGATAAAACTCTACTCCTCGTTGTCTCTGGTTCTGCAGGAAAATTACTCAGGGCTTATAGCGGATTTACGACTGGAGTGTGAAAGACTGAACAAGTTCCAGTTATCCTGGATTGCTAGAGTCAATTTGGTTAAAATGTTACTGCTTCCCAAATACTTGTATTTCTGTAGGACTATTCCACTGTTAATACCTACTAGCATCACTTCTCAAATTCAACATATGTTTCTCCAGTTCATTTGGAATAATAAAAGAGCGAGGGTTGCCAAATCTTTATTGTATCAGAAGGTTAAGGAAGGGGGTCTGGGAGTCCCAGAGGTAACGGCATATAACGTAGCAGCCATCCTAGACCAGTTAGGTTCGTTATGGAACTCCTCGGCTCCGTCACTTTGGGCACAGTTGGAAAATGAGATGTTTCCCCGTTCCTCCATTCGTAATCTGATGGCCGCGACATATGTGGGGACAGATAGGTCTAAGGTGGTCTTGGTAACCACATCTGATGCACTGAAATGCTGGAAATTAGAGGTATGCGCAAATCGCTGGGTGTACTTATCTAATGATCATATACCATTGCAAGCGTTTCAACCTTTGGTCCCACATGTATTTTTGCAGACATGGGAATCGCTGGGCGTAACAGCTCTCTCAGATTTATATGAGGGGAAACACTTCAAATCCTTTGAGCAGTTGGTAAGGGAATATGACGTAAATAAATCCATGTTTTACCAGTATCTCCAGATACGTCATATGATACAAACTATAGCCATCCCAGCTCAACCCAAAAGTCTTTCCCCATATCATAAATTCCTGTTTAAATGGCAAGGTCACAGTAAGGGTCTAGCTTGTAGCTATGATCTAATTTTGAAAAAACAGTCCTCAGGGAAGACAGTTCACATATTACGATGGGAACGGGAGATGGGTTCGACGTTTTCCTTGGCACAATGGATGAAAGCTTCCGGTTGGATTACTCATCACTCCAAATGTGTTAACCATATTGAACTCACCCGTAAAATCCACATGAGATGGTACCTAACTCCTTCCAGATGTGCACACATATTCCAAAGCAGTTCTAGTGGCTGCTGGAGAGGATGTGGTTCCCTGGGTTCCACGTTGCATATGTGGTGGTCCTGCCCTAGGGTGGGGGTACTGTGGAGGGAGGTATTTCGCCTCATTCTTGAAATTATAGGAGAACCTATGAGGTTCTGCCCAGAATTGGCTATTTTAGACATTGGCTTGGAAGACATAATGGCGGAGCATCGGGTACTGATACACCATGTTTTCATTGCTGCTAGAATGGCAATAGCTAAGTCATGGAAATCAACTATCTCCCCTTCTTTATCGGAGGTGATAGGCAGGGTAAATATAGCATGTCATCATGAATCCATGCTTTTACAATCTCCCTCTGGGTATGCGAAGAATTCACGGTATTGGGAGCTTTGGGTAAATTCGAAGTATTACACTTAAGTGCAGAAAGATCGATGGCAATATGACATATTTAATATTAACATTGGTTTGAAAATGGCATAGTAAAGTTCTTACGTTCTTTTGTTGTTATTTTCTGGTTAGGATTATGTATATCCTTCAATGACATATCACATGTATGTATTATTGTACGCAGGTCCATGTTCTGGGACCAAGGATGGTTTTCTTTATTGTTTGAAAAAAAAAGTTGTAAAAATTTTGTTCAATAAAAATTTATTGATTTAAAAAAAAAAAAAAAAAAAAAAGAAATCTATATTGTGAGCGCCGCGCATGATACTCACTGTCCAGCGGTAGTCACTGTCCAGGGTGCTGCAAGAGTTACTGCTGATCAGTGCAGCCCCTTCTCTCTATCCAGCACTGATCGTTTAACTCTTTCAGCACCCTAGACAGTGACTACCACTGGACAGTGAGTAGCATGCGTGATGCTCACAATATAGATTTCTAATGTTTATAATTATACAAAACTTCAAATCAGGCATGAGCCTGCAGACAGGGGAATCCCCTGACGTCGCCTAGCAATGCTCCCGTAATTATGGGTGCATACATGTAGCCACCCGTAATTACGGGAGCCCCATAGACTTCTATGGGCCTGCCCGTGCCGTAATTACGGCCTAAAATAGGACATGTTCTATATTTTTCAACGGCCCGGGCACCTTCCCGTAAGCAAACGGGAAGGTACCCGTAGCCAATAGAAGTCTATGGGCCCGTAATTACGGCTCGTAATTACAGGCGTTTTTACGGTCGTTTGCATGGGGCCTTACTTAGGAAAGTCAGGATATACATGGGTATAAAGTTAACCAGTGAAATTCATATCTAATCCTGTTCAGTATCCAAGTTTGACTTGGCACTGGGAAGTGACAATGGTCTTCCTAACAAAATAGTATGATTTCAGTCTATAAAAACTGAAAACAAGTCAATTACTTACAAAGCTCTGATTTTAACAACCCATTAATATATTATCTTTTAAAGGTTATATGTCCAGATTCTTCTTAGGTTTCCTCATTCAGTTGAATAAAAAAAAGTAATGATCACGTGATTGACTTTAACAATAAGGTTTCTACTAGTAATAGATTATATTGTGAGTACAGGAGAATAGACTAGCTTATTTTTGCTTACATTAGTTAATATACAAGCTGTGGCCACTTGGCCATATAAATCTCATTTTCTAGAGTGGATGTGTATAAATGGAGATTATCAATGGTGAGATAATATTTGAAGGATCTCACTGGAAGTGACTTTGATTTACTAGGATTACACCTAAGGATGGTAATGTCCTTGAAGAGAAACAGCAGAGAGTGAGAAAGTGAGTGCGCAGGATTTGCTGGGCTTTGAAATCTGCTATTTAATGCAACAATCCTCTTGTAGGGCTGAACCACAGCAGGCGAGTCACAATGCCGAGAAAAAATGACACAATGCTGGATAAACATTTTCTTTTGGGCTAAGAAGAGAAAGAATAGGAGACATATAAAGTGCACATAATACATCTAAAGAACCAAATCAAAAGGCAATAAAAGGAAGAGAAAGTGAACAATAGGCGGGAAGGGAGAGAAGAGAAATGCAAATGGATGAGACAAAAAAAAAAAAAAAAGAAAGAAGAAAGGAGAACAAGAGGGGGGAAAGAAGTAATATTTCCTTGATAAAAATGCACAAAAGGGAAGATGAACTTTGTTCTTTTCCCCTTCTCTTTCTACTTTCCTCTCTTTCTGCTCCTCGCCTCGCAGCACGCCAGCCTAAGCTGAGAGCTGTAATGTCATTAAATTGCAAATGCTTTTTCATTTCCGACACACACTGTTTACTTATCTGGCAAAAACATATGTTGGAAGGAATCCGTTAAATTCTGCCCATTGCCTTGGGTAAAAGTGCAATAGAAACGGCCCCAGTGAGCTCCCTCTTTCTTCTCCCAGCACTACTCTTATCAGGAAGACTGCCTGGCAGAAACTGGCTAGTTGAATGAAAAATGAAGATACAGGCGCAGATTACGGAAGAACACTGAGCACAAAATTCCTGGAGAGAGGGTCACTCCATAGCAAATGATTTCACTGCTCTAGATCTGCATAAATTACTATTTTTAAGGCATCTCCAAAGTCTGTATATTTTTCTCACTCTGTCAAACATTTAATTTCACGCCCCATGTTCTGAATATGCTAAAATGCATATCTCTGATGCACCTTTAAGCCAGAAAAACGAATGCAAAATTGAAGATAAAATGATGCGATTTGCACTACAAGCCTATTACTTGAAGTATGTACATACAGTTTACCTCTGCAATTCTGCAAACCATTTTTTTTCTTAAAAATATATCTGGATTAAGCTCATTATAAATATGTATAAAGCTTTGTTTAGAAAATAGTTAGTTTAGTTTAATAAAAAAAAAGAATACAAATAAAATGTACTCTATAGTTCTAGAACACCACAGAGGAGACTGACACTTTCTGAGGGAATAAGAAAAATCCTGATTAACAAACACTTGTCCTTATTCAAACTAAAAAATGAAATCTACTTAAACAGTTTAAAATAGAACACATGTAACATTTCAAACAGAACAGGCAATTTAAATAAATCCAACTTTCATGTATTTTCAAGCACGGCCAAGGCATATTAGCATTGTAATTGAAGTTTACCACTGACCGACTAAGCCTTAAAAATACAAAATACAAAGTCAGACAATAACTGTGGGAAAATGCCAAAAAGTACAAAATGCAAAAATAAATACATTGTTGGGGTATTTTGGTGTTATTTCCATAGATTTTAGTGTTAGATTTGATTTTTAATGTACATAATCGATCAAAAGGGTTGGTCAAATAGTCTATAGGCTACATTAGAAAAAATCATAACTTATCCTACAAACCGTATACAAAATCTACGTGCAATTTTCGTCTGTGTTGCTCTTTTTTTCTGGCCTTGTGCTGTATTAAAATACATATAAACAGCTATTCACAATTCTGGTATAAACAGGCTGTATGTGACTAGATGTGATTTCTAGTCGCATGAACTTAGGCAGGTAAATGTATATGACTGAAGGTGATTAGATTAATGGTAATACACTGGGATGGTATCAGGCACAGAACTGGGTTCATTTACTATAGCTACACATCTATAAATATCATTGATTGAACACCATTGCACAACTAAAGATTACTCATGAAACCTAGACCCGGTGTTGTTGAGTAAATGTACACACCTATGTCGTTTATGTGTACTTTTCACATGGTGAACACACGGACCTGATGAAAAAGGCAATAATTATTGAAAATGCATAGTATAGTGTTATACTTGAAGATGCATTTATAGATATCAACAAAATCATAAAAGTACAGCGATGTGTGCAATGTTTTTATTTACCTTTTAATATATAATATAATATTTTCAACCCATGTAATTAAATAATTAATAATAATAATATCCTATTATATTTATGAATATGGCATGCAAAATTTCCAACCTAATTGGATTCTTCTATTTAAATCATATGTATTTTGAAAGAAAATATGTAATATTTTATTGAAAGTTCAAGCACAAGTGAAACATCAAAAAAAAACAACATAGTATATTAATATATTGATAATGTCATTATATTCACAATTATGCAAAACCAGAAAACAAATAGTATTTCATGAGCTGTTAAATTCAGTGGAAGAAACTGATAGAATTAGGGATAACATGACATGTTACGCTCCACCTTTGTAGAAGAAGGATGTAAGTTAAGTCTTTGTCAATAAGGGCGAATGTGCTGCCCTACATCCCCCTCTAGTGGCCACATTACAGAGCAGGCTGCATACCAAAACTCCTGGGATGTAAAAATACACTTTATGTATGAGGGGAAAAAAACAACTTGAAATACTCACCTTAAATATTCTGTGCCACTCCCAGTCCTTTATGTTTACAGACTGTACTTAATGTGGGGACATTTCGTACCTGTTGGTGTTGCATCAATTCAGGCAGTTTGTAAATGTGATGAACCAGGAGCGGCGTAGAATGTGTAAGGCAGGTATATTACAAACTTTCCTATGTGCTTTTGTTTTTTCCATTAGAGTGAACCTGTCACATTGAACATGCGGCCTATCTGCAGGCAGTATTCTAAAAGATCAGGGAGCTGAGCAGATTGATAATATATAGATAGATATATATTATATATTATATATTATATATATTATATTATATATAGATAGATATATATATATGCTGTTTTTGATACATGGATTCAGTCTAATAAATTGATGTAAATCCCTGCTCACTCTGGGATTATGAGCCCGGGATGCAGTCTTATTGAATGATTGACAGTTCTCGCAATCTCATACAGGTAGGACTGTCAATCACTGAGCCCAGATTGAGCAGGGATGTACATTAATAGATTACAAGTAAGGCTTAGTTAACATCTAATTTTTAATGTACGACTGACATGCACATTTTGACATAAAAACAAGTGTGAAAACATGTGCCACTTCATGTACAATGACTCCTATGGACACGACAGATGCGCTAATAGCGAAGTTTGCGTCAGATCTTTTTTGTTTTCAAAAGTCCTGAAAAACGCTTTTCAAAAAGGTTTTTATTTGTATTCAAGTTGATGGACGACGTACGCAGCGTAAACCCTACGTTTGCATACGTCAAAGAGAGAGAGACTAAGATTGAAGAAAGTCAAGAGGGAAAGCCTGTGGTGAATGACTTTTTAGTTGAGTACTGGGCCAAAAACAGTCACTCTACCCACCCTGGTAATGCTAGCCTGCTGCTGCTGTTTTGTATCTGGCTGGTTATGAAAATGAGGGGGATCCCATGTAATTTTCATCAATTATTTATTGATTTTTTAAAAAAAAAACAACATGTAGACCCCCGATTTTTCATAACCAGTCAGATACAATAAAGCAGCTGCAGCCTAACATTACCAGAGTGGGAAGGGCTATGGTTTTTGGCCCTTCCCAGCCTCATGATACCAGCCTGCGGTTGCCCCAGTACCCAACCATCACTACAGATGGTCGGGTACTGGATTGTACCCAACTTTTCCCGATACCCCTGGTGGCGGTGGGTACCGGGGTAATAATCGGGGGTTATTTACAGCTTTTTTACTGGCTAACACTAAGCCCCGCCTTAGTAATAGATGTCATCAAACAGACAACTGCTATTACTAATGCGCTAATAAAGTATTAAAAAAACAGATACATAAGAAAATATTTTTTTTATTGAAATTAATAATCTCCCACAAGGCCGTCATTTATCCATCTTATTAATTTCAAAAAACAAAAAACGTAGATCATCCCAGTAGTTCAACGAATCTACAATGTAGTCCAACAGGTCCAGCAGAACCGGCAAAACAAAAGAAATTAAGTTAGTAATAATAAAAATACTTATACTCACCTACAGCAAACGTCTGTCTTCTCCCCTTGTGCCGCAAAAGAAACTAGAAGTCAATGAACTGGGACGGGAACTGGAAATGCAGAAGAAATATTAATAATTATTAATAATTCTGGCGCATCATGGAGCTCCCCCACAAATCTCCCCCACACATGCAGTCGCTCCAAAAAAACAAAAACACACCACCCCCAACGCACCGCCCTGCCCCCCACACACACAAACCCCCCCACACACATACCCCCCACTCACGCTTACCCCCACCCACACGTACGCACCCACATAATTAGTCCCACACATACTCCCCCACACCGCCACACACATTCCCCACCCCCCAAATGCACCCCTTGCACACAAAAATACACTCCCCCAAACATACGGAAGCTCCAAATCCCCCCCACCAGCCAACATTTTTCCCCACACGTACCCCCCCCCGCACACACATACCCCTACACGTACTCCCCCCAGACACACATAGCCCCACATGTTCTCCCCCCGCACCCCTACACATACTCCCCCACATGGCCACCCCCCACACGCACCCCCCCCACAAACCCCTGCCAAACATACAGCGGCTCCAAAACCCCCCCCACACACACACGTAGCCCCACATATGTACCCCCACACACACACAAACCCATACCCTCCCACACACACGTGCCCCCCCACACACAAATCCCCCCCCCCCCCGCACACATGTATCCCCCCCCCCCCCCCACACACACAGCAGCTGCAGAACATCTGTTTTTTACTTTGATCCCGCTCCCCCTCTCTTAATAGACTTCTATGGGTAGCGTGTCTGTGTCTCCGTCTCTCTCTGATCCCTCCTCTTGCTCCCCACTCTCTATAGATTTCTAGGGGCAGCGTGTCTGTGTATTTGTCTTGCTTCTCTCTCCTCCTGCTCCCCCTTCCCTATCCATAGACTTTTATTGGCACGCTATTCCTGCAGTCCATCTCCTCTATTCTGTAACTAGAGATGGGATTTGCTTGACAACAGAGGGTGGACTGCAGATTATGGGGGGGGGGGGACACTTAGAGGATTTCTCCTCAGAACTCACTGGAGTTTGGGTGGAGAGAGAGAGGGCGGATATGATCTCTCCTGCCCACAGTTCACAGCATTACTATCAAAACTGGGATACTCCAATAGTATGTGTGTGTATTAGAGGCGCCTGGTCTTCTGCTCCACGTGCTGCAGCACATCTTTCTCAAAATTCGTTTAACAATTCCATTCAAAGACAGAATTGTGTGGCTCCCAATTGGAAAATTGTTAAAATGAATTACATTAATCGCCCAGTGCTATTTGAAACCTCAGGAGAAATTAAAGCAGTAATCTAGGAGTTTAGTGAGCACTTTGACCCCACAGATGTTTTCCAGAATTTTATTTGCAGTGGATGTTGCAGAGTAAAAATTGCAATTTTTCAATATTTATGCCATTTCAGTGCTTAATATGATGTGCCCAGTTTGTGCCACGTACCCCATAAATTGTTAAGCAAGTTCTCCAGGGTATGGCAATATATATAATATATATAACGGTTCTCACCGGTTTGTTTGTGGATCCTTTGTGTCGTCCGGGAGATGGTGCTTGTAACCCAGGGCAACGCTTGGCACAGCAGGTTTTAGAGGCAGTCGGATGTATAGGCCAGAAGTCAGGACATGCATGCAGACGTTGTAACAGGTATCGATAGCAATAGGTCAAGGCAGGCGGCAGGCAAGGATAGTCAAGTACAGGCAGAGGTCACAATGGGAAATCCAGATAAAGGCAGAAGGCAAGGTAACATGGAAACTGAGTACAGGGAAGCTCACGGGGAACTTGATTGAACAAGCAAGGATTCAGAGGGAGGAGGATCCCTAAATAGGAAGTCTTGGAAATGTTAGCACGCGCTGGCCCTTTAAGAAGCGAAGAGTCAACGCGCGCGCCCTCTAGTGGCTGCAGCCGCACATCATGGATGACGACCGTGGAGGGAGGTAAGAGAAGCACTTATCTGACGCTGCCCAGAGCCAGCAGAGCGTCCGGATCGGGTAAGTGGAGCTCGGGACGAGCATGAGGGAATGGAGGGCGCAGGAACCGGAGCAGAGACTGTGGAAAAGGCAGGGAACAGCGTGGCAGCCGTTACAGTACCCCCCCCCCCCCTTTACGTCCCCTCTTTTTTGGCTTGCTAGGAAACCTGCGTTCAAAGTCCTTGATGAGAACTGGGCCGTTGACATTCTCCACGGGCACCCATGATCTCTCCTCAGGACCATAATCTTTCCAGTCCACCAGGTACCACAATCTCCCCGTCTTCTTTTGACATCTAGGATCTCTTTAATTTCAAACTCGGCATCAGCTGCAGGAGCAGGATGGGCAGGAATTTCTTTGGGAGAAACGGTTGAATATAGTAGGTTTAAGCAGAGAAATGTTGAAGGAATTAGAGATTTTCAGAGACTGGGGAAGGCGAAGTCTGAAAGTTACTGGATTGATTTGTTCTGTTATCTTATAAGGACCCAGAAAACGAGGAGCCAGCTTGTAACAAGGAGTCTCCAGACGTATGTACCCGGTGGACAGCCAGACTTTATCCCCAGGAAAGAGCTGCGTGGATATCCTGCGTTTTTTATCCGCGTTACTTTTGAACCTGGCTACGGCTTTGTGAATGGAGTCCTTGGCCTCCTGCCATATACGTACAAAGTCACTGTGGACCATGTTAGCAGCTGGAACCTCAGAAGGTACAGAAACTGGTAGAGGTATTCCTGGGTGCTGGCCATACACCAAGAAGAAAGGAGAAGAGCGGGAAGATTCCCCCGATATATGGTTGTTGTAGGCAAATTCGGCCCATGGAAGTAGACTTGCCCAGTCGTCTTGTCATGGAGAAACAAAATTTTTGAGGAAACTTTCAAGTATTTGATTAATCTGCTCTACTTGACAATTGGATTGAGGATGGTAAGCGGAAGAGAAGTCAAGTTTGACCTGCAGCAGTTTGCACAAGGCTCTCCAGAACTTGGATGTGAAATGTACTCCTCTGTCAGAAACAATATGTTTAGGAAGACCATGAAGGCGAAAGATGTGCTTGATAAACAGTGTAGCCAGTCGGGAAGATGACGGAAGGCCTGGAAGGGGTACAAAATGCGCCATTTTGGAAAAGCGATCCACGACTACCCAGATCACGGTACACCCGACAGAACTTTGCAGATCGGTAATGAAGTCCATGGCAATGTGCGACCAGGGAGAGTCAGGCACGGGTAGAGGATGCAAAAGACCGGCTGGTCTTAAATGGGAGACTTTATTCTGAGAGCAGGTGGAGCAGGCTGAGACAAAGTCTTTAGTATCTTGGGACATGGAAGGCCACCAGTACTGACGGACAATCAAATTAAGAGTTTTTTTGATGCCAGGGTGCCCAGAAACCCTGAAGGCATGACCCCAGTGAAGAACATAATCCCTTTGTTTAGGGGGTACATAGGTCTTCCCTAGGGCAATGTGTACCACTTCCGCTGGGGCAGCGATTATAATGCATTTTGGATCTATAATAAACTGAGTACTGGGCTCTTGATCTGTGGGGTCAAAAGAGCGAGATAAGGCGTCAGCCTTGGTATTCTTTTCAGCGGGTCTGTAGTGAAGATGGAAATCAAACCTGGAGAAGAATAATGCCCACCGTGCTTGGCGAGGATTCAGGCGTTGAGCAGATTGCAAGTAAAGAAGGTTTTTATGATCTGTGTAGATGATAATAGGATGCCGCGCACCCTCTAGCAGATGTCTCCAATCCTCCAGGGCTAATTTAATAGCCAAAAGTACTTTATCTCCAATACCATAATTTTTTCAGCAGGTGTAAATGATTTGGATAAAAAGCCACAGGCCACAAGTCCCCCTCTACAACTCTTTTGTGAAAGAATAGCTCCGACTCCCACAGATGAAGCATCGACCTCCAGAACAAAGGGCTTGGGGGAATCCGGTCTATGTAGGACTGAAGCAGAAGAGAAGGCAATTTTAAGACCTTGGAATGCGGCTTCGGCCTCCATGGTCCAGTCTTTGGCATTAACCCCCTTTTTGGCCAGTGCAGAAATAAGAGCTGTCATAGAGGAGAAGTGAGGAATAAACTGGCAGTAATAATTTGCTAATCTGACATACCGCAGGAAAGGCAGGCTGGTTTTCTCGAAGAGGCATTTCTCCAGTTTAGCAAACACAGAGTTCTCTCGCAGACGCTGTAACACTTGACGCACATGATGAGTTTGAATATCAGGAGAAAAGATTAAAATGTTATATAGGTATACCACCACACAGCTGTACAACAGATCTCGAAAAATTTAATTAACAAATGCCTGGAAAACCGCAGGAGCATTTAAAAGTCCAAAGGGCATGACGAGGTATTCAAAATGCCCTTCACGAGTGTTGAATGCGGTTTTCCATTCGTCTCCCTCGCGGATACGTATGAGATTATAAGATCCATGAAGGTCTAGTTTGGTGAAAAATCTCACCCCCTGTAGGCGATCAAAGAGTTCAGAGATCAACGGTAACGGGTACTTGTTCTTTAACGTGATATTATTCAACCCAAGGTAATCAATACAAGGACGCAAGGAGCCATCTTTTTTCCCCACAAAGAAAAACCCTGTGCCAGCAGGAGAAGAAGACTTATGGATGAATCCTCTCTCCAGATTCTCTTGGATATACCGAGACATGGCCTCTGTCTCGGGCAAAGGATAGACTCTACCTCTGGGAGGCATGGTGTTGGGGACCAGGTCTATGGCACAGTCGTATGGCCTGTGAGGTGGCAGCGATTCAGCTTGTTGTTTGCAGAAAACATCAGAGAAGCTTTTATATGGAGTAGGAAGTCCTGCTGAGTTAGGTTCTGTAGGCGGAGGCATGGATGGGCGAATAGGTTGTAGACAATGTTGGTGACATAAGTCCCTCCAGCAGGTAATTTGACCTCCAGTCTAGTCAATAACAGGAGAGTGCTTCTGCAACCACGGTAGACCCAGTAGCAAAGGGTTCAGAGAGTTCTTTAAAACATAGAAGGAGATACGTTCCCCGGTGCAGCGCCCCTGTTAACATGAAAATGGGCTCGGTGACAAGATATATAGTCTCCTGTAGAAGCCTCCCACGCCAGCGCTTCGCCAAAAAGCAGGGACAGGATGTAGGTCACCTTAGCTCAGTCTGAGGAAAAATGATGCGCCATGACCTCAAAATGGATGGTGCATTGATTAACAAATCCCCTGCAGGTTTTGGGGTTACCCTCATAGCGGGCAGGCGTAGGTAAATGTAGTCCTGGACTGTAGACCGAAGCTTGCGGTGGTGGTGGCAGTATCGGAGGCGATAGTTCGTCCAAACGAGTGGACACATTTTGTTGAAGCTGAAAATGCTGATCTTGGCGGACTTGTTGTCTTGAAAGTTCCTTAGCCATATCAGCCACGTCATGCAGGGCTGTGTCAAGGGGATCCATGGCTTGTTCAAACTATAACGGTTCTCACCGGTTAGTTTGTGGATCCTCTGTGTCGTCTGGGAGATGGTGCTTGTAACCCAGGGCAATGATTGGCACTTCAGGTTTAGAGGCAGTCGGATGCATAGGCCAGAAGTCAGGACAGGCAGCAGACGTAACGGATATCGATGGCAATAGGTCAAGGCAGGCGACAGGCAAGGATAGTCAAGTACAGGCAGAGGTCACAATGGGAAATCCAAATAAAGGCAGAAGGCAAGGTAGCATGGAAACTGAGTACAGGGAAGCTCACGGGGAACTTGATTGAAAAAGCAAGGATTCAGAGGGAGGAGGATCCTTAAATAGGAAGTCTTGGAAATTTTAGCACGCGCTGGCCCTTTAAGCAGGGAAGAGTCAACGCGCGCGCCCTCTAGTGGCTGCAGCCGCACATCATGGATGACGACCGCGGAGGGAGGTAAGAGAAGCACTTACCTGACACCGCTCAGAGCCAGCAGAACGTCCGGATCGGGTAAGTGGAGCTTAAGACGAGCATGAGGGAATGGGGGGCGCAGGAACCGGAGCAGAGACTGTGGAAGAGGCCGGGAACGGCGCGACAGCCGTTACACAATACCACACATATGGCTATAATCTGATGCTTGGACACACTGCAGGGCTCAGATGGCAAGGGGCGGCAGGCGGTTCTGGGGACATACTGAATGCATAACATCTGCAGAGTACATCAGGGAAAAATAATAATAATAAGGGGGATCCAATAAATAATAAAATTGAGATTCAAGAGTCATATGATATGTTTTGAAAGCATCCTTTATGCACAGGCCCGGTTGTGTGGGGCAGGTTTCACAATGGTAAAAGGTGTCTTTTCTTATCCCCCTTTTGTAACATACATTGCACTTTTTTGGGGTCCTTCCTTTCTTACAGGTGCAGATGACTTTGCTTAGAAAGTGTTGCCCTAGTACAATGCATGTGGCCTGGCTTCCATAGCCCCTTCCTTTCTTGTCGTCAAAAATGAGGGCCTTGATCAGCACCTCTCCAGTAAAGGGGGGCTTTCTGGTGGGGAAATTTGGGTGTCCTTCCCTTTGTAATTCCTAAACCTGTGGGTGTACACTGATGTACAGCTTCTACACCTTCAAGCCATACCTTGCCATCTTACTTGGCAGAATTGAAGCTTTCCTTTGAATATTCCAGGGACTCATCAATAGAAATGCACTTATTGGGGGTGTATACCTGGGCAAGCATGGCACTGAAAGTGTCTATGAGGGGCATCATTATCACTATAATGTAGGAGCTTCAGGGTCGATTAAAAGCATGTCCTGTACATGTGGTATATCAGGATGTGGTAAAATATATACATGATTCAGTAGGGCATAATATTCGATTTCTTCAATAGCCCCATGTTTAATGCAAGGGCTCAAAATTTGACCATCTCTACTGCATCTACCGCAGTCCACAGGTGGAGTTTAGCGTAAATTTAACTGGGATTTTGAGGTATAAATTGTTGGGCATGCAATTTAACCTGGTACACCATTATATCAATTAATTCGTTGGAAAAAAGAACTTAAAATAGTCCAGAACCCTGAACCCTGCCATGTTGAACTATATTCCTGAGTTCCCAGTGAACTTCGGGATGTGGGGTACAAAATTGTCGGAGGTAGTCGCTAGACGGTGAAGAGGATGATAGGAGAAAAGGTGTGTCATCCTCTCTTGCTGACAATGTCAGATACAGGAAAGGCGTATGTCTCCTTCTCAGAAAACGGTCTGTGGGCCATATTACCAATTGGAAGAACACTACAAAGTGAAAAAATTATCAACTTCGGCACAAAATATTGAAGTATAAAAATATATACATTTTATTACAAAGAGACATAACAGAATAAAAAGATGAGTCACACAATGAGAAGGCGTCAGTCTATGCTAGACCAAAGAAATGAATGTAACGGGCATGCTTGTACATATTTGTAGCAGGATGCAGACAAATATGACAAGTGTATATCAAAGTCCAAGGGGGACAGCCAAGCCATATGAAAAATGCATCAAATAGTTGCTAGATGTGAGATAGTAGTTAACAAGTGCAATAATGGATAGTACAAATATATAGCTTATGTTTCTTATACACATCATGACTATATGCTGCAAGATCCAAAAGGACTGAATCGCATCAAACTGCCAACATAAGATAACAGACAAGTGTAAGAAGTAAGTACATACCAAAAGTCAAGGTCTCGCATAGGAAAGACGCCCATACACATTTTGCAGAAAAAAAAATGACTGTCTGTCACGAAGGGTCTGTGGACCCACTGGGTCGTACCGCCTTGGCGGTTAGGCAGCTGGCCAACAGGGCGCAGGTCTGAGTCTATAGGATATAGGGTACCTGTGGCAGCACGGACAGTAGCTTGGCAGGAACTAGGCAGCAGGTGGACGTCAGGCGTGGAGTAGCAGACAGGAGTGGTATCCAGCACGGCACGATTATAGCAACACGGCACTAGATCAGGATACAGGTTACAGGAACAGGAACCACTGGGGGAAGGAAACACTAGGGGACCATTTGATTAGACAGACTAAGGAAACACAACAACGCTCAGGCATAGAACTAAGGGGCTGGACCCCTCTTATAGTCCAGGGTACTTACGGGTCAAAGTTCGTCCATGAGGTCCGGTGCGCGCGCTGCCCCTTTAAGAGCGGGCACGGCAGAGGTGAGTGGACGCGAGCGCTGGCATCTCCTGAGGAGGAGGCTGGGGCCAGCGCTTGCCGACTCGTGGCTGTGGCTGTAAGGGAGAGGTTGGAGCTGACAGCCCGCAGCCACGGATATTACAGTATCCCCCCCTCTTACGCCCCCTCTTCTTGAGGCCAGAGCGAGAGAGAAACTTCTTCAGAAGAGTAGGGGCATTGAGGTTCTCCTCTGGCTCCCAGGACCTCTCTTCGGGGCCGAACCCCCTCCAATCCACCAATGAAGAAGTCTTTCCTCTCACTCTCTTGGTGTCCAAGATCTCCTTGACCTCAAAGATGTCCGAGGGGCCGCTGGAGGCAACCACAGGGCTGGGAGTCTTGGAATAGCGGTTTAGGATCACCGGTTTCAGGAGGGAGACATGGAAGGAGTTGAGAATCCTGAGGGTAGGAGGCAGCCGAAGCTTGTAGGCGACAGGTTTGATTTGTTGCAGGACCTCGAACAGTCCGAGGAACCTGGGGGCAAATTTACATGATGGCACCCTCAGTCGGATATTCCTAGACGACAGCCAGACCTTAGTGCCAGGAAGAAACCGAGGAGGCTCTCTTCTCCTTGTGTCAGCCTTCTGTTTCATGCGGTCCACTGCCATTAGGATGGAGGATCGAGTCTGTTGCCAGATCTGCAAAAAGTCTCTAAACGTGGAGTCAGCTGCAGGTACCTCGGAAGTATCAGGCACCGGAAGAGGAATTTGTGGATGCTGGCCGTAGACAATGCAGAATAGTGTATTCCTAGTAGACTCACTGGTGTGATTGTTGTAGGAGAACTCCGCCCATGGGAGCAGCTGCACCCAGTCATGATGCTGTTTGGAGATGAAGTGGCGTAGGTAGTTCTCCAAAATCTGGTTGATCCTCTCGACCTGACCATTAGACTGAGGATGGTAGGCAGAAGAAAAGTCCAACTTCACGCCAAGAAGTCCGCAGAGGGCTCTCCAGAACCTCGAGGTTAACTGAACCCCCCGATCAGACACAATATGCTGTGGCAAGCTGTGCAGGTGGAAGATGTGTTGAATAAATAATTTGGCCAACTGAAGAGCAGAAGGAAGACCGGTCAGAGGAACGAAGTGGGCCATCTTCGAAAATTGGTCCACCACCACCCAGACAGCACTGCATCCAGCAGAGTGGCAGGTCCGTGATAAAGTCCATCGCTATATGCTACCAGGGAGCATTGGGCACAGGCAATGGCTGGAGCAGGCCAGCAGGTCTGGAGTGGGTGGCCTTGTTGGCTGCACATACAGCACAGGAAGAAACGAAGTCCACAATATCCTTGGGCAGAGTGGGCCACCAGAAAAGACTAGCAATCAAATCCCGGGTCTTACGTAACCCTGCGTGACCTGCCAGTCTAGAGGAGTGACCCCAGCGGAGGATTCTTCCACGATCAGCCAGGCGCACAAAAGTCCTCCCAGGGGGAATGTCCCCAATCTGCAGGGGATTGACCGAAACAATGCAGGATGGATCGATAATATTCTGTGGATTCTCAACGGTGTCTTCTGTCTCAAAAGACCTGGACAAGGCATCGGCCCTCACATTCTTGTCGGCCGGGCGATAATGAAGCTCAAACAGAAACCTTGCAAAAAACAGTGACCACCTGGCCTGACGAGGGTTCAGCCGTTTGGCCGTCTGGAGGTAGGTCAGATTCTTGTCCGTAAAAAATCAAGATCGGGTGAGCTGCGCCCTCTAGTAGATGTCTCCACTCTTCCAGAGCCAATTTGATGGCCAGTAACTCCCGATCCCCAATCGAGTAGTTGCGTTCTGCGGAAGAGAAGAGCTTAGAGAAGTATCCACATACCCTTGACTTGCCTTTGGGACCTCTCTGAAACAGGAGTGCACCAGCACCGACAGTGGATGCGTCCGCCTCCAACGACAACTGTAGGGAAACGTCTGGATGATGGAGGATAGAGGCTGACGTGAAGGCACTCTTCAGGCTGTTGAATGCGGACTCTGCCTCGGGAGTCCACAACTTGGCGTTCATACCCTTCTTAGTAAGTTTAAAGATGGGAGAAGTCAGTGAGGAGAAGTTCGGAATAAACTGCCTGTAAAAGTTAGCAAATCCCAAAAAGCGCTGTATGGCCCTCAAGCCTTGAGGACGTGGCCACTCCAGGACAGACTTTACCTTCTCAGGGTCCATCTCGAGGCCTCGATTCGAGACGATGTAGCCCAGGAAGGGTAGAGCATCCTTGTCAAATACGCACTTCTCCAATTTGGAGTACAGACAATTCTCCCTTAACCGTAGCAGAACCTGATGGACATTTCTCTGGTGCGTCACAGGATCTGGGGAGAAAATCAAGATGTCATCAAGGTAGACTACAACACAAACATAGAGGAGGTCACGGAATATGTCATTCACAAACTCCTGGAAGACTGCGGGAGCATTACATAGGCCGAAGGGCATTACTAGATACTCATAGTGTCCATCACGGGTGTTAAATGCAGTGTTCCATTCATCGCCGTGACAAATCCGGATTAGGTTGTAAGCCCCACGCAGGTCTAGTTTAGAAAAAAATTTTGCACCACGTATTCAATCAAACAGTTCGGAGATCAGTGGCAATGGCTATTTATTCTTCACCGTGATCTGGTTAAGACAATGGTAGTCAAAGCTTTGACGAAGAGAAACATTCTTTCTTTTTGACGAAGAACCCGGCTCCTGCCGGGAGGAAGACTTTCGTATGAAGCCCCTGTCTAGGTTATCTTTCACATAGGAGGACATGGACAGAGTCTCTGGCAAGGAGAGAGGATATACCCTACCACGGGGAAGGGATGCACCAGGTATCAGTTCAATAGGGCAGTCATATGCCCGATGTGGAGGCAAAGTCTCCGCCTCCCTCTTGCTGAAGACGTCCGAAAAGGCAGCATAATGACCCGGCAATCCTGACAATGACCGAGGCAGCGAAGGCTGAGCCGAACGAATCCTCACCAGGCAACGACCTTGACACTCAGGACCCCACTGAAGAACCTCTCAGGAATTCCAGTCCAGAACTGGGGCATGCAGTCGGAGCCAAGGCAGGCCCAGCAACACAGGGCTAACAGCTTTGGGCAGGACATAAAAAGACAGAAGTTCGGAGTGAAGAGCTCCCACTTGGAGCCTCAGCGGCTTGGTCACCGCTAAAACCGGGTCTGGCAGAGGTAGTCCATTTACTGAAGCAACTGTCAACAGGCTCTCCAAGAGGGTGGTGGGCAATTGCAGAAGGTCTACCAGATGTCTGCGGATAAAATTAGCAGCGGAACCAGAGTCCAGATACGCAGAGACCTGATGCGGTCTCTCGCCGGACACTATAGTCACGGGTATGGACAATTTAGACGGAAGTCCATCTTTACCCAAGATCGTCACTCCAAGCAACCCTAGGTTTTGGGATTTTTGGAGGCATAGACGCACCAGATGGCCATCGAGGCCGCAATAAAGACAGAGTCCAGATGTGCGTCTGCGTTGTCTCTCTTGGGTAGATAACTTATACTGATCCGTTTTAACCGACTTCTTGGGAGGATCGACGCCTGAGGACAGCAGGGGTTGCTGCAATGTAGGGACCAGACTAGGAAGGGCTCCCTCCCGTTGAACCTCTTGGAGGCGTTCACGGATCCGTATATCAATACGGGCAGACAGAACGATGAGGTCATCCAGAGTAGACGGCAGATCCCGGGCGGCAAGTTCGTCTTTAATTCTGGAAGATAGTCCGTGCCAGAATGCAGCCACAAGAGCCTCATTGTTCCATGCGAGCTCTGCTGTCAGGGTGCGGAAGTGGATAGCGTACTCACTCACGGAGGTGTCTCCTTGGCGCAGGTCAATCAAAGAAGCCGCTGCAGATGAGACCCGTCCAGGCTCCTCAAACACCATGCGAAATGTCAGAAGGAAGGCAGGGAAGTCACGGGTCTCTGGTCCTTGTCTCTCCCAGACAGGGTTCGCCCATGCAAGGGCCTTTCCGGTGAGAAGAGAAATGATGAAAGCGACCCTGGCACCATCAGACGAAAATGTCCTAGCATACAAGCTGAAGTGGATCTGGCATTGATTAAGAAAGTCCAGCCCCCTATTGCTATGCCTGAGCGTTGTTGTGTTTCCTTAGTCTGTCTATGCAAATGGTCCCCTAGTGTTTCCTGCTCCCAGTGTTTCCTGTTCCTGTAACCTGTATCCTGATCTAGTGCCATGTTGCTATAATCGTGCTGTGCTGGACACCAGTAAGTGAACAGTGATGTCATTTAATGTTCGGTTATTTCACAAAGATTCCTTGTCTGGGTTGTCACTGGAACTCAGCCAGCCACAACCAGCAACATCTGTCATTCTTTATGAGGTTACTTTATAAAGACCAGGAAATTGGATTTGAAGTCCAATGACTGGTCAAGTCTGATTTGGCACTGCAACTCAGCCACCCCACAGGCAGGGACATGTACCATTCTTAGTGAGGTTATTTTACAAAGACTCCTGGTCTGTGTTTTCACTTTGACTCGGCTTAGACACAGTCATGGACCATCTTAGAGAGGTTACTTCACAAAGACTGGGAATTTTGAACTATAGGCCAAATATTGGTCAAGTCCAGGTTAGCACTGTGGCTGTAGCCAAGCTACGGGCAGCAACATTTTTCATTCTTTGAAGAGATGTTGTGGACTTGCCAGAATCTAGTAGTCTGTAGATGATTATGAAGATGATGGTGAAGATGACGATGATATTGACGTTTGTCTTCTCCTTTGCAGTTCTGGACAGTAAGGGCCTGTTCACATCACAGTTGCCCTTCCTGTGGATATGTCATAAATGTCACTTAAAGAGGTTTTACCATGAGAAAGTAGTAGTGTGAGCAGTCCCCAGTAGTACCAGAAATAGTAGATGTAGCAGGCTGGTACTGTATAGAGGTGAGTATGAGTGGAGGAGAGAGATGTAAACAGTAGGAAGAAAAAAACAGCGCGATTGTAGCGCTGCTAAACTTCAGAAACGGACTTCCAAGTAAACATAACGGTATTTAATGGGAAATAACAGACATGTTTCAGCTCCGAACCGCAGCCTTCATCAGGTCCGCTTCGGAGCTGAAACGCGTTGTCCGTTATGTACTGTTTGCATCTGAATATGGCTGTCAGTCACGGACCTGGCACTAGGGAAAGCAGCAGTTTGCTTCATTTCAGCCAATTCACTTATTCACAGAGTTGTGCCTGCCCAGCAACATCCTGACCAGGTAAACAGTTCAACTTTTATTTTATGTTCATTCCCACTAAGGTTCCACGCTATGGAGCGCCATCTTTTTCACTTTTAATCCTGGAGGAGAGAGAAGTGCAGTGGTGGCCGCTACACCTTTTTTTTTTTTAAATCAGACAAGTTTTTATTGAGAATACAACAGGTATTATACATCTTTTGCATTTCTGATAAAGTACAAAGGAAGCACTCAACAGGAGAAAAACAAAGCAACAGCATAACATCGTGCGTTTAGTACAAAGTTCCTGCAGTTACATTACACTTTGCATTTCATCATTTTTTAGTTGTACCTTCATATACCTCCCCCTCCCTAACCCTAACAACCAAACTCCCCCCCTCCTCGCAGTACCTCCTCTGTTCCCTGATTTGCCAAACCCCTCCACCTCCTCCATCCTTCCTGTATTCCAAACAGCGATCCCGCCATACTTTGAACATATAAATGCGTCAGCCCACCTTCAAATCTCATCTAATGTGTCACATTACTATAGGTGTTCACCCATTTACTCCATTGCTTCTCATACTTATGGATTGCCCCTCTTTTCAAATATATTCGGTGTTCCAGTGATACCGTGTGGTTAACATATCCAACCAGCTCAGACACCTCCGGGGGATCCGCCTGCAGCCAATGTTTTGCAATTAATTTCCTAGCGTGATACATAACCTTTTTCATAGCCAGTAATTCCACTCCATCCCCTCCTTCCTCCCCCATACAACCCAATAAAAAGATCTTAGGTTCCAGTGGGAAATCTCTACCATATACTCTAGATACCATTCCTTGAACTGCTTTCCAATATACATTTAGCACCGGACAGCTCCAAAACATATGTTTTATGTCCGCCCCATCAAACATACATCTGGGACACTCTTTTGTTGTTCTAATTCGCATTTGCCATAACACCTTAGGTGTCCTATACACCCTATGCAGCAGAAAGAGTTGTGACCTTCTGTGCGCTACACTAATAGAGATTATTTTGGGCGATCCAAGTATTTCCTCCCATTCTTCATCCGCTATAGTCCCTACATCCTCTTCCCATTTACGTCTAATCTCCACCAGCGGATCTCCCAGGAATTTGGCGAGTAGCATACTATATAGCACCGAAATAATCCCCTTAGTGTCCTGTGCCCCCAGCACCCTTTCCATCCCTCCCATAGCGGAGCAACTCAAGTCCACCAGCCTCTCTTGTGCCTGCATCGCATGCCTTAGCTGAAGATATTGGTAAAACCGCCAATGTGAGAGTCCATACTCTTCCTGTAATTGTGCAAAAAGCTTGAAAGTACCTCCCTCGTATAACTGGTGCACATATCTGATCCCTGCTTGTTCCCAATCCTGAAATCCTTCCAAAATATTAAATTCCCATAGATATGGATTACCCCATAAGGGCATATAATTGGAGCATCCTGTAATCCCCAATATCTTCTTACTTTCCCACCAAACTTTATGCAGTAATAGTAGAGTCGGTTTCCCTCTCGCCTCCCTCCGTAATTTATGCGACTCCATGGCCTCTAATAAATCCGTTCTCTGGCCCATATAGTACACCAATTTCCCACTAGAGTTCCACTGCTCCCTATTCTTCCATCCTTTAAAGTGTTGTATTTGAGCTGCTAAATAATATATCCACGCATTTGGAATGGCTAACCCCCCCTGTTCAGCTGGTAACTGTAGCTTTTCCATTTTAATCCTGGGGATCCCCTGGCCGCTACACCTTTAATGTTCTCTATACATTAATAATATACAGAATCTATTAAACCTAGGGGGATTAGTTATATTTGATATTTTATATAATGTATAGTGTTTAACACTATCACATTATCATTACTTTGTAGTTTAGGGAGTAAATACTACTTTGTGATTGGATACTATGGAAGTTATAGGGTACAGGGAGGAAAAATATACATGAAATATATCAGGGATGAACAAGTATTTGTAGCAACAAAGCCTCAGTTTAACTCAAATGATGTCAGACAGTATTAAAAGAAACAGGGATAGAGGCGAGAAAAGACAGATTGTTGGCAATAGATTATAATCCTCAGACCCATAGAATATAGGATTAAAATGCAGGTGTAATTCGTGTACATTAAAATAAAATATGGAAATAAATCCATATCCCATAGATTATACGTCATGTGATGATGCAGTACAATGACACTACAACCCCCATCATTCATCTCCATCTGTTCCCATCTTACCTGCTGTATTGGCCGGAGAAACCATGCAGTTGTGTTGGTTAGACTGTCTGGATGCATTATTGATAGTTGATGGCCTGGACCATTTTGCACCATTTCCGTCCTCCACTGGGCTCAGATATCTGAGTCTCCTCCTACTCTGGAGAACCAAGTCTCTGTTGTTCTTAAAGAGGCTCTGTCGCCAGTTTATAACTGCCATACCTAATTTAATAGGCGCTTTAATGTAGAAAACTACTGTTTTATGTTTTGTTTGTTTCTTAAAAACGTTTGGTTTTGACCAAGTTATGAACATTTTAAGATTTATGCAAATTTGTTCTTAAAGGGGTTTTCCAAGATAAAATGACTGTGTTAATGTTTGTAATTTATTAATGTAAATACATTTGTAATATACTTACATTTTCCGAATTGGCCCTGTTTCCAGATGCTGCCGTGGGTTACTTGATGGGTGACATCACTCTCTGGCCACTGTGTTAATCTTCAATTCTCTTCCGGGTATACGACACGTCACTTGTGACGTGCTGTGTATGGGCTGTTCTGTTGTACAGCCCGTAACACGCATGCGCGGTTCCTGCTGTTCTCGAGATAACATCAGGGGACGCGTATGCGCGTTAGGGGCAGTACAACAGCCGTGTATGGGCTGTTCTGTTGTACAGCCCGTAACGCACATGCATGGTCCCTGCTGTTCTCGAGATAACAGCAGGGGCCGCGCATGCACGTTACGGGCAGTACAACAGAACAGCCCATACACGGCATGTCACAAGTGATGGGTCGTATACCCGGAAGAGAATTGAAGATCAACACAGCGGCCAGAGAGTGACGTCACCCATCAAGTACCCCACGGCAATATCTGGAAACGGGGCCAATTTGGAAAATGGAAGTATATTACAAATGTACGCTGCAGATTCGGATAAACGTCCTGGCACGGCTGGAGGCGATGTCTGTTCATTCTTCTGTCGCTCCGGTTAAGGACCTGCAGGAGGAAGTGATGTCACAGCGTGATCTCGATAGATCACGCTGTGGTGTGGATCAAGCTGGGCTGGGATGAAGTGAAGTGTATGATGCTGATTGGTCAGCGTCATACACTTTTCTTTACAATGCTCACTTGATGAAAATTAAAAAAACGCCCAGTTGGGCATTAAGAACAAATTTGAATAAATCTTAAAATGTTCATAACTTGGTCAAAAAAATGTTGTCTTTTAAAAAAAAAAAAAACACAAAAAAACAGTAGTTATCTAAATTAAAGCGCCTATTAGATTAGGTAGGAGATAGGGCAGTTATAAACTGTTGACAGAGCCTCTTTAATCCTCTTCTGGGTTTCCATTCTTTTTTTAACTCGTTTTATTGAAGATTAGTAGTACAAATGCATTCATACCATACACATAATACTGTATACAATGCAGAGATGAGTGAGAGACTTAGCACTCCAATATTTCAGATAAGGAGAAATATATACATGTATTCAGACATTTGACATGAGTCCAGAGACCAACAGAAAAAAAAAAAAGGGGGAAGAAAAAAAGAGCAAAGACAAGTCAATACACTGTTTCATAAATTGTATAGATCCACAACCCAGTATGTTCAATTGTGTGTCAATGACCTACGGAGGTCACTATACCTGTGCGGGGTATACTGAGTCACCGGAGAGTCACAACATGCTTCCTATATTCTATAGAATTTATCAATGCATCCTCTGTCTATACATTATCCTCTCATACGGAATGATAGACTTCACAAGTGCTTTCCATTTAGCCTCAGTGGGAGGACGTGGGTCCATCCACCCTAAAGCAATAGTTTTCCGTGCCATAAACAATATTTCCCGGAGGAATATTTTCAAATAATGGGGCCACTGTTCATCTTGGAGAAGACCAAACAAACAAACAAACAAACAAACAAACAAACAAACTTGTGGACTAACTGGGACTGGGATAAGCAGGATTCCAGAAGCTACCCCGACTACCCTTTCCCAAAAAGAGGAGATAACCGGGCATGCCCAAATCATGTGCCAAAAGTCTGACCTAGGGTACCGGCACCTGTGACATTCCGTGCTCGGGTATCTACCTATTTTATGCAATCTAACAGGAGTAAGGTAGCTTTGATGAACTATGGATAATTGTATCATCCTATTGTTATCGGCTGGCGACACATATAGTGGATAGGATCTCATCCCAGTCCCCTTACGTAAGGTCAGGTATCTTTGTAGTCCATTTGTCTTTAATCTGCAGGGGTGTACTGGCTAATTTGGCCGTTATGAGAGATGTGTATATGGCAGATATTAAACCTCTGGGGCCTTGGGATCTAAAAACTCCTATCAGAGGAAACTGTGTGAATGCCGTGTCAGTGGAGGGGAATTGGACTCTGAGTGCATGGTGCAGTTGTAGGTATCTGTAAAAGGCAGTCCTAGGTATTGCAAAATCAGACTGCATTTGTGTAAACGATTTAAGGATATCATCCATATACATATCCCCTACAGTGCATACCCCGTGCTGGATCCAGAAGGAGGGAGCCAAAGTCTCCGACATCTGGGAGAGGGTTAGACCATAACGGCATCTCAATTTGTACACCAGAGTGCCCATAAATGCTCTTCGCAGCCCTCCACACCTGGGACGCCACCCCATGAATGGGCAATACATTTTCCATTGCAGTCAGGGACCCTTCTAATACTGGCCAGAGAGTTGTCATATGCAGATGAAATGCCAGATGATGACCCCTATTCGGCAAGGTCTGTTGGCGACCCATACTTTCAGATATCTTAGTTGCCCTGCCAAATAATAGAGGTAGAGATTTGGCACGGCTGCTCCCCCCAATGTTTTGGGACGCTGCAAAGTAGTTAGACTGAGCTTAGATCGATTGGAACCTCAAATAAATGCTGGAAATAGGGCATGTATCTGTTTGAAAAATGTTTTAAACACTGGCGTCGCTGCGTGTTCGAGGATATAGAGACACTTGGGAAGGACGACCATTTTAATTACATTTATGCTGCCTGTCACCGCTAGGGGAAGAGTGCTCCAGATCCTAAACTTCACCCTTATGTACTCCAGAAGCGGCAAAATATTAGAGGCATGATCATTCCCATGCTCCCGATTGACAATGATACCTAGGTATTTAAATGAGGAAACCACCCGTAAACCGTGTACAGAATCCGGCCACCCCTCCCCCCCCCCCGCAATGGCATGAAAAAAGACTTAGTCCAGTTGACGTGAAGGCCAGAGAACCTCCCAAATATCTCCAGTGTAGCAATTGCCAGGGGTAGCGTTACCATGGGCTGGGACATGAAAAGAACCATGTCGTCTGCATACAAGCCAATTCTATCCTCCCTGCCCCCCAAACCGATCCCGTTGTACTTGAGGTGTTGACGTATACGTAGAGCTAGTGGTTCAATAGCAAGGGCGAAAAGTACCTTCCGTACTCAGTGTTGGGAACGAAATACCATCCATATAGGACTGAAACTCAGACAAATCATAACTGGATTGAAAGGTATATAGCTCCCTATAAAACTGCACAAATGTCTCGACTATTCCTTGGGAGTCCGTCAAACATTCCCCAGAGCTACTGTGGATTTTGAGAATAGCCGGACTTTTAGAGTTTTGGTGGATTAGGTGGGCCAGCAGTTTGCTGGACTGGTTGCCCAGCTCGAAATATGATTGCTTTGCAAAAAAGGTCTTCCTATTTGCCTTTTCCTGCAACAGTAACAGGTATTTCCGCCCCATTTGCAGCCATAGATCCCTATTTATGTCAGTGAGATCAGCAGTGTATTTACCCTCTAGAGCTACGCATTGCTTCTCCATCTCCAACTCAGTTCTGGAGGAGTCCTTTTTTATATAGGAAATAGTGGACCGGAGTCATCCTCTAAGATATGCCTTCAGAGTGTCCCAAGCAATGCTGGAATTCCCATATGAGCTACTTTCTGTATTAAATACCTCCAGTTGATTAGGGATCCTATCCTGAAGGCCTATCAGGGTCAGCCAGAAGGGGTGTATTTTCCAGCTCCTAGGTAAGGAAGGGCCTGGGAGTCTAAGGTTGGTCACAATAGGAGAGTGATCAGATGCCGCTCTAGATTTATGAGACAGATTCAACCAGAGGTACAATTAGAGAATTTCCCACCATATAATCTATGCGGGATAGAGAGTTTCTGCCTAGGGAGTGACAGGAGTATACTTTAGTCGTCGGGTATTTATATCGATAAAGGTCTGTCCACCCCATTTCAACACACAGTAAACCCAGTACAGATTTGGCAGAGGGGTCTCGGTCCTGCCCAGAAGAAGCACTGAACCTATCCAGGTTGCAATCCACCACCATATTAAAATTCCCCATGCCTAACACTTTAGCGGTTGGGTATGATGCAGCAAAGGTGGCCGCTAAGTGCAAAATCTTTAAAGATGTACACTACCGTTCAAAAGTTTAGGGTCACTTAGAAATTTCCTTATTTTTGAAAGAAAAGCACAGTTTTTTTCAATGAAGATAACATTAAATTAATCAGAAATACACTCTATACATTGTTAATGTGCTAAATGACTATTCTAGCTGCAAACGTCTGGTTTTTAATGCAATAGCTACATAGGTGTATAGAGGCCCATTTCCAGCAACCATCACTCCAGTGTTCTAATGGTACATTGTGTTTGCTAACTGTGTTAGAAGGCTAATGGATGATTAGAAAACACTTTAAATCCCTTGTGCAATTATGTTAGCACCGCTGTAAACAGTTTTGCTGTTTAGAGGAGCTATAAAACTGACCTTCCTTTGAGCTAGTTGAGAATCTGGAGCATTACATTTGTGGGTTCGATTAAACTCTCAAAATGGCTAGAAAAAGAGAGCTTTCATGTGAAACTCGACAGTCTATTCTTGTTCTTAGAAATGAAGGCTATTCCATGCGAGAAATTGCCAAGAAACTGAAGATTTCCTACAACGATGTGTACTACTCCCTTCAGAGGACAGCACAAATAGGCTCTAATCAGAGTAGAAAGAGAAGTGGGATGCCTCGCTGCACAACTGAGCAACAAGACAAGTACATTAGAGTCTCTAGTTTGAGAAATAGACGCCTCATAGGTCCTCAACTGGCAGCTTCATTAAATAGTACCTGCAAAATGCCAGTGTCAACGTCTACAGTGAAGAGACGACTCCGGGATGCTGGCGTTCAGGGCAGAGTGGCAAAGAAAAAGCCATATCTGAGACTGGCTAATAAAAGGAAAAGATTAATATGGTCAAAAGCACACAGAAATTGGACAGAGGAAGATTGGAAAAAAGTGTTATGGACAGACGAATCGAAGTTTGAGGTGTTTGGATCACACAGAAGAACATTTGTGAGACGCAGAACAACTGAAAAGATGCTGTAAGAGTGGCTGACACCATCTGTCAAGCATCGTGGAGGTAATGTGATGGTCTGGGGTTGCTTTGGTGCTGGTAAAGTGGGAGATTTGTACAAGGTAAAAGGGATTTTGAATAAGGAAGGCTATCACTCCATTTTGCAACGCCATGCCATACCCTGTGGACAGCGCTTGATTGGAGCCAATTTCATCCTACTACAGGACAATGACCCAAAGCACACCTCCAAATTATACAATAACTATTTAGGGAAGAAGAAGGCAGCTGGTATTCTATCTGTAATGGAATGGCCAGCGCAGTCACCAGATCTCAACCCCATAGAGCTGTTGTGGGAGCAGCTTGACCGTATGGTACGCAAGAAGTGCCCATCAAGCCAATCCAACTTGTGGGAGGGCCTTCTGGAAGCATGGGGTGAAATTTCTCCCGATTACCTCAGCAAATTAACAGCTAGAATGCCAAAGGTCTGCAATGCTGTAATTGCTGCAAATGGAGCATTCTTTGACGAAAGCTAAGTTTGAAGGAGAAAATTATTATTTCAAATAAAAATCATTATTTCTAACCTTGTCAATGTCTTGACTATATTTTCTAGTCATTTTGCAACTCATTTGATAAATATAAGTGTGAGTTTTCATGGAAAACACAAAATTGTCTGGGTGACCCCAAACTTTTGAACGGTAGTGTATATACCCAGTAAGACATAAGGAACACTATGAGAGCATACACAAATACATATCTGTCCTCGCTGTCAACTTTAGTATGAATTGTTTCCCATCTCACCGTTTTGTGCACCAGTATGGACACGCCCCTTGAATACGATGTGTGATATGAGTGGCTAGACCACTGTACCCAGGGCCTAAGAACTGTTTTCATTTTGGCCGGCGTTAAGTGCGTCTCCTGGAGGCACAATATATGAGGGTTAATTTTACGTATATAACTATACAACATTACTCTCTTCTGCGGACTGTCCATACCCCTCACATTCCACGACATTACAGTTAAAGGAGACATTCAGGAAATACAACTTCACATGCAGGAGAGATCCACAATGCCTGAAATACATCAACTTTCCAGCCTGTCTCAGAGATATCTGATAACGATGCGTTACATCCCTTATGCATTTACATTTGTACATGAATGGTATTATAACTGCCCGCACCCAAGGCACATTCCAGCTTAGAACCTAAAACAACAGGTAGTTAATAATAAAACAATACGGGCAATGCATTGAGGTGCATATTACATTGCCGGAGCGTGCCCAACAACGTGGCATTTAAGTATACGGGGGTAATACCCGCGCCAAACAGCAACTAGATAGGCTTCCATCAGTAAGGGAACGGGCGGAAGCCTCCTCAGGTATGGCTCCCCACCCATCAAAGGACACAAAGGCGCGCTGGCCTGGCAGAAGGACCGGCCAAGCTCTGTCAGACCTAGTCCATATCACCTTCAGGATGGGTCCTACGGGTAGACAGGAAAGTCCGGTGATTCAGAACAGCCCAACATCAACAGTCATCCCAACACAAAGCTCCATCTGTGTTATTAATTCCGTCGAGGTGGACGCTTGCTTCTCCCCCATTCATCAGCATCCTGCGGGGAATTGAAAAAAATGGATCTGTCTCCATCCACAATGCGCAGCCTAGCTGGACAGGACATAGAGTATAGAATACCCTGCTCTCTCAGGCGCCGTTTCACAGCCAGAAATGTTGCACGTCTCTTTTGCAAGTCCGCCAAGAAGTCAGTGAATATAGAGACTTTCGCCCCTTTATAAGTAATTTCCGGTAGCCCGCGAGTCAGGCGTAAGATCGTGTCCCGGTCATTGCAATTTAGCAAGCATGCTAGCAGCAGTCTTGGGGGTGCCGGCACTCTGTGAGCTCTTTCAACGGCCAAGGCTGGTGAAAATGGCGCATCAGGGAGCAGATCTTTAATCCATTGCAGGACGAAATCACCAGGGTACTGACCTTCAGCCCTCTCCGACATGCCAATTATTCGTATGTTGTTACGTCTGAGCCTGTTCCCCAGAACTTTTGTTTTGGACAGCACTTCTGAGGTGTCCCTATCAGTGGCGGATTAAGTAGACTATAGGCCCTGGGCTGTTCCACAAACTTGGGCCCCCCTTCCCCTCCGCCGTGTCTATAATGAACACCACCTTTCTGTTCGAGCATTGACAAATGGTTGTTACGACTCCCCTTGTAAAAGGCCTGTGTCCCTACATACTGACAGTCTCCAACCATCGCTGACTGTATCACACCGTGTAGGGACACTTCCTCTTGACAAGGGAATGGTAGCACCCATTTGTCTATTAGTCCTGGGTACACAAAGATATGTAGAATACAAGTATTTCCTACAACAGATGTGTCTGGAGAAGGGACAGATCCCCTATAGATCCAGTGACTCACAAGTGATGTCTTCTCTGATGGGAGCCGTTTTCTTTTCTTCTCCATCCAACGCAGACCGTTATGGCGACTTCTGCTGATGAGACATCTTTGCCAATCACTTCTGCAGCCATTTCCAGCCTCTATAGAAACACACAAATTTGGACACCAAGGCCCAGAGCCATACATTAAAGGGTTGTCCGAGCACGGACCATTTTTTATACTGATGACCTATCGATGTGCCCGGACAACCCATTTTACTCAGACTAATACATTTGGACCCCAGACTAGATCATAGAATACATACAGACCCAGACCTTCTAAACTATTGCAGTCCCCAGACCAGACCCCCCTAAAAAAATACATACACTAGAACAAGCACCCTAAATAAATACAGACCTCAGACCAGACTCCTAAATACAGACCCCAGACCTGACCCCCTACACTAATAATGACCCCAGACCTGACTCCCTTAATACAGATCCCATAAACTAATACAGACCACAGACCCCTAAATACAGATCCCCTAAATACAGACCCCAGACCTGACCCCCTACACTAATAATGACCCCAGACCTGACTCGCTTAAGTAATACAGACCCCAGACCTGACCCCCTACACTAATAATGACCCCAGACCTGACTCGCTTAAGTAATACAGACCACAGACCAGAGCCCCTAATCTAATACAGACCCCAGACCAGACCCCTAAACTAATACAGACCCTAGAATAGGCCCTCTAAATAGACCCCATAAACGAATACAGACCCCAGACCAGACCCCCTAAATACAGACCCCAGACGTCAAACTAATACAGACCCCCTAAATACAGACCCCAGACAAACTAACACAGTCCCCTAAATATACAGACCCTAAACCCCTTAAACTAATACAGACACCAAATTTCCTAAATACAGATCAAACCCTCTAAACACAGTCCCCAAACCAGGCCCCTAAATACAGACCCCCTAAACAAATCCATCCCCCTAAACTTACATAGAAGCTCACCTCAGTCTTCTCTGTGGAATTTTGCTGCTGCACAAGGACCTGTGGTCATGTGACCAGCAGGTCTCTAAGCAGTAGTAAGAACTTCAGAGACTAGGTCATGTGACCTTATGTCTAAAAGTCCTTTTGCAGCACATATACAATGCCGTTTCGTTGCTTTTTTTGACACGATTCGCGCCAAAATCTTGGCAAAAACACAACAAAATCACATTGTACTTTGGGCAGCCATGGGCACCCCGGGCGGCCGCCCAAAACGCCCTATGAGAATCCGCCATTGGTCCCTATCCATAGGTTTCTGATCACCTTGTCCAACAGTGAACAAAGGTGTAATGGCGGGGGTGGGGAGACAGACAAGTGAGCCCTAATCTACCCGCCACTCAGTCCCTGCCTACTTGCAACGACCCGCCCTAGGCGACGGGGTACAACTGGGCGACGGTCCCTACGCTCAATAAGTGCACGACAGACAAACAGACAAGGGTACACAGAGCTAGGGGGAGAAAGGGGCAGTTGCCCACGGCAACACCATGAGCAACAAGAGAAGTGAACAAGCCGAGTCAAACCAGGAGAGTACGAGGTGCCAAACGCAGAGCAGGAGAGTAGTCAGCAAGCCGGGGTCAATATGAAGCAAGGACAATAGTACAAGAAGCAGCAGCAGGGCCAGGAAACCAAACGAGAAGAAATCACAAGCAAGGAGGAACAGGAAAGGCAGGTATAAATAGACAGAGGGCGGGAGCTAGCTCCGTCTGGCCAGGCTGTGATAGGTTCTCCCACTCATAAGCCTGCCACCCTGAGTGGTGGAAGATGGAGTCAGTCTCACAGACATAGAAGCAGGTGCAGACTGATTATCTATGGGCGTTAACCCCGAAGCTGTGCCTGGCAGATCCTTTACAGTACCCCCCCTTTTATGAGGGGCCACCGGACCCTTTCTAAGTGGACCTGGTTTACTGGGGAAACGAAGGTGAAACCTCCTGACCAATATCTTAGCGTGAACATCCCGAGCGGGTACCCAAGTCCTCTCCTCAGGCCCGTATCCTCTCCAATGGACCAGGTACTGGAGGGAGCCTTGGACCATCCTGCTGTCCACAATCTTGGCCACCTCAAATTCTTCCCCCTCAGGGGTGAGAACAGGGACCGGAGGTTTCCTCGAGGGAGCCAAGGACGGGGAGCAGCGTTTAAGGAGGGAGGCATGGAACACGTCGTGTACTCGAAAAGATGGGGGCAACTCCAGTCGGAAGGAGACAGGATTGAGGACTTCAATGACCTTGTGCGGCCCTATAAACCGGGGAGAAAACTTCTTGGACGGGACCTTAAGGCGCAAATTTTTAGACGATAGCCACACCAGATCCCCGACCATAAACAAGGGGTTAGCAGAACGTTTTCTATCTGCCTGAGTTTTTTGTATGCTCTGGGACGCCTCTAGGTTCTTCTGAACTTGAGCCCAGACTGTGCACAGTTCCCGATGAACGACCTCTACCTCTGGATTGTTGGAACTACCAGGTGAAACGGAAGAGAACCGTGGATTAAACCCAAAATTACAGAAAAAGGGGGAGACCCCTGACGAGTTACTGACCCGGTTATTAAGGGAAAATTCGGCGAGGGGAATGAATGAGACCCAATCATATTGACAGTCAGAGATAAAACACCTTAAATATTGTTCTAGAGACTGATTAGTCCTCTCAGTTTGGCCATTAGTTTCAGGATGGAAGGCAGATGAGAAGGACAGATCAATCTCCAACTTTTTACAGAAGGCTCTCCAAAACAATGAAACAAATTGTACCCCTCTATCAGAAACAATATTGACAGGGACCCCATGGAGACGCAGGATGTGTTTGACAAACAAGGTAGCTAACGTCTTAGCATTGGCTAGTTTCTTGAGGGGCAAAAAATGGCACATCTTACTGAAGCGGTCTACTACAACCCACACCACCGACTTGCCTTGAGATGGAGGCAAATCGGTGATAAAATCCATGGAGATATGGGTCCAAGGTCTCTGGGGAATGGGCAAAGAACATAGTAAGCCCGCTGGTCGGGACCTGGGAGTCTTGGACCTAGCACAAACTTCACAAGCGGCGACGTAGGCCTTAACGTCTTTAGGCAACCCAGGCCACCAATAGTTTCTGGCAATGAGGTGCTTGGTACCCAGGATGCCTGGATGGCCAGATAGTGCAGAGTCATGATTTTCCCTAAGTACCCTTAGCCGGAATTGCAGGGGAACAAACAGCTTGTTCTCAGGAAGGCTCCTGGGAGCTGAACCTTGATCAGCCGCAATTTCAGAGACTAAATCAGAATCAATAGCGGAAATGATTATACCTGGAGGCAAAATACAAGCAGGCTCTTCCTCCGAAGGAGGGCTGGCCATGAAGCTACGTGACAGTGCATCAGCCTTAACATTTTTAGACCCAGCCCTATAGGTAACCACAAAGTTGAATCTGGTAAAAAATAACGCCCAACGAGCTTGTCTCGGGTTTAGCCTCCGGGCAGATTCTAGGAAAACCAGATTCTTGTGGTCGGTAAGGACCGTTACCTGGTGCCTAGCCCCCTCCAGGAAGTGGCGCCACTCTTCAAATGCCCATTTAATGGCTAAGAGTTCGCGGTTGCCAATATCATAGTTACTCTCAGTGGGTGAAAACTTCCTGGAGAAGTAGGCACAGGGGCGGAGATGGGTGAGGGACCTGGTACCCTGGGACAAGACAGCCCCCACTCCCACCTCGGACGCGTCAACCTCCACGATAAATGGCTCCATTTGGTTGGGCTGAACCAGCACCGGGGCAGAGATAAAGCACTTCTTAAGGACGTCAAAAGCCTGGACAGCCTCAGGAGGCCAGTGGAGGAGATCAGCACCTTTGCGAGTGAGATCCGTAAGAGGCTTAGCGATGACCGAGAAGTTAGCAATAAACCTCCTGTAATAATTTGGGAACCCCAGGAAGCACTGTAACGCCTTCAGGGAGGCAGGTTGGACCCATTCCGCCACAGCCTGGACCTTGGCAGTGTCCATGCGGAATTCATGAGGAGTGAGGATTTGGCCCAAAAATTGTATCTCCTGCACCCCAAACACACATTTTTCGGTCTTCGCAAACCGTTTGTTTTCTCGAAGGACCTGGAGCACCTTCCTGACATGCTCAATGTGGGAGGACCAGTTCTTGGAAAACACAAGTATGTCATCAAGGTACACTACAAGAAATACCCCCAGGTAGTCTCTTAAAATCTCATTTATGAAATTCTGGAAGACCGCAGGAGCATTACACAACCCAAAGAGCATGACGAGGTATTCGAAATGACCTTCGGGCGTGTTAAACGCAGTCTTCCACTCATCCCCCTCTTTGATGCGGATAAGGTTATAAGTCCCCCGTAGATCAAACTTAGAGAACCATTGGGCCCCCTGAACCTGATTAAAGAGATCAGGAATCAAAGGAAGGGGATACTGGTTCCTTACAGTGACCTTATTCAAGCTTCGGTAGTCAATGCATGGTCTAAGACCACCATCCTTCTTCCCTACGAAGAAGAAGCAGCACCTACCGGAGAAGTAGAGGGGCGAATGTAACCCTTGGCCAGGCATTCCTGGATATACACACTCATGGCTTCACGTTCGGGACAAGAGAGATTAAATATCCTACCCTTAGGGAGCTTAGCTTCTGGTACCAAATTGATTGCGCAATCATATTCTCTATGAGGAGGTAACACTTCGGAGGCCTCCTTAGAGAAAACATCGGTGAAGTCCTGAACAAACTCAGGTAGCGTGTTCAACTCCTCAGGGGGAGAAATAGAATTAACAGAAAAACATGACGTCAAGCATTCATTACCCCACTTGGTAAGGTTCCCAGAATTCCAGTCAAATGTGGGATTATGCAACTGCAACCAGGGAAGGCCTAAAACCAAATCGGACGATAATCCCTGCATTAACAGTACAGAGAACTGCTCCAAATGCATGGAGCCAACAAGGAGTTCAAAAACAGGGGTATGCTGTGTAAAATAACCATTAGCAAGAGGAGTGGAGTCGATACCCACTACCGGGACAGGTTTAGGCAAATCAATCAAAGGCATAGCTAGAGACATAGCAAATTCCGCAGACATGATATTAGCAGAAGACCCTGAATCCACGAAGGCACTGCCGGTAGCAGACCTACCACCAAAAGAGACCTGAAAGGGAAGCAAGATTTTATTACGTTTCATATTTACGGGAAATACCTGTGCGCCCAAGTGACCTCCCCGATGATCACTTAGGCGCGGAAGTTCTCCGGCTGCATTCTTACGCTTAGGACAGTTGTTCACTTGATGCTTGTTATCCCCACAGTAGAAGCAGAGACCATTCTTCCTGCGGAAATCTCTACGTTGTTGGGGGGACACGGAGGTCCCGAGTTGCATAGGTACCTCCGAGTCTTCCGGGGAGGAACGAAGCAACGGAACCTCGGGAGGCATCGTGGGGGAGTCAGAGGAGAAAACATCAAGACATTCAAGTCGTCGTTCCCTGAGACGTCGGTCAAGTCGTACCGCTAAAGCCATAACCTGGTCTAGGGAGTCAGAAGAGGGATAACTAACTAGCAGGTCTTTCAGGGCGTTCGACAGACCCAACCTAAACTGGCACCTTAAGGCAGGGTCATTCCACAGAGAAGCTACGCACCACTTCCTAAAGTCAGAGCAATACTCCTCAACAGGTCTCTTACCCTGACGTAAGGTCACCAGCTGACTCTCGGCAAAAGCAGTCTTGTCAGTCTCGTCATAGATGAGTCCGAGAGCAGAAAAGAAAAGATCAACGGAGAAAAGTTCAGGGGCGTCAGGAGCCAAGGAGAAGGCCCATTCTTGGGGCCCTTCCTGGAGCCGGGACATAATTATACCCACCCGCTGGCTCTCAGAACCTGAGGAGTGGGGCTTTAAATGAAAATAGAGCCTACAACTCTCCCGAAAGGAGAGAAAAGTCTTCCGGTCCCCTGAGAACCGGTCGGGCAACTTGAGGTGGGGTTCAAGAGGTGAGGTGAGGGGGACTACCATGGTAGCATCAGGCTGGTTTACCCTCTGAGCCAGGGCCTGGACCTGTAGGGAGAGACCCTGCATTTGCTGAGCCAGGGTCTCAAGGGGGTCCACGGTGGTGTCAGGGACCAGGGTAGACTAGGTATGGGCTTGTGATTATGTAATGGCGGGGGTGGGGAGACAGACAAGTGAGCCCTAATCTACCCGCCACTCAGTCGCTGCCTACTTGCAACGACCCGCCCTAGGCGACGGGGTACAACTGGGCGACGGTCCCTACGCTCAATAAGTGCACGACAGACAAACAGACAAGGGTACACAGAGCTAGGGGGAGAAAGGGGCAGTTGCCCACGGCAACACCGTAAGCAACAAGAGAAGTGAACAAGCCGAGTCAAACCAGGAGAGTACGAGGTGCCAAACGCAGAGCAGGAGAGTAGTCAGCAAGTCGGGGTCAATATGAAGCAAGGACAATAGTACAAGAAGCTGCAGCAGGGCCAGGAAACCAAACGAGAAGAAATCACAAGCAAGGAGGAACAGGAAAGGCAGGTATAAATAGACAGAGGGCGGGAGCTAGCTCCGTCTGGCCAGGCTGTGATAGGTTCTCCCACTCATAAGCCTGCCACCCTGAGTGGTGGAAGATGGAGTCAGTCTCACAGACATAGAAGCAGGTGCAGACTGATTATCTATGGGCGTTAACCCCGAAGCTGTGCCTGGCAGATCCTTTACAAAAGGTTCCGGATCTTCCACAATTCCTCTCCTCCTTCCAAGAATCCTTTACTTTAGGATTCTTCTCCTTTCATGCTTTAAAGTCATTGTAGTTGTATAATGGCTTAGTTTATCACAAAACGTAGAGCGACCGCCTCTCCAATTAGAGAGTTGCAGGAGGCAGTGATTTTTGTCAAGCGGATTGGCCAGGATATTGAATGTGATGAAGTCATCACTTTACTTATGATATATTTCTTGGTAATTGTGATATTAGGGTATGTTCACACGGCTTATTTCGGCCGAAAAGCGGCTAAAGAATCGGAAGCAGAACGCTTCCAAACATCTGACCATTGATTTCAATGGGAAAACGGCGTTCTGTTCCGACAGGCAGTTTTTTTTACGCGGCTGTTTCAAAAACGGTTACGCTTGCTCTGCTGTAACTACCACAGAAACATTAACGAAGTGTCGGGATTGTGAATAGACATCCCGTGGAATGTCCATTCACTGTCTAAACACTTCAGTATCATTAATGTGTTAGTATAAGACAGCACATAGCGATCTAAAAGGATCCCTATGCGCTGACTAAATGAATGGAGAAAAGTGTATGACGCTGATTGGTCAGCGTCATACATTCCCCTGTACAACGCCCACTTGGTCAATAATAAAACACGCCCAGTTGTCCATTGATAAACTCATTAGCATAAAGCTAAAATCGCTAATAACATGGTGAAAATAGATAGTTTTTTTTTTAAATAAAAAGCACTGCTGTCATCTACATTATAGCGCCCCTTCTCCTTATGTAGGAGATAGGGCACTTATAATGTGGTGACAGAGCCTCTTTAAATAGTCACTGACTTTTCAGGCTTGTTCTCATTTGAAAGCTGCAGTGATAAGCATCAAAAGCGTAAATCACTTTATATTATAATTTAGAAGTCCCTTCTAAACTCTGAGCAACGTCCCGGCCACTAGAGGTCTCACTTCCTCCTATTTTGCCATTCACTGCCTGTTGAGGGAAATTCCATAAGTAGACAGAAGTGGGGGCGGGGCTTTCATTATCACCGGGGCGTTTATAAAGCCGTTGCCCCCGCCTCCCCCCCCCCCCCCCCCCCCAGCAGCTCAGCAGAAAAGTAAAGTTTTTCTCCCTCCAGTAATCTGCCTTGTTTTCTGCCTGTATTTTATATCTCTCCAGAATGGATATTGTTTATTTCATTGTCATTGACACAGTTGTGATGTTTGTTACCCAGCTTTTCTATATGTAATGCCTTGTCACCCAGCTTTCCTACATGTAATGCCATGTCACCCAACTTTCCTATATGTAATGCAATGTCACCCAGCTTTCCTATATGCAATGCCTTGTCATCCATCTTTTCTATATGTAATGCCATGTCACCCAGCTTTCCTATATGTAATGCCATGTCACCCAGCTTTCCTATGTTATTCCATGTCACCCATCTTTCCTATATGTAATTGCTTGTTACCCATCTTTCCTATATGTAATGTCTTCTCCCACAGCTTTCCTATGTCATGTCACCCAGCTTTCCTATATGTAATTGCTTGTTACCCAGCATTCATATATGTAATGGCTTGTCACCCAGCCTTCCTATATGTAATGCCTTGTCACCCAGCTTTCCTATATGTAATGCCATGTTACCCAGCATTCATATATGTAATGCCTTGTCACCCAGCTTTCCTATATGTAATGCTTTGTCACCCAGCTTTCCTATATGTAATGACTTGTCACCCAGTTTTCCTATATGTAATGCCTTGTCATCCAGCTTCCCTATATGTAATGCCTTGTCATCCAGCTTTCCTATATGTAATACTGTCACACATCTTTTCTATATGTAATGCCTTATTACCTGTTACAGCAGTGTAAAAACTTCTCAATCTCCATTAGGAACTCACATGAATGTGGCTTCTTTAGGATAAAGAAGGTTTATTGTTTGTACACAGAACTCTGAATTCCTATTCAGAACAGCCATCATTATTAACCCCTTTAGGACGCAGCCTGTTTTGGCTTTGTGGCACAGCTGACTTTTTCAAATCTGACATGTGTCACTTTATGTGGTAACAACTCCGGAATGCTTTTACCTATCCAAGCGATTCTGAGATTGTTTTCTCGTGGCATATTGTACTTTATGATAGTGGAAAAATTTGGTCGATAAATTCAATATTTATTAGTAAAAAACACCAAAATTTAGAGAAAATTTGCAAAACTGTGGATTTTTCTAAATTTAAATGTATCTGCTTGTAAAACAGATAGTAATACCACACAAAATAGTCACTAGTTACCATTTCCCATATGTCTACTTTATGTTTGCATCGTTTTTTGAACATCCTTTTATTTTTCTAGGACGTTACAAGGCTTAGAACTTTAGCAGCAATTTCTCAAATTTTCAAGAAAAATTCAAAAGGCTATTTTTACAGGGATCAGTTTAATTTTGAAGTGGTTTTGAGGGCCTTATATATTAGAATCCCCCAATAAATCACCCCATTTTAAAAACTGCACCCCTCAAAGTATTCAAAACAGCATTCAGAAAGTTTCTTAACCCTTTAGGCGTTTCACAGGAAATAAAGCAAAGTAGAGGGGAAATTTACAAATTTCTCTTTTTTTTTGCCGAAATTAATTTGTAATAAAAAAAATTGTGTAACACAGAAGGTTTTACCAGAGAAATACAACTCAATATTTATTGCCCAGGTCGTGCAGTTTTTAGGAATATCCCACATGTGGCCCTAGTGCCCTAATGGACCGAAACACCGGCCTCAGAAGCAAAGAAGCACCTAGTGGATTTTGGGGCCTGGTTATTTTTAGATTATATTTTAGGCACGATGTCGGGTTTGAAGAGGTCTTGTGGTGACAAAACAGTGGAAACTCCCCAAAAGTGACCCTATTTTGGAAACTAGACCCCTCAAGGAATTTATCTAGGGGTATAGTTAGCACTTTGACCCCACAGGTATTTTGCTATACTTATTGGAGTTAGGCCTCATTTACACGAGCGTGTGCGTTTTGCGCGCGCAAAAAAACGCTGCGTTTTGCGCGCGCAAAAGGCAATTGACAGCTCCGTGTGTCATCCGTGTATGATGCGCGGCTGCGTGATTTTCGCGCAGCCGCCATCATAGAGATGAGGCTAGTCAACGCCCGTCACTGTCCAAGGTACTGAAAGAGCTAACTGATCGGCAGTAACTCTTTCAGCACCCTCGACAGTGACTGCCGATCACAATATACACCAACCTGTGAATAAAAAAAGACTTTCAAACTTACCATGAACTGCCTGCTTCCTCCAGTCCGGTCTCCCGGCCGTTGCCTTGGTGACGCGTCCCTCTCTTGTCATCCGGCCCCACCTCCCAGGATGACGCGGCAGGCCATGAGACCGCTGCAGCCTGTGATTGGCTGCAGCCTGTGCTTGGCCTGTGATTGGCTGCAGCTGTCACTTGGCCTTAATTGTCATCCCGGGAGGTCGGACTGGAGGAAGGAGCCGGGACTTATCGGTAAGTCCGAACTTCTGTTTTTTTTTACACGTATATGTATATTGTGATCGAAAGTCACTGTCCATGGTGCTGAAACAGTTTAAGTCTTTGAGCACCGTGGGCAGTGACTGTCTCCTGACGTCGCGTACCCGAACATTTTTTGCCGGGTTCGGTCAAAACGAGTTCGGCCGAACCCGGTGAAGTTCGGTGCGCTCATCTCTAATTTGACACTCCGTTTGGATGTTTGTAACCAGAAAAGCACGTGGTGCTTTTCTGTTTACATTCATCCTTTTGACAGCTCTTGCGTGATTTTCGCGCATGCAACGCAGGACCGTCCGTGTGGCATGCGTTGTTTTCACGCACCCATTGAAGTCAATGGGTGCGTGTTGCGTGAAAAACGCAAGAATATAGAACATGTCGTGAGTTTTACGCAACGCACTCACGCAGCGCAAAATTCACGCATCGTCTAAACAGCCCCATAGACTATTATAGGTGCGTACGACACGCGTGAAAAGCACGCGCGTCGCACGCGCGTATAATACGCTCGTGTAAATGAGGCCTTAGTCTGTGAAAATGAAAATCTACTTTTTTTCTGAAATAACATAGAAATTTTTTATATTTACAAGGAATAAAGAAGAAAATGCACCCCAACATTTGTAAACCATCTTCTACCGATTACGGAAATACCCCATATGTAGTAATAATTTGCTGTTTGGACCCACGACAGTTCTCAGAAGGGAGGGAGCGCAATTTGGATTTTGGAGCGAAGATTTTGCTGGATTGTTTTTTAGTGCCATGTCGCGATTGCAATGCCCTGGAGGGAACAAAACACCCCAAAAGTGACCCCATTTGGGAAACTACACCCCTCAAGGAATTTTTCTAGGGGTATAGTAAGTATTTATAGCGCACAGGTTTTTTGCAGAATTTAGTAGAACTAGGCCGTGAAAATGAATATAAACATTTTTGTCCACTAAAACGTTGATTTTTTTTCTAATTTTCACAAGGGATAAAAGGAGAAAAAGAAGCCCTAAATGTGAACATGTGGTAATAATTTATTTTTTTAATAGAAATTAATTAACCGTTGCAGGACTGATCCTTTTTTGCTTTTCCATTTTAGTTTTTCACTCCCCGCCTTCCAAACGCCATAACTTTTTTATTTTTCCAATAATTGAGCGGTGTGAGGGCTTATTTTTGGCAGGACGAGCTGTAGTTTTTATTGGTACATGCAACTTTTTTATCACTTTTTATTACATTTTATTTAGAGCTTTGGTGACCAAAAACAGTGATTTTGGGGTTTTAAGTTCTTTATTTATTACGGCGTTCATAATGCACTATAAATGACAATTTGACTTTATTTTGCGGGTCGGTACGATTACGGCGATACCATATGTATATAGTTTTTTTATGTTTTGCAGCGTTTGCACAATAAAATCACTTCTTTATAAAAAAAAAAATATATTCTGTGTCACCATATTCTGAGAGCCGTAACTTTTTTATTTTTCAGTCAAAAAAGCTGTGTAAGGGCTTGTTTTTTGCGGGACGGGTTGTAGTTTTTTTTGGTTCTATTTTCGGGTACATGCGACTTTTTGATCACTTTTTATTCTATATTTTGCGAGGGGTGGTGACCAAAAAATAGTGATTCTGCCATTGTTTTTAGTTTTGTTTTTTTGCGGCGTTCACCGTGCGGTAAAAATAACATTATAGTTTTGTAGATTGGGTTGTTACGAACGCGGTGATACCAAATATGTGTACTGTTTTTTAACGGTTTAATTTTTTCCCTATAATAAGAGACTTATTATAGGAAAAAAAAATCTCTTATTTTTACACTTTTGTAAAACATTTTTATTAACTTTTTTTTTACTTTTTTCACTCTTTTTTTTTACCTGCAGCTTTGATCGCTGCTAGAATACATTACACTACCTAGGTAGTGTAATGTATTCCAACTGTCAGTGTGACGTCACAGTCACTCTGACAGTTAGTCTACGAGGACCAGCAGAGGCTGATCCTCATAGGCTTCCATTCATGGCAGACCCGGAGGCCGTTGTCTGGCCCCGGGTGCCATCACAAGCATCAGCAGCCCCCACAATTGCATGGGGGCTGCTGATGTGCTACAAACCCCCTACATGCGGAGATTGCAATCGAGCCCCGCATGTAACGGGTTAATTGCCAAAATCAGCGGCAATGAGCCGCTGTTCGGCAACAGTGGAGTGTCAGCTGTCAGGGACAGCTGACCACCCGGTTCCCGATGCACACTGTCGCCGACACTGTCACAGACACTGTCATCGATAGTGTGCATCGCGAACGTCAGTGACGTCCTGTTACTCTGACAGGAAGTCTATCAGGAGGCTGATCCTGATAGGCTTCCATACATGGCAGAAACAGAGGCCATTACTTGGCCTCCGATCACCATGCTAGCCATATGCAAACCTCACGATTTCACCGCAATTAAGGGGTTAATTGCCGAAATCAGCGGAAATAAGCCGCTGATCGGCATACAGTGGAGTGTCAGCTGTCAGGGACAGCTGGCCTCCCGGTTCCCAGTGCACACTGTCGCCGACAGTGTGCACCGGGAACCACTCAGTAACTGTACGTCCCTGTGCGCTAAGACACTGGCCACATGGACGTACAGTTGCGTCGTGATGCGCCTAGGGGTTAATTACAGCAGTTTGTATAGCCAATATGATGTATGTGTCACATGTGCACCAGGAGACCAAGAGAATTAGCATACAATAGTATATGTTTGAATTACACAACATGGTTTTATATACAATGGGGTCCAGATAAGGCTATTTATCATATACAATGGTGTACGTTTACATAATGAAATAAAGAGAAGGTTATGTGAACAGATGGAATGCCTGTCTGTTAAACTGACACAGCAGAATCAATAAATGGTTAACTGCTATTAACCTAAAAGTTACCATTCTCCATATTACATTAGCATAAAGTTCAATTGCTTAATTTCTTTTCCCTATCATTACCCATCTTTTTTTTTTTTTATATGTAATGCTACATCACCCAGCTTTCCTATATGTAATGCCCTGTCACCCATCTTTCCTATATATAATGCTTTGTCACCCATCTTTCCTATAAGTAATAGAGATGAGCGAACTTATGAAAAGTTCGGTTCGGCTGGTTCGCCGAATTTCACAGAAAAGTTTGATTCTGACCGAACCTGTAATTAAAGAAAGCCCCTAAAAATCGTGTATAACACTGTTTAAAAGCCCTAGAAGCCCTGTATAACACTCTTAGGTCACCCATGAGTGTATCCAAGTACTTTTGAGCTGTCTTTAAGGCAAAGTTAGTGTCAAAGTTACGCCAACATGTATGGCTATAGGAAAACGGATGGGACACGGTGATAACTAACAGAAACCACTGCACTTGTGCATGTTGTATGCTTAATGCATTGTTAAAAAAGGTACAAAAATTAACCATTTTTGGCGGCAGATGCCTGCCAGGGTTCATACATATAAGGTGGTAAAAGAAGAAGCAATGGCTTTTCACAAGCCCTCCAAAAATTTACCCTTTTTATTGGCAGATGCTTGCCGGGGTTCATCCATACATGGATGTAAAAGCAACAAGCAATGGCTTTTAACAAGCCCCCCAAAAATTTACCCTTTATGGTGGCAGATGCCTGCCGGGGTTCATCCATACATGGATGTAAAAGCAACAAGCAATGGCTTTTGACAAGCCCTCCAAAAATTTACCCTTTTTATTGGCAGATGCCTGCCGGGGTTCATCCATTCATGGATGTAAAAGCAACAAGCAATGGCTTTTCACAAGCCCCTCCAAAAATGTACCCTTTTTATTGGCAGATGCCTGCCGGAGTTCATCCATACATGGATGTAAAAGCAACAAGCAATGGCTTTTCACAAGCCCTCCAGGCCTGCTTGTAGCAGACGGCAGTGGAGGTGTATTGGTGGTAGTAGAGGTAGCCAACGGACAGCAAGGGTGGTGGTAGTAGTAGTAGCAGCACATTAAAACAGACTGGACAGTCACAGGACAAAGCCCTGTGGTGGGGCAGGCCTGCTTGTAGCAGACGGCACTGGAGGTGTATTGGTGGTAGTAGAGGTAGCCAACGGACAGCAAGGGTGGTGGTAGTAGTAGTAGCAGCACATTAAAACAGACTGAACAGTCACAGGACAAAGCCCTGTGGTGGGGCAGGCCTGCTTGTAGCAGACGGCACTGGAGGTGTATTGGTGGTAGTAGAGGTAGCCAACGGACAGCAAGGGTGGTGGTGGTGGTAGTAGTAGCAGCACATTAACAGACTGGACAGTCACAGACAAAGCCCTGTGGTGGGGCAGGCCTGCTTGTAGCAGACGGCACTGGAGGTGTATTGGTGGTAGTAGAGGTAGCCAACGGACAGCACGGGTGGTGGTAGTAGTAGTAGCAGCACATTAACAGACTGGACAGTCACAGACAAAGCCCTGTGGTGGGGCAGGCCTGCTTGTAGCAGACGGCACTGGAGGTGTATTGGTGGTAGTAGAGGTAGCCAACGGACAGCACGGGTGGTGGTAGTAGTAGTAGTAGCAGTAGCACATTAACAGACTGGACAGTCACAGACAAAGCCCTGTGGTGGGGCAGGACTGCTTGTAGCAGACGGCACTGGAGGTGTATTGGTGGTAGTAGAGGTAGCCAACGGACAGCAAGGGTGGTGGTGGTAGTAGTAGTAGTAGCAGCACATTAACAGACTGGACAGTCACAGGACAAAGCCCTGTGGTGGGGCAGGCCTGCTTGTAGCAGACGGCACTGGAGGTGTATTGGTGGTAGTAGAGGTAGCCAACGGACAGAAAGGGTGGTGGTAGTAGCAGCACATTAACAGACTGGACAGTCACAGGACAAAGCCCTGTGGTGGGGCAGGCCTGCTTGTAGCAGACGGCACTGGAGGTGTATTGGTGGTAGTAGAGGTAGCCAACGGACAGCAAGGGTGGTGGTGTTAGTAGTAGCAGCACATTAACAGACTGGACAGTCACAGGACAAAGCCCTGTGGTGGGGCAGGCCTGCTTGTAGCAGACGGCACTGGAGGTGTATTGGTGGTAGTAGAGGTAGCAAACGGACAGCACGGGTGGTGGTAGTAGTAGTAGTAGTAATAGTAGTAGCAGCAGCACATTAACAGCCTGGACAGTCACAGACAAAGCTCTGTGGTGGGGCAGGCCTGCTTGTAGCAGACGGCACTGTAGGTGTATTGGTGGTAGTAGAGGTAGCCAACGGACAGCAAGGGTGGTGGTGGTAGTAGTAGTAGTAGCAGCACATTAACAGACTGGACAGTCACAGGACAAAGCCCTGTGGTGGGGCAGGCCTGCTTGTAGCAGACGGCACTGGAGGTGTATTGGTGGTAGTAGAGGTAGCCAACGGACAGCAAGTGTGGTGGTGGTGGTGGTAGTAGTAGTAGCAGCACATTAACAGACTGGACAGTCACAGACAAAGCCCTGTGGTGGGGCTGGCCTCAGGCCTGCTTGTAGCAGATGGCAGTGGAGGTGTATTGGTGGTAGTAGAGGAAGGCAACGGATAGCACGGGTGGTGGTAGTAGTAGTAGTAGTAGCAGCACATTAACAGACTGGACAGTCACAGACAAAGCCCTGTGGTGGGGCAGGCCTGCTTGTAGCAGACGGCACTGGAGGTGTATTGGTGGTAGTAGAGGTAGCCAACGGACAGCAAGGGTGGTGGTGGTGGTAGTAGTAGGAGCACATTAACAGACTGGACAGTTACAGGACAAAGCCCTGTGGTGGGGCAGGCCTGCTTGTAGCAGACGGCACTGGGGGTGGATTGGTGGTAGAAGTAGTAGCAGCAACAACAGCGGCACATTAAAAAAAAGAGTGGACAGGACAGAATCCCGTAGTAGCAGGCGGCAGTAGCAGGCGGCAGTAGCAGGCGGCAGCAGCAGCAGCAATGTCAGATCTAATCAGTGGCATCAGGCACAGGGGTTTTAAAATCCTCACCGATCCACGCTTGATTTATTTTCAGAAACGTGAGATTTTCCAAGCTGTTGGCGGACAATCTTGTTCGCTTAGGGGTGACGAAGCCCCCTGCCGCACTGAATACCCTCTCTGACGCTACAATTGGAGGGTGGACAAGAC